>NC_135924.1:6639500-8121375 GCF_964058835.1 Carex rostrata
CTAACAGTTCTGAAATCCAATTTCTTTTCGTGTGGGTTATACAAACGGACCTCCGCAGGGCAACCCCATACATGTATATGACGCAAACTAGGTTTCCTTCCCGTCCACAGTTCGAAAGGAGTCCTTTCTACTGCCTTACTTGGAACCCGGTTTAGTAAATACATGGCGGTCTTAAGTGCATACATCCACAAAGATTTAGGCACAGTTGAGTGACTGAGCATACTCCGAACCATGTCCATAAGTGTTCTGTTACGACGTTCAGCAACACCATTTTGTTGTGGTGTGCCGGGCATAGTGTATTGCGCACATATACCACGCTTTTCTAAGAACTTAGCAAAAGGTCCAGGATTTTGTCCTGATTCATCATATCTACCATAAAATTCTCCACCGCGATCAGATCGAATGATTTTCACTTGTTTTTCTAACTGTCTTTCAACCTCATTTATAAACACCTCAAGTGCATCAATAGATTGTGACTTCTCATTTAGAAGATAAACAAACCCATAACGTGAAAAATCATCGATGAAGGTGATGAAATACTTTTCTTTATTAAAGGAGGGAACATCAAATGGTCCACAAATATCCGTGTGAATTATTTCTAGAAGTTGAGAGCTACGAGTGGCACCTTTCTTTGTATGTTTTGTCTGTTTTCCTTTTATACAGTCGATACATACACCTAAGTCAGTAAAATCCAAGTTTGGAAGAACTTCGGACTTCACTAAACGTTGCATTCTTTCTTTGGATATATGACCCAATCTTTTGTGCCACAAGTATGCTGACTTTTCATTATTCATATTTCTTTTCATTCCAATAGTATTGTTTACGGTAATCAGAGATTCTACATAAGAATTATCTAACTCTAATTTATATAATCCATCAATCAAATTGCCACAACCAATCATGCAATTATTTTTATATAAACTAAAGCATTTAGATCCAAATTTAAATACATAGCCACAATCATCCAACTTAGATACAGATAATAAGTTGCGAGAAAACAAAGGTACATATAGTGTATCATACAAATCGACAATATTGCCAAAACTTAATATAAGCCGGTATGTACCGACACCTTCCACTGGCACCTTGTCTTTATTGCCCATAATTACATATCTTTCACTTTGTTGTCTTTGGCTTGTGGTTTGGATCGTAAGAAATCCCTGTAAGTTGTTTGAAATATGAGTTGTAGAGCCCGAGTCAATCCACCAAGTATTATTAGGAACATCAATAAAATTTGATTCAAAAGTAACAAAAGTATGATTCATACCTTTCTTTTCGAACCAAACCTTCCTTTTCAGACAATCCTTCTGAAAGTGACCCATTTTACGACAAAAATGGCACTTTAGTTTGTTCCCTTCTTTCTTAAAGCTTGCATTAGAAGACACCTGAAAGGCTTTCCCCTTCTTCTTAGTCTTAGCTTTCCCTGGTTTAGCATTAGAACCCGACCCAGCTTCTAGGTTTGAAAAATGAACAGTGTTAGGTTTCATTTCCTTAAGCCTTGCCTCTTCCTGAACAAGTTTACTAGTCAATTCATTTATGTTCCATTTCTTTTCTTGAGCATTATAATTAATTTGGAACGGACTATAAACATCATTCGGCAGGGAGTTCAAAATAAATTGAACTAGAAACCCTTCATCAACTGTCATTCCCAAACTCTTAAGTTTTGCGGAGAGAGATGTCATTTCTACGATATGTGCATGCATAGTGCGACTACCATCATACTTCATGGTGGTAAGTTTTGCCATAAGTGCACCAGCAAGCGACTTATCGGCTGTCTGTGAGCGTGCCTTGACGTTTTCTAGAAACTCTTGAGCGTTATCCGTGTCCGAAAGAGCAACCTTAATGTTTCCATCAACCGTCATTCGCAAAAACATAAGGCATAACCTATTAGAACGTTCCCACTCTGCCATAAAGGCCTTATCTTCCTCAGTGCTTTCATCAGTTATAGCATCGGGCTTATCGACTAATAATGCTATGTCCAAGTCCTGTGCACCTAAGTGAAATTGGACTTGTTCATTCCATTCAGCAAAGTTAAGACCATTAAAGACCGTCACAGATGACGCATGCGATTGCATCGATACAGGTACATTAACTGTAATTTTTTAAAAGAAAAGAAGATAAGAAGATAAAATTAAAAACATAAGAAGGAAAAAAAAATCATAAGAGAAGAGACATAATGCAATAATTTATAATTTCAGATTTTGGAGCAATAACTTAATTAATATATCCTAATTATCCTTTGGGATTTATTAAGATATATTAAACATAATATTTTACTAGAAAATACTTTAATATGATAATTTTGTTGTTTCAATACATGTTGTTGCCTTTGGGTAACTAACAATTGAAGAATAACGTAAATTATCAACTTAAGTTGTGTAAATTATGAGAATGTAATCAACCTTTGGGCAATTCATAAAATCTCATAATCTACTAATTAATTAAACCATTAAATTTAGTATATGACAGATTTTAATATCATATAATCTTAATAAATGATTAATTAATTTTTAACCATTAAATTTAGTATACTTTGATTTCTTTAGGGTAAGGACACTTTGGTGTCTAGCAATACCATCATAATTCAAAGTTACCGCAAATTTTATTCATAAATCATTAAAAGAAAATAATAATAATAAATTCATAAAACAAGTAACTTATTCGGGAGAATATGAAATCCAAAACCTGAGGCTCTGATACCACATGTAAGTAGATGTTATTTCGTGCTCAACTATTTACACACAATCATTATCATGAGTACAACTAATCATCTTTAAAGTTTCGATAGCGGAATTAAAATCATCGAAAGCAAATCAAAGATCTTAGAAATCAAAGTCTCCACGTGTGAATCAATTAGATAGATTACATACATTTGTCCATCGTAATCTTTAGAATAATACTCGAATCGTTCTTCGCAAACCGTTAGAAGAACTGCAAAGTGATTTAGAACAATACTTGAATTGTTCTTCGCAAACCGTCAGAAGAACTGCAAAGTGATTTCTCTCCTCTTTCTCTTTCTAAGCAATGACAACTTTTTCTTTATGAATATAGATGAAGAGAGGATCAACCTTACTATTAGAATTTTCGTTCTCAATGCCTGTCATTAAAGCATCTATTTATAGGGGAAATAGACCCTTTAATCAAATTTGTCAGTATGCATCTGTTCAATTAATAGCGCACTCTTTAATTCTCTGTCAGACAATATGTGGATAATAATGCATCCTTTAGAAGCTTAGTCAAAGCATCTGTTGACCACTGGATGCGCACCTTTAAGCCATTTCATCAGATAGCCATGTATGCATCTTTTAATAGCACCCATTTAATAGCGCACCTTTAAAATATGCTATGTCAGGATGAATCTATCCAATTAAAGATAAATGCTCCTTTTAATTAAACAAAGAATAATAGCGCCTTTAATCAGCATGCACCCTTTAATGATTATATATAAAGCAGGCCATTTAATTACGTCTCATAATCAGCCCATTTAAAGTTTTATTTTGGGCCATGCACGCAATTATTATTTTCTTACAAGAGAAAGTCGATACGAGTTGCGCATGCGAGAGAGAAAGAGATGCGACATGAGTTGTTTAGGCAGGAGAGAGAGCTGGTGGAGGAATGCGTGACCGAGAGTTAGGTGATGCAAACGAGAGCTGGAGCGAGAGGAGAGGGGAGGGGAAAGCTCGATCGAAAGATCTATTGATTTGTGCAAT
This sequence comes from Carex rostrata, assembly GCF_964058835.1. Taxonomy (NCBI): domain Eukaryota; kingdom Viridiplantae; phylum Streptophyta; class Magnoliopsida; order Poales; family Cyperaceae; genus Carex; species Carex rostrata. The sequence continues at coordinate 6,643,211 of NC_135924.1, forward strand.
TATCGGGTTTTTAATTTTAGAATAAATCAAATTTGTTTACAATGCTCCGTTAATTTTCGTGATGCTGATCTACGGTAGATTTATCCATCAAACTCAATTTGGTTGCGATGCATGATGCATCAGACCCAAGCTGCTCCCAGCAGCTAGATGAAAATCTCAAATATGGTTTGGTACATGTGAAACATGGGTAACAGAATCTGCACGAATACTAAAAGAGGTCCGTGCATTTTACCTCGGACTGAATTGATCTAAATTTTGATCGGACAGTTTGAATAAAGACGTAAATATTGTTTTACCAGAATTTTTAGCTGCATTTTGACTTTTGATAAATATAATGTTCCATGTTGAAGGGTTGATTGCCGCTAATTAATGACCTAATTAATTTAAGCTAAGGATCATGCAACCAAAGACGTAATACTATTAAATAATACAAATAAAGCTGCAATTGCTGGGTATTCAACATGGTTCAAAATTCACAATCCACATGCGGTATAGTGTGAAACATTGGAAATCTTCTTTTAGCAATAACGGCCATAGACAACAACGACAACAACAACGACAACAAAAAAAAAAAAAAGCAGAAGAAGAAGAGCTCTTCTTTCACTCGGCACTAAACTGTTTAATTGAGAATTAAAGTTAAAAAGACCCAAGTTGATTATTATAATTTAGATCGACCTACAATATTCATGTTTGATTAAAAGCCTAGAGTTAATTCATAATTTAAAACTAACAATTGATATGAAATTCACATGCCACAAAATTTTGGTCATGTTTGATTGTAGAGTAAGTGGTGGAGTAAAATCCTTACTCCTTGCTTAAGGAGCTAAATGAGAAATAAAATAGAAGTGAGATGGAAAAATAGGTGAGTTAATCCGAAGTAACTGACTTCACCTCTCTAGGTGAATCAACTTACTCCACGCTTACTCCACTTGCAGGATCCACAATCATAGATTTGAATTTATTTCTCAATATCTTACTTCTTCATATGAATTAATTTAATCCATGACGTAGACTATCAAACAAGATATAAAATATGAGTAAGATGAAGTAAACAATTTAATTCTCAATAACTTTACTCCACAACCATGACCCAAACGACCTATCTAAGAAGTTCAAATTTGAAAGACTAAAATTAAACTTAATTGCTAGCCTATCTAATTCACCTTTAGGTCTCAATCAAACATGGAATATTTAAAAATAAAAAATATATATATATAATTAACAACTCTCCCACGCCTAGGGCTGTAAATGAGCCGAGTTTGAGCGAGTTACCCCCAACTCGAACTCAGCTCGTTTAATAAACGAGCGAGCCAACTCGAGTTGAGATGATAATATGAGTTGTAGAGCCAACTCGAACTCAGCTCGTTATCAACTTGAGTTGGCTCACAATTCGTTATAACTCGTTTAACCAGTGATAGTATTACAACACAAGTTCAAACATATTTTGCACGAATCTCAAAGCACAAATAAGAGTCTAGAGATTCGGATTTGATTATTTTGAGATTTATTGTGACCAATACTGTGTAACTCGAGTTATAAATGAGCAAGTTGGGACCAACTCGAACTCAGCTCATTTATTAAATGAGTTGGCCAACTCGAGTTGTAGATGGGCCGAGTTGTAAATGAGTGAGTTAAAGCGAACTGTAAATAAGCGAGTTACAAGTTCGAGCTCTTTTGCCCAGCCCTACCCACGCCCAGCAATTCCACATATTAAGAGCAGTCAAAATTATGATGAAACATGAAATGGAATATGCTAGCATGCTATGCATAACATAGAGCCCCTCCATGCAACGTCTTAGATTTCGACTTTTCAAAATCCTAACGGTCGATCCGAACCGTTCATCTTGTTCACCATATTAATATGTGTTTGAATGGTGAACAAGATGAACGGTTCAGATCGACCGTTAGAATTTTAAAAAGTCAAAATCCAAGGCGTTGCATGGAAGGACTTTATACTATGCATAGCATGCTAGCATATTCCTATTCACATAAACCACTTTTGAATATACTGACCCAGAGTTAGAAAAGAAGAATACCCAGTTATACAACGATCCGTTTTAAAACGAATCACTTGCCTACAGCCTACCAAACAAACAAGAATACAGAAACCAAACTCGTAACACTAAAAGCCAGCTAGAGCTTGGGTTGGTTACCGGCTGACGATAAGGCCTGAAGGCATTGTACCCCCCAACCCCCCTCCTCCCCAACCGAAAAAAAATCGAACCAAAAATATTAACTAATGAACTAAACACCAGTTAGGAAACAAAGGTCGGTTATTAACTATGGCCTGCATCCAAACAAAGGAAGAAAAACATAGTAGCACTACACACCATTGAGAGCACGGTGTCGGTGTACAATGGTCAAAAGAGACATGCCAGTTTGGGCAATAGCTCTGACAACCATTTTCTTGGCCGTCAGGGTTGGAGCACGCCAATGGTCCCCAGTGCCAAATATAATCTTGTTCTTTGGATCCACTTTTGTTGTTGCTGGGAGGGAGACTCATAACCCTCTCTGATGGATTGTCTGGTACCACTCTGCAAGAGAGAAAACTAATTGTTAGAATACAAGCCAGCAAGTGACAACACCATTGTAAGAGGAATGAATTTAAAGCATTAATATATATTGAATAGTTGCTTCTAATTATAACTTTTTGCAAATTAATATTGGTTGATATATATACCTCAAGTTAAAAACAAGATCACTATGAAACCCAAAAATTAGGCTCATTCATTAGAGTTAACTATGTTATTAAAACTATTAAACTGATCTGGAAACTTACACAAGAGTTTTCTCAAGTTCCTTTGCTGTATTTCTCTCTACAGGGCCACCGCATTTGGAAACACCACCTTTAAACTCCTCCAGGACACTTTGGCAAACTATTCCTGTCTTTCCAGCTAAGATTGCATTCAATTCTTCAAGAATTGGCTGCTCGACCTCTGATTTTGCCTATACATGCAAGTTTCATATTCTTCAAATGAGATAAAGAAAATGGTCCTAAAGGAGGTTATATGAAGCAAATATGCACAACTGCACAACTGCAAAACTGCGATAGTCTGTATTGGGTTAGGTAGGAAAATATGAGAAATTAATCTCCTTTCTTCCTAAGTAAAACCAATCAACCTTATTATTGTCAAGAAAAAGAATCTAATTTTAGGAAAGCATGATGCACACATGTAGGGCATCTCCTTTCTTCCTAAGTAAAACGAATCAACCTTATTATTGTCAAGAAAAAGAATCTAATTTTAGGAAAGCATGATGCACACTTGTAGGGCATATCTACAAAATGAATCAAGAATTGCCAACTCTTTCACTATCCATGCCCGATCCAATATTATTTCAAATTGACTAAACGAATAAAGAACTAGTAAAGATATAATCTTGAAACTTAAACACGCATAGTACACTTCAGTTATGCATAAGCATGTCCAATAATTACCATAAGAATGACAAGCTCATAGTTGGACTTGTACATTTCTCTCATCTTCTGAGGCGGTGTTCGTAGCAGGAGCATTGCATACCCATTACTTATCCCCGAGACCATAGCATTTAGCTAGAACTGTAATATCAAAATTAATCACATTGCCCAAACCATCATTACATGGACTTGCTGTTGAAATCTTGGATTCAATCGCACTACTCAAATCCAATTCTGTTCGAGCCATTTTTTCTTCAACGGTTACATTCTGCACACGATCATCAATAATTTGAATCTTAAATGCTTTGAAATTTAAAAGTCGTTTTGAATCGTCACTTATTCCAAGCCATTCATCATCCATTTCATCTGAAAAATCACTCTCAACAGCCCCAAATTCATGCAAGAATTTGTTTCTCATCTCCTCTTCCAATCCACGTGCGACTACAAACAAAAGCTTACTGGGTCGGAGGTGACCCGCCCCTCTGGCAGCCACAATTACGTTCTCCACACGACCGCACAGCCCCTTATCCTTACCAGATGGCGATCCGGCCCAAGAGACAGAATTAGAGTTCTGATCAGAGACGAAGACCCAGGTGGGATCTCTACGGATGGAGCACATGATTGTTGGGATTTCGAGTAGGTTATAGTGCAACAATTCGAAACAGTTCAAGATTTGTTCACTACCCGAAAACCAGAATCCAAGTATAAAACTAATTCTAGGATTAAAACAGAGTTTACCACTAGACGCGCAGCGGAAACTTCAAGTCTAGCAGTAGCCTTATTTTCTTTTCCTTCGTGTCTCCTTTCCTTCGTGTTAGATCCACACAACAGCCTAGCAGTCACGCTTCTATCAGTATCCACACGAACAAGTTGATAAACTTCTGTAATTCGATATGCTAGTACCGAATTAACAGCCCCTCTTTTATCTGTCTCTCTTTCTGTTTTTCTGAAAATCTGAATGATAATGGCCAACCGAATTCTGAACAGATCGCAACATATTTATAAATTATATGCACCAGTTCGTTTGAGCCTATTCATGGTATTAATTCGTTGAACCCTTTCAGAAGACTTATCCATTTCAGATCAGATCAGAATATCAGAAATTTGGGCCTAGCCCAATAAAGAGTTGATCCATATTAATTATTAATATGGCCCATAAATATTCTAGCCTATAGTACATTTCTAACAATGATATCCACATGGATCGCGATATTGGAGCCCATGTAAGTGGAGACAGCGGAGACGAACTGGATTTCGGGTGGTGGATGACATGGCAGAGAGCGGAGAAGTGTCCAACGTTGGAGCAGAGTGAGGGATTGGAACCGTCACAGTGAAAGAGGCGGCGGGAGAGGTGGACAAGCTTAGCCTGGATTAAGCTTATGAGAAAAGCTTGAAGCTCTGATGAAAGCTTCGAGGAGTTGTGAATCAATTCTTAGAGATTACGGCACTCTGAAATGGCGATGTTGAGTGAAGTGCGATTGTCGGCGTGAGACTTCACCGGAGAAGGTGGTGATGGTGGCGTTGCCATGGCAGATGAGTGGCCAACTGCGTGCTGATTTTGAAATGAAGTGGTCTGGATTAACCAAACGATCGCACTGCACCAGGTTCGTTCGTGCGGCAACTTGATGAAAATCTCAAATATGGTTTGGTACATGCGGAACATTGGGTAACAGAATATAATTCTTATCCTCTCAGATATCTCATATTTTGCGCATTTTTGGAAAATCTTAACCGTTAATATACGTTCTGCACGAATCTCTATGCTGAAATAATACTGGCTCCGCGGTTTCACCGAGTAGGCACCGGACACGTCGGTCATGCAAAATATGAGGTATATCAGAGGAACATACTCGGAATATCACACAAGGTAACGGACTATTTCTGGTTAGATCAAAAACCGTTCGTTCAGAATCTGCACGAATACTTAAGGACGTCAGTGCATCTTATCTAGGGATGGACAGATCGGACGGTCCATATAAGAACATAAATATTGTGTATTTGTGTTACCTCTGAGGATAATGTTTTTAATTCTCGTCAAATCTTAAAAGGACTCGTGCATTACAGGCTTGATCTGCATTGGTCCGATTATGATCGGACGGTCAGAAATGACACTCAAACGGTGAGGTATTGCAGAGAAACACGACTGTATCTCGTATGGATGAATGGATCCATTGGGTCGTATTGGGAAAACCGGAAAAGTTAAAATATTGACAATCATAAATCTGTGATTTGGGCTAAATACCTGGATAAGTATCGGCCTGTAAAAGCCTGTTAAAATCTTGCCTTTCCCTCCCAGGCTGCTTGTTCTTGATTTCGAATTGTTTTCCCGTTTCCATAATAGAACAAAACAATATATCCGACTCGAACATAGAGAGCACCAAGCCCTAGAAGGCTAGAACCGCGCTCCGACAGCTTCCTCTCCTCCAGTCGCCGATCATCTCCGCTTCCTCGATCAGGTGATCTTCTTAGTATAAACTCAGATCTACCTCTCTTCTCCCTGCCTCTCTTTCCCTGTATGAACACTCGCACTGATGTGCCTTAGTTCACTAATTTTGCCTGGCAGGGACAAGGATTGAAACTAACTTAATTGCTGGAATTGCAGAAACTTGATCTATGAAACTGTAATTTAGCAAATGATTCAACTTGTAGAATTACAATGTATGTAATTAGGTATATGTTGTAGCTTAATCAGCTTTTTTTGTGCTTTGATTGCATGAAATGTTAGTTAGTTCGACCATTTTTAGCTTTCTCTGCTCCTTAGCTGTTACTTGATGATGTTACCTTCCTCTATTAATTCACTTTTATGTTATTTTAGAAATAATGGATCAGAAGGATTTTGACAATGAGAATTGTTCGCAAACTAACCTGGGTTCGACAAGTTCTGAAGCAAACAACAAGAAATATCCTGAAATCTCTGAGACTACAGAGAATTCGCAGAGCAATTTTGAATCTCCGACACCAGAGAAACCAGACCAGGGAAAGAAGGGTGTTGTTATTACATCTCTTGCCAAAAATCTGCTAATGGAGAATTTTAAAGATGAGAAAGAAAATTTTACTGAACTTCCAGACAAGTGAGTCTTTAATTTGTCAAAATTTGTTATTTCATTGCTTATTATTATTTTGTAGCTTACCAATTTGCTTCCTGGTGGCAGTTACAAGATTCTAGTTGATCTTTTCAATAAAATGGATACATCCATTAGGCTTCTTCGCTTGAGAAAGAAGACAGCTTCTTTGAAAAACATCTCTGCTCAGGTCGATGTGCTTGCAAACAGGTAGTTAAAAGAATTCTAAATTTAGAATAATGTTTTTGTTTCAGTTTCAAGTCTTTTCAGTGGAATTATCGTAATAAAAAGGAAACTTTTCTTGTATGGACATTCAGAAGCAAAAATATCTATATACTATTTTAAGACATGAGTTCCCCAAATCCCCAAACAACCCCTCAAAAGGGTATGTTTTATCTATTACGTATTTGTTGTATAAATTTTTGTATTCTTAATTGTAACTTACAAGGACCTCCATTATTTTGTTATATATTTAATTTTCCCTAGGGCGAACTATTTCTGACCTGAAAGGCCTCACATTAGACTGATGTGATGGGTTAATGGGTCTGTTCTGGGTGTTCATTTCTTGACTTGCTGGCTAAGATCCTTATGTGCATGATTTCAGATTTTCTTGCCTAAAGAGGCTATGCTCCATAAATCCAATATAATTGACTAGAAAGGCAGAAACATATACAACTATTAAAGTTCACTATTGTAAACAAAACCATTGTGATATGGACATTTTACAACTGTGATCTTATGGGTGGGTTTGTTGGAGTGCGTTTCCTCTGAGATATCTCATATTTTGCGTGACCAACGTGTCTGGTGCCTATGCACTTGAACGGTTGAGATTTTCCAAAGTCATGCAAAATATGAGATATCTCAAAGCATGCAAGTTCGTTTTGTTGGGTTTTTCTTGGCATTGGAAGGTTACGAACCAACATTATAAAAAAAATTATTTTACAAGATTTTGTAAAATGTCGAGGTGGACTATAGTAAAAGGCACACACCTAACCTGAATCCAACACACCTTACCCACTGCCACCAGAATTTTTTATTTATAGTAATTAATATAAAATAATATATGGTATTACAATGAGTATTGTAGGTTTTAGATGCCATTGCCAGAACCGTAAAAAAAAATCGGCTCCAAATTGGAGCTGAATTTTTAATTCAGATCCATTAAATTCATCGAACACCAGCACCGCAGACATTGCTTGACTTGGTCACATAGGATCTGAACAATCCAAACATTGGAGCTGAAAAAAAAATTGGACCCATTGTTTGGAGCCAATGTTTTTTTACAGTTTCATCTATGCTTCAAAATTGTGGGCAATCATTCTAATATCCTATATTATTTTATATTAATTTCTTTAAATAAAAAATTCTGCACTGCCACCCCTAGATTCTTCAATCTTTACCTTTGTATTGTTTTTTCTTTTTCAGAAAATTGTTGACTAGACATGTAGCACAAATGAAGTACTTACTACCAGATGCTGTCCAAATAGAGAAGATACTTTCACATGATGAAGAGAGCTCGCACATGTATCCAGATTTGAAAATAACTCTAACTACGGACTTCCTTGAGTCTTTACATGTCAATCAATCCTCTTCAATGGCTCTGTGCAAAGCATTTCATACAAGTGTTTTAAAATTTGTTAGCTTGCATCCAAAGGTAGATAAATGTTTTTCATGACTTACCCTTAATAAAGTAATATCTGGTTATTGCAAATAAATGTGACCAACATAAATCAAAGCCTCCTGTTGGATGACCAGATCCCTGTGTTGTATTGGCCAGAAATTGTACTTGCAGAAACTTTCATGCCATCCCAACCCAACCCATTAGGGTCTGATGCTCGTTTGGATCCGTCCGATCCGCATCAAGATTGGTGCTAACAACTTTGAGTTTCACGCTGATCAAGTTCACATGAATCTTAATGCGGATCGGATCACCCCCACTCTTACCCATTATGACTTGTCCTAAATAGGGGCATTTTTTTAGTATGCTTCTTTGCCTATAATCGTTTACTTTTCTTTTCCCTACAGGATACTGAAATTCCTGAAGCCATTTTACCAGAACCTTTCAACTCCAGTGGAAAATTTTCAGATCTGAAGAGAATTTCTAAAGTACTATCTCCGCAGTTACTTCCAACTATTTTATCAGAAGAAGCACTGTTGAATGCTTCCCATCTCCCTTCATTTTTCCATAAATCCACATTCCAGAACCCAAATGTACAAGTTGCAACAACTCATGCCACTGATCCAATACTTCCACAACCTGAAATTACAAGAGATTTCACTGATTTTGTAAATCCCTTGCCAGTTGTCAAGGAAGCTGGAGTTATTGCTTCCACTCCTAATCGTGAGGGGAAATCATCAGCTGATGCAGTGCTGATGGAAACACCAGTTCAACGGACCCCACAGAGGCCTTTGCCTACTCCTAGTGACAAGTGTGTATCTGAAAAGGATGACAATAAGGTTGCAGTTAACAGGTCAGCTCGCAAGTTAAACTTTCAGGAGTCAAAAGCCGATGTATTTGCATCAAAAGTTGTTGTTGCGAGTTCTTCTCTCAGTGACAATGAGGTATTTTCATAGACTCATGTCAGACCCCTTTTGTAAGTTTGAATGAACGAGGCTACGATGCTATGGAAAGCGCAGATCGGCCCATATTATGGATCAATTTCTCCGTTTTCAAAGTCCAAACAGTCATTGCAAATTGCTCAACATGATCTCCATGTTAAAATGTATTTGGAGACCAAACTTGAAATTTTGTAGAATATTTTTTACTATTTTTTTAGATGAATAGAACATCAATGCTTTCCAATGGTTCGAAATCTTTAGATCAAATGATTTTCTACCTATCTAAAACAATAGTAATAAAAAATTTTAAAAATGTGAACTTTGGTCTCAAAGTATATTTTCATATGGAGATCATGTTGAACAGTTCGGATCAATTGTTTGGACTTTGAAAATAGAGAATTTAATCCATAGCACAGACTAATGTGTGCTATGCATACCATAGCCTCACTCAGTTTGAATTATAATTTTCTTTCTATCATCACAGGTAGGATGGTAATTGCATCTACTTTTTGCTGGGAGTTCACATTTCAAGTTTGTGACACATTTTTAATTTCAATTTTTTGGTTTAATTCCAGGGATGTGTGAGCGTGAATAAGACAGTTGCTTCTATAGGGGAGGAAAAACTGGATTCTTTACCATCCACCTTTGATACTATATGTCTCATTTCACGGTCAAAAGATTGTTCGCTGATTACAAAAAAGGAGCTTGTGCACAAGATACTTTGCAACAATCTAGAGATTGAAGAAACATGTATAATATGACTAATCTATTGTTCTTACATTTGAAAGTTAAAATTAATTTCTTGGCATGATGGTGGTAACAATGGATTTTTTTTCTGGGTAATGTAGGTGAAATAGAAGAACACTTGGCTACTTTGGAGGAGATTTTTCCTGAATGGATCTCTAAGAAAACTGTGCCCGACGGGGAAGTCTTTTACAGGCAAGTACATCGAAATTTAACTCCCATGTTTCTCCTTTTTTTTGGTTCACTTATGTAGGGATGTAAAATTGTGCCATGCCATGACATGTCGCGATGTGACTTGGGTCACGTCCCGTGCCGTGACCAAGTCATATTTTTATGTGCCGTGCTTTGACCAAATTGGGATGGACGGTCACGGCATGTTTGCTCACATTTAACTACTTTTTTCGTAGTTCAAGTTCATTTATTCAAAATTTACCATTAGATGAGGATCTAATAGTCTTGATCACATGTGACCACGTGCCGTGCTGTGCCAATTTTCTGATGGATGGTCACGTCACATAACCGACACGTGTTGTTTTATGTCGTGCCATGATGTATTCAGTCATGGCGTGACTTTTTTACACCCATACATCATTATCAAGTTATGCCAGTTGATTTATTGTCAGTCAATTCCTTCATTTTAGTTACAAAATTGTTAATGTGATCTTATTGTTCTTTTTTATTTCTTTATTTTGGCTTGATTTTGCAGTGTTAAACACGTACCTGAGCCAAAAGCAGTTCGGGCAAGACTTGTCAATGCTCTCTGACTTTAGCTGTGAATGCAGAGATATGGAATTAACTTCTTTTTTATCATTTACTACTCAGTGCTCTTTCTTTGGGGTTGCTTATTTTTGTTTTACTATTAAGATGGAGTTAGCTGCATTGTGACTAGGTCGGTAAATTAGTAACGCTTCAGAAATTAGGACAGTAATGCTTTCTTTGTCTAACGGGACTTGTTGATGTCTAAACGATGGATGTTTGTAAATTTTATGGTTTTTTCTCTTTCATTAAAATTTCCTTTTGATTCTGTCGGTTGCAATTAATTCTGAGCTGGTATATCAGCACAAAATCACCATGATATCAAAATTTAGAGAGTTCTTTTAGTGGGGACATTTTTTTTTTCTATGGATATTATACCATTCAGAATGAGAAGCTTGCCTCAGTGCTGGTCGTAGTAAATGAATTTCAATGTTTTAAATAAGTAAATAACAGTTCGTGATTCATTACAACAAAATTTTAAAGAAACTACAATGATTATCGGGAAAGCGTTTTATATGACAGCTTCTACTTGAAACTATATTTTAATGCCTAAAGTTTAATTTATATCTCAAGTACTTGGTATATAATATAAAATTTTCATTGAAAAACTGTTATAGATTAAAAAAAAAACTCTAATGAGTTTGGCTAATATAACATCAGTGTCATTTCAACCTATATAACACCAACTCTAAAACTTATCAAATTGACTTCAAACGACTAATCCAAACTGTTCAAACCGATTTACATTATGAGTGTTGCATTTACATACAATTTTTTTTATATTTTCGAGCTATTTCAGTATCAAATCAAGCGGTAAAAATATTGAAAAATGAATGTATTAAAATTAACTTAAAAACTCACACATGTGACCACTTGACTTAATATTAAATAAATTCGAAAAGTTATAAATTTTGTATGTAAATGCACAACTAATGAAGTAGATCGGTTTGAACGGTTTTGATTCACTATTTGAAGTCGATTTTATAGGTTTTAGAGTTTGTGTTATATAGGTTGAAATGACACTCATGTTATACTAGCCAAACTCAATTCTGATAAGGTCAAATTGTGCTTGTATTTATTATACAAAATGATAAACATGTAATACAAACTGAAAGTAATGCACATATTTGACCTATTTTATCATCAAATGTAGTTATTCTTTATTGAAGTCTAATCATTAAATTAAAAATTAGGGATCGACTAACTATCTCCCAGTCAATTTCTCTCATTCATCCCCCAGTCAATAACTACTTGTGGAGACCATTAACTAACTGAACTTCATTAATTACTTGGGGACCACTTAATATTTAATAGATTTTATAACTGACGCGTGCAAATATGGATACCTATGCGCACAAGTGTTAATATATAATATATCAAGTATTCATACCTAAGATACCAAGTATTTTGAAAGAAAAAACTGGACACATCACACACACATCTTTTACACGTTTTTAGAGTTTGATTTTTTTTTCTCCGTTCAATTTCATCAATATTTATGACAATCTGTGAGAAAATTTGTAAATCTAAAACCATGAACGTCTTCTACGTAATTTTCTCTTTCAAATGAGATCCATAATGACATATTTTCGGGTTGTCCGTCGTGCAAGTATTCATACCTCATCGTGCAAGTATTCATATCTTGTTGAGCAAGTATTCAAATCTCGTAATGCATTACCTGTGGAGACCGCTAATTAAGTCGGGGATCACTAACTACTTAGGTAACCACCTAATATTTGATAGATTTTACAACTGTCACGTGTAAATATGGATGCATATGCGTGCATGTGTTAATATATAATATATCAAGTATAAATACTTGCGCGGCGGACAACTCAAAAGTACTTCATCATGGATCTCATTTGAAAGAGAAAATTACGTAGAAAATATCTGTGACTTTAGATTCGCAAAAAAAATTCATAGATTGTCATAAATATGTGCGACATTGAAGTAAGAAAAAAAAAACCATAAAATGTGTAAAAAATGAGTATGTGATAAGAAAAATTGTTTAAAGAAATACTTGATATCTTATATATAAATACTTACTATATTAGATGTTAATACTTGCATGTATAAGTATACATATTTATGCGCATCAGTTGTAAAGTTTTTCAAATATAAGTGGTCCCCCAGTTAGTTAGCGGTCCCCCACATTATTAATGACTGATACACGTTTTATTTTGTCTTTTTGTGCTGGAAGTTGTGGTCCCTTCATATAATTAATAATTAGGGGATGGATGGATGGGAAAAATAAATTGGAGGAAATAAATCTTTATTCTCTTGACGACACCCTGTCAGTCCAACCACCACACCATTATTTACAGCACTACTCATGAGGAACCAATTAAATTAATTTCTAAATTCTCAAATAGCATGTTTCTTCACTACTTTATAATTAGTCTTTTCTAGACCTGCTAATTAAACATGGCCATCCCAAGTAATGAATAAATTTGAAATATACTTATATTTAGCGAATAATAACTTTAGTAGCTACAACAGTAATAACTGTTTTGTTCTAATTTTCTTCAGTTAGGTAGCATTTATTTTAATAAATGAAATAGCTACAACGAAAGTATAGCATTACAATGTCTTGCGTATTATCAAAAAAAGAAAACCAATTGACATGCGTTGCCATACATAGCGCACTACTCTTTACAGTTCATCTCACAATTCTATTTAAACAATTCACAACCAATTTTCTCCCTTCTTGCATTAGTGACTCTAAAGCAGGGAACAATTTTCTAGAACTAGAAGACTTCAGGTGCCTGGGGAAATCAACAAAAGAAAAAAAAACAGTTAATAACTTTGTATTAATGAAAAGTTAAGTTAACTTCCACTAAAAGGACCAAGCAGAAAATAATCACATACACAAAGTGCAATTAGTGCTTGAGAACAGACTTAATTCTCCAAGCTATAAAAAGGCCATTAGTGCTGATCTATTAAGAACAAGTTATGAATAATAGCAATAATAAAAGAGCAAGCAACAAATATTAACATTTTTTTTATGCATGCACCACGTGCAATCACCTTAAAACATCAAAACGACTCCAATAAGGCAAAAAGGTTGATAGAGCACAGGATATGATATGGCATTGCGCAATTCCTTATCACCCTTCCTCCCAATCAATTTCATCATCATCCTCTTCCTCGGATTCCTTGGCCTCCATATTCAAATCTGCTGCCAGCTTATATGATGCCTCTGCATTTCCTGTGTTCAGAAAGAGTCAGATTAAAATTGCTCATGTCAAAAAGTTGTGTAGACTGGAGAGCAAGAAGGACAAATAAGTAAATTGCAAGCATGCTTGAGCAAATAGTCTTGCTTTTTTTTTTATATCCATATGGTAGTGGTAGAGTGCTCGTTTCTGTATACAAATTGACAGGTCTGTGAAGGAGAAGCATCCGAGAACCATCTTTTTATTTAACTATCTATTATAATTATTTATTAAGTGAGGCCACGGTACTATGCATAGCGCATATTGGTCCGTACTATAAATCAATATCTTCGTTTCCAAAGTCCAAACAGTCAATCCAGACCGTTCAACATGATCTCCATATGAATATGTACCTGCAAACTAAATTTTATATATCTTTTAAATTTTTTAACTATATTTATAGATAGGTAGAAAATCACTATTTTTGAATGGTTTAGAATCTTTAGATCAAGTGTGATTTTCTACCCATCTAAAAAGATTGTAAATTTTGATATTTCATATGGACATCATGTTGAACGATTCAGAACCAAAAATAGTGATATTGATCCATAATACAGACCGATATGCGCTATGCATAGTACCGTACCCTCACTCTTATTTATCTATCATTATAATGTTGTTAATGGTGCAGCTATTATTAGTCCTTGTTATTTTTTCTTCGTTTGGGGGGGGGGGGGGGGGGGGAGGGGGTTGGTTGTTGAATTAAACCTGTAAGGTCAGCTTCTTCCCACTCAACATCATCATTGTCCTCATCATCACTTCGTTTAGATTTCATTCCCACTTGGCGATGACTAGATGTTTCTTGAGTGCCAAACAAATCATCTTGATCTGCAGACACCCCAAATTCTTCTTGCTTTACTGATTGCCTTCCTCCTTCCTCTTCTTGCATCTTTGCGTAGTAGGCAGCATAATATGCCTTTGTGTACTCATCCTAATATTACAAACAAGGGAACCTTAATTTCCATAATAATAAAAAAGTATTTTTAGCAGCTTTTCATGTGCTTCACTGACTTTATACATAGATAATAATGTACCAATACATGGCTGAGTCTGTATCCTCTGAGATATCTCAAACTTTCAGTTTATCTTAAGCCAGGCCAAAAAAATTTCGGTGCCCATTTGGAATGCAGGGGGCCAGTATTATTGTGCTTTGAGATTGTGAAGAAAGGATTTCAACGGTCCGGATTTTTCACAAATCAACTCAAAGTTTGAGATATCTCAGGGGATGCGAATTCGGAGTTACTTACCATTAAGCTCTTGTCATCATCCTTTAAATCTACTTGTTTCTTGTCATCAATGGTGGTTTCTTGAGCAGTGGCCTCTGCATCAAGGCTAGTCTCACCCCTTTGTTCTTTCGTAAGAACCATTCCCTTTTTTATCATCCATGGTGGCAAAACCTTCGCCTTGGTAGGTTTACCTTCTGACTGTACCTCCTCTTTCACTCCACCACCTAGATCAACCTCAACCTGATATAAAACACAGAAGATTTATCAAGTTGCACATGTATATTAAAAATGTAACTCCTATCATTTGATATTTCCATAGCAACTGCCGTCCCGAAGAAAGAGACTAATAGAACATTGAATAATATTCCAATTAAATCAAAATCAGAAAAGAAGAAAGTATCATATTCCAAGTAAACATGACTAGTTAGCACCAGTTTTGATACTGAAGAATTTGTATACGATGTAGATCATGACCATAAGCTTCTAAATTTACAAAAATGAAGAAGAAATAAACAATCTGGCATTGAAATTAGCGGTGTTCATTGGATCCTATTTGATTTCCAACCAAACTGACAAATTTTGGATTAAATGGTTCTATCAATTGAATTTTTGAATTACTTGGGTTTTTGAAATTTGGTTCGGTTTCATCACTCTTATTTCGGTTCGACTAATATATATCTTGATATTTATTTCTATGATTATTAAATGTATTCGTGTATGTACCAAGTTTTTACCTTTTGAAATTTAATTTCTCTTATTTCGGTTCAACCAAAAAACCAAAATTTACTTTGGTTTTTCTTAATTCTGTTGTTATTCAGTTGACAAGTTTAATTGGTTTGGTTCGGTTAGATTTTTTAAAACCAAATAAAATTATGATTTGACTATTTTAATTAAGTCTAATTGAAATATGGTTGTACCTTTGTATCCCCAAGAGAAGGCATTGGTGTGCCACCATATCCCTGAGAAGATTTATTAGCATCATTCGGATCAATTTCACCATAACCCCCCCAACCAGCAGCACTTGCTCTAACCTCCCATTGTTGAAGTGTACCAAAATCAGGCACTGGCAAGTCTTTTACTCTTGCTATTTGAATAGTCACTGGCTTAAGTTGCTCCTGCATCAACATATATTCAAACAAATAATACAATTATAACATGTCTTCAATTTCATATCTATTCTGAAAATAAAAGAACTCTGCCAAAACATGGAACACAAAAGGCACATAGATGATGCTTGGTGCCAACAACAAGTGCATCTATCCCACTACTAATAAATGATTTTAAATGTCCGAATGCAGATACAATTTCTTAAAAAAAAAAAAAAATCACCTACAACTCGTAGAAACATACCATGACCAGAAAAACTAAAAGATTTGCAATATCCGCACTAATTTATAAATATATCTTGGCAATAACTGCCTCTCAGCTCTATATGTAATATTACCATCCTTTCCCAGGGCAAAGGAACAGTGATCCCAGAAAGCAAAGAGTGGGGCTATGGTACTATGCATAGTGCGGATTGGTCCATACTATGGATCAATATCTACATTTTTAAAGTCCAAATAGTCGATATGAACCGTTCAACATAAGCTCCATATGAAAATGTACTTGTAGATCAAATTTTATACTTTTTACAAAAAAAATTTAGATAGTTAGAAAATCACTTGATCTAAAAATTCTAGACCATTCAAAAGTAGTAATTTTCTACCTATCTAAAAAATAACTACAAAATTTTAAAAAATGAAAAATTTAGTGCAAGTACATTTTCATATAGAGATCATGTTGAACCGTTCAGATCGACTATTTGAACTTTGAAAACAAATATATTGATCCATAGTATGGACCAATCTGTGCTATGCATATTACCATAGCCTCACTCGAAAGCAAATATAATTTGGAAATAGGAAGTAAGGAGAAACCTCAATCCTCAGAAGAAGATCTTTCAACTTCTCGCGCCGCCTACTCCTATTGTCATCCCCTTCTCCCATTTCATCAGCTGCAAGCTTGTCACTCTCAGCAACAAGTTCACCATCACATCTTTCGCAGTGAAACAAATCATCGGTATAACTAATAAGTTGAAGCGCATCAAAAGCTGAATATCTGCAATCAACACATGTAATATTGAGCAATGTTTCCATCATACAATAATATACTATGGGGATAACTCTGTTTAATTATCATGTGGGAACAGAAATGAGTATGACAAATGCTACTGAGTGAGGCCATGGTACTATGCATAGCACAGATTGGTCTGTACTACGGATCAACATTTTCGTTTTCAAAGTTCAAATAGTCGATCTGAACCGTTCAGCATGATTTCCATATGACAATCTACTTACAGACTAAATTCTACATTTCTTTAGAATCTTTTTATATAGGTAGAAAATCACTATTTTTGAATGGTCGAGAATCTTTAGATCATGTGATTTTTTTACATATCTAAAAAAATAGCATTTCTTTTTAACAGTGTAAAATTTGATCTACAAGTACATCATATGGAGATCATATTGAACGGTTCAGATCGATTGTTTAGACTTTGAAATGGAGATATCGATCCATAGTACAGACCAATATAAGCTATACATAGTACCATAGCCTCACTCAATGCTACCTATTAGCAGCACATGCAAAAATTAAAGCAAGTTTGTGGTTTTTATGATCAACCAAAAAGACCCAACAAAATTCTTTCGATTATCTATTATTACCTTTTTGAACAATTAGGACAGATGTACGTCTGAACAGTGTTCCTGCTATCCAATTCATCTTTCAATTTTTTCTTCATTTTGTGTATCCGATATCTAACAACATCATAGATCTGCCCATATTAAAGAAAAGCAAATAAGGACTCTTTAGGTTTAAGGTATTGAAAAAAAGCTTCAGAACAAAAACTTCATTAAAAAATATTACCTGTGCATAGTCCAAACAGCAGTACGAATGAGTATGCAATTTGACCTTCTCTTCACCTTCCTTACCACGGCCGTCGCCGGCTGCTGCAGCAACAGCTGCACTAAATATTTTTGCGCCTTTTGCTGACTGGAAGTGGAACAAATAATACAAATACAGAGGAGTGAGATATTAAAATAAAAATAAAAACTGTAGCACAATCACATCAAAAGGTGGCTTTTGAACTCCCATTGCACCAACGAGTAACAGAGAGATCACAGTTTGAGATTATACAACGATGGTATTGCAGCAATCATTTTTTCATAAAAAAGACACGGCTTGTAAAACATGGTAATATGAATTATGTTTTCATAAACAAGCAAATTTAGGTGACAAAGGGATGCTGTAGACCTCTTTTCGATGGTCTCTAGTGACAAACTTCTCTTCCTCGAAAAACCTCAAAATACGGCGGAGTTGTTTTGAGTGCAGCTTCAATGCCTTCGCCAAATCTTCCTCTCTAACCCATTGACGCCTGTTGAAAAAGTTTTAAGCCTGTCAAACAAACAAAGGCACCACAAATACTAGGAATTGTAAAGTATCAGGAAGAATCAGGCCTGATTCATGTCGAGTTGAAATTTCTTATTCAAAAATAACATCAGGTCAAATCCATTCCAACAGACAAAAGTATATTTGCCAGTACCAACATATGTTAACAGTTAACCTGCCACTAATGAGAACTCGATTTTTGTTGGGAATTGAAATGGTAAGATTCTTTTGCTTCTGGGCAAGTACTGGATTTTCTTCTTTTCGTATACATTTTTCAACACAAAAAGTTGAGAGAGTTCGAATCTCAACCTCCTAATTTAACCAAAAGACAGATACAATCAAGTGCTAAACTGGTCATATTGAACAAAATCAGGTAATTAAGCGATAAAGACTGAAACATTGTTTAGTACAGCTTAAATTGCTAATTTTTCCCTATATCATGAAAAATTATTACAACAACTTATGCAAAGTATTAAGCATCCTAAAAGTTTTAACTTCTTGATAACAGTAAGGCTTCACTCGTAAAAAATCACCAAAATCAGAAGCATTAAATTTACGATTTGGTTTGTAATGATTCACAATATTGCTTTGCTTCTGTTAAATTGCTAGTCTAGAGAGAACCCAAATACATTCAGTTAAGAGGAAAACATGTCCAAAAAACCACAAAAAAGGCATGCATTTTGAGCATACAAACTCCTGACTTGAAATTCAAACAAATTGCCATACAATTATCAAATAAAAAAAATCAAACTAATGGCTATAAGCTAACCTTGTGAGAGCATCAAGGACCACTACAGCAATTCCTCTGTTATCGCCTCTACCAGTCTTTGGTTGGTTATCACCTTTCATGGTGATGTCATCATAGAATGCTCGAGCAGCGAGTTTCACCAGTCTACATCACCATGAGATAATCCACAGATGAAGCAAAGTCTAATGTAGAATTTTTATTCATTAAATAACATGAAAAGGAAACTCAAGCAATTGATAGAAAGTGCATACCTATTGAACGGCTCGAGACTCATAGTGGATGTCTTTTAGGTGAGTATCACTAGTACTGAAATCAAAGTCGAAATCAGATTGTAGGTTAGTATCGTAAAATAGAGGATTCAAACATTGCATCGTACAAATCAGAAACAAATAAACCTAAAATAGGTAGGGGATGCTTAGTACGAAATAAGCAAGAAACGTCATATAGGAAAATATAAACAAAATAAAGAGAATATAGGGAAGGAGCATAGCCAGGATTTTCATCGGGTAGGCAGAAAAAAAATTACAACAAAAATTTATATTTTAAATGAAACAAAATCAACTTTAACTAAGATTTTCATCAAAGGCGTAATTTGAATGATGTATCATGATTTTTCTTTAATATTTATACAAATTCAATGTGTAGAATGAATGGGGACACACTTAATGTTGCGAGTAGCTCTCTCCAAATTTATAATTCCAATTCAAATACAAGAGCAATACAGAGCTCTACAAGAAAAGGATCAAATCAGTTACAATAGTACATAGTTCTTCAAAGTGATACTATAATTACAAATTTCCACCCGGTAAATCCAAAGTTCAGCAAATACATACAACTATTTACAGTTTTTGAAAATTGATCATACTAAATAGTGCACTGTAACTAGGATCAACAAGCACCAAACAAATTCTCTGGTATGTACCGCTCATTATACTAACATGACCCCAAAACATTAGAATATTATTTGTTGGCTCAAATATATTTTGTAATAAAAGTGCACCATATATTAACCCCAAAATCTTAGAATATTAATGTAGTACAGGTGAAAAAACTTTAAACTTAACACAGTTTTTTAGCCACTCTTATTTTATTTTTTTAGAATTAACAAAAGGTGCGCTTGTATAGAAGTTCATTATCTTTTATCATTTTAATTATGCCTTCCATAATATAATATGATGCTTTAATAATCGATTAATAAGGATTTTAAATTCATCAGGAAATTATTAGTAGATTTATAAGATTGTCTTTTATATGTGTTCCTATTCTTGAATTCTTCCAAAGCTTAAACAAATGAGTAAACCCTAGAAATCACTTGTGTAAATTGTAACCCATTTGTGATCTCTTGATCTGTTTGAAAAATTGCAAAGTAATAAGACCAGTCTAGTAGGTGATGCATTACTCATACTTGGGGAATAACAATTAAAGTTGCTTGCGTTCTGCATTTGGATCAAACAAGAGTTCATCAAAATGGCTGACTAGGGTTAATCGCAGTTGAGAAAAAGTTAGGGTTACCAGGCTGACTAACTGAGCCGCCTCCCGGCCTGCCTGAGTCGCCTTAACGGATTCTCTTCTTTCCTTCGCGAGACCTCAGACCCGAATCCGGGAATCAACGAAACGAGAGATGGCGGGTAGGGAAGAAGAGGGAGCGAAAAAGAAAAAGAACTTCTAGACAGGGTTAACGATCACAGAGAAGCATAGAGATGCACTGGGCCTTTAATATTCGTGTCATAACAGATCGGACGGTCCGGATCTGAGTAGTACAAACTACAAAGCTTTCTAAAGTTAAGCCCCTAATTATAGTATTTGGCTATTTGCTGAAAATTGCACGAATAAAGTCGGTTTATAGGGGTTTTCCGTTTTTTTTATTCGCAACATTTGAGAAGGGAATTTCATGTATACCCTAAAAACAATGAATTTGTGTCTTTCCCCTCTAAAATTATAATATCACATTTACCCTTCTAAATTTTACAAATTCACAAATTAATCCATTTTATTGTCATTTATATTAAAACTCATTTTAAATTTATAAAGTTTTAATTTTATCGTTTATTAAAATATAAAAATATGTAGTTTATGTAATTATGACCAATTTGACCCGAGGAGGGATGCACGGGGCCTTTAATATTTGTGTCAGAGCAGATCGGGCAGACCATATCTAAACACAAATTTTTTGTTACTGATATGAGGCGCGCTGCTATTTTGAGCATCCAATTTTAAGAAAAATTTAATGCATTATAAAGAGAACTGGTTCTTTTCTTTTTACGAAATGTCAAATTAAAAATGCAATTTTACAATATATAGTAAGTAGTGTAAAAATACAAATATATGGAGCAAATTATATATGCAAATTAATAGAAATGCAATTTTACAATAGCATGTCACAGTAGAATAGGCCAGATCCGTTTTATGTTTAGATACAATAAAAGAAAATTGCTAACCAGTTATCTGGTCCAAATTTATCCTTATTATTTTCATTTTATTATATTTTTAGACTGTCAAATTTTTAGTAAATTAGTAACACATTAGTTAATGTATCATATTTTTTTAAAGGGGGTAATTTCATGTATACCCCTCAAAAAGTTGTACATTACGTATTTCGCCCTATAAAATTCATAATATCATATTTCTCTTTCTAAATTTCAAAAACTCACACATTTATGTTTCTCTGTCATATTTTTCATTATTGGAAGATTCAAATGAGATATTTTGATTTATCATTGGCTTTTGATCATAAGTCTTACTGAACTATATCTTCATTCTTATTGAATGTAATTATTAAGACCTTATACTTTGCAATTTAACTTCTCTTTATGACAAAAATTTTTTATTTTACCGTGCAATGTTTGTAATTAGATACATGGCCCGTGTGCTGGCCCAATTGACCGGTTAGAGGCCACACAGATGGGCCCAATACTTACCAGCGGAAAGGACTTGTCTACTGAATGACCAAGATGGGCCGAAGATAGAGAGCAGAAGATTGAAGGTTGTATTTGACAACTAATACTCTGGAATTATTATTGGGCCAGTTCGGCAGGTAGAGAATAAAGGAATTGAGTAGAATTAAGATTCTATTCCTGTCTAATTAGCCTAATTGAGAATTAAAGGTTGGATTTGACTACTGAATTCCTGCAATTAAAATTAAAAAAAAAAACTATGTGTTCCAAGACTTTCAAAAAGAAAAGAAAAATCGATTTTTTTTTCTTCAATCTGGTTCCTACAATAAATTTATCTTTAAAATGGGCCGAACAGATCGGACAATGAAATAGGCCAGGCCCGTATGAATAATTAACAAACGTAAACTTTTACTTTTATTTTCTTTCCTTTTGCTGATGACATTTATTTATAAAAAGAGGACATTTTATTTGTAATAAATACCCAAAAAAAT
Organism: Carex rostrata; assembly: GCF_964058835.1. Lineage (NCBI taxonomy): Eukaryota > Viridiplantae > Streptophyta > Magnoliopsida > Poales > Cyperaceae > Carex > Carex rostrata. The sequence goes on from NC_135924.1 coordinate 6,665,747, forward strand.
TGCCTATAGGATGTTTCGAAAAAATTACCCGAAAATGGTATACTACATTTTTTTTTAATAAAGTGTGAAATTATCAAACTGTCTAAAAAAACAAATTTATGTTAAAGTAGATAATTGAATGTTAAAAACAATTAGCTTAATGTTAAAGACAACTAAATAATTATATGTATATATTATGTGAAAAAAAATTATATATTAGGTCTGGGCCTAACACATTTTTCTCTGTGAATAGAGACCGTTCTAGAAAAGGAATCTAAAGATAAAAAATTACATGATAAAACCATGTACCCTCAAAATTGGAGTAACTATGTGCATGTTACCTACTTTTAGCAGCAATACGAAGAGCATTTTCTTCAAAAATTGGGGGTTATATATATGCATCACTTGATGAAATTGACCTCAAGAGATTGCATCCTTAGTTAGTAACAAATACCTCATAGTTGTACTTGTATTATATATGTTTCTAACTTACTATTGACAAAAATAAAATTTAATTTTCGTAAGTAATTGGAGGAGACCAAAAGAAGAAACATGTACATTTTTGCTTCAAGACTGCTAAGAATCAATCTAGAACTAACGAGTTATGTTTCCTTTTTGATATATACAATTTTATGTCCTTGATTTTTTCTGCAATCATAGTAATTTTCACCAAATCAAGGATTTATTGAAGCCAAACTTAACTGTGCTAACCTGAATTTGGACATTTCAAGACATGCTTTAAACATATTATTTCACTTTTTGCAGTTTTCAACAATAATGATCAAAACACCACTGAAGTTTATCTTGTGATCTTGTCTTGATCCTGTGATCTCGTCTTGCTCCTGAGGCAAGTTTTTTCTTTAATTTCAATTCATACCACCACTATTAATCAAGGTTCTAAATAGCGCGCTATAGCGTTTTAGGACTATAAAAGCTATGGCACTATCAGCGCTATAGCGCCGCTATTTGAGTATAGCGCTGTTTTTTTAGCCAATCCGCTATGACGCGATAAACGCTATTTAAACCTTTGCTATTAACGTAGCTAAAATATTCTATGTTGATACTTTATTGACCTTTTGATCGATGTTTAATTTTTGAGATTGTTTTCTTAACATATGATATTGATCGACTGGATATGTTGATTGACACTCTGGTATATTCGGCAGTGACAAATAAAACTTCAATTTTAGAGTTTTATGTCAGATATTTTAAATGAATACTAACATCTTTTTATCAAAAAATTTCATTTTTTTTTTCATTAATAGTGATCAAGGGTTCTGCCTCACAAACAAGATGCGATCACGGGCAAGAAGTTGGTCTAAGACGTTGGTCTAGTTGATGGAAGAGATGGAGATTTATCAGTCGAAGTAAAAGTAACGAAGTTAATTGATGGTGGAACAGTTTTTTGATGGAAAAATATTGTCCAAATTTATAAATAGTGTACTTGGCTTAGGACAAAGATATAAATTTTGATGTTAAAAGGTCAAAAATTTAAAATTCGATATAGTTTATGAATTTTTTTTATTTCATTCTTAATAAATGGTAATATATTTGACAATTAAAAAATGAAATAACATTTTTAATTTTCTTTTATTTCTGTCGTCTATTATTTTAGTAAATATTTTAGAAATTTTCTGTTTGGAAATAGTAAAAAAAAGTTGCAAATCAAAATGATACCGCTATTGAAAATATAATTATTAACAGAACTAAGGGTTGTCAAACAGTGAAAAAAAAAATCTGTTCATATTACTAATTCTATCATCCATAGAAGCTATCCTATAATAGATTTAGCAAACAATGGATATTGTAAGGTTTTTTCTTTTTTCTTATATATATATATATATATCTATATTTAGGTCCTGTTTGGCTGCACAGTGGGAATGGAAATAGAAACGGAAATAGAAAAAGTTTGAATTGAAATTTACTGTTCACGTGAAAAAAAAAATTCAGTCTGAGTGACTTTTTTTTTCCCCACGTGAACAGTATTTTCGGGATTAAAATCCGAACAGACCCTTATAGGCGACGTCAATGTTGATATTATTTGGTATTATTACTGCTCTTTACGTCCGTATTTGATCAGATCCATTCTCGTACATATCCATGAAATTGGATTTCTGTAAATTAATTAGTGGATTTTTAAACTCATATTAAAATCTCATTCTATACAATTACGTGACAAACGAATATGTCATAAAATAACTTAAATTTTGAGTTTGGATCCGAACCATTCAATCTATCTTAGCACAAATATTGATCTTAATTTTAATAAGACGTTTCGAGTGTAAACTGAAAATTTGGATTACTTCAGGGGATCCGAACTTGACCCAAATCGTACCCGGTAGACAGTTTGCCAAATTTGAATTTTGCGAAAATATTTTTGCCCATTTGTTTTTTGAATTATTGACTGTTTCTGATGATCAAGTATGCTTATTCCGGACAAAAAGAAAAGAAAAATAATAAGGATGAGATGTCGCAGCTCAGTCAATCGAACGGATTAGCCACGCGTCAGTTCAGACAGTTATGTGTAGAGCGTGAAAAATAGCACGGTGGAGTTGGCTTCGTTACGAAATGGTATGGAACAACATAGTACGTGTATCAGTTATGTGATGTGATTCGTGTATCTCGGTGTTGTGATCATTTTTAAAAAATTTAGTAAGACACGGCACGCAAAAAATCTAATGATGACACGATACGGCACGTGGTCATGTTTCATGCATTTATGACCATTAAATTTTGATCAAATTGTGAATCTTGAATAAACTAATCTAAATTATGATTAAATGGTCATGCAAGTCACGTTTGATAATAGCATGTTTGGGTACGGTGTGACTCACACGCTGTGACCATCCCTTGACATTTTAATCATGACTCAACACGGTACGCGAAAAATTAATTTAAACACAACGCAGCACGGTATGAGACTAAAATCATGATATGTTAGTCATGACACGACACAAGTTCATTATTTTTTTGCACTGCTGACCAAATTCTTGAGTCCCATCTCTGAAGATACACGCAAGACTTCTCCGTCGATTTAAGATCCAACGGTATATATCGGTTCTGATAAGATTATGGGTATTAGCAGAGAAGGAGCCAATTAATTCCAGAGGTGGGTAACTGTCCACCCATGAAAATTGATTTTTTATTTTATCAACTATAGTGATTAAACATTTTGCCTACCTCTGATTTACCTTCTGCCTCCCTTTATTTTAGCCCACAAAACAGCCCATTACATAAAACAGCTCAAATATTATTATTTTATTATGGGAGTGGCAGCAGCGTATTTGAAAAAAATCACAGCAATAATGCTTGCTCGCTGATTTGCCTCTAACTCAGATCCTGGCTCCGCCACTGGAACCGTATTAGGCTGTTTACGCGCGTATTTGATGAGATCCGATCCAGTCATCCAGACGTTCTCTGTATAGCAAGGAACTGGTCCAGATAGATCTGTCCTAAGTCCTAACTCCTAAATCATCCAATAAATCCCCTCTAAAGTGGATAGGAACCAACTCAGCTGACTAAACAACTGCAACAGCCACGTCAGCAGATGTGTAGGGTTAAAAAGGACTTTTACTATCATTACATGAAGGATTAAAAAGGTGAAAACAGTGGGTGGTGGATGAAAAACGAGCGCGCAAAACGAGGTGGGACAGAATCTCTGGGAAGGATCGTGATGGCACGCTTGGCCTATGACGGATGACATCTCTGCTCTGCTCTGCTGTCCTCTCATTAAAAGCTGGAATTTATGTACCCGATGAGGAGCTGATGAAATCAAATGCAAAGACAGAGAGATTTCAATTGGAATTCGTATCCTCTGAGATATCACAAACTTTGCGTGACTTTATAAAAAATCCCAACTGTTTAAATACGTTCTGCACGAATCTCCAAGCACACATAATACTGACCACCGGACACGTCAGTCACGCAAAAGTTGATATATCTCAGAGGATATGCACTCTTTCAACTGGCGGTTTTAACGCTGGATTCCTATCCGTGAACCGAGAATCCGAGATCGCGTCCGTGTTGCGTTTAGGTATTTGCGTTGCAATTTATATTCCATGGAGTCCCCAATTTGCAATTGATATCCCACGTGGCCACATGCGAGCAGCCTTGTTCGATTTGAGTAAGATTCGAACAGATTCTTAATTAATTCGATTCAAAATTAATTTGTTCTGAAACAAATTAAACTAATTCGGTTTGAATCTTATTTAAATCAAACTTGAACTAGATATAATTCGTTTGAAATTGATTCGCAAACTATTTAAATTTGAATTTCAAATAATGCAACAAATAAATTCAACCATCAATTTTTGATAATGCAAGAACCAAACTTATATCAGACCTCAAAATTGTTAATGTAATGATAACTTATAATAGGAAAATGTTTCAGTAGCCTAACAAATTAACAATGGAATAAGTTCCATAACTAGGTCCATGTCATGATTTTAATCAATTCAGCAGTGTAAAAGGTAAGAGAATCTTGAGTTGGCTCATAATTTATCAGTGTGAATTCATGAAAGATAAAAGGAAACTATGTGAACTTTGTTCCGTGCAAAAAAAAACTAATGCATAAACTACCGGTGTAATTAGAGTTGCCAAAAAAAATTGTAACTCGTAATTCGATTGACTTCGACTCGAAAAATTTGTAGTTCACAATTAATTCGATTCAAAATTAGTTTGTTCTAAAACAAATCAAACCAATTCAGTTTGAATCTTATTCAAACTCAAACGGAGATAAGTTCGATTCGATTCGATTCGTTTGCAGCCCTAGAGCAGCGAGCTACATCCTTCAATTAAATCCACACAGTTAATGTAATTTAAACTGATTTCATTCAGATTTTAAAGAACGTTGAGAGCAAGTGTGCCAGATTGTCAGCATGTATTATAATGTGTAACATTTTTTTACCTTCCCTAACAAAAAAAAATTACTCAGGTTAAGATATTATAAAGTTCAAAATTTATTTTAACATTTTTTACCTTCCTTAAAAATAATTAACATTTTTTTATAACATTTAAGATGTTATAAAGTTCAAAATTACTTAGGTTGGAGTAAAGTTGAAGCAACTTTAAGGAACCGGATCACTTGTTCTCATGCGAGTAGGAAATTCCTACCCATAAATTTATTGACACGTGGATTCAGAGTGAGTTTTGAAGCAAAATCATATCCAATATTTAAATGTCATTATCCATTTCATATTTATGTGTCAGTGACTTCATGGGTAGAAATTTCCTATTCATAAGAGGTAGAAGATTCAGTTCCCAACTTCATAGGTAATTTTAACTTAATTCATTCTCTTTTTGACAAATTTAATTATTATTACTCTCTTCCTAACCTAACATATGTTATTTTTTAATATGACTAAATTACTTTATAAGTGATTCAAATTTATTTGAAGAAAACTTAAACAACTTTAAAGAAAAACAGTTAAAACTCAATTGTTCAAAATCATAAATACTTATAATAAATAATATTTTTTAAAAATTACTCAAACTTGAACATACTTTATTGAAATTAAATAAATTTGTAATCAGAAAAAGAATTTTTAGATAAATAAATTTAAAAAATTACTCAAATTACGCAACCTTTTTGTTTAAAAAGAATTCACATTATTTTCAACATCTCATGAAAAGAAGCAATTTTAAAATAACAAGACTAGTTGGGGCAGTCAAAATAGTTGAAAGAAAAGAGCAATTTTCCACCAAAGTAGTGTGATCTAAAGACTTCAAAATATTTAGTTATTGGTGGTCCTCATTTCATTTGGTCACATCTCACATGCAGTAGATTCGGTAACATGCTTTGTTTTTGTTTTGTACTAAAAAAATATATTCTTGTAATCTTGCTCCCTGGTTGGTCAGCCTTATCCAGCCGCGCTGTGTTCAGTGTTCTTGACTCCTTGCCACTTCATTGCCAAATCACCTAGGGGTGTAAACGGTCGGACAGTGGTCTTACCGTATTCGTATTGAATCTGATATAATTTTTCAAATACGGATATGAATACGAATTGGGTATTAAAAGTAACAGATACGGATTGGATATCGGACGGATACGGATATTTTTCATAATTAGCTTGTTAGTTATAAAACATCTATTATATTATTAAAATATTAGTCACTAATTATGTCATAATGTTATATTGTTGATTAAAATATATATTTATATGCAATTTAATAATTTATTAATACAATATGCAATCTAATAAATTAATTTAAGAGCATATAGCACATTTGTTGTGGTTTAATTAAAAGTGTAAACAGTCGGATACGGATAGTTAAGTCTTATTTTATCCTTATCCGTTATAATTTTTCAGATATGGATATGGATAGTCTCAGATACAGATACGGATTGGATAATTTAGGTTATTTTTTGGATTCGGATCAAGACGAAATCAGTTAATTTCCGATTTGTTTACACCCCTAAAATCACCTAATGACCAACGGACTATCCAGTCAGCATATTAACTGGAGAGGATCCCAGGGGCTACTTTCGTTTAGCAATTTTTTTAATTTTTAAAAATATAAAAAAAATAAATTATCGAAAAAGAGATGATGTATTACTTCTTCTTTTTTATACAAGGAAGAAGAACAATGATTCAGACACTTTAATTTGTACATCACCGGTTACACAGTTTGAAACATTACGGAGACTGAATCGATATTTTGTTTCCACTTTAATTTCTGTGAATTTAGGATTTCCGATTTTGACAGCCTCTATCGAGTGATTTGGTCCCTATAGTTTTCATATTTTGCGTAACATGATTTTCAACAATTTACCGAAACTATAGGGATCGAACCACTGGTTCGGTAATTCCTATAACTACTGGAAGGGATCAAACCAGAATATTTCATAAGATGAAAAGAGATAAAAATGAATTCATCTGTTTTTCATAATAAAATTATATTTTTCTGATAAATAAAATTTTGTTCGCTTTGATTCAACAGAAGTCACAAGTCACAAGTAATGAAGTAAAGAAACTATTCATAATTTACTTTTCACTATTACCGCAGGCTATAAATGGGCATTGTAATAAATGGAGTGATGGGCTGAGGTTCATGCAACTTAACCTTGTGTTCCCCTACAGAAGGTATCGCCGGGTTAACCGCTGATCAAAGAACGCAAACATTATTTCCTTCACTTTCAAATTTTCTGTGGCCACATTTCCTCTCCTAGAGGCACTCTCTTGTGTGTCATTTTAACGCTGATACATTATATAAAGGAGGTGAATTTGGTATCTTGTATATTTGGATCAACCAAGAATAGAGCTAATATTGGATTAGCTCCACTATTCTCAATTCTTGTTGGTTCAAACATAAATTAGCAATTTGGGTTAGCTTAAGAATAGCTCTATTCTACTAACCCATAAAAAAGGTGGGTTAGCAAGAATAGAGCTTATGGGGTTAGTAATATTAGTAAAATATTTGATTCATCTCAATGAAAGTTAGTTTAAATATTAAATTAGTATTAAATATAATATAATATTAGATTAGATTAGTATTAAATAAACTATTAGTTTAAATATTAAATTAAATATAATATTATTTTAAAATGTAGATTAGTATTAAATAAATATAATATTAAATTAGATTAATATTAAATAAAATGTTAGATTAAATATAATATAATATTAGTTTAAATGTTAAATGTAATATAATATTAATTAGTAATAAATAACTATAATATAAAATTAGATTAATATTAAATAAAATATTATATTAAATAAAATATAATATTAATTTAAATATTTAATATAATATTAGTTTAAATATTAGATTAGTTTTAGATAAAATATTACTTTAAATATTAATATTAATATAAATAAAATATAAAATATAAAATATCATATTACTTTAAATATTAATATTAATATAAATAAAATATAAAATATAAAATATCATATTACTTTAAATATTAATATAATATAATATTAATGTAAACATTAAATGTAATATAATATTACTTTAAATTTAAGTTCATAATTCAATAAAATATTAGATTAAATATAATATATTATTAATTTAAATTTTAAATGTAATATAATATTAGTTTAAATATTAGATTAGTATTAAATAAAATATTAAATTAGCATTAAATAAATATAATATCATATTTAAATAGATTAGTATTAAATAAAATAGTATTAAAAAATATTAGTTTAAATGCATTATAATATTAGTCTAAATATTAAATGAAATAAAATATTAGTTTAGATATTAAAAGTAATATAATATTAGTTTAAATATTAGATTAGGTTAATCACTATTTTATTTATTCTCTCCATCGCTATTCCAAACATACAATCCAAACGACATTTTTACTAACCCGAATAGTCCAAAGTTAGTGCTATTCTCAAACCATTCGGGTTAGCACTATTCTCAACCACTAACCCAAAAATTGTTATTCTTAATAAAAAGTGAAACAGTTTTAACCAGTGTTGTATATAACGATATGCACTCGTCGGATGGACAGAGTACCACAAAGCAACTAATGAGAATAATTTGTTATAATAGAAAATAATCGATTAATTAGTCGGAACAATCCATAACGATTTGGTAACCGCCAACAAATAATCGACTGATTAATCGATCTAAACAGCTGTTTTTTAAAACACTGATTTCAACTGTACCTGCTAATTTTGAATCAGAAAAAGAAGTCAAAACTGCATACAATAAAAAAAAATAGAAACTAATTTAAATTCTCCTTACAAAATGTACTCCACAAACATCCATCCTGCAATATTTTTTAAGATCTCAACAGTTTATATCAAACAGTTCAAATTTTGTTTCAGTGCGCTAATGCAGTTAATGTATGGTTGTGACTTGTGACTTGTGAGTTCCAAGTGGGTACAACACGGACCTGTTCAAATTGAAATATACGGAGCTTCATTAATATCTGTGCAGATTCTCATCGGACGATCTTAATTTAAACTTAATCTTTGAGTTAGTTGATCAGGAGATCTGAATTCACAACAAGATCATAATATTCTAAAATAATTTAAAATTTGAGTTTGAATTAGAACCGTCCAATAAGTATTTGAACCAATCCGACTATGTTAGAAATTCACAAAGCATTTTTAATATTTGTACGGATTCTGATCGGACTGTTCAAATAGAAACTTAAACTATGACATGTAGGGGCGGATCCAGAGGGAGGATAAATCAATAGTAAATCAGGTTCAAATCCATTAATCATTTCAAACTTACTTTAATTGTACATATAATGATAAAAAATTCTAGTAAATTAGGATTTTGGGTTTTTCAGAAAAGGGTCAAAAAATATTTTTTAAGGGGACAAATGTGAGCTTGTATACCTTTCTAAAAAGTTCCAAAATTCAGACGGATAAATTGTCCCATCTCTGAGCTTACTTGAGTCCAAATAATCTCGTAAAATAACTCAAAAGATTGAGTTTGAATTTAGACTGTCCTATCTGAACTAATTCAGTTCCAGTTTAAAATTTACTGACCATCTTTAATAACTATGCAAATACTTTTTTAATCAAAAATTCGTAAACAATTACATTGATTGAAAAGAGTTAAAGCTAGAAGCTATATAATATTAGACAACGTATGTTTTTTAAAACATTCAACTGTAATCAAACTAGAACGCACAAAATATGCATCATGTGAAAATAAACCATTCTTACTTAATTATAATAATAAAAGGTTAATAATTATTTTCTCTAAGCGCATAATTATAATCATTGTTATTCTGATTTGACGATCCGAATTGACACCATTGACCAGCCAACATGAAAATGTGCAAACAAACAACAAAGAACTGTTTCGACGAATCAAAGCACTTTATAGCGCTTTCTCCTCTCATTTTTACCCCAATCCGACGTGTACATCCATTAATCCCTCCACGTGACTCTTATCCCCAATTCAACGCAAAACGCCACAATAACAGATCGATACATGATCCATCCAGCATCCATCATACATCATACATCCTCTCTCTCTTCCTGGCAAATCCTCTCAGCCTTTTTATATTGTCTTTTAACAACTTCTAAAATTCGAACCACTGACAACACACACGCCCGATTAAAGAGAGAAAGAAGACGGAGCAGAGCATCAAGCATTTGTCATTTGTCACATTCCCGCTCACGAGGAAACTAATTCTTAGAGATAAATGGAGGTCGTCATAGCAATGGTGGAGACAGGGATGGGGTTATGTGGAGGGAAGAAGAAGCTGGTGAGTCTCTACTGGAGGCTGAGGGCGGAGATAAGGAGACAATTTGGAGCGAGAAAGCAACGCTTTAGCTTCCATTACGACCCCTTTAGTTATGCGCTTAACTTTGACGATGGTTGCTCTGCTTTTCTCTGCTAAAACAGAGACATCTCTCTGTTTTAAACATTTTCGTTTATTTTATTTTCATTTTTCTTTTGTTTAGGTAATGCTTGCTTGTAGTAAATGTATATAATCTAATCTTGTTATTCTTCTTTTTTGTCACCAATGCTTGCTTGTTATGAAATATGACAGATCAGAATAAATGTCGTAAATGCATTGATGAACATTGCCCGATAAGTATGATTGTATGAAGAATTTTGAAAAGAGAGCAGAAGGAACAAGGAAGAAGGTAGAGAAGATATGGAAGCATGCAATACATTCTTTTAGGTGATAGTTTAAAATTAGATATGATGGTAGGGAATGAGTATTGATTGCTTCCTGCTTTGGCGCTGAAGCTGCCGGGACTTCTCTGTGCTCTATTTACTCCCACCTCCTCTTTTACGTCTTTTCTCTCTCTTTTTGCTGCTGGGAATATTTTTTTTAACTGTTTCACCGTTTCTATTTTAACCACCAGGGTGCTATGCAGAAGTTCAACATTATCATATTTTGTTGTAGGGAAAAAATAAGTTGTTTTGAGCTTTAATTATATCTCATATCTTTATTTTTATTTTCAAAGTCTAATACTTATAGGGTGAAAACGGATCATATTCATATCCATTTTTTTTTCGGATACAGATAGGATCAAATATTAGATAGATACAAATACACATTGGATTGAATATTTATTAAAAATATATAAGTATTATTAGGAAAATACCTAAGTTCATAATATTTATCTAAATATAAATGATGAATAACATTTTTTCATAATATATATTAAATTATGTGGTATGCATCTACTATCTAAATAAGAATAATTGAAATGTAAAAGTATATCAGTATTTGTATTCAATATCTGTAAATATTAGATATTCATATTTAATGTTTTGAATACGGATATAATATTACCCACTCTGTTTTCCCCCTTAGTTATCTATCTAAACAAATTGTCCAAGAATTTAAGAAAAATATAAAATTTAGTCTCTAAACATATTTTAATATGAAGATATGCTGAGCAATTCAGATCGATTCTTTAGATTTTGAAAATAAAGAAAAAGATAGCAAGCATGATTGAAGAACAAAATCAATAATTCATTTTACATGCACTGCAGTGTTATTGTTGAGAGAGGGGTTTGAATAATTTGACTATTACAGTTAAACCAATACTTTGTACAAAAGTAGTTAAGAGTGTGCTTCCAAATAGAGGTTTAAGAGTTTTTTCTTTTTGGCTATTATCAATTGTTGTAAATCTTAAGAATCATTTATTTTTTTTGGCTTGAAACAAAAGTTAATTAAGAGTTAAAACTATATAGAAATACTTGCGCGTGACATTTTAAAATGATATAAACAGAGTTTTAAATGTTTCGATATTAATGCTGAAAATAAAAGTTAGATAATATTGGAAATTTTTCTGTTAAACTACTCAGGAGACTCACTAATAATAATTATTAATAATAGACTAATTATATACAAATAAAATATTATTATAATTATTCAAGTTAGGCCACGAGGTGGAATAAAATTAAACCACCATGTGAGGTCATTTAATTTAGGCCGGTTTAAAGATCAGCTTATGTCATCTTAGTCCGGCTCAATTAATGAACATTTGGTGGAATAACGAGGCCTAAACTCCTTATTCGACCCTTTAGGCCACAACCAAACATGGTTCATAGTGACAAACGAATAGTTCGGGTTCGATTCGGTGGGATCAAAAATTCGTGATTCGGATATAATTCGGGAATGATTCGGTACAATAAGAAAGCAAAAAATAAACCAGCAAAAAAAAATTCAAATTTTTTTTTTGATGTTTTTCTTGCGAATAATTCGTGATTCGCATTTTATTTGCGAATAATTCGTGATTCACATTTTATTTGCGAATAAAACGTATTATACATTTTTGTTTGCATTTTTTCGGAGTTCGGTTCAAAAAGATCGAAAAAAGAATAAAATGCAAATTTGTTGCAAGTCTTGTCACTACGATACATGTTAAATCATCTTGAAATGAGGCTTAACTTTTTACATTTTAAGACGGTCTAAAGATCAGCTTATGCTATTTTAATATGGTTCAATTTAGTTATGTTTTATCGGCTTAGTTCAACCTAAACTCTTTATTTCATAATTTAGATCTCATATAACATCGCACCTGCAATTTGAGGCATCAATTTGTAAAGTATATATTTGTTGTGTAATTAATACGTGCTTTATTGCTAATTTGACACTAAATTAGTTTTTATTTTAAAACAGTCGTCTCGTCTTTATATACGAATTTTAATAACAACTCTGAACAACTTATCATGTAATTTGTAGCACCTGAATTAATAATTCATTTTTTTTTTACTTATAGTTGTTAAGGTCTTGGATTTAATTTAAATATAATAAAAGTTAGATGAATTAGTTAAATGATGATAACACTTAATTAAATTATGAAATTTATTATGGAATTAAATGAATAATGAAAAATATTATGAGAATTATTTAACAAGAAGTAATTAGATTATTAGAATTTTTTTTTTTATCGAAATATGCCGCTGATCACTTTCCTTTGATTTAATTTATTATGGGCTTGGTTTTGGGCCTTACAAAGCCTGTCAGCCTTCTGCATTAAATTTAATGTCTAGGCCCTCTACCCTCTGTTCCAATTTTGATTTTCTGGCACACAATTGATTTTTTTGTTCATGCTCTCATTGATTGAAATTGTTTATTGAACAATTCGTTCATATATTACTAGGTTTATATACTACTGTACAAACTCTTAAAAAGCCATTCATATTTAGTTTAAGAATGTACAATATGTAAATATACATCTTAATGATATGTTAATTTTCTCGAGCTTGTGAATATATTCATGGAGTGGGCTTAGAAAGTAATACAATGAGAGACTGATTCTTTAATACGACTTAAATTTGTCGTTTGAAACCGATATAATATATTTTGGAGTTAAGCTCATCAAACATCTTGGTGAGCTTAAGCTCACCCTATTGTTTGGTGAGTTTTAACTCCAAAACCTATTAGATTAGTTTCAAATAATAAATTCAAACCGTTGAAACCGATTTACTTTACGAGTGATGAATTTACATATAAAGTTTTTATAATTTCGAATTAATTTTGTACAGAGTGAAGTGGAAAATATGTGTTGTGTCGTGCCGTGACTAACATGCTGTGACTTTGATCACGTGAAGTGCCGTGTCGTGACCAAGTTATTTTTTCACTTACGAGGAGTGGTCACGGCACACGAATAATCACGGCACGTGACTCATGTGCTCTGACTAAGTCATGCTGTGATCTAGCCACGTTTGATCGCATTTAATGTTATTTAAATTTGTTTATTGAGATTTTTTGTTTGAAATTTTTCAAAAAAAATATGAAACGATTCTTTAAAATTTAAAATGAAGAATTAATATTGAAAAAAAATTGATGCTAAAAAAATAGTTTTTCGTCCAGAATTTAGAATTGTTGTTTGGGAAAGTAATTAAAAAAAAATCTAAAAATGTGGTAAAAGTGTCATGAAAACATGTTAGTGTATTTACAAAATGATAATCTTGAGATGTAAATATTTTAATTAAAAAATTATACTTATAGGAAGACAATTATATAATAAGCTCCAGCCTACGGGCATTTCATGGACCAATATGGCAGACTGGCAGTTGTCCAAATCACTCTTCACTCTTCGTAAAGTAAAAAAAAAAAAATAGCGAGTTGTCAAATTCCTTCCGCGCTCGTACCTTCTCACGTCGCACGACGCACATCCGTGACACCACCCGACGCACTAATCACATGACGACTTTTTTTTCAAATTGGTTCAATCACGACCGTCTGATAGTGATCTAATGGACCGTTTCGAATCGTGACTGACATATCTTTTGTGTCTTCTTTGCTAACAATTGGTCACGCTATGTAAATGGTTACGGCACGAGACACGTAAGTCATGGCCTGTAACTAACACTCGTGCCATGCCGTTCCGTGATGGAACCGTGTCATTCTGTGATAGAGCTGCCTCCAGCGTGTTATTTTTCCCATTCTAGTCACACTCCAAAGCTATGTTGCATGGATACGAGTATGGGTATCATACTAGATACGATACGATAATTTTCAAAAATTCCGGATATGACACACCTATTATACATTATTTTTTATTATTTTAATTATATTAATAATTTAATACTTGTATTACATAAATTAAATATTAAAAATTTTGGTTAGGATATTTTGTATAAGTTAAATATAATAGCTACTACATTATGACAACTAAATTTATCCAGTGTAGTGGTTGCATAACTCATGTTTCCAAGTTCGATTTGCGGTGAAGCTTCTGATTTTTGCTTAATTTATTGGTCTTGTCGCAGCTCACAACTCACGGTGCATCCAAAAGTGAAATGTATGGAACAGCTCGGTCCAAGCGTGGCTCACAGATGGAAATTAGAAGAGTCTATTTGCATATCGTCTTCGTATCTGGTGAAAAATAGCAGTATCTGTGCGTATCGACAACAGCATCGGAAGAGAAATGATACGCCAGCCGGCATATCCGATACGTATTGGGACTTATCATGTGTGTATCCGTATTCGATACAGATACAGGACCCTAAGTGGAGTATCGGATAACATAGCTCCAAAGTGAACTATTACATCAAACCTCCGTCTTTTACATTTTGATCCCTCGTATATTCTTCTATGATCCAATTCTCTATTTTAAAAAAAATGATAAAATAGAAATTTTTTTTTCAAAAAATAAAATCAATTCATTTTCAATATTCTTTTATTTTTCTACTATTTTACTATTCCACATGTATGTATGTAAATGCTTCCTCTGTTTTTTCACTATTTTAGCATTCCACATAATTGCAACCTACGGAGATACAGATTTCCCGAAAAGATTAATAAAAGTTTTTTATTATTATTAATATTAATTTATCGGATGCGAATAAGAATAAAAGCATCCGTTATTCCGTATCGTACCCATTGAGCCCCTACCAGCCTCCCTTATCATTATCCAGCTCAAACACAGTTAACTGTTCGAAACTCGGCTCCGCACTCGACCCGACCCCACAGAAAACTCTAATCAAATCATCTGCGTACACCTCTTTCTTTTTCAAATCTCTCTGAGATATCTTATACCTTGCTTGACTTTTTGAGAAATCGTAACCGTTGAAATATGTTCTACACAAATCTCAAAGCTCAAATAATACTGGTTCCTGCGCTATTGCCGAATAGGCATCGGACACGTCAAATATGAGATATCTTAGAGGAGGTGCACTCTTCCTTTTTTCCCGTACCATTTGTCGGGACTCGGGAAGGCTTTTATCTTCTCGTTTCTTTTGTCTTTTCTTCTCGTTCAATTTAAATTAAAAAGAAAAGAAAATTTGTGGCTCATACAATAGATTTAGGGATTCTGGAAAGAGAACCGAGCTTTGGGAATTTGGTAGCTACAAATATGAACCATAGAAATTAAAATTTTGGATTTCAATACTGTTTTACACTCTCCTTGTTGTCACTCTATCCCTTCTCTCCCTTCTCCCCCTTTCCCCAATCTGATCTTTTGTTGCAACTCTTAGATCTGGATTAGTAAACTATATTTTTGTAGAATTTAAAGTAATTTTGATGAATTTTGAAATTTAGCCTCCATAACCTTTCTTGGATAAATTCCTTTGGGTAAGATCTATTCCAACTTAGACTGGTTATAAATTATTTTTTGTTTGGTTAGAGTTTGTGATTTAAGTTATAGCCGATCAAATTATTCATATTACATATTTTAATGAGTCTGTTTGATAAGAGTAGAATAGAGGAATAGAGTGTAAGAGATGTTTTATTCCACCGAATAAGAAAATAATTGAGGACTTATTTTGCAAACTATTAAAATAAAAAAAAAGTAGAATTTGTAAAGAGTTCAATTATTCACTGTTCATCACCATTGGAATTGAAAAAAGTAAAATTGATTTTGAATTTTCGCTATGATCCAATTATCAATTTTTGTCTTTTACACTTTGGCCCCTCATTTATTATTCTATGATCCAATTATCAATTTCATGGAGATGGTAGAATATATATTTTTTTTCTCAAGAAATAAAATTGACTTATTTTTCAACACTCTTAAACTCTTCTACTGTTTCACTATTTGACTAATTGAATACGACCGAAAGAGTGCAATGTATAAGCTAATAATTCCAAATTCTATTTTTCCTCTATTTTTTCACTATTTCATATGGAGCTAAACAGGTCCAATATATACGAGTATATAAATGTCTTTTCTTTCACTATTTCACTATTATACGTAATTACAACATGAGAGAACACAAATTCTCCCAAAAGATGAATAAGAATAAGTTTATTTATTTTTTCATTAATTTATAGGATGCGGATAAAAATAAATGCATCCGTATCGTACCATTGAGATTTGAGGCCCATACGACCATACCAGTCTACCTTATCCTTATCCAGCTCAAACACGATTCGAAACTCGGCTCGGCACCCGACCCGACCCCACAGAAACCTCTAATCAAATCATCTGCGTACAGACTACAGATCTTCCTTTTTTCAATTTGCCTCTGAGATATCTTATATCTTGCGTGACTTTTTGAGAAATTTCAACCGTTCAAATACGTTGTGCACGAATATCAAAGCTAAAATAACACTGGTCCCCGCACTTTCCCCGAGTAGGCACCGGACACGTCGGTCACGTAAAATATGAGATATCTCAGGTGATGCGCATTCTTTGTTTTTCTTTCCTTCTTTCTTTTGTCTTTTCTTCTCCTTCAATTTTTTTGTAATAAAAATAAGGAAATTTGTGGCTCATAGCATAGTTGAAGGGATTCTGGAAAGAGACAACCAAGCTTTGGCAAATTGGTATCTACAAATATGAACCACAGAAAATAAAATTTTGGATTTCCATACTGTTTTACACTCTCTCCTTGCTGTCACTCTCTACCTTCTCTCCTTTCTTCCCCTTCCCCTATCTGATCTTTTGTTGCAACTCCTACATCTGATTCCCTTCCTCTCTGAAAAGAGAATCCTTTGCAATTTAAAACCCATTAATCTCTCAACTTTATTCCCTCGAACTTCTTCTTACTAACTCCTGATTCCTGCTTAAGGTTTCTTCTTTTACCTACATTGCTGTTCCAACTATAAAATTTGAAGTACTGTACTGTTACTTATCTTTAGCTCCTCTTAAATAGTTATTTCTTTACAGTCTCTCCTGTGGTTTCTTACATAACCAGTATTCGAATTAGTTAGTCTATATTTATAATAGAGAAATGGAGGTGAAAGAAGAGACATCATCTAAATATCACATTGGGCCTCCTTGGTTTTTCAGAGGCAGGCAAGTACATACTTTCTTCAATAACTGTTTTTTTCTTCCTCTTTTACTGTGCAATTAAATGTGGTTTGATTTATTTCAGTGCACTTTACCAGCTCCACCTAGTTAAAGCTGAGACAGCTCGGGCTTTTATTCCTAAAGAGTTCAGATTAGTTGAAGCCTTTGGGTACTAATAATATCCTCTTTCCATTTATACCCTTGCTGTAACTTCACGAAAATGACAATTCTTTACTTTCTTGTAGTAATTTGTTAATATGTGTACTACTTGATGTCATTGAATTTGAGATTTCAGATCACCAAATTTTGGAATTTTACAGATATACCCTTGGGGGGTTTTTCCTTGCTCACTATGAAGACAGCCCGGCAGGAAAGTTTGACGAGGTTAGTAGTTTAATTTTCATGGCCCGACTATGCTGATAATTGTATGCATGTATTATATGAGTTTACTTGAATCAAAAGCTTATATACTGAAGATATATACTTTTAAAATTGTGCAGCTTGTGGTAATTGCTGGAATTGTTTGGAACCCTCCAACCTCATGCGCGTACTTTCCCCATACAATTTACATTATTTCTTGCATGAATCAGAGTTTCTCCGTCAAATCGTATTTGTACTGATAAACAATTGTGTTTCCTTTGATCATATCCAATAGATGGGCTGCCCGAGTACTGGTGAACAGTGACGAGGCTTGCCATCACGGACGAAAGGTATAAAAAAGAACCTTGAAATAGTGCGTTCATTTCAATTTTTGTTATAATTATTTTTGTGTCTGA
This sequence comes from Carex rostrata, assembly GCF_964058835.1. NCBI lineage: Eukaryota > Viridiplantae > Streptophyta > Magnoliopsida > Poales > Cyperaceae > Carex > Carex rostrata. The sequence continues at coordinate 6,684,126 of NC_135924.1, forward strand.
TGTAAACACTACCTTTTCTCGTAGGAAATAGGGCTTCCGAGCCATACTGCCACATTTTCGAAGGTACTTATAACTTTTATTTATCATTATTTTTAAACTTATTATTTCAATTGAACTTTTTGGTTCATAACTTTTAACAAACATCATATTTCATGAGACAGAAAATTTTGGCAGCGACTGAGAAATCATCTAATAAAAGTCAAAGCTTTTTCAACGGGATTGCCATGAATTCAAATTTTGGCAATCAAATGGAGCATGGTGAGATCGAAGTCTCAGAGGCTAAAAAATCTTCTGAAATGCCATTGTGCAATATCAGTCTACCATTTTCTGGTAATTCTCATTGAATTGGCCTTCCATAAATCATTTTCAAATTAGACTTTAGCTTATATGTTGTGTGTAACTCTTGGGGACTTGTAGTATTATCTTAAGGTGCATATAAACTTATCTTGTAGTGAGGTGAGGGGCCCTGAGTTACTTATTGTAGTTGTGCTTTTTCCTTCAAGATTCCTTTAGGGTCATTTTTGTTTCTCCAGTTGGGTTTAGTAGAGTTTAACACTTTTTCTTTCTTTCTTTTTTTGTTGTTAAAAGGTAGCTTATTGGAAAAGCCTGTTGAGTAGGTATCCTATAACTGGGTTAATTAATTAAAAAGAGCCGTTAGCAAATTTTTTTTCTTATTCTTTTATGTTATGATCTTTCTTCCATTTAACCTAACTCTGAACTTATTATATTCTGTTGGCAAAGTTTGTCTTTTCCTCTTGAGAACCTATGCGTGTAAGGACTGATAATACTTAGTTTTCCATTTATGACTGCTTAATTTGTTATTTATTTTTGGGCAGTATTAAAATCAGAAAACAGTGACAAGGGGATGCCTAAGATCAGAATGTCACTTCCTAGCTTCAGGTAAGATAACACGACTTCATATCTCTCTCTCTTTGAAACTCAAACGATACACACACACGCACTACTCACAGTTTCACAGAGAGTTACAGAATGCAAAATGCAGCCTCATTATCTGAGGATAAATTATAAATCTTGGAATTGCAGTGGGCGAACAGAAGACTATCCCCACCTTCTCAAGTACTCATGTGATATAGAATGCAGGTATAATTTTATTTCTGAGCCAAATAACCTTCGATTCTTGACCCTGGTCATGACCCACCTACCCTTAATCCCGACCTGTATCAGTTGAAATAATACATATTGGTTGAATTGAATATTAGTAGTAAAACCTACCTAGCAGTGATACATTTTGAAAAAGAAGCAAGCACTAGAGTGGAAAAAACGTGCCGTGCCGTGACTAAAACGCTGTGACTTTGGTCTTGTGCCGTGCCGTGACCAAAATGTCAAGAGGTGGTCACGGCATGCGAGTCACGCGCGTGCACGCTGTGACTCGCGTTCCGTGACTATTCACGTGCCGTGTCCAAACGTAACTAGTCACGTTTCTTACATTTAACTATTTTTTCATAATTTAAGTTAGTTTCTTCAAGATTCACCATTTGATTAAGACCTAACGGTCCTAATTACATATGACTCGCGTGATTACGTGCCGTGACCGGATCTTTTGCGTGTCGTGACCAAAATGTCAAGGGGTGGTGACAGCATGCGAATGGTCACGACATGGAACAGTAACACGTGCCGTGCCGTTCTGTGACGGAGCCAACTCTGCCATGCCATTTTTCCCACACTAGCAAGCACCAAATCTAACCATATCAACTATAATGCAAAAATATAAAATTTGTAGCTATGAGGGCCAGGTTGGCTTGACCCATGACCCATCTGTTCTGGACCCCACCTGAATTTGACCGGCATGGTGCATCAAAACAGCTGCTATGATAACTGCTACCCTGACATCACCTTTTTAGCTTCATATGTTTCGTACTACTCATGCTTGAAAAATTAAGCACTCCGACCCAAAACTGTAACATCTAACCTAATGCATGACAAAAAAGTTGGGTATATCAAGTAGCAGAAGTAAAGAAATTATTTTGTATGATTAATATCAATTTTTTAAGGTTGCTAGGAGTTACCACACATTCACCCTCAGTAATAAAGAATATTAGATCTGAATCTATTTTTACTCGGAAACTATTAGTTTCCTGTGAGGTCAAGTTCAGTTTTGTTGCAATTGCAGGGTATCTGCAGTAAAACCTGCAAAAGTATATAGTTCAATAGTGGAGAAAGAGCCTCAGAAAAGTTCTGGTAATGGAGCATATGTAAATTCTGATCAATTATCTGAAGAGGAGGCACAAACGAGAAGCATTTCGGTATTGTTGTCGAAACCAATATTAGCCTTAAAGTTTAGTTTTTTGAAAATGTGGGTTGGAGCTCCTAAAATCGTAGTTCCAATGTCAAGAAAGAATGAAGTTAGTAGGTTTTGGAGGACTTAGCGGTCCTAATTTTTTGGAAGACCTGGTGTCATAATTTTGTTGAGCATGGGTTCTTTTTTGTCGACGTTTGCTTTGATTTAATTTTTCATTTGTGTGTGGTTGAGATGTTTGTTTGTTTGCTCAGAATTTAAATTATCAGAATTGCAGTGTACCCTTTCTAATATTTGCCAATTCACATGGAATGCAAACAATGTAACGAGGGCTTTGATGATTTTGTGAATTGATCTTGTGACTGATTGAACTGAATTAAATGAGACCCAGAATATAGTTAATATTTTTTTGTTACTGTTGTGGTTTGAAGCTCAAGTATTTAATCAGTGGAAGTGGGAAAAATAATATCTTATTTTATTCAATTGTGCTTACTAAGTTGTGAGTTGTGACTAATGTGATGTCATACTCTTTTACATGTTTGGATATTTATACCTTTCATTTTGTGCAATATGGGCTGGCTGTTAAATGTCTCTCTAGTAGCATTCTACATTTTGTGCTCTATGTGCCTGTGAAAACAAAATTTCATGTGTGGTTGAATTTGTTTGTTCAGAATTTTAATAATCAAATTTGCTGCCCCTTTGTAATGTTTGCCAACTTACATGGAATATTCAAAAAATGTAGTATGGGCTTTGATGAATTGATCTTGTGACTAATTGAACGGAGAGTAAATTAGACCTAGAATAGGATAGTTAATTTTTTTATTTAATTATTGTTGTGGTTGGAAGCTCAAGTAATTAATCAATGTGAGTTTGAGATGAAGCACCGAGATTCAAATTCTAGGGGAACAATCTATTTAGTAGAAAACATTAGTTCTGTGTTTTATTTTGAATTTTGAGTGGAATACTTTCCCTTCTTTCGTTAATTATGGAAAGAGGACTCTTGAAATTTGAAATTTGCTATTTTTTTATTTGTTTAACAAATCCCGTAGGTAACTCACTTGTGATAATTGTTTTCTTAATTTTCTTAATTTAATTTTGAAAATGTGAAATTATTTGTGCACCTCTTATTCAGTATTCCTTATCTGCATCTCAAAAATTACTAATGAATTTAAGTTTTGAAGTCAAACTAGTCCAGCCGGGACTGTACTCGATTAATTTTCCTCTTTCCATAATTAGTTTGTTTCCTTATCATCATTTGCACGTTGGTAAAACTTTGTTGAAAAGAAATAACGGTAACCAGTCACAAATTGTATCACATTCTCTTTGCAAATTTTAACATTTTTGTTTTCTCAAAGAAGAGGGAATATATAAATAAGAAAGATGGCTAGCGTGCTATCCGTAGTTGAGGCCCTTCAGTGCTAGTGTTTCTAGCCGTTAGATGAACTTCTAAATTCGCGCAAGGATCAGGGGCTCTAGCTGGAAATGAATCCTCCACTTCTCCTTCCTTTCGCGAATTCATATCACCAAAAGTAAATTAAATTTTAAGTTTATATCTAAACCGTCAGATCTGTTCCGACACAAACATTAAAGAGGATCCGTGCATTCCACCTCGGGCTGGATTATCCCGGATTCTGATCGGACGGTCCGGATCTAAATCGAAATTTGAATTACTTTAGAGGATCCTGACTTCTCTTTCGCTCTCTCTCTCTCTCAGTCGCTCTTCGTTCGACCCTCTCCTGAGAAGAAAACCCTAGCGAATCCGTTCCAACACTCGACCAAGGTTTGGTTCCTCTTCTCGAAAGGACGCTCGACGCGCCACAGCCTCATCACCTTCTGCGTTTCGATCTGGTAATTCCCATCTCTCTCTAGATTTAATTCTCATTTCTTAACCTCTCACACACTCTCTCTATCGCTGAAAACCATAGATTTTTAGGAGGAAGTTCAAATATTTCCTATATATTTTTTTTAATTTTGTGAGGTTCTCAACCTAATTGAACTTGGAATTGCACATATTTCAGAGAAACTAAAGGAATCAGAGAAATTTGAACTATGAGTCTGATACAGGAAAATGGCGAAAGCCAGAAAATGAAGTGGTGAACACAACAAATTGATAATCTTTTTGATAATAGGATTGGTTACAATGCTTGTCTATATATAGGTGATTCTACTCCAGCAAGAATTACTAAGTTTCCTAGTCTAAATCTTTCTATTCATTTTTCAGCATGACACGTCAGCCTATTAGTTACTGAACTTCTGCATTGAACTTCGTAATATCTGTTGTTTATTATCTCCAGTTAATGTGCCTATGTCCTTCTCCATTCCCGAGTGTTGTGTCCCACTTTGCAGAGAAATGTTGGGCCCTTTTGTCAGTCTCTTTATTTTAATTAAATCGCTGCCTGTGCGCTTGCCACATCTGCCCTCAGCTTCATCTCTTTTACTTCGCAAATTTTCTAATTCACTTTTCTCAACGACTATTATCAAACTGAGATGAGATCGTGACAAATTTGGACAGAAAACCCTAGTTCCCACCTTATTTCATTTCAGTTTTTAAGCTCGAGTTCTTCCTTAAGTTTATGTAAATTTTTTCCTATATGTTTTCAGTTTTTAAGTTAAATTTTACCCAATTCGCAGCAGCACGAGGTTCATAACCTGTGAATTTTTTGTTGTACTAGAACAAAAAGGGAATGAAATAACTTTTTATGAGGAAAAATGAAGATACCATCAAGATGTGAATTACACGAGTAAAACTTGGGTGTTCTTAAGCTCACCAAGCCTCTTGGTGAGCTTTAAAAAAACTATCGAATTGACTTCAAACTACCAATCCAAACTTTTGAAACCAATCAACTTCACATATGATGCGTTTACATGCAGAGTTTTTAATTTTTCGAATTAATTTAGTATAAAGTAAAGTGGTCAAAATTAGAATGTGTATAAATTTTTGGGTAAATTTCGCCAGAGGCCACTAAACTTTGTTGTTTGTCACGAATTGGTCACTGAAATTTGATTTGTCCATTTTTAGTCACTCGAATTTGTTATTTGTCCCAATCAAGTCACTCTATACTTTTTCATCCAAAATCTTAACGAAATATTCATATTCCGTCCAAAATATTAACGGAATATACTCATTCCATCCAAAATATTAACATAATGAGCATATTCTATCCAAAATACTAACGGAATGAGCATATTCCGTTAGTATTTTGGATGGAAAACTATAGAGGGACTTGATTGAGACAAATAAAAAAGTTGAGTGACTTAAAAGAGACAAATCAAATTTGAGTGACCAATTGGCGACAAATAACAAAGTTTAGTGACCTACGACGAAATTTATCCATAAATTTTTACATATATTGAATATTTTTTGACCGCTTGACTTTATATTAAATTAATAAAAAAAATTAAAAACTTTGCATGCAAACTCATCACTAGTGAAGTAGATCGGTTTCAATGTATTGGATTCATTGTTTGAAGCCAATTCGGTAAGTTTTGGACCTAAGCTCACTAAGAGGCTTGGTGAACTTTTTTAAATATTAGAAGCATTTTGGTTTAACTAATTGCTGTAATTTTTCTCATGCCCTACTATTGGGTGATAGGGGGGGGGGATTTCTGTTTTCCTGTGGACGAGTCTTTCTAAGTAAAATCATTGTTTTAAAAAGAAGGGGTTTTCTATTTTGACAGTTTGTTATTTTTTAATGTTAAACCTGAGCAACACTGGTACTAGGGATTAACATGGTAATGACATGCAATACCTCAAATAGAAATTTTTAATTTTTAAAATTCGGCTTCTCACATTTTAAAAATTAAAAATTACAAGGTCAGGAGAGAGAGATAAACTGCATCTGATGAAAGTAGTCATCTATTGTTTTATCCAAGATAAAGGTAGGAGATAACATGGTGAATTTTTTTTTTATCAAAACATGAAGGATAAATCTGTGTGTTTATGTCAAGCTGCATGTACAAGTGCAAACTGTTCACTACTGCCAGATCTGAGAAACCACAAATAAAGAAAAAAATAACTAAACAAAAAAAAGTTTACAATCAGATATATGTTGTATCTAATATATGATACCTGCCATGTACCATACCTTTACTGACAAAACAAGTGAGCTGTGCATGCAACTTATAGTACCAGTACCAGTGCTTACAAGCCCATATGTAAAAAAAAATGCCAGTATGGCATGTTTAATACTTACTGACCCTACATGAAAAAAAAAATCACAGCAAAAAGCAAACCACAATTTCCGGAGAATGATAAATTTGTATTTTGAAGTTAACCTTTGTCAAACATTTTGCCATCAGGATTGAGCCTTGTCAAAATAAAAGAAATTGTACTATTTTTCCATTCTGAATTGCACGTGCTATTTCCGCTTCATCTGCCCATTGTTTCAGGTTTGTGTGTTACACTTCTTTGCATAACTTCTCTGTTTGAGGTTTATATGTTGAACTTTTTTGCATGCTTAATTTCTCTGTTCATCAAGCTCTGCTACCTATCTATAAGAAAAGTGAGAAGGCATTGTTAGTTTACATATGAAAAATACATCATCTTTCTTGCACAAATCATCTATGAGAGTGCTGTTAATTATAATCTTAGATTCCTTTACAAATTATCTCATTTGGAAAATGCAAATCAAATAGCTTTTCAATTTCATGTTTCTTTCTTGGACAGCCCATCTATAAGACATCAAGTTCAGAGCATTTAGAGATCATCTCACTTGGAAAATGCAATGTCTTCTCAATTTCTTCCCTTCAAATCATGACATCTGCATAATCCAATTCCTTCTCAACTTCACCTTTCTTACTCGCACAACTCATCGACAAGATTGTTGTACATCATAAACTTAGGCTCATCACAATGCCTCCTCAATTTCGCCCTTCTTGAACACCTCATCTATAAGAGTGCTGTGAATTACAACATTAAATAAGTTGGTACCAGTAATTCTTTATATAATCATACTTTCCTTTTTTGTGGACGACATTCTGAAAAGGAACTTGAATCTCTTCTTGATCATTAACATAAATTGTGGTATTACTCTTCTCTTTCCTCTCTTCTCAACAGTGTTATAAACAGTCAATGAAAACTCAGTTCCATTAGCATTCACAGGCCACAATGTGAGTGTGTTGGTTTCATGATCTTTAAACAATTTCCCTTCATATTTAATATTAATCGATCCTAACTGACTTGATACCAACAACACTTTATGCACTAATTTTGTTCATTGTTTCTACAAGGAGAACACTCGGAATTATTTTAGTAATATACAAAGAGGTTGGCTAATATCAAATCGATTGTTCCTGAGGTCCTGTGCAATGAAGTCATTTTTAAATTTTCAAAGTTCAAAATGTCGATCCGAACCGTTCAAGTTGATCTCTATATTAAAATGTGCTTGGAGACCAAATTTTACATTTTTCTGAATTTTTTTACTATTTATTAAGCCACTTTGAAAATCGCTGATCCAATGGTGGCTTAACAAAACAGTAAAACTAGAAGCCACCGTTGGATCAGTGATTTTCTCTAAGATCTACTTTATTTAATTTTTAACAACTCTTCTCTATCTCTCTATTTCAGGCAATCAAAGTTTTTTGAGTTTTCAAGGGCTAAGACATGGGTAGGCCTAGAAAATCAGCTCAAGCTGCGCAGGAAAATATAACAGTGTTAGATGTAAAACCAATTCGAACCCTAGCTCCTATGTTTCCTGCCCCACAAGGATTTAACACCTACACACCTCCAAACAACCCCTCCTTTGTGTGTGTAACCCCCTATAATTTACCAAATCCTGAGTCCGGGAGCAACCCACCGGGCTTCACCGGGGGCCAAATGCCGCCACCAGAATTTTTCATGGGTGCATCTGGTGCACCTACACCGAAAGCCTTGAAAGGCTCCAAGTTGAAAAAATCTGTCTTAAACCCAACCCCTGTTCAAATGAAATCCCCTTATATGCCTCCTGTCTCAACTGGAGAGGTCAAGAAGCGTAGAGGTCGAAAGCGCAAGAGTGAGCTGATTACTCCTGATACAACTGGTACAGCTGGTACATCGACCGGTACAGCCAGCGCATCAACTGCAAAAGTGGGTACATCAACTGGCAAGAGAGGACGAGGACGACCTAGAAAGCTAGAACAAACTCCAAAAAAGCAAAAAGAAAATGTCACTGGTGATATTACAGTTGTGCCCCTGTCACTCTCTCTCAACCCAAGAGAGGCGGTAGAAGAGGTTCTTATGACATTCGATGCATTAAGGCGCCGCATATTACAATTAGATGAGGCAAACCAGGTAAAAAACGCACAACATTTGAAAGCTGGTTCAATAATGATGAGCAATGATTTACGTGTAAACCGATCAAAGACCATTGGTCACATACCAGGGATAGAAGTTGGGGACATGTATTTTTTCCGTATTGAAATGTGCTTGGTCGGGGTGAACACCCAAACTGTTGCCGGTATAGACTATACCAAAGGGGAAGACGAGGATAGGTTGGCTGTTAGTATAGTCTCATCTGGCATGTATGAAAATGCTGAGGATGATGTAGACACACTCATATACTCAGGTCAGGGGATGTCTACCAAAAATGATCAGAAGTTGGTAAAAGGAAACCTGGCTTTAGAGAATAGCTTGAAGCGTGGTAATGAGGTAAGAGTTGTTCGCAGCGTAAAAGACCATGCTAACCCTCCCAATGGTAAAATTTATGTCTATGACGGCTTATACAAGATACGTCATTCATGGACTGAGAAAGCAGGATCAGGCTTTAAGGTGTTTAAATACAAATTGTTTCGAGAACCGGGTCAACCCGATGGGATTTCCTTCTGGAAAAAGGCCGAGAAGTGGTGCATTGACCCATCGAGCCGAGGGGATGTTGTCGTAGCAGATATCTCATCAGGTAAAGAATCCAGACCTGTTTGTGTAGTAAATGAAGTTGATGAAGTAAAGGGGCAACCTGGTCATTTTACCTACACCACCGCATTAACTTATAAAGATGGGATAAACCCTAGCAAACAAACTGAGGGTTGTATATGCACAACTGTGTGCTTGCCGGGAGACACTAACTGTTCGTGCGCGTCAAAAAATGGGGGACACCCTCCTTACAGTGCACAGGGGGTTCTGGTAAGCCGCAGGCCAATGATATATGAATGTGGTGGGTCATGCGGGTGCGGGATAAGCTGTAGGAGCAGGTTAACCCAGAAGGGGGTGCAACTCCATTTTGAGGTTTTCAAAACTGCTGACCGTGGGTGGGGCCTACGCTGCTGGGAGCCCATTCGATCTGGCACGTTCATCTGTGAGTTCACTGGTGAGGTAATGGACAGCTCCAGTTCAGCATCCAATGGAGATCAGGATGATGAGTACTTGTTCAGGCCAGTGTACACTGACCAGTCTTTCAAATGGAACCGAGGTCCACAGCTGCTAGGCGAACCTAGTTCAGATGATCTAGGGGATGCCGCAAAGAAATTAAATGTTGTCGTAAGTGCAAAAAACATGGGAAATATGTCGAGGTTTATTAATCACAGCTGTTTCCCGAATTTGTTTTGGCAACCTGTGGTGCATGATCATACTGACGAGGGGCATCCTCACATTGTATTTTTCGCCATGAAGCATATACCGCCTATGACTGAGCTGACGTATGATTATGGTCTGAGTGAAGGGGAAAGTGTCAAGAGGAAGACATGTCTGTGCGGGTCCCACAAGTGTAGAGGCACGTTTGGTTGAGATTTCATTCTCATAAAACAGGTTAGTTGTCATGTTCATACCTCCTATTTATTGTGTCTTGAAATATAGTTCTGCTTATATATCATGCAGATATGGGGAATTTCTTCCTCTTATATCAGCTTGTCTTTTTAAAAATGCAAAAGGTTTTCTAATTGCAGCATCCAGTTCGCATAAGTTGTTAATCACACAAACTCAATAAATTCTTATGCTGACTTTGGTACCGAGCCTGTCAGTCTGGGTATATAATGTGCCATATCTGTAGCTTTGAGTTGGAGCTGTTCTTGCAGCTTTTGCTGCCTAATTGTTTGTTTGGTTTCAATTAATAATTGGGTTCCATTATCATTTCAGCGTGCTTTGCTTCAGGTGCTCTGTTGGATGCTTTTTAAAGGACATGGTGTGTAATGTTCTGAATAAATGTGGAGGCTGTAGAGATTCTGGCGATTTGTAATAAATCAAAATAGTTAGGGATTTATGGATTTCTGACTTTTAGTTAGCCTGTTGTGTTTCTGGAACCTTGTTTAGCATCTGTAGTATTTTTTTCCTTTTTCTGAACTTATTCATAAAAAAATGCTCCATTATTTGTTGGTATTTGTGGTTTGTTGTGCTTTCATCTGCTATCATTTGTGGGCTGAGAGAGATGGTTGATTTTGGATAGTTTGGAAAGGTTTCAAATCTGACAAGTACAGATCAGAAAAGAGGCTGGCTAATTGAAAATAAAAGATATGAATATAATTGCACTAATATTTTTGTTGTTAGTAGGAAACCGTCATAATTATTACGATAACCATACAATCATATTTTTATTTTAGAAGTGTTAAGCTTTCAAAAAAAAAAAAAAATGTAAAATTAAGATCACTCCTGTGTATTACACATGGGGACACGTGTTAATACAACTAGATACACTTATTGACGTTATAAATCAAGCTCTCTACATGGTCAATGACTACATGTAGGGGTTGGCAATGGATCAGATTCAAAATGACTATGTATACGGTTGGCAATGAATCAGATTCTAATTCTCGTATTATTCAAATGTGAATTCATTTAAATTTTGTTCGTATTTAATAGGAATTTAAGAATCTAAATGGATTTTCAGTTGAATTCGAATCATGTTATATATTTTAGTTAAAAGATCTTAAATAGTAAAATACGTGCATAATAATACGAGTGAAAATAATTATTTTATATTACAAATGTACAAATCGATTTTTTTTTTCATTTAGCTAACTTGTATGGATAATTATGATTTAATATCTTCAAATGGAATATTTGAAACAACTCAAATCATATGTGATATACTAAAATATATTATTTATCGAATCATTAGCGAATTTTAAATTTCGAATCATACAAGATTTAAATACGATATAATAAATAAAATATTCACATTCGAATCTAATAAAATATTATATATATTTTCTAGATTCAAACTTAAATATCGAATTATAAATATTCTCCGACACTAGCGGGTCAAGTACCTGTTTATCATGCGCGCGCCGTTGGAAAGAGCAAAAGGGCTGGACCGATATCATGCGCGCACCTTGTTTGGATGGAGAGCAGAGGGAGGGAGGGAATGGAAAGGAATAAAAACTTTCCATTGAATTGTGTTTCGTTGATAAAATTATGTCGGAGGTGAAAGATACATGAGGTGAAATGTTTAAATCTGTATCATTGTAATTAATAGAATCAATTTTTTTTCCAAATTAGAGTGTAACGGATAGAAAATTTTTTTGTTACAAATATTTTTAGAAAAAATGACACAAATGCCCAACTCTATACCATACATATATAATTCTCATACAAATTTTTTTCCTCAAACCTATAACAGTCATTGAATTTCTCATTAACTTCCTAAATTTTAATCAACCAAACAAGAAATTTGATGAAAAAAAAGTTAAATTTATTTTATCTCATTAATCATCAAAAGATGAAGAGATTAAATATGTTAATCTTCCTTTCTATTCCATTCCATTCCCTTCTATTTATTACCTCCCATTTCTTCCTCTACTCTCCATCCAAACAGGGTGTTAAGCCATTAAATATAAAATAATAATAAAAAAAAAACCCTCGGACTAGCCGAACAGCTCATCAGACCAAGTCACAACCAGTTCATCCCTTTGAGTCTCAGGTACCCCTAACCCGTCCCAAACACCCAGAGATGCCGTTATAGCATCGGGCCCACACGGCGGTTCGTAATTCTGATCCACCGTGCATCCATTAACCGAGTCACATTCATCCACCACCTTCGCCAACACCGAATTCCCATTCGCGCTTATTCTTACGTTCTTCAAACACCGAGACTTCCCATCATACCAACCTGTCGAAAGCGCAACAACCAGTTGTTTATCACCATAATATTTTCCATCGCAGGCTGTTGCACTTCCACCGTCACTGCCTTGAGTGAAACTGCCGATGTACATGACGGCGGTTGTATTGGCGGTTACAGGAGGAGAGCACCGGTATTGCGGGTACAATTGGCCGTCTTCACAACACTCAGCATCATTTTGTGTGGTGCAGAAGCCCGACTTGCCGGTGAGGTAGCTGCTTGCATGGCATGTGCCGATTACAATACGGATTGTGGCAAGGTTTGAATGAAGTAAGGATAGGAGAAGGATGAGAATTGTGTAAAGAGAAAGGAGAGATCTGTGCATTTTTTTTTTTAATTTTCTTTTGTGCTTCGGAGAAAATAATGTTTGTAGAGTGTTTGTTAAATGCTAATTATGAGCGGGGGGCGGCATTTGTATATTACTATGTTTTTAAGTCTATCCATTACGCGTCATCGATTTTTTTTTTTTGTACTTTCTTTATTAATTTTTGAAAATTTGACTTTCTTGATTACGTTGGAGTTCAGATCCAGTGAAATAACTCAATCTTTGAGTTTTAAATTGGGATTGTACGATTCAAATCCGAGATAATCTATCCAAAATGAGCGCAAATATCTGGAGATATAAATTCGAATCGCGAAGTAATCTTAATTGACGGATTCAAATCAGACGATCTCGATCCAAAATTCAAATATTGAGTTACTTTAGGGGATCCGGGCCGTAAAATTGGGAATTAAATCTGCTGTGATTCTTCAGGAATCATAGGATCTGCTTCCAAATCCAACTGTTTACTTTATGAAATGCAAAAATCACAGCAGGTTTATTTCCGTAAAATTGAAGGTGATTGAGGCGAAATTGTGACTGGACTAGACATGATTGGTGTTTCAGGGTTTATTTATTGATAATTTGATTCGTCCAGCCTTGTGTATAATTGAACTTAAAATAACCTCTTCTCGAAGTCAATACATGGTATGGACAACAAATTATGAACTTAAAATAAGCTTCTTGAAGTCAATGGTATGTTCAATTGAATTGATCTGTATGCAGAGGCAGGTCTCCATGTATGTCAGAGGGTGTTAAACCATTTCAATAATTTTTTTTTTCTAATTATGTATATTAAAATTTAATTTAATTTTTGTTTTTATATAGTCAAGTTCCTCTTATGAAATAACAAATGTGTACTTGTAGTCTAATGTTAAGAGTTCTATAATCAGTGTTTGTAAAATTATGGGTTCAATTTCCATTAATCACATTTTTGTTTGCCTTTTTCACATATTATTTAAATTTTCTAGTTTCACCACTGTCTGTAAACTAGGGAGTTATCTACGGTTCTTTGCAAAATGATTCAATCGTTTTCTGGGTGTTATGGACAACAAATTAACAGTCATTGCTACAAGTTGTGTTATTTTTACTGCAATTATTCATTGCAAAAATATGTGCAATAACTGTGCTTTTTTCTGATGTAAACTTATTAGTGATGTGAAATGACACGACTAAAATGATAAGAACATCACACAAATAATAACTCATCATGTTTTTTTTTAATTAAGAAAAAAATGACAAAATAAGAAATTTTTTTTTTTTAAATTTGTTCATACAAAAAAAAAATACAAAAAATAAGAAAAAAATGACAAAATAAATTAATATAATGTTGAAAAAATTGATTATGAAAAGTGTCATATGACAACGTGTTGTGATCATATTAGTTTGTGTAACGTGCTATTTTTAATGAGGAGGGTTCAAATGCCTCCATTTTTTGTGCCTCCATCATGCCTCCATTTTTTAAAACTTTAATAACTCAAGATTTAAAGCTTAAAAGTCAAAATAAAACCGTTAGATGTGATCTATGTTATTTTCTCTATGTGCTCATAAAAAATTGTCACATTTCAATTTTGTTTTTATGTGAATCAATAAGTTCAAAAATCAACGTCTAGAAATGATTCAAATTAGTGCATTTTTTACAAGCTCTTAATGACAATCAAAATAAAATTGAAATGTCATAATTTTTTACATGTGCATAGATAAAATGATGTAGATCATATCCAATGGTTTTATTTTGATTTTTAAGTTTTAAATTTTGAATTATTAAAGTTTTAAAAAATAGAGGCATGATGGAGACACAAAAAATGGAGGCATTTGAACCCTCCTCATTTTTAATTAAGAAAGATATGCCATGTGACTGTCACACGTATCGTGACTTGTCCGTAACATGTCGGGACGAAACCGATAACTAATTTTAATTAAAACGATGTGCGGGCCTATCTTATTGGGTTTGTGAGAGAAAAACAAGTGAGAGAGAGCAGAGAAATATTTAGTTGTTTAACCTAATTACATAATTGTTTTAGTGGGCTTACACATATTCATTATGTTATTATCGGACTGGGCTTTGGTTAACTACATAAAAATTTGTCTTAAAACTTTGCATACGCATTTTACAGGAAGCTTTAATATTCGGTTATGTTTGCAAGGTGGTTCTCAGTTTATCAACCAATTCCAATAAATGACATTACTCTAAGGTTATTGGAATAAAGCTTCAATCAAGCTCAAGCCAAGTAGTATATGAGGGTTCATTTTCTCTAACACCAAAGAATAAACTTATAAAAAAAATGAAAAATAAAAATAATATTTAAGAATAAAATTACACTTGTCAATATTAAAACTTAAATGTGCTCATAATAAGTGTCATGTAAATTTGATATACTTTAAATATCCTCATAGTAACTTAATAAAGTTTGGTCGTAAATTCCTTTAAAAATATAATAGAAACTTACGGAACCAATCATTTCTTTTGTAACAAGTTGCGTTTCAGAAAACATGGAAAATAAATCTGCGCACATGTTTGAATAGTGAGAAAATGAGTGGCAAGATCTCTTTGTTGACTCGTATGCACGTCAAAGAAGATGGGGGACTTGGTGTAATGGATTTAAAGATATTTAACGAAGCACTGCTATTGAAATGGTTTTGGAGATGGACAAAGCCACAACACACACTACTCAAACCACCACTGGCCTATACGGGTATAACTAAGGATCTCTTGCCAAACACAGTGATCTTTCAATTTTCTGAAGGAGTCAAACGGTTCTGGAGCATGTCCACAATCAGAATTGTAGGGAGTGGGGCATCAATCAGTTTCTGGCACCATGATTGGGGCTTCGGCTTACTAACAAACAAATTTTCAGACTTGCACACCCACGCAGTGGATGATTCTGTAACCCTAGCAGCCGCAATGACGATAATACCCCTGCAAGGAATGTTTAGACAACCACTGTCTGAATCAGCAGGCAGCTAGCTTGGTGCACTGATAACCCTATTGACAGGGTCCAATCCGATCAATGAAAATCAAGAGGATGATGTCAAGTGGAGATGGCAGCCAAATGGAATATTCACAGTTAAATCAGCTTATGTCGCAATACAGAATGGGCCTCGTATAACAAGAGAGGTACACCTCATCTGGAAGCTGAAAGCCCCACCTAGATTTAAAGTCTTTGCATGGTTAATGTTACTGAACAAGGTGCTTACAATTGACAATCTAAGCAGAAAAGGCTGGTGTATGGTCAATAGATGTGCAATGTGTAAATCGGATACAGAGACAGTTTTACACCTGTTCAACACATGCCCTATCGCACAACAATTGAATACAGAGGTGGCAAGGGTATTCCAAACAAGGCTGCCGTGCATGACTGCAACAAAGCACCCGATTCTGGATACCAGTTACACGGCCAAAGAAAGATCAATTTTCCTGATATCGGCGTTTATCGTGTGGAGGGAGCGTTGCACGAGGATTTTTAGAGAAACAGAAAGCACAGTGGCACAATTACTGGTGCAAATTGAAGAACAATTGGGGTATACTGGGCACTGAAAAACATTTAAAGATGGTTTACCAGTATCCGACAAACTGGCTTGTTTATCTTCCTGTTTTGAGTTTACTTTATTTTATCTTTTTTATCTTTTAGCTAGATATTGGCATTCAAAACTTTTGAACAGCCAACTTTTGTATTTCACTTTAGCCACTCGGATGTTGTTTCTTTTTCTTTTTCCTGGATGCTACATCCTCATGTAACACCCTTCTATCAATGAAATGGGGACTTGATCCTATTTTTACTCAAAAAAAAAAGGTCTCTTTGTTGACTTTAAATATATTTGGTGGAAATTGAATGCCCACTACCCTAGCCGAATAATCTGAATTGCTCTTACTAATATACTAGGTCCGGTTATAGGTTGATTTCTCAAGTTAGATCCGCCTTTATATATGAATTTTAAACAATAAACATATTTTTTTATATTTTGAAAAAATGCATGTATAATTGTATATGCCCGTTTTATTGAAACATAAAACTGTAAATTACAAGTGTCAGAATATTTTTATGAGTCTAATTGTTAGCTAAGTTAATTTGTCTAAGGTTGTATGATCAAAATTCAAATATTTTTTTTTTTTTATGAATATTAAACTAATTAAATAGTTTAATTTGATTCTCAACTTTATTAAAGAAAAGAAAAACTAATTCTATCCCTCTTTATCAGAACCAATATTGCAAAAACGGCTATTTTAGACTGATTAATCGGTTGATTAGTCGTTAGCAGTAATCAAATCGTCACGGATTTTTTCAACTAATCGGTCAATTATTTCTAATTATGACCGATTATTTCCGATTAATTACTTTGTGATATTCTATCTGTCCGATGAATGTATACCGTTATTTACAACAACAAAAAACTAATAAATATTAAAATTTCAACATCGATTTTACATCCTTGACCATTTCCATTAAACTCAATTTGCCACCAACTGTGCCACTATATGAACTGAATAGATAATTTTTCACACAAAATTGGATGCAAACTCTAGGATAAAAATCAGCCTGTCAAAATCCCTATTTTCCTACTATTTATTTGTATTAAAAGCAAAAAAGTCCAGCGTTGATCAGTCACTGTACCATAGTTGCTATTAATAGCTACATCTAGCCAACTTCGTTTGACCATGTCTGTCAGTCAACATAAACAGCTAAAACTCCACCAGACAAGTTGAAATTGGATCAAGTCAACATAAACTAAATAATTGATAAAGTGAACTGAAAATGATCCAATTGACATTCATTCTCCTGTCACTTTCCGTTGTTTTCCCTCAAAAAAGGGGGAAAACACATTTATTTTGTTATGTATTTTGCATCTAGATAAGGTAGATAGCACTGGATATATATTGGAGATAAAAGCTTGTGCATTTAGTGTAAGGGGATATCTGATAGCCATCAGCATTCTAAGTTAGGAATTGATATTGTTATTTATAAAATGGCCAATAATTATTGTACATACCATAATATATTAAATTAAGAATCAGGCTATGGTAGTGTGCATACATCTGTCCTTAGTCCGTACTATGAATGCATATTTAAATTTTCAAAGTTCAAACACATTTTAATACAATCTTCATACGAAAATGTACTAGTATGTCAAAATTTTATGTATTTTAAATTTTTTTACTATTTTTCTTATTCAATTTTGTTGCCTATGTAATATAGAAATAAGTCAAAAAATAATTTCCACTATGAACCAGTAATGCCCGCTCATCGTTAAAAATCCGCTACCCGTTATTTAAATCTTTAATTTTCAAAGGACTAACAAGTAATATTTTGTTTAACTCTGTTAATATTTAATTTGACAGAAAATATGTAGCCCAATCAGTTCTTAATTTGCTCAAGTCCTTGGCAGCAATGCTATTAGGAATTAGTGAATTACCCAATCAAAATTAAATAAATAAATAACCAAATAAAAGCCCTAGCTTCAATCCAAAAGGTGTCAAGCCGCAACTCTACTTAAAAGTACATCTAGAAAAAGTAAAAGATTAATTAAAATAATTGTTTTCCGCCCTGACCAAAAAATAAAAATCATCAAACCTATAATATTAGACTAGCCAAAATCTTCAGGGTCAATTATTGAGGCATTGGAAAGTAAACTGGGGTCAACCGGAGAGATTTGGTGAAAAGTCTTGACAAATTATTAGATTAGTCACCAGAAAGCATTTTTTCTAAGGGTTAGTTATTTTAAATGTTAACTAACAAATTTCATTGATAAATACGTATTTATAATGGATCAAATGACTGTAATTTTTAAAATATCTTTTTTATTTTCATAAAATCTTCTAAACTTATACAGTATTTTAATCCTCATTTAGCTCCACAACCTGATTCGTTTTTTCAACTGTCGCCGTACTTCGACGGCAATTAGATCTACTTACCATCGCATATTAATTGAGATGTTGATTATTGCAATACTTTAATTGCCATCTATACTCCAAACTCTGACGATACCGCATTTTCGGCTCCGCTCGACTCCGGTTTCTCCCCCTCTCATTCTCCTCTCCGCTCGAGAAGGTAGAACTGAAAAAGAGAAGTGTTGTGTCAGAGCTGAAGACTGTAAAAAAAATGAAGTTGGATGGAAAGAAAGGTGTGGCGGCTATTAAAACCCTAGATTTTGAGTCCTTCCTCGACAAAGCATATTTGAAGTAGAAATGATAGAAAGAAAATTCAAATCAAACAACATCTCCTTTTTTATTCACTGTGACAGTGCTGGTTTAGATTGAAAATGAATGTCAACCCCATAAAGTCTATATAACACCAAAAAAAATCTTCTCATTTGATTATTGCAAAAACAGAGTTTGTATGAGAGAGAGAGAGAGAGAGATGGGTAGAAATAGAATCTTGCTATTCCCTCTCATTACTCTATACCTCCTTGCTCACTCAGAACTCACACTTGTTACCGGCAACCGCAAACACAACACGTGCAAAGTTAGCGGGTATCTAACTGGCAAGGCCGGCACGTGCAACCCAGAAAATGATTCAGAGTGTTGCGTAACCGGCCAGCTCTACCCGCAATACAACAATTCTCCTCCGGTTACTCGTTACACGCATGCCGTCATGACGCTTAACAGTTTTGAGGCTGGTGGAGATGGCGGCGGCCCGTCAGAATGTGACAACAAGTTTCACAATGATACTGAGTTGATTGTTGCTTTGTCAAGTGGTTGGTTCGCGAAGAAAAGCCGATGTCTCAAGCATATAAAGATCAATGGCAATGGCAGGAGTGTGCTTGCAAAAGTGGTAGATGAGTGTGATTCGACCGAGGGATGCGATGCAGTGCATAATTTCGAGCCGCCTTGCGCGTGTAATATCGTCGATGCATCTCAGGCCGTGTGGAAGGCGCTCGGGCTCAACCCGAACACTGATGTGTATAACATCACATGGACTGATCATGCTTGATCAATGATCATATACTCAACATTTGTATAATTTAAATGTTTGAGAAATTAAGCTGTAGCTTTTACAGGAGTTCAATTACTTGCCCTTTTCTTGTCTACTTTTTTTTTTCCCTTTATATTTGGAATAACAAATGTGCAACGAAAGATTTTTCTGTTTTTCTTTTTCGTTTTAGAAATTAGAGAGAAATGATTTTTTGTTGGGAAGACAGCCCCCCAATTCCAGACAAAGAACTGTAGAGTAGAGAAGCACTTAAAAAGGGATTTATATTGAAGAACTGTACTTTTTTTTTTTTGGGTAAAATTAGTCACTTTAAATATCAATTAACAATTTTATTGATAAAAAATATATTTACAACGACTCTAATTTATAAATCTAAACTTTTTATTCTCATTAATTTATCTAAACTACTCTCACCATTTAATTCTAATAATTTACACTCCTAAACACTCTAATACATTTTTCTCTAACTCTCTCTACGATTGGATTCGTTTTTGGCCGATAATTGCTGCACTCGATAGTCGAATTTACTCACCGTCGCACTCCAACGGTCGGATCTACTCACCGCCACGCTCCGACAGTCGGATCTACTCACCGCGGTGCTTCGACACTCATCGCCGCACTCCGACAGTCTGATCTACTCACTATAACGCTCTGACGGCCGGATCTACTCACCGCCACGCTCCAACAGTCGGATCTACTCACCGTTTTGTGTGCATGTTATTTATTTAATTGTTTGGAATTGTGCATGTTGAATCGAACGATCCCTTTGGCTTGTTTAGAATTACAATATGATTATTTCATATCGATCATGAGACTTGTAAGTAGGGTGTGTTGAGCATGATATCATGTAGTGTTAAAGGACGAACGTAAAGGGTAACAGATATGTTAAAGGAAAGGGACCAACATGTGTTGAATACATGTTGGAGTGTATACATTGGGTCTGGGTTCGACTAGACCCCTCGTCAACGTGGCATTGGTTGGATTTTCCGTCACGGGTCAAGACGGGCGTAGGGTGGATTCCCTTTCTAGTGAGACATCCAATATCTAGCGTAGGGTGGATTCTCCGTCTAGTGAGACAACCAATATCTAGCGTAGGGTGGATTCCCCGTCTAGTGAGAAGTCTTCCAGTGTTGGATGGATTTCCCAGCGGATTGGCGGTCTTCCAGTGTTGGATGGATTTCCCACTGGATTGACAAATAAATGGATTAACAGAAAACTTGAAAGATATTTAAAGAAGTGTGTGCGTGTGTTTTAAATATTGCATAACATATGAGGATATAATATTTATATCCTATTTATATTAATAAGTAAATTTGACAAACTTCGGGATTGAAACTAAATCCCGGACTGAGAGACTGTTCGATCTCTCACCTGTTCCACTTTTATGTGGATTGATGAAGCCGACGAGGAGCACGGATATGAGGGATGCGGATAAGGAAATCAACAAGCTGATGGCTCAAGTATCTTTTTAATTTCTTTAGTTAAACTTTAAATTCTCTCTTTAGAAGTGGATACATTGACTAACATGGAAATTATCGATTTGCTGGCCATGTTTGTCTTGATCTCATGTTGATGTGTACACACTTTACGTATAAATACGTAGCGGGTTGTCTCGGGGTGTGACAGATTGAGATTCAGAAAAAAATGCAGGGATAAAGAAAGGCGGCGGCAAGGTTTTGCTCGATCTCTCTGTTTTCTCTCTGGTGTGCGGTTTGGAATGTTGGGGATGGGACTAGGGTATCCTACTGGTATGACTCGTGGGGGCTACCACCTATTAGATCATTTAAAGATGGTGCACACACACTGGATAGTCTCTATCTAGATATAAAAAAAAAAAGATGGTGCACACAGGCCTATTAAATAGTCTATTTCATTGAACGAGATGCTTACGAGATGGCCTATCATTCTATCTCATGCAATGGATGATATCCCTACTCAAGTGAATCAGGTGATGTGGATGTGCTGAATTGGAGATGGAATAGTGGTCAATACACATTTGCATCTATCTACAGTATTCTCCTTAAAGGAGGCCGTGAGCAATGGAAACATGCACACTTATGGCGTGCTTATGCTCCCTCAAAGGTAAAATTTTTTACTTGCCTATTGTTACATGATAGGATTCTCACACACGAGGTTATGGTTAAAAGGGGATTCACCTATGACCTAGTGTGTGTAATGTGCTCTTCGAATCTGGTGGAATATGCATTTCATCTGTTTTTCCGTTGCAACTATGCTAGACAAGTGTGGGGATGCATGGGACAATTAGTACAATTAGATGTATCGAAAGAAGGGTTGTGGGAGGCCTCTTGGACCCGGTACAAGGTACTGGTTAGAGAATCTAAGAGGGTTTGGATGACCCGAATTATGTGTGTTCTTTGGGGAGTGTGGAAATAGCGAAATGCTTGTATTTTCAGCCGTCAACTCAAACCACCATGGCTGTTGGCGCAGGATATCAAGGAGGAGACTTCAATGTGGTTAAAATGTTGTAGAGGTTCAGTTATAAAATTCTGAGAAAAATGGAGTTTAATTTTAGATTTCTGAAGTTGTAAACACATCTATTTTTATTTGTACACTTGGTAGTTATTACCTGGATTTCAAAAAAAAAAAAAAACAAAGAACTTGAATTTTACATGAGATCAATCCTCTCTAAGTTTAATATCCACTTAATTAATAATTGATTAATTAGTAGACTGTTTTGTCATTAAAATTTAATATATTGACAATGCTCTAAACTAACAAATATATGATAGTTTAGTGAAACTGACATAATATGGACATGGACTGAAACGAATACTTTGATACCAGTGACAATTTGTACTATTCAAGAATCTTTTCTCGTAGAACAAAACTTTGGTGCTACGCATTGTATATAAAACGATACCAATATATTTAAAAATATTAATAGTAACTTTGTATAATGGTAGCAAGGCATAGCTAGAGACAAAAGTGACAAAACTCAAGTGTCCGCATTTCATTTTAACAAAAGGTGAAGTTAACTTATTCAATTCTGTTATAGAGCATATGCTCGTTTCTGAGCAGTTGACAAATTGATATGAAGTGCATGTAGATATAGAAAACCAGTATAAACTATTCATTTTTAAATTTTAACAACAAAATTCAATGGAGTATAATTATGATGTTTTTGAGCTAACCAAGTTCTTTAGTGAGTTTAATTTCAGAATCTATTAGAATGATTTAAAAAAACGAATTCAAATCTTGCAACCCATGAAATACGTTTACATGTTAAATTTATAATTTTTTGACTTAATTTAGTATAAAGTTAAGAGATAAAAAAATAAACGCATTAAATTAACTTTGATTTCACTCGGCTGCTATTCACCTGTTTATTGCCGACATTTTTTTTAAAACAAAATATAATTGAATTGTCTAAAAGAGATTGCAAGACAGCATGAAAACCGTTTAATTGGCATACTAATTGTTTTCCAGAAATTGGCTTATATTTGATATATCTTGTAATGAATTCTTTTCCACAAAACATGCATGATAAATGATAATTGTCACAAAATAAAACAAGACTTTCTAGAAGGGGGTTTCGTCCAAACAGTTTTGGACGAAGTCTCATCCAAAGTCTGACCTAAACCGTCTTATCTACATCAAAATTGGTATAAATATTTAGAATCGAAGAGCCATTTAAATTTATTAATTTTTAAATATATTTACACGAATCTCAATACAAATTGAACATTTAAGTTAAGGCTTTGAATAAGGCCTTGTCCAAAACCCAATCCCCTTTCTAGAAATTGTAAAAATGTTTGGATTTGGAGGCTGATATACTGCTACGCAGGTGTCTGGAATGAATACTGTGGAAAGCTTACGCAACAGAGATACGGATCAGGCCCATTCCATTCGTAAGCCAATTACAATAATAACGGGCTAATGTAAATAAATTGAAGATCTAAAAATCAGACTTGTTAATGGGCTGAAATAATTAGTTGCGCTTTAATTTTTTAACAATAAAATTCGACTACTTCAGATGCTCGCTGAGCAATAACAGGAAACCCAATATATGAACCCGGTTCTGCAGGATTTCACAATTTGCAAGTCAAAGATCCAAACCAAAAGAAATGAATAGATCCAAAAAAAAATAAAAAAAATAAAATAAAAGACTACATGCTGCCTCACAACTTCATCTCCTTTATATAAGATCACGCTATGAAACAAAATCCTTCGTCCAATATAAACATAATGTATAATCACAATTAGTTCTGATTGTATAGGTTTGGAGTAGTAATTTTTTCTCTTTAATATTCTATGTACATCATTCTCTATTAAAAAAAAAGTGTTTTTCTTTTAAAATAAAAAAATAACACCTTGGTCCTTGGAATGAACCGTAATTGATGCCGTATTCTCAAGCTTGCAATCATTACTTGCTCAACTTGGCATCAGACCATGTAATATCCAACTTGCTACTCTGCGATGGCGGCACACCAAGCTGCTCCCACACAGCTGGTGAAGCCATCACGACATTCTCCACACACGGTGGTGCATTGCCTTGCGCCACATCGCATCCATTCACTGAATCGCACTCTCCTACCACTTGCGCAGTCATGCTATTCCCGTTATTTGCATTGATCGTTATGTTTCTCATGCACCGCGACCCACCATCATACCATCCGGTAGACAACACGACCACCACGTCATCATCAGTGTACGTCATATTCTGGCACTTGGCAGTGGTGTTAGCAAAGCTAGTTTTGTACATGATTGCCGGGGTTACACCGGTGACCAGTGGCGAGCAGTGATATTGCGGGTAAGTCTGACCGGCTTGGCAACAACTAGCAGCGTCACGTACTGCGCAATATCCACCTTCACTTTCAATAAAACCGCTGGCGTGGCACGTGCCGACAATTATGCGAACGGTCGCTTGATTTGATTTTGGCAACAAGAAAATAGTAACAAGTATGGTTGCAAAAGAGAGATGGAAAGGAGGAAGTAGAGGAATGGGCATGGTGTGTGGATGCAGAAGGGGTTGTGTGTTAATTTCTGTGCGTTGATATATATATATATGGCGGTTTAGGTATGACTTATGTGGAATCAATTTTGATTGGCGGATTTGTGTGGTTTGGGTTGGTCCATGACTCCATGCCCGTGAATTAATTAATGCTCGGTTTTTTATCATATCCTTTTCTTCTGATGGTACGTTATTTATTATTATTATTATTTTCGTTGTAACGAAAGCTTATTTTGTAAAACTGTAGGAATGGATGGATAAGATCCCACGGTGATCAGGTGATCATTTTTTCAAACTGTTAGACGTGCTCAAATCTTCGCGCAATATAATGGACTAGGCCTTTATTCCAAATAGGAGTGTTCCACAATCCACATCCAATTTTGAGGTCTATATTATTTTTATTTTTAAATTTTTAATAATTTAAAATTTAAAATTTAAATGTTAAATTGAAATAGTTATATATCATTTGTAAAATTGTCTCTGTACATATGTAAAAAGTTATGATAATATATATTTTTTTTATTTTGATTGCTATCAAGTCATCAAGAGCATACAAAATACATAAATATAAATTAAAATAAAAGATAAATGGATATAAATATAAAAAATTACATAAATATAAAAATTTGACGACTCAATCAATTTTACATGACGTGTGTTAGTTCCTAAGAGAGGAAAGTGAGAAATCATTTTGTTTTTTTCCCCTTGTTTGACTGAGATCTGTGTCTACACTTTTGACTTTGGAAAGTATATAAAGGTACATTTATTATAGAGGAGGGTTGAAATGCTCCATTTTTTTTTATCTTCATTATATTTTTATTTTTAAAAGCTTTAATAACTTAAAATTTAAAACTTAAAAATCAAAATAAAACCGTTGAATGTGATCTACATTATTTTATCTATGTATGTGTAAAAAATTATGACATTTCAACTTTATTTTCATTGTCATCAACAGCTTGTAAAAATATACTGATATGGATAATTTAGAGACGTTAATTTTTCAACTTATTGATTCACATAAAAACAAAATTGAAATGTGATAATTTTTTATAAGCACATAGAGAAAATAACATAGATCACATCCAACGGTTTTATTTTGACTTTTAAGTTTTAGATTTTGAATTATTAAAGTTTTTAAAAACAGAGAAATGATAAAGGCACAAAAAATATTCGGCATTTGAACCCTCCTCTTTATCATATTTCCTGTTTGAAGTAGTTATTTGGTGAGCATCTTGGGGGCCTACTGTGCAACCTCCAAACTCAATTTGATTCAAATTATTTTCAAGCTGAGATGGATTTTAACATGTCATTAGTATTCAATTCAATATCCAAATTCGTACAAAAAAAAATATAATGTGTGTACATGTATTAGTTTAAAAAAAATCCACCAATGTTGAGTTCTGTAATTTAATTTCGAAAAATAAATTACCTATTGTAGATATGATTTTATTTATGGTAAAATAGTTTTCATAGAATTTTCTAGTACAATTTCTATTTATAATCGATTTCCTGAGAAATGTTTGGCAGAACTTTTCAATCGTAAAATTTAGTTTTGAATTTCTACCAATCAACAAATTATTATTTTCATAAAAAATCATGTTAACTATTTTTTTTCCCAAAACCATTTATAATTAACAGATATAAATATACTACCGAAATTTTTAAATGTACCATAATTAAAAAAAAGATAAACCAAAATAACACGATTTCTGAAAATTTCGAATTTTAATACGGTCGCATCCCCAAGGTGCGGTCATCTTTTTGCGGGCCGCATCTCCTTTTTTTTTGTTCAGATTGAACTGTCACATGAGAAAGAGACAAAAAAAAATGGGCCGCATCCCCTATATGCGGCCCGCAGAAAAGTGGCCGCATCTAGACGATGCGGCCATGTCAAAATTTAAAATTTTCAAGAAACATGGTGGTTTGATTTTTTTTTTTTTTTTTTGGGTATGATACATTTCAAAATTTCGGAATATACTATACATATAATTACGGAAAAGCATATCACAACAAGAATGAGACATTTTTCACGAGGATAAAAAAGTGACTTTTTACGACAGACTACTCTCATTGTTCGGCTTTTTTTTTTTGTGACGGATGACCGTCATAAATGCGCTTTTTTCCTCGCAAAAAGTGTCTACTTTGTTGTAGTGTATGTTGATTTCATGAATAATATAATATTTGTTTACATGCCTAATTAGGAGTATATTGCAGCTACTGTCATGTTTTAAAAAAAAAATTAAAAAAAAATTAGGAGTATATTTCCCGATTTTTTTATTTATATCCAAAATTTAAATTAAATTTTAAAAATTAACCGAACCGGATTTCAAATTTTAAAACTACCCAAACCGCTAAACGGTTAACCGGACCCTAGGTTCGGTTAACGGTTTAGCGGACCAAGGGTTTGGGTTCGGTTAACCGTTTAGCGGACCAAGGGTTCGGTTAACGGTTTAGCGGACCAACAGTATGGATTCGTTGGTTCGCTGAACAGTTAACCGAACCCAATTTTTTTTTTTTTTTTTTTTTACTTTTTTTTAAAACAGAAATTTTTTAATTTTTCTATTGAAAATATACATGAAAATTCGTATTTAGATTTATCAAATTTACACCAAAACATTTTGTAAATCAAATATGAAATTTAAAATTATAGAAAAATACACGTACACGTACACGTACACGTACACGTACACGTACACGTACACGTACACGTACACGTACACGTACACGTACACGTACACGTACACATACACGTACACATATACATAAATAATATACGGTTACCAATTTTTTTTTTTTTTTACTTTTTTTTTAAAACAGAAATTTTTTAATTTTTTAATTTTTCTATTGAAAATATACATGAAAATTCGTATTTAGATTTATCAAATTTACACCAAAAAAATTTGTAAATCAAATATGAAATTTAAAATTATAGAAAAATACACATACACATACACATATACATATACATATAAATATTCATATACATATTATTTTAAATTTCATATATAATATGTATATGTATATGTATATGTAGATGTATATGTATATGTATATGTGTATTTTTCTATAATTTTAAATTTCATATTTGATTTACATATTTTTTTGGTGTAAATTTGATAAATCTAAATACGAATTTTCATGTATATTTTCAATAGAAAAATTAAAAAATTTCTGTTTTAAAAAAAAGTAAAAAAATTGGTAACCGTATATTATTTATGTATATGTATATGTATACGTGTATGTCTATGTGTATGTGTATGTGTATTTTTCTATAATTTTAAATTTCATATTTGATTTACAAAATTTTTTGGTGTAAATTTGATAAATCTAAATACGAATTTTCATGTATATTTTCAATAGAAAAATAAAAAATTTTCTGTTTTAAAAAAAAGTAAAAAAAAAAAAAAAAAAAAAAAAAAAAAAAAAAAAAAAAAATTTGGGTTCAGTTAACGGTTCAGCGAACCAACAAATCTATACTGTTGGTCCGCTAAACCGTTAACCGAACCCTTGGTCCGCTAAACGGTTAACCGAACCCAAACCCTTGGTCCGCTAAACGGTTAACCGAACCCTTGGTCCGCTAAACGGTTAATCGAACCCTTGGTCCGCTAAACCGTTAACCGAACCTAGGGTCCGGTTAACCGTTTAGCGGTTTGGGTAGTTTTAAAATTTGAAATCCGGTTCGGTTAATTTTTAAAATTTAATTTAAATTTTGGATATAAATAAAAAAATCGGGTATATTTCCCATACTATTTAAAAAGAAAAATTGAAAATAGTACCCCAACTCGGCTACATGCTTCTATTTCCAATTTTCCAATAAACAAAATCCCAATTCGCTCATAGACCCAAAACAAATCTTTCAGAAGATATCTCATACAACGGTATGGTCAAAAGAATGCTTTCTTTTCTTTCAGAAACACACCACATATTGTGTCACACCCCAAATCGGGTATAACAGCCTGCCACGTATATTTATTAAAACATATACGTAAGGCAGTGGATCTTTTATATGCATTACCAATAACACCATTACATATTAACCACATCCCAATATTTATGAAATTATCTGACATAATACGGCAAACTATATATTTTAGAAATGTCTCCCGCATCCTGTCAGTTATAACAACCCAAAACCTCAGTATTATGTGGTTATGCTGTCAGATGCAATCCAAAACCGTCTCTCCGTATCCGTGTAATAAACCTGAAAATAACCCAAAGGGTGGGGGTGAGAAATAATATAAATATTATATCCCAGTGCGAATTTGCCACAATCAGGCAACTGGACTTGCAATCAATCCATGTCTAGAATTAAATCCTTGCAACTTAACATTAACAGTTCATTTTATATATAAGTGAATGCAAATGCTCAATCACAGTATTCAATCGAATCTCAACTCACAGAATCTCAAATGAAGCTCAACAGAGATATATTTGGCTTAATCATAGATTATTATGTCTGGTAACACAAACAGATGATCCACCAGCTTGTCACGCAGGTGGCCACGCTAAACCCACACCTGCTGGTACTCAGTGCCATCCACTGACCCTCATCTGATGTGCTTAGGCTTATACCGTTATTTAAAGTCTGGTTCATAGTCAGATAATATTTCGTATGCAATAAACTCGGAATCGGTAATTCTCAACACATTAAACAAACCTGTCATTCCGGTCCCAGACTGGATATGACATCAATCAGACGTCTCTTTATAGTCACCCATATTCACCATCAGAATCAGAATCAGAATCAGATTCCCCCTCCCAACCGGTACTGGGATTAGCGAGGGCCGTTCACCATATGCACATAAGGATTCCGTAACCAAAGTCTAGTCTATAGCTCCTAGACTTTGCAGAGCTCAACATATTTCCATAAACATAAACTTGTGGTGACTCAATCATATTTCAGAATAGGAGATTCATACAAACGGTAAACCGTACAAAATGATAGGTCAACAATATCCCACAAAATTCAGTTAATAATTTGATTGGGCTATGCACATGATTCACACATCTCAAATAATGCAGCAAACAATCATTCGACATGACAAAGGAATAACAATTTAATTCTTAAAAATGTAATATCAAACAAGTCCAGTAACCCCGCACCTGATATCGTAGGGCAATAGGTAAAATCTATAGCAATCTGTTCTTCCTGAATATTCATCTCGTCAATTTCTTCTGTAAGTATGCCTATATCATAATTATATACATTCTATTAATTTTGCTCTCTGAAATCAATTAAATTTACCAATATATATATAATAAAGCACATGTATACTTATCCCCTCATCTTGTATAATTTATAACAGTACCTATGTTAATTCATTTATGATTTATTCTATTATTTCCTTGATCTCTTTAACTTATCTTCATTTCAGTCCAATAATTTAACTATGCATAATAAATTCAAGTTCAAGTTAAGCTGTCTGAATATCAAAGTTCAAATCCACATATACCTAGTCTAAATCTATTTTATTTTCTTTTAGAGCAAACTCAAGACAAAATCACAATTCATTTTTCTTATAAGTAAGAGCCGAATGCTCCTTAATTTCATGCATTTCATTCTATAGCTGATCATATACTTCATATTTTTCATTATTCACTTTAGTCCCTCTGACATGAGTAAATTTGCACAAAACAAAGTTTGCAACTTTAACCTTGGCACCCATATTCAAGTAACAGCTCATGTATATGTTGGTACATGTATAAACAACAACTTAATCCCCTTTCAATTATTTTAGATGCATCAAATAACAAGGACAATATGGTATTCATTGACACAAAATCATTTGAGGTTGGTACCGTAAGGTACAAATTATGGTCTGAGCACTAAGAATTCAATCAAATTAACAATCTTTATACTTCTCAGAGATTGCAAATCAAGTCAACAAGAACAAACTCAAAGTTCAATAACTAACCATGCTAACGGGTGATAACCCGATAAAGGAAATAAAGTAAATAACTTTCAATCAATCAACAAGAGCTCAACTCAGTTTATAGCACCAAATAGATTGCCTACTCAAGTCTCAAGGTTATCAAATAGACAAACCCTAGGTCGGGTACAGAGGAAGTAAAACTGAGAGAGATATATACCCAGTGCAATCGCTGAATATAGCGAGCAAAGAGGGACATGAACATCAATTTAAATCACAGGAGATTAGCTCACTAGAGGGAGAGAGAAAATCTCTCTGTTTCCTTCTCTTTTGCGCAAGGTAAGAAGAGCCAAAGAGAGTTATGGAAGAGGATTGAAATGAATAAAATATAATAAACCTTCTAGAGAGAAAGAGAGGTATACGGTGGAATTAGAAGAGAAAAGAAAGAGATAAAGATGGAAACAAAAACGTCGGTCCCATATATCATTAAAAATTCATCTTGTAAATTCATCCTCTAAATTTCTAAATCTTACAAATTAGTCCAAAATTACTTATAAAACAAAAGATTGTACATTCGAAATGTTACTTCTTTACATATATCTATCTCATATCACTTATAACTTTCAAATATTTGCCTCTTTATATTTTTCAGCATTTTTCAATAAATAACATTGACTTTATTTATTTTCTTGAAAAATATCTTCATACATTTTGTATTTTAATTTTTTTTTTTTTTTTTTTTTTTAATGTTACATATTGTCACTGTTTTATGATCTCTTTACTGGTATCTGCCACTGGATTCTAGGTTAGTATATATATTCTCCGAATACAATTTACACAATAAGCTATAGATACGAAACTTGACTCATTAATTATCTCCATTTTTCAAATTTGAAGAATTGTCTCCATTTTTTATTTAAAAAAACAATTTACAAAATGAACTCAATAATCATCCTATCATCATTCAAGATTGCATGCATTTGAAGCATACAGCCTGGAATTAGTCACAATTAAGCATCAGACCAAGTAATCGGCACTTCCTTCTCCCGGGTCGGTATTCCGCTAAGCCGTTAACCGAATCCATACCATTGGGTATAAATTTCCGCTAAGCCGTTAACCGAACCCATACCATTGGTCCGCTAAACGGTTAACCGAACCCACCGGTCCGCTAAACCGTTAACCGAACCAAGGGTCCGGTTAACCGTTAACCGGAAATTTGGTCCGGTTAACGGTTAACCGGTTTGGATAGATTTAAAATTTCAGTGTCAAACCGGTTAATTTTTGAAATTTAATTTAAATTTTGGATAAAAATAAAAAAATCGGCAATTTTAATATAGTGACAAGAACAAGGCGCTGAATTCACAAGTATATGATATATATAGTTGAGTGAAACTGACAGGAACATTAATGGCCTATTTTTTATTAGTATCTATAATTAAATAAAAAGTTACAAAAAATCTAAGGTTTTCGGATATTTATGGCTGCTTTTAGAGCCGCCAGGAGTTATGATGGTTTTGAATTTATTTTTATTTTTCTGGAGAATTAATTGAGGAGAAAAAAAGAGTATAAAGTTTGTCAAGTTTGAGATTGGAATTTGGATTTTTTTTTCATGTGAGGTGTGCATGTTAGCCACTTACAACACCCAATCTTTGTTATCTCAATTTCTACTTAATTACTTATATACTATTCAATTACTCATCAATTTTTCAAAAAAATAAATAAAAATTTCCAGAACCGTCAAAATTCCTGGCTGCCCTGAAAAAAAAATGCCTGCCATAATTTCTGGTGATTTGGACATTTTTATAAATACCCAAAAACCTTGGATTATTTTGTAATTTTTTTATTTAATTAT
Source organism: Carex rostrata (assembly GCF_964058835.1). Lineage (NCBI taxonomy): Eukaryota > Viridiplantae > Streptophyta > Magnoliopsida > Poales > Cyperaceae > Carex > Carex rostrata. Next base: position 6,716,347 of record NC_135924.1, read on the forward strand.
GGATATTAATAAAAAAATCGGCATTTATTGACTGGAAATCTGAGATGGATATATTGATTATTAGCAAGCCAGCGACATTTAATTTGTAGTTTTGTACTTCCTACAAAGGTGGGCCCTTTCACCCTTAATTGATTTAAAAAAAAAAAACAGTTCACTCGGCAGCCATATATATTCACGGATTCACTTGTTTATTCCTTGTTTTTTTTTAAACAAACTAAAATTATTTTGTCTGTAATCAAGACAGTATCAAAACAGTTAAATTGCATGTGGTCCACTTTGGTGTCAGCATACTAATTGTTTTCCAAAAAATGATATGTATCTGATAAATTTTGTCATGAATTCTTTTGCACAAATCATATCTGATATTTTTTTTTCTTTTCACTAATGCAATATATCTCGTTACACTATGGAATTATTTAGCTACTAATTAATTTAGCCTTTTTAATTGAGCCCATGGAGAATATTATAGTATATTTTTTATTTTTTACTTCTTAAGTTTCATATTTAAATTTTCAATTGGCCGATTTTTATCAATACTATTAAAACAAAAATTAAATCAATACCATTAAGGAAGATAGTATGTATAACATAAAACATAAAGAAATTAATAATAATTTAATTTTTAGTGAACAAATTTGGAATCCAATGATGTCTTTGCATACTACATTCCTACTAATATGATTTTTTTTTTTGCATGACCATTTTTAAATACGCTAATAATTATAATATGAAAAAAAATGAAATTGAAGTATTTATTTTAATGCACGAAATAAAAATCCATGAGGTATCCTGCATATTATCAATCCAATATATTAAAAATAAAATATATTCCACTATATAGATACAAGCTTGTTTTATTACAAAATATTTAATTATATTTGGATCTGAACATCAAAAGAGTAAAAAAAAAAAATACTAAACCAATGCAAAAGTTATTAAAAAATATTCAATATATATTTGGCACTTTATGTTCGTAATGCCGATTTTTTTATTTATATCAAAAAAAAAATTGAATTTTAAAAACTAACTGAACCGGTTGTGAAATTTTAAATCTACCCAAACCGGTTCACGGTTAACCGGACCAAATTTCCGGTTAACGGTTAACCGGACCCTTTGAAATAGTCCGGTTAACCGTTAACCGGAAATTTGGTTTGGGTCCGGTTAACGGTTAACCTGATTTGTGCATTTTCCTTCTTTTTTTTTTTTTTTGTATTAAAATATTAGAAATGTTGAATATATTTCTTTGAAAATAGATGGAATACAATATAATTTGTTTTATTAGAAAGACTGCAACAAATAACCCGGATCAATATTTTTCAGATCGGATTTTTCGCGGCTGTAAGAAAAATTAATATATTTCTTTATGTATTATTGGAAAAAAAATAAAAATGCTTAGATTCCGAGTTATTGATCCCGGTTCAAAAGTCACTTCTAAGTAATCTAGAAAATATTATGATCTTTCTAATAGATTTAATTTATTAAAAGTTGTATCAATTTTGAAAAAAAAAATAAAAAACTTTAATTTATTTAATGATTGTTATTCAAAAATAATTCTCAAAATAGATACAACTTTTAATAAATTAAATGTACTAGAAAGATCATAATATTTTCTAGATTACCTAGAAGTGACTTTTGAACCGGAATCAATAACTCGGAATCTAAGCATTTTTATTTTTTTCCAATAACACATAAAGAAATATATTAATTTTTCTTACAGCCGCGAAAAATCCGATCTGAAAAATATTGATCCGGGTTATTTGTTGCAATCTTTCTAATAAAACAAATTATATTGTATTCCATCTATTTTCAAAGAAATATATTCAACATTTCTAATATTTTAATACAAAAAAAAAACAAATTTTTTTTTCTGTTTTCAAAAAAAAAAAAAGAAAAAAAAAGAAAAAGGAAAATGCACAAATCCGGTTAACCGTTAACCGGATCCAAACCAAATTTCCGGTTAACGGTTAACCGGACTATTTCAAAGGGTCCAGTTAACTGTTAACCGGAAATTTGGTCCGGTAAACCGTTAACCGGAAATTTGGTCCGGTTAACCGTGAACCGGTTTGGGTAGATTTAAAATTTCACAACCGGATCAGTTAGTTTTTAAAATTCAATTTTTTTTTGGATATAAATAAAAAATTTGGAAATAATACTCTTCATGTCAGCTCTTTTAATATCAAAGGTTTAAATAATATTTATCGCGTCATAGCGAACTGATTAAAAAAACAGCGCTATGTCCAAATAGCGCGGATAGCGCCATAGCTTTTATGGTCTGAAAACACTATAACAGTGCTATAGTGCGCTATTTAAAACCTTGTTTAATATACTCTTAATTTCAGATGTTGAACACGTAACCTCTACACATTGAACATTACTTTTACCACTTTATAAGAGATCGGTTTTTATTTTTTCCAAAATAAGTATACAAAATCAAACATTTACAAACTATATTTGAAAAAACATCGTTAACAAACACAAATCTTTAGTAAAGTCAGCTCTTTTTAATTTGCCTTTCACACTACGATGCAAAGGTTTTATTTTCACTCATTATTAGACTCGAGTTGTATGGAACGCTGGAAATAGTAAATTGCGGCTACACACGAGAAACCGATTTTTGGAATTTTCTGGAAATTGATTTTTGAAAATTTTCATTAATCGATTTCTGGAATTTTTCAAAAATGGGGCATTTTTCGGAAATCGATTTCTGAAAGATGAATATAAAAATTGACTTATAAATATAATTTAATATAGTCTAAAAATAATTCTAGAAACATTACCTATAAATGTAGTATGAGTTTTCTTTTTTTGTTTTATTACAAGCCGGTAGGCACATGTGAAGTGAAATTTAGTGTATAACTAACTATACGGCATATTAATTTGTTCCCTTTGAAAGAAACTTGCTTTTGAGGTTTAGCGCAATTTGTAAATTTGAACTATTCTAAGTTAATCAACACATGCAGCCAATCAACCATATTTGCTTGTGCACTACTGTTAGTTGAGAATATTGAAGATCATTTTTTTTGTTTTTATATAAAACAAAGCATCTAATTCCAACCGAAAGAGTACATTCATGCTCTTCTTGTTCACATTCACGACTAGAGAGTGATTGCTAGTACTTGGAACTTGTATATTATTAAGCTGGTGAATTGGGATTTAGTCTTTTTACATGTAAAAATTAGTGGTCTTTAGTACATGTGAGATCTTTTATAAATCGCCCACCCATTAATTGTTCTATATATTGACCCTGTGGCCTGTGCAATTTGCAACCTCATAACACCTCATATCAAATTAAGAAGGGCTGTGTTACTATCTTAACTCACTCTTAATTTTCTATGGCTAATTTTGAAGAACAGTTGCTTGGTCGCAGCACACCGGTACACGCTTAATTACACAATCTTTGATGTGCACTATAATTAATTGGATGTTGATGAACCGTGGACATTCATAGATCAGTTCATCATTAACATCCAATTGATTATAGTGCACATTCATAGATTGTGTAATTAAGAGTGGTGACAATTGTAGATGGGAATACTGATAGCATTCCAGTTTGAAATTTTGAAGAACCGTGGACATCTGCATGAACCGGTTGAAATGATGACAATTGTAGATGGGAATTCATATGAAGAATATGTAACAGAGATTAAAAATGGTGCTCCAACAACTGCACCTTTTAAATTTGAAAAAAAAAGAGAATATCCTGAGTACATCTAAAATAAATCATACTAACTAATGGACATTTCATTCACAAGCAGTAAATAAAAGAGTACATGATCTTTGTAAACCATAATATTCATCTATAAGTTGAAAATAAATTCAAGATAAGTATGAAATTTTACTTATGATTAAGAAAAACAATAAGCAAATTAAGTTGGTCACGGCACAACACAACACGTAACCGAAGTCACGGCACATCACAATTTTTCCAACTACTTATGGGACATTGAAAATTGATAAAAATATTTTTCAAGACTTATCTCATTTGGATTCATAGGAAAAAAAAAACTAGGTGCTCTTTACAATTTCACCTCCTTTATGTAAGAATACAGTTTAAGAAAAAAAAAATCCTTCACCCGGTATAAACATAATGTATAATGACAATTACTTATGATTGTATGAGTTCGAAGTAAAAAATCCTTTGTATCAATTGCATAATATTGCTTCATATTTTGTTTAACCATCTTAGACAAAAGAAAGAAAGAAAAGGTAACGCCTTAAAAGTATACACTTGCCTGTCTCAATTTCTATAAAAAAAAAAAATTCAAATTCAAATTCAAGAGTACTGAGTCGAAATTAGTACTGAGTCAATTAGTACTGAGTCGAAATATACACTTGCCTTAAAAGTATACACTTGCCTGTCTCAATTAGTACTGAGTCGAAATAAAAAAAAAATTCAAATTCAAGAGTAGACACTTGCCTGTCTCAATTTCTATATGGATCCGTCAGTGTCTCTATTACTTACAAGAAAGAGTATCTGCGACTATATACCAAAATATTATTTCCGACAGCTCATGTTTTGAATTCATTATAATTTTTTTTCAAAGTGGCTTAATAAATAATAAAAAAATTCAAAAAAATGTAAAATTTGATCTCCAAGAACATTTCAATATAGAGATCATATCTAATGGTTCATATTGACATTTGGACATTGGAAACGCAAAAATGAGTTATAAGCATATGTAGGGCTATGCTTATATAAGCATAGTAGCCAACCTCTATATATATATACATGGAGTTGGGCTACGGGGCTTCGCGAAGTAAAACGAGTATTTTACTTCACACTTATATTTTGCGATTTTAAAGTTCAAAACGTTGATCCAAACCGTTCAAATTGATATCCATATATATTAAATTGTGCTTGGAGACCAAATTTTATATATATTTTTTAATTTTTTTACTATTTTTTATAATTTTTGAAAATCATTGTGTTTTATGGTCCAGAATTTTCTGAAAAACAGTGATTTTCAAAAATTCTAAAAAAATAATAAATTTTTTCCAAAAATTGTAAAATTTGGTCTCCAAGCACAATTTAATATGGAGATTTGGTCTCCTAGCTGATTCTACAATTTAAATAGGAACTTTTTCTAAATAAAGTCCCAAAAATAATCTTGTCTATTTAGAGAATAGATATTTAAATGAAGATCACATCAGAAAATGGGTTGAGTTGCAGTTTAAAGATCCGACCTACATTATATGGATATAAATAAAATATTATATTCAATACGATGTGATAGATACAGATACAATATTACATAATTTTCTAAAAATACAACCATCTTTTATTTATTTATTTGTATGTACATATATTATTTTGGAAAATTAAACATGATTTTTTTTAAGAGATGGTCAATTGATAATACATATAAATATATATATATATATACACACACACACACACATCTATATTTTTAGTTTTCTTAAATTATACGTACATACAAATGAAGATTAAGGTTGATAAAATTAATTAAATTAATGTGTAAAATAAGTTAGTAAAAAAATTCAGACCTTTCCTAAATATGGTATTAATCCTGAGGTACGTATAGATTGCAGTGGACGAAGTATCGTCAACCTTGTCTAATTATATATATCTATTAATAAATTCTCCAAATTAAGTTGTACTGATCTCTCTATCAAATTAAAGCTCACATATATATATATATATATGAACCGATACTTTCTTAATGGCATCAACCAGAGCCATGGATGCAAAGGAATCGAAAGAAGGCCGAACTGCATATATTAACAAAATTATAAATAAACTAAGCAAGAGCACATTGCTTCCAACTGCTGCTGAAGAGAGATTATTTGAGGAAGCGCTCAGACATGTAGTTCATGTTGTTTCGAGCAAAGAATTTGCCTCGGCTGAAGGTATGTTTTCCTGTTATATTTATATATCGATTGGAGAGTATAACATGGCTTAATTAGGTCAACATAGTTTATGTACAGCATTGCTTGACCAACCGAAACAACTTTCAAACCACTTATATATGGAACCTTTCTATTATTCATAATATCTAATGGAAATTAAGGACCTCTGATCTGAATTGATAGGCACTTTCAGTTGTGATTTGAGCGCTTGCATTAAAACAAGAGACAGGAAACAATGCTTGAAGAACATATTGTATCAACTGTGTTGGTTGGAGCGAAAACGTTTGTATGATCCCCCATCAGATAATGAAATAGGACGCTACCTACTTATCAAAAAATACACAAGATCTATCTTGGCCTTCCATGTTGGGGCTTCACATGCTTTATGTACTTCTCATCTCTCTTGCTTTTCTTATGTTTATTTTCTCATCTCTTGCTTCTCATCTTATTTGTAGATACCTCTTATTTCTTTTGCACTTGTTAAAAGTTACATGACTGATTTGACATTTTGTTTTAGTGACAGGGGATATCGATTCAAGGATATTTGCAGGGAGGGTTAACCTATTTCTAACACTTCACAATGCATTAGAGCTCATGGAACTCAATCCACATTTGGCGGATTTGTCAGAATATTTGTTGAAGGTGGATATTGAAGATGGTAAGAGATAAGAGAGTTACCTTATCTGCTGATAATGGCTATGTTTATGATGCTGATGTCTATTTTATGGACCACAAAAATGGACATGTGAATTGCAAGTTAATTTATTACAAAAAAAGGATTCTCTAGTATTGAATTTCATTAGGGGTTATCGGTTTTGTATTTGCTTCTAGTGTCGAAAAAAACATACGTATATGCATGCATGATGGTAGAATCAGCTTCAGATTGGTGACAAACAAAAAACATTGATCATGATCTATTTCACGAATGATGCTTTTATGTTTAGAAGTTCTGAACCTTTTTTTGTTTTTTGTTTTTTTTTGTATAAGATTAGAAAGGTGAAGTATTGCCGAAAATAAAAAGCGGCTGAGCTTGTCATCTGTGTATAGAACAAACTATATTACAATTTTGCAATGTAGATGGCTTACCCTTGCCTTAATTATGATTCAAAATCAATATTCCAAATAACAAAAACAAACCATCAATATTGTTTTACATTGCACGTGATATATTCATCTCAAGAAACGTTTGTAGTTCATTGAACTAATTAAGAGCCCAAACTGAATTGCTCTAAATGAACTGATCATCCCTGTTTTGTTAAGCAGTCTCCAAACTTACATCTTTGATGGGTACAAGAGAAGGATATGAGATAGCAACAGTAATTCGTGGGAGCAATGAGAAGAGCTACATGTTCTACAAGCACAAGTTCATGTTGGCTTCAAAAGATTTGAAATGTTCTTCATTTGCATTTTTCCCTCCCCTCGAAGACGAGGAGAGATCTTATGTTCAAGTATTGGATGGTATTTCGGCACCTTTAATTGGAGCTGAAGGTTAGTTCATTAGGCAAATAGCTTCTGTTAAATGATATCGGATCTTTTTAGAAAGACGAACTCTTACAATTATATATTTTATGTAATTATTATATTATTATTATTTGATTTGTATTTGTTATTTGGTCCTTTTCAGATGAGATGAATGTTTTCTCTGATGAGTTGTTTAATCTCTACCTCGAGAGGATTTATCAGGATATTGTGGACATAGAGAGACATTTTCTACAAATAAAAGGTTGGATTTTGAAGAACTTATCCTTGGTAGACTGGTGGGAGAATGGTGGGACACATTTTACAGAACAAATTTATGCATACCGTGATGAGTATGAGGATCACGAGTCAGCTGCATTTCGAAAAGAATTGACCGAGAAATGTGAAGTCTCAAATGAAAATTTACCAGATTATATTTCTCAAGTTGACCATTGCCTCACTATTGCTCTACTTGTTGATTCACTCCTTCGAAGGACTACAAATTGTTTCACGTTTACTGGAATTAGAGAATTTAAAAGATGGAAGGAGGTAGGCTGGGAAGCTGTTCATGCCTTGACTCTTTTAAAAGATGGTAAGGTTTTCAAGTTTTATTCGTGTAAATTTGAGCGAATGAATCTTTATGAGGGGCTTCATGTTCTTTCTTTTCTATTCCTACTAAAGTTATTTCTGGACATATCTAATTTGCAGAATTCATAATTACAAATCCATGCTTGTTAGAGTACCTTAATAAAGACGAGTATTGTGAATATCCGGAATTGTTTCTGAATGCACCTCTGCTTCTGTTGTTTTGGAATTTTATTCAAACGAAGGGGCTTTAGTATGCTTTTACAAACGAATGATTAGAAATTACCAAAAACAGGTGATTAGTGTTGCTTATTTATCTAGTAAAATGTATAGATTATTAATCCCCAGCATAAAGTGGTTTGGCAATCCTTGATTGGAATAATTAAATACTGTGCATTGAATAGCAAAGAACTGTGTGCTTTCGAACTTTCAGGTTTTTTTGTTGGAAGTGTGTTTCAAGAGCAACCTATATTACGAAGCCCACATAAACATGGTATCTGTGTATTACTTCATATACGTTTCCATTATATGTACATGTACAGACAAAATATGACAGATAAAGTATCCGATTACTTGATGATTCTATAGTAGTGAACTAGTGATAGTCGTAAATATTTGAAAAAAGGAGTAAAACAGGTCGAGTTCATCCATTACACTAATTAATATTAACGGTTCTTATATTTTTAGTGCCTTTGGAGAATCACAAAGCTACAAGGAAAAATGAGCATAATCTTCATGAAAAGAGCCAAGATGAGAATGTCGTAATTTTAGAGGACATTATCAATGATCTTAGACGCATTGGAGATTCAGATATTGTACTAGACAAAGAAGAGAGGGCACTTGTGCAACACATTTGGGGAAGTGTGGCATCATCCACGCACTTCTTTGTCAGTGCAATGGCATACGAGCAGAGAAACTACATAAAACAGCACAACTTGTTTGATCGTATGCACATCATCGTCTTTTCTTTTTTCTTAATTTATTCTAGCTATTTCATTTGGAGGTTCCAAAACTGAAGCATTCTTCTTGTTAAACCCTCCTTGATGATCTATTACATAAAACCAATTTACCTCAATCACCGAGCATAATATGCCAAGATGCTGCAATTTTTGTCATTTTAAATCAACTGGACCTACTTTTAATTACTATTTTTCAAAGAGTAATTAAGTTTCTGGAAAACTGATCTCTAGCTTGTATCCATCTTTTCAGTTCGAATGATCGGATTGCCAGGAGCAAAGACGGAGGTAAGCAAGTTTCATACGTGGACAGGTCGAGTTCGTAAGAAGCTAAGGGAGTTGCAAATTAACATTCCAAATTTTGTAGAAATCTTAGAGGCCTACAAAATTGGTCTGGATGAAAGGTTGAGAAGCTCATGATCTATCAACTCTAATCGCTTCTGCAGTCAAAAGCCTAAAACTAAAGCTTAATCTGTGATTTAAAATTCATCCTTATTAGTCGTCATTTCATTAACAATTTACTAGCTTAATTTTAAGGTGGAACTGAAATTATTTATCTATAGTCGAGATTCATTTTATATATTATATGTACGTTTGTTGTACACTACGAATGTTTACGGGGTATCTAATTATAAATTTATAATATGTCTAGAGATTTCTGTATGTTTGAGGTATTATCACATCAAACAAAGATAATAAACTATGGAGAACAGAGGTCCTACAAGCGCTACGTCTGAGAAATGTTTATTTTTGTAAATGCAGCAGTAGTGCAAATTTTCTAATGTCTAAATTAAAACATGTTCTACTTTGATAATGGTTGAAAAGAAGATCGCCATTTTAGAAATAAAAGACAGAAAAAAAAAACTTTTGTGGTAAGCACCGGATCTGACGTTGGCACGGTGGAGGTGAGAGAGAAAGAAGCCAAACGCCATCTCATCCATATTAGCACCAAGCCTCTTGTGGCAACGAAAACCCGTCAAATGAGATCTTTATAGGTAGAGCATCTCAGCACGAAATCATCTGTTGCATCAAATGAACGATTTCGTTGCTACCATTGCCGGTGAATTTGGTACGGAGGTTAGGTTATGTACGTATAACGATTTCGTTGCTATCTCAATTTCTTGTAGGTTTAATTTGTAATTTTATTTGGAATGATGTAATCGGGTGAGACTATTTTCAATATATGCAATACCTACGGGTTTCAAATAATAATAATAAAAAAAACGTAGAAGATGAACTTTCTCTTTGCACGCCTAGGGAACCGTTCAAAGTAGGAGAGAGAACAAATGGTATATAATAATTAAACTAGTAATCGTGCCCGTGCACAGCAACGGGAACAAATTATGTAGTAGAAAACCTAATTTACTAAATTTTTTTTTTCATAAAAAAATAGAGAAAATAAATATCGCTGAATGTAAACCAAAGATATTATTTCTGAATTGAATATAGAAATAAAAAAACATAACATTCTCTAATAAAAACCATAAACATACAAAGCTAAAACAAAACAAACAACCTAAAAGTACTAAAGTAAGTAATTTCAATACGCTGACATCTGGGGATTAAAATGGACAGTGGAAATATCCGTGACAAGCAAATGATTATCTGTAAAATATTCTTATTTATTTAGTTTAAATTTAGTTTTTAAAATTTCAAATAAACATAAAAGATATAAATTTGTTACATACATGGTGTATCAACAAGTACTTTCACCCGAGTGACGAAAATAATAGACTTTTGTTCAATAGCTTGGAGGACTCCCGGGTTGTTCTCGAGTTTCATTTTATATATTATATGTTTGTCGTACACTACGAAAGTTTACAGGGTATCTAATTATAAATTTATAATATGTCTAGAGATTTCTGTATGTTTGAGGTATTATCACATCAAACAAAGATATTAAACTATGGAGAACAGAGGTCCTACAAGCGCTACGTCTGAGAAATGTTTATTTTTGTAAATGCAGCAGTAGTGCAAATTTTCTAATGTCTAAATTAAAACATGTCCTACTTTGATAATGGTTGAAAAGAAGATCGTCATTTTAGAAATAAAAGACAGAAAAAAAAAACTTTTGTGGTAAGCACCGGATCTGACGTTGGCACGGTGGAGGTGAGAGAGAAAGAAGCCAAACGCCATCTCATCCATACTAGCACCAAGCCTCTTGTGAAACCCGTCAAATGAGATCTGTATAGGTAGAGCATCTCGGCATGAAATCACCTGAAGGGTTTCTCTACCATCTGATTTGCGCGCATCACATTAAGATCTGTGCGCATCGCTTCAATATTCGTTCTAATATAGAACGCGCAATTCTGATCCGTCCGCATCACATTAAGACCTGTGCATGTCGCTTTAATATGCGTGTGTGTTCGCATCAATATTTGTTCCAATCTTCTGCGCACAGATCTAAAAGCAGTTCGAACGGTAGATGAACCGTTCATATTCAAATTTGAGTCTGATCAGCTTTTATATGCTTTTAATAAAGAGTAAAACGGGTGTTTTAGAATTTTAGAATGAGTTTTAATATAAAAAACAATAAAGTGAGTAAATTTGTGAGTTTTTAAACTTTAGAGGGGAAAATACGTAATTTTAAACTTTAGAGGGAGAAATACGTAATTTTGAAGTTTTTGAAGGGTATAGGTGAAATTTTGGCTGCCCAAACTGCTAGAAATTCTGGCTGCCCATTGCTTTTCAGAGCCACCAGGAATTCTAACAGTTCTAAATTTCTTTTTGAAGAATTGAAGAATAATTTAATAGTATATAAATACTAATTGAAATAACAAAGATTGAGTGTTGTAGATGGTTAACATGCACGCCTCACATGAAAAACGTCCAAATTCAAACCTCAAACTTGACAAACTTTACACACCTTTTCTCTCCTCAATTCTCTAAAAAAAAATTCCAAAATCATCAGAATTTCTGGGCGGCTCTGAAAGCAGCCATAAATATCCAAAAACCTTGAATATTTTTGTAACTTTTTATTTAATTATTAATATTGATAAAAAAAAAATCGGCAATTAATGTTCCTGTCAGTTTCACTCAACTATATACCATATATTGTGAATTAATTGTGATGAATGCAGCGCTTTGTTATTGTCACTATATATATTAAAACTGTAGGTGACAGACATCAAGGCGACAGCTCAAGTTTTTCAGAGCAATTCATATCATCATATGGTTTCTGCCAAAACGACAGAAAACAGTCTCACATTAATTGCTTGAAGTTTATATATATTTAATTATAAAATATTAAGATTGAGAGATTATTAACCTCCTGTCTTAATCTCAAAAGATTAATTGCTTGAACTTTATATATTGTTTATCGAATATTAATTTATATATGCAAGTCCAAATTACCTAGCTAGTTTATAATTAATAATTTAATATAAAGCCTTTTTCTTTTCGGAATAACAAAAAATATAGTTTCTTCTTTGCTGGGTATCATATTTTTTTACCGAAATTTTTAAATATACCATTTCTCAAAAAAAAAAAAAACCCACTGAGTCTAAAAAATTCCAAATCTACCATGACCGCACCTAGGGCTGCACAAAAAATTCGTAGTTCGTGATTCTGTTCGAGTTTGATTCGAAAAGGTTCGTAAAAAATTTGATTCGAAATAGTTCGAAATTAATTCAAACTAGATCTCGTTTGTTCGAAATTCAAAGTAATGTGAATTGTTAATTTCCGCTGATGACTTAAAAGTTAAAACATAAGGCCGCTCAGTCATAAGTCATAACTTATAAGTCATAACCATCGCTCTCAGTTCTAAAACCTAGACGACTTTCACTTCTCGCTTTTGTCAACTACGATCACTCTTCCTTATCGTAAAAAAGTTCGTAACAGATTTGAAATTGAGTTCTTAAAAAATTTGATTCGAAATTAATTCAAATCAAACTCAAACTGAAGTAAGTTTGATTTGGTTTGATTCAGTTTGAAACTCCTTCATTTGCTTCTGCAAAGGTTAGTTAGGCAATAGGGGGGGTCGCATTTAGGGAATGCAGCCCCAGATTGGGATTGCATCCCTTAGATGCGACCCTTTTCTTTTCAAACTTTCGAATTTGGAATGATTCTCAGAGGCACCGCATCAGAAAAAGGTAACTGATTTGAATTACTCACGGCAATGTTATTCGTCACAACAATGTTATTCGGCTGTTTATAATATTAATTAAATGGATTATTTTACTTTATGATTGTTTTTCATCAGAGATCCTAGAAGTTTATTCGCCGATAGCCTTAAATTAATTTTTATTACAAAAAAGTCCAATTAGATATATATTATTTTATTTTATTTTATGGTTATTTTTATCAAAAATCCTAGAAGTTTTATCAGTGATTAAACTTCTAAAATTTTCGGTGAAAAATAATTCCAAAATAAAATAAAATAATATATATGTTATTAGACTTCTTTGTAATAAAAATAAATTTAGAGATATCAGCAAATAAACTTCTAGGGTCTTTGATGAAAAATAATTATAAAATAAAATAATATATATGTTATTGGATTTCTTTGTAATAAAAATTAATTTAGGGCTATCGGCGAATAAACTTGTAGGATATTCGGTGAAAAATAACCATAAAATAAAATAATATATATGTAATTGGACTTCTTTCTAATAAAAATTAATTTAGGGTTATCGGCGATTAAATTTTTAGGATCTTCGGTGAAAAATGATAAAAAAAATTTAAATAAAATAATACATATATTATTGGACATTTTTGTAATAAAAATAAATTTAGGGATATCGACGAATAAATTTCTAGTATCTTCGGTAAAAAATAACCATAAAATATAATAATATATATCTAATTGAACTTCTTTATAATAAAAATTAATTTAAAATTATCGGTAAATAAATTTTTAGAGTCTTCGATGAAAAATAATCAAAAAATAAAATAATCCATTTGATTCATCATATTAAAACAGTATCTTTTGAATTTTTCAGTATATCACCCCACATTTTAGTAGTTTTAGAAAAATCTTGGGTTGACTATAGATATATCTTTACGAGTGAGTCTATGGTACTATGCATATCACGGATTGTTACCGTGCTACGGCTCTATATTGGAGTTTTCAAATCCTAACGGTCGATCCGAACCGTTCATTTTGTTCTCCATATTAATATGTGTTTGGAGACCAAATTTTACATTTTTTGAAAATTGTTTACTATTTTTTTAGATATTTAGAAAATCACTTGATCTGAAAATTCTGGACCATCCAAAAACAGTGATTTTCAATAAATCTAAAAAAATAATAAAATTTTTTCAAAAAATGTAAAATTTGGTCTCCAAACACATATTAATATGAAGAACAAGATGAACGGTTCGGATCGACCGTTAGAATTTGAAAACTCGAATATAGAGTCGTAGCACAGTAACAAATCGTAATATGCATAGTACCATAGACTCACTCTATCTTTACATAGTAAATGAGAAACTTTAAAGAGTACAAATCAACAATTAATAAATTACTTATATAATAAAAGCAGCTGACATTTTAAATAATAAATATTTTTTTCACAGCAATTCGTATCCTCTCTCACAATAATTCAAATTCAAAACTTTAGAAAAAATAAAATGGAGTCGCATCTAGGGGATGCGAACTCTATTAATGATCTGTATTCTCTAGATGCGGTTCCTAATAAATGAGATTACATTTTAGGGATGCAGTCGCGTTAAAATTCGAATTTTTCTAGAAATAGTGGTTTTTTGGATTATCTTATTTTGGAAAATTTCGGTATTTTTTATTCCTTTTTCTGCAAGTAATTAACCTAATAATCTCAGTTATATTATGTTGGGCCTGCAATCCTCTCCAGAACCTTGCTGCATATGAGCAATCCCACATCAGATGATTTCTTGTTTCGTCTGTTCCTGAGCACAAATGACATCCCGCTTGAACATTGCAACCCCTGTTCCTTAACACTTTCTGTGTTAGGATTCTATTATCCAGCATTAACCAAATGAAGATTTTAACCTTCATTAATTGGAACCTTAATTTTCCAGAGTATACCGTGAATTGGAGAAATCAAGCCTCCGTGATGCAGAATCCTATATGCCGAAGCATATAGAATGACCCATCCGGTGTTCATTTCCACCTTTTTTTTGCCCTCCTTCGAATTCAATTGATATACTGAGGCAGTAGATTTGCCATATCTTTAACGAAGAAGGATGTATTGACTTGCTGTTTGTTGAACTTCGAATTAGTTCCATTCATTATTAGTTTATTACTTAATTATCATTTTGGTGTTTTTGTTCAGTTTGCAGGGTTTGTTTGTACTTTGTGCTAATTTTGGATATGCTGTTTGTTGAACTTCGTTTACTATTGGTGTTAATTAGCTTGGTTTCTGTAGGTATTTGCTTAATACTTTTTTTTTTGTTAATGTACTTGATACTGGTACCAGTCGACTCTGTAATGCCAAATTGCTTTTCACTATAATGGATATTGGTGGTTTTGCCATTTCTTTCAAAAAAAAAAAGATTAAAGCATTCATCATTATAGGGCTGTCAAAAAAGTTCGTGGCTCGCTCGCTAACAGCTCGCTCGGTAGTGGACCGAGCTGTTAACGAGCCAGCTCGGCTCAGGCTCGGGCCAAAATAAATGAGCTGAGCCAGGGGTCAGCTCGGACCGGGCCAGCTCGTCTCGTTAAGCTACAGTGAATTTAGGGTTTAGTCCCGTGTAATTTTAAGTCCAGTCCCATTTTTAAAGGCGCAATTATGCAAAATTGATGTATTTTCGGTTTGGGAAGAAAGGATATGGCTTTAGTTGCTTGAAGATGTGCCTGCTGAACAATTTCTTAAATTTTTTGAATGAGATTTTTTATTTTTTTATTTTTGAATTTGTATAATAACAGCCCAATAAAGCCCAACGAGCCAGCTCGTCAGCTCGCGAGCTAACTCGGGCTGGCTTGTCACAAGCTGGGCCAGAGGTTTTGGCTCGGGTGACCTAGGTCCAGCTCGCTCGGTCCAGACTCGGGCCAAAATAAACGAGCTGAGCTAAGGCCCAGCTCGGCCCGAGCCAGCTCGTTTACAGCAATCATCAATGGTTGACACAGGAGCCCACAGATCCCCAAATTCAGATGGTGCTGAGGAGGTTGGGGGCCCAATAAGGCCCCTGACCCGGACG
The DNA here is from genome assembly GCF_964058835.1 of Carex rostrata. Lineage (NCBI taxonomy): Eukaryota > Viridiplantae > Streptophyta > Magnoliopsida > Poales > Cyperaceae > Carex > Carex rostrata. The sequence goes on from NC_135924.1 coordinate 6,732,330, forward strand.
TCATGAGTGTTGGGCTTGTGCAACAAAACAGGGGAGTGTTCAGCCCAGTCATCACACTATTAGAATTTGTGTTTTATGTGTGGGTATTTTTCTCGTATTGGGGTGGTTTGTTAACCACCGACAAGGATTTATTTTGTTGTGGTTATTCAGATTGGTAACTAGGTCGTTATTGTGACACATTTGTTTATGCATGGGAAATAACTTATCAGGACGCAAATAGACTGAAATACACTTAGTTATTTTGGTATGCGACATGACGCGACTTTTTTGTGGTGTAATTTATTTATTTTTCTGGAACGTCGATGGAAATAAATATTTCATTGTCTACGGAAAAATAAATTATAATGAATTCAAAACATGAGCTGTCGGAAATAATATTTCGGTATATAGTCACGGATACTCTTTCTTGTAAGTATAGAAATTGGGACAGGCAAGTGTCTACTATTGAATTTGAATTTTTTTTTTTATTTCAACTCAGTACTAATTGTTTAATGTGCCTACCCCTGATCTGATTTAGTGCCTACTCCTGGTCTGAGTTAGTTCAATTCTTGAACCGATTTCTTTTGAGTTTTGATCAATTCTGAGTATTTCATTTTTTTCGGATTTGTGATACTTTATTTCGTAAATAGAATGAAAGAGAATAAGAGAACAAGAAATGTCTGACAGTGGGATCTATTATTGCAATTCTAAGGAGATGGGTCAGCTGAACTGTTTGTGTCGTTTAATATATATTCATTACTTACATTTCGGCTAAATTTTGACTTTGATTTTCTAATTGGCTAAGAACACTTCAACTTTGAATTGTGTCAAACAAATTTTTAATTAACTTAGAAAAAATATTTCAATGTTGTGTCAATCGATTTTATAATTATAACATATTTTATAAAAAAACATAATTACAGGAATTGAGTTGTAATTGTGTGTCCGACAAGTTAATGGGTTTGAATTCAATTAACTATTTAAACCCGATTAGTGCTCTACCCGAATAGAAATCGGTAATAATCACTTTTTACCCCGCAAATAGTGACAGATTCTTGTATCGATCAATCCCTCTCTCTAAAACCGAAGTCTCTCTCTTTCTTTCCTCGTCTTTGCTACTGAATCGGAAAATATCTCCTCTTTCTGGACTGATTTACTAAGGTAATCAGACTTTAATTTGATTAATTTAATTGAAGAGAGTATACAGTAAAAATATTACAAAATTCTTTTACACAGTAAAAATAGTTCATAATGAAATCAATAGTATATATGATTCTAGTAGCCTTTTACAAAGTTATGTACTATACATGATTTATTTATTTTTATTCCAAGACCGTACACACATGTATAAAAAATAGTACACAATAAAATTAATGCTTTGATTCTAGTGGCCTTTTACAAAAATATGTACTATATGATTTTTTGTTTTGTTTTATTACAAGCATGTAAGCACATGTGAAGTTAGTGTACTGTATGGATCATGTACTTTGATTCTAGTGGCATTTTCTATATATATATATAGAGCTAGGCTACGGTGAGTTGCGAAGTAAAGCGACTATTTTACTTCACGCTCATATTTTGTGATTTTAAAGTTCAAAACGTCGATCCGAACCGTTCATCTTGTTCTTCATATTGAAATGTGCTTGGAGACCAAATTTTACATTTTTTGGAATTTTTTTACTATTTATTAAGCAATTTTGAAAGTCGCTGATCTGATGGTCCAGAAAATTTTACTGTTTTTTACTGTTCATAGCAAAACAGCAATTTTTAAAAATTCTTAATAAATAGTAAAAAAATTCCAAAAAATGTAAAATTTGGTCTCCAAGCACATTTCAATATGGATTAAATATCTAACGGTTCGGATCGGTAATTTGGACTTTCAAAATAAAAATACAGCGTGAAGTAGAAACGTGTTTTACTTCGCAACTCACCGTAGACTACCTCTATATATATATATATATATATATATATATATATATATATATAAGAGGAGGGATACAATTACATCATTTCATGGTAACACATCTTGACACCATATTTATATAAGTTATTTTTGTGATTTTAAAATTCAAATAGTCGATCCAAATCATTCAACATGATGTTCATATTAAAATGTGCTTGGAAACCAAATTTTACATTTTTTGAAATTTAGTACTATTTTTTTAGAGTTTTTTAAAATTATTGTTTTTCAATGGTCCAAAATTGCCTGAAAGTATCAGCTCCCAATACGTACCTGATACTTTTCTCAATACTGGGGCATTGATCTGTCAAGATACCACTCGGTTTGACACCGTTCATGCAAGCAAGAAATTTCTTCATGCACCACTTGTAGTACTCCTCGGTTTCCCTTCCAAGAAGGGCACAGGCGAAAATTGTTGTTTGCCAATGATGGTTAATACCGACAAATAAAACAAGTGCCATGTCAAAACTGAAAGAAAAAAAAATAATGAAATTGATATTATCAATGTGTACATTATATACTGTAAAATAATGACTATAAGATGCAAAAAGGTTCAACATATAATGTAAAATACAAAAACTTTTATAAACTGATATATCATGTTCAATGTTACCTTATATCATGTAAAATATTGACTACATAATGCACAACTATTCAACATGTCATGAAAAATATAGTCAATTATATCCTGAAAAAGATTACATACATCAAGCAGCATAGTATATTATATACTGTAAAAAATCAAATACATACTGCAAAACATTAAATTGACATCCTACAACAATAATGACTTTGTGCAATTCTGCAAAATAACTGACAAAATCTATAAAATAACATACATTTCCTACAAAAAAATACTGAATTATATCATGTAAAAGATCACCTAGATTAAGCAGCATAGTATATTCTATACTATAAAAAATCAAAACATTTGTACCACGGTTCCCGTGCAACCAAATTGTTTTCGGATTTTTAAAATCTAAATGATCGATCCAAACCATTAGATGTGATCTTTATATTAAAATGTGCTTGGAGACCAAATTTTATATTTTTTGAAATTTTTTTAATATTTATTAAGCCACTTTAAAAATTGCTGATCTAACGGTTCCTTTTTACTGTTTGGTTAAGTCACCGTTGGATCAGTGATTTTCAAATTAGCTTAATCATTGATGGAAAATTAAATATTTAACCCAGATTTAACAATTATTTTGTGACACGTGTCCCCACACCAAGGTTAACTGTCCTACTTCTCTCTCGATATATATATACTAGTATCATACCCGTGCATTGCAACGGACATACTATAAAAAAAAATATCAATGAAAATAATAATAATTATTCAAAAATTAAGAGTTAATAGAAAATTTATATGATTCTATATTTTTAATTAACTTTAATCGTGATATCTGATAACTATTTGATGATGTGATGATTCTTTATTTTTAAGTACCAATGATATCAAATAATAGCTCGATTCGAATCTAATATTAAATATCGTACAACAATTTAATATTGACATATAATATGATATAAAAACACATAAATAAAAAGTGTTATCGTGTGTATGTATAGGATATATACACACACACAGATATTCTAAGAGAAATATATATTCACACACATGTAGTGAGTATATTTTTAACTAAATTTAGACTTTTATACATAAAACATATACATTTAATTAAAAGAAGACAAATTATGTAATTAGAGGGCAGAGATCAAATCCGAAGTTTCATCTTTCAATCGTAACCGTTGGCGGATCGGACACCCAACGTGCTTAATAATAGAATGGAGATATATATATAGGCTTCAAATACAATTTGTTTTAAATCATATTTCAACTAGCTTTGGCCAGGCATTTTGCTACTCAACAATGGCTTCCTCTTCTTCCTCCAGGCCACATTCCCATATTTCCTCTCTGGTATATTTTCATTAATTTAATGCCTGTTTTTATCTCTATTCTTAAAGGTATCAAATATAAAAGGGACTAATAAACAATTGGGGAGAGGAATATATTTTAGGTGCAAATCAATCATTAAATTAATTAGAGCCAATATAAAAGGGACTATTCGTATCCGTATTCATATCCGCTCATTATCTGACGGATGCTGATATGGTATCAGCATTATCCGCTCCGTTTTCACCCCTAATTCTAACAGTTCTAAATTTTTTTTTGAAGAAGAATTGAAGAATAATTTAATAGTATATAAATACTAATTGAAATAACAACGATTGAGTGTTGTAGATGGTTAACAATTAACATGCACGCCTCACATGAAAAACGTCCAAATTCAAACCTCAAACTTGACAAACTTTACACACCTTTTCTCTCCTCAATTTAAAAAAAAAAAAAAATTCCAAAATCATCAGAATTTCTGGCGGCTCTGAAAGCAGCCATAAATATTCAAAAACCTTGAATATTTTTGTAACTTTTTATTTAATTATTAATATTGATAAAAAAAAATTGGCAATTAATGTTCCTGTCAGTTTCACTCAACTATATACCATATATTGTGAATTAATTGTGATGAATGCAGCGCTTTGTTATTGTCACTATATATATTAAAATTGTAGGTGACAGACATCAAGGCGACAGCTCAAGTTTTTCAGAGCAATTCATATCATCATATGGCTTCTGCCAAAACGACAGAAAACAGTCTCACATTAATTGCTTGAAGTTTATATATATATTTAATTATAAAATATTAAGATTGAGAGATTATTAACCTCCTGTCTTAATCTCAAAAGATTAATTGCTTGAACTTTATATATTGTTTATCGAATATTAATTTATATATGCAAGTCCAAATTACCTAGCTAGTTTATAATTAATAATTTAATATAAAGCCTTTTTCTTTTCGGAATAACAAAAAATATAGTTTCTTCTTTGCTGGGTATCATATTTTTTTACCGAAATTTTTAAATATACCATTTCTCAAAAAAAAAAAAAACCCACTGAGTCTAAAAAATTCCAAATCTACCATGACCGCACCTAGGGCTGCACAAAAAATTCGTAGTTCGTGATTCTATTCGAGTTTGATTCGAAAAGGTTCGTAAAAAATTTGATTTGAAATAGTTCGAAATTAATTCAAACTGGATCTCGTTCGTTCGAAATTCAAAGTAATGTGAATTGTTGATTTCCGCTGATGACTTAAAAATTAAAACATAAGACCGCTCAGTCATAAGTCATAACCATTGCTCTCAGTTCTAAAACCTAGACGACTTTTGCTTCTCGCTTTCGTCAACTACGATCATTTTTCCTTATCGTAAAAAAGTTCGTAAAAGATTCGAAATTGAGTTCTTAAAAAATTTGATTCGAAATTAATTCAAATCAAACTCAAACTGAAGTAAGTTTGATTCAGTTTGAAACTCCTTCATTTGCTTCTGCAAAGGTTAGTTAGGTAATAGGGGGGGGGGGGGGGGGGGGTCGCATTTAGGGGATGCAGCCCCAGATTGGAATCGCATCCCTTAGATGCGACCCTTTTCTTTTCAAACTTTCGAATTTGGAATGATTCTCAGAGGCACCGCATCAGAAAAAGGTAACTGATTTGAATTACTCACGGCAATGTTATTCGTCACAACAATGTTATTCGGTTGTTTATAATATTAATTAAATGGATTATTTTACTTTATGATTGTTTTTCATCGGAGATCCTAGAAGGTTATTCGCCGATAGTCTTAAATTAATTTTTATTACAAAAAAGTCCAATTAGATATATATTATATTATTTTATTTTATAGTTATTTTTCATCAAAAATCCTAGAAGTTTTATCGGTGATTAAACTTCTAAAATTTTCGGTGAAAAATAATTCCAAAATAAAATAATATATATGTTATTAGACTTCTTTGTAATAAAAATAAATTTAGAGATATCAGCAAATAAACTTCTAGGGTCTTTGGTGAAAAATAATTATAAAATAAAATAATATATATGTTATTGGATTTCTTTGTAATAAAAATTAATTTAGGGCTATCGGCGAATAAACTTTTAGGATATTTGGTGAAAAATAACCATAAAATAAAATAATATATATGTAATTGGACTTCTCTCTAATAAAAATTAATTTAGGGTTATCGGCGATTAAATTTTTAGGATCTTCGGTGAAAAATGATAAAAAAATTTAAATAAAATAATACATATATTATTGGACATTTTTGTAATAAAAATAAATTTAGGGATATCGACGAATAAATTTCTAGTATCTTCGGTAAAAAAAATAACCATAAAATATAATAATATATATCTAATTGAACTTCTTTATAATAAAAATTAATTTAAAACTATCGGTAAATAAATTTTTAGAGTCTTCGATGAAAAATAATCAAAAAATAAAATAATCCATTTGATTCATCATATTAAAACAGTATCTTTTGAATTTTTCAATATATCGCCCCACATTTTAGTAGTTTTAGAAAAATCTTGGGTTGACTATAGATATATCTTTACATAGTAAATGAGAAACTTTAAAGAGTACAAATCAACAATTAATAAATTACTTATATAATAAAAGCAGCTGACATTTTAAATAATAAATACTTTTTTAACAGCAATTCGTATCCTCTCTCACAATAATTCAAATTCAAAACTTTAGAAAAAAAAAAAGGGGAGTCGCTTCTAGGGGATGCGAACTCTATTAATGATCTGTATTCTCTAGATGCAATCGCATTAAAATTCGAATTTTCTAGAAATAATATTATTTCTAAAAATGAAAGCCATATTTAAACAACTTTTATATTTTTCATGCTCTAAAAAAATTTGTAAAAACAATATTATTTTAGATATTCACGATATATGGAATCACTAAATAATTTAATTATTTAATTGAAGAAAGTACACAATCAAAATAGTACACAAGTATTTTACACAGTAAAAACAACACAATGAAATTACTGTGACTCTAGCAAGTGGCCAGTTAAAAAAATATGTACAATATGATTTTCTTTTGTTTTATTGCAAGCCAGTAGGCACATGTGATGTTAGTGTACTATAAGGATACTTTTCAGGCTTTTTTTTTATTTGATTCCAAGTACTAGCTAGGCACATGTGAAATTTGGTGTATTATAAGTTACTAACTATAAACGGCATATTTGTTCTCTTTCAAACAAACTTGCTTTTGAGGTTTAGCGCAATTTGTAATTTTGAACTAATGCAAGTTAATCAACACATTCAGCCAATCAACTATATTTGCTTGTGCACTATTGTCAGTTGAGAATATCTTTTTATATAAAACAAAAGCATCCAATTCCAACCGAAAGTGTACATATATTAATTAATGTTGTCCTCGTTCACATTCACGACTAGAGAGTTATTGCTAGTACTTGGTACTTGTATATTATTAAGCTCGTGAATAGGGATTCAGTTTTTTTACATGTAAAATTTGGTGCAGTCTTTAGGCACATGTGAGACTTTATAAATCGCCCGCTCATTAATTGTTCTATATATTGACCCTGTGGCCTGTGCAATTTGCAACCTCATAACACCTCATATCAAATTAAGAAGAGCTGTGTTACTATCTTAACTCACTCTTAATCTTCTATGGCCAATTTTGAACAACAGTTGCTTGGTCGCAACACACCACGGTTAATTACCCAATCGATGAATATTCATTTTTAATCAACTCGATGTTAATGATGAACCGTGGACTTCTCTCTATGTTCTTTTGAAGAAGACGTATGCTGATAGCATTCCAATTGCAACCGTTCGAGGTCTCTGCGAGGACTATGTGAACACAAACATTCCCCAACATGCAGATGCTTATGTTGATATAATACCTGGTAACTTTTATTTTGTTTTCTATTATCTCAATAGAGTTAATTTTATAATTTTTTTTCATTCAAAACTACAATATTATATATCTTTAAGATTTAATAGAGTTTTATATTTATTTATTTTTGTTTCTCCATTTTTTGTGATCATACTTGTATATTTGATCATTCTTATTTGTTTTAGCTAATGAGATAAAAAATTTACACCAAGTAATCTTCGATGATGATTTAATTATGCGAAATACTACGTTCGACTATGACTCCTGGCCTAGCGACTCCAGTTTAGCCCTGGAAGATGGCGTACTTCTGGATCACTCCCCCTTCAGTGACCGAATCGTTAACGCCTGTCGCAAACTTGCAATTGTAAGTTTTTTTTCCTCTGTTTTTTCTCTCTTTTTTGCCTCTCTTTTATTTATTTTTGTTCTTATTGTTGTTTAAATAGGCTCTCATATTGTTACGTGTTCATGGAAAGCGGTTCATAAGAGCTGACCGACTGATCGATACTTTCCATCAAGGCAATTCGATTGGTCAACCTAATAGTAATCGGAATGATGTGTTCAATGCTCTCAACGTGGTAGCTGCTTCCGTATTGTGGAATGGTGATGAAAACTGGGTGGTAAAAAAATGGGTGGCCGATCACTATGACGAGGAAAACCCATTTAAGTATTGTTATTTTCAAGTGAAATTTGACGAATGATGTTTAGTATCTTTAATGGGTTATGTACTTTGAACTACTTTAAGTTTATTTGAGAGTTGAGAGACTGTTATTTGGAACTTGATGGTTATTTGAATTTGGTATTTTTAACTTAAAACTGGAATTTGTATTTGTAATATTGGATTTCGTATTAGTGTTGTATCGTAATAATTTTATATCCTTGAATTTTGTTTTGTGTTACGTTAAATTAAAATTTGCAGCTGTGAAAGAACAATATCAACAAATTAATTAAGGATGGACGTTGCTTCCCTGGACATGGTACAATTTCACTGGTATTATTTTCTATTTTGTTTTTATTTTTTCATATGTACTTTTCTTAAGATTTGTCCTGTTAAGTTGGTAGAACTAATTGAATATATACAAATTTTAGGAAACATATATAGCATAACCCTGTTAAATTTGTAAAATCTCATATGACTAATAATGTTCACTCAGAATATTTCAAAAGTTGACCAAATCTGTCCTACTCAATTCTAACAGCTGTAGTTGGCAACGAGTTCATCACAAGAACTTGGAAGGAGTATTCTCGTACCGTGTTCATGCTGTCGTATCTCAACAACCTGATTGATCCTTCCAGTTGGTTGCCATGGAACGATACATTCACACTTAGCACGTTATATTATGGGGACTACTTGAACATGGGTCCGGGTTCAAGCACCGCAAACCGGGTCACATGGCCGTGTTATCGGGTAATAACAAGTGCAAAGGAGACGGATCAGTTCACTGTGTCTTCTTTTCAGTATGACAAATGTGCCGTTTATGATTGGATTGAATTGACTCATGCCATATATAGTTGTAATTTAATTATAATGTTTTTTTTTAATGTTAATAATGGTGTAAACATTGGGATTTTTTAAATAAGATAAGATGCTTTCAATTTGAAATTTGCTTGAAATTAATGTTGACAATTCTTAGATGGGAATATGAAGAATATGTATCAGAGAGGAACTCAAAATGGTGCACCAACAACTGCACTTTTTAAATTTGTAAAAATAAGAGAAGATCTTGAGCATCTAAAATAAATCACACTAACTAATGGATATTTCATTCACAAGCAGTAAATAAAAGAGTAGATGATCTTTGTAAACCAATAAATTCATCTATAAGTTGAAAAGAAATTCAAAATAAGTATGAAATTTTACTTATGATCATTAAGAAAAAAAAGAAAAAGAAAAAGAAAAACAAATTGAGTTGGTCACGGCACTACACAACACGTGACCGAATTCACAGCACATCACGATTTTTCCATTCTACTTATGGGACATTGAAAACTGATAAAATATTTTTCAAGACTTATCTCATTTGGATCCAAAAGAAAATAGACTAGGTGCTTTTCACAATTTGATCTCCTTTATGTAAGAATAGAGTTTAATTAAGACAAATTAAAATCCTTCGCCTAGTATATATAAACATAATGTATAATGACAATTAGTAATGATTGTATGAGTTCGGAGTACAAAATCCTTTTCCCCTTAGCTCATGTGTAGCTAGTGACTTTGCCCTTAAGCATTTGTGTCAATTGCATAATATTTTTTTAATAATAGTGGATATACCACCGATTTCAGTCGAAACCATTAGAGCACCTGTTAAGATATTCAAAATGGAAACCTAGAACAAGTACTTAAAAGTGTTACATCAGTTATTTACAAAATGACCAGCACAACATAAAAAAAGCTAACGCCTTATACATATAAATTAAGATTTGTTCTAATAAGATTTAAATGAAAAATAAATTAAAAAATTAAAAAAAAAACAAGGGGAGGCATGCAAATATCATAGACAAATAAGCAGTGTGTTTCAAGTTTCAATAATGTGAGATTTTTTGGAGTAAAAATTAGGGTCAAGCCCTCATTTGATTAATTGAAGTGTGCTACAGAGGACAGAGCTCAAGTAACGACAAAATGAAACACAACAAAATGCTTGTAACTCGGTGCATTGACCGTGAAACTACCGGTGGTGGTCCATCGCCATATTAAATCATCCTTTCGTTGTGGCACGTACCAGCTGTGATAATTGCACACTCATGTATGCCTTAATTCCATTTGAGCCCGGTTTGACAGATTTGACCATGAATAAGTTTGCTACCGGCATTACCTCCTAGGCCTGCCGCAATTAATGTGATGTTCCATGCATGAGCGTAATGATTTGGTTTTTTAAGATACCACAACCCCAATTGTTGTAATGAGTCTTTTAGATGAAACTTTTACATAACTACTAGAAATATATATAAAATTTGGTCTAGAAGCACATGGACTGAAATTAACAAATATATGATAGGTTACACTCATATCGATCGGAATGATTTTCTGCAAAATTTCAAATGATTTCAATAGACATAATTTGATTTCAAGTTCGTTGATCAAAATGCTTCCGCTGATGAGATGATTTCAATGTCAATGAATTTTAAACATGGCACACATTTTGTTTAATTTACGACCATTCTGCTGCACAACTCTAAAATTTAAGGTTTTGGCACCTCAACTTTAGTTTCCTTAAGAACTCCTTAACTCAATCTACCGAACAACAGTTCCTTGGAAGGACTTAAGACCTCCCCTTAGACAAAAATTTTAAGCCCGCTCTCTCCTCTACTTAACGGATCGACCACCTTAGTGTCTCCTTAAGCCCTTTTTCATTATCTCCCTACCTTATTAAGGAGCTTAATGTCTAGATTCTGCAAGGGTTGTGATTAAAAGTTAAATTTTCGGAATTAATATCAGCCATTCAATTTTCAGATCACATACAGCAGAATTTTCTAAATTTTACTCTTCAACACTTAAGACCCCACTGTTCGCGCCACATAGGATCCCTAAAAACCTAAAACAATTCTGGCGCTCCATCTCTTCACTCCGCTAAAAAATAATTCTGGCGCTCCGTCTCTTCACCCCACTCCGCCCTTCTCTCTCTCTCTCTCTCTCTCTCTCTCTCTCGCGATCTCTACAGTTCGTATTCTGTCGCAACTTCGCCTCCTCCTCTCTCTCTTTCTACATTCGCACTCGCAAAATTGCAATCACAAGGTTAGTGTCCTCATTTCGAATCGCACTTACATATGATATTTGTTTAGCATGATGAAGTATTCAACTTCAATTTTAAAAACCAACTCCAGTGAAATTTGCCCTAAATTAACGAAATCTCTTCTTACTTTTCACACCATAGCAATAGCTTCACATGGCTGCTTCTGGAATCAAGCCTGGTTTTCCTGTAATTTTGCGAGAATTGGAACCTTCATCTCCAATTTTCAAGCATGGTCAATCCCTTAGAGTTACAGGAAGGTGAGTTAGAACACTCATCCCATTTAATCTTTCTTCATTTCATTTCCCTTTTCATGTATCAACATATCACCTTGTACCAGCATTGGTACCATACTGACCGGGCGGATGTGGCATTGATGTACCAGTATTGATATATTATAGTAATAATACTATTAGTTGTTTTATTAACATACCACCTTGCACCATCACTGATACTGTAAAGTGAATCACAGTTATGTATTGATTGGTACCGTTTGATTCCTTTTGTTCCATCCTCAGTCTGATTGGAAATTTGGGCAAATCCGGTCCTTGGTGAAATGGGGGCCCAGATTCAAACTCAAAATTTGGATTACTGTCGGGGATCCGAGGCATTGATGCACCAATATTGGTATATTAAGGTAATAATACTGTTAATTGTTTTTTATTATTTTGTCTAGGCTTGAATCTTATCAAGCTGAGACTGGAATTGCTGAGATTAGCGACGGAAATGTCAGTTTGAAAATCGTCACCCAGCATTTGATCAACCTCATTTTCTGTGCTGGCTCTTTGTACCAGTTCATTGGTGAACTGGTTATTGACTTTGATACCCAAGATGTATGACAGTACAAATGAATTTGATAATATTACTGAAGGTATATGTTTATAGCATTCCATAACATTATTTTACAAGAATTATTAATTTAGAGTATTATTCTTACTAACAAATAAGAATCTTACAAATATAGAGGAAATCAACATAATGGATTTGTGTGAAGAATTTGTTGCACCTGTCATCACTGATCGATGTGAAGGTACGATTGTTATCCCATCATGAAACATTTTAATAAAACAAAGTTGAGCCTCCTCTTGTCTGGTTTACCTGTATCCTTCCTGGTACGAGCTTGTATGCTTGCTGGTACAAAAACATAGTTTTAGCTTGTTGACAGAAAATTCTAGTGATCAACTTCAATTCCTTTTTTTTTCTTTTTTTTTATGTTCTGTGTGATTTTAATGCTTTTATGGGGATTTTGGTACCAGTTGGGTATTTCCTAACTTTGCCTTGTAACTTCTCTTTTGATCTTTTACAACTATGCATAGCACAGATTGGTCCATACTATGGATCAATATTTTCGTTGTACAGACCCAGAAAATTTACTAATTAGAAATTTCAGAAAAAAAAATAAAATGACACCAATATGTTGCAAAACTACTGATACTTGCTACAAACCAGGCTTTTGAAATCAATGATTGTACCAGCCACATACGTAAGTGAAATCAAGCCCCACACATACTGGTGTAGCATATGATCAAAACAGCCACTAAATAGAAAACAAATAGAAAAACATAGATCTAATTCAAATATGTTCAAACTGCTACATCTACATGTAGAGGACATTCATATGAATATAATGAAAAAGGAATTTCTCTATTTGGAATTTTCTGTGATTTATAATCGATTTTAGAAGTTCATCTTTTGAAATTGGGACTGGTTCAGGAAAATTGCTACCAGCCTGAAATTTGTCAGTTACAAAACCACCTGTTCATCATAGTCCCTGAGCCATAAAAATTCTGAAATTAATTAGGCATAAAGTTCAAGTATTGATGGTCATTTTCATATAAAGAACTCCAAATTTGGCCCAGCCAATTGCTCTCAGAAAAAATCACAAATCAGACTGTCAGAATAGAGAACTGCTGGTTCCTGAAATTTGTCAGTTACAAAACCACCTGTTCATCATAGTCCCTGAGCCATAAAAATTCATCCAAATTTTGCAATTTACCCAACGCCATAACCCATAGATCAAATTAAGGCGATACCACGCGGCAAATATCTCACAGGTAATTAACTTGTGACTACCTATTTAATTAAATATCTTAATCTTAATCTTAATCTTAACTATCATTACTAAACTATATAATTGGCAACATATATTGACTTTGTTTTAGATGTTCTCGGTCAAGTGAGTTATGCTCACCAAGTGAATTTCGTCGAATGGAGAGGTCGAGAACTTGTGCCTTCCGTTAAGATATATCTATTTCATCCGACGTGAGTAATAATAATAAACAATACTTACTAATTATAATTTGAATATTTCAAATCAAACATTAAAGGTTCACATAATTGCTTACAATGTTTTCAATGTTTAGAGGAACTGTCATTCCATTGTTGATGGTAGGCAAACCCTTCGAGAACAACCCGGGAGTCCTCCAAGCTATTGAACAAAAGTCTATTATTTTCGTCACTCGGGTGAAAGTACTTGTTGATACACCATGTATGTAACAAATTTATATCTTTTATGTTTATTTGAAATTTTAAAAACTAAATTTAAACTAAATAAATAAGAATATTTTACAGATAATCATTTGCTTGTCACGGATATTTCCACTGTCCATTTTAATCCCCAGATGTCAGCGTATTGAAATTACTTACTTTAGTACTTTTAGGTTGTTTGTTTTGTTTTAGCTTTGTATGTTTATGGTTTTTATTAGAGAATGTTATGTTTTTTTATTTCTATATTCAATTCAGAAATAATATCTTTGGTTTACATTCAGCGATATTTATTTTCTCTATTTTTTTATGAAAAAAAAAATTTAGTAAATTAGGTTTTCTACTACATAATTTGTTCCCGTTGCTGTGCACGGGCACGATTACTAGTTTAATTATTATATACCATTTGTTCTCTCTCCTACTTTGAACGGTTCCCTAGGCGTGCAAAGAGAAAGTTCATCTTCTACGTTTTTTTTATTATTATTATTTGAAACCCGTAGGTATTGCATATATTGAAAATAGTCTCACCCGATTACATCATTCCAAATAAAATTACAAATTAAACCTACAAGAAATTGAGATAGCAACGAAATCGTTATACGTACATAACCTAACCTCCGTACCAAATTCACCGGCAATGGTAGCAACGAAATCGTTCATTTGATGCAACAGATGATTTCGTGCCGAGATGCTCTACCTATAAAGATCTCATTTGACGGGTTTTCGTTGCCACAAGAGGCTTGGTGCTAATATGGATGAGATGGCGTTTGGCTTCTTTCTCTCTCACCTCCACCGTGCCAACGTCAGATCCGGTGCTTACCACAAAAGTTTTTTTTTTCTGTCTTTTATTTCTAAAATGGCGATCTTCTTTTCAACCATTATCAAAGTAGAACATGTTTTAATTTAGACATTAGAAAATTTGCACTACTGCTGCATTTACAAAAATAAACATTTCTCAGACGTAGCGCTTGTAGGACCTCTGTTCTCCATAGTTTATTATCTTTGTTTGATGTGATAATACCTCAAACATACAGAAATCTCTAGACATATTATAAATTTATAATTAGATACCCCGTAAACATTCGTAGTGTACAACAAACGTACATATAATATATAAAATGAATCTCGACTATAGATAAATAATTTCAGTTCCACCTTAAAATTAAGCTAGTAAATTGTTAATGAAATGACGACTAATAAGGATGAATTTTAAATCACAGATTAAGCTTTAGTTTTAGGCTTTTGACTGCAGAAGCGATTAGAGTTGATAGATCATGAGCTTCTCAACCTTTCATCCAGACCAATTTTGTAGGCCTCTAAGATTTCTACAAAATTTGGAATGTTAATTTGCAACTCCCTTAGCTTCTTACGAACTCGACCTGTCCACGTATGAAACTTGCTTACCTCCGTCTTTGCTCCTGGCAATCCGATCATTCGAACTGAAAAGATGGATACAAGCTAGAGATCAGTTTTCCAGAAACTTAATTACTCTTTGAAAAATAGTAATTAAAAGTAGGTCCAGTTGATTTAAAATGACAAAAATTGCAGCATCTTGGCATATTATGCTCGGTGATTGAGGTAAATTGGTTTTATGTAATAGATCATCAAGGAGGGTTTAACAAGAAGAATGCTTCAGTTTTGGAACCTCCAAATGAAATAGCTAGAATAAATTAAGAAAAAAGAAAAGACGATGATGTGCATACGATCAAACAAGTTGTGCTGTTTTATGTAGTTTCTCTGCTCGTATGCCATTGCACTGACAAAGAAGTGCGTGGATGATGCCACACTTCCCCAAATGTGTTGCACAAGTGCCCTCTCTTCTTTGTCTAGTACAATATCTGAATCTCCAATGCGTCTAAGATCATTGATAATGTCCTCTAAAATTACGACATTCTCATCTTGGCTCTTTTCATGAAGATTATGCTCATTTTTCCTTGTAGCTTTGTGATTCTCCAAAGGCACTAAAAATATAAGAACCGTTAATATTAATTAGTGTAATGGATGAACTCGACCTGTTTTACTCCTTTTTTCAAATATTTACGACTATCACTAGTTCACTACTATAGAATCATCAAGTAATCGGATACTTTATCTGTCATATTTTGTCTGTACATGTACATATAATGGAAACGTATATGAAGTAATACACAGATACCATGTTTATGTGGGCTTCGTAATATAGGTTGCTCTTGAAACACACTTCCAACAAAAAAACCTGAAAGTTCAAAAGCACACAGTTCTTTGCTATTCAATGCACAGTATTTAATTATTCCAATCAAGGATTGCCAAACCACTTTATGCTGGGGATTAATAATCTATACATTTTACTAGATAAATAAGCAACACTAATCACCTGTTTTTGGTAATTTCTAATCATTCGTTTGTAAAAGCATACTAAAGCCCCTTCGTTTGAATAAAATTCCAAAACAACAGAAGCAGAGGTGCATTCAGAAACAATTCCGGATATTCACAATACTCGTCTTTATTAAGGTACTCTAACAAGCATGGATTTGTAATTATGAATTCTGCAAATTAGATATGTCCAGAAATAACTTTAGTAGGAATAGAAAAGAAAGAACATGAAGCCCCTCATAAAGATTCATTCGCTCAAATTTACACGAATAAAACTTGAAAACCTTACCATCTTTTAAAAGAGTCAAGGCATGAACAGCTTCCCAGCCTACCTCCTTCCATCTTTTAAATTCTCTAATTCCAGTAAACGTGAAACAATTTGTAGTCCTTCGAAGGAGTGAATCAACAAGTAGAGCAATAGTGAGGCAATGGTCAACTTGAGAAATATAATCTGGTAAATTTTCATTTGAGACTTCACATTTCTCGGTCAATTCTTTTCGAAATGCAGCTGACTCGTGATCCTCATACTCATCACGGTATGCATAAATTTGTTCTGTAAAATGTGTCCCACCATTCTCCCACCAGTCTACCAAGGATAAGTTCTTCAAAATCCAACCTTTTATTTGTAGAAAATGTCTCTCTATGTCCACAATATCCTGATAAATCCTCTCGAGGTAGAGATTAAACAACTCATCAGAGAAAACATTCATCTCATCTGAAAAGGACCAAATAACAAATACAAATCAAATAATAATAATATAATAATTACATAAAATATATAATTGTAAGAGTTCGTCTTTCTAAAAAGATCCGATATCATTTAACAGAAGCTATTTGCCTAATGAACTAACCTTCAGCTCCAATTAAAGGTGCCGAAATACCATCCAATACTTGAACATAAGATCTCTCCTCGTCTTCGAGGGGAGGGAAAAATGCAAATGAAGAACATTTCAAATCTTTTGAAGCCAACATGAACTTGTGCTTGTAGAACATGTAGCTCTTCTCATTGCTCCCACGAATTACTGTTGCTATCTCATATCCTTCTCTTGTACCCATCAAAGGTGTAAGTTTGGAGACTGCTTAACAAAACAGGGATCAGTTCATTTAGACCAATTCGGTTTGGGCTCTTAATTAGTACAATGAACTACAAATGTTTCTTGAGATGAATATATCACGTGCAATGTAAAACAAGATTGATGGTTTGTTTTTGTTATTTGGAATATTGATTTTGAATCATAATTAAGGCAAGGGTAAGCCATCTACATTGCAAAATTGTAATATAGTTTGTTCTATACACAGATGACAAGTTCAGCCACTTTTTATTTTCGGCAATACTTCACCTTTCTAATCTTATACAAAAAAAAAAGAAAAAAAAAGGTTCAGAACTTCTAAACATAAAAGCATCACTCGTGAAATAGATCATGATCAATGTTTTTTGTTTGTCACCAATCTGAAGGTGATTCTACCATCATGCATGCGTATACGTAGGCTTTTTTCGACACTAGAAGCAAATACAAAACCGATAACCCCTAATGAAATTCAATACTATAGAATCCTTTTTTTTGTAATAAATTAACTTGCAATTCACATGTCCATTTTTGTGGTCCATAAAATACACATCAGCGTCATAAACATAGCCATTATCAGCAGATAAGGTAATTCTCTTATCACTTACCATCTTCAATATCCACCTTCAACAAATATTCTGACAAATCTGCCAAATGTGGATTGAGTTCCATGAGCTCTAATGCATTGTGAAGTGTTAGAAATAGGTTAACCCTCCCTGCAAATATCCTTGAATCGATATCCCCTGTCACTAAAACAAAATGACAAATCAGTCATGTAACTTTTAACAAGTGCAAAAGAAATAAGAGGTATCTACAAATAAGATGAGAAGCAAGAGATGAGAAAATAAACATAAGAAAAGCAAGAGAGATGAGAAGTACATAAAGCATGTGAAGCCCCAACATGGAAGGCCAAGATAGATCTTGTGTATTTTTTGATAAGTAGGTAGCGTCCTATTTCATTATCTGATGGGGGATCATACAAACGTTTTCGCTCCAACCAACACAGTTGATACAATATGTTCTTCAAGCATTGTTTCCTGTCTCTTGTTTTAATGCAAGCGCTCAAATCACAACTGAAAGTGCCTATCAATTCAGATCAGAGGTCCTTAATTTCCATTAGATATTATGAATAATAGAAAGGTTCCATATATAAGTGGTTTGAAAGTTGTTTTGGTTGGTCAAGCAATGCTGTACATAAACTATGTTGACCTAATTAAGCCATGTTATACTCTCCAATCGATATATAAATATAACAGGAAAACATACCTTCAGCCGAGGCAAATTCTTTGCTCGAAACAACATGAACTACATGTCTGAGCGCTTCCTCAAATAATCTCTCTTCAGCAGCAGTTGGAAGCAATGTGCTCTTGCTTAGTTTATTTATAATTTTATTAATATATGCAGTTCGGCCTTCTTTGGATTCCTTTGCATCCATGGCTCTGGTTGATGCCATTAAGAAAGTATCGGTTCATATATATATATGAGCTTTAATTATTTGATAGAGAGATCAGTACAACTTAATTTGGAGAATTTATTAATAGATATATATAATTAAACAAAGGTTGACGATACTTCGTCCACTGCAATCTACACGTACCAAATTGAATAATTTAATTTCAGGATTAATACCATATTTAGGAAAGGTCTGAATTTTTTTACTAACTTATTTTACACATTAATTTAATTAATTTTATAAACCTTAATTTTCATTTGTATGTACGTATAATTTAAGAAAACTAAAAATATAGATGTGTGTATAACTAAAAATATAGATGTGTGTGTGTACACACACACACACACACACACACATATATATATATATATATATATATATATATATATATATATATATATATATAGAGTTAGGCTGGGGTGCTATGGATAGCATAGTGGCCTCCCGTGCTACGGCTCAATATTCAAGTTTTCAAAATCCAAACGGTCGATCCGAACCGTTCATCTTATTCTCGATATTAATATCTGCTTGGAGACCAAATTTTATAATTTTTTGAATTTTTTTACTATTTATTAAGCCACTTTGAAAATCGCTAATCCAACGGTTTTACTGTTTTGTGCAGCCACCGTTGGATCAACAATTTTGTAAAATACTTAATAAATAGTAAAAAAATTCAGAAAAATGTAAAATTTGGTCTCCAAGCAGATATTAATATGGAGAATAAGATGAACGGTTCGGATCGACCGTTTGGATTTTGAAAACTCAAATATTGAGCCGTAGCATAGAGGCCTCTATGCTATCCATAGCACCCCAGCCTAACTCTATATATATATATATATATATATATATATATATATATATATATATATATATATATATATATATATATAGAGTACGGCTAACGCGCTTCCTCTAGCATATGGGCCGAAATGCTTCCGGTGAAAATTTGAAATTTCAAAATCCAAAAAGTCGATCTGAACCGTTCATCTTCTTCTCCATATTAATATCTGCTTGGAGATCAAATTTTACATTTTTCTGAAATTTTTTACTATTTATTAAGCCACTTTGAAAATCGCTGATCTAACGGTGGCTTAACAAAACAGTAAAACCATTGGATCAGCGATTTTCAAAGTGGCTTAATAAATAGTAAAAAATTTCAGAAAAATGTAAAATTTGGTCTCCAAGCAGATATTAATATGGAGAAGGAGATGAACGGTTCAGATCGACTTTTTGGATTTTGAAATTTCAAATTTCCACCGGAAGCATTTCGGCCCATATGCTAGAGGAAGCGCGTTAGCCGTACTCTATATATATATATATATATATATATATAGAGTTAAGCTGGGGTGCTATGGATAGCATAGTGGCCTCTATGCTACGGCTCAATATTCGAGTTTTCAAAATTCAAACGATCGATCCGAACCGTTCATCTTATTCTCCATATTAATATCTGGTTGGAGACCAAATTTTATAATTTTCTGAATTTTTTTACTATTTATTAAGCCACTTTAAAAATCGCTAATCCAACGGTTTTACTGTTTTGTGCAGCCACCGTTGGATCAACAATTTTGTAAAATACTTAATAAATAGTAAAAAAATTCAGAAAAATGTAAAATTTGGTCTCCAAGCAGATATTAATATGGAGAATAAGATGAACGGTTCGGATCGACCGTTTGAATTTTGAAAACTCGAATATTGAGCCGTAGCATAGAGGCCACTATGCTATCCATAGCACCCCAGTCTAACTCTATATATATATATATATATATATATATATATATATATATATATATATATATATTTATAGGGGGGATTACATATATACCACTCAAAAATATTGAAATTACGTATTTACCACTCTAAATTCTATAATTACGTATTTGTCATTCTAAATTCAAAGAACTCACATATTTATCCAATATAATTTTAGTAAAGAATTAATAGCACTCTCTCCTTAGACTCGTTCTCCTGTACATGGAATCTGAATCAGGCTTTGAATAACTTGCGCAACTGCTTGAATCAAAGAATATATTAACAAAAGCGGTTTTATTATCATCAAAGTCCGTAGGTCATACTACCTTTCATTAAAAAAAACCAAAATATACATTTAAAAGCCCATCATTCGTTGTTATTTCCTCTATTTCCCTTACAAACTAACCAATACCAGTAAATACCAGTATAGCTTTTAGATTCTCTTTTCATCTGATACACTCCTCTAAGCACATGCATGCAAGAATAAGATGTATTCCAACCTCTATATTTGAAAATTTTCTTCATAAACTCTCCAATCAACGGTTACCGGTGGACCAAACATTAAACAATAACTTGTCATGATTGAATTGTCAGTGTAAAAAATGCACTCCCCAATCCCTTTTTGTATTACAGCTTGAATTTTTTAGTGCCCTTGCTTGTACACTTAGGGGACAACATACTTGTTTATTTGCTGATTTAGGGAGCACCATACCGGTACAAATCATGTACCAATCTCCTGTACATTCAAATTATTCATATGATTATACTATACAAATCTCCTATGCATTATCTTGTATTGATTTTTATTAAATAATTATCCAGTTACTATGATTCACTCCATACATTGATTTAGACCATACTGGTACATATCTCAGTTCGTTCTTTTTTTTTTTTTTTTTAGAAACAATCCTTAAGCATATATTACAAACCAGAGAAACAAAAACTGTATTGTACTGGTGAAGGGAGAATAGTGATTTATAGCGATATGATCAAGATTAAGGAGCTTACTCGATTACGGGTAATTCTACTCCGATCTCCCATCTTGGTCTCTCTTCCTCTTCTTCGTATATCATCTCTATAGACTGATAGATTATTAGAATGATGTTGGAAAAGCAGGAGAGATGAGAAGGTTTTAGTCCACGGGAAGATAGAGTCACAATTTTGGCGCTAAAGAAAGGCGGGAAAAGTCATGCATCAAAGTGGGAGGAGGAAGCAAAATCATTAAGTTGTTAAATGCCACTAAAAGTAAAAATATTTTTATGGTTAGTAAAAAATTCTTACAAATAAAATTCAGACATGTAGTTTTGTGATGATCTCGAATATAATGACCATTTTTTAAATGCCCATTAGTTAGACAAATTTGGATATGAATTGCTAATTTCAGTCATTTTCAATTTTTTTTGTGACACGGCACAGAGATTTGTGGTATTTAGATACTTGTGTATCTCTAAATAACGAATTGCTAGTTGAATTAATTAGAATTTGGTCTCTAAGAACATCTTAATTTAGAGATCATGGGATACGGAGAGGATAGTAGTAAAATCATATCCATATCTTCTTTTTTTCTAGTATGAATAAAAATTAGATATTAGACAGATACGCATACAGATACATATCGGATCACATATTTGTGTAAAAAAAAAAATAATATTATTGATAAATACTAAAGTTCATAATATTTATCTAATTATAATAATGAAATACATAATTTTTTATAATATATTTTAAATTATAGGTATATATTTACTATTAGATACGGATATTTATATTCACATGAATATTCGAACAATAAATATCAATATGTAATTTTTCAAATAAGGATCGGATGTTATCAATTTCGTTCTCACCCCTACCTATATGTATACAAGAGAATTCCCCATGCAACATCAATGTACTTGTAATTCTCTGTTTTCTATTGAATTATACCTACCCACCTACCAATACTTTTCAAAAAAATAAAAAATAAATGGTTAAAAAAAGAGTTACATCTTTGGTCCTTGTTGTGGGCCGTAATTTAAGCCCGATTCCCAAGCTTGCAATTATTACAATTATTACTTTCTCAACTTGGGTCCTGCAAATTGCAATTCTTTAATTTAGTGCTGGCCCCAGTTTGAGTATCATTTATTTCCTTATGTCAGTATCGGTGGAGAGTTGACACACTTCTAACATTTATGGCTTTTAAAGTGTTACAGAAATTCAGTAATGAAGCTGTTGTACAAGAAATAATTAGCAAATATCTTTGAAAATATTAGGCAATGTCTCAACTTTTGCACCTATAATATTGACAATTTCATGTGAAATTAGACTTCAATTGACGGCCTAAAAAGGTTACTCCGTGGGGACCTCAATTAGTCATCCGCACCAACAAAAATTAATAAATAATCAACCGACTCACAAAAGAGTCGTCAAATTTCCAATGACTATATCACTAGATAGAAAAGGAATACTAAGTATTCTAAATTTCTAATCATATATATATATATATACAACCAAAAAGAGTCAATATTAATTTTCTCAATTAGCTTAATACCTAATTAATGTGCACGATTTTCAAACTCTCTAAGACTCTAACACACCCCTCAAATGTTTTATTGTTTTGGAAAAGCTTTCTCGCACTAGAGAGAAAACAGAAAAGATAATTGAATCCTCAAAATTGCTCAACTGGCATCAGACCATGTAATATCCAACTCATTACTCTGTGATTGCGGCACACCGAGCTGATCCCACACGGCTGGTGAAGCCATCACGACGTTCTCCACACACGGTGGTGCGTTGCCTTGCGCCACATCACATCCATTCACCGAATCACACTCTCCTACTACTCGCGCAGACACGCTATTCCCGTTGTTCGCATTGATAGTTATATTTCTCATACACCGGGACCCACCGTTATACCAGCCGGTAGACAACACGACCACCACGTCATCATCAGTGTACGTCTTGTTCTGGCACTTGGCAGTTGTGTTAGCAAAGCTAGTTTTGTACATGATTGCGGGTGTCGCGCTGGTGACAGGTGGCGAGCAGTGATATTGCAGATAAGTCTGACCGGCTTGACAACAGCTAGCAGCATTTCGTACCCGGCAGTAACCGCCTTTGCTTTCAATGAAACCGGAGGCATGGCACGTCCCAACGATTATACGAATGGTTGCTTGATTTAATTTGGGCAGCATGAGGATTGTAAGAATTGCTGCAAAAAGGAGATGGAGGAGAGGTAGAGAAATGGGCATGATAGATGGGAAAGGGATATGGATGCAAATGTAAATGTAAATGTAATATGTGGTGATAGCGATTCAGGTGTGAATAATTAATTTTGGACGGTTTCTGGTCATGAAAGGTCAGTTTGGGTCACATTTTTTTTTAATGGTAGATTGGTAGGTGTCATTTGTTATTATTTCCTTTTTGATGTAATGAATTGCTTTGTAATTCTGTGGGAATTTGTAATTCAAAATAATAAATAGGTTAATTTGCCCCTAGAAATCTTACAAATAAGTCCCAAATTGTTCATTAATTATGTAACTTCTGTAAATGATACGCGACCTATTCTCGTATTACTATTTTTTGACAGAATTCTTTTTTAATTTTGAAAATGTAAAAAAATTGATATTTTTTATATATTAAAGATAATTTTTTTTAATTATGTTCATATCACTAATTTCAGATTTCTAGTTCTAAATTATAAATATCACTACTTACATATTAAACCTGAGCTACACTACAATGATTGTATTTTAGAGCAAGAGATTGAGAATATTCTTATGTCTGAGTTCCTAATGACTAATGAGCAATTGTTTTTGCTTGCTTTGTTACATGATCCCATGCTGTGAGGTTAGTGCCACTAAATAACAGATTAAGTTGCTTTGTTAAATGATAGATATGGCATCCAAGCTATATTACCTCAGGCCTAGGAAAGGTTTCTGTCAGAAATTAAAAGAGGAAAAAAAACGGGGGAAAAGAGTAGGCGACTAAATTGCTTAATTGTGTGAAATTGTTTCCGGCACCGTTGCATATGTTAGACTATTGACAAGATAAGTATGACGTAGTGAGCGGCTACATGCACACCCGCCAGCATTTTGTCAGGTACCTGGCACCGTGTTTTATCAGACTGGTTTAATAGATTATTATATCAGTAGTGTAATTAATTTTTGAAAAAAGATCGTGCAACACAATTTACAGAATTTTTTTACCCCTAAAAAAAATTAAGGAGAAAACCGAGCCCCATCTTATTACTAAAAAAGTTTAAAGAAAATAATAGAAAATGGAATCCCAACTGTGCCGTACTTCACAGTTCACACGGTATGGATTCTCCCTAGTGGGATCCAGGGGCAAATTTGTGATATTATATCTATTTTCCACATAAATCAGAAAAGAAATAAATATTACAAAGTTACAACTTCCAATCAACAAACTTTCTTTTTCGCTCAGTGCGGATTGTGGAGTACACTGAGGAAAGGACCAAACCCACATGTTGTCCCTGTTCTTAAATCTCTTTACTTGTCTCTGCTATTTGGTTCTGGTGTAGTATATATTCCCCGAATACAATTTAGTGAATTTGGAAAATCAGCTCATTAATTATCCTAGTATCATCCTAAATCGCACCCCAAACCTCGCAATGAACACCATTAAGCATCAGACCAAGTAATGGGCACTTCCTGCTCACTGGTCGGTATACCGAGCGCATCCCAAACCGCCGGTGAAGCATTAATCACATTAGGAGGGCATGGCGGTTCGTAATTCTGATCAGTCGTGCAACCATTAATCGAATCACACTCATCTACTACCTTTGCCAGCACCGACTTACCATTGCCGTTTAATCTTATCTCCTTTAGACACCGGTTTCCACCGTCATACCAACCGGTAGATAGCGCAACTACCAGTTCAGTGTCATTGTGGTAATTACCTAAGAACAGAAAAAAAAAATTAATATTTTACTAACAAAACTGATTGAATAAGTTGTATTTCTATAAACTACATTTGACTATAGCAGCATGTAAATAGAACACGATATTGGAACACAACATACCGTCGCACTCAGCCGGAGCCCCACCATCACTGCCTTGGGAGAAGCTCCCGATATCCAGCTTGGCATTGGTGGTGTCGGTGACAGGAGGAGAGCAGCGATACTGGGCATACAGTTCGCCGGCCTGGCAGCAGTCAGCGTAGTTCTGGGTGGTGCAAAACCCAGCCTTGCCGGTGAGGAAGCTGCTTGCGTGACATGTGCCGACCAGTATGCGTATAGCTGCTCTGTTGAGGCTTGGAAGGGAGAGAAAGATGAGCAGAGAGGATAGAAGGATGAGGGAATTAGAGTTTCTCCAAATCATGATGTGATTTGGAGAGTCAAAATTGATGAGAAAAATTGGGAGAGTAGGTGTGGTGGATGTTAGTACATACTGTGGTGGATAATAGTAGAAAGAGGGACGAATGGGACATGGTGACTTGGGAAGACTATACTGTTGACTTCATCCCCTGTTCGGTCTCCAATTGAAAATGGGTATGAAGACAGAAAATTGAACTAAAAAAATACTGTTTTCATGAGAAAAAAAAATTCAGTTAAATTAATTTTTTTTTTTTTAACACAAAAACAGTAACGCAACCGAACAACCTCAACGAACAAATTTGTGGGAATATCCACCTGAACTACTTTTTCTTTTCTCAATTATATGCCCGTACGTATGTCCGTCTTTTACAATGGTGGAAGACTTCATCTCATCCATGCTTTTCAACTGTTCAATTTGAAAATTAAGTAGTTTTTGGTTTAATGGCGAAGTAAAATGGTTATTATGTGAAATGTAATAGATTCGAAATTTATATAGAAAAAATTATTTATTGTAATAACAAAAATATTAAATAATTAGACAATTTACTTGACAAAATGTGATACTGTAATATTTTGATATCATTTTTTTTTCAAAATAGATATAGTATCCTAGAATTTGAATAGTTTAGAAGAACTATGATATTTTTTTTATTTACTCAGAAGTGACTTTTGAACTGAGATCAATAACTCAGATTCAATTTTTTTTCTAATAATACACAGATAAATATTTTAATTTTTCTTACAACTACAAAAATTTCAGTTTGAAAAATGTTGATCCGGATTATTTGTGACAGTCTTTCTAATAAATTCAATTATATAGTATTCCATTTATTTCAAAGAAATATAAATATATTTCTAATATTTCAATACAAAATAAATAAATCATAACATTTTCTATTTAATTAAAAAAACAAATCTGAAGAACAATTTTTCAGAATCCCAAATCTGAAAAATATTTGGGAAATATTTCCAAAAAAAATTCTCTGTATCAGGAAAATAATTATCCGATTTGAGCAGATTTAGAAATAAGTTGAATTTGGATGTGGATTTTGAAATTTTAAAAAAAAAGTTAGATATTAATAAAAATTTCGCTAAATTACCTCATGTCTAGGAAAGGTTGTTGTCAGGAAAAAAAAAAAAAAAAATTAGGCGAGGGGTGTGTTTGCGTATCCTCTGAGATATCTCAACTTCTGCGTGACCGGCGTTTACTGAATAAGAACGGGGATAGTGGAGGCCTGGAGGGGGCGTATTATTTGTGCTTTAAGATTCGTGCAGAACGTCTTTCAGAAAAACCTCGAGTTTGAGATATCTCAGGAGATTCGAATTAAATTGGTGACTTGTGTTGTGTGAAATTGTTTCATGCACTGCTGCACTTATTAGACTATTGACGAGATAAGTTTGAGGTGTCACACGGCCACCAACATTTTGTCAGGTAACGGATGCACCCGGAACTGATTTTATAGAATATTATATTAGTAGTTTAATTATCTTTTGAAAAAAATATCTTGCAATACAATTTAGAGAAAAATTGAAGAAAATCAACCCTTATATTACTAAAAAAATTAAAAGAAAATAATAGTAGCCCATGACTATGTCCAGCAATTTTTTATTTTTAGAAATATATAAAATATTTTGTTAGTAAAGAGATGAACTGAGCTATATTGGTCCGAATTCAAACTCAAATTTGGATTAATTTAGAGGAACCGTACCCGAAGGTCTATGGATCAGTGTTGTAAAAAACGCCCGTGACGGTCGATTAATCCGTGACGGTGGCCAAACCGTCACGCATATCCTTAACGGAAGCATGTTTGTGGTGGGACCCGATTAATCAGACGTTTTTTTCGATTAATCAGTTGTTTTACCGATTAATCAGCCGTTTTACCGATTAATCGGCCGATTATTTCCGTTTATTTCCGTTTATCTCAATCTTTTTCAGTAATTTTTTTTCACATTGATTTTTTTTTTATGTGATAGTGTGTGATAATAAGTTTTATAAATCATGTATTGCAGTTTTGTTTGTGCTTGAACATACGTTCAATATTTTTTATATATGTTTTTTTTTCTTACTTAATTTAAAATTAATTAATTCTTCTTCTATTTATTTATCATATATTTTTCTTACTAATTACTGATGTAATTTTTTCAATTAGTACGACATATTTATTTATGAAATTAAGTTGTTATTATAAATTAAATTTAGTGATTTTATATTAGAATATTTCATTTCTTTCACATAATATGTTATTAGTATTTGAAAAAAGTTTAACTCTATAATTTATTTTTTCATTAAATAAATGTGTTACTGACTCATGTAAAGTGCTTGTGCGTTAAAAAAAAAGTGTAATATCATGTTATAATAATAAAATTGAGTTAAATTAAGTTAATTTGATAAGTTTAATGAGTTAAATAAATTATTTTTAATAAATTATGATATACAAAAATTTAATAAAAACATTAAATTATTCGTATAATTTCGATTAATCGGCCGCACCGATTAATCAATTGACGGTACTCTGTCCGTCCGATGACCACATACCGTTCTTGTACGGCAATAAAATTACCTTTCCCTTTCCTCCCCATTCACCCGCCTCCTATTCTCTCCCCTGATTGTACGGCAATAAAATTACCAAATTAACCCTAGATCTGTTCTAATACGTGTCGGCGAGCAAGTGAATACATTCATTGAGTCGTGAGCTCAGTCCGATTCAACCTTTCCTCAATGATCGGACAGGGGGCCTAACCTAGCCGGTTGCCTCGGCCGCTTTCGAATCTGCTTCATGTCGGCATCTTTGTAGGGGGGGGTTTCTGCCTCTCATTCGGAAAGCTTGAATCCAACTGAGCTCACGATTTCTAATATTGAGTTTAGGGTTTAGCATTTAGGTCATAAATGTGGGCATTCTATTAGGGTATATCTCAAATTATGCATTTTTGGGCTGATCTGTTCATATAAATTGGGATGTCATGCTAGTTGTTGAGATTTTTCCATCAGTTTTTATTGGATTCACATTAGTAGTCATACCAGAGTCACCTAGATGGCTCGTGATGCAAAACCGGGCTGATGAAGCCCGGTTTGTGTTGATCAAGATAATAGGTTCTGAAGAGGAAGCGACCGAGAGGTTGGCCGAGACAGAGGTGGTTGCGGTGCTTAAAAGGATGCTCATTACCAGGTTGGGAATCCAGTGCTTTCAGCAGATAACGGGTATAGATTCGACTGTGTATTACAGTCCGACAATACTCAGAACATCTGGTATACAATCTGATAACACACTTCTCGCAGCAACAGTTACAGTTGGGTTCATGAAATCCTTATTTATATTTATTGCAATTCTTCTTATAGATCGTGTCGGGAGAAGACCACTATTGTGACAATTTGCTAGTTTGTTTTACCAAATTCTCTCTATTTACCTGTCAAAGGATTGGTTTTTACACCAACCGGGATCGCTGTAGCCATAGCAACTGTTTGTGAAATGTTGCATTTTTTTTTTCAATTGGCATGACCCCCATATCTTAGGTGATGGGATCTGAGTCTCTGAGATTTATCCTCGGAGAGTGCGGGTCCAGGCGGCAGCACTTGGATCGGTTGCCAACCAGGTTAATTAGTAGCGGTCTGTCATTTCTGTCTATCTGCGATGCCATTTCTGTAGCTGGTGCATTCTGTAATTTTGGGATTTTGTCAGCACTTTCGGTGGTATTTATGTATCAATACGTGCGAGAGACGAGAGACGAGAGACGAGAGACAAAAACTTGGAGCAGATTGAGGCGTTGTTTGGTGATGAAAATGGGGGATGGGAAGGAAAAGAGATGAAGCTTGGTTATGTAAAGTTTTAAGGCATACTTAACAAAGGACTTCAGTATTGATCACGAGCTGATTCACTCACACGACCATTTTTTTTATTTGTTCATTTTTGGGTGCTTGAAGGTGGAAATAGGAGAAGTAGAAACGAACAAAATAAAATTAATGTCTTTGTTTTTCAGACTTGCCTGCATTTCAAAAAATTACATATCCATGGAATATAATTTTGTACAATGGATATACATAAATGTCAAAGTTGAGCTGTGGTAAAGAAGCAACATTCAAAAAACACAACCAATTATTTTCAAAAAAGAGGGATTTATATGTAAAGAATAGACATATTTTGTTGAGGAAACATGTCAAGTACTTGAGCACACTTTGTGAATAGTGAAGTGTTTTGCGTTTTGCATTTGGATATAGATTCCATATGTTGTCTATACATTTGTTTACTGCATGTCTCTGGATACAACAATTTACTGATGAAGTAACAACTAAAGTCAAGGGAGAACGCATTTGTGAAAATCTCCGGGAAGGAGAGCGAACCGAGCGTTGCAGCTGGAGAAACATGACTGAAGCTATTGTAACAAGATTTAAATATAATAGCATAATTGTTTCTTTTTATATTACTAATTTACTATTAGTCAGTATTTTTAATTGATTTAATTGATAAATGGGTATAATTATAATATGGCAAAGTCATTTTTAGATGAAGAAATAACTAATTTTGATGTTTTGATGGACTTATATCTAAATTTCTCATTTTTTTTTATTATCGGGATTGGTGTATTATTCTTTTATTTAAACCGAAACGGACAAACGGTCCTATTAAGAGAAATTAACATCACAATGACATTTCGACAAAATGAATTAATAATCAATTATCCAAGTTAAATTTCAATTTTCACATTACAACAATTTTACTTTACTTTGGAAATTAAATTGATGAATTAATTTTGAAAATTTCATAGTTTAACAATTCTCGCAATTCAATTTTTGCAACGGCAACATAATATGATATTAGTAAAACAAATAATAATAATAATAATTTGAGGTGGATCCCGCAAATTTGCTCCTTGACAATGAAACCAACCGTGTAGACTTCCTCTCCCTTACCTCCCCATTCATCCCTGCCCCTGCTTCTACGGCCATCAAATTACCAAATTAACCCTCAATCTGTCCCAATTTTTCTTATTAATTTCAATTCTCCAAATCACATCATCAGCTGTGCCTGTGCATCAAACTATGCAGAACTCTAATTCCCTAATCCTTCTGTCCTCTCTGCTTATCTCTCTCTCCCTTCCTAGCCTCAACAGAGCAGCCATACGCATACTCGTCGGCACGTGCCACTCAAGCGGCTTCCTCACCGGCAAGGCCGGGTTCTGCACCACCCAGAACTACGCCGATTGTTGCCAGACCGGCCAATTGTATAACCAATACCGCTGCTCTCCTCCTGTCACCAACACCACCAATGCCTTGTTGGATGTCGGGGGCTTCTCCCAAGGCAGCGATGGTGGGGCCCCGGCCGAGTGTGACGGTACATTGCGTACCAATATTGTTTTTGTTGCTTATTCAATCAGCTTTGTTAGATACCAAAAAAAAAAAAAAAAAAAATCAGCTTTGTTAGTAAATGATTAAAAAAAATTGTTCTTACTTCTTAGGTAACTATCACGAGGACACTGAACTGGTAGTTGCGCTACCTACCGGTTGGTATGACGGTGGAAGCCGGTGTCTAAAGAAGATAATAATAAATGGCAACGGGAAGTCGGTGCTGGCAAAGGTGGTGGATGAGTGTGATTCGGTTAATGGTTGCACAGCTGATCAGAATTACGAACCGCCATGTCCCCCTAACGTGATTAATGCTTCGCCGGGGGTCTGGAATGCGCTCGGTATACCGACCAGTAAAATGGAAGTGCCTATTACTTGGTCTGATGCTTAACAAGGTTCTATGCTTCATGTAGAATTAGGATGATGCTAATGAGTTTATTTTCTAAATTCATTCAATTGTATTAGGAGAATATATATATACTAATAGCAGTGAGCAGTAAAGAGATTATAGAACAGTGAAAGTATGTGGATCTGGATTGCTCGTTTCCTTGATGCACTCCACAATCTACAATGAGACACTACGAGGTGTCTCCGAAAAGTAACAAGTGTTTTTTCAGGGTCTATGAGCGAGTAAGCTGTAAATTTGTAATCTCTTCTCTGACTTATGAGCAAAATAGAGTCGTAAAAAGTCACAAGTTTGCCCTTGGTCCCACCAGTGAGTCAGTGAGAACCCATACCGTGTTAACTGTGAAGTACGGCTGTATGGGTGGGCCCGGATCCTCTGAACTCGTAAGATCTCCGAAATTTTTATTAATAAGAAATATAATAAAAAAATATTCAGATTAGAGAATGCTTTTCGTTTTTTTTCAGATATAGGGAAAACGTTTTTAAATATCGCGGCCAATGGCCGTTGTGGTTTATCACGGCCATACTTAGTGCCTTATTAATCGTTCTAACTACATTAACCATTCTAATTGAACCAGAGAAAAAACCGGAAAAAAACCCTGTCCGTTATGAATAGAAACGGCCAGCGCGGAAAAAAAAAAAATTACTGTCCGCAATAGATAGTAACAGCCAGCGGAAAAAAAAAAAATTCTGAAAATGCTGTCCGTGATGGATAGCAACGGCCAGCAAAAATATTCTGTTATCTTAGGTGATTGTTTCCGTGATACGACTTTGGTCCACCCGTCGGTCACATGACACACGATATGTCTGTCTCGCTTTTCCAGGAATCAGCTTTAACAGACTCCTGTCAGTAATTTTTAAAGGGAGAACTTTTTGTCCAAAAGACTTTGGACAAAGCCTTATTCAACGTTATGTCCTGCACCGTCCGATCTGCATCAAAATGTGCGCGAACGCTTTATATATCAGAGTTTATGCGTTCACAAGGATCTTAAAGCAAATCGCACGCTTTAGAAAGAATTTGGATGAAAACTATCCATAGAACATATGGACGAAATCTGATCTCTTTCATAATCCGTCAATAAAGAATTTCGCTTGATTTTCTCTCTCTCGCACTCTCCAGTGTGTACTCTTTGATTTTCAATTTAGTAATTTACAGTAGAAGCTGAAGCTCACTGTAAAAAAATAGTGTAAAGTTCGCTGAGTGGCATTCCGAAAGCTGTCCAGTTTTTCGCTGGCCGTTGCTATCCATCACGGACAGCATTTTTGGAATTTTTTTTTTTTGCTGGCCGTTGCTATCCATCGCGGACAGCAATTTTTTTTTTTTTTTTTTTTTTCGCGCTGGCCGTTTCTATCCATAACGGACAGGGTTTTTTTTTCCGGTTTTTTCTCTGGTTCAATTAGAATTGTTAATGTAGTTAAAACGGTTAATAAGGCACTAAGTATGGCCGTGATAAGCCACAACGGCCAGCGGCCGCGATATTTAAAAACGTTTTCCTTATATCTGAAAAAAAACGAAAAGTGTTCTCTAATCTGGATATTTTTTTATTATATTTTCTATTAATAAAAATTTCGGCGTAAGATCTTGTTTGGATGGAGAGTAGAAGAAGGGAGAGAATGAAAAGAAAATAAAAATCCGTGGACAAAATTATGTCATAAATAAAGAATACGTAAAGGTTTAATCTTTAATCATTACAATTAATAGAATTAGTTTTTTTTCAAATTCAGAGTGTAACGGATGAAAATAAATTTTGTTGCAAATATATTTTAAAAAATAATACAAATGTCAAATACTATATCTTACTTATATAATTTTCATACAAATTTTTTTCACAATCCTTTAACAGTCGAATTTCACATTAATCTTCTAAATTATAATCAATCAAACAAGAAATAAACTAGAAAAGAAAGTTAAAATTATTTTTTCTCATTAATCATTCAAACGCGAAAAAGTTAAATATATTAATCTTCATTTATATTCCATTCCCTTCTATTCTTCACGTTCCCTTCCTTCCTCCACTCTCCATCCAGACATGGTGTAAAGTAACTCAGAGTTTGAGTTTGAATTCGGACTGTCCGATTAAAATTCGAATTAAGTTGAAATCCAAGCAGTCTTTTACTATTTGTGTAAATTTTAATTGAAAATTTCTGAGGACAAAAGGTTAAGTGACTCAAATTACGGTCTCTCTGAGCTTATTTAAAAGCTGCTTGGACATTACAAAATTAGAAATCACAGATCCATAACTCATATGCTAAAATGTTATATTTAAAAATTATTAAATTACACAAATTCTCTACTTCTAATAGTACGTATAATTTTTTAGACTCCAAACATCTATTTGTCCAGATAAAATATCTCAGCCATTCATTTAAAAGATCTCAACCACTAATTAAAAGCATATTTCAATCTCAATTATTAATCAATAATTTTGATTTTATATATCAATTACATGTTGTCAAATGTGTTGAAGTCTAGCTACATTCAGTTAAAAATCAATCCACTACATACAAATTGTATTATTTAAGACAAAGTTAACCTTTTCTTTTTTCTCTATTCTTGTACGCGGAACACGCTCATCGTTTCTTACTATTTTAGTTTTTTATATATTTTTTACTATTTTTGGTGCATCCTCGAGAAGATTCCACGGTAATCATATTGCTTAATTAGTAGCATGGCCACTTGTTAAGTAATATTCAGATATTATATATTGAGAAACATGATTTAAAGTTTTACCTACATTTAATTTTGTATCGTATTTGATTTGACTGACAAACTAAAATTAATTAATTCAATATTACATTGGCTTAATCAGCTTTTAGGATCATCCAATACTTAAATTATCTAACCTCAACCCTTATGTTCAGATTTATTCAATAATTCTCTACTCCCGTAGCATATCTATCAGTATTTTGTTTCACTTATTTTTAATATTTTAACTATTAGAATAATCTTTTTTAAATTAAAAAAGTGAAAGTAAGTCTATATATTAATGTTCTCGATGAATATTAAAATAGTTTCACTATTATATAGGCAGTAAATAAGAAAGGTAGATCATTTAGTGTGTGCCTGTGATCATATTAATTTCATTTTGCATGAAATTAAATTAACTTATTTATTGTTTTACTTATCATACTTTTAATATTGATACATCACTTACATCACATGCATACAGGGGTGAATCTACATGACACTAGGGGTGGGCAATTGCCCTACCCTGGATTTTGAAAACTAATTTACATAGTATGTGTTTTGAACTCTTGCCCTACCCTGGAAAAGTTTATTGTCCTACCCTGCTGAGTGTTAAGTCTATGTTTCATTCTTCATGTACAAAGAATTAGGTTTTGGCAATCAATTTCGCCCTCCCCTTATTCTCCTCGGTCATTTTTATTTTATCGTATTTTTTGTGATTTTTGAATGATTTTTTGGAGAAGAAGATATCCCTTCATTTGCATAGACGTGCAACACATAAACCAAAATACTGCACTGTTCGGTTTTCATAAACCACACGCAGCACTTGAATAAAATGAAATAAATGCCTCTATGACTATTAAATTGTTTCTTTATTTCAACATAGACGTGGTGTATGCGGACCAACACTTCGAACCGATGCGGTTTTTTATGAGTCTCTTCCAAGATTGGCAAGAATATGAAGCGCTGGATTTAAAACCAGCACCGTCTCGCTGGCACTAGTTGGCTCAGGTTTTTTGGGTCCACATGTAAAATTAAATGAGAAAGAGGGGAAGAGGTACTAAATAATTTTTTTCGGATGAACTGAGATAGGTCAGGTGATACTGATTTGTGGGGGCCAATTGTGAATTCACACACATCCCTTTCTTCTATTTTTTTTTCTCTGTTTTATTCTTTTGTTATTTCTTCTCCATTTCAAAGCTACTTAATGTCTTCATTTCCCATGATCTAGCAAATTTGCTAATTGCTTTTAAATTTTTTTTCCCGTTTTTCATTTAGTTTATTATATATATTTATTATTTTAGGAGTTAAAATACAGTTATTAATATACAATTGTAAGAGCTTAATGATAGATTTACGAAGATTAATACCGAATTTCTTATTTATATATCATGCTTAGATCCGAATTTTTTTTTATGTTGATTATTTTTTATTTAGTATCCAATTAGTTAATTAGTTTGAACCTAATTAGCTACTTAAATACGTGACTATATTTTTGCCATACCCTAATAGAAATCCTAGATCCACCATGGTGTTCTACTGTCATGACAAAAATATTTGGAGTAAATTTAATAATATATAAAAATAATTGGATATTTTTTGTGATTATGAAAATAAAATTTACGACACGCATACATCATTGTTCATTAGATGGAGAAAAGGACAGAACACAACACAGTTGAAATCCATCATCATATATCATCATTATTATTATTGTACACTTATTACATTAATAAAGAAATTAAAAAAAAATGATACAGCAATATATCAGAATTAATGCAATATATATTTCATCTTTCAACAAAGTTTTACATAATTTTATTTGACCCATTATGGTCATAAGATAAAAATATTACAGGCAAAAGACTCATGACAGCGTCAGATCCACTGTGAACAAAAAAAGGTGCTTATTATTTTTTCAGATTGTAGCATACTGGTAAATGCAGTCAATAACAGTGTCACACAGG
Source organism: Carex rostrata (assembly GCF_964058835.1). Classification (NCBI taxonomy): domain Eukaryota; kingdom Viridiplantae; phylum Streptophyta; class Magnoliopsida; order Poales; family Cyperaceae; genus Carex; species Carex rostrata. Next base: position 6,768,578 of record NC_135924.1, read on the forward strand.
GGCTGCCTTCGTGGGGAGCAACACCAACCATAGCAATGTACGCAAGACTGGTAAAAAATGATCAAGAAAAGAGGAGGCATTGTTGTTAATTTGAATAATGCATGTTGTTTTCTATGTTCAAATTTTCTGAAGGGCAGTGAGGTGATAGTCGACAAGGGGATGTTACATTATTTAATTTTTTTTGTTAGATTTCAGTCTCTCTATTAGAAAGGTGCAATGAGCAATGTTATTCAACATTGTGACTATTTTGTGTATGCATTTTGTTTTCTTTGAAAGTTCGAATTGGGCGTCACAGATTAAGTACTGGAGCTCTTGTAATTTGATAGGTCATATTTCTAATTTTAACTAAGAATGTTATTTTGGTACTACAACTCTCTTTTTTAAATGTTACGTGAGTAAATGTGTTTATTATTTGTATCTATACTTACATGACAAGATATTAATATTAGCAATATTTAAAATTAATATTTTCATATGTCATTGAGTGTCATATAGAATTTTTTTAATATAATATATTAGGTACAAACAATTCACACATGAACTATTCACATTATCCACATGATAAGGTATACTTGCAATATTTAATATTTATATTTTCAAACGTCATCTAGTGCCATATGCAAAAAAAAAAAATTGATACAATATGTTAGATATAAATACTTGACACATGAACTATTCACACTTGCATGACGATTTATAAATACTTGTTATATTTTATATTAAAATTTTTTTCGACGTCATCTAGTGTCATATGAAAAAAATAAAAATAAAATTTGATATAATATATATATTAGTTACAAATACTTGGCACATGAAATATTCACACTTGTATGATGAGATATGAATACGTGCAATGCTTGATATTAATACTTTCAAACATTATCTAATACCACAAGGAAAAAAATTAATAGAATCTGTTAGATACAAATATTTGATACATAAACTATATACACTTGCATGACGAGGTGTGAATATTTGCAATGCTTGATATTAGTGCTTTCAAACATCATTTGATGTCATAAGAAAAAAAAAACTATTAATAAAATCTTTTAGATACAAATGCTTGATACATAAACTATTCATACTTGCATGATGAGGTATGAATACTTGCAAGACTTGAAATTAATACTTTCAAACATCCAGTGCCATATAAAAAAAAGTAAAAATAAAACCTTCATAGCTTCTATTAGTTACTAACACTTGACATATGAACTATTTACACTTGTATGACGATGTATAAATACTCACAATACTTGAGATAAAATATGTTAGATACAATACTTGATACATGAATTATTTACACTTGGATTAAGAGTTATTAATACTTACACGACGAGGTATGAATACTTGGCCACTGAGAATCCTAAAGTACTTCATTATGGATCTGATTTGAACGAATAAAATTGCATAGAAGATATTCGTGATTTTATATTGAATTGTAAAAAAATTAAAAATTTGAAATAATATGATAAACACAAATACTTGATACATGAACTATTCACAATTACATGATGAGGTATAAATACTTGCAATTTTTTATATTAATATTTTCAAATGTCATCTAATGCCATAAGGAAAAAAAATTGATGGAAATATGTTAGATACAAACACTTGATACATGACCTGTTCTGTCACACCCCGGAACAGGGGGTCGCGCAGTTTTGTTTTAAAATGCGGTTTTGTTCATGCAGATCTATATATATATATATAAAACGTTATGTTTATGTGTGTGGGCCCGATTCTATTAGTATGCGGGGGGTGGCAGGGGGGCGGCAGCCCCCTGCGAGCGTTGTCTGAGGTTACGAAGCACCGCTCAATAGAGCCCGGAGAATTTGATTTCAAGGAAGTCAAATGGCATAAAAATCCTTTAACCGACGGCCCAGATTAGTCAAATTATCATATGATTTGATTTAAAACAAGTTTGGTTCAAAACCGATTTAATTTGGCTAAGTTATACCCAAAACAGTATTTTTGGGAACCCATTGCGGCCCGCAATAGGGCTGTTGCGGCCCGCAACCCTTCCCAAAATTTCCAGCCTCTGCAAACTGCCTCTGACTCCATTCATTGCGACCCGCAATGAATTTATTGCGGCCCGCAACAATTTCCAAATTTCCCAGCCTCTGAAGGGAGCCTCTGCCTCCATTCATTGCGGCCCGCAATAAAGTCATTGCGGCCCGCAATGACCTGGTTGGAAGTCAGCCTGCGAACTTCCCTCTGTCTGCTCTCATTGCGGCCCGCAATAGGGTTATTGCGGCCCGCAATAAGAGTACTGTTTTTCATTCCTTTGCCCATTTTCGTGGAATTTCACCCCGTTTTCAAACCCGATCAAATCCCCGTATACTTAAACAATTACTCCCCATTCACTGGACCTTTTAATGACATTTTAAAAATGCAATTTCAACATTTAAATCATAACAACTATTTAAAACATACCGTTAAGGTTTTATAACATAATACGGTTCGATAACAACCTATACATCAAAATAACCGACTACGGGTTCAACTACACATTCAAAATGGGTACAAAAAGGGTTTGGCATAACCTATAGCCCAGCCTAAACTCACGTGTCGAGCCCGAGTCCCACTTCACTCGCGTTTACCTGCACATATCAATTCAAAGGGAAAAATTCCCCGAGGGGAGGGGGTGAGAAAACCTGTCATCCGTTTTCTCAGTGCGGAATTTAAAGGACTACTGGATTTGTGCGAAATCCATCACCAGAACTAAATACACTAGCAATAGGGCATCGAGTTATTTATTTACCAATAACAATAAATGCACATGTACCAGGAATAGATTCAAACGGATTTCAATTCACATTTCATCAACATCAATCAACGAATTTCCAGAAAGATTTGGTTTCACAGATATAATATATATAAGTCTGGTTATGAGGTACAGATATCAACTATCTATCGCCTCCGGCTTAACAGTTCTATTTTCTGGTTTCAAGTCATACAATCTCATCAATTCATCACTTAAAATAAACACGGGCATATTCCGCGAATATGCAACAGAATACCACTTTTCTCAAAAAGAAATCACTGACACTATCACTGAATCACTGAATCACTGAACCACTGAACCACAGTTCTACCTAAAATTACACTGCACTTCCCTTACCCAACCGGTACTGGGTTCACTAGGGCCATTCTCCAGATGCGCATAAGGGTCCTGGATGAAAGTCTAGTAGCTAGCTAGACTTTCCACTATGATACACTGTTCACTTCACACAATCAATCCAAGTCATACTGTGGTTCCACTCACTTATTCAAAACGACAGATCAACAATCGATAAACCGTACCAACATGAGAATCATAACAGTTATACAATTCAATTTCACTAATATCACAATTAATGCAATGCGGCAACAAATGCTTTCAATCAGAGATTCAACATGCTATGCACAGTTTATTTAAATCAAGCAATCAACATAAATATAATAATATGCACCGTTATTTAGTTCTACGAATAAACCCCAAAACAGATCCCGTGAACCCCCGCACCTGGTTACGTAGGGCACGCAGAGGGTCCGCGATCTCGCCACTCGGTAAGCTCGTCAATCCCGCTAGCCGTGCTCGTTAGGATCTATACATAGGTCAATTTATTAAATTCTGGCATTTTTACAATTTAAACCCTCAAATCAATTTTTTTGGGAAAAATCCGTAAATTGGAATTTGGTTGCACTTTGGAACACGAAATCAATCAATTTACACTTTAGAAACAACAAAGGCACGGAATAATCAATTTGGTACGATTCTACGGGTTTTCACCGAAACCCTAAAAACAAGGAATCACGAAATGAGAGAGAAATAGAAACGAGAATTACCAATGGAACGGATGGATGTGCGAGATTTGAGCTCCTCTTCCTAGATCTCGGTTTTCGGGCAAAATGGTCACCGGGGTGTCTCTCTCTCACTCTCTCTCTCTCTCGTTCTTTCTCTCTTGGCGGAAACAAAGGAAAGAAGAAAAGAGATGGGGGCAGGAAAGGAAAGGAAGGAGGGGAAGAGGAGGGAATGACAAGGGGCCCCCACTTGTAAGTGGTATTTTTGCAAAATAAACCCTCCACTTGTTCGATATTGTTTAAATGATTTATATAACCCCAATTGCTCCTCTCTCTTAACACAATTAATCGTATAATTATTTTTCACCATCCACGTCACTAATTTCGTATATACGTATATATATCTTATTTGATTTAACCACTTATTATTTTAATTAAATCTGAATTTTAAAAGTTCACGGTGTTACATGTTCACACTTACATGACGAGATATGCATACTCGCAATATTTGATAATAATATTTTTAAATGTCATTTAATGAAAAAAATATTGATAGAATATGTTTTATACAAACACTTGATACATGAACTATTCAATTTTACATAACGAGGTATTCATATGTGCAATAATTAATATTAATATTTTTATACATCATCCAGTGCCATATGGAAACAAAATGAAAATTTCATAGAATCTATTAGGTACAAACACTTGACATATCAACTATTTACACTTGCATGACGATGCATAAAGACTTGCAATACTTGATATTAATTAGGTACAAACACTTTAGAATGAATTATATACACTTGCATTACAATGTATGAATACTTGCACGATGATGTATTAATACTTACACGATAAGGTACTCACAACGAGGTATGAATACTTACACGATAAAGTACTCACGACGAGGTATGATACTTGCATGACGAGGTATGAATACTTGTTAGATGAACAATCCGAAAGTATGTCATCATGGATCTCATTTGAAAGAGAAAATTACATAGAAGACATTTGTGGTTTTAGATTCGCAAATTTCCACACAGATCGTCCGAAATATTGGCGAGATTGAACGGAGAAAAAAAACACCTCTAAAAACATATAAAATATGAGTGTGTGATATGTCCAATTTTGTTTTTCCAAAATACTTGATATCTTTAGGTATGAATACATGCTTGACGAGATATGAATACTTACACAATAAGGTATCATGACGAGGTATGAATACTTGTGCGACAGAGAACCCGAAAGTATGTCATCATGGATCTCATTTGAAAGAAAAAATTACGTAGAAGATGTTTGTGATTTTATATTCGCAAATTTTCTCACAGATCATTAGATATATTGGTGAGATTGAACGGAGAAAAAAAAATCCACCTCTAAAAACGTGTAAAAGATGAGTGTATAATGTGTTCAGTTTTTTTTTTTTTCTGAAATACTTGGTATATTAGATATGAATACTTGATATATTATATATTAACATTTGCACGCATATGTATCCATATTTGCGTGTGTCAGTTATAAAATCTATCAAATATTAAGTGGCCCCCCACTTAATTATTGGTCCCCACAAGTAATCATTGGCTGGAGGATGAATGGAGAAAATTAATTAGGGGATAGTTAGTCGATCCCAAATTGTAAATGGGAATTGCATTGGGAGATGAGTGGCGACAATTTTGTCCCAAGGGATTTGGACAATGCTTTAGTCGAAGTAGAACGAGAACCGTTTAATCTATGTCAAAATTTGTGCTGATGGTTTAGTTTGTTCTAAACTTGTTCGCACGAATCTTAACTAAAATCATATGGTTTTAGCGTTTTTAGATAAAATTTATCCAAAGCTTTTTGGACAAACTCCAATTCCATTGACTGATTGTTGTTAACTATCAAGGAAATAAAACTTTTGACTGAATGTGACGAGGGTGTTTGCCTGTCTTCGCACAGTAATTTTACACTTTGATTTAGCAGTGAACGATTTCATCAAAGTTGAACACGGCTCTCACCTCTGTATAATGTTTGCTTTCAGTTAGATACGGTTTGATGACGGCTCCCCTCCGCGTACTTTTGGAGCAGACCCTAAAAGTTTCACATATATTTTTCTCAATCGTTTTCAATTTATTACTCTTGTTGTTTTGAGCAGCGACGTTGTTTTAAGTTCTCCAAATCTACTTCACAAGTAATACATTTAAATATAAAATTTATACATTTATAAATTTTCAAATTAATTTAGTATAAATTTAAATAGTTAAAAAAAATTTAATAATTAATTTACATGCATTCGTTTTTTATCAATTTTTTGTAACTGTTTGTCTTTATACTACTAGGTAGATTTAAAAATGTTCTCATCCAGCTTTAAAAATCAATATTTCTAAATTGTACAGCTATGATCCTTCTCCACCTAAAGAAACCGTGACTATCTATTATTAATCCATGGATGCTCTATTAAGCGTCCGACCAATTGAATAATCGCAGCTTGCCCCGTATTGGTCGGTATACCGAGCGTGTGCCAGACCCCAGCGAGGCATTTATGACATTATTCGAACACAGCGGCTTTTGATTGGTCGTGCAGCCGTTAACCGAATCACACTCATCCACCACCGACTTCACATTGCCATTTATATATCCTTATCTTCTTCAGACACCGGCTTCCTCCATTGTACCAACTGGTGGACAGAGAAACCACCAGGTTGTCATTGTGGTATTTATCTAATAACCAGAAAACATGATTTGATTTTATTAGGAAATAATTAACCACTGGTTGATTTAGATTGTAATTGTTTGACACCTTACTATGCAATCATTCAGCAAAAGCGCACTCCCAATGACTGCCAACAGACATTTTTTTAATTTTAGAAATTAAAGAATCAAATTATCAGAAATAAGATGTATTATCTTTTTTCTTAGATCCAATAAATGGAACCGAATTATTTGTTCGATCTTAATAGTTTCTGTAAGTTGTAATGAATTTTTACCACATAAGATACGAAAATTACTTTGAAAGCTCAAATTTTTTATATATAGACGCATTAATACTTGTGAGATAGATGAGTTTCAACTATTCGGATTCATCATTTGAAATTAATTTAATAAATTTTAGAGTTGAGCTCACAAATAGACTTGATAAAATAAAATAAAAAAACACCCTAGTTTTACTCAAAATCACAAATGCATAACTCATATGCTAAAATTGTTATATTTAAACATTATTAAATTACACAAATAATTCTTAAATGTAACTATTGGATTAAGTAGTTTTTTTCCATCACTAATTTACAAATTTTTACAGATTAATTTGAAATAAAGAAAAAAAATATGAATAAAGTATATTTCACTGAATACACATGAAAGTTATTCAATTATATTTCGTAGTATTTCAATTATATATATTTTTGTAAAAGATAATTTAGTATATTTGTTGTACTACGTGTCCTGCTTCTTGTCATGCATTTGATATATCTTCTTAAATTATTTATTTGTTACTTATTTTATCGTATTTCAAATGTTTATATCTTTTATCGATTGAATTCTTTTAGTTTCCTCCAATATTTTGGATGAAAGAGAAAATCATATTGCGCAACTGAAATTATATAAAATCAACACACTTATGTTCAGATCTATTAAATAATTCTATTCTACCATTGAATATCTGTCCGTATTTATTTGTTTCATTTTTTTAATATTAAGTAACCATTTAAAAAATCTTTTTTAATTAAAAAATGGATGTCTGTATATTAACGTTCTCAATGAATATTGAAGTGTTTCACTATTATATAGACTGTAAATAAGACAGGATGTGTCTGCGGTCTTATATCAGTTTCATTTTGTATGAAATTAAATCAACACATTTATTGTTTTACTTATCATACTTTTAAGATTGGCACATCACGTGCATGGTGTTCTACTGTCATGAGAAAAAATTTCAGAATAAATTTAACAATAGATAAAAATAATTGGATATTTGTTGTGATAACGAAAATAAAAATTTATGACACGCATACCTCATTATTTATTAGTTATAGAAAAAGACAACACAACACATACAGTTGAAATCTATCATCATTATTATTGTACATTTATTACATTAATAAAGAAATTAAAAAAAATTATACGGCAATATATCAGAATTAATTTAATGATATATTCATCTTTCAACAAAGTTATACAGAATTTTATTTGACCCATTATGGTCGTAAAATAAAAATATAACAGGCAAAAATGAAAAAATCTTGATCAATTTTTTTTTTACTGTCAGAGCAGATATGGATGGTTTTGCTAACTTTCACACTGTTCAAAAATATGATTAGTTGTTTCTATTCTGTCTTCAATACAATACAGATTAATTAATTGGAAAATACAAATTTTCCCATTTCAATAAGTTGAATTTTAATTTTTATAACTTTTAATAATTCAGAAAATTGAAAAATTCGTTCGGTAGAACAATATATAAATGATAAATCTTAACTGATTCCTTCCATGCAACCTAAAATAACGTACGCACAATCATTTCTAAGTGACATCAAATTAACCTTCTTAGTTCTTTCAGTAGATAATTAATTTATAAACCTTTTCAGAATAATTGCAAGGAAGAAGCTGAGGAAAACATGCAGCCAATTGGAGAAAACAAAAGCAAGATAGTTCTTAAAATGAAAACCATATTTAAACAACTTTTATATTTTTCATGCTCTAAAAAAAATTGTAAAAACAATATTATTTTAGATATTCACGATATATGGAATCACTAAATTATTTAATTGAAGAGAGTACACAGTCAAAATAGTACATAGGTATTTTACACAGTAAAAACAACACAATGAAATTATTGTGATTCTAGCAAGGGAAATAAATCTGCTACGATTCCAACAAGAATTGTAGGACCCTCATTTTCCAATCTAACCATCAATATTTTAAAATGCACGAATTCTAAAAACAATTGATTTTCATGTACGAATCTCTAAATAAATGAGTGGTTGGATTTGAAAAAGCAGGTTCCTACGATTCCTTAGAATTGTAGCAGATTTGTTTCCTCTGGCAAGTGGCCAGTTAGAAAAATATGTACAATATGATTTTCTTTTGTTTTATTGCAAGCTAGTATTGGCACATCCGCACATGTGAAGTTAGTGTACTATAACTCTATAAGATACATTTCAGGCTTTTTTTTTTATTCCAAGTACTAGGCACATGTGAAATAAGTAACTATAAACGGCATATTTGTTCTCTTTGAAAGAAACTTGCTTAATTTTGAGGTTTAACGCAATTGTAATTTTGAACTAATGTAAATTAATCAACACATGCAGCCAATCAACTATATTTGCTTGTGCACTATTGTCAGTTGAGAATATTTTTTTATATAAAACAAAGCATTCAATTCTAACCGAAAGAGTACATTCATGCTCTTCTTGTTCACATTCACGACTAGAGAGTGATTGCTGGTACTTGGTACTTGTATATTATTAAGCTCGTGAATTGGAATTCAGTCTTTTTACATGTAAAATTCGGTGCAGTCTTTAGGCACATGTGAGACTTTATAAATCGCCTGCCCATTAATTGTTCTATATATTGACCCTGTGGCCTGTGCAATTTGCAACCTCATAACACCTCATATCAAATTAAGAAGAGCTGTGTTACTATCTTAACTCACTCTTAATCTTCTATGGCCAACAACAGTTGCTTGGTGGCAACACACCACGGTTAATTATCCAACCGATGAATGTGCACTATATATAATCAAATGGATGTTAATTATGAACCGGGGATTTTTCTTTATGTTCTTTTGAAGAAGACGTATGCTGATAGCATTCCAATTGCAACCGTTCGAGGTTTATGTGAGGACTATGTGAACACAAACATTCCCCAACATGCATATGCCTATGTTGATATAATACGCGGTAACTTTAATTTTGTTTTCTATTATCTCAATAGAGTTGATTTTATAATTTTTTTTCATTCAAACCTACAATATTAGATATTTTTAAGATTTAATAGAGTTTTATATTTATTTATTTTTGTTTCTCCATTTTTTTTGTGATCATACTTGCATATCTGATAATTCTGATTTGTTTTAGCTAATGAGATAAATAATTTACACCAAGTAATCTTTGATGATGATTTAATTATGCAAAATATTTTATAATTTTTGAAAATATTTTACTATTTTTTAATATAGCTACAAAATCTTTGTTTTCGGACTGTTCAAAAACAATAATTTTGTACTTATTTGAAAAAATAATAATTTTTTTTTCAAACACTATAAAATTTGATCTCCAAGTATATTTTAATATGGTTATCATGATGAATGGTTCGAATCAATAGTGTTTTTTTAAAGTTAGTGACTTTAAATGTCAATTAACGAATTTCGTTGATAAAAAAAAAATTTCTATAATTTTTTTTATTAATTATTTAAAGAGACCCAAGATATTTAAAGAACCTTGGGTCTAAACAAGCCTGGTAATTAACTATGTCATACGCTGTCATTATGTCACTCTAATATCTCTATATCTATCTATCTATCTATCTATCTATCTATCTCTCTCTCAAGAAGTTCAAGATTTTAAAATGGAGAAAATTGCAGTAGCCGCTTCTCAGGCAATGACATTAGCAGTTCAATTAGAGATGTTTCATCGAACTGATCCAAAGGTGCATACGACATTAGTGAAAATTATTGCTCACGCCATTTGCGAAGATCTTGAGATTGAAGAAGCCAGAGCAATATTTATTAATGAGCTACGGTCGTACTTAGACATTGCACCCCTGCCTCTTCAGCTAGTCCCTGCAGTCTATGGTTAGTGTAAATTATTGTTTGCATCCTCGTACCTTGACCAAAATTATGATTTTCTATATAAGCGCCAAATTGTCGTCATGCGTACTATATATGACCAATATTTAATAACAGTAATGATTTAATATTATGAACAACATAGTTCCCTCAAATCCATGTGTTGTTTGTATAGTTTGTATAGTTAGCAATAAAAAAAAATTAGATGATAATTTTGGATAGTTACACATCGAAGACAGGGACTTTATTCCTTTTAACTTTTCAAACAAATAGTTGATACGATTGAAGAAAAGTTGGTAAATCGATTAGGTCGGGTACTAGAATGGCTCGATGTTTTATTTTATTTTTTTTTATATGAAAGGGAGGGTTTCTCACATTTTTCTGATTAATAATTATGGATGGATTGTGGGTACGTTATGGATAATTCTATGAGCAAGTTTTACTCATTTCTACTCGGGAATGTTTTTGAATCTCATAAAAACAGATCTTCTGGTTTTGTTTAGGATATGGATTATGGGTTTTTGTTGGAATTCAGATATTTTTGCTAATTCGGGTTATTTGATTAATGAATTATTTATACTTTATGTGCAGGCTATGAAGCGAGTAATTTCATGGAAATAATATTTAACGATGAGGGGCGCATTCTTTTAGAAAATTTGAGACAAGAGACTATAACACAGGAGCCCATCCATTGTATAAACAGAGTTAACGCGCCAGTAGCAATCCCATCCAGATATTTATCAACCGGAAGAAAACATGCAGATTTTAATAGCATATTGACCAGATTTAGGAAGGGTGAGACACTTTTTTACAAACATTAAATTGTAATTAATTAACAATTAATATTGTTTTTTATTTTATTTACATTAGTTGATTTATAAATACATTTCAGGATTGGATGCTCTAAACATTCGAGGTAATAGACTGATGAACCTCGATTTGGCAATAAAATTGTTCATACCAATGAGCTCTAATGAATAAAGAACCATTGCGAACTACGTTCATGTATCAACAACAGGGGATGCACAACGGATAGTACAATATGTACCGCTAGAAAGAAACCCAGTATATATTCAACTCGAACCCGTTTAATGTACCTACGGTGTACGGTATACGGTGACGCATTCGCATATGATATAATTTGATTTTAATTCTGTTTTTTTGTTTGTTTAAGTACGTAGTATGTGCTGTATGCCCCCAGATAATTAAATATAGAAATTACTGATAAAAGGGTCCTATATATGTTTTGGTATGTGAAAAGAATATTTGTAGAAAACAAATTCTGGCCAGACTTAATTTGGCCGGTTTGATGCTCCTTTGACAACCTTGTTATATATTATGCATGTCATAGGCATCCTACTGTTTTAGCCTTTAGCAAAACTTTAACGACCCCAGAAGAAGATTTTAAATGCTTGGTTTTTAACCCAATCAAAGGTTTCTAACGTCAACAATGCGGCAAGCTTCCCTCTCAAAGAGGAGGTAATACAGATTCAAATAGAACCTCCAGTTTGTCACTAACTAGTATAGTCTCAGTACCAAAGTCAACAATTAACATAATTAATTAGAATTCTGAATTTATTGAGTTGTGTGAACGAACAACCTATATATGTGAACTGGATGCTGCAATTAGAAAACCTAATTTTGCATTTTTTGCGAATGGCGACATTACAAAATGTACCGACGTTAACTTGTACATTTAATAGATTACAAAGTGTGCATGCACGGGATACTTATTACAAAAAGTACAATCTGAGATCCCATGCAAAACACCTTGTCACACACGAGCAAGTTATCATTGGAAAAAGAGAATCAACATAAAAAGACAAGCTTATATAAAAGGAAGAAACTCATCATATCTGGCACAAAACAATCTTACCTGTGCATGCCATTATGAGCTAATTCTAGAAAATTCAATAAACTAAAAAAAAAAAATTGTGATCTGATTACATAGAACATCTGTATTGAAGTTCCACATCTCGAAAGTAAATGATACGTAAACGAGCGAGTATCAACCTGAAATTATATAGAAATGAAGATAAATAGACTTACCGCATTTCGCTTAAGTCTTCCCCTAAAGAAGAGGTAGCGTGCTTCTTTTGACCGGGTTTCTGATAAGCACTTATAAGTTATAACATCACAGACCTTGACATTTGGTACATAAGGAAGTATCACATCCTTTGCAAGGCATACTCGTCTGGTTTGTGCTTAATTTGTACCTGAATTTTGTTTCTACAGCTCAAGCACCAAGATACGTCTATTTAAAGAGTGCTGAAGTTCCACAACAGTTGAGGAGCAGTAGATTTAAAAATGTTCCCATCCAACTTCAAAAATCAATACTTCTAAATTGTACAGCTATCATCCTTCTCCACCTAAAGAAACCGTAACAATCTACTATTAAACCATGGATGCTCTGTTAAGCATCTGACCAAGTAATCGTTGCTTGCCCCATGTTGGTCGGTATACCGAGTGCACGCCAGACCCCCGGCGAAGCATTTATGATATTGTTCGAACACGGCGGCTCATAATTCTGATTGGTTGTGCAACCGTTAACTGAGTCACACTCATCCACCACTGTTGCCAGCACCGAGTTGTCATTGCCATTTATCCTTATCTTCTTCAGACACCGGCTTCCTCCGTTGTACCAACCGGTGGACAGAGAAACCACCAGGTCCATGTCATTGTGGTAATTATCTAATAATTAGCCAGAAAACATGATTTTATTAGGAAATAATTAACCACTGGTTGATTTGGATTGTAATTGTTTGACACCTTATTATGCAATCATTCAGCAAAAGAGCACTCCCAATGACTGCCGCCAACAGACAATTTTTTAATTTTAGAAATAAAGAAACAAATTATCAGAAATAAGATGAATTATCTTTTATTTTTTTACCGATCCAATAGAGAGAACCGAATAATTGGTTTGATCTTAGTAATTTCCGTAAGTTGTAACTTGTTTTTGCCACATAAAACCCGAAATTTATAGGAATCAAATTATTGATTCGATTTCAATATTAGTAACTATGAAATATGTGAACCCTCTCCTCTCTTTTTTTTCTCTTCTATCTTGAAGGCCGAACTCAATTGAAAAAAAATCAATAGTGGCTCGGTCTTATTAATTTTTCACACTGTGTGGTTGATGATGCGCTTATTGTGAAAATCAGCAGGACAAAGCCATTAATTCAGTTTCATTAGTATTTTTTTTTCAATGAGATTGAATTATTAGTTTGTTTCCGATAATCTAATTGGCTAACAGAGGCCCAACATTTCACAATGGTTTTGGTGTTGCATAATTAATTAAAAGTCTAATATATATAAGTACTGGAAATGATAATAAATAGATAATGGATTAACAATATTTGTATTCAACATACAATCACACGCGGCAGGGCCACCAGCATCGCTGCCTTTGGAGAAGCCGCCTATATCCATAACAGCATCGGTGTTGTTGGTAACGGGTGGGGAACAGCGGTACTGCGGGTAGAGCTCGCCTTCCTGACAGCAATCAGCATAATTTTGAGTGATACAGAAGCCCGACTTGCCGGTAAGGTAGCCGCTCGCGTGGCACGTGCCAATCACCATGCGGATAGCTGCTCTGTTGAGATTTGGAAGGGATACAAATATGACTAGGCTGGGAAGGAGGAAGAGGGATTGAAAGTTTGGCATGTTTAATTTGATTTGAAAAATGGTGTTGAATTTCTTCCAGAGAGGGTATTATTTTTTGGAACTGGTGGAGGTTGCTAGCATAAATTGGGTTGCCTACGGGCTTGCAAGTTGCAAAGAAAGAAAAAAAAAAACTTGGTATTTCTAGTAGAAACATGATCGGCTCATCTCAGTCTTCCTTTTTTTTTATTTTTTTTTACTCATGTCAGCGTTTGATGACAACATTGAGACACACAAAGTTATAAAAATGTATATAAGATTATGCTTATAATTCTTATCAACTGCATGCGGTCAAATAGTACGACTATACAGAATTATTATTATTATTATTGTTATTTATTATTATTGTTGTTGTTGTTATTATTATTATTATTTTAAATTACTCACAGACACGAACTGCCTTCTAGACTATTTTCAAAGATATTAGACTTCACCAATATATATATTTTAATTCGGTGGATTTATCAATATGTGATTTCATGGTGTTTTTATTTTTTAAACGTTAATAACTTTAAATTTAAAGTTCAACTATCAAAATAAAACTATTAAATTTAATGTATATCATTTTCTCAACATATATAAAAAAAATACGACATTTCGACTTTTAATTGATCAGTATTAAGAGTGATAATTTGAACGTTAATTTTTTAACTTATTAATTTATATAAAAACCAAAACTAAAGAGTAATAATTCTTTCTTAAACATACATAGATAAAATAATATAGATTACATTTTACTATTTTATTTTAAGATGTACGTAACTTTTAAATTTCTATTTTGAAAAAAATAAAAATAGACACTTAAAATGTAGTTTCCTAGAGCTCTTTATAACTGTTTTCTTATGAAAATATCCTTGACTATTTTTTACTGTCCTTAGCATTGCATTCAAATTTAATTATGTAATAGTTTAATTGTTCTTGTTATATTAATGTAAACGTGTCAAATGACGTTTCCAATATACTCAATATACAATTTTTTTTTTAAAATTAACATACTTATGCGGAGAATAATTTAGTTAATTAAGATAAGTATACTAAATAATGTAATTACTTTTAGTACAATAGTAATTATTTTAAAAAATAAGTTTTTTAATAGAGTTAATAAATTTATAGTAATATACCATCCTTATATTTCTCAGACTAGATTCTTAATTTTCCATGGTGCCAAACGATTTATTGTGACTATAATTTAGGTATATTCCAATAAATGCTTTTCATTTTTTTAATAATATATTATTGATTCTTCTTCGCTCAAGAAATTGGTAGAGTCCACTTGGATAGGAGTTGACTTGAGCCTTGCAATGTAAATGCACCTTAATTTAAGTAGATAGATGATTGGATCCGGTTATACCTTCCTTTTAACAACTCTTTGTTTTCTTTTTAACATTGACGATTACTTATATGACTTCTGTATTAATATCGTCTCTTAAAAGTTATAAATATATATGTGTTAAAATGAATTAGAAAAAAAATATTAAAAGGAATTGGTTAAGTGTTTATAAAAATAATAGCTTTGTTAAAAGTAACTGAATCAATATTTTTAAACACACGCTGTCACATAGTGTTTTGAAAAAAACTCAGCCGGTCCAGACTCAGACCGTGAAACCCGCGTAACCAGATCGGATTGGGATAGGTAGGTTTGATCTGATCCAGACGGGTTACAGGACGTATCTTTCTTAGTTTTCTCTACTACAATCGTGCCAACCTGTCCAAGTCTAGATCTGTAGACCGTGGTAGCCTAGACTGTGAAAAACCCGTTCCATAACGAACCGAACCCTGCTACCCCCCCCCCCCCCCCCCCCCCCCCCCCCTCCCCTCCACTTTACACAGTCTAACCCACCATAATTTTCGAATTTTTTGAATTATTTTAAAACAATAGATTTAAAAAAATATATATATCATTCTAAAACAATTGGCTACAAATAATAAAAAAAACCACCTAGATCCGTGGGGTCCAGACTAACCTGTGGGGGTCTGAACCATGAATCAAACCACAGATTTGAGCTCTCTTCTAAAGCCAAACTGCTTGAATTAAACTATCTTGAATCGTAGACCGTGGACCGCTAGACCGAACCGGACCAAACTGCTTCATTTTCAAAACACTACTGTCACATGGTCATACATGATAATTTGTTAAAAGTAACTAACTCTGATTAAAACTAGTTATCAGTGTTACAAATTATAACAGTAATCACACATCTTACCCCCAAAAAAATATTTATTGAGTTAAAAAATCTGACGTGTTCTTCAATATATTTGTCCTTTCTCAGACGAAACACACAAAAAAAAAAGCTTTTGTAGTAAAGAAAATATTAAAAGAAGAGAAAGCTCGCAAGTTACAATAAAAAGAAGAAAGCAAAACAATTTTGTCTCCTCTCTATTAATTAAATATTTTTCTTATTATAAAATAAAATTTAGAGTCAGTACGGAAGATTGTGAGTTTAAAATTCGAATTTTTTTTTTTAATAAACATTAGAATAAAAGTTGACAAGTTAAATCTCTGTCTTTCTCATCATAAATAACATAAATAAAATGTAGAGAAGTGAAATGTTTATTTATCACTCATTCTCTCTCCTTCGGCTTTCTTCTTATTTATTTTTTTCTTTTTCTCTAGCATGTAAATTATGTTTGGTTCAAAGAAGGTGAAAAAAAAATTAAGAATAAAAAAATGGAAATCAATGAAAAAAAATATTATCATATTTTTCACTTTTTATTTTCTTTATCTTGTTTTCCTTCATAACAAATTAATTAAAAAAAGGAAAAATATAAATTTTAGAATATTAGCTGAAGTCTGATTCTCTTTTAAATAATAATTCTTCAATAGAATATCAAAAGGCTACACAATGGCAACCATAAATAATCATAATTCAATATAATAGATGGTGGGTTAAAAATTGGAATAGAATTTTTATGAACATTAAAATTTAAACTGGTATATATTCATCTTTCTCTTACAAAAAAAATTCTCTTTTGAACCAATCAATTTGTTTTGGGTCAAAGTCAACAATTATCAGTACCATCAAATTTGACGACAGTAGCAGATGCGAACTCGCTTGATACCAGTAACCAGACCAGGACACGGACACGGACACACCATCTCAAGTCAGACTTGGTCGTGTCAATTTCCAATTTTTCCATTCATTCATTCATGTAGTTGTAGTCATGTTCTCAATTCGATCACCTCAGTTTTCGTTTTCCCTCTTTCTCACATGTCACCGCTGCTCTTCCCTCCAAACCCCCTTCTCTAAAACCCTAAATTCCACCTCTTTCCCTCGTCTCACCCTCTCCCTCTCCTCCCCGGCCGCCGCCATGTCCTCCTCCTCCTCAGGGAAGCGCTCCATCAATGACGTCCTCATGGGCAATGCTCGTGCCGCTGCCAAAAAGACCAACAAACCAGCAGCGCCGCCGTCTTCATCCCAGCCCAAGAAGGTCAAAACCCTTGAACAGTGTTTTGGCGCCAAAGAGAAGGAGACTGAGAAGCCAAAGGAGATGGTAATTGAAAAATCTGAGAATGTAGCAGAGGAGAAGACGAACTCGATTGTAGAGGAAGAGCTGAAGAGTACAGTCAAACAGAAAGTTAAATCTCTAGAGAAAGGCACTTCTTCTTCCTCACCAAAGAAACCCAAAACCCTGGCTGCTTGCTCTAAACCAAATAATGCACAAGAGAAAACCTTGAAACCTTGCCAAGAAGAACAAGAAAAGCCACAAGATAAAGACCCAGAATCGGATCCCTCGCAAGAGAAGAAGGCGAGTCTTGAGCTGAAGAAAAAAGGTGAAAACTTTGACCCGAAGAAAGCGGCATTCTGGAAACCAGGCGAACTGGTCCCATTTCGGTTCTTGGCATATGCACTCGATCTCATCTCGAATGAATCGGGTAGACTTGTAATTACCGACATTTTGTCGAATGTGTTCAGGACAGTCTTAGCCACTACACCTGGAGACCTTCTCGCAACAGTGTACCTTGCGGCCAATAGGATTGCGCCACCTCATGAAGGGATAGAACTTGGGATTGGGGATGCGTCTTTAATAAAGGCACTTGGCGAGGCTTATGGGAGGAATGATGACCAGGTCAAGAAACAACTCAAGGTAATATATGAAAAGTATAGTTTTGTATCCAAATAACATACTAGTTGCATCTATGCATTAAACTAATTTTTCCCGATTTTAACGGCATGGCAGGAACTTGGTGATTTGGGCCTTGTAGCTAAAATGAGCCGTTCGTCCCAAGGAAGGATGCTTTCTTACTTTAGTAATTCTCAGAAGAAGAAATCTCAAAGTTTGACAATCGCTAAGGTGCTGGATACCTTTCGTACAATTGCAAAGGTGAGATATCTCCTTGTTGTTCTTTCTATAGGCTGGTACATTACCTACCAGTATATCTGAGAGAGTACTGGTACAGCATAAAGTGGCTTTTGTCCTCATTTTATTTTTCTGAATATCAATCTGGTACAGCTGGGTTTTTGCTGGGGCAATGCTGGACAATTTTGTCTCGTTTTGTTTACCATGATCTATTGGCATTGTGGATTGACTGCCACTGGTACCCGCTTGACTGGTACAGAGCCAAATTCTTGGTTTAGCTGCCCTCTTCGCTGAGTGTCAGCTGTTTTTGTACTTTTCATCTTTTTTCTCCAGTTTTGTTTCCTGGGCTTTAGATATCTTGTGACCTATTTACTTGATTTTTTTTTTAATTAATTTATATAATGGCCTTTGCTAATGTGGGTCTACTTTTAAAGATCAAAACACTTTAGCCATAAGAGTGTTCTTCTCTTTTCTTAATCCAAGTAGGAATCTGGAAAAGATAGTCAAAACAAGAAAAGAGAGCACATGAAAGCACTCCTAGTAGCAGCTACTGATTGTGAGCCCCAGTATATCATCCGTCTTCTTCAGGTAAATCTTATCGACTGTCTCTTTTGCCTTTCTCATCAATGTATGTTAATTTCATCTTTGCACTCTGCAGTCTAAAATGCGAATTGGGTTGGCTGAGAAAACAGTCCTGGTTGCCCTTGCACACGCCTCTGTTTACTCGGAAAATTCATCTTCAAAAAACCAAGCCTCTCTTGAGGAGGTAACAGCTTTATCTTGGTTTGCTCTAAGTAATAATAAATATTTAATTGGAAAAGACTAACTAATCAGCCCTTGTAATAATTTACTAAAATTGTAATTACGTCACTTTGCTTTTTTTCTTTTTTCTTTTTGTGAATTGTATTATATATCCTTGTTAAGACAACTTAGTTGTATGAACTGTGAAGGCTGCTAGAATCATTAAGCAAGTATATTCGGTTCTACCAATCTATGACAAGATCGTGCCGGCACTTCTTGATGTTGGTGTGTGGAAGCTTCAAGAAACATGCAACTTCTCTCCAGGTGTGCCTGTGGGTCCCATGTTGGCAAAACCAACTAAAGCCGTGTCAGAAATCCTTGATAAGTTTCAGGGCACAGAATTTACATGTGAATACAAGTATGACGGTGAACGGGCTCAGGTATTGTGAATTTGGTTAATTTATTTTGTAGTTCTGTCTATTTTGTAGTAATTTTAATTTCTTTAAAATGATTCATTTTTATATATTTTTGAGAGAAGATACATTGCATGGAGGATGGTACAGTTGAGATTTACAGTCGCAATGCTGAAAGGAACACTGGAAAGTACCCAGATGTGGTCAATGCCGTATCGAGGTATCAATGCAGCCAATTTCAAAATTTATCATTGTGGTCCAAATATGTAATTTAAATTTTATGGCCAAAACCTGAAACAAAATCTTTTAGTGAACTTGAAATATTTTAGTGTTTTTAACGAGTCTTATTGGATAAGGTTCTAGGGGAGCAACCCAAATTGTTCCTAAATTTAACTGCTTTGTGTTATTTATATTATAAGGCAGTTTCAATTTATTATTATATTATTATTTCTGTGGGACACCTTGTACAGATTCAGGAAACCTACAGCAAAGACTTTTGTTCTAGATTGTGAAATTGTTGCGTATGATAAAGAAAAGCATAAGATCTTGCCTTTCCAGGTTAATATTCCATGTTTGCATTAACTAAACCCTAAATTTCTTTCTTCTATCCAACTCTATTAAATATTATGATCACCTTTTGTTCCTTTATTTCTCTTCCAGGTCCTTAGCACTAGAGCCCGTAAAGGAGTTGTTATAAGTGATATAAAAGTGTCAGTTTGTACCTTTGGCTTTGACATTTTGTATTTAAACGGCCAACCTCTACTAGAAGAGCAACTCAAAGTTCGTCGTGAGGTAACATAAATTCAAAGTCAATTTAGGATGTCTTATCTAAGTTTTGTGTAAACTTATATTTCCGATTATCTGAGAATTTTATGCTTGCAAAAGAGTATGTCCTTTTAGACTACTGAGATATTCACCGGCGCTTTTGACAGCATCTTTACAACTCGTTTGAGGAAATACCCGGTTTATTTCAATTTGCCACTGCAATAACATCAAATGACTTAGAGGAGATACAGAAGTTTCTTGATACAGCTGTCAATTCCAGGTACGTATGAAAACTTATATATAGTATGGCCTTGTTGATAATTTGATTATTTTTATTTGCAAATACTGCCTCTTGGTATATATTCACCCCAATTTATCTAAATAGACACGACCTGCATTATGTACTTGTGCTTTTACCTCTCGTATATATTTTTTACTTGTGATTTTATCTCTCACATATATATATATATTTTTTTCATTCTCAAAGTTGTGAAGGGTTGATCATCAAAACAATGGATAAGGATGCAACTTATGAACCTGCAAAGCGGTCAAATAATTGGTTGAAATTGAAGAAAGACTATATGGATAGGTACATTATATGCTCTCAAATTAGTCGGTTGATATTCTTGCCAGTTTGGATATATCCCATTTTGTAGAGTTATCAATTTTTTTTTATAATGTACGGCACAATACTTCACAATTTCTTATACGGGGAATTGCTTATTCTTTATGCAGTGTAGGGGACTCGTTGGATTTGGTGCCTATTGCCGCATTCCATGGCAGGGGAAAGCGCACTGGTAAATGCGGGATATTGTTCATAACTTCTACATGATAAATATTGCACTTTAGTTTGGTAGATGTACTGTGGTAACTTTTATGGTCTGAAGCTGCGCATATTTATTTATTGTTCTTGCAGGTGGATATGGTTCATTTTTACTTGCTTGTTACGATGAGCAGAATGAAGAATACCAGACGATATGCAACATAGGTAATATTTGAGCATCTTTTCATCTGCCCAGAAATAAAAAATATATATTATTTGGTGCACAGAAGATTTTTTTTTTTTCATTCTCTTTTAAAAATTAGGTACGGGGTTTTCTGAGGCACAATTAGAGGAGAGAACTGCAAGCCTTCGGAGTAAAGTGATTCCCAAGCCAAGGGTAATTTTAATTCAGTTCAAATTCATATTATAGCTTTTTCATTGTGAGTCTATGGTAATATTATACATATTACACAGCAGTCTGCACTATGGACTCATATCTTTGTGTTAAAAGGCCAAACAGTCAATCTAAACCGTTCAACATGATCTTCATATGAAAATGTTCCTGCAGATCAAATTTTACATTTTTCTTTTATTTTTACTGTTTTGTTAGATAGGTAGAAAATCAGATTGAAATTTATGGACCATTCAAAAGCAGTGATTTTCTACCGATCTAAAAAAATTAGTAAAAAATCCTAAAAAAAGGGTAAAGTACATTTTCATATGGAGATTATGTTTAATGGTTAGGATCGACTGTTTGAACTTTGAAAATAGAGATCTGGATCCATTAGCATGGGTCGATTTGTAATATGCATATTACCATAGTCTCACTCTTTGATTGTTGTCTTTGTGTGTGTGTTTTTTTAATTTTTGGTTAAAATTCTCAATTCTTTTTTTTTTTTTCCGACTTTTCACCTAAAACAGGCATACTACAGATATGCTGATACCATGAACCCTGATGTGTGGTTTGATCCATCGGAGGTAAAGATGCTTTTTAACTTATTTGACTTTATAAAATTTAGAACTGTTGTTCTAAATCACCTCAGTAGTATGTTATGGACACGTGAAAACTGTAATAACCTTCAAGTGAGGGAAAAATGTAGAAAAACATGATTCAAGCACCAATTGATTTCTTTTAATATAAAATGTGGTCAAAAAGACTTTCATTTAATACTAATATCCTTTGTTTTGTATGATAATAGGTTTGGGAGGTTAAAGCGGCTGATTTGAGCATCAGTCCTGTTCACCGTGCTGCTAATGGTATAGTGGATCCCAATAAGGTCTGTAGAACTTTAAGCCTTCTGCATTGAGTTCTACTCTGCATAGTGCGGATTGGTCCATACTATGGATCAATATTTTCGTTTTCAAAGTTGAAATAGTCGATCTGAACTGTTCAACATGACCTCCATATGAAATTTTACATTTTTTTTAGATTTTTTAATATTTTTTCGATAGGTAGAAAATCACTATTTTTAAATGATCTAAGAATTTTTAGATCAAGTGATTTTCTACCTATCTAAAAAAATAGTAAAAAATGTAAAATCTGCATTTTCATATGGAGATTATATGTTGAACGATTCAGATCGACAGTTATTGAGATATTGATCCATGGTACTGACCAGTCCGTGCAATGCATAGTGCCATAGCTTCACTCTTGTTTAATTATCTCTAAAATAGAGATAACAAACTTGGACATTTTTTTTATTGTTCTTTGTAGGGAATTTCACTTCGGTTCCCTAGGCTATTGCGCATTCGGGATGACAAAAAACCCGAGCAGGCAACAACATCAGACCAGGTACGTGAAGTATATCTATGTTTTTTATTTTTAGCCTCATTTGTTTTTACTTCATGATTTCTTAAAAAAAATCGGCTTTTCTCTTTTCAGGTTGCAGACATGTACCGTGCTCAAAAAATTTATCATGGCAATAATAATGACGACGAGGATGATGACTAAGCATATTATGTATTTGCTCCTTGTTGTTCTCAAGGAGGTACGTTAAATATATGATTTATTGGTATAATAATCCTTGTAATTATACTTGTAGTACTGCTCATTTATCAAGCCAACTGGTACACACTATTATATACCCATTAAAATACCGATATGAGAATTAAGAAGCTTATATTGGCTGGAGCTTGATGCCTAGGCCTTGGTTAAAACCAGAAGTTCATGAATTACACAAAAAAGAATAAAAATATAGATTATTACAAAGCTGAGATTATTACAAATTTCAGACAACCCTTGTTTTTGAAGCCATTGTTATGTATCTCAAGCACCAAAATTAGATGTCTTAACCTTTTCTTTTTCTTTAACTTTTCTTTTTCTTATTTTTGTGTCGAATTTCAAGTTGAAATGTTTAATACAATGGAAATCTATGCCCCAGGTGTACAGGATATTTAATGGTGGGATGGCATCTGATTATGCAACATTGCTTGAGATTTCCTATTTTATTAACTTTTTTCGTTATGGAGCAGTCTCCGCTTGTGAATCTTTATTGCTTCTCAATCAACAAAGGTGAGAGGTATGGTTGAGTGTTTTTTTAGAGGGAATATCGTCATCTTAATTTTTTTAACCGCTGTAACTTCCAGCGCCAAAAAGTTAAAATTTGCAGAAAAAAAAAACTATAAATTTGTTCATCAAAGTTGGTCTGAAACATTTGTTTTTTCACTAATCAGAATTCATTGTGTAAACAGTTGCTTAGGATTTCTAACAACATAATTGTTGTTTATTGATTATGATAGTTTGCAAAAAAAAATGTTTCTTTTTTATGATTATTTATACTAATATTTCCTGATTCATCTATTTTTGGTTACTTTTTCAGGGTATTCATTTTTAATGGTGACCCAGAGATCCTAGTTCATGGCTTAATTTTCCTTGTATGTAGAATATGTTGTATATCTATTGTAATGTGTTAATCTACAATTTTAGCTAGGAACGAGTTTGATGTTTTTGTTGTGTGCATTATGATGTGTTAATCTTCTGATGAGACAAGTTTTTACAGAGCAAGCTAAGTAGACAAAATTTAAGGGGGAGATTTAAAAAAAAATTAGTGAATCGATCTCAAAATGACCAAAAACACTCTTTTCTCTTACTAGTCCACGACGCCACGTCAGTTAGGGAGGTATTTAAATAGATTTAAAAGATAAATGTTAAAATAAAATTACTAGATATGATTTATGTTATTTTTTTTATGTACATGTAAAATATCAATATTAATAAATTCTTTATAAAATTCATATAAAATCAAAATCGAAAAGTGATAATTTTTTGTGTATGTAAAAAAATAAAAGTGGTCACATGTAACAATTTTATTTTGACATATAAATTCAAAATTTATATTATTAGCAAAATAAAAGTGAAGTTGTTTGAACCCTCATTTAAACTCATTTAAATAATGCCTCAATTATCCAGCAAGGTTATAAAACCTGAACATGCGGCTGAACTGAAGCATTAAAATCTCTTCATCCGTAAACAGTTGTTCAAATAATAATTTAACATGTCTACATCTGCAAACTTTGACTACTTACAAGCTAGTTTACAAGCAGTTCACTAGCCTAAAGGCCAAGTTGCAACAAACTGAGAGCAAATTAATCAAAACATCGATTGTTACAACAGGTTCCTAATTTTGAAGCCATGAATGCAATAATTGACGATTCACGGTCAAGTCAGATCAATCAACACAAACGTAGCTGAGTCACATAGAACTAGGGTTTCTCTGTCATCTCATAGTAGACTGTTTAACAAAAGATCTACCTCCACAACTGGCATTAGCACAAAAACAGGAGTTCAGCTAAGCACAATTAAAAAATATATATATCTATCTATCTATCTATATCAATATGCAGGGGTTGTGGTACTCACCAGTATTGGATGTTGATGTTTAGAAACCGTACATTCTCGATGGATTGTGATAATGTAACTGAGCCTTCTATTATCTGATCTTTCTTTAGTTCCATTGGATCGAATAAATACAGGATCGTCTGACCTCAAGGAAGAAAACAGAAATCTGTTGGTTAAATCAAGGTCCAAGAAGAGTGGGGCCATGGTACCATGCATACCGCAGATTGGTCCATATTACAGATCAATATTTTTGTTTCCAAAGTCCAAATAGTCAATTTGAACCGTTCAACGACATCACCATATGAAAACGTACTTGCAGACTAAGTTTTACATTTTTTTTAATTTTTTTACTATTTTTTTTAGATAGGTAGAAGATCACTACTTTTGAATGGGCAAGAATTTTTAGATCAAGTGATTTCTACCTATCTAAAGAAAAAGTAAAAAAAAATATAAAATTTGATCTACAGGTCCATTTTTATATAGATCGCATTGAATGGTTCAGATTGATTGTTTGGACTTTGAATATAAAGATATTGATCTATAGTACCATAGCCTCACTTGTCCAAGAAAATAGATAGCATATTACACTATATGCACAAGGCAGCAGAAAAAAAATACAATTCATCCAAAACAGGGTACTTAGAAATTATATGAATATGTTCCTTCAAGACTGCTAAATAGGTAGTATATATTATTTTGTGAAAAAAATAAAAAATTGAAAACAATGAAACTATTAGAAAACCTGTTGCCAGTGGGTAGGATAATCCTCTGGTGCAGTTGAAAGTACAACCGCAGCATCAGAATTTGCTTCAGTGCCTATGGGCCCATTAAACTCAACATCAAACCAAAATCCGAACCCATGAAGAGGAGCTAAAGACAGAAAAATTAATTAAAAAAATAAGAAAAGATAACCAATAATTTCAATAAGAAATGACCTGTCAATGATTAGCACTCACCTTGAAGCATTGACGAGAATTCAAAATTTGCAGTGATAGATTGAAGTTCTTCAACTCTGATAGTGTAACAATCAACTTGCATAATCTGTTCACAAAATTTCACCATGCAATTTTGGTAAATATCAAATCGTCCAATATACATTGTATTTACAATTTTACATAAAAATAAAACCAGTATTGGGAAATAAATAGTTGGAGCATCAAACCCATTAGTTTACACCACTAAAAATTGCAAATTCTTGTTTGAAAATTTCTCTCACAAAGAAAACACTTACCACACAGGGCCATGTCAGAACACTTTCTCCTGTAATTGTCTCAACAGAGGGCTCAATAAACGCACATTGTTTCGCCAGAGACTTCATTGAGGACACTGATAAGACAATAATACATAGCCCAATCAAAATGCCCAGAAAAAAAAAAAAAAAGAATCTGTACTAACCTAAAATAAGCATATCAGAAAGAGACCAGGATTGACAAAACTCTTACTTTTAATTCCATAAACATCTTGCCAAAAATCAATGCTATCGTGATACCTTTCAGGATTTGTGATTGGTGCCATGTAAAGCTGAAATTCATAAATAGATGCGAATGGCTGATGTAAATATTTGCAGGGTGGATGCAAATGCCTCAAGAGTAGAGTATATGAACATTCAGAAACTTACTGTAGCGTGAGAGGGAAGAATAAGCCCTCCTGGCTTCAGCCATTTATCTCTTGCAAAAATCACACTAGCCAGCATACTCTAATATAAATTCAAATGAAAATTTGAGAAATAATAAGAACAGTGGTATTTGGTTGAGGCCTAAAGTTTTGGAGGCCTAAGTCGGTTATTCCAACTTAGGACGGCCTAAGCTACTTATGTTTGGTTAAGGTCTAAAGTTATGTCATGGCTTAAGCTATTAAGAAATAGTGTCAACTAAAGAAAAGGAGAGGGAAAAAAAATTGAATAGTCGCTGACAGTGGGGCCATAAGGGGCCTATGTTTCGTGGAAAAATTGAGGCCTCAACCAAACACCACCACAAGAACATCTCCTCTCTTAATAACAACAAATGTTCCTCATAAGTCATACCTCATAAAGTAGCATATAGCCCATCCATTCAGATATAATGACATCAACTTTCTCTTCTATGTCCACGTCCTGTCAGATTCAGGATTTGAAAATAATTAAAATATTTGGAACTGAGAAAATTGCGTGTACAAAACTTGGAATATAAAGTACATTGCTGCTTATTTATTATGAACTTAAAAAAAAAGGATAAGGAAAAAGAAGAGCAAAATGCGCACCTCAATTCGTCCATGTAAGACAATGATCTTGTCAGACAAATTGTTTTCATTTACAATATCTGCAGCCTGAGATTATTTTTTCCAAAAAGGAAACATATTAGTTAATTTATCTACTAGAAGAAGGCAATATCACAAAAAATACTGAATTAAATTAGTAAGCACAAAGAATGTGAAAGCTCTACCTGAACAGCAATGTCGCTTGCCTCAACAGCATATACCTGACAAGACAATATATCAAATTCTAGTTAGTAATAACTATAAATCCATATTTCCGAGCTAGATAGAAGGTAATCAATGATTGCATCCAAAATGCCTTAACTTTAAAGAAAAAGGTAGAGCTGTGATTACCCGTCTAGCACCAGCAAGGGCACAAAATATAGAGAGTACACCGGTGCCACATCCAACATCTAACACAACCTAT
This sequence comes from Carex rostrata, assembly GCF_964058835.1. NCBI lineage: Eukaryota > Viridiplantae > Streptophyta > Magnoliopsida > Poales > Cyperaceae > Carex > Carex rostrata. The sequence continues at coordinate 6,796,274 of NC_135924.1, forward strand.
GAACAGTGACTTCTTGTAAGAAACATAAAAGGAATTTAGTCAAAATGATTAATTACTACAGTAATACCTTGCCAGAAATGAAATCTTGGTGTTGTCTAATGGCATTTCGGTAACTCTCTGTTCGAACTCGATCCTGTTAAGATTCCAATATATTAACCTGTTAGAAGGCTAGGTTAACATAATCAGCAAGTTAAATAGAAAAGTGAAAAGTAGCAGTTTACTCCCTCCGTCTTCTATTTTTTCAAGCCCCAAAATGATGAACATTTCATACAAAAACAACTAACTACATAATACACACCAATTGGCTGCTTTCAGCAATTAATTTACAAATATTAGATACTAATTTCAAAATAATTATCAATTTGGATAACGTACGTCACTAATGTGGCACGAATTGATTATAAACAATAAAAGATGACATAATATGCTGTATACACATGCTCACATAGTTCAATGCACAAAAATTAATATATCTTTTAGAATTATCACAACAAAATTTTGCGTGGTGATATATTCAAGAATTGTCAATTTTGATGATTTTTATATGTTTAAATGAAATTTAAATTGACTAAAATATCAATCCATATTTGCAATGTGATGTAGATGCATTCAAGCAGTAGATAATTGCAAAAAAAAAATAATTAATGTGCTAAGAATTAGTTTAAATAGCCGCAATTAGCCTACGGGCAGAGAAAAATTCATCTGACTGTTACCAACTTCTTACGGATCCCCAAAAAACAGTTGATGATCCAATTAAGGAGTACATAAATAGACTAGCCTGCCATATATTGTGTATATGCCGGTGCATGCATCTTATCCATACAGTTATCATAATTAACTAACCGGTGAAAGAAATCACTGAAACCAAACCTAATCATGCTTAATAGCTGTCTAAAGAGCATTTTACTGATGTTGGCTTAATAGCTTGACAGCTGTTTTCAATTTCTACCTAATTTTACTGATGTAGATGCTCTAATTAGCTAATTAAGTGGCTGATAATAGATACCTTGAGCATCTCTTCATGTACGCCCAAATGGGAGTACGCTTTGAAGTAGGCAATATCAAAATCCGTGCACGGTGGCGCCGTCGGTTGGCTTGCCGGAGCGAAACGTCCAGCACCGCCGCCGGTGAGCCTCGGCCTTCCAGAACGCCCCCTTGACCGCCGTACCAGCTTCCCATTACCTAGCGCTGTGTCACCTGGCCCCATTTGCCAGAGAAAGGGAGCGAGAGCTAGAGAAAGGAGATTTCAATAGTAAGGGTTTTGGAGAAATCGGGGATAAGCGAGGGATCTAATTTTCTATGGACAGTCTCCTTGTTTCTTTTCTTTTGCGGTAATTTTATATGTTGTTGTGTATGTAGTTGATTTGTTGAATGAATCTCGTACGGCCGTGTTTTGATCTTAAAGAAGTCAAGAACTGTGACTGACGTGAGACTGTTCCCTTGCGTACAGTCCAGAGCAGCCACTTGCCAGTAGGCAGCGAACGGGTATCCTCTCTCTCAGGTAAAAGTAAAGCGGAACGCACCGAATCTCCCACTCCACTGGATAAAAAATTTCTTTTTTTAAAGTTATTGACACAAGAATCTTTAGTGAATTTTAAAATTTAAAATAAAATTATACTAATATTTAAATATTAAAATTCAATCTGAATTCACATGTAGTGACATTAGTCTTTTGCTATACCCGAAACGGGTTAAACCCGTTTTACCCGGCCCGTATTCGTTACCCGTTTGACCCGTACCCGTTGCCCGGGTCAAACGGGTAGACGGGTACGGGTAATATACGGGCCGGACAAGGCATTTGAAAAAAAAACCCGTTGTACCCGTACCCGTTTACCCGCCTACCCGTACCCGCCTACCCGTCTACCCGTACCCGTTACCCGTACCCGACCCATTCCAAATTTGAATTTCAAATTTTTTTGGCGGCCTCCTTTTAAATTTCAGATCCAGTGCAATCCTAAGGGATTGTAGGGTCCCTCCAATTCCAAATCCAACATTTTATTTAAATCTGCTACAATCCTAAGTAAATTTGGGCCGTTCGTTTCTATTAAACAGAAAAAAAAAAAAAAAAAACCCGCCCGGACCGGACCCGTACCCGTGGTACCCGTACCCGTCAACCCGCAACGGGTACGGGTAATAAATGGACCGGATAGAGGTTTTGGGAAAATTACCCGTCTACCTGTCACGGGTTTTACCCGTACCCGGCCTACCCCTTTACCCGTCCTACCCCTTTACCCGTCCTACCCGTTACCCCTAACGGGTTACCCGGAACGGGTCACGGGTAACCCGTTAGCAAACCACTAAGTGACATTAGGAGTAGAAAATTTCTATTCACAGAGAGAGACATGTAATCCGGTTCTAAAGTGGAACCCATAATTTTACGATCAGATTTATTTAAATGTAGAGGTTCTTTTTAAGATTTGTGTTAAGTTAAAAAATGGTCTAAATTCACTAATTCTATCGAACAGTATCCTTACAGAACCTGGGAGGATCCGAATTCATAGGCAAGCCATTATTTTTTTTTTTATTGTCTATCTCATTCTTTAAGGGTGTGTTCGGATTTTACCGTTTACGTGAGAAAAAAAAAATCACTCAGATTGAATTTTTTTTTTCCCACGTGAACAGTAAAATTTAGTTCAAAAATTTTGCAATTCCGTTTCTATTCTTATTCCCGTCCGTCTGCCGAACACACCCTAAAGGAATTGAGGAAAATCTGATGAACAATATATCCAATTTAATCTTATGTAGTTATTTGATTCATACGAACATAAAATTAGATCAAGTGTTTATGAATCTTAATGCGGATCAGACAATCTAATCATATATTAGACCGAATATTACATGATGCCAATCTGATCGCCTCAGCTGTTTTTTTTTTCTCAAATCAATAACAACATATCTGGATTTTAAATGTTTATATATCTATTTTTAAAGACATATATTAAATACTAGCATCGTACCCGTGCGTTGCAACGGAAACATATTATTTCATTATAAAATATTATAAAATGAAGAAGATCAAGCGTTTCATTATTTTCATGACCTTTTTGGAAATCAACCATTCAAATACGTGCTGCACAAATCTCAAAGCAATAATAATACTGATACGATACGATACGGATACGGCGATACGACAATTTTCAAAAATGAAGGATACGATACGGCTATTAAGAGAGTGGCTAATATGCATTCGGTTGCATATGGACCGAAGTGCTTACGGTCCAAATTTGATTTTTCAAAATCCAAATGGTCGATCTGAACCGTTCATCTTGTTCTCCATATTAATATGTGCTTGGAGACCAAATTTTATATTTTTTTGAATTTTTTTACTATTTATTAAGTATTTTACAAAATTGTTGATCCAACGGTAGCTTAACAAAATAGTAAAATCAGCAGCTACCGTTGGATTAACAATTTTGTAAAATACTTAATAAATAGTAAAAATATTCAGAAAAATATAAAATTTGGTCTCCAAGCACATATTAATATGGAGAACAAGATGAACGGTTCAGTCGACCGTTTGGATTTTGAAAAATCAAATTTGGACCGTAAGCACTTCAGTCCATATGCAACCGAATGCATATTAGCCACTCTCCGGCTATTAATATATATATATATATATTTTTATTATTTTATATATGATATTTATATAATTATAATTTAAATCAAATTTGTATAGAAAAATAGTTAAATACTATATTTATCTACAAGATAATACATGTGAACTCTAGTGTAGTGGTAAGAATTTGGCACCAACAGAATCCAACTGGGTTCGAATCCCGCCTTCAGTTGAAAAAAAAGGGTGCGCGGTGCACAGGCTCGGTCCGCAGGCATCGCGCGTTGTTCAGAGGCGCGGTCCACGGGTGCGGCGCGACCAGTGCATGCTTAAGTGTTGAAGCGCATAATTTGGAAAATGTGCAATCTGAAAATTCAACGGCTGAGCATCCTCCAAAAAAAAATCAGTAAATCAGGACCCTTGCAGGATCTAGACATTAAGTTCCTTAATAAGGAGGAAAGATCATTAACTTTAAAACTAAAGTACATCATCATTTTAACCTCCTTTGCTTTCTAATCCACGTTAATGTAGCCGAACAAACATCCAACAACATCACCTTAGTAGGTTAGATTAAGGAAACTCATTAAATGCATATTGTTAAAAACTTTCTTAATTCAGGCTTTCTCTCGCCTTAAGAAGAAGTCTTCCTTAAATCCTCTTTGGAGCATTTTACAGACTTCACAATCAATCTGGTTTCTTATTTAGTCCGAATTTTCAATTGCGGTTAGTTATCTTCTTCTAATAATTGATTACTAGTTTAGTCTTTTTTTTTAAAGAGTAAATTTCGTCAGATCATCAAACTTTGTCTTATGTCATAAATTGATCATTCAAATTTAATTTCTCTTTATATGGTTATTGAATTTTTCATTTATTCCAATCAAGTTACTCCGTTATTTTTTTAGAAAAGATTTTCGTCCACAACTTTCTGTTCACATTTTGTCCACAAAACCTTATCCACTCTTGTTTAACCCTTTTTAACGGACCAGTACCCACATTCCAACAAAACTCAAATACATGTATATAAACCTTCCTTTTTTGATACGTCTCTTTCTATTTTCTTTCGACTTCGCTGTGTTCCTTCAAATCAAAATAAACACAACAACAAAGATCTCAAACCAAAAATAACAACTATTTCCTTGCTCTCATCACTGAGACACGAGTGAAAATTAAGGTCGCGAGTCTAGAATCTGTGAAATCTCTTTTCCTCTTGGATCGCTGGTTCAACTGTACCGGGTCGACGGCGACCCGCGATTGAGAACATCCGTACCAAATCGCAAGTTGCGCCCGTCTGGGCTATTCTAGGTAACCCTGTTACGAACCCTAGATCTAATGGATTTTGTGCTCCCGTACGCTATTGAGCTCTGAACATTCAATTGCATACCAGTTGAATCTTTTGATTTTTCTGATGAAAAGTAGAATTGGACGGAGGAAGTAATTTTTCTAATAGAAAGTCATAGATCTTACTAGTTTTCTACGGTTCTTTGAAGTACATATCAATTGAATTGTCGTTTTCCCGATGAAAAGGTAGAATTGGATGTCGTTTTCTCAAATTGGACGGAGTAAGTGGTTCATACAAATGAACTACTTGTAGATTGTTTTGAAAATTAGAAATTACCTAAGCACGCTTACCATGATAGCATCCCTCACCCAAGCTAGAGGCAGTAATTAATTTATTCCAGTATGGACTATGGTATGAATCTCTCCACAAATAAGATGGCATGGGCATTTTATCAAGAGAAAAGGTAACGTCCCCCCATGTCCAGTCCCCGTAAAATCCCCGCAGCTATTTTATCCACTCTCTTATCCACTATCTAACAGAATTCTAACGGTACGGATACGACCTTTTATAAACTTCTGATCCCATCTCTTCATTTAAAAAAACCGATTAGAAAAGGCTGAAAAAGAAAAAAAAAAAACGAAGGACTGCTCCGATCAACCTCCCCACGGCGAGATCTTCGCGCCGCCGCCGTGTTCGCACCGGAGGCTCCAGCGCAGATCACCTCCGTGGCCTCCGTTCCGATCTCTCTCTCCTTCCTCTACAAATTTAGCGATCTCCCTCTCCTCGCTCGCGCCGCCGTTGCCGTGTTCGCACTGGAGGCTCCAGCGCAGATCACCTCCGTCGCCTCCACTCCGATCTCTCTCTCCTTCCTCTACAGATTTAGCGATCTCCCTCTCCTCACTCGCGCCGCCGCCGCCTTCCCACCGGAGGCACCAATACCAGCACAGAGGCACACATGTAAATTTGCTTTTTAATGAAATATGAACGACTTGTAAAATAGGAGATGTTTTATATGTTAATTGTGTCTATTTGTGGAATGCTTGTAGCACGGTAATTAATTTTTTTCATATTTTGTTTATTTTCTTTTGTATTTGTTTGTTGCCTTACTGTTGCAATATATCTAATTTGCTTCATGAATTAATGCCAAAGGAAATGTGTGGGTTTCATTTCATAAAACTATCTAAATCTTTGTAAATTAATTTATTGTGGGGGGATGAGTGGACTGAGGGATTTTTGTTTTGTCTCTACTGGAGAGGTGCTTGAGTCCTTAATTTACTGGTAAAATTTACCTAAATCCTTGAAAATTAATATGGCAGTTGTGAACAACAACATCAGAGCTCAGATTTACACCATCAGCTCCTTCAATGACCAAGATGGCTGAGCTGACTGGTCATATCTCCCGTGTTCATGGCTCAGGTATATACACTTTTGCAATTTTTACTTGCATTTATATACTTAATTATTTGTTATATTTAATTTTAGCCTACTGCTCATTCTAGATCATTTATTCATAAGTTTGTTGGGTGTGTAATTGAAAATCTGTAAATATGGTTGTGAGTTGTATCAAGTATTTTCATAGTTTAAATTGCATATCACCTCTTAAGTTGGCCTTCCTTCAAACAATTTTTTTTGCCAAGATTTATATTACAAGATATTTGATTAATTGAAATCAGGCTTGTCAGAATTCATTGGCAATTGTGCAAGTTTCAAGGCAACTACTGGTCAAAACATCTGTTGATCATGAAAGAGGACAATCAGGTACCTATTAGTAACTAATTTGCTAATTAGTCTTTTTATTTTTTGCATTTTTTATTAAGATCTTGACACTGACAAGGTCTCTCTCTCAGTTCTCGCTTGGTTTATAGTATCAAGTAAAAATGTTTACAGAATTATGTGAAGAAGTTTACAGATACTTTGACTTGTTACTGAGCTCTTGAGTAAAGCATAATACTTTGTATTTATTTGATCTGAGGGTATAAAAAGATCATATCAAATACAATGATGGTATTATGTCAGGATTACGACTTCCTACTTGCTAACCTTAGAGGCTCAGTTTGGTACCTTTAGGCCATTTTTTTTTCTTTTGCGATGGAATTATTAAAACCTAGCAAATGTTAGAAGGTTTCAGACCTTAATTTATTTTAAATTGTTTCTGGTGACACTTGTACTTTACTGGTAAGAGTCAGCATTGCACATTCTGTTTTTTCTGTTTTCATTTGTAGAATCCTTATAGGACAAATAAACAAAACACTTACAAAAGAGCCAAAGCTGCTTTACACCTGACAGGTGAATGTTTTGCAGTAGACTATGTCTATGGGCCTAATATGCTCAAATCTTATATTGTTAGAAATACCAAATGCTTCAAAAATTTACATAGCATAAGAAAGTTACTGTTTCATTTGCTCAAAATGGGAGTTAAAAGTACCCATATCAAAATTTCTCAAGTGCTCCAGAGCATTTCGTTAACTCAACTAATATGTTTGTAGATTTTAAAATATCATTACTAGAAAAGGGAAAAGTTGTCAACAAAATGGTGTATATACTTTTTGATCAAATTGAAATGGATCTAACAGTTGGTGTAGTTTGCATTCTTGAAAAAAGTTGGACTTTGATTTATAATTCAAGAAAATAAAAATTTCAGCTGTGTTTTGAAATGCAGCTGGTTAGAAATTTACTATTTAAAATGTTTACTCTTCGATTGAGGAAGCATGAGAAATTGAAGAAGCTGGATCAACCAGAGTACATCACAAAAGCCCAAGGCACTGTAAATAACAAAGAGGGATGGACTGGTTCATTCAATTGCGATCAGGTAGTTAAAATCAGTGGCTTAATAGTGCTTATTAGTCACAAAATTCTCTTTTTAACAGTATATGGCATGCAATTAGTGCCATGTTATTGGGTCATGAGACGCTAAAAGGAATTGATTAAGGTTTTTGAGACCTTTGTAAACATGTGCAGTTTTTCTTATCAGTGAATGCATATCATTTGACTGTGACCTTGTCAGTACATTTTGCATAACCTTTGTAAACATGTGAAGCCCGATAAGATGTACTACAAGAATTATGGTTAAGGGGCTGATTGGCAACCCTTATTATTGCACTAAATTATGAAGTTGTGATGGAGTATATAGAGTAGACTCAGGTGTTCTTAAGCTCACCAAGTCGTCTTTTATACTAAACTCATTGGTTTTTTGTCCTTTTTATGATTTGTTATAATCTTTATTGTTGGTTGGATGACAGCTCTTGCAGGGAGTCTATTTCCAGTGATGGATAGTTCTTCTTCCAACTTCTCTGATTATATGACTCTCTTTTCTCGAGTTGTACCAATGAGTTTTCCTTTAATAATCTCAACCTGAGCTGATTGTTATAATTTAAGGTTTATATAGCACAAAGCTTCTCAATTGTTAGTTGTATTCTTTTTCCTTTTTCAGGGCTCAGACACATACACTATAGGCAATCTGTACATTGAGCCAGCATTTATCTCTAACAGGTCTCTCTATTACATTCAACCATCCTGCCTTTCTAATTCTTCAAGCAAAGCTACAATCAATTACCAAGGGGTGTCCTTTACTATAGGTCTGGTTGTACTCTTTTTGTTATAATTCTTTGGTTTACCAAATAACCTTTTTTTCATCTATTTTGCTTAAACAAAATTATATTACTTTTGTGTTGCTTAGTCTTCTGTAGAGATTTGAGAGGATAGAAGGATTGAAATAGTTATAGTATGTTTTCTTTTATTTGTTTGTATTATGAAGCTAAATGCTTTCTGTTGTACTTTATTAATTGTGTGTACTTTCTTATTGTGTTTTTGCTTGATTATAGATAGAACTCTGATATTCATTGGCTTGTTGTTTAATTGAGGGTATATTATCATTTCAAGGCAGTTTATTTCAAAATTTAAAGAAAAAAGTTCGTTTTGTGCTGGTACAAACTCTCAATCCTGATGATATATGAAAATAAGTGTTATGTATTAGATTTAGAGTGTTTAAATAAACAGTTTACAGTGCTATGCGATAAGGTTTAAAGAATTCAAAATAATTGGAAGTAGTATTTAGATGTAAAATAAAAAAATTGAATTTTTTTTACCTATTTATAGTATTCAATAAAACTGTCTAAAGAGTTATATGATAATGTTTATAGAATTAAAAAATATATATAATTGAATTTTTTTTACTGGTTTTGTAGTATTTAACGAAAATGTTTACAGAGTTATGTGATAAGGTTTATAGAATTCAAAACAATTGGAAGTAGTATCTAGATGCAATTTAAAAAAAAAAACACAAATTTGAATGTTTTTTATCACTTTAACCACTTTAACTACTTTAACCACTTTTAGTTGTTTTGTACTCACTCTACATGATATGTGCTCAACCTCTGCCTTGATTCGCCTCATATTACTAGTTTTATGTTTTGTACTCCACAGAAATGAGAATGTTTTATGTTGACAGGATTCGTTGAATTAGTTTATAGGATTTAGTATTGAAGTTTACCGAATTTGCTCCATTAGTTTACAGGATCTTTGAAAATATCTGGGGGATTTTTGGAGGACTGGAGTTGGGGGATCTTTGAAAGGTAACGTCCCCCGGGCTATAGTCCTCCGAAAATCCCCGTGTATAAAAACCTTCTCTTTTTAGCTTAGTTCTGACGCGCTTTCAACTGCAATAATTCCAAGTACAATATGTATGTTGACAGGATATTATGTGTATGTTTACAGGATACTATGTGTATGTTCACAGGATAATATGTATATGTTCACATGATAATATGTGTGTATGTTTACAGGATACTATGTGTATCTAGAAGGAGATTTGAAAAAAAAAATTTGGAAAAAAAAAATTTGAATTCTTTTTTACATTTTTAAAAAATAAAATTTGAAAAATAAAATAAAATATTGAAAAAATTTAAAAATTGAATTTTTTTTTACCGGTTTATAGGATTAAACGAAACTATTTACAGAGTTATGTAGTAAGGTTTACAGAATTCAAAATAATTAAAAGTAATATCTAGAAGAAACAAAAAAATTTGAAAAGAAATTTTGAAAGAAAATTCCGAATAAAAATTTTGAAAATAAATTTTGGAAAATAAAAATTCCGAATATAAATTTTTGAAAAAAAAAATTTGAAAAAAAAATTTGAAAAAAAAATTTGAGAAAAAAAATCGAATATTTTTAAAATATTTTTGTTTACAAAGTTTTAATGTAGTCATGGTTAGTTTTTAGTTTTGAAAAGCTGTTAGAGATCTTCTAGATGTGGTCCTGGTTAAAGGTTTAAAAGTGGTCCCAAACAAAGTAGTTAAAGTGGTTAAAGTGGTGGTTAAAGTGGTAGTTAAAGTGAAAATTAAAGTGGAAGTTATTGGGACCACACAGAATTGAAAGTTTTATGTTGACAGGATTTGTTGAATTAGTTTATAGGATTTAGTATTGATGTTTACAGGATTTAGTATTGATGTTTACAGAATTAGTTGGGGGATTTTTGGGGGACTGGAGTTGGGGGACTGTTAGCTGCTTCCTTTTATCAAATAGATGTTGTGCGTGCCGTCTTATTCTTCATTCAACCACCGTTGTTTGTTTGCATTAATTACTAGCAATCAAGGGAAAACAATGATTCCATAGAACAAGGACAACAAATTAAGCTAAGTGAAATAAGTATTAATTTTCATGCAGTGCCAGTGCCGGTGCATCTACAATTACTCGCAATCATTGCATTTGCATTCGATCAAACACCTTGTGTGCATGATCCATAATCTCCAATGCTTAATACTACAAACTTGTCAGTTCTTTGAAATATCTATAAGAAAATATATTTGTTTCTTGTATAAATCGCTTAATCGATTAAAATGCTAATTAATATCTTGTTATTTAATAATGCTAGCTAGTTGCTGATTAATTGTTAATGATGTGTAAGTTCTTCAAGAGCCAGAGGCCCGAGTTTTTAGTTCACGTGTTGCAGGTGGAATTACACAGTGTTTTGCTGCCCGTTTACTACAGCAGCTTCCCCGGTCTCCTACTCCTACCCCTTCATAGTAAAATTGACACCTACTATATACTTGTATATGAACAATGATGTATTACAACTTTTGAAATGCTATGTTTTGTTGAACAATGATGTATTACAGTTTGCAATTGTTATATTTGTAGTTAACATATGCCATTTTACAATATTGAAGTGTTATAGTTTTTTATTTTTTTCAATTTTTATTTGTGATGTTCTGGATGTTGTACGTATACATCTACTAATTTTACAGTATTGACATTTTGTAGTTTGTACGTTTTGTTTTTATAGTTTAAGTTGTCAGTTTTACAGTATTGAAATTTTGTATTTTTTACATTTTGTTTTATCGTTTTCATATGCTAATTTTACATTATTGAAATTTTATAGTTTGTACGTTTTGTTTTTATAGTTTAAGTTGACAGTTTTATAATATTGAAAATTTGTACTTTTTACATTTTGTTTTATTGTTTTCATCTGACAATTTTACATTATTGACATTTTATAGTTTGTAAATTTTATTTTTATAGATTAAAGGTGACAGTTTTAAAGTATTGAAATTTTATAATTTGTACATTTTTTTTATAGTTTTCATCTTTCAATTTTGCATGACTGTAATTTTATAGTTTGTAAATTTTTTTTTATAGTTTAAAGGGGACAATTTTACAGTATTCATTATTTGAATGATTTTTTGTGTGTTGATTAAATAAAAAATAATAATTAAAAAAAATTTCTAAAAAAAAATAATTTTGCCTTTTTTTATCAGATATTTTTTTCGAAATAACTACTAATAACTAACACTAACTGCAAATAACTTCTAATAACTGCAATTTTCGAAAGTACAGCAAGTGGTCCCTCTGAAAGTAAATTTTTTTGTCATGTTGTGCAAGTTGTAAACTGTTACTAACAAACTTGGGACCACTTTGAATACCAGCTTGTTAAATGGATATATTGTGTAAATATACATAATGAAGGAAGAGTTTTACAGGATTCGCGCAAGTCAAATGACAGTTTTTTTGTTGATAAACTGTGGACAACTAGTTATAGACAATTAGACGCTTCCTTATTTTTTTGTTAAAAAAATAAGTATAATTTATTAGTACTTTGGACTGAATGAATGTATTATGTTAGTATTTTAATTAATGAAAAGATTATAGAATGACTTGATTAGAGTAAATAATTTTTTTAATGGCTATAAAAAATGAATCAAACTTTAGTGATCAATTTGTAATAAAGAAGAAAATTCAGTAATCAATTCGTGATAAAGAACAAAGTTTAGTGACCTACCACGATAGTTGATCAATTTTCATTTTTCTTGTATGGCGTTGGCACAATCACAAAGATGAAGAGAACACCACATGTATGAGTGGAGAGAAAGAGGAGCTTTTTAATTATGTAAATCTCATGGCGTTGAAACGATGGTGCTTTTGCTCGCCGTGACATTAATTTAATCAAGTCATACAATAAGTACTATATCAAATTTGAGTCTATTGTATTTGTTTTAAAATTCGTACCTACTGTTTCAATATTCGTACGAATTAAGCGAGCACAAATGTTGAAACAAATCAGACAACATCAGAGTCCATCAAACTCAAATTTGAAACCGATAACATTGGACACACTCTTTTCCCTAATCCAAGAAAATTAATTCGCACTTAACAGCAATGCTACGTATAACTTTAAGATTGATTTATCCAACTCTTTTGGAGAAATTTAGAAATATATATTCATTATAATTTTTTATTCAAATATTTTTTTTTCATCAAAATTATAAAATTAATTATGTCTCCATCTGAACTCATATATATTATTAATATTCTAATTACTCTTTTTTATATTTTATTAAAGAGTTCCGATACACTCTAATATTTTTTAGATGTTATTTTAAAAAATTAAACCCACATCTTCTTGGAAGAAAGACAATAGCTCGTGCCACCACATCAAGCCCGTGGTTCAATATTCCAATTATTTAATTTAATCACTTAAAATTAAAGATAATATCAATAACGAATTAATAAGACAGTTTTGACTTTCAAAGCACTGCATGCACTCTCTCGTATACTCTTTGAGCCCTTCTCCACTCACTACACCACACCACCGCTGCCACATTCTCTCCCTCCACCTTTCTTACTCCATTTTTATCTAGCCTTTCTCCTCTCGCTAGCCATTGACCACCACTGCCTTATCCCTGATAGTTCCTGATTTGGGGGTTCTTTCATGCCCCGAAATGGAGCTCGAATTTCCAAACCCAAATCAACTATTAACTCAGTATTGTTTCCTCACACCGATGGATGGCCATGAAAGGATATTGCAGGATTTGAACTCGGCAGTACTCTTATACTCAATTGCTCCCATTCCCCAGCTGAACAAAGCCCAGATTAGTCGATTGCTGGTTGAAAGATATGGTGGTTCTCTGAATTGCTGGCGTATCAGACTAGTTCCCAGGGGCTTCCTGATTTACCTACCCGCTTGGCTATACAATGATGAATTCTACCTCGACTCATCCTTTTGGGAAAGGCAAAAGTTCTTACCGCAGCCATGGCAAGCCCTAAACGGGTCTGAACCCCTACCCGAGATGCACAGAGTCCACCTCACTATCCTAGATTTCCCAATCGATTTCTGGCATCCCTTTTATTTCAGAGAAGCTATGGCCTCTATGGGAATAGTAAGGGGAGTCCAAAGGGAGTGTCTGAATGGTGAAGATTCAACGGCGATCAGACTATGGTTAGACACACTGGACCCCCAACTAATCCCATTTCAGCTAATAGTCGGGCATGATGGTAGGTGGACGACTTGCCAAATCCTCCTAGATGGACGATTGGACACCAACCCTGGCTATCCCCCACCCCCTCCTCCTCATTCACCGGAATCAGATGATGCTGATGGTCCATTACCACCTCATGACCAGGATCAGTTTGGACCTGGCTACATCCCTCCTTGGAGGAGACGAGTGCTCCGGATCAATTTTCTAATGAATGATTCAAGCTACAGAGGCGCTCCGGCGGCCTGTAGCTGGGGGCTAAGGTTTGGGCTCATGTCGACCTATGTTGCACCGAGTTCAACAGCCAAGGTGGATGCAAAACCAACGGTAAGGGGGATCAGTCAACTGACAAGGTCTGTTAAGAAGCAGCACTACATGACACCAAGGGGATATGCCAACAAACTCTTTTATTCCCATACTACCCCTCACCTATGAAGTGTCTACACGTGTCCCTTCTCCAACAGAGGTAACCTGCGACACAGAGTGGTAAAATATCCCTCCCCCAATTCACAAAGAAAAGACAAATCCCAAGGAAACTGCCTTCCCATACCCTACAACCCTCCCCCCCACATAACAACAAATCAGATGTACCTCTGGAAACCTTCCACTCTGCTTGAAGGCCCCAGCACCATACAGGCCAAAACAAAACTGCTGATTAATCCACACGCCCTCTCCATTCGAGGGCGCATCCATACATTCTTTCCTTCATCCAAACAGAACTATTCCTCTATACTCTCTACTGCTCTCTCTCTCTTCTCTTTAGGCTTCTATCAATCCTCTCTATACTCTTGGTCCCTCTAATGGCGAGCATCACTGAGGAAGATGAAGCCCTCATTCAGAGGTTCATCGCCTTACATACCAGAGAAAGCTCGGGCCCTGTTCTAAAAATGCCCAGTGGAGCAACCTTAAGCACCGATTGGTCTAGGTGCCTTCTCTCTCGTGTCATTTCGAACAGAACTGCTATCGAATCCCAATTCCAACAGGCGATGATGAAAGCTTGGGATGCCGATCCCAACACCTCTTTCAAGTCAGTAGCGAAAAACACCTTCCTCCTTGAGTTTGCAGACCTACTTGATCTCCAAACAGCACTAAATGGTGGGCCATGGACTTTTAAAGGCGATTTGGTTGCTTTTAAATTAGTGAAATCGCACGAGGAGTTGAATTCTAGCGAAATCAAAGAAGCTTCACTGTGGGTGCAACTGTTTCATGTTCCTCTTAATGCTTTCTCAGAGGAGGGCCTGATTCTGTTGGGTAAGGAGGTAGGAGTGCCTGTGTCAAGGCTAGTAGAGGGGTATGTTGGTGGGAAAAGGTTCTATAAAATCAAGGTAACAATTAATCTGGAAGAGCCGTTGATGGACAAGGTTCGTGTTACCCACCCTGTGCTAGGAGATCTGACAATGTATTGTGTCTATGAGAAGGTTAGCCGCATCTGTATTTTCTGTGGGCTATTGGGGCATGACTTGGGGACGTGTGCTGATCATTCCAGGCTTGCTACTCTAATGCAAAAACCTGACCAGGCAGCTCGATTTCCGGGCCAGCAGCTTCTAAAACCAACTCGTGGGCCTTGGATCACAGATGTCACCTTAATTCCTAGGGCCCAATTACCAGCTTTCAAACCCAATCTCAAAAGGCATTTTCACCAAACCTCTCCTACCGGGCCATCATTTCAGACACACCAGGGCCTACCATCAGCCGAATTATCCGAGAATTTAAACTGCCTTGTCACTGTTTTAGAGAGGGAAACAGTGCCAGTCTCTTCTTCATCCTCTCAACTCCAACCCAAAAAGCCAAGGTCAGCGGGGCATGTTCCGCTGCCAACGGATTTATGAGTATCTTCTCTTGGAACTGTCGAGGCAGCGGAGGCTCAACAGTTCCAACTCTCAATCGCTACCTCCAATGCACGGACGCTAAATTTGACTTTATTTCCGAAACTAGATGTAATCTCCAAAAGGCAGCTCAACGTATAAACCTCTTATCTCTCAAGAATTCGATTGTGGTCTCCTCAAATGGTAAGTCTGGTGGATTGTGGCTGATTTGGGATGATGATCAGTCAGTCACTTTAATCCAAAGAAGTATGAATTTGATAGCAGGAAGGGTGAAAGGGAAAAGGCCAAACTCTGATTGGGTGTTGGTCTGCATATATGGGGATCCAAAGAGAGCTCTGAACCCAGCTATTTGGGATCAGATTGATGCTCTAATGAAGGAAGAGGAATTGCCAATTTTGGTCATAGGGGACTTTAACGCTATAGCTTCAATGGAAGAGAAATGGGGGGGGGGGATCAGATGTATTCAAATCAGGCAACATGGCCTTCAGAATGAATCAGGTCTGATTGACTTGGGTCACAAGGGCCCGGCATACACTTGGTTAAACAAGAAAGCTGGCCATAGGAATGTCAGTGAAAGATTAGACCGCGCGATGGGTAATCTCGAATGGACTATGCAATATCCGAATTCATCGGTTTACCACATCCCAAGGTTTAACAGTGATCATCTCCCTATCCTTCTAAGGCCTCAACCAATTAAGAAAATGACAAAAGCCCCCTTTCGATGTGAAAATTGGTGGTCTCTTAGACCTGATTTTAAATCAGTTTGCGAGAAGGTGGTTAAGGCTCCCATAACATCCTGGACTGATATGCAAAGGCAATTCAAGTCAGAGGCTCAAGCATGGGTCAAAAAGAACAAGTCCCCAAGTCAGATGCTAAAAGAAGTGGAGAAGGAAATGTCAAGGCTAAATGCAACTCAACCTGATCAAGTAGATAGAGAGGAGGAATCCCGACTAAATGAGGAGCATGAAAGGGTTTTACTGATGAGGGAGATGTTCTGGCACCAATGATCAAGAATCAAATGGGCTGTTTTTGGAGATCGTAACTCCGCTTTTTTTCATGCCTCAACTGTGACTAGGCGAAGAAGGAATGCTATCGGGTCTATTTGGGTTCCAGGATCAGGTTGGGTTACTGAAGAAAGGGAGATTAGAAGGGTGTTTCTAGCGCATTTCAGAGGGATTTACACAAGGGGAGTCAGGGCCGACATTAACTTGGTGTATAGCTCAACACTGTTAGGCAATTTTCCAAAAATTCCAGACTTTATTGGGCCGAGTCTAGACTCAATTCCATCTGACCAGGAGATACAAATGGCCCTAATGGCGCTAGGGCCGCACAAGGCAGCTGGGCCTGATGGGTTCAATGCCTACCTTCTGCAACAGCAATGGGACCTTTTTGGGCCACTGGTTATTTCAGAGGTCCGAAATTTCTTTATAACAGGGATCATGCAATCTGAAATTGCTAAGTCCAATTTGATTCTTATTCCTAAAGTCAAAGATCCTTCCCAGGTGGGGGATTATCGCCCAATCTCCGTGTGCAATGTTATATACAAGGTCATCTCAAGGATTCTCACCAACAGACTCAAACCATACATAGCAGGCTGTATCTCCTCTTCTCAATCAACTTTTGTTCCGGGTCGCGAAATTTCAGAAAACGTGATTCTCCTGAGAGAGGTCTTACACTCCTTTAAATCTCCTTCCCATGTCAACTCTGACTTTTGCTTGAAAGTTGATTTATCGAAGGCTTTCGACCGCATGGATTGGGACTTTCTTGATTCAATTATCCCGCTATATGGCATTCCAAACCAAATGAGAAAATGGATTATGGCTTGTGTGAGATCTTCTGAATTTTCTATTGTTCTAAATGGGGGAGGAAGTGGGGGGTCGTTCAAACCTAGATGTGGCCTCCGTCAAGGGTGCTCTTTATCTCCGTACTTGTTCATAATGAGTATGGATCTATTATCACGCAGCCTAGCGGAATTGGTCAAGACCAGCTCTATCCAGGGAGTCAAGATGGCTCCTTCTTGCTCTCCGATTACCGATATTCTTTATGCGGATGATCTTCTTTTACTAGGCAGAGCCACTCCTCACGAAGCTGTACTCTTTAAACAAGCTTTGGAAGCCTTCTCGGCCGTTTCAGGTCAGCAAATTGGACCCGCTAAGAGCTCAATCTGGTTCAGCCAATTAACGGGAATGGTTGATCGTGTTGAAATTGCAGACATCTTTGGGGTAAACCAAGAAATTGTGTCTTTACCCTATTTGGGGGCTCCAATTACTACAACAGCCCAATCCTTTGATTTTCTAGTGGAAGGGGTCTCATCCAGGCTCAATTCTTGGAAGAGCAAAATTCTGACACAAGCGGGAATAATTGTCCTCATCAAGTCAGTTCTTCAAGCTATCCCGATCTATTTCATGGCAACTACTCTCATCCCGACAAAAATTATCAACAAACTGAATGCTCTAGTGAGGAAGTTCTTTTGGGGCAAAGTGGATAAACAGAGGTATATGGCCTTACTGGCATGGGATAAAATTATTGCCCCAATCAACATGGGGGGAATTGGATTGAGAAACCTTCATCAAATGAACAAGGCCATGTTAATGAAGATGCTCTTTAGAATTGCGGCTGGGTCAGAAGCTTTATGGGCCCAACAATTGAGAGCCAAGTACCTCCCGCGTAGTGAGCTCTGGTTGAGTAAAAGAAGGTCTAGATGCACTATTTTCTGGAGGGGCATTCTTTCTCTAAGGGACAATCTCCAAACCATGGTTTCCTGGGATCTAGGGGATGGGTCTCGTTGCACCATATTTGCTCAGCCTTGGTTCCCTCAAGCACTGAATCATGAACCGCAATCTCAAGAAGACATGATCTCTACAGTGAACCAACTGGTGGATGAGGAATCAGGAAACTGGAGTATAAATTTGATAGCGGGTCGGTTTGGGTATGCGGCAGCCATGTGGATTGTTTCTAATCTCAGACCACCGGCTGCAGGAAGAGGCGCTGACAGACTTATTTTTGCACTCTCTAACAATGGGTCTTTCTCTGTTAGGAAAGCCTATGCAGCTTTGATGTCGCAACAACCACCTGTAGCAACCCGAAATCAAGGAATAAATGAACAACAGGCATCTGCGATGTGGAAGAGAATATGGCATGAAGGGGACATGCCTCCGAGACTAAGAGTATTTGTCTGGAAATTGGCACATGGGGCCCTTCCGTTGGGGAAGACAATGGCGTCCAGGCTCAACAGAGGGGATCCTATTTGTTTGATGTGCGGTCAATCAGAGGAGGATGAGCTCCATCTGGCTTTTCTATGCCCCTTCTCAAGATCATGTTGGTTAGCTGGTAACTTGGCAATCAGGACGGGGGGGGTTTAACACCTCGATGCAGAGAATTCTGGTTCACCTCATGGATTCGATCCCAATTGACCTATGGCAGGAGGTGTGCATGGCTTTATGGGCAATCTGGCGCTCTAGGAATGACACGGCCTTCCAAGGAAAAATACCATCCTTCGCACAATTCAAATCATATGTTTCTCAAATCGAAGTGGAAAACTCCATTTCTCTAGCAAAGCAGCTCACAACCAGGCTCTCAGCAAGCAACCAGGTAACAAATCAGGTTCATGCTCATCATTTGATTACTTGTCGGGTTGACGGATCTTGGGCGTTTGGCTGGGTGGGAGGGATTGGTTTCTTTTTTAAAAAGGGCTCAATATTGATGGTGTACAAAGCAGAACGAGTGTTAGCTTGCTGTGCTTTCCAAGCTGAGGCGATTGCTCTCCAGCAAGGAATTGATTTTGCAATCTCCAATGGCATACCAGAGTGCTCTTTTATCACTGACAATTCTACCCTAGCAGCTCTCTGCACAGACCTCAACCCACCTATTGAAGTTGATTGGAGGGCGCATAAGGAAACCTTAGATGTTTGGAAAAAGTTGAGGAGTAATAGAGGATTTACTTGCACGTATGAAAGTAGAGCAAACAATTCCCTAGCCGACAGTCTTGCCAAGAGAGGAAGGATAAAAGGTGATTCCATACTGGGTCACACTTTTCCTATGTTCCCTGCGGAGCCAGGGATACCAGTACCTCATGAGTGGTGAATAGGGTTTATAGAGGTTTTGCTTTAGTTTTGTTTTTGGATGCTCTACTAAAAAGGAATTTGTATTCCTATCTGGAAAGAGTAGGTTGGTTTTAGTTGGTGATTTTTACCGTTATTGAAACTCTATGTGAATGTAACCGGTTTTTGTTGGAATGAGAAGCCTAAGGGCATGAATTAAACAAAAAAAAAAAAATGAAGCTATAGTACTGTATATAGTCTGAATTAGTTCGTACTGAATTAATATTTTTACTTTTAAGTTAAATTTTTTGATTTAAATAAATCTCCATATGAATATTCCTAAATTGGCATTTGTATCATATTAGAATGGTCGTCGGAGTACAACCACTACAACAAAGTAGACACTTTTTGCGAGAGAAAAAACGCATTTACGATGGTCGTCCATCGCAAAAAGAAAAAACTGAATAATGAGAGTAGTCCGTCGCAAAAAATCACTTTTTTATCCTCGCGAAAAGTGTCTCATTCTTGTTATGGATAGCGGTCAGAAGAGCGGATCCGGTTGTGGAGCGAGATAAATATTAAGGTATTAGAGTGATTATGAGTATATATAAGTAAGATTAGAAGAGTAGATCTAGTTAAAAAGTAGATCTAAGAATTAAGAGAGTGATTAAGAGTGATTAGAGTAATTTTGAGTAATTTAGAGGATTTCATGAAAATAAAATATAGATTTAGGAATTTAGAGTCATTTGACTCGTTGTAAATACGTTTTTTATTAATTGAATTGTTAGTAGGCATTAAAGCTGCTAACCTCAAAAAAATAAAATGGAAGATGCCATTTGATTTTCTTGGGCTTGGCCTCGATTACTAGAAAAAAATGAAATGGCTGATTAGGAGTCTTGTTAATTTGAGATCATTAATACACATGAGATATATCCCCATAGCATGTACGTGAGCCATGGTTTATGAAAAGATGTGTGTGTGTTTTTTTTATTATTAATTTGAGTATTTAAAAATTATTAAACTAACATTTATACTTTAAATATAATCTAATATTTGAATCAATATGTGTAAATAAATTAAATATTCATTAGATCAATTTGAAAAATATTATTATATTTTTAAATAGAAGAGGGTTCCAATATACACCTCATCATATTTTATATTTTATATTTTCGTTTTCAAAGTCCAAATTTTCGATCCGAACCACTCAACATGATATCTATATTAGAATATAATTTTTGGAAATTTTTTACTATTTTTTAGATAGGTACAAAATCATTGTTTTTTAGCAGTCCAAAAATAATGATTTTGTATCTATCTTAAGAATAATAAAAATGTTTAAAAAATTATAAAATTTTATCCTCAAACATATTTTAGTATGGATATCATGTTGAGCAGTTCAGATCGACATTTTGAACTTTGAAAACAAATATATTAAATATGAGATATAATAAGGTATGAAAGACATGAGGTATTAGAACCTCTTAATTTTAAGTAACATATATATAGTTGACATTTATAGTTTGTTGTATACATTCTAGACATTTTTTAATTTAGAAAAAATGTCCATATACAATTTAATTTAAAAAGTAACTATTTTTTCATAAAAATATTATAATATTCAATATCTTTACAAAAATACTTATTTCTTCTATGAGGCCATTTCAGAAGACCTACCCAACGGTCTTGACAGCTATCCGTACATCTATCAGCCAGTCTCTTCATGTTGTTCATCTCAGTTAGTCACTGTGATTGCTCCACTAATGGATAACAAATTAAATACCATGAAACTAATATCATGGTAGCAAAAAAAAAAAAGTATATATATATATATAAGGCAAATGCTTCTGTGCATACAAGGACCTATTTGTAAAATGAACATATTTTTATTTTCAAAGTTCAAACAGTCGATCCGAACCGTTCAACTTGTTCTCCATATTAATATGTGCTTGGAGACCAAATTTTACATTTTTCTGAATTTTTTTACTATTTATTAAGATGGGTACAAAATTCAATGGTCTGAATTTGATATTTTTTGTACTCATCTTAATAAATAGTAAAAAATTTCAGAAAAATGTAAAATTTGGTCTCCAAGCACATATTAATATGGAGAACAAGATGAACGGTTCGGATCGACTGTTTGAATTTTGAAAATAAAAATATGTTCATTTTACAAATAGGTCCTTGTATGCACAGAAGCATCACTCTATAAGCATTAAGCTCTGCAAATTTTAGAGAGAAAGAGAGAGAAGAGTAAGAATAAAGATATACAAAAAGTACTTTGCTTTAATAGAAATGATTATATATCGTTAGGATGACATCTTTGAACAAAAAAAACTAAAAAGCAGAAATACAAAAAATTAAACATTACTTGCAACTAAATTACCAACAGCTAGCAAATAATTATGTTTTTCCTGTTCAAGCTTAGCATTTTTAAGATCAGCATCCCATCTAATTTCCTACTTCTTTGCTTCCATGAAAGAGATGGCAATCAGTAATCTGTGCCATACAAATAATTCCTTAAAGGGCCTTTCTCATAGTAACTAGATACACGATTAATTTGCGAATTATTTGCGTTTAATTCGTTTTTTTGATGTTTCCGAACCAAATACCAAATAAAACACAAAAAAAACGTATAATACATTTTATTTGCAAATTATAAAACACGTATAAAATAGGAATCATGAATTATTCACGAATAAAACATTTTTTTTGGCTTCCTAGCTTGTGGTACCGAATCATTCCCGAATTATACCCGATATTCTCGAATCACAAACTTTTGACCTCGTCATCCCGCCAAACTAAACTCGAACTATCCATTTGTCACCGTGCTTTCTCCATACACTCATAGACAAGTGCTCATCACAGTAACCTAGCTATGAGGGATACAAGATGACGGTGAGAATATTGGATAGAACTTTAATTCAATCTCTGTCTGAAATTCAGGGAACCCTTGGTTGGATTATTGGAATGAGGCTCGTTGTAAGCAACCATAGTTCCATTATGCAATCTTCCCTTCAAAACTTTTCCAAAATCACCTACCCCGGTTAAGCTCCTTTCATCAAAATTATTTGTTGATGTTTTGTTTTCAGAAATTTGGTTGAAAAATATTTGTTGGAAATTTGCTAAATATGGAAAGCATCAGAGGAAGGAAAGGAAAAAAAAAATACAATAAAGGGGGTATTAAACAAATATTCACAGGAGGCGGTTAAATATCTCCATTTGTGTAGTCACCAAGGTACAAAGGGCCGCTAAGGATCTCCAAGATTATGCATCTTCAACACAAACATGGTCTGATGCCATGGAGATGTAACATTTTCTGTTCGTAGTTTTTTGTGAAATATTTAGTTGAATCATGAATGTTTTGTTTTGTGTAGCTTATCTTGTTGCAATTCATTTTATTTTATTTTCCTCTCATGTGTATCTCTCCCTTGTTATAAATTAATAAATTAAAAGCTCACAAACAGATACACTAGGTCCAAACAGGGCGGAACCAGACTTTCAAATTATGAGGATCAAATATACCTTTTGATAAAAAGGGAAAAAAATGTAAGTATTAATTAAGCTCTTCAAATTTGAGAGGGAGAGAGAGAGAGAGAAGAGTAAGAAAGATATAGAAAAAGTACTTTGGTTTTAATAGAAATGATTATATATAGTTAGGATCACATCTTTAAACAAAAAAAAAAAACTAAAAAGAAGAAATTAAAAAAAAATCAAACATTACTTGCAATTAAATTACCAACATCTAGCAAACAATTACGCTTTTCCTGTTCAATTCTTAACATTTTTCAGATCAACATCACATGCTAATTGCAGGGAACTCTTGGTTGGATTGGAATGAGGCTTGTTTATAGCAACCATAGACCGATATTTTTAAAAATACCATTTTATTAAAATTAATAAACCAAAACACCAGTTTTGGCTGGAATTATTAAATTTCGCATGGCCGCTGCGAGGGGAAGCGGCCAGCTAGAACCGGGCCGCTTCTGGGCCCAGCGGGCAGGGCCGCTTTGGGGCCCAGCGGCCACCTTGATTTTTTTTTTTTTTTTTTTTTTTTAGGAAAACAGAATTTTTTTTGTATTAAAATATTAGAAATGTTGAATATATTTATTTGAAAATAGATGAAATACAATATAATTTGATTTATTAGAAAGACTGCAACAAATAACCCGGATCAATATTTTTCAGATCAGATTTTTCGCGGCTGTAAGAAAAATTAATATATTTCTTTATGTGTTATTCGAAAAAATAAAAATAATTAGATTCTGAGTTATTGATCCCGGTTCAAAAGTCACTTCTAGGTAATACAGAAAATATTGTGACCTTTCTAGGTTTTAAGACATTTGATGAACAGTAAAACTTGCATCAAATTCTATCATTTTCATGTGCATCATATAAATATAGTATAGATCACATTTTAAAGGGTGTATTTTGATGTATTGTCAACTAATCCCCCATCCTTTTTTATTAATAAAATATCGAGAAATACATTTTTAATTCAAGATGAAATTTGAACCTTAAGAATGAACTGCACCTTTTTTTTTTTTCTTTTTTGGAAAACATAATTTTTTTTTTGTATTAAAATATTAGAAATGTTGAATATATTTCTTTGAAAATAGATGAAATACAATATAATTTGATTTATTAGAAAGACTGCAACAAATAACCCGGATCAATATTTTTCAGATCGGATTTTTCGCGGCTGTAAGATAAATAAATATATTTCTTTATGTGTTATTGGAAAAAAATAAAAATAATTAGATTCTGAGTTATTGATCCCGGTTCAAAAGTCACTTCTAGGTAATCCAGAAAATATTGTGACCTTTCTAGTATATTTAATTTATAAAAAGTTGTATCTATTTTGAAAAACAATAATTAAATAAAATAAAGATTTTGATTTTTTCAAAAATAGATACAACTTTTTATAAATTAAATGTACTAGAAGGATCACAATATTTTCTGGATTACCTAGAAGTGACTTTTGAACCGGGATCAATAACTCAGAATCTAAGTATTTTTATTATTTTCCAATAACACATAAAGAAATATATTAATTTTTCTTACAGCCGCGAAAAATCCGACCTGAAAAATATTGATCCGGGTTATTTGTTGCAGTCTTTCTAATAAATCAAATTATATTGTATTTCATCTATTTTCAAATAAATACATTCAACATTTCTAATATTTTAATAAAAAAAAATTCTGTTTTCCAAAAAAAAAAAAAAAAAAAAAAAAAAAAAAAAATGCAAAATCAAGGTGGCCGCTGGGCCCCAAAGCGGCCCTGCCCGCTGAGCCCAGAAGCGGCCCAAAAAAGTGCCTGCTTCCCCTTGCAGCGGCCCGGTTCTAGCTGGTCGCTTCCCCTCGCAGCGGCCATGCGAAATTTAATAATTCCAGCCAAAACTGGTGTTTTGGTTTATTAATTTTAATAAAATGGTATTTTTAAAAATATCGGAACCATAGATCCATTATGCAATCTTTCCTTTAAAACTTTTCCAAAACCACCTAACCCGTTATAATTAATCTCCAATCCGTTAAGGAAACCATTTTTTATAGTACACTTGTTGATTATTTTCCTCTCATGTGTATCTCTCCTTTTTTATAATTAAAACCTTACATACTAGGTCCAAAAGATGATGTTCTTAGCACACTTGTTGATTGGACTTGTGACTTGTATGCAACAAGAAAGACTTGAAGTTAATCGGAGAAAAATCAACAAAGCAAGGGACAATTATTTGGTGAATATTCTACATCTAAAAACTATATTCAACACAACCAATTAATCGTTTACACACATAAAGAACTTGTCGTCCATTTGAATATTCAAGATTGTAATTGTCACATTTGGAAATTTTTTACATCTCATGAAATTAGTTTTGACTTTGAATTGCTAAATTTTTACTTATCCTACAAAAAATAGTGCATCGGCAACCTCCAAAATTTTAATTGCATTTCAATTAACGCCATTAACGTATTTGGAACTAAAACTTCACCATGACATCAAGGACATTTGTATCTTCTATTTCTGTTAATTTTTTTTTTTTTACCATATGAAGTAAGACATTATTATAAGTTTAAAATTGATATTAAATACTATAAAGTATTATTATTCATAAAAAAAAAATTAAATAAGGATACATGAATGAAGGATTTTCAAGTCATTTCATACTTAAAAATTGAGTGTTAATTAGTAATATAATTGTTGGAGGGGTTATTGTCATAAATTGCAAACTTCAAAGGGGAGGAGATTGGGGTGTCAATGAATACGGTACATGTAGGGTGAAAGCATTTTAATACTTATAACTATTAAGAATTGATTTTATTTATTCCCTATCTTTATTTATTAAGAATTGATCTTACTCTATTTTACTTTTACCCATTAAAATTGTTAGATAATGAAACGGTAGCGGATAAATAACAAATAATACTAATATAATAATTAGTTTTATTATATTTTACAAATAGAATATCAAAACTCATTTCTTTCACACTTATGCAATCACTACTAATAAAAAAAACTATGCAATCAATTCCAACTGAATTGTTTTTTTTTTTATATAAAGAAAATTTTTTTTTAAAAACACATATCTTTTGAAACAAATTTAATTAAATAACAAAACATGCAAATAAAAGTAATATATGTGACATTTTTTTTATAAAAAAATACACTAAATAACAAAAGTATATCACTAATAATTACTCAAACATTATTATATAAAATATTACACAAATAAATTTTATTGTAACTAACTATTATTCAAACATTATCATACAACTTTATTTTATATAATTATTATATAAGTAATAGATACAGAATAGTTTTATTTGTATCTTAAGTCATTTAATTAAAATAAAAATCCTCACTTCCGAATAAACTAATTAAAATAATTTTTTATCCATATTCATCCCATCAAATACGATAAAAACGGTTAAAAAAAAAACGAGAAGTTGAAGTCAAAGTTTAAAAGTTCGAAGACCAACTCGTCAAAGTTTCTCACGGTTTATAATGACCCCTACTTTCTCACGGTTTCACCCCTTCTCTCTCTCAACAGTTGAAGCTTAGGACCTCTCCATCTCTCCAATGGAGACAACCGTCTCCACTACCAACACGGATCAAATAATAGCGTATGAATTAAAGGCCTCGGAGGTACACAGCAAGGCACCTCTCTTGCGCTCACTGGAGCTCTCCCGTCGTCTCCAAGAAAGAGGCATCTCTCTCCCAAATCCCAACCTCGCTCAAATTCTCGTCTCCAATCTCTGTTTCTCGCAGCATACTTCTTCCTTATGGAAACTTCTCGACCAAGCCATGGCCTCACGCCTCGTCGACCCTCTCCATATCCTTGCTCTTCTCACCCAAAAGTAAATTTCTTTTCTTTTCTCCTTTTAAAATTCAAACTGCTCGTTTTTTTTTAATCTAATCCTCTGTTTTGAACAGAGTGGTACCGCAAAGGAAAGGGCAACCTGGTGCGTACCGACTATATCTCGAGTTGCTAAGGCGCTATGCGGTTACCTTACCACCGTCAGGAACCACCGTACCATCTATTGACATGCAAGTCTCTCTCTCTCTCACTCAGATATTGTTGGTAGAGTGGAAAAAACGTGCTGTGCCGTGACCAAAATATTAAGGGGTAGTCACGGTATACGAGTCACGCTGTGATTCGCATGCCCTGACTATTCACGTGCTGTGTCCAAGCTCAACTAGTCACGTTTTTCACGTTTAACTATTTTTTTATAATTTAAGTTAGTTTCTTCAAGATTCACTATTTGATTAAGACCTAACGGTTCTAATTACACGTGACTCGCGTGATTACGTACCGTGCTGTGTCGTACCGTGATCGGATCTTTCGCCTGCTGTGACTAAAATGTCAAAAGGTTGTCACGGCACGCAACATGCGAGTCACGATACAGAACAGTAACACGTGCCATTATCATGCCGTTCCGTGACGGAGCCAACTCTGTCCTGCCATTTGTTCCACACTAATTGTTGGTTTCTTATTTTGAACAAGGACATTTACGACTTTTTACATTAGAGAACGAACAAGTTTGTAGAAGCTTGCTTAATTTCAAGTCAAACTGTGTTATTATATATGATTTATTATTATATAGGACATTTGCGACTTTCAACGCTTGTATTATTATATAGGATTTTTTTTTGAAGGACAGCTGGCTTTGATAAAGAAAATTATTTACATCCCCGAGGGGGTTTCCTAATATCTATATTACACATTAATTTTTGAAAAGTACACTAATTAGGACCGCAAAAGATCGGTTTTGATCATAAGTACCCATTCAACTCCTTACAAACTCACTCCTAACAATTGGAGGCCCATAGAAAAGTTTCTTGAACTAATTCATTAATTAAAGTAAGCACTTGTCTGAATTCTTGAGAGAAAATCCTCCGATTTCTCTCTTTCCACACAGTGTCCACACTTCCACTGCCCAAGCAACATCCCATCACCTCTTGATCTCTCCTGAGAGGCCCCTTCTATGCTTCCACCATGCCTCTCTAATTGAACAGGTGTTTATTGGGACCGTAATATTTACGGATGCAAGGAACCCTCTCTAGAACCTCTTTGCTAGATTACATCTCCAGAACAAATGATCCCTCGTTTCCCTCTCGTCTACGTCACACATAACACAGATCTCACTCACCATGCATCCCCTTCTCAAAACTTATTGTGTCAGTAGTTTGTTTTGAATTAGTAACCAACAAAATATTCTCACCTTTGTCAGAATTTTTAGTGGCAAATCTACACCTAATTCCTATTATATAGGATTTATTATTCAGCGGTCTTGGTCAGTTATTTATTCAATTCAATATTTCTTCTAAGATGACCACTATGCCCCCATCTCACAATCTAATTTTCTATAGAGTCCAGCTAGTATGATATCAGTGTCATTTCAGCCTATATAACACTAACTAAAATATATTGAATCGACTTCAAATGGTGAATCCAAACCATTCCACTTCATTAGTTGTGCGTTTACATACAAAATTTATAAATTTTCAAATTTATTTAGTATCAAGTCAAGTGATCAAATTTGATATTTTAATTTAAGTTAATTTTAATGCATTTATTTTTTAACATTTTTGACCGCTTGACTAGATACTAAAATAACTCAAAAAATAAAATTTTTGTATGTAAACAAATCATTAAATCATTCATAAAATAAATCAGTTTTAATATTTTGGATTAGTTGTTTGAAATCTATCTAGTAAATTTTAGAGTTGGTGTCATACTACACAAACTTTTTATTATTCAACGGTTTTGGTCAATTTTTTATTCAATTCAATATTTGTTATGAAATGACCACTATGCCCCCACCTTATAATCTAATTTTCTATAATCTTTATTAGTTATTCGATTCAATATTTGTTCTGAAATGACCACTATGCCCCCACCTTTTCTAATATTTGTTAGCAACTAAACAATTACTCATGCAGGATAGTGAAGTCTATTGATGAAGCATTACAACTATCTGGTACCTATGGAGTTGCACAGATGGATCTGGGTCATGCCATTGTTTTATTCATTTTCACTCTAGTTAAAACCCTAGTAGATAGTGTGCTTGAAGACTGTGGTTTTTCATATGCAAGAACAGAAATGCAGCATGATAACACTCTCTTGGCTTTAGAGATTGTAGAGAAGATAATTATTAATAAGAAGGCCCAAGTTTTGCTGCGCCTCATCAGTATAAATATGTATGTATATACACCCATCCTATATATTTCTGTTTCATTACTTTAGACCTTCAAACCAAATGATTGAATTGTTTATTCTACATTAATCCTCATATTTTATGTCCTATTTGGTAGTTTTAAGTCATGGTTTAAATTAATCCGCATGGATGAGTAAGATGTTAGAAAATGAACATTTGCCTATGACAGTGGACCCTACAAGCATAGTAAATGTTCAATAAGTTAATCCACCTAGAGATCAGTGGAGTATCTTACTACGGATTAACTCACCTCTTACTCCATTACCTATTTTACTCCTCGTTTGACGGCTTAAGTGTGGAGTAAGGGGTTTACTTCACAACCAAACATGGCCTTAACGATTGAATATATATTTGCTGCCATGAAATTCATTGTTTTTCTTATGTACCTAGGCCAGAAGAATTCAATAATTTAGTGGAGAGGTTACAGCTGGTTGAAGCGCATATATCAAAGATCACTTCTCCGTCAACCATTAATGGTGCAAATAATTCGCTTGCTACCATACAAAAGGCGTTGACTTACACAATACATCGGTTGGAGAAGCACCCGCAACTTGGCGTGCTGTTCAACACTCGGCCCCAAAATTTGAGCTCTGCAAACAACTTAAGTTACGGTAACTCCACTTGCTGGATTCCCTTTGACGTGTTCATGGAGAATGCCATGGATGGTCGCCACCTCCATGTCGTCTCTGCTATTGAAGTTGTAACAGGTAAACTTTTGCTAATCTGTTCTTTATTTTTTTTTGAAAACTTGGTAGTGACTACCAAGGCTATATTAATAGATTTGATTACTACAACATGTCGTAATTATTATTACATCAAGACTAAATTAAAACAGAAGTTGTATTTGCAACTGAACCTGGTCCCCTAACAGTCCCCAATACAACACTTCGGTTCCCTTTTCCGCAAAACTTCAACCACAAATTCGCATCCTCAGCAGCTCGGTTTGCAACAAGCCACTGTGGTAGCTTCTTGTCTCGGAAGATTACTTCATTGCGCTGCCTCACAATGACCACAATACGGACATGAAATATGCACTCCAAACCTGCTTAGTTTGCTTATTTCGCCCCATGAGATTGCTGTGGTAATCAAGTGATGCTTCCCACGAGTTGCATACTGTGTCTCCAGCTTGCATTAGAGTAACAAAATGAGCCCACACCTCCTTTGCATTTTGACATTCAAAGAATAGGTGATCAGAAGTTTCCACTGCACACCCATCACACATCACACATCACACATCACACATCACACATCACACAATGAAGCTCACAATTGATGCCCCTTCTCTCACTACTGCAGAAATCACTTTCTGCGACCAGAAAACCGGTCGCAGAAAGTAAAAGCGCCGGTCGCTGATACTCATTCCGGTCGCAGATACTCTTTTGCTGACGTCACCGGTCGCTGAATGACGTCAGCCGGTCGCTGATACTTCTTCTGCGCCCAATTTTTTTTGTCGCTGTTAATTTTTGCTGACGTCAGAAAAACTTATCTGCGACGAAATAAACGGTCGCTGATAGTCAAAAACCGGTCGCTAACCTTCTGTCGATTTTTTTAGATTTTTTTAGTTATTTACTTTCCCCCATTTAATTGGTACCACACGTACCAAACATTCACATCGATCAAACATAAACAACAATATCTAAACATACAAAATATAAACAACATTCAAATCAAACAAAATCGATCAAAGCAAGAGTATATTGACATAATCTTTTCATACAAAGCAAGAGTATATTGACAACATATATTTATGATAATTACACACTCTACTAGAAGAGAAGAGAATTAACACATGTCCGTTGTTTCTACCTCGTATTTTTCACAGCATAAAGCAACATCTACAAGCAAAGAAAGAAAAACTTAGGTTTGTTCATTTAATTTCTCATTTAATTTCAGATTAATAAATTAACTTAGAAACTGAGAAAATACAATTAAATAGAATAACCTTTGAAGGGCCTTCATGCTTGTCTAGATGCCACTTCAAAGCAGCGGACTTGAATCTATAATCCATTTAAAGAACCACCAATTTATATACCCTCTAACTGTACAACTAAGTTGTAATCTTCCTCAGATTAAGACAAGTGAGGTTGAGACACATATATAACAAAATTATAGAAAAAGGAATAAGGCCGCATTTTACACTAAAAAATTTCAGATTTGCATAGAGTCCCCCTCTCTTAATTTATTTATCACAAGTCAAGCAATTTTCACACATTACCCCTTAATCTTATACCAAATAATGAAAAGGCCCTTATCACAAAATTTACTAGTAAGCATCAGAACACACATAATCATCATAGCAAGTCATAGGGGGGTAATTAGATAGAGGGTCAATAGGTACAAGTGAAGGCATAAGACATGCAAGAATTCACAACAAGGCAGCACACAAGCCCGATCAAGATCACAAGAGCATTTCAATAATTTCAAAGTAGAGCTGATATTAGGCTCTAAAATTTCAACCCATGCTGGACATTCAATCAAAACCAGAAATTACACTCAAAATCAGATACAGTAAAAGGCGCTACTATACCTTGCTACAGTAGAGGCGACACAGGCGGAGGCGCGATCCTTCTTCTTCGTGCAGATAGAGGCAACGGTCTGGCGGCTGCTCTTTTTCGCAAAGAGGACAGGGAATGGAAGAGACGGAAAGACAGAGAGGCTAGGGTTTAGGCTGACAATGATTCCCGATGTCTGGCGAGAGCGAGAGAGCGGCTATGGCGCGGGCGGCTAGGGTTATTCGATCTGGCGGGGAGACGAATTCGAAGGCATGCCTTTATTTTTATTTTTTTACCAAAACTTTCAGCGACCGGCGCCCACGCCGGTCGCTGTTATGGTCGCAGAAAGTCGATGAAGGTTTGGTCGCCGGTTCTTTGATTAATTTCATTTTTTTTTGAAAAAAAATTAGTTTCTGCGACCGGCGTCAGCCCCGGTCGCAATAAATCTGTTTTGTTGTAGTGTCTATAGCATATCACGAGTTGGCAGTCTATCTTTTAATAGAAGTTGAGAGAAAATTTTAACCTTTAAGGGGGCAGCCCCTTCCCAAATCTTCATGAACCTCCAATTAATTTTTCCTGCCTCAATGAGAGCCTTATATATGGATCCCGCTGAATAATCACCACTATATTAGCTGTCCACCGCCATACCAGAATATCCTCAAGATCAGTGAAAACCAGCACCGTATCAGTAAAGAAATAATTTGTTCTATATTGATGTGTATGATACATATACGAAAAATATAATGAAAAAATGTAGTCAACACGCTGTAGGGACTAGATACTTTGTTAAATCCTATTTGAGTGAGGCTATGGTACTTTGCAAAGTGCACATCAGTCCTACTATGAATCCATATCTTTGTTTTCAAAGTCTAACCAGTTGATCCAAACCGTTGAATAAGATCTTAATATGAAAATCTTGGGATCACTATATCACTATTGTTTAGAAATTTTATTACTATTTTTTAAAATAAGTAGAAAATCACCTAATTTAAAAATTCTGGACAATTCAAAAATAGTAAAAAAATTCTAAAAAAGAAGTAAAATCCTGTCTCCAACTATATTTCATATGGAGATCATGTTGAGCTGTTCAGATCGATTCTTTGAACTTTGAAAATAGAGATTATGAATCCATAGTACGGGCCGATCTATTCTTTTCGAAGTACTATTTTATGGTAATTGACTTTTCTTATTCGTAGACAGAGCTCATCAAGGGACTACAAGTGCTTAATCAGGCCACGTGGCAAGAAACATTTCAAG
The DNA here is from genome assembly GCF_964058835.1 of Carex rostrata. Classification (NCBI taxonomy): domain Eukaryota; kingdom Viridiplantae; phylum Streptophyta; class Magnoliopsida; order Poales; family Cyperaceae; genus Carex; species Carex rostrata. The sequence continues at coordinate 6,829,185 of NC_135924.1, forward strand.
CTCTCTGGCTGTCAGGTCTTCGACATGTGCAACGAGTTGAGACTAACTCTTTCATCCTTTTTTTTTTGGTATTTTGAAATCAGCTGCATATAAAACCACAATTTTGCAATTGCACTATTCTAGATTTGGTACTTGCATAGATTCCGGATAAACTTTTGTTTTCTGCTGGTACCAGACCTGACCAATATATAGTTTGGACAGAACAAGTCCCAGTTAATTTTGAGATCTAAAGGAGAACAATTGAGCTAGTAAATTAATAGAACCAATTAAAAATCATAGTGTCTTTGTTACTAGACTTGTAAACTTCCGATCCTGACTGGCACATATGATATTCCAGACTCTGCTATGGTTCATGTGTAAATTATTTTTTGCATTAGATCCAGATACAGTACTATCCTTTTAAGGAAAAGAAACCTAAGCTTTTATCTTGATATAGGATTTGTTTTTCTTAATCAGTAAGACTCAAACTAGCTCAATTTGTAATTAATCAACTACGGTTGATGATTAAATAAGTGAAATAATCAGTTATACTCTCATTGATTTAAAAGGGAAGAGATCAAGTTGAAGGACCTATACCGCTCGTCGATGCACGGTTAAGTATCTTGTTAGCTATTGTGCCTTTATCAATTGTTCCACTTGTGAACAATGATCCTATCAGAAGGCTCGGCTTGGTGACATCCCTGCAAGTACTCGGGCAGTTTTCAGCACTTCTCACACCTCACCCGGCTTTTCTTACTTTGGCAAATGAGGCTGCAACAAAAGCTGCTGTTTTCATTTCCAATGCAAACCCCAATATCAAAGCAAGTAATATGTTTTGTTATCTTTCATGGAGTAAGTCTATGGTACTATCCATAGCAATATCTTCATTTTCAAAGTTCAAACAATAAATCTGAACTGTTCCACATGATCTCCATATCCATATGAGTACATGTAGATCAACTTTTACATTTTCTAGAATTTTTTTACTATTTTATTATGTAGGTAAAAAATTCACTTGATCTAAAGATTCTAGACCATTCAAAAATAGTGATTTTCTACCTATCTAAACAAATAGTAAAAAATATTCTGAAAAATTACAAAATTTAGTATTCAAAGTAGATTTCATATGGAAATCATGTTGAACAGTTCAGATCGACTATTTGATCATTGAAAATGGAGATACTGTTCCTTTGTACGGAACAATTTGCGCTATGCATAGCACCATAGCCTACTCATCTTACATTAACTTAATGTGTAGTTAATTGTTTGCCTTTAGTTTGTGCCAGTGGTAGAAAAAATCACAATCTTTAACCGTCTTTGTTTGCTCTTTTTTTTTTTTTACCCAGGAGTTTTCACTAATCTAACCTATTTACCTTTTTTCTTAATTTGTTGTTGTAGCTGGAAACATACTGCATCTCATAGTTGAGGCGTGTATTGCAAGAAACTTAATTGACACATCAGCATACTATTGGCCGGGTTATGTGGTCCCTACTGCACAACTTCCAAAAGAACCCCATCTAACAAGGGACACTCCTTGGACAGCATTCATGGGCGGAGCCCCTCTCACTGCTTCCCTTGAGAAGTTTCTAACTATAACCGCTGCTCCAAGGTATCAGAAAAAAAAAAAAAAATCAAATTTGTCACTTTTTATCTTTTGTTTCTATACACTTTAGCACTCATTGTTTAATATTCTTGATTCAGTGTTGCTGAACTGGAGAAATTGTACATGATTGCACTCAATGGATCTGAAGAGGAAAGACCAATGGCTTCAAGGATTTTATGTGGCGCGTCACTTACTAGGGGATGGAATTTTCAGGTACTATCTAACGAAAGAAATTAAAACCAGCTGTCAAGCATTAAATAGAAATTAAGTTAATTTTAATTTTTAAATCTCTACACTCGTGCAATTAACTATTAATTTCTTTTAGTTGCCACATCAGTAATTACTATGGAAGAGAGAAAAAGAGCCAATAAAAACAATTATAAAGTGATTTCTTCAAAAGAAAACTTTGTAAATTACAAATTGTGTTACATCCCAGAAATTATAAAAGGAAATGCCACGCATGTTTTTAGAAATAAAAAAAAAGAAATCCCAATGCAGATGCTGTACAATTTCCAGAGATACAACATTTTCTGATACAACATTGCTGGGTTAAATTTTTTAATACTTTTTGTTATTATTTGTATCAGGAACATGCGGTTGATATGGTGGTTAAGCTATTATCCCCGTCATCATCACTTGATTCCTCAGAGATTGAAATTGAAAATCCTTATATTAGCCACATGAGGATGCTTAATGCTTTACTATTGAACATGGCTTCTATTGATACAGTTCATATTCTTTCTTTATATGGTTTGGTAAGCAAAATATTCTCTAGTCTTATGTCAGAACTCAGAAGCCACAACTCATATAACAAAAAACATATTCCACTAGGCCATTTCATCTGATACTTATCCAAATTGCAAGCTGTTTTATGTGGATAATCTAGGGCAATCCTGGGAATATTGTACCAGATGTCGCTAGTGTTAAGTATCAGCACACATTGTTCTTATTATTCATGAAATAAACAACAGAATAATGTTATAATCTTTACAATTACTGCTAGAGTACCTTGGTTTAACAACTGTATTTCCTTACTAACCAACCCAAATCACCTTTATTTTATTTTTTCTCGGTAAGTTCATGAAAATATTTTTCTCTGATACTTCACTTCTCTACCCTTGTAGATTCCTGAAGTCGCAGCAGCACTAATGCCTATATGTGAGGTCTTTGGGTCACTACCCCCTCCATCCAATCACAAGTCATGCCTCCCAGAAGAGACCTCGGTGTACTCAGTCTTCTCTTACGCCTTCTTTCTCCTCTTGCGCCTCTGGAAATTTTACCAGCCCCCTCAAGAGCATTGCTTTACTACCCATGGGACCCAGGAACTCACTCTTGACTATCTTCTTCTCTTGCGAAATGGATGTGTTTCCCTCCGGGACCCTAATGCAAAACCCGTTTACATCGAATTCTTCCCAAAATTGTGTGCATGGTAAGCAATTTCTCAATTGGATAAGTATGGAATTTTTCTTCATTTTCCATTGTGTGCATGGTAAGCAATTTCTCTTGCGAATTTCTACTAAGGAGTTTTTTTTTTCTTTTTTATTACACTTTTTTTTTATTATTCAGATTTTATTGATGTATTTGACTCTTGTGATTCTTCAGCTTATGTTGATTCCTCTGATTCTAGTGTTGATTTTTCTAATTCTTGTGATTCTTCAAATTCTTTTGATTCTTCTGATTCTTCAGGTACTTTCAGAACCAGGCATGCATGTCATCAACTCTCTCAGGACTGTGTAACAAGAACCCGGTGCACCAGGTTGCAAATATGATTTTAAATATGGTATGGGCAGGGTCAGGTTCTAGTGAATCGGTTAATTGTTTCTCGAATTCTAGTAGTAGAGGGAGCATAAATGGGATCCCGCTTGTAAGTGGGAGTGGTACTACAGAGGAGTCCTTCCAGAGGCTGACTCTTCCGGCTTGGGAGATTTTAGAGGCTATTCCATTTGTTCTTGAGGCAGCTTTGACCGCTTGCGCTTATGGTCAACTTTCTTCAAGGGATCTGACTACAGGTTAGTAGCACTTCTGCGCTATTTTACTTTTTGAGTGAGGCTATGGTAATGTGCATATCACGGATTGACCCGTGCTATGGATTCATATCTCTATTTTCGAACTTCAAACAGTTGATCCAAATCGTGAAACATGATCTCACATGGAAATGTACTTGGAGAGCAAATTTTACATTTTTTAGAATTTTTTTAAGTATCTTTTTAGATAGGTAGAAAATCATTGCCTTTGAAAGAATGTATAATTTTTGGTAATTACCAGTATCTTTTCAGATACTTTTCAGATACCGGTAATTACAAATTGATAACTGATGAAGAATGCTAGGGTTATTAACTAGATCTTACTTTTAACACAATCTAGTGTTAAACTAAGTCAAATTCAGGCACTGGTGCTTTGAGAGGGTTTCGCATATACATCAAATACTTCCCAAAAAAACACTTAAGGTGTTGATAGGATTGGTTATGGTAAATATTGCTGTCTAGTATCTAGTTTCAATCTATTACCATATAGATTCACTCAAAATAGGAGTGAGGTTATGGTAATATGCATAGTACATAGCGGCTCCCGCTACGGATTCATATCTCCGTGTTTAAAGTCCAAACAGTAATCTAAACCGTTCAACATGATCATCATATGAGAATGTACTTGGAAACCAAAATTTATATTTCTTATAATTTGTTAACTATGTTTGTAGAGGGTTTTGGGTTTGTAGACCTATACAGTACAGGATCAAAATTCACTATATTGTGTTAAAAGTAAGATCCAGTTAACACTAGTGGAAAATATAGAATCATGATCGGTTATATACGCATATTAGTATCGGAATATAACCGATCCTGATGAAGGCGATACTGATATTATCAGAATCGGTTTTTTATTTTTTAACCAACCGATCTTAATAAGCACTTATCTGGATCGGTTGTATCTGAGAACCGATCCTAATAGTTTTTTCCCCTGTTTTTTAATACCCATTAAAAAAACAATTAGTATTGTTTTTAATTAAATCCGATCCAGATTCTACTTTATTAGTATCGGTTTTAATTAAAAAACCAAATCCGATCCAGATGTTACACTATCAAGATCGGTTATACATAACAACCGATCCATATAGTAACTATTAGGATCGGTTGTTTAATATAACTGATCCTAATTCAAAAAAAAAAAAACTTTTAGGATCGGTTATTAAAAAATAACTTATCCTAATTTTTTTTTTTTTTAGAATTAGGTTCGGTTATTTTAAACAACCGATCCTAATAGTAATAATCTGGATCGGTTGTTGAAAATAACCGATCCTGATGTTTAATTGAAGCTAAAAAAATATTTTTATTTATTTGATCAGCTTCCATATATATTTTGCTGGCCAGCATCCTAAATTTTTTTTTTTTGCACAGTAAGAAGCAATAATCAAATATCATATACACATCCTAAATTAAATATCATACACATCTTAAATTATTACAAAAAATTCATGTTCATGCAAAGTTTACCTAAACTAAAGCTTTAGATAAATATAAATAAATTTTGGCACCAAAAACACAAATATCAAATAAATTTCAGAACCTGTCATTGCCGAAAATAAGCCTTAGCATGACCCTCCCTCTCACGAATTGCAAAATAGTATCTAATAGAGCACCATTGAAATCCCCTAACTTCAATTTGCAAGCCTGAAAAAATACCAACAAGGTAACGTTCAAAATAAAATTTGCAAATGGAAGACAAAATTAACATCAAAGCTCTTAAATCACATGCAAATCTACTTTGTTAATAAACCTAAAATTAATAGTAAAGCTTACTAAGTGGAGAGGGTGAGGCGAGAGGGAGAGCGGCTTTGAGAGGGAGAGACGGAGACAAAGAGAGAGAAACACGGAGGAGAGGGAGAGACGGAGATAGAGAAAGAGAGAGACACGGAGGAAAGGGAGAGAGAGAGAGAGAGAGAGAGAGAGAGAGAGAGGGATGAGTTGAGACTCAAATATTTTGGATCAGTACAGAGGCGCGAAACGAAAATAAACCCTAGCGCTACATAAGCATTAGGTTCGGTTTTCTCTAAAAATCGATCCTGATAGTATCAAGATCGGTTCTAAGTTAAGAACCGATCCTAATTATTATATATTAGAATCGGTTATTAGCTTAAATCGATCCTAATAGTATCAGGATCGGTTCTCTCTAAACAACCAATCCTAATTCTAAAAAAAAAAAACTTTTAGGATCGGTTATTTTTTAATAACCGATTCTAAAAGTATTTTTTTTTTAGAATTAGGATCCGAAAAAAAAGTAGTCACTGACAGTGAGATCATTAGAGGACTAATTACTCTTAAGCACAAGGAATAGGTGGTTTACATTTAGTGGCCTAATTTTAAATGTTAAACTGACATGATTATAATCTGCATTTGATAAAATAATTAAGGCTTGAATTCCTTATTCTATTTGGACCTACCGACCACCGATCAGCTTTAACTTCTCTCGAAGTGAAAGTGAACCCAATAATGAAAACTGTCTACTCATCCTTATTTTTTTTCACGTTACAAATTATATTTTCTATTTCACATGCATGTTGTGTTTCCAATCATAATTTAAGTGTCTTAATTTTTCTCACAGGTTTATATTTGTATTAACATGATTAATTATAATAATAATAAATGAGGAGGGATACAATTGCACCATTTTATGGTAACACACCTTATTGATATAAACAAGGAGAATTTTTACCAAGAAAGAAAATTTTTACAAAATAAATGGATATAAACAAGAATATGGATATAAACAAGAAAGAAAATAAATTTTTACAAGAAAGAATATGAATATAAACAAGAAAATTTTTACCAAGAAAGAAAATGGATATAAACAAGGAGAATTTTTTTTATTCATAGAAATTAATAAAATAAAATATACGGAAATAGAAGAATATTTGATGGATATTAATTTACAATCGAGATTAATCATCGTCGTAGATTAAGGGCTAGAATTAAAAAAGAAGAAGAAGAGAATATGTCCTTGTATGTATTTCAGAAACAAAACCAACGTTACAATAACGGCTCCTTGAGCCTTAATTAGTTTGTATAAATATACAGAATAAATTTAAAAAATAACATTCAATAAAATTCATTTTCCTCAGAATTATATTTCTTAATTTCTCAACACGTACCAGAATTGGCAGACATGTAATTAAGTGCAACTAGTATCAACCAATTAATAGTTGTCAATAATTAATAACTATTGACACTAATAGCAACACTGACATGTATCTGTGTATGATTGGCCATAGCAACCACAATAATAACTACCATGACATGCAACAATTCTAAATAAATCAAGGTTATATTTTGCTCTCTGTTTTTATATGTAATTTACTTTTATAACATGAATAGAAAATTTGAAAAACAAAACTAAAATATTTGCAACTAACAAACTGTTATAAGCAAAAATCGCCAAAAAACAAAACCAAACTGAGGCTACTCTTCTAATACTTCACTTGGATGTATGTTTTGGTCAGATCCAGCGATAGGCAGCAAACCCCTGATTACCTCCTCCTGCCCATGCTGCCCCATCTGTAGTGATGAATTCACATAATATACCACAATTTGATCAACATTAGTAGGAAGCAATAAAGATAACTTCAATAGTGAACCCGAACACTTATTATTCACCCAAAAATATGCTAAAGCTATAATTTGAGCCCCTACTAATTTGGAATTTGTTGTAACCCCTTGGAAACTTAACTTATTCCTAGCTAACCATACTGTCCATAAGACTGCTCCTCTAAGTAATTCTACCAATAACCTATCTTTCAAGGGAATATCTTTGTCAATAAACCATAATTCATCAATAGTTGAATAATCAAAAGAAAAATTGTTAAAATCAGCTATCCAATTCCAAATACTTCGAATAAAAGGACACTGCACAAACAAATAATCTATAGTTTCAGCTGCACCACAAAACACACAAGACACATCCCCTTGCCATCCTCGTGTACTCAAAGTCATCCTAGTAAGTACACTTTTTTTCTTAACTAACCATAGAAAAATTCTAATCTTAAAAGGAATATTTACCAACCATACAGTATCATAATCTCTATTCCTAATTCCTCCAAACTCCAACCACTTGTAAAAAGAGTGAACCATTAAATTATAAGTTAATTTAGATAATATCATCTGGATCAGTTTTTAACAGAGAACTGATCCAGATAGTTATCTGGATCGGTTGTTTAGACAGAACCGATCCAGATACTTTAAAAAAAAAATCTTCTAATTAATTTTATTATTTCTGTATTGGATTAAAAATATAAAAAATAAATAAATATCTGACTTTTTATATACGTATTTGATGTTACAAATTTTTGTAACTTATATTTAATAAGATAATTTATTAAAAAAAATAACCCATCTTTTAGGAACAATTTGTAAAATACAATAACTTATAAGTTAATTTCTAATATAATATATTACCTTCTTTATGTTCTAAATAAATTTTATGAAATAATTTATTAGATAATTATAAGGTTATTTATTAAAATAATTTATGACTTGCTTAAGAAATATTAATACTTTAGGAACCAATATTATGACATGTTTTAGAAATATTAAAATTTTGGTACATGTAACATGAAAAAAAAAATAAGATACTAAATTACATATAACATGAAAAAAATTAAGTTACAAGAAAACCTACTAACATGAATTACATATTAGGATCGGTTGTTTATAAATAACCGATCCTGATAGTATCAGGATCGGTTGTTAGTATCAGGATCGGTTGTTTATAAATAATCGAGTTGATCGGTTTTTTCTAAGAACTGATCCTGATAGTATCAGGATCGGTTTTTATATAGGATCAGTTGTTTAGAACAACTGATCCTGATAGTATCAGGATCGGATTTTATAAAAAACTGATCCTGATAGTTCACAAATTAGAATCGGTTGATTAAAAAATCCGATCTGATTAGTTTTTAGGATCGGTTTTGTTCAGAAAACCAATCCATATAGGTATTAGTATCGGTTGTTTCATATAGCCGATCCAGATAGGCCGATCCTGATTCATGTTTTTCCACTAGTGTAATAACCCTAGCATTCTTCATCAATTATCAATTTGTAATTACCAGTATCTGACCTATCCAGTACAGGATCAAAATTCACTATGAAAATTGTCCAAAACATGAAAAAATTGTAATAATAAATTTGTTTCATCTCTCTACTAATGGTATGTTAATTAATAACCCTAAACTTTATAAATTAACTACATGCCAGTCTATTTTATTTTGTAGGACTCAGACACATCGTCGACTTCTTGCCGGCTTCATTGGTAGTATTTGTTACCTATTTCTCAGCTGAAATGACCCGTGGAATTTGGAAGCCAGTTCACCTAAATGGAATCGACTGGCCTAGCCCGGCAGCAAACCTTTTCTCAGTTGAACTAGAGATAAAGGAAATCCTTGCTTCGGCCGGAGTTGATGTCCCCTGCAGTTACTCACGTAAACTTTCCAGCCATCATATTCTTTTTTTATTTAAAACTCTTCAAGGCTCATTGCTGATAAGAACATCCTACACCTAGGGGTGGTACAAACCCAAAATTCATTCGGTTTTCAAAACTATAACCGAACCAACCAAATTAAACTTGTCACCTGAATAACAACCGAAGTAAATTTTAGTTTGTTGAACTGAAACAAAGGAAATTAAATTTTAGAAGGTCAAAACTCAATACATACAAAAATACATTTAATAATCATAGAAATAAATATGAATTTGAATTATATATATATATAAGTTGTTTAGTACATATATATACATTGTTTAATTCCATACAAAATATGTAGATGTTCTAAAATATCTAAACCAAAATATAAGCCGTTGATGTTACATATATTATATATAAAACATGGATTTGAACCACATAGAGTTCAGTCGGTTCAGTCTTTTTGGCTTTGAAAAATCTAAACTGAACGAAGCATAAAAAACCGAAGTAATTCAAAAATTCAACTAAACCTAACCATTTAATCCAAACTTTTTTGTTTCGGTTGAAGAACAAATAAACCGGACCCAATGAACACCCCTACTACATACACTGTTTAACTCTTTACAATGGTAATTTTTTCTTCCTGACAGGTGGGTCACTTCCAATGCTCCCCTTGCCAATCGCAGTGTTAGTGAGCCTGACAATCACATTTAAACTTGATAAAAACTCTGACCATATGAACGGCATCATCGAGCATGCACTAGAGAAATGCACAAGTAGTAGCTCCTGGCCGACTATGCCAATTATCGGTGCCTTGTGGACCCAGAAGGTGCGTAGGTGGCACAATTTTATTGTCTTATCTTGCACCCGCTTCCCCTTCAGACAAGACAAGAATGCAACGGCCCAACTCATCAAAAGCTGCTTCACTTGCTTCCTAGGCACCTCATCACTTACTGACGGATCCCACTTTGTTGAGAAGCGTGGGTCCAGTGGTCTCTTTGGTCACATCCAAGTTGATTGTGTACCTCGTATTCCAGTGGCCCCTGGTTATCTTTATATTTACTCGTGCCGTAATTTTCACGACATTCATTATGTCAGTGAGGTGGTGTTCGGGCTGATCTTGGATTGGGCCCGCACGTTAGCTGATGAATGCGTAAAGAGTAATCATAATGGGATGGCGGGCCGGGTCAGGTCTGACTCGGGCACGGCCTCTCTTGCGTCTGCCTTGTCGAGGGTGCGTCAGTCAGTGTCGCTTGGTGCAAGCATGCTGGTTATAACTGGTGGGCCCAAGTTAGTGCAGATATTGTATGAGGAGACCTTCCCAACTCTTCTCTTATTGGGTAAAGCAGATTCTAAAAGCCCCATTCATGGTATATTGAGTGGATATGCTGTAGCATATCTTTTATTTTATTCTGGAGTGTTTGTGTGGGGTGTCTCAGAGGCCCCAGCGGCATACACATGGGTGTACTCATCGAAGCGGATCCGGGTTTTTGGTCAACACATGGATTTAATTGCTAAGGTCGTTGAGGCAGATTTACAGCCCAATTGCCAGCCTGGCACATGGAAGGCTTATGTGAAGTGCTTTGTTGGTTTGGTTGTTAGATTCACTCCAATGTGGGTCCCGGTTTTAAGACTTGATACGGTGACAAAGCTGGCGAGGGGGCTTAAGCGGTGGAATGAGTCTGAGCTGGCACTTGCACTACTTGAGCAGGCGGGTCCTGCTGCCATGTCAGCTGTTGTCGAGGCTTTGTCATGGATTTAATATTTACCAGTCGTTGGTTGGCCCCTTTCATGTAAATTTGCTGTTCTTGGAGTTTTAACTTTATGGTTTTACCATAGAACATAGAAAACATAAAATGGAGTACTGGTTTTCAATTCAAATGACAGCACAACCAAAAATGAAAAATAATTATAGACTAGATAGCTAAACTTAGATTACCAGAGTTAACAGAGACCTGTTTCAGGAATACTGGGAACATTAACGTGCAATCTAAAAATCTATAATTGGAAACCTCTTGTTCTTGGGCATGCCATTTATTGTATTTTATTTTTAAATATGTCATCAGTTTAATTAAAATTTGAGTAGAATAGATGTATGGATACACTTTATATATGAAGCGCTTATTGTATATATTTATTATTTTCAGGAATCAAAATTATTTTTTTACGAATTTTTTCCCCTATTTTTTTGGATACAAAACAAGCTTTTATCTAAAAAATTTGAGTTTCTAATCCGATTCTTTCAATTCTGACCAATTCATCCGATTCTGATTCTACGATCAAGTATCCGATTCCAATTCAGATTCCGAGTTTCAGAACCATATTTTTAACTTGATAGAAGATGTATTCAGAATCAAAGATAAGGCAGAGATTTTTTTGAGAGGCTCATAATTAAGTCCAAGCTCAAGTCAACACGTACCCGACTGTTCCACGAAATAATATATACTTCTAACATAATATGAGATCTTTAATTATTCTGTCTGGCTGCTATCTGCTCATCCTTTATCTCCTGCTACGTACCTAACTTCTCTTTTTCACGGAGTTTTTACATTAATCAACTCTTCTGTTTATCTAATTACTCTCCCTAGCTTATCCCTGGAGCCTTTTTAGTCACTCTGAATACCTCCTACTTCATCCAGTGTGGCTTAACTAACTCCACTCCGATGCACATCCACGATGCCCCTCCTCGCACTTTTGTCTCTGACGACATGTACCTCATCTCTGGTTCAAGCAGTACCAACCCTTTTCCAAACCTAATTAAATCCACAAACCCTCTCTATTCCACCGCACGCTTCTCTTTCTCTCCATTCTCTTACCAATTCAATGTTGTACCCAATACTTCCAGCATACTATGCCTTCACTTCTCTCCTTTTACCTCCAATGCAAATTTTGTAATAACAACTTTCAATGGCAACAGCTTAACAAACAATTTTTCTATCTCTACCCGGAGTACGTACTTCAAGACCCAACAGCTAACTGACAAGTCCAATGTATATTCCTTTGGAGTTGGCTAACTGACCCGGAGTATTTCTTAGATCAACATCACATGCTTTTCAGGGAACTCTTGGTTGGATTGGAATGAGGCTCGTTTACAGCAACCATATAGTTCCATTATGCAATCTTCCCTTAAAAACTTTTCCAAAACCACCTACCCCGATTAAGCTCCTTTCATCAAAATTATTTGTTGGTGTTTTGATTTCAGAAAAGGCAATAAGGCTAGGAGATGCAACAGTAGTTGCTCTGCAAGAATGCTGAAGAGACCATGAAAATGGCGTCTGTTCTTCTTCATAATCTCCAATATATCCGTTATGAAAATGGCAAATGCTCACAGTGATGGTCTGATGGAGATGTAACATTTTCTGTTCGTAGCTTCTTGTGAAATATTTAGTTGAATCATGAATGTTTTGTTTTGTATAGCTTATCTTGTTTCAATTTTTGTATTTTATTTTCCTCTCATGTGTATCTCTCCCTTGTTATAAATTAAAACCTCACACACTAGGTCCAAGAGATGTTGTTCTTAGCACACTTGTTGATTGGACTTGTAACTTGTATGCAACAAGAAAGACTTGGAGTTAATCGAAGAAAAATCAACATAGCAAGGGGCAATTATATTTGATGAATATTCTACATCTAGAAGCTATATTCAACATAACCAATTAATCGTTTACACACATAAAGAACTTGTCGTGCATTTGAATATTCAAGATTGTAATTGTCACATTTGAAATTTTTTGCATCTCATGAAATTAGTTTTGACTTTGAATTGATAAATTTTTACTTATCCTACAAAAAATAGTGCATCGGCAAACCTCCAAAATATTCAATACAGACAAAGAGCAAACCTCCACAATTTTTATTGCATTTCAATTAACGCCATTAACTTATTTGGAACTAAAACTTCACCATGACATCAACGACATTTGTATCTTCTATTTCTGTTAACTTTTTTTTTTACCATATGAAGTAAGACATTATTATAAGTTTAAAATTGATATTAAATATTATAAAGTATTATTATTCATAAAAAATTTAAATAAGGATACATGAATGAAGGATTTTTCAAGTCATTAATTTCATACTTAAAAATTGAGTGTTAATTAGTAATATAATTGTTGGAGGGGTTATTGTCATAAATTGCAAAGTTCAAAGGGGAGGAGATTGGGGCGTCAATGAATACGGTACATGTAGGGTGAAAGCATTTTAATACCTATAACTATTAAGAATTGATTTTAGTTTTCTCCTATCTTTATTTATTAAGAATTGATCTTACTTTATTTTACTTTTACCCATTAAAATTATTAAATAATGAAACGGTAGCGGATGAATAACAAATAATACTAATATAATAATTAATTTTATTATATTTTACAAATAGAATATCAAAACTCATTTCTTTCACACTTATGCAATCACTACTAATAAAAAAAAAACTGTGCAATCAATTTCAACTGAATTATTATTTTTTATATAAAGAAAAAGAATTTAAAAACACATATATCTTTTGAAACAAATTTAATTATTTAATTAAATAACAAAACATGAAAATAAAAGTAATATGTTTGACATTTTTCTTATAAAAAAAACATACACTACATAACAAAAGTATATCACTAATAATTATTCAAACATTATTATATAAAGAGGAGGGATCAAATGCCTCCATTTTTTGTGCCTCCATCATGCCTCCATTTTTAAAAACTTTAATAACTCAAAATTTAAATCTTAAAATTCAAAATAAAACCGTTGAATATGAACTACATCATTTTATCTATGCACGTGTAAAAAATTATGACATTTCAACTTTGTTTTGGTTGTCATCTTGAGCTTGTAAAAATTTATATTAATGTGGATAATTTCTAAACATTGATTTTTTAACTTATTGATTCACATAAAAGCAAAATCAAAATGTGATAATTTTTTATGGGCACATAGAGAAAATAACATAGATCACATCTAACGGTTTTATTTTGACGTTTAAGTTTTAAACTTTGAGTTATTTAAGTTTTTAAAAATAGAGGCACGATGGAGACACAAAAAATGAAGACATTTGAACCCTCCTCTTATATAAAATATTACACAAATAAATTTTATTGTAACTAACTATTATTCAAACATTATCATATAACTTTATTTTATATAATTATTATATAAGTAACAGATACAAAATATAACTTTATTTTATATAATTATTATATAAGTAATAGATACAAAATAGTTTTATTTGTATCTTAACTCATTTAAAAAAAAACTCTCACTTATATTCATACCGAATAAACTAATTAAAATAATTTTTTATCCATATTCATCCCATCAAATACGATAAAAACGGTTTAAACGGTTAAAAAAAAACGAGAAGTCGAAGTCAAAGTTTAAAAGTTCGAAGACCAAATCGTCAAAGTTTCTCACGGTTGATAAAGACCCCTACTTTCTCACGGTTTCACCCCTTCTCTCTCTCAACAGTTGAAGCTTAGAACCTCTCCATCTCTCCAATGGAGACAACCGTCTCCACTACCAACACGGATCGAATAATAGCGTATGAATTAAAGGCCTCGGAGGTACACAGCAAGGCACCTCTCTTGCGCTCACTGGAGCTCTCCCGTCGTCTCCAAGAAAGAGGCATCTCTCTCCCAAATCCCAACCTTGCTCAAATTCTCGTCTCCAATCTCTGTTTCTCGCAGCATACTCCTTCCTTATGGAAACTTCTCGACCAAGCCATGGCCTCACGCCTCGTCGACCCTCTCCATATCCTTGCTCTTCTCACCCAAAAGTAAATTTCTTTTCTTTTCTCCTTTGAAAATTCAAAGTGCTCGTTTTTTTATTTAATCCTCTGTTTCGAACAGAGTGGTACCGCAAAGGAAAGGGCAACCCGGTGCGTACCGACTATATCTCGAGTTGCTAAGGCGCTATGCGGTTACCTTACCACCGTCAGGAACCACCGTACCATCTATTGACATGCAAGTCTCTCTCTCTCTAAGATATTATTGGTTTCTTATTTTGAACAAGGACATTTACGACTTCTTACATTAGAGAACGGACAAGTTTGTAGAAGCTTGCTTAATTTCAAGTCAAACTAATTGACCTACCTAGTTCTCCTTCCTTGATTTTTCAACGCTTGTATTATTATATAGGATTTATTATTCAGCGTTCTTGGTCAGTTTTTTGTTCAATTCAATATTTCTTCTGAGATGACCACTATGTCCCCACCTTACAATCTAATTTTCTATAGAGTCCGGTTAGTGTCATTTCAGCAAATATAACACTAACTAAAATTTATCGAATCGATTTCAAACGGTGAATCCAAACTGTTCAAACCATTATATTTCATTAGTTGTGCGTTTACATGTAAAATTTATAATTTTTCAAATTTATTTAGTATCAAGTCAAGCGATCAAATTTGATATTTTCAAGTTTATTTTAATGCATTTATTTTTTTAACATTTTTTACCGCTTGACTTGATACTAAAATAACTCGATAAATAAAAATTTTGTATGTAAACAAATCACTCATAAAATAAATCGGTTTAATGTTTTGGGTTAGTCATTTGAAATCTATCCAATAAATTTTGGAGTTGGTGTCATACTAGCCAGACTCTTTATTATTCAACGGTTTTGGTCAATTTTTTATTCAATTCAATATTTGTTATGAAATGACCACTATGCCCCCACCTTATAATCTAATTTTCTATAATCTTTATTAGTTATTCGATTCAATATTTGTTCTGAAATGACCATTATGCCCCCACCTTTTCTAATATTTGTTAGCAACTAAACAATTACTCAATCAAGCAGGATAGTGAAGTCTATTGATGAAGCATTACAACTCTCTGGTACCTATGGAGTTACACAGATGGATCTGGGTCATGCCATTGTTTTATTCATTTTCACTTTAGTTAAAACCCTAGTAGATAGTGTGCTTGAAGACTGTAGTTTTTCATATGCAAGAACAGAAATGCAGCAAGATAACACTCTCTTGGCTTTAGAGATTGTAGAGAAGATAATTATTAATAAGAAGGCCCAAGTTTTGCTGCGCCTCATCAATATAAATATGTATGTATATACACCCATCCTATTTATTTCCTCATATTTTATGTCCCGTTTGGTAGTTTTAAGTCATGGTTTAAATTAATCTGCATGGATGAGTTAGATGTTGGAAAATGAACATTTGTCTATGACAGTGGACCCTACAAGCGTAGTAAGTGTTCAATTATAAGTTAATCCGCCTAGAGATCAGTGGAGTACCTTACTACGGATTAACTCACCTCTTACTCTATTATCTATTTTACTCCTCGTTTGACAGCTTAAGTGTGGATTAAGGGGTTTACTCCACAACCAAACATGGCCTTAATGATTGAATATATATTTGCAGCCATGAAATTCATTGTTTTTCTTGTGTACCTAGGCCAGGAGAATTCAATAATTTAGTGGAGAGGTTACAGCTGGTTGAAGCGCATATATCAAAGATCACTTCTCCATCAACCATTAATGGTGCAAATAATTTGCTTGCTACAATACTAAAGGCGTTGACTTACACAATACATCGGTTGGAGAAGCACCCGCAACTTGGCGTGTTGTTCAACACTCGGCCCCAAAATTTGAGCTTTGCAAACAACTTAAGTTACGGTAACTCCACTTGCTGGATTCCCTTTGACATGTTCATGGAGAATGCCATGGATGGTCGCCACCTGCATGTCGTCTCTGCCATTGAAGTTGTAACAGGTAAACTTTTGCTTATTTGTTCTTTATTGATTTGTAGGATACATATACGAAAAAATATAGTGAAAAAATGTAGTTAACAGGCTGTAGGGACTAGATACTTTGTTAAATCCTATTTGAGTGAGGCTATGGTACTTTGCAAAGTGCACATCAGTCCTACTATGAATCCATATCTTTGTTTTGAAAGTCTAACCTATTGATCCAAACCGTTGAATAAGATCTTAATATGAAAATCTTGGAGATCACTATATCACTATTGTTTATAAATTTTATTACTATTTTTTAAAATAAGTAGAAAATCACCTAATTTAAAAATTCTGGACCATCCAAAAATAGTAAAAAAATTCTAAAAAAGAAGTAAAATCCTGTCTCCAACTAAATTTCATATGGAGATCATGTTGAGCCGTTCAGATCGATTCTTTGAACTTTGAAAATAGAGATTATGAATCCATAGTACGGGCCTATCTATTATTTTCAAAGTACTATTTTATGGTAATTGACTTTTCTTATTCGTAGACAGAGCTCATCAAGGGACTACAAGTGCTTAATCAGGCCACGTGGCAAGAAACATTTCAAGCTCTCTGGCTGTCAGGTCTTCGACATGTACAACGAGTTGAGACTAACTCTTTCATACTCTTTCATCCTTTTTTTTTTGGTATTTTGAAATCAGCTGCATATAAAACCACAATTTTGCAATTGCACTATTCTAGATTTGGTACTTGCATAGATTCCGGATAATCTTTTGTTTTCTGCTGGTACCAGACCTGACCAATATATAGTTTGGACAGAACAAGTCCCAGTTAATTTTGAGATCTAAAGGAGAACAATTGAGCTAGTAAATTAATAGAACCAATTAAAAATCATAGTGTCTTTGTTACTAGACTTGTAAACTTCCGGTCCTAACTGGCACATATGATATGCCTGACTCTGCCATGGTTCATGTGTAAATTAGTTTTTACATTAGATCCAGATACAGTACTATCCTTTTAAGGAAAAGAAACCTAAGCTTTTATCTTTATATAGGATTTGTTTTTCTTAATCAATAAGACTCAAACTAGCTCAATTTGTAATTAATCAAGTACGGTTGATGATTAAATAAGTAAAATAATCAGTTATACTCTCATTGATTTAAAAAGGGAAGAGATCAAGTTGAAGGACCTATACCGCTCGTCGATGCACGGTTAAGTATCTTGTTAGCTATTGTGCCTTTATCAATTGTTCCACTTGTGAACAATGATCCTATCAGAAGGCTCGGCTTGGTGACATCCCTGCAAGTACTCGCGCAGTTTTCAGCACTTCTCACACCTAACCCGGCCTTTGTTACTTTGGCCAATGAGGCTGCAACAAAAGCTGTTGTTTTCATTTCCAATGCTAACCCCAATATCAAAGCAAGTAATATGTTTTGTTATCTTTCATGGAGTAAGTCTATGGTACTATGCATAGCAATATCTTCATTTTCAAATCTCAAACAATAAATGTGAACTGTTTCACATGATCTCCATATCCATATGAGTACTTGTAGATAGACTTTTACATTTTCTAGAATTTTTTTACTATTTTATTATGTAGGTAAAAAAGTCACTTGATCTAAAGATTCTAGACCATTCAAAAATAGTGATTTTCTACCTATCTAAACAAATAGTAAAAAAAATTCTGATAAATTACAAAATTTAGTATTCAAGTAGACTTCATATGGAAATCATGTTGAACAGTTCAGATCGACTATTTGAACGTTGAAAACGGAGATACTATTCCTTTGTACGGACCAATTTGCGCTATGCATAGCACCATAGCCTACTCATCTTACATGAACTTAATGTGTAGTTAATTTTTTGTGCAGTGGTAGAATAAATCACAATCTTTAACCGTCTTTGTTTGCTGTTTTTTTTTGTACCCTGGAATTTTCACTAATCTAACCTATTTACCTTTTTTCTTAATTTGTTGTTGTAGCTGGAAACATACTGCATCTCATTGTTGAGGCATGTATTGCAAGAAACTTAATTGACACATCAGCGTACTATTGGCCGGGCTATGTGGTCCCTACTGCACAACTTCCAAAAGAACCCCATCTGACAAGGGACACTCCTTGGACAGCATTCATGGGCGGAGCCCCTCTCACTGCTTCCCTTGAGAAGTTTCTAACTATTACAGCTGCTCCAAGGTATCAGGAAAAAAAAAAAATCAAATTTGTCATTTTTTATCTTTTGTTTCTATACACTTTAGCACTCATTGTTTAATATTCTTGATTCAGTGTCGCTGAACTGGAGAAATTGTACATGATTGCACTCAATGGATCTGAAGAGGAAAGACCAATGGCTTCAAGGATTTTATGTGGCGCGTCACTTACTCGGGGATGGAATTTTCAGGTACTATCTAACAAAAGAAATTAAAACCAGCTGTCAAGCATTAAATAGAAATTAAGTTAGTTTTAATTTTTAAATCTCTACACTCGTGCAATTAACTTTTAATTTCTTTTAGTTGCCACATCAGCAATTATTACTATGGAAGAGAGAACAAAAGCCAATAGAAACAACTATAAAGTGATTTCTTCAAAAGAAAACTTTGTAAATTAGAAATTGTGTTACATCCCAGAAATATAATAGGAAATGCCACTCATGTTTTTAGAAATAAAAAAAGAAATTCCAATGCAGATGCTGTACAACTTCCAGAGATACAGCATTGCTGGGTTAAAAATTTTAATACTTTTTGTTATTATTTGTATCAGGAACATGCGGTTGATATGGTGGTTAAGTTATTATCCCCGTCGTCATCACTTGATTCCTCAGAGATTGAAATTGAAAATCCTTATATTAGCCACATGAGGATGCTTAATGCTTTACTATTGAGCATGGCTTCTATTGATACAGTTCATATTCTTTCTTTATATGGTTTGGTAAGTAAAATATTCTCTAGTCTTATGTCAGAAGCCACAACTCATATAACAAAAAACATATTCCACTCGGCCATTTCATCTGATACTTATTCAAATCGCAAGCTGTTTTATATGGATAATCTGTTAGGGCAATCCTAGGAATATTGTACCAGATGTCGCTAGTGTTAAGTATCAGCACACATTGTTCTTATTAATTAATGAAATAAACAATGGAAGAATGTTATAATCTTTACAATTACTGCTGGAGTACCTTGGTTTAACAATTGTATTTCCTTACTAACCAACCCAAATCACCTTTTTTTTTTTTTTCTCAGTAAGTTCATGAAAATATTTTTCTCTGATACTTCACTTCTCTACCCTTGTAGATTCCTGAAGCCGCAGCAGCACTAATGCCTATATGTGAGGTCTTTGGGTCACTACCCCCTCCATCCAATCACAAGTCATGCCTCCCAGAAGAGACCTCGGTCTACTCGGTCTTCTCTTATGCCTTCCTTCTCCTCTTGCGCCTCTGGAAATTTTACAAGCCCCCTCAAGAGCATTGCTTACCCACCCGTGGGGCCCAGGAACTCACTCTTGACTATCTTCTTCTCTTGCGAAACGGCTGTGTTTCCCTCCGGGACCCTAATGCAAACCCCGTTTGCATAGAATTCTTCCCGAAATTGCGTTCATGGTAAGCAATTTCTCAATTGGATA
Organism: Carex rostrata; assembly: GCF_964058835.1. NCBI lineage: Eukaryota > Viridiplantae > Streptophyta > Magnoliopsida > Poales > Cyperaceae > Carex > Carex rostrata. The sequence continues at coordinate 6,849,515 of NC_135924.1, forward strand.
AGTATGTAATTTTTCTTCATTTTCCATTGATCTCAATTGAAAAATCATGTCTACTAAGGAGTTTTTATTTTCTTTTTTATTACACTTTTTTTTATTATTCAGATTTTATTGATGTATTTGACTCAAGTGATTCTTCAGCTTATGTTGATTCTTCTGATATTTGTGTTGATTTTTCTAATTCTTGTGATTCTTCAAATTATTTTGATTCTTCTTATTCTTCTAATTCTTCAGGTACTTTCAGAACCAGGCATGCATATCATCAACTCTCTCAGGACTGTGTAACAAGAACCCGGTGCACCAGGTTGCAAATATGATTTTAAATATGGTATGGGCAGGTTCAGGTTCTAGTGGATCGGTTAGTTGTTTCTCGAATTCTACTAGTAGAGATGGGTCCTGCCAGAGGCCGACTCTTCCGGCTTGGGAGATTTTAGAGGCTATTCCATTTGTTCTTGAGGCAGCTTTGACCGCTTGCGCTTATGGTCAACTTTCTTCAAGGGATCTGACTACAGGTTAGTAGCACTTCTGCACTATTTTACTTTTTGAGTGAGGCTATGGTAATGTGCATATCACGGATCGACCCGTGCTATGAATTTATATCTCTATTTTCGAAGTTCAAATAGTCGATCAAAACCGTTAAACATGATCTCCATATGAAAATATACTTTGGAGAGCAAATTTTACATTTTTTAGAAAAAAATTTAAGTATCTTTCTAGTGGATGGTCCAGAATTTTCAAATCAAGTGATTTTCTACCTATCAGCAAAAATAGTTAACAAATTATAAAAAATATAAAATTTAGTTTCCAAGTACATTTTCATATGAAGATCATGTTGAACGGTTAGATCTATTGTTTGAACTTTAAATACGGAGATATGAATCCATAGCGGGAGCTGCTATGTACTATGCATATTACCATAACCTCACTCCTATTTTTGAGTGAATCTATATGGTAATAGATTGAAAATAGATACTAGACAGCAGTATTTACCATAACCAATCCTATCAACACCTGAAGTGTATTTTTGGGAAGTATTTGATGTATATGCCAAACCCTCTAGAAGCACCAGTGCCTGAATTTGACCTAGTTTAACACTAGAGTAAGGCTACGGTGCTATGGGTTGCATAGAGGGCTATGGTGCTACAGTTCAATATTCGAGTTTTTAAAATTCTAACGGTCGATCCAAACTATTCATCTTATTCTCCATATTAATATGTGTTTGGAGACCAAATTTTACAGTTTTTGGAAATTTTATACTATTTTTTTTAGATAGGTAGAAAATCAAATATCTGAATGGTGCAGAATTTTTTTGAAAACTCGAATATTGAGCTGTAGCACCGTAACCCTCTATGCATCCCATAGCACCGTAGCCATACTCTTAACACTATATTGTGTTAAAAGTAAGATCCAGTTAATAACCCTAGCATTCTTCATCAGTTATCAATTTGTAATTCCCAGTATTTGACCTCTCTAGTACGGGATCATAATTCACTATGAAAATTGTCCTAAACATGAAAAAGTTATAATAATAAATTTGTTTCATCTCTCTACTAATGGTATGTTAACTAATAACCCTAAACTGTATAAATTAACTACATGTCAGTCTATTTTATTTTGTAGGACTCAGACACATCGTCGACTTCTTGCCGGCTTCACTGGCAGTATTTGTTACCTATTTCTCAGCTGAAATGACCCGTGGAATTTGGAAGCCCGTTCACCTAAACGGAATTGACTGGCCTAGCCCGGCAGCAAACCTTTTCTCAGTTGAACTAGAGATAAAGGAAATCCTTGCTTCGGCCGGAGTTGATGTCCCCTGCAATTACCCACGTAAACTTCCCAGCCATCATATTCTTTTTTTATTTAAAACTCTTCAAGGCTCATTGCTGACAAGAACATCCTACACCTAAGGGTGGTCATTGGGTCGGTTCGGTTAATTCCAAATTAAAATAGTCAAACCCAAAATTCATTCGGTTTTCAAAACTATAACCGAACCAACCAAATTAAACTTGTCACCTGAATAACAACCGAAGTAAATTTTAGTTTGTTGAACTGAAACAAAAGAGATTAAATTTTAAAAGGTCAAAACTCAATACATACAAAAATACATTTAAAAATCATAGAAATAAATACACACACACACACACACACTGCTGTAGTGATATAAGTTGTTGGGTACATATATATATATTGTTGAATTCCATATTTTAAAATATGTAGATGTTCTAAAATATCCAAACCAAAATATAAGTTGTTGATATTACATACATTATATATAAAGCATGGAATTGAACCACATATAGTTCAGTCATTTCAGTCTTTTTGGCTTTGAAAAATCTAAACTGAACCAAATATAAAAAACTGAAGTAATTCAAAAATTCAACCGAACTGAGCCATGTAATCCAAACTTTTTTGTTTCGGTTGAAGACCAAATAAATCGGACCCAATGAACACCCCTACTACATACACTGTTTAACTCTTTATAATGGTAATTTTTTCTTCCTGACAGGTGGGTCACTTCCAATGCTCCCCTTGCCAATTGCAGTGTTAGTGAGCCTGACAATCACATTTAAACTCGATAAAAACTCTGACCATATCAACGGCATCATCGGGCATGCACTAGAGAAGTGCACAAGTAGCAGCTCCTGGCCAATTGTCGGTGCCTTGTGGATCCAGAAGGTGCGTAGGTGGCACAATTATATTGTCTTAGCTTGCACCTGCTCTCCCTTCGTCCGAGACAAGAATGCAACGGCCCAACTCATCAAGAGCTGCTTCACTTGCTTCCTAGGCACCTCATCAATTACTGACGGGTCCCACTTTGTTGAGAAGCGTGGGTCCAGTGGTCTCTTTGGTCATATCCAAGTTGACCGTGCGCCTCGCATTTCAGTGGCCCCTGGTTATCTTTATATTCACTCGTGCCGTAATTTTCACGACATTCATTATGTCAGTGAGGTGGTGTTCAGGCTGATCTTGGATTGGGCCCGCATGTTAGCTGATGAATGCGTAAAGAGTAATCATAATGGGATGGCGGGGCGGATCAGGTCTGACTCAGGCACGACCTCTCTTGCGTCTGCCTTGTCGAGGGTGCGTCAGTCAGTGTCGCTTGGTGCAAGCATGCTGGTTATAACTGGTGGGCCCAAGTTAGTGCAGATATTGTATGAGGAGACCTTCCCAACTCTTCTCTTATTAGGTAAAGCAGATTCTAAAAGCCCCATGCATGGTATATTGAGTGGATATGCTGTAGCATATCTTTTATTTTATTCTGGAGTGTTTTTATGGGGTGTCTCAGAGGCCCCAGCGGCATACACATGGGTGTACTCATCGAAGCGGGCCCAGGTTTTTGGTCAACACATGGATTTAATTGGGAAGGTTGTTGAGGAAGACTTACAGCCCAATTGCCAGCCTGGCACATGGAAGGCTTATGTGAAGTGCTTTGTTGGTTTGGTTGTTAGATTCACTCCAATGTGGATCCTGGTTTTAAGACTTGATACGGTGACAAAGCTGGCGAGGGGGCTTAAGCGGTGGAATGAGTCTGAGCTGGCACTTGCATTACTTGAGCAGGCGGGTCCCGCTGCCATGTCAGCTGTTGTCGAGGCTTTGTCATGGATTTAATATGTACCAGTCTTTGGTTGGCCCCTTTCATGTAACTTTGCTGTTCTTGGAGTTTTAACTTTACGGTTTTACCAATAGAAGATAGAAAACATAAAATGGACTAGTGGTTTTCAATTCAAATTACAGCACAACCAAAAATGAAAAATAGTTATAGACTAGATAGCTAAACTTAGATTACCAGAGTTAACAGAGACTCGTTTCAGGAATACTGAGAACATTAACGTGCAATCTAAAAATCTATAATTGTAAACCTCTTGTTCTTTGGCATGCCATTTGTTGTATTTCATTTTTAAATATGTCATCAGTTTAAAATTTTAGTAGAATAGATGTATGGGTACGCTTTATATATGAAGCGCTTATTGTACATATTTATTATTTTTAGGAATCAAAATTATTTTTTTTATGAATTTTTTCCCCTATTTTTTGGATACAAAACAAGCTTTTGCATAAAAAATTCAAGTTTCTGATCCGATTCTTTTAATTCTGACCAATTCATCCGATTCTGATTCTATGGTCAAGTATCCGATTCCAATTCAGATTCCGAGTTTCAGAACCATGTTTTTAACTTGATAGAAGATGTATTCAGAATTAAAGATAAGGCAGAGATTTTTTTGAGAGGTTCATAATTAAGTCCAAGCTCAAGTCAACACGTACCCGACTGTTCCACGAAATAATATATACTTCTAACATAATATGAGATCTTTATTCTGTCTGGCTGCTATCTGCTCATCCTTTATCTCCTGCTACGTACCTAACTTCTCTTTTTCATGGAGTTTTTTCATCAATCAAACTCTTTTGTTTATCTTACTCTCCCTTATCCCTGGAGCCTTTTCAGTCACTTTGAATACCTCCTACTTCATCCAGTGTGGCTTAACTAACTCCACTCCGACGCACACCCACAATGCCCCTCCTCACACTTTTCTTTAACGACATGTACGTCATCTCGGTTCAAGCAGTACCAACCCTTTTCCAAACCTGATTAAATCAACAAACCCTCTCTATTACACCGCACGCTTCTCTTTCTCTCCATTCTCTTACCAATTCAATGCTGTACCCAATAATTCCAACATACTGCGCCTTCACTTCTCTCCTTTTACCTCCAATGCAAATTTTGCGTTAACAACTTTCAATGGCAACAGCTAGGTCTGTTTCATCTATAGAGGCAAATACTTGGGTGTGTGTGATGGCATATGTAGGTATGTGAAGTTGCAGTCGGGCCAGGAGGGTTGCATGTGTGAGTGTGTCTGCATGAGGTCTGTGTGTTCTTCATGAATTCTTCCAAGGTATTTGACATTTCAGGGTCGGGTAACAGTAGCTGGCTTGACAGGTCTAATTCTCTATCATCCATTTTTACTGGGGCTTCAAAAATACTCAGCTGGGAATTTTGTCGAATCCCTAGTGTACCATTGAAGGACATTTCAGGGGGAAATAAATCTTCTGCGATCCAAAAATCCCTGCAATCCCTGCGATTCCAAATCCGTCCGTTCATTTGCTTAGAGATTTGTGCATTGTAGAATGTGAAGGGAGGGATTTGGAATCGCAGGGATTGCAGGGATTTTTGGATCGCAGCAGATTTATTTCCCATTTCAGGGTCGGGTAACATAGCTGACTTGGCAGGTCTAATTCTCCATCATCCATTTTTACTGGGGCTTCAAAAATACTCAGCTGTGAATTTTGTCGAATACCTAATGTACCATTGAAGGAGGTGGTCTTCTTAAAACATGAAGCTCGGTAGGTGAAGAAGTTGCTAGATTGCACAAAAGATCCAAATTAATAATCAAATAGTATTGTTTGAAATAGTGCCAAAATATCTTTAATTCATTGTCCGAAAGCCAATGCTCTTAAAATAGCTAGCAAAATCAGACCAAAAACTTCCCAAAAAAAAAAAAAAAAAATCAAAGCCATAGAAAGAATCCCAACAAAATCAAAGGGATACCTAGATGGGAAATAGTATCAAGTGTCGAATTTGCGTTAAGGCGAGGCTTTTATGGAGAAAGTTATACTGACCAATTTCGCTTCGTCACAGCTATCAGGTCGCCAAAAGAGAGATTGTAAGAGCTAATTGAAGAAGCAATCAGACCGAGCCAATCAGCGAAGTAACACAAAAAGAGAGAGCCTTTCATCGCTCCGCTCCTTTTTAATTTAAACCGTGGTTTAACCCGGCTTTCTCCAGCGACTTTTTAACATGAACCGGTCCATAAAACCATTTTTAAATTTGGGTAAATTTCGCTGGAGGTCACTAAACTTTGTTATTTGTCACGAATTGGTCACTCAACTTTGATTTGTCCCTTTTGAGTCACTCAACTTTGTTATTTGTTCCAATCAAGTCACTCAACGTTTTCCATCCAAATTTTTAACGGAATATGCTAATTCCGTTAGTTTTTTGGATGGAATATGCTAATTCCGTTAAAATTTTGGATGGAATGGGTATATTCCGTTAACTTTTTGGATGGAATAGGAATATTCCGTTAAAAATTTGGATGGAAAACGTTGAGTGACTTGATTGGGACAAATAACAAAGTTGAGTGACTCAAAAGGAACAAATCAAAGTTGAGTGACCAATTCGTGACAAATAACAAAGTTTAGTGACCTCCAGCGAAATTAACCCTTTAAATTTTAACCGATACAACACCGGAAGCGATAATTGAAACTTGAAAGGGATGGAACCGGACAGGTGACCGGTTCCGGTCCGGTTCTGATAACAACCTCTCCGTCCTCTCCAATGGAGACAGAAATGGAGACAACCGTCTCCCCTACCAACACGGATCAAATAATAGCGTCTACATTGTACTCTGTATTAACAGACCCGTTTCAGGAATACTGAGATCATTAACGTGCAATCTAAAAATCAATCATTGTAAACCTCTTGTTCTTTGGCATGCCATTTTTTGTGTTTTCATTTTTAAATATGTCATCAGAATTATATACATGAAAAATGATGGAACTTAATGCAAGTTTAATTTACTGCTCAATGACAACGCTAGATCAGGGAATCTACGTACGCTAATCTTGATGAACATAAATATCACTGATTAAATAGCTGATTCACAACAGAAGTTTTATTGATAACAATTAATAAACAAGTCCAAATAATAAACCACTGATCCCACAGGTTGTAGATAATTAATCTCAAAATAATCAAATGCCAGAAAGCAAATGTTTGCAAAGGAAGCAACAGATGACCAAAATCGTGACAACATTCAAATGCAAGCAATTATTAACAGAAACACTGCTGCTGCTAGAAGAATCATAGTCATCAGAAGTTGCATTGTCACTAGAAGGAACAAGTTGGTCGATATTCGAACCTGAACTAGAGTCGACATAAAGATCAACTTCCAATACTACATCACCGGTACTGAGATTAGCAGAATGTGTTTTAATCAGAGAGTACCCGCGTGCCATTCTAAACTTCCCACTACCTCCAATCACCGGCAACTCCCTTACCGACTCCAAAATGCTGTCCCGTCCAAATACTGTCACAACACTCCCATTGAACTCGCCTCCGGTAAACAAAATATTCATGGATAGTAACAGTTCAGTACCAGATAGGCCTGACATGGAGTAAAAGCCTTGGGCCCGACCAATGGCATTGGTTGTGAGATTGGGGCCTTCTGTCAACACATCGTCTATGACAAATATAGTACCGAAACCGAGAAGACCGGTTGGACCGTTGTACCTTGTTGGACCTTGAGCAACCGGGATAGCTGTCGGATTCGGGCCGCTCAACGTGTCATGTTGGTAAAAGTGTAGATGGGTTGTACTAGATGAAGAGCGGGTTACATTATCAGCATGTAGCGGTGTTGCAGATGCTACTGAAAGAACTAGAAAGATAAGGAAAGGAGACATGGAAATCAAGGTTAAGGTTTAAAAGCAAGGATGATATATATATTTATATATGCAAATGGATGGTATTGGTGGGGAAGTAATATATGGAAATTTAATTGCGTCGGTTCTACCACTGCAATTAGGTGCAACTCCTCTGTTTTGAAAATCATTGCTTCTGCCCTTGGGCAAAGAAAATGGTTTATGTTTTCTCTTATAAATTAAACAAATGTTAATAATAATTACTTCGATATAAACTTGTAAACCTAACAAATGAAAAAATGATTAATTTGCGTTAGTTGGTACTGCTATTAGCCAAGTAATTAAAACACCAATGCCATAATAGTGATGTGGATTCTCTGGGGCAAGTATATGATGAATCTGAATCCTATGAGGAAATGCATTGTTTGAGTTTCAATATGGACCGTCCGATCAGAATCCGGGTCAATCCAATTCAAGCCTGTAATGCACATGCTCCTTTAAAATTCGTGCTAGTATATAACGAACATGACTGGGTTTTGTCCAAAGGGTTTTGGACAAAAACTCATCTAAAGTCAAGCTTAAACGTTCGATCTGCATTGAGATTCGTGCAAACATTTTTTAAAACTTGATAAATTTAAATGGCTCTTTCAATCTAAACCGTCTATACAAATTTTGATGCAAATAAGATAGTTTAGGTCCGACTTTGGACGAGGCTTGGTCCAGAGCCCATTGGACAAAAACCCACCCATAACGAAGAGACCGAATTGAAACTCAAAACTTGAGGTACCTTGGATGGTATCAGGCACTGAGTTGTAGGAACCAAATTTTCAATCGGATGCTTCATGGGAGTTGTTACTGAGTTGTTCAATCGGTTGAGTAGTTAAGGGAGGTATCAGTATTCAGTACTCCCATTAAGCTTCAATCGGACGTTTGGATAGTAACAATTCCCATTAATAGCACACAGTTTTGGGAAACTTAATAGATGTTATTAACTGTAAATTAAATTGATCCATGCTAATAATATTTTCTGTCTTGGCTATGTCAACTGGACCCTACAAGCTTTAAAACCATAAAAAATACTTTAAAAAAAAAAGGCATTTTAGGAACCAAATTTTGGGTTTACATCTTACCCAAATGGCACTGCTGTAGGGGTGAAAGCGGTATGGATAATATCCAATCCGTATTCGAAAAATTAGATGTGGATATAGATACTGATATGGGTTTTACGTTTCAACTATCTGTATTCGAATAGTAGATATATACCATATATTTTTAATATATATTATGAAAAAAATATGTTATTCATCATTATAATTAGATAAATATTATGACATTTGGTAATTTTTATTATATTTTTAAAAAAAATATCCGATCCAATCCAATCCATATTCTTATCTATATCCGTCTGATATCTGATCTATATTCGTATCCATATCCGAAAAAATAAAAAGGAATATGAATATTGTTTTACCACTATCCGCTCCGTTTTCATCCCTATATTGCTGGCAACCACAGAGGATATAGACTAAACTATAGATACTGGGGTCCGTTCTGAGATTCGTGCTAGAGTTAAAAAATAGTCGGAATTTTCTAATTGTACACTTAGGTAACTTGAGGGATACATATTCATCTTGAAAGGGATAATATATACACACAAATATTTTTAGTATATTTTCTTGAACTAAAACTCTGTATAGTATTGTGAGTTGGTAATGCACATGTTTGCTAACTTACAAATTTGGTTTCATAAAAAGACTGCAGCACTTTAAGGGGCAAAATTGAAGAGGAGAATTTTTCGGTTGGTTCCTTTTGAAATTCTGTAAGGTGTATGGGCTTATAACGAAACATAAACATCGACTAGGCCCATATTAGACAAAAAGGATTTCCTGTAAAGAACTCTTGGGCTGTTACTTCCTAATAATTATTTTTGTAAGGCCCATTTTCCTTAAAAAAATGACTAAAATCGAACTTTGTTTCCAATAGTACTTTGTTCACAGACCCCACTTTCCCTTTTCTTTTCTTTTCTTTTCTTTTTCTTTTTTCATTTTTGCCCCCCTTTTCTGTATGGGGCGCATAAAATTTTGTTAGAAATTATTGCAACAGATTAATTTTACCAGGTGAATTAATTACTTTCAAATTCCAATTCTTAATGGAATATGTGCTGAAGTAAATTTTTGTGGGGAGCCTCGCTTTGCTTTGGCGATAATACTGACATACAGCAAGCTCAACAAAATTATTTCAAACATGTAGACAAAAAAAATCTCTCAACATATAAAACAAGAGGAGGGTTCAAATGCCTTCATTTTTTGTGCCTCCATTATGTCTTCATTTTTAAAAACTTAAACGTCAAAATAAAACCGTTAGATATGATCTATGTTATTTTCTCTATATGCCCATAAAAAATTATCACACTTTGATTTTGTTTTTATGTGAATCAATAAGTTAAAAATTCAACGTCTAGAAATTATCCACATTAGTATATATTTTTGCAAGCTCAAGATGACAACCAAAATAAAGCTAAAATGCCATAATTTTTTCCACGTACATAGATAAAATGATGTAGTTCACATCCAACGATTTTATTTTGAATTTTAAGATTTAAATTTTGAGTTATTAAAGTTTTTAAAAATAGAGACATTTGAACCCTCCTCATAAAACAACTATGGCTCATAAAACAACTATGGCTTCTGACAACAAGGGAAAACAAAATAAAAGCTTTGCAATAATATAACTATATAGATAATAAATAATTCACCTCTCCAATCATTAAATAGACTTGGAAAGGGTACATCAAGCACCACACAATTAATAAACTAACAGAATTATAATCTCTGGCAAATGCAACCACTGTCTCTGTGCCAGTTAACAAACTCACTACCACCTAAATAATTACATTTTCACGCCTCGATGTGAGGGGCCCGCCTACCATAGGCTACATGAAAGACCCTAAATAAACTGGTCATCATGTCACAAGCCCCCAACCTAACTCAATTTACTCTCTCACACATAAAATCAAAAATTAAAATTACAACGACATGTCTGACAATTTAAATCACCCGAATTTGCTGCTATTCAACTTACCCCACCACTTCTTCTTTGCCTTGTCAGGACTAATCTCGTAAGTGCTGATTTTATTCAAAACCACCTTAGTTTCCCTTAACCTTAAAGAATAATCCTTCTTCCATGACTCAAAACTCTGTTTCAAACGCTTTAATTCTTTATCTGGGTTAATAGTAGCTTCGACATGACCCGATTTAACTTCAACCAAAAATTTTGCGTCGTCAGCAAATACTTGTGTCCTTTGTTCAAACTCGTCAGCCAGTCGAGTAACCACACTTGCACCTGCACTCATGCTGGGGCGGGACCCAGTATCAGTATGCATCCGGGCCCCACTGTCCCAGCTCTGGTCAACTGAAGCATCTGACGCGCGTGCTGGGTCATCCATTGCAAGACTCCTTTTTGCAATTGTGAGACTGGACTGGAGGGACCGCATCTGCTTCTGCCACATCTCCTCCATTGTTTTCATCTTGTTCTCATATTCTGACCAGCGGTTCTCATACTGCTGTAGCTTTTGGTGTAGCATCTCATTTTGTTCGTCCCTTTCTTTTAGTGAAGCCTCAGATTTTATGATTCTTCGTTGTAGTTCTAAGAGGAATGATGCCTTGACCAGTATATCATCAGATCCTGTGGCCTGGAAATTTTGACAATGTACTTTTTGAATAAGAAAATCGCAGGGCGATTAAAAAAAAAACACTACAATAATTTGGCTCAAAAAGAGTCTCTCCAAAAAAAAAAAAAAAAAACAAGGGAATAATTACCATTTTTGCTTCAATTTCTTCAGTGAAATTCAGCAGAGGAACATCAGTGGAGCACCTTCTGACGAGCCCAGCACGAATAACTGCCATAAACAAGGAAAAATTTAAAAAAAAATCATGATCCAAATGTAACCAAACCATAAATAGTGTTCAAAGGAATGAGATCAGAGAAATTATTACCAGATTGTAGCAAAACTGAGGCAGCACGAATTTTGACGAAGTTCTTCCTAGCAGCCCATCGTCTGTAATATTTCTGTATAATATATGTTGCTCTTGTTTTCTTACGCAAGCTTGAAACCATGCGCCTAGCATTCACACCTCTTATAACTATAATCAACAGCATCAATATTAAAATGTGAGATGTAAAAATCAGCTGTAAGGGCATATAAAGTTTTGCTGTTATATTCACACCCCATGTTATATTGACATGACAAGAAGATCATGCATCATGACTATTGGGTTACTTTCAAATAATGTAAATACTAAAATTAGGGTTAAATAAAGCAAGAAGGGAATTTTGGCAAATTTGGCTCTAACCCACTCTATATATCAACTAAAAGAGTGTCATGTCAGCTTTACCTGCTAACTTAATTTTTGATGGATAAACTTAAACAAAATCGAATAAACACAAATGACTGGTATAGTCTTGGTTTCTTATTTAGTTTGATTTTAGCTCATTTTAAGCTTCAAAATAAGAAAGAATGAAAGAAAGTTAATATGAGGTGCAATAAACTTGTCAACATTCAATGGCAATTGTTCTTTTATCATAGGAATTTGTAATGATTGGGCATCATTAAACATCTCAGCATATACTGGAGTAAGGATCGGTGAAATTTTCCGAAACAATAGATTAAAGTATATAAATGATTACATGCTTGAATTGTAACAATTGCTTTTGACTGCTCCTTTGCATGTGTACGTGCCTTGTGCCCTCTGAAACAGCTTTGAACCCTTAAAATGCCATGGAGGGTGCGATTTCTTGTATCCTCGAGTATACCAATCTATTTCCACAAAACACAAGAACAAAAGAAAGATATTATAAGCAAGGGAACATATATTAATTTGCTCAACAAGACTAGCAATATTCTGTCTCACCTGACCCGTCCGGAAAAACAATTTTGTGTACCCAACTTGGTACATATCAGGCAAGATATTAAACTGTTGAAGTATTGCAACAGAGACGCTAAGTGGATCTTTCGAAGCGACACTCTCAAGGAGAAGGAATCCATACCTGGTAGTGTTACCAAGAGGTTAATATTACATGGAAAATAAGATCTAACATGTCACTTTTCTATTTGGAAAGTAAATTGTTTCTTACCGTCGAGCAAATTTTTGGTGAGTCATTCGTGTAGGATACCCAGACCTTGATATACGTACCACTTCAAGCACGCCACAGCACTTGAGTTGTGAAAGAACTAAACCTTGCTCATAAATTCCAGGTTGTTGTAGACTGTTTGGTTTTATACACCTTATAAAGTGAGGAGTTGTACTCTCAAGCCTTTGCATCAGTTGGAACAGTTCCCCCTAGTAAGAGAAGAATACAGAGCATAAAAGAAATTGATAAGACAATCATGGTGAACAATTTCATTATGCAGTATCATTGTTGATTCATTTTTGGCATTACATTTACGGTTGTGAAATTTGAGCTCAACTTGGTTTATGTTATCCTTCTATCCTTTTGCTTTGTTTTTTAGTCAACTCAACTGTAATAGTGCTACCGGATGCATCACAGGGCATCATATAAATCAGTTGCTTATGCAGTCCTTGATTTAACAAACATATAGAAAAGAAGAGTGAGTCTATGGTAATATGCATATTATACAATGGTCCGCACTATGGACTCATATTTGTCTGTCAAGTCCAAACAGTCTATCTGAACCGTTCAATATGATCTTCATCTGAAAATGTACTTGCATACCAAATTTTACATTTTTTTTTAATTAAAATTTGGTATGCAAGTATATTTTCATATGTGATCATGTTCAACGATTCAAATTGAGAGTTTGAATCCATAGCACGGGTCGATCAATAATATGCATAAAACCATAGCCTCACTCAAAAATGAAAATGAACAAAAGAACAAAATGATAAAACACCTTGAACTTGGTTGCAACACTTAGCTTCTGTGAATCAGCTCCGCTTAATCTAAAAGGGCCTGATGTAGAATCATCTGACTGTACAAGCATCTTAGCAGCGAAGGCCTGGGGCAAGTTGCACGTACAAGCGGCAAGAAGTTGAATCAAGTCCACGTGCAACAAATCACGATTCTTTTCCAAGAAGCCAGAGGTGTCATACATAACCTCTCCAGCATAATGACTAACAGTGAATGCCTTGCCTCTCTCTCCTTTAAAACAGGGATTAGAACCAAGGTGTTGCTTCAGCTTAGTTGCGAATGTAAGATCAGTTGCATTTGGGAAGGTTGATTCTTCATCTAAGAGTGATAATAACCCTAGAGGTTTTTTCTCAAACAGGTTTAGACAGTCTTGGTTATCTTCAAAATCAACCTTTTTCCAATCTATGCCATCTTCAATATACTCTTCCTGTTCAAGCTTGAACAAGTGCCGATTGAAATGTTGCTGGAGTCTTTCATTTGCATAGTTTATGCAGAATTGTTCAAAGCTGTTTTTAGTGAATGATTCGAAACCATATATGTCAAGTATACTTATAGATCTGCCAGTTCTTCTTTTCCCAGCTCCAAGTGAAATGTTTATTTGTTCTACAATCCAGTCAAATAAACTCGCATATATAGACTTGGCAAGTGCATCTCTGGTGTCAATTGCCTGATGGAAAGAAGAACAAGAGCATGAACCAACAAGATTAAAAAGAGCTTTTGTCTTGTGACATCATGTGCTAATCATATAACACCACAATATCTTGCATGCCCCAACAAAATAAGGAATATATGAAATTCCCATTTAAATTGAGAAGGACCAGAACATAGATATTGTTGTTGTATTCTTTTAAGTACGCAATGTCCCTCTTTTCTTACCCATTTATATCAAAATTGAAGCACTGGTTGTTTGGACACCTTAAAAGAATTTTAGGAAGAGAGGATACAAGAAATTTTCCTCATGCTTTGGAGTTGAATGTATATATTTCCTATGTTTTGTAGGGATATAAGAGAGCATGTATGAAACTTTGACATTTGCAGGGTCAATGAATTATGACTTCAAATTGCTAACCACATGTACTAGGGTGTGATGATATATAAATGATTAAGAAAAGTATCAACCTGCTCAAGAGTAAGTTTTTGGACTATCTTTTCATTTCTGACAGTCATTTTGCGGGTGGAAAGAGCCATGTTTAGACTGTCAAAAGAGCATCCAAGAAGCCTTGCAACAGTATTTGCACCTATAAACAACACAAATCTATTATTACGAGTACACAGTGAAGAGAATATGAAATGGCTACGAGGCTTAGGATGTTTAGTTAGATCAAATTTCCTGTTGAATATAATTAACAAAAACTAGTTCTGTTGCAAACAGATGATTGTTACATATAACTTAGAATAATGACAGTAATTTACCTTCATCAGAAACAAGTTTGATGTGGTTTTCATTATCGATCACCTTAAATGAAATATTTCCAAGCCATAGAACAGCTGCAAGCATTGCGAATACCGTATCTTGGTCATCCTTGCTTATGTGCACTACATTCATGGCTTCCTACACAATGAGAGGTCAATAAGATGTTAAGTAAAACACCTAACACTGAACTTCATTTAAGAAAACATGTTGTGCAAGAACAAGGTCTTACCATTACAGTAAAGAACATTTCTGAATCATCTACTCCGGCAATCGAACAGCATGAGCTCTGATTAAGGTACTTGTAATATTCCGCTTTTCTCAGATTCAATTTCTCTGTTTTAAAAAGAACATGAGATGCATAAATTAGAAAGAATGGATACATTAGTTGCTTAGAAAGAAACTACTTGAAACAACAATGTATCTACCTCGAAGTGACTTGGGAGCACCGGCACAAAGCTGATAAAAAATATGGTACGACCGTTCACCATCTGTGCATTGTACAACTCTTGACTGCATAAATTTAAAGAGAGATGAGTAACATCTTTTACAAACGAAGCTTTTCTTTGAAAGAAGGGAAGAGTTTGTGGCAAACACTTACTTTCTCTAGTAGAACTGCTCATTGAAGCACGAGCCATCAAACAATTCATAAGTGCATGAAAGAGAACAACAGAAATTAGAATATTGACATTATTAGAAGGGCAGTAAAGTCAATTTACTATACCAAGGAGAACCAATTATCTTACACGTTTGTATTGTTGCGCCAGAAATCCGACCAGTGGCACCAAAATGGATCTCAATGAGCTTTCCCTGCAAAAATTGGACAAAAAAAAATTCAATCAACAAATGTAAAAGCAACGTGAGTTAAATCTGGGGGTGGGAGGGAAGACGAGAGAGAGGTTAGGGCGCTTACAAAGCGACTAGAGTTGTTGTTTCTTGCTGTCTTTGCATTTCCAAAAGCTTCTAGTATTGGATTTGTTTGCAATATCTCATATTCTATGCCGCTACCACCGCCAAGGGAAGCCAAATATTGCATTGCGATTTTAGCCGTTTCGGTTTTACCAGCTCCACTCTCACCACTTCAATAGAGGGTAAAAAATTAAGTTTCATATTTAGTTATTTACAGTGGAAAATTTATATTTGGTCCCAGATTCAGACTTACACCTAAATTAATTTTTTTTTTCTCTTATGGAACCTTAGTCATGAAACAAGGATAAGGGTTGGGAGAACTTATGGCCTCCAATTTACCTTATTATGATGGATTGATTAACTTCATCTGCAGATAAAAAAGAAAAGTTTATTAGATTTGCATTTACATACCTTACAAAAAATAAAAATGATGTCATATCGTATTTCCAACTCAGCTAACCTCTTTTCATCTCACGAATGGCTGCGTCAGCTATAGCATATACATGAGGCTTATCCATTTTTTGCCTTTTATACCCTTCTATAAAATCATATCCATACAGCTGAACTTTCTTAAAAGGGTTGATAGCAATTAACACTGGACCTGCTTTCGTCTGAACAACAAAGAAAGTAAGAATTAAAGATAGTAATGAAAGGGTAAGGATTACCAGTAACAATGGATTAACTTGGCATATGGTAACCTTGACGATTATCATACAGTGATGTTTAGATTTCAACAATTTTGGGTGCAATCAGTGTAATAAACTGTGTATATGAAAAGAATGAGAGTTGGCGAATGCTTTACTGATCATTGAAATGAGAAACTTTTACAGTCTCGTTTTGATGGTCTGTATTGTATTATCATTTGATACTCGAGTGACATAAATTTTTAATTCCAAATCAGTTTACACCTAACAACATGGCTACAACATTATTATTTGGTTTGACACTTCTTTTGCTCGGTTTGAAAAAAGCATCAAAATTGGTCTACTTAATTCATTGTCAAGAATAAACATTTAAGAAGAGAAAACATAGGTTGACTTAATTTATTGTCAAGAATAGGTATTAGAGGATAAACATGGTCATGATGGGGCACCAAAAACATGTCTATTGGATCCCTCTAGATGTTATCCCATGCACCCTCTAGATGTAATCCCATACATCTCAAATAAAAAAAGTGTTTAGTCAAACCAGTAGCAAGCTACCAGAATGTATGATAGATACTGAGATTGTTGTACTTGGTGATTGCATTTTAAAGAGAGATCTAATGCATATAGGGATAATGCTCACATATATGATGTCTTGGTCGTATCTATATTGCAAGTTGTATAGTACTGAAGGTTCGTGTAGATAACTAAGTTGCATGAGGTCATCAACTCCGTTGAGAATTTCGGGATTTGCTGGTAAGAGACTTTCTGTGCGCAATTTCAGTACCTGAATTAAAGAGAAAATGAAGTACCCAATATCAATCTTTACCGGTAAAGGTATTACCAGCATGAACCATACAGTACATTAGTCCTGTTGGTGTATCACCACTAGCAAGCAAATGCAGATACAGTACTATACATGTACTGGTATGAACAGTGGTACCAAATCCTTAACAGAAGCAGTAACAACAGTAACAAGCTTACTTTTCCTTGTGGAAGAGAAATAACAGTCTCTGATCCAGAGCTTGAAAGAACTTTGCCAAGTGCCCAATCACCATTTGACAGCTTACACCAAGCTTGTTGTGTCTGCATTAATCACCGAAAATCAATTAAACCCAAGTCATGGAAACTTTAAGTAAAATTGTTGTCAAATTAAAAAATTCAAAACACCTTTTTTGCACCATAGGAACTATGGTCATCCCATTTGGACTCATTCTGAAAAGAAAACCCAGAAGAAGCTGAATCAACACCATTTGCATCTTCTTCCAACTTCAATTCTTTAGTTTCCAAAGAAGATGTTTTTGAGATGTACGGAGACTCAGTCTCGTTTGATTCAAAGTTCTCTTCCTCCAAATCCCCCAATGGCGACATTGAAGAAGAAGAAGTAGAACTGGTAGGTAACTTGAAATCGAGGGGGAGTGACCGTATCTGCTTAAGCACGCGAGGAGCACGTGCTGATGCCTTCACGGTTCTTCTCTTTGTCACCTCCGCCGACGCCATGGTCAGTCAAAAATCAAGCTCACAATTTTTCCTCGCCGGTACCAAAATTTTTAGAAAATTCGAAGTACCCAATATTTGGAACAAAATTTCGGATAATTAACCATGTGATCGTTGGATCTGAGGTCAAATCACTTCATGAAAAATCGAAAGTACAGGTAGAAAGAACTTCAGTAGTCGTAAAGAAGCCAACCGCTTGTAGATTAATTAAATCTTCACAGATAAATCGGGGGAAATTGAAAAATCAAGGAATGATTGCATGCATGAACTGGGAGAGGATTAATTGCTCTCTTCTGATTTCTTTTGTGCTTGCTTCTATTTGCAGTTTCTTTCGTTTGTTCCCCTCTCCCGACCTCTCTCTCTCTCTTCTTTGCTTCTAATATTTTAATGCTAACATTCTTTTATTTCATTTTTTTGGGGTCCGTTCCCCTAAAGAAACACAAATTTTATATTTAAATTCGTACCGTCCAATCAGAATCAGGGCAAACCGTTAGAGCTGATTGGACGGTCCAGATCGTAACACAAAATTTGTGTTACTGTAGGCAAACAGAATTCTAATTTTTAAGGTCCTGTCCCAAAAAGTAACACAAATTTTGAGTTTATATGTGGACCGTCCGATTAGAATCAGACCAACTGTCAGAGCTGATCGGACGGTTAGTATCGAAACTTAAACTCTGTGTTACTTTAGGGGAACAGAATTCTAATTTTTGAGGATGCTAATATTCAAACGGGTTGGTGGATATAATTGGTTGATTACGTTTCGTTTTAGGAAAGTTTCTTTAAATTGTATAAATTTGCGCCGGTTTGGATTTATTGTACCAGAAAAATGTTTAATTTGTACATATTCAAATGACCTTTTTGACCCTGGTTTTGTTTCGAAAAAGGCAAATGAAATATTATACTTTGTTCGGTGTGGACCTGTTATTGATTGGCGCCTAATTTATAGTCGCCACATTATTGTGGCAACTATTGACCGCACTGTACCGTTAATTCGGGACCAAATCAAATATGATCTGACGGTTCAGATCAGTTCAAATTAGATTTAGATTTTTCGGTCAACATCTCATCGCTGAAGTTGGAACAGTTGACTGAGCCGTCCGATTTTGATCAGACGGCAATTGTAATGCAGGAACTTTTAGAAAATAGAGAGAACTAAATTTTGCTAAAATTAAGGTACATGTTGGATATTTTAATAATGTGATATCATAACTCTAATTATTAGTTAAAGAATATAGATAATTGCAAGTAACTTAACGTAAGATATAATTGACAAAAAAATGATATGAAAATGACATTCACGAAAAAATATAATGTAACAAAACGTTTCAAAATAAATAAAAATATAATATCACGAAAAAAATAATTTGATTGAGAATCTAGTGGAAGACAATAAAATGACCCAAAAAAAAAAAAAATTTGAGTAAATATTGGAGGTCCAGCCACCCAATTATTTAATATTTACAAAAAAATTGCTCATTCTAGATTTCGAACCTGTGATCTCTGACACAGAGAGTATTGCCTTTGCCATTAAACAAAAAGCAATTATTGGACATAGGATATTTTACAACGAATAATAAAAAAAATTATTTACTGATCAAAATTATAATTAAGAAACTAAAGAAGCATATTTACATGTGTCTTATAAACAGTTTGCATATTTCAATTCAAGAGTTCATTTTTATAGTTTGTTAACAATACAAAATTCAAATAGTAATTGACAAACTTGAACTATTTACTTTGTCTTTGTTAGAAATAAGGAAATGATATGGCTCGTCCAAATGTAATTTGGCTTAAGTTGTTAAATATAAAATCCTTAAATTATAGAGTTGTTTGAATATATATGTATAAAATAGTTTGTGCATACATGTATAATTCATATATTAACAAAAGTATCGACCAAATTTGCATAAAGTGTGAATCAAATAGTCATCGCAAGCTGTGTAAAAAAATTTACCAGTCAAAATTGGAGAGTTGCATGAGAAGGGGTAATATTTTTAACAGAGCAGTTTTTCTTCATGCAACGCACATATCATAAGCAGAATTGTTTTGATTTTATAATCTGTACGCTGCATGAAGTCAAAACTGCTCTCTTAAAATCTTTAACCCCTTATTTCTCATGCTATCAGCTAAAATTAGATTTGTAAATTTAATTAAAAATTATAATTTAGTTGAGGCCGAGGGTAAAATTGGAATTGCACAATCAATATTTCTGAATTTTCAGCAATAAAAAAGAAGTGAATAATAAAGGGCGTTTAACAAGGAGACAAGCGCGTGGGGATAATGTCTGGGGCCCGCTTTAAAAAGTAACCGTCCGATTATGATCTGGCGGTAGTCCCGGGACCGTTGATTGCTTTGATTGCCTTTTTGGTGAAAAAGATGGAAAAAAGAAACTGCTTCTGTGCTTCTGTGCTTCTGTGCTTCTGTGCTCCTGTGCTCCTGTTATTAAAATAGGGCTGCAAGGCTGCCACATGGGTTATTGCCGTCGAGAGGACACTGGGTTCTCTGTTACAAATTCTATATAAAAGATCTGTAGCGAGACGAACGAGCTTTTTTGGCCAGTTTTTGTATATGTATCTCCACTTTTTAATTTTTTAATAACAGAAGTTTTACGATTTATTTATCAAATAAAACCGTTAGATGTAATCTATATTATTTTCTATATATACACATAAAAATTATCATTTTTCAATTTTAGTTTATATAAATCATTAAGTTAAAAAAATCAACGTTCAGAATTCATCTACATCGGTGTATTTTGCCAAACTCTTGATACTAACAAAAACAAAAGTAATTTTTTTTTTATGTACATAGAAAGAATGATATAGACTATATATAAAGGTTTTATTGATATTTAATTTTTAAATTATTGTAGTTCTAAAAATAGAGGCATGATGGAAGCACAAAAACATGAAGGCATTTGAACTCTCCTCTGTTTAAAATAATATATTATAAGAGTAGCCTGCAATTGAGTAAAACTTGAAACATAACAAAAACACATATTAGTTTGAAGTTTCACTCTGAGATTTTCTTTACTTATTTTTTTTAATTTAAATTTTACATATTATTTGTCGTAGTAATTACATAATATTTTTCGCTATCAGTTGTTCGGAATAAATATGTAATATACAATAAAATGAAACTGCCAAGGATCAGAAACTCAATCAGTTTATTTTTAGATAGTTTGTTTGAGAGTTGAGACCCGGCCATCACTCGTCAGAGATGTAACACACGAAAGATACCAGGGAAGAAGTAACAGAATTTTGTAGACGATCTTACATTCTTGTACCATGGAAAAAGAAAAGCATATTTGCATTTTGAATCACTCTTTGAGAGGAAGATTTTAGACCACCAGAATATTCTTTACATTCTTCGTTTTATTATTCATTATAAATTTATAATAACATAGGCAATTAGGCATTGGTACTTTTCTTGCTACTATCGTCATGACTTTATTTTTTTATTTCTTAAGATCATGAAATAAAAAAAAAAATCGGTACTGATGCGAAAATCGGAACTTGAAAGGAAGGAAATAAACCTAGATATATGAAATAGAAAACCCACCGGCATTGCATGAAAATTAAAAAATCAAAATTTATATAGTTCAGTGTCTTTTAAAAAATAATAATTTTGTATCTAAAAAAAGTATAAATATTTTCAAAAATTATAAAATTTTGGTCTTGAAATACAATTTAATATGAAGATCATGTTGAGCAGTTCGAGTCGCTTACTTGAATTTTTAAAATAGAGATAATAACGTGAAACATGATTAAAGCATGATGCATGAAAAACATAAGATATTTGAAAATGCTTTATTTAAAATATATTTGATATATTTTTTTTAAAGGCTTGGTTACATTTGATATTTGTATTTATTCTTCTTTCCTCTTGGTAAGGTAAGGGACTTCTCCATTGCACTTAGAAATGGAGGCTATGTTTTTCACTATTTAATCTAGTTCCGGGTTAATAGGAGCAGCAATCTAGAAAAGATTTCACCTTTAATATAAAATTGCAGATGAATTTGACCCCTTATTCAACGCAAGAAAGGTAACACATGCCAAATGGGACAGATAATGAAGCAATTAATTTACACAAGGCACATGGTGCACCTAGAATGTCTGTTGTTGACTAGGTAAGAGGCGTACAATTTAGAATTAATTAATTTATCAAAACACCTTACTTTGTCGGCAATTAATTAACTATTGCCTTATTTGTACCAGCAAAACAAAAAGAAAAACATTGCTTTAATGGGTGCATATCACTATTCACTAGAGATCAAGAATTCAGGTTTTGATGTTATCATGTTAGTTTGTGGGGAGTACCAGTAATTATGATTTGAAGTAAATAGTATTAATGTGGATCTAAAGTTTAATTAACGAGAGAGTGCTTAGTCATTGTCATTCTATAATATATTTTTTTATCAAATTTTAATAATTTATATTGAAATTTAATTTAATAGTTTTTAAGTTTTTATATAGTTTAGTGTAGGGCTGCAAACGAATCACACCAAATCAAACCTATCCCAGCTTGAGTTTGAGTTTAAATAAGATTCGAACAGAACTAGTTTGATTTGTTTCAGAACGAACTTCAATCAAACAAGTTAATTGCAAACTACGAATTTTTTCGAATTGAATCACAAACTACGAATTTTTTTTTGGCAGCCCTAGTTATACTAGTAGTTTATGCATTAGTTTTCTTCACCCAGAACAACATTCACACGGTTTCCTTTTACCTTTTACCTTTTACAAATTCACACTGATGGATTATGAGCAAACCCAAAATTCTCTTACCTTTTACGCTGTTAGATTGATTAAAATCACGGCATGGACCTAGTCAAATGAAACTTATTACATTGTTAATTTGTTACACTGCTTAAGCATTTTCATATTATAAGTTGCCATTATATTAACAATTTTGAGCTCTGATATAATTTTGGTTCCTATATTATTAAAGATTGATGGTTGAAGCCATTAGTTGCATTATTTGAGATTCGAACTTAAATAGTTCGTGAATCAATTTTGAACGAATTATATTCAGTTTGAGTTTGAATGAGATTCGAACCGAACTAATTTGATTTGTTTCATAATGAACTTCAATCGAACGAGTTAATTGCGATTATTTTTTCGAATCGAAATCAATCGAATCACGAACTACAAACTTTTTTAGTAGTCCTATAATGTGTTCATAAAATGACAAGTGTGCACTTGTAGTTATGGAGGATTGGGTTCAAATTTCAGTGACCAAAATAAGAAATCAAAATGTTATTAATATATGTACTTCATTTGAATAACTTTAACAATTTAATTTTATTTGATTGATTTATAATGAATCAGTCTGGTTCAATAGTAAAGATGATAATAATTATGAAGATAAATCCTAAATATCTCTCTAAGTTTATCACGCTATGTTTTATCAATATCTCGGGGTCTCTTTGCATAGCAAACAATAAAAATAAGATGAACACAGTAAGTAAAAAGATATATTTTTTCTTTTCAAAGATGATATATTGACACTTTTACTATTACTATTACTATCACCATTATCATCTTTAGGGTTTAGTTTAATGAAGTTATGGTTCAAACTTTTGAAAACTTTTTTGTATATATATTTTTTAAAGTTTGAATTTCAAGTGTCTCTAAAGTTTCAATTTTGAACTTGATATATTTCAAACAATAAGTTCGTCCAGTGAGCTTTTATAATTTGTTTTGAACTCTTTAGTAGGATTTGAATAATTTCGTAGGTATTTGAACTAAAATTTCTACTTTACACTTCTTTCGCCAATTTACTTTTCAAATACCGTTTCATTTGCCTATTTACTAAAATTTCGGTTTTTCCTTTTATATGGGTAATTCAGTTAAATTAAATTGGTTTTTGTACTGTATAAAATAGATTGGTTTTTTTTTATACAATTTTCAAATTTTCAATATTGGTAATTGGACATCATGTAATTTAATGTAATTCAATATTGGTAATTGGACATCCTTGTTATATATTGATTAAAAAAACGAGCAAAATAATTCGAAATTAGTTGTTGTCTATTGGATTTTGGAATATTCCTAAAATATAAAGTAATTTGGAAATAATATATTAATTATTAAGTCACATGTCAATAGACAAAAATAATTCAATAAAAAGTTAGTGAGACTCAACAATTCTATTATTTTAAATAGTTCTTTACAATTCAGGAATATATATAAAAATTTCAAGCCAAAGCATAAAAAACAAAAAAATTAACTCAATTTCAATAAAATCTTTGATATTCTTCTTTTGTATTAAAAAATTATCTTGAATGATACATTCCTACTCAAAAAACATTAATTATTTTTATTGTGTTTATTTATTTATTTATTTTAGTTGAACAAACTATAGTTCTTGAATTATGGCACTTATTTAACTTTTTAGTCTTCTAATAACACATTTAATGTTTTTCATTTTAGATGATTTATTTAAATGAAAATATTGGTGCCACTGACATATTTGAATTTGTTATTCTATTTTAAAATTTTGAGTCAAGCAAAGCTCGTAATTAAATAAAAAATTATGAAAAAAAATAACAAAGATAAAGAAACATATATTCACTAAACCGGTAAATGGTAGTGATTATTTATTAATTAATTAATTAATAATATTTTCAAAATATATTGTTGATTTTCTCTACTATCTCAATAATATTCGTGGAAGAGCAAATATGTTGTTCAAAATATCCACATATTTTGTTTCTGTACATATTTTTTTTATCAATAGACTATCAAATTTTTAAGTTTTAAAACAACAGCTACAAAATATTTATGAAGTAAAGTAATGAATCAGAGAACAGACGAAGTGAGGAAATTACTATGGATAATATATCTTGTCAGAAAAATATCAAACTTGACAATCTTAAAAGTTTGAATAATATATCTTATAATAATCTAGAATCAGGACTATATATAGACTGTTATTAATATATGGATCAAAATGCCGTTTATTGTGTATTTACTCCTAAAATTAAATTAATTAAATTTTAAAAGATATAAAGTTTTTTCTTTCATTGGATTAAAAATTATAGCATTTTGACATCAATATGAGGCATTATAAGTAAGAAAAATAATACATGCATATAATGTCAGTGTAAATAGACAAATGTACCGCTATAATTAAAAAATTAAAAATTAAAAATGTTTGAATGCAAACTATTGTTGTGGCAAGTGTCATGTGTGATGTCTATGGCTTCTCAATTTTTAAGGTGAAGTAGTTTTAATAAAATTACATATTTTCTAAAATTATATTCACACAACGTCTTAACAATGACACACATTTTGCCCTCAAAAGTTACATGTGATCATTTTTATTTAAGCTAAATTTTTTTTTTAATAAATCTAGTGTTTTTCACCTCCATATATAATAAGATATACATAATTAAAAACATTCAAATTAGATTCAATATTAGAATGCATTGCCAACCATAACTCATTTACTGACAAATAAATTGGAAGTATATTCAAATTCTTATGAAAAAAATATAAATATGGAAAACATAATATGTTTGTTTGAAAAAAACCATAAACTATATCGGATTTGAATATCAGAGGAACAATATATCTGTTGTTACGTTACGAAATTTTAATAATTAAATTCAAATGATTTAAAGACAAGAATCGAAAATTTGTGCTAATGAAATGGAAGTTTAAACCTTAATTAAGGTCCTATAAATAAGTAAATTAAGTATGAATCGAAACCGCGTTAAAATTTCGAGATTTTTGAGATTTTATAGGCTGAGTGCGGATGGGTTGACCCGCACTGCGGGTGGGTGCGTCCGCACTCATGAAATCATGTGTTGATCGGAATTTTATGAAAATTGACTAAGTACTGAGTGCGGGTGAGTGATCCGCACTGCGGATGGGTGCAGCCGCACTCATGAATTTTTGTGTTGAATTGAATTTCCAAAAAAATCGGCTAAGTACTGAGTGCGGATGAGGTTGACCCGCACTGCGGGTGGAATTCATCCGCACTACGCTCGGACTTTTCCTGAAATTCTGTCGAAAATTTACCAAGTTCCGAGTGCGGGTGAAGTGACCCGCACTGCGGGTGAAGCCACCCACACTGCGTATGATTTCTGTGTTAAATTTCACTTTCGAAAACGACCAAGTGCTGAGTGCGGGTCAAGCCACCCGCAGTGCGGATGGATTCATCCGCATTCAGAGTGTTTTTAACCCTAAAACACAAATCAAACCTTCTCTCTCTCCCACTTCGTTATTTTCACCATTTTTAAGTGATTTTCGCCCAAGAGAGAAGAAAAAGAGCGTGTGAGTTTCCGTTTCTTTCAGACTTTCGATTGTTGCGAGAAATCGAGTTTGGAACCGAGTAAGCAGCCGAGGATCTCTCCGAACTCTCCTATTTGGTATTTCTTTCTCTCTTTCTTTCTTTCGAAACCTCGAATTTTCTCGATTTCTCAGATTTTCGTTTTAAACTCGAGATTTGTGTTCGAATTGCTCGAGGACTAGTTCCTCTACACTCCTCGCTTGTTATTTGTTAATCTTTTTCCTGATTTCCTTCCGATTTGAGGATTTTGATTTCTAGGGTTTCGTGCCAAAATCCAAATTGAGCATAATCGTGAATTGATCTGTTTAATCCAACCGATTAGACTTATAATCGGAAAGGTTACCCTTTGATCCTGAATTTCTAGAACAATTAACAGCTGAATTGAGATTTTGACCAAATTAGGGTTAACCCAAAGGTAAATTGAATTGAACCGAGAACCAAAGTAGTGAAACGGTGAATGAATGGTAACCTAAGTGGAATTGTGTAGGGTTTAAAGGACCCAGAAGTAAATTGTGTGAGTTTTAAAGGTTTTTAAGTAAGAAAGAAGGAACCGAAAAGTACCGATACCAAAGCATAAGAATTGAATTATGACTGTATGAACCATTGGTAAACTAAAAGTAAACGTATAGACCACTGAACCCGAATTAAACCAAGTATACGTATAATATAGGTGTAGGCTCGGTCGAGCAAGACTTAACGAGGCAATTCGAGACGCCTGATCCGTAACTAAGCGGTACGCTCGTCATAATAAGGTGCGGGATTCTTGGACTTGTTTGATACTTTATTTTCAGGAATTAAACTGTTTATTCGTTTGTCATGTTGAATATCTGATTGATTGCATCATTGAATTGTGTAAATCATTTGCATAGCCCAATCAAATTAAACTCGAATTGATGTGACTTGAGTGATTTGCATGCTGGTATGGTTGTAGGTTGTGTCGATCTATTATGATCTGATTTTGATTGAAAGTCACCACGATCTGATATGTATGTGAATGGATTTACGAAGTTAAGCACTTGGATCCAAATGAATTTGCAAAGTCGGGCTGTATGCTGGCTTTGATTCCCAGGATCCTAAATGGCCTTAGGTGAACGACCCTCGATGTTCCCAGTACCGGTTGGGACGAGGGAGGGTGATTATGTTATGAGATGTGATTGGAAATCGTGGGTGACATGTGTAACATTTGTGGCTCGGTGGCATTCTCCTACGTGTTAATGCATTTGGAAGGTCAATTGAATATTACGACTATTGGAATGATTCCAAAGAGGATTTTCTTTATATGATTCGAACCAGACCTTAATAAACTGTTAAGCCAAGCGATTGCAGATGGGTGTCAGATAAAGAATCCAGCTCGGTGAAGCGTCTGTAGGTGTCAGTAACCCTACAGACGAGGGTTTGATAAAGGGTTCAGCTCGAAAGAACATCTGTAATTGCTACAAGCCCTAATGAATCGAGTTAAGCCAAAATATATGTTGTGTTTGAAATTCATCTTGGAAATTTCGTTAACTGTGATTCATTGATTAATTGTTGTCGAGTATTGGCATTCTGTTATTTATGATTATATATATATGTTTGCATCGTTATTGTTTGGGTTTCATTTTTTAATATAAAGTTTGATTGCAAGTCCAATAGTCTAAACTGTGGCAAATTCGCACTGAGAATTTATTCTCACCCCCACCCTCCCGGTTATTTTACAGGTACTGGTGCGACTGATTCCGGAGAGGCACGCGAGTAGTAGGCCATAGTAGCTTACCATCTCATGACCCTAGATATATATTTTGGTGTGTATTTTTAGGGTAGGCCTCATGGTTGGTATCCGGATGAGATACTTATGTTGTATTATATTCTGACCAGACTGTGTACTCTGATTTGTGTATATATAAACTTAGTTTATATTATTATCTGTTGAATTGTGGAGTAAAATTTGAATAGCCTTGTAAGTATACACGGCGTTGTATGCTTACGGCGGGAGACTGTCGCATCCCGTGGCCGCGGGGTGTGACATCTGTCAATCGTATTTTGATTTTATCTACTATCTCAATAATGAATAATAATTTAATTTGAAAAAAAAAAAACAATTTTAATTCTAACTTTCATACATTGAAAAGAATAATATAATTCTAAAATAATATTTTAATTTTCTCCACTATCTCAATAATGATAGCCATAGAACAATTATCTATAATATATGCTTCCAAATTTATTTGTAATTTTTGCTACTTTTTTTTTATCAATAGACTATTAGTGTTTTAACGTCTAAAATAACAATGTAAGACGCAAATATTTATTAAGTTTCGAGTCATGCAAGTAGTGATTGGTAGTCACACATTAATTATGAAGAAAGCAATACACTTGTAAGTATCATCTCTAGTTTATTATTTTATTAACATAATTTAATATGAAATTCACAGTTATAAATTCGCTTACGCTACTAATATAAAAGTTCTGAAAGTTGCATTTTACCTGTTCAACTGAAAAAGTAATGGTCACTTTGCAAACTATATATAAACATTGTAAATTTAGATATGAATAACTTACATGCTAAGTATAATTTTTTTGAAATGCAGAATATATATTACAACAAGTAAACCAATTTCCGTAAAGCTCTATAGAATTGCATTTGAATGAATCTAGCAATAAAGTTTAATAATGTGCAGCCTTAAAAAAAATGCTAATAAATGCAGCCAAGTAAATTAATTTAATGCTAATAAAATAAAAAAATTGAAACACAAATGCAAAGTATTGTTGTAGCAAGTTAGTTTCAAATCGTAAAGTTCTCAATTTTTTATGCGAAGTAGTTTCAATAAACTTACATATTTTCTCAAGTGATATACAAATAAAGACTTACAACAGCTCGGCCAACATTAACAATGTCACACATTTTGCACTAAAAAATTACATGTCACCAATCTGAAGTTTAGCTAAAAATCTGTTAATTTTGAATCAATCAGATTTATTTTATAAATTACAATAAATAGACAGCTCTAGTTGTTTCATCTCTTTCTAAGGAGAGAACTAATTAAAGCAAATCCAGATGAGATCCAGGAGACATGATCTAGCCACCAAACTGAACACAGTAGAACAAACAATGACAAGAGAAAAGATGGTGGGGATACAGACAAAAAAGGTTCTGCCTTTTTTTTGGGACCGTGTTAATTCTATCGAATTTTCATCAGCATTTAAATTTCCTTTTTTCTCTTTTTGGTCGAATAGGCCTGTGCTAAAAAAGTTTTCACAAAATCATATTTAATCATTTTTTTTTATTCATTTTTCCGATACAGATTGAATTTTATAGATAAAATAAGGCAGAACCAGCGTATGAGATAATTCATTTTTCTCATGTACCAACGGAAGCTATTTATAAAATTGCTAAGCTCACCTAATTATTCCAGTAACGGTCCTTTTACCAATTAAAGGGATAAAATGGTAATTTTTATCTCGCAAAAGGGTAAAGGAACTTTTTTTTTTTGGCAAAAAACGGTCCAGGAAATTTATTATTACATAATAATAGCGGTTAGCACAAAAGGCAAACGGAATCTGTATTACTAAACATTCATATAATTCAGGGCTGTATAAAAAGCTCATGACTCGTGAGCCACTCGAACTCAGCTCAGTAACGAACTCGTTAATAACTCATTCATTTAAAATTCGAGTTAGTCTGACTCGAGTTGAGTTCGAATTGGACTCAACTTGCTCGTTACAACTCGTGACTCGTTTGATTAATGATTTCCTTCGTAATTTTCGGCCCATTTTTATTTGCTTGACTAGATGTGACTGACCCAAGTTGACCCAACTCATTTCATTTGATCATTTTGTTGTGAATTGTTTGTTAATTCAATATTTACTTCTCATATACATAACAACAATCATCAATTCAAATGTTCAACATTTCAACAACTTAAACGAGTTGACTCACGAGTCACAAGCCAACTCGAGTTACTCGCGAGTTGAATTCGAGTCAGTGAGCCAGCTCAGCTCAATATTCTCAACTCGAATCAACTCAACTCATTATCTTTCGAATTAAATTCGAGTTGTCCATAACTTGAGCTAACTCGGCTCGTTAGCAGCCCTATAATTCACTAATACCCATATAGTATAAATTATATTAAACACCAATATTATAAAATATTGTTATCTTGTAGTGTAAAATCGTACACTTTTTTTTTAAAGAGAATAAAGGTGGCCAGCCTTTTTTATTACTAAGATAATATCAAGGTTCTAAATAGTGGTGCTACTATAGTGTTTTTGAACCATAAAAGTTATGACGCTATAGTGTGTTATTCTGTGCTATAGCAGCGTTATTTGGACATAGCGTTGTTTTTTTTTTTGCTAGTCTACTGTGACGCGATAAATGCTATTTAAACATTTGAATAATATTGAACACTTCTAATAAGTAAAATTGTTTTAAAAAAAATTCAAGTCCAAACCAGTTAGGAACAAAAATTCTCAGGGGACCTCACATGTGCCCAAAATGGCAATAATTCAACTGTTCAAGTACATGCCTTTTTTTCCTATTTTCTATTCCTTGTGGTGCCTGAGGCAAGGTTTCAAAAGCATGATTTACACACTGTCTTTGTCCGGTTGGTTCATGATATATTGGGGACCTATTATATTAGCATAATCAAGCGAAAATGTATACCAATAATTTTATTTATTTTCTGTCAAACTGTCAATAAAGTAGTTTTAAAAATTAAAAGTAAACTTGGAGAAAAATTCTCTGTTGTCTATCATAGACGGCATATTTAAATCTTATAAAATTTGAGAATTACTTAATTATTAAATGAGTATTGATAAATGTAAATAAATAATTAATTAAAATTTCCATTACACCCAATTTTATATGCAAACTATCTGAATTATTGAT
Source organism: Carex rostrata (assembly GCF_964058835.1). NCBI lineage: Eukaryota > Viridiplantae > Streptophyta > Magnoliopsida > Poales > Cyperaceae > Carex > Carex rostrata. The sequence continues at coordinate 6,880,476 of NC_135924.1, forward strand.
AATATTTATATATATTTTTTTTTACTTTATTGACCATTTTATTAGTTGCCGTGAGCAAATTTGTTGGTAATAATAATCTACCATTATTATTAACTTCTAAATTTGAAAACTTTCTAATAGAAGTCCTGAAACCTGAGTAAAGATTTTTACAAAACAATTTTGGCTTCATACAATACACAAATCATATGCAACGCTATTTTGATTCTACAGTGTGCGCTGAATAAAGCCGAAAATACTCTGTTAAATATTTACCTGAAACTTTGAATTACTACCCATTTCATCAATATTCCCTTGCTTATTGTTTATTTTCATGATGAAGTGCATTACAATTTGAGCCGAATTTGCCTGTATACCAAAAAAAAAAAAAAGCCTTGCTACAATTGATCAAGTAAAAGTTGGGCTCCAATAAGGCCTGTTCGATTTTCCCTAAATTAATTCTACCATCAGTTCGGCCTCTTGTTCTGATCTGATACCAACCAAATTGGGCCGAATTAACACCCCACTACCCCAGACAAGCAATCTGATTCTTTAGTTTAAGAGCTCAGAGGATCAATCATGCTCAGCAAATTGTACACTGGAAACTTTTGCAATTGATTTTGTATTGGCTTTTCATTAAATTGCAAAGTTGAGATACAAGTGTTTATATAGAAGCTGTTGTAATCTAAACTACAGACTTAATTATGTCCCTAAACCATGGTTACTAGTCTTGGTTAGGCGTTAGGAAATCTGCTTAGCAATTCTGGTAATAATGAGTGAAATGCTCTCCAATTGTTCAAGGAATGGACGCCTCCAGTGATTTTTTGTAATACTAGCTATTACTGGCTTTATTGTTATCTAGAGTACCAAATTATTTTTTTTTTTTAAATAATTAATACTATTAGTCCCCACTTATAAAATAAAATTACGTAATACTTATTTATCCAGTCTTCCAATTTCAATATTTTGGTTCCGCTCCTCAGTATAACAATGGTTATATGGATGGATAATGATTCCACCTCAAGTGGAAGATGAAATAAAAATCCAACTCAACGAGACAATGATTTTACTTGGCAACTAAATCGTTGGTGTTATCCATTTTGTGTGGAATTGTGGTGAGTGGAGCCTTTGAAAATCTTAACGGTTACAAAGATTTCGCTCGTCACCATAGCAGTATTAAATGTTGAGGAAATGGTCAAAAAGATTTGCGCTTTCTCTCACATAGCTAATAAGCTAACAACACGTGTCAAAGGAGACAGGAGAAAGTAAGAAACCATTTCTTAACAAGCAAGCTTGAGAAAATCAAAATTTGGGCCCATGGGATTAGGGGTGGCAACGAACCGAACCGACTTTACCTTAGGTAGGTTTGAGTTTGGTTTGAATTAATTTCGAACCGAACCTGGTTTGATTTATTTCGAACCGAACTCATTTTGAATCGAATTAATTGCGAACTACACATTTTTCAAATCGAACCCGAATTGAATAACAAACTAAATTATTTTTTAGCAGTCCTAGTTATACCGGTAGTTTATACATTAATTTTTTCTCGCGGGACAATTCACATGGCTTCCTTTTACCGGTATGAACTATGAAATGAGTGTTTTTAAGTTGAAAAATTGTTCATGAAAAAATACATTAGAGACGGCTTTCCTGGTATAAACTATGAGAGATGACCGAAGAGAGAGGAGAGACAGTCATCTAGGCCGGAGAGAGGAGTGACAGCCGGAGAGACAGCCAGTCGCCAAGAGCGTTGGCTAGATTTTAGAGCCAGAGGGAGAGTGAGTTAGGGAGAGGTGGAGAGAGAACTAGGTTATTGAGATTTGAGAGCGAGTGAGTGTCGGCTAAGTTAAATTATGACTCTCTATCTTGGATTTTAATTTTATCAGGTAAATGGACGGCCGATATTATTATGAGATTCGAACCCATTTCGATCGAATCAGGCTAGATTTGGGTTTGGTTTGAATTAATTCCGAACCGAACCTGGTTTGGTTCGTTTCAATTCGAACCCATTTCGAATCGAATTAAACTCGAATCAAACCTGAATCGAATCACGAACCTCGAATTTTTTTGCCAGAACTACATGGGATGGCCATTGCAAAATAACAGAAAATAAATGAATACTTTCTTGAATTTCTAAAATTTGTAACAATAATATTTTTGATTTAAAAAGCTTGACACTTTTATATTTATTTTTAGATTGAATGAGAACACGTTATATTGAACAAGAGTTTTTAGCTAATTAAATACACACGCATAACAGGTTTCTTTTCAGACTACTTTCATCCAGTATTTTTTTTATTATTTTAAATCTGTAATTAGTTCAGCCGAATTTAACTAATATCTGCGCAGATAATAGCTGTCTCCACGAGAGGTGGGCACCTATTATCTGCACTTCCAATTAAACTAAAGAAATTGAAAAATAAAATATGAACCACATCTGGGTGGGACACTTAGGGGTGTCAATGGCATCTTTTTATCCGTTTATCCGACTCGTACCACATTCGATAAGACGGGTATGGGTAAGATTTTTTTTTCGTAAATTTATCAGGTATGGGTACAGGTAGAGATATTTTTCCGTTATCAAAACGGGTAAGGGTACGGATAAAACCTATTTCATACCCGTTACCCGATTGAATAATTATATAAAAAAATTATATATATATTATATATCTTAATGAGCATTGAATTATTATTCATCTCCAACAGTGCAACGGGCAACTACTCTTAATCTTGAAAAACAAAATTTATTAAATTTTCTAATTTGAACAATTGACAATTTATATAACTGTGTTACACATAATTCACCGTTAAAGCACTTGAACAATTGACTATCTTGCTTTTATTTGCATGTCTGATTTTTTTAATTAAAGAACATATATATTTATTTTTTTGAATTTGTGTTTCGATAAAAAAAAATAATTTAGTTGGAATTAATTTTCATATTAGTAATGTGATTATATATATGACAAATAAATGTATCTTAGTGTTTTATATAATAAATAATAAAAATAATTATTATACAAGTATTAACCGTTATTTACCCGCTACCGTTTCGTTATCTGACAACTACAACAGGTAAGGATAAGGTATGGGTAAGGTAATTTGTAACGGGTAAGAGTAGGGTACGGGTAAAGATAATTTGTGACGGGTATGAGTACGAAAATGCTTCCACCCAATCCTTACCGTAACCGTTGACACCCCTAGGGACACTACTATTATCTGCGTTTTTGATAAAATTAAAAATTTTCAAGAAGTCATGACAACTTTGTTTTTTGTTTTTTCTCTATGAAATGGTAGCTAAAAAAATTCGATAAGTTTAGTCAAAACTACTGAATATATGCGTTCAAAAACTAAACTAGAGAGTTGTTAAACCTTAAAAATAGAGATATTTTTAATACAAAATTTAAAATCCTATCTAGAAAGAGAAAAATATCTCCTGGTCTAAAAAAATACAAATCAACTACCTTACTTATTTCTTGTGTATTTTTAAAGTACAGCTCCACTGCTTAGGTAATCAATTGCATCAATTGCTTAAGCAAGCAATTTATGGTTTGCTGAGCTCACCAATATGTCACAGACTGTATATAGTATCTTAGAAAGGATATATACATAATTTTTTTTTTCAAAATATCTAGCAACACCAACATGTGGGGTTGTTGTACAGTCCATTTATTTGAAGAATTAATATCAAATGCAAAAGAGGAGGGTTCAAATGCCTCCATGTTTTTGTGTCTCCATCATGCCTCCATTTCTCTTTATCATTTTCAAAGTTCAAACAGTTGATCCGAACCGCTCAACCTAACATTTATACTAAAATATGTTTGGAGACCAAATTTTATATTTTTAGGAATTTTTTTACTATTTTTTTAGATAGGTAAAAAAATACTGTTTTTAGATGGTTCAGATTTACTGATTTTGTACATATCTAAGAAAATAGTAAAAAAAATTCCTAAAAATATAAAATTTGGTCTCCAAACATATTTTAGTATGGAGGTTAGGTTGAGCGGTTCGGATCGATTGTTTGAACTTTGAAAATAATGGAGAGAGATGGAGGCATGATAGAGGCACAAAAACATGGAGGCATTTGAACCCTCCTCAATGCAAAATCATGTTTCAAAAATAGCGTTGAATTTTGACTTTTCAACATACATTTGTCCCAAATGAATTTTTCCAATTTTGTATATTTTTGGTCAAAACATGCAAATAGATACTTATGTTTTGTAATAAAAATAGATCAAGTCAATATAGATATCTATAAAAAGTCTTAAACTGGTTTTCTATATATAACCTTCCACATGAAGTATTCTAATTCTTAAGTAAAAAACTTGTCTTGTCAAGTAATAATTAAATTACGGATTTACATTAAACAAGTAATTAGCAGTGCTAACCTCACCACTTATTTTTCTCGAAAATATTGGATGATTCAATTGCAAAAGTTTCAAGGACCTGATTGCTTAACATATGTTTTCCTGTAATTTTTCACCAGAAATCTTTACGTGACTTGTAGTAGTATAATTACAATTTACAATTGACAAAATATTTCTCACTTTATATTTATCTTAAATTAAATTTAAAGGAAATACCTAATTTGATAAAAGATGGAAACTGAGATTAATTTTGAGGATAAATAATTAACTTGATTCAATATTCAAGAAAAATAAATAGTTGATCCACCAACTCGAAATATGTATATATCCCATCCCATGCACCTCAGCACTCAGATCATAAAGGAGTAAATATCATCTGCGGTTCAAAGATAGGCACACTTTAAGATTCGTGCAAACTCACGTTGATAAGTTCAAATCTAATATGATGATATCAGTTACCGTGTCTAATCCGAATTGTTTAACAAAGAGGGGGAAAAGTAAAAAAGAAGAAGTATGATATAGATGTGTCAAGTCACTAAACAAAGAGGGAAAAAAGTTTCAAAGAAAGTTACCTCAGCCCATCATCTGCCGAATTTTTATTAATATCCACAATTAAATAAAAAAAATACAAAATTATCCATGGTTTTTGAATATTTATAAATATTACAAAATTATCCATGGTTTTCAGAAATTCTAGCGGTCCATTTCTTTTCTGAACCGCCAAAAATTTGGACGATCCTGAAAAGAAATACACCGCCATAATTTCTGACGGTTTAGGAAACTTTAAAAATATCCAAAAACCATGGATATTTTTGTAATATTTTATTTAAGTGTGGATATTAATAAAAATTTGACATCAAATGTGTATCTCATGAGTTCGCAACTTCGCATCGTCTGCATTAACTAAAAAAAACATCTTTTGAATTAATACATCTCAGCCGTTTGATTTTAAATAGAGTCAATCCGACTCCGTCTGTAACACAAAGACTCTTTAATATTAATGAGGAAAATAAATCAAACGATTCAGATATATTAATTCAAAAAATTCTTTTTTGAGTTAATACAGAGGATACGAATTCGTATCTCATTACCCAAAAAAAATATTTATATGGGAACTGAATTTAATGTCTTAGCCATTAGGTTATCCTCGAAATATAATAATGCATGCATCTCTTGACCATAGCAAGACTGCAACAGCATATGTAGATTCCTATACTAACTAGTCTGAGCTGAATGTTGAATATGGGCCCTACTGGAAAAGTGCATTTGCTATAAAAAAAAAATGAGAAAAGTATAGTCATTGTTGTCATGTGGTCTCGTGGAAAAGTTCAATTGAAGCTTTTGCTTTGAAGTGTAAATTTATGTTGTACTATATTTGATATACAGCAAAAATGTGTACATCATACACCGAATATGATATCATAACTAGGCCCCATAATGTGATGAATATATAGATGTGCCAACTCATTGAAAGCTCCCTTGATGGTTGCTTGTCTTATATTATAAATCTGTAGTTTTTTTATTTTTATCGATTTATTGATATTATATACGAGTGTATCTGTGTTTAACATCACAAAAAATATGACACATTTATTTTAGATCGGACGATCCGATTAGAAAATAGAGATACACAAAAGAACCCTATATTATATGGGCAATTGCAAGGTACTTGCCTGATGACTGATGAGTGATGAACACAACATATATTTGCAAAAAAAAAAAAAAAAAAAAAAAAAAGAAAGAAAGAAAGAAAAGGAAAATTAGAATTTTATTTTTTGAGAAATTTAGGAATGGAGTGTTTCTTTCCAATGCACAGTTAATAGAAGGGACCGAAGTATTAAACTTCGGCCCCTTTCATTAATTTCTACAATATATACACCAACACGGACTAATAAGATCCTCCATTTGCTTTATTAATATTCATAGACATTTGTAGAAATTAAAAGAAATTAAATAATTGGTTCAGTTTGATCCGAATCTATGTATTGAAAAAAGTTATTGATTTCTTTTCAGATTTCTTTTGTTTATGTTTCTAATTAGAATAAATTGTTTTGATACATATGTACATATAAACTTCCTACAGTGGATATATATATGAGCAAATCCTTGACCGTACCGACAAGGGAATCCTTTAGAGTTAGTAGATCTAGACCGTTCTTTTAACTCTACAGCCAAAGAAGCACCGGATTAAATTAAATTAAACTGAAAATTAATCTGAACCATAAAATTATGGATCTCACTGCCTAATATATATCTAAGAGGATATACTTATTCCAACACTTAACAGTACTTGGAATTATTTTTGGCTTAATATTAGACAGATACAATATTTCTTGTCTTCAAAAATTACAAAATTACCTATTTTCCCTTTCAAAACTACAATAATATATATTTATTAAATTACAAACAGTCTGACAGGTAATAATAGCTAGGTTGAGATGCCTACGTACGTACTTGACACCTGCCAAAGTCTATATATGAAGTCAATCTCCCAAGTCAACTAATTAAATTGAAAGCTCCCTTGTCCCTTGATGTTTTCTTGTCTCATATCATAAATCTGTAGATATTATTATTTTTTATCGATTTAATTATTGATATTATTTACGATCGAGTGTATGACATCACAAAAAATATGATACATTTATTTCCGATCGGACGATCGATCCGATTCGAAAATAGAGAATCCAGCGATATGAGGACTAGTGTATTGACAATTAACAAATGGCATAATTTAATTCAGAATTTCAGTCACACACACACATAGATATAGAGGTTGGCTAAGCTCAAAACGTTTTTTCCTATCTTCGGAATCAAACGATTCGGTTTTCTGATTTTCAAAGTTCAAACAGTCGATCCAAACCATTAGATATTTAATCTATATTAAAATGTGCTTGGAGATCAAATTTTACATTTTTTGAATTTTTTTTTTACTATTGATTAAAATAGTTTGAAAATCGCTGTTTTTCAATGGTGCAAAAATTTAATAAAAACAACGATTTTCAAACTATCTTAATAAATAGTAAAAAATTCTAAAAAATGTAATTTTTTTTTACTATATATATGTATGGTAATATACATGTTTATAGCAGTGTTGTAAAAGATGTCCGTTTAGGCTGATTAATCGTCCAATTAGTTATTAGCAGTGATCAAACTGTCACATTTTTTTTTGACTGACCAGCCGATTATGATCAATTATTTCTGATTATTTTCAACTAATTGCTTGACGGTACTCTGTCCGTCAGACAAATGCATACTGTTATTTACAACACTGATTTACATGCACGTACCAGTATACCCGAAATAAACCAATCTTGCAGGAGAAAATATAACAAAAAAATTTGGAAGCTAAAAAGATTGGGAATTATCAATAATTTACTTTTATTCAAAGATCCACATCCACAAGCATCGGAGAATTTTTCTTGTCTTCAAAAATTACAAAATGACCTATTTGGCTATTTTCCCTTTCAAAACTACAATAATATATTTATTAAATTACAGTAACTAATCACGTGTTTTACGCTTGACAAGCTTCAATATATATATTTTTTTTGAAATAGTGGAAACCATCATTGAAGCTAATAAAGGTTGACCATAACAAATTCTAAATTTGAAGAATGCAATAGCATACAAGATTCATAGTACAACATATAACAAAAAGGAAGCATTAGCCCAACAGCAAGATGACTTAAGCTAAACCACCACAAACTACAAGATAACAAAACATAGCAAAACAAGTCATATTAACATTTAATTCATGCCAGAGTCAGAAAAAGCTCGGTACCAAACATAAGGGTTCCATCGGTATATTCCAGAGTAGCTGGTATAACTGCGGCCTCTTCCCCATCCTCTTCCTCTGCTAAAAGGAGGATTCATATATGTTCTTTGAATTATCAAAGCCTGACAAGGCGAGAAGCTTCAATAATTGAAAGCTAGAAATCTTGACACATGGCAAAGTCTATATATGAAGTCAAGTCAACTAAATTGAAAGCTAGAAAGACCTTACAATTCAGTAAACGGAGTATGATGAAGTATGATATCGACACATTACAAATTTCTTAGGAAAGTGCAAGTTAATTAGGAGCTTTTACATCTGTTTATTATTTTTTTAAAATAAAGAAAGATAAAACATCTTTCTAGGAAAAGGTTAGGAACTAAGCTAAACCATTTTCACCTTTGCCCTTAAAAAGGTTAGGAACTAACCTCTGTTTATCTATCTACTAATCATACACCATGCAAGAGGTCACAATTAAGCTCTTAATTATAAGATGACATAACTGAAAAAAAATATATTAACAGATATATATCTCACACAGCCTGAATTCGGTGAGGAGGCTTTTAAAAAAGCCAGAGCCTGAACATTGAAGTCTATAAGAATATAATAACAGTATGATGATTATATAACATATTTTGAGATTCTCTTTCTTATCAAAATTGTTAGCATTGAGGGAACATTTTCGAACGATCGATTGGATTTGATGAACCAGTTCAAAATAATTTTGTTTATGTTGAAAACAGAAAAAAAAAAAAAAGGAGATTATACATGACAAAAAATATATATAAACTTGTATATAGTGCAGAAGATACGAAACGGTCCCAGTGTGCAAGTCTGAACCAGATTCTAACAGTTCCAGATGTAAAACTATTTGTGAAAATTTTCTGATGGTTCTCGTGTGCTGATATGTAATTTATATTAATATTTGTTGCGGTTTTGATTGCTCGTGTTAGTACCAGCAGTTTGGAACCATAAACATTCGCTGATTTCAAATGAAATCAGTGAGAAATTTCCAATTTTATAAAAAATTCTTAATACAGATTTACAGACTAGATCAGAGAGCCAGTACAAAAAAAAGATATATTGTTCTTGGGTTTAACCCATGCATCATTTACAATTAAACTTTAGAAGCAATTACACAGCTACTAGCTACCCAATAACTATATGTTTAAAATATAAACACACAAACCGGACACTAAAATTGAATAAACAAAACCAGGTTAAAACAAACGAATATGTACACACTTCTTCAAAGCTAGCTAGTCTTCACAAAGAAATTTCAGTAATAAAAAATAAGTCGCTTGAATCTGTTCCTGCTTCTTGTTATTTCATGCATCTTGAAAGTATATATTATTTATCTAAAGAACATGCATAAAATTACAACAACAAGACTAAATCTCCACCTATACCTAAATAAATTAACAACAAATATACCTAAACTTATATAGACAAGATAATACATGGCCGAGAGCCGATCACAAAGCATTGTCAATTTGTCACAAACGGGCAGCCTCTAGATAGAGGCGATGCTGGTTGGATTCCTCTCTCTGTAGTTTGAGATCGTCATGCTGCTTCTTAATGAACGCCTCGGCACGTTGAGATAGATCATCATGCAGTATCACAAGTGCATCTCTCTTTCTCCACCCCTCCACTCTCCCTTCCACCTTTACGACTTGCTTCTTTTTTTTTCTTCCTACGGCGGATGAGTTCTTTACCTTTGCTTTAGGATCAACTCCCTCGAGAATTTTATCATGTTTCACACTTTTCTTAGTTAACTTTACCGGTTTTGCATCGCCACTCGTCAGAATTGCATTCCATGTGTCATCAATTGACATGTTCCCTGTATAAAAAGAAGAGACAAATTGAGTACATTTTTTTGGAGAATTTCATCATAATTTATGAGATTTGATCAGTATTTTCAGAAAAGCAGTAGTATGGTCCAACATCTTATAACAAAATATTGTATAGTATATAGCTAGTATTGCATATTTAAATTAGAAACTTATAGCAATTTATAATGTTTTAATCTTTTTGTTTCATCATAGGCCATGGCATAATACTATATAAATGAGATGATGCTGATTTTAATTATATTTAATTTTATCAGAAAGGAAGATAATTTAAATCACAGCCTTCAATCTACAAATGTTAGAACTAGTCCAGCTAGGGAAGATAAAATAACAATGAAAATATGTTTGTTATAATTAAACCAAAGCATATATATATATATATATATACCTTCCTCATCTGAAGCCTCCATGCCAGCATGTACATTTCGATTTTGATATGAAACACTTTCTATGATTACTACTTCAGGATTTGGTTGCGGTGGTGGCGGCGAGGTGATATGTGTTTCTAGCAGTGCAAAACATTTTTTGGATGTTGGTGCACCAAATTTTTTTTGCAGAGATAAGCTGGGAAGAGAAAATAGAGGCTGAGAAAGACTACGAAACGAGAAAAGAGGTTGAGACAGAGAGATACTAGCAAAGGAGACGAGAGGTTGCGAAAGGCTAGGGAAAGAAAAAAGAGGTGCTTGTATTGTATGTTTTGAGTTGTTCCGATGCAACAAAAAGAGAATTATTACGAGGAGATTTAACAGGATCCAAAGAGGAGAATAGATGAACCGTTTGCATGTTGTGTCTAGTAGAAGGATGCATCTGGCCATGGAGAGAATTACAGTGGCCATGGTTTTGGTTGGAGCTACTGATACCATGGCCAGTGATTGTATCATCTCTTCTTAATTTAGTTGGAAGATAGAGGGATGAAATGGGAAAGAAATTATATAGTAGGAGGATAAAGTGGAGTGTGATTAATTAAAATTCTCTCCATTTGGTGCTATAAATTGAGAAGCACAAACTTTTCATTTCATTTTAGCTCATTCAGACACTTAGATTTTTTTTTTTCAAGAGAAAGATAAAGGTCCAACTCAATTTCAATATTTATAAAAAAAAATTATTCAAATTAATTTCAAATTACATGTAATTTTTTTACACAGAAAACATTATCCTTTACTATTATTAAAAGCTGATTCTGTAAATAGTTTCTCATCATTTTTGGCTAAATAAAAAGGTTCAAACTCCACTAATTTAATAGTGGCCAAAGATCAATCGTGGTCGATCTATTTTTTCATTAATATATATACTGATCCAATCGAGTCGCAATACAAGCAATTTAAATCATTAAATGTTTACAATTATTTTTATGAAGGAAATAGGGACATTATATGAATATAATTTATTGACTCATCACTACTTCAATTCATAAGAAACTTCAATAAAATTAATATTTATTTTGGATATGATAGCTCTTGTTATATATTAGCTTCAGTCTCTCGTAAAATTGAGATGATATGATAGTGCATGGGAAGACAAAAGCACAAGTACCCAAGACTTAATTCTAAACATATTATAAATTAAAGACTTTACATATATATACTGCATGGGAAGACTTCCAGTTCTAATAAATTAATGGAGATGATATGATATAGTAGAGCATAGCACGACGCGCGACCAGACGAGATAAGTCAATGCGGATCTAAAAGGAAAAGTAAAGTGCAACTGATTTGGATAGATGGAATCCGGGTACTAGCTAGAATTCCCACGAAATTAAGATCGGAAAGGAAGCTTGAATTCCTCGAGTTGGTTAAGAAAACCGTGTCTACAGAGATTACGTGTACAAAACAATGCACACAAACTGCAAGTTGCGACAACCTTTTGTTCTAGATTCTCACAATCACATGTATCCGGCACAAGATTGACCAACCATAGAGACCTTTGTGTCGGCGTTGTCATGCTCTCACTATGTCATGCATGCTACCTCACAAGTTCCTCTTTTTTTACTTGCTACCGCGGAATTTTTTGGATTATTTCGGGAAAAGATAAGGGAATTAAATGTGTGGTTCTGTTTTTTTTTTTTTTCCAAGTTTCTATATTATTTATTTCTGTGCTTAATTCAATATTTATATATTTTTTTAACCAATATAGTGTACATAGAGCGAGGTTATTGTACTGTGCATAGCACATATCGATCCATACTGTGTATCACTATATTCGTTTCAATGTTTAAATAGTTAATATGAATTATATTAAACATAATCTCTATAAAAAATATATTTGCAGACTAAATTTTTATATTTTTATGATATTTTTATTATTTTTTTTAGATATGTAGAAAATCATTATTTTTGAATGGTCTAAAATTTTTAGATCAAGTGATTTTCAACATACGTACGTATCTAAAGAATGGCAAAAAAGTTGTTAGAAAATGTAAAATTTTGTTTACAAATGTATTTTTATATGAATATTATATTAAACAGTTCATATCAATTATTTGAACTTTAAAAATAAAGATATTGATCCATTATATATGGTGTAACTTGTGCTATATGCATAATACCATAGCCTCACTCAGTCACAATTGTATATATACTAGCTGTTTTTTTAATAATAATTATTCATGTGACTTATTTATCATCATTAACAAATTTTGAGAATTGTAACTAACGAAGTAGAAAATGCTAAAATGGACCATTTAAGTGTATACGAAAATAAAATTTTAACGCCTACTGTTCAATAAAAAAAATTAAAAATACATAGCCACACAGTATATTCTTTTATTCTTTCCGTTCGGAACCATCATGTTCAAATCTAGTGTCCAGATCAAGCAAAGAAAACACAAACCGTCACGTGCGTTGAGCTATTCTCCATGCAAGTATGCAACCCGTGAGTGTTGCCACCTGGTTGGAGGAGTATTATTCAGTTTCATTGCAATTTTCTAATTTACACACACACACAGATGGGCTAACATGAGCCATGGAGTAAAACAAGTTTTTGCTCCATAGCACTATATTTTCATTTTGAAAATTTAAACAACCGATCCGAACTGCTCAATGCGATCTCTATATTGAAACGTGCTTGGAGACAAAATTTTATATTTTTTGGAATTTGTTTACTATTTATTAAGCCACCGTTGGATCAACAATTTTGTAAAATACTTAATAAATAGTAAAAAAATTCAGAAAAATATAAAATTTGGTCTCCAAGCACATATTAATATGGAGAACAAGATGAACGGTTTGGATCGGTCATTTGGATTTTGAATTTTAGATTTATGGCCCAATGCACAAACCCCTCAATGCATTGCAATGCACCATAGCCCATCTATATATATATATATATAGTAAGGCTATGCTACTTCATGAATTAAACGAGCTATTTTAATTCACACTCATATCTTTAGTTTCGAAGTCCAAATAGTCGATCCAAACCGTTAGATATTTAATCTATATTAAAATGTGCTTGGAGACCAAATTTTACATGTTTAATCTATATTAAAATTTTGCATCTTAATAAATAGTAAAAAAACAATGATTTTCAAACCATCTTAATAAATAATAAAAAAAATTTAAAAAATGTAAAATTTGGTCTCCAAGCACATTTTAATATAGATTAAACATCTAACGGTTTGGATCGACTATTTGGACTTCAAAACTAGAGATATGAGCACGAATTAAAACAACCATTTTAATTCGCGATGTAGAGTAACCTTACTATATATATAGAGAGAGAGAGAGATGGGCTATGGTGCATTGCAATGCACATGCTTCCTTGTGCATTGGACCATAAATTACCGATTCAAAGTCCAAATGACCGATCCAAACCATTCATCTTGTTCTCCATATTAATATGAACTTGGAGGCCAAATTTTATATTTTTTGGAATTTTTTTACTATTTATTAAGCCTCTTTGAAAATCGCCGATCCGGTGGTCCATAAAATTTTACTATTTTTTATTGTTCACCCAGATTTTCAGATTTTCAAAGTGACTTAATAAATAGTAAAAAATTCTAAAAAATATAAAATTTGGTCTCCAAGTACATATTAATATGGAGAACAAGATGAACGGTTTGGATCGGTCATTTGGACTTTGAATCGGTGATTATGGTCCAATGCACAAGGATGCCTATGCATTGCAATGCACCATAGCCTATCTCTCTCTCTATATATATATATTGCACACACACATATATACACATATATGTGCATGTGTGTATCTGTATGTGTGTCTATATGTGTGTGTGTGTACACACACATATATATGTGTGTATATATACATATGTGTGTGTGTGTGTAAAGAGAGAAAGTTGGGCTACAATGCTTCATGAAGTAAAGCGGGTGCTTTATTTTACATTGATATTTTGCAATTTTAAAGTTTAATACGTCGATCCGAACCGTTCAAGTTGATCTCCATATTAAATTGTGTTTGGAAGATGCAAATATTTTTTTTAATCAATGGAGAAACCGTAAGATGACAACTTGCCACCTTACCCTCAAAAAAATTGGGCTTGGAACCAAATTTTATATTTTTTGAAAATTTATTACTGGTTTTTTCAAATTTTTGAAAATTACTGATTTTTTAATTTTCATTGTTATTGTATTTTTTTCCTGTTTTTAATATTTTGTGATGATATTTCAAATGAAATTAATATATATTAAAAAAACGGGATGACACGTGCTGGCACGATATGTTAGCACGTTAATTATTTGACCCTTGCCACATATTTAAAAGGACGATTTGCTTCAAAATTAGCCACCCAAAAGTGAGGGCACGAGGGATTGACGGAGAGGTAATATTGTCAGTTCATTTTTAAAACTCCATATAAATCACATGCATGATGAATGTTAACTTGAGTTGACTGACTTTACTGATTAAGTGGATAAATACGATAGATTAAAGGTGTTTAGGGGGATATATGATATATTATTAAGGAGTTAATAATGAGTAATAAATATGAAATGAAAAAAGACTTTGATAAATGTTTACTTGAGTTGACTGACTCTTTGTGTTAGAATTTATTCACAACAACTTATATTAATAATTTTGATTAACACTTTCTCTGATAATACTAGAAAATAGAAAAACTAATTATAGACATATTGGTTTTCTTATAAATTGACGAGCAGACTCGTCACGAGTTAGATTCAGCTCAAGATCAGCTTGCCACAATTATTGAGCGAGTCGAGTGAGTTGAGAGTAAGAACCCAAGCTAAAATCTTAGCTCAAGACCACCACGACCCAGCTCAAAGCTAAAATCTTAGTTTCTAGATGTAGAATATTCATCAAATAATTGAACCTCGCTATGTTGATTTTTCTCTGATTAATTCTTAAGTCTTTCTTGTTGCATACAAGTCACAAATTCAGTCAACAGTGCTAAGAACAACATCTCTTGGACCTAGTGTGTGAGCTTTTAATTTATAACAAGGAGAGATACACATGATAGGAAAATAAAATACAAAAATTGTCAGTTCATTTTTAAAACTCCATATAAATCACATGCTTGATGAATATTAACTTGAGTTGACTGACTTTATTGATTAGGTGCATAAATACGATAGATTAAAAGTGTTTAGGGGGATATATGATATATTATTAAGGAGTTAATGAGTAATAAATATGAAATGAAAAAGACTTGATGAATGTTTACTTGAGTTGACTGACTCTTTGTGTTAGAATTCATTGACAACAACTTATATTATTAATCTTGATTAACACTTTCTCTAATAATACTAGAAATAGAAAAACTAATTATAGACATATTGGTTTTCTTATAAATTGATGAGCAGACTCGTCACGAGTTAGGTCCAGCTCAAGATTAGCTTGCCACAATTATTGAGCGAGTCGAGTGAGCTTAGAGTAAGAACCTGAGCTAAAATCTTAGCTCAAGACCACCACGACCCAGCTCAAAGCTAAAATCTTAGTTTCTAGATGTAGAATATTCGTCAAATAATTGAACCTCGCTATGTTGATTTTTCTTTGATTAACTCTTAAGTCTTTCTTGTTGCAGACAAGTCACAAGTCCAGTCAACAGTGCTAAGAACAACATCTCTTGGACCTAGTGTGTGAGCTTTTAATTTATAACAAGGAGAGATACACATGAGAGGAAAATAAAATACAAAAATTGTCAGTTCATTTTTAAAACTCCATATAAATCACATGCTTGATGAATATTAACTTGAGTTGTCTGACTTTATTGATTAGGTGCATAAATACGATAGATTAAAAGTGTTTAGGGGGATATATGATATATTATTAACGAGTTAATGAGTAATAAATATGAAATGAAAAAAGACTTGATGAATGTTAACTTGAGTTGACTGACTCTGTGTTAGAATTTATTGACAACAACTTATATTAATAATCTTGATTAACACTTTCTCAAATAATACTAAAAATAGAAAAACTAATCATTGACATATTGGTTTTATTATAAATTGACGAGCAGACTCGTCACGAGTTAGGTCCAGCTCAAGATCAGCTTGTCACAGTTATTGAGCGAGTCAAGTGAGCTGAGATTAAGAACCCGAGCTAAAATCTTAGCTCAAGACCATCACGAGCTAGCTCAAAGCTGGACCGAGCTGGCCTATTAACTTACTGGACTTTATTATATCACAATCATACAAAATTGAAAAAATAATAATAATACAACCCATCAAATAAAACATAGTTCACATCATAAATTCATTTTCATAGCTTGAGCAGTACTCTTAATTCAGAGGTAACTAAGCGAATCAACTACCATAAATTGAGTTTGCAACTAAATTCACACATATCAAAATACTAATTCTCCAAATTCATACAAATTTATAAATTCATACTTAGATCGAATTGACTTGTTAGCTCGCAAGTGAGCTAGAGCTTAGCTCAAACTTGTTAATACTGAATTGAACTAGTAGAGAGCAGCTGACTTGTTAACAGCTCAATCCAATAATAAGCGAGTTGTTAATGAATTAGTTAAATGTGAATCACAATCAATCTACAGGCTACGAGATTTTTTGCCACCCTATTGTCCCCCCAACTATCCACCTCATTGTTTTTTAATCATAATTATTTATTTATTAAGTGAAATATATAATTGTTAA
The DNA here is from genome assembly GCF_964058835.1 of Carex rostrata. NCBI lineage: Eukaryota > Viridiplantae > Streptophyta > Magnoliopsida > Poales > Cyperaceae > Carex > Carex rostrata. The sequence continues at coordinate 6,897,508 of NC_135924.1, forward strand.
CTAGTAAATTTAAATTGGTTATATATAAGTTTACATAAATGTATATAAAACTATATTTAGCAATTAATAATTGTGTATCTTCACTTAATATGTTGATTATTGTGGTTAACAAATAAGGATATGAACAATTAGGCGGATATATAACAGCCGAATTTTTTTAGTTAGCATTTAAAAATGAATAATCAAAATTTGCATGACATTTGAAAAATTGTGAATCTTAGAAAGCACGCAAATTTAGTTAGCGCATCGCTGAGAGGCGGTACGCAAACTCGATTTCATGAGCACCTATTTTTTTAGTTCGCAAACTAGGTCTGATCACACTTTACTGGTGAGCAGACTAGGTCTGTTTTCCAAAAAAAATTTTTTAAAAAAAAAAATTGAAGTTTTGATACGAGTGTACAAAATTTCAGCACCACATTTATTTTATACAATGATACATCGATACACCGTTAACATGATTAACCCGGGTTTAAAATATGAGTGCGTCACCAATATTTTTGTAATAATACATCAAGCATTGTTTCAAAAACTCTAAACATGCATAACTTTTAATAGAAAATTCTGATTTCACTGTATGACTGCTTTTCGAAAAGCTCACGAAGAGATCTACTACAATACTTAAGTCCAACTTAGGACGGCCATGTTTCAGTGGAAAAAATATTGTTTAGTGTCTCAAAATTCGAATTGAAGTATTTTTGATCCTCGATAGTGGTGTAGTTTCCTTTTATTTCAAATAGAAATAGCTCTTTAAAGGACTTTAATTTGACAATAACCAACGTACTAATATTTAATTTTCTTTTAAGTTGCATATTTGTCTTTCTGTATCAAATATCCATTTTAAGGTGGTAAACTAAAGGGTGCTCATACGTACCAAGTTTGCAAACTAGAAAAGGATGTATATGTACATACCTAGCTAGTCTGAGCACCGGTCTTTTTCTGATATTCATGCTAGTTTTCTGTTCCCGTAAAAGATCCGAGATTTTCCAAATATTATACTACCTTGATTTTCCAAATATCATAACATGTGGGAGGACATTTTCTTCCTTTTACTAAAGAATAATACCTTGATTTTCCAAATACCATAACACGTGGTTGGACATTTTCTTCCTTTTACTAAAGAATAATATCTAGGGTGAAAACAGAGCAGATACGAAGCGGACAGTGTAAAAATCATATTAATTTTTTTTAATATGAATAAGAATCAGATCGATATTTAATAAAATAATATAAAAATATTTAAAAAATATTAAAGTTCATAATATTTATCTAATTATAATAATAAATAACAATCTTTTTTTATAATCTATATTAAAATACATGACATATATCTACTATTCGGATACAGATAATTGAACGTAAAATCATATCAGTATCCATATCTACAACGATATTCGGATATCGGATATTTACATCTAATTTTTTTAGTATAGATCGAATATTATCCATGCTGTTTTCACCCCTAATAATATCACATATTTAATTAAATCCAGATGACAAAAATAAAAGAACATGTATAAACAATTAAATAACTGTTAGCAAATGTTATAAAATAAAGATAAAGAAAAATAAACAAGAAATTGTGAATATAATAATATATAAGATAGTTATACCTTATTTATATGTTTTTTATTTATTTTTAGTATCGTTGTTAATCAAATTAATATTCATTCTTATTTAATTGTTAATCAAAATTTATTTTAAATCTTCTACTAATAGAACTCTGTTGATAATATATTATAAAAGAAAGATAAAAGATAAACAAGAAATGACAATTCAACATTTTATTGAAGTATTGATTTGGAACTATAACTACCAACATAAGGAAACCAATAAAATATGATTTTAGGTAGGGACATAAACTAACTCTTTTAGTTGGTAACTTGTGATAAATTATGGATAAAGCAGCTTTCTTTGTTTAGAAGGTAATCTTTCTAATTAGTGGGTTAGTGGAGATGAGCTTTTATGAGATATAATAGCTTGAATTGAAAATGAAGCAAGCAACCACACATATTTAATTATTTATTTTCTAACTTAAACTTTGCATGCTACAAAACCCTTTTTCTTTTTGTTTAGTAGTGATATATATAGCAGTTCGAAATTCACATTTGTAGTAGTCGAAAAAAAATGAAAATTAATGCATATATATATGACAAAATAAATTGGATAGAAAACATTAATTGTAAAATAAAGTGGAGTCAGAAAACAATATAAAATGGAATAAAATTTAAAAATGAGGATGAGATATTTTTATATATTTTTTAAAATATTATTATTGCTACCTTGTTATGTCCTATTTAATTTCAGACAATTGACATTATTCCCCTGCGCGGAGTTTAGATCTTCTACAGTAACCCAATTTTTTAGTTCTGGACCAACAGATTCAAATCAGACCGTTAAATTAAAGGGACCCGCACAACAAGAATGAGATACTTTTCGTGAGGATAAAAAAATGATTTTTTGCGACGGACTACTTTCATTGTTCAGCTTTTTTTTTTGCGACGGTACTTTTTGCGATAGACGACCGTTATAAAAGCTTTTTTTTCCTCGCAAAAAGTGTCTACTTTGTTGTAGTGCCGTGCGCTCCACCCATGGGCCGAGTTGGCCCGGATTCGAATCAGACGGTCCGGATCTAAACTCAAAAATTGAGTTATTTTAGGGGATCCGGACTATCATAGGGAGTAGTATTATTGGGCTTTGAGATTCGTGCCAATTAAAAAAAACGGTACAGATCAACTAATTGTAAAAGACTCCCTTATCAGGTATTGGAGAGGATGTGAAAGTTAATTAATTTCAGTGTAAAATTCCTCCAGTTCAGATGTTGAGTCTTTAAATTAATTATTGCTGAGGAAAGAAATTTGCATGAAAGTGATAGGGAAAGTAAATAGTGATGCCCTGATTTTGATTGATCCTGCTAGTAAGCACTGGGTCTAGGAACTATGCATGTAGACAGCAAATCTGTGGTTATCATATTAATTGTATTAGACAAGACAAGATAGATAAATAGTAGCCTGACAGATTAGTTAATTGACATTTTATGTTGGTGAATGTCATGGAAGATATTGTCTACCTACACAATCATGTACTATGGCACCTATTGCCTATTAGTCCAGTCAACTTAATTAATTAAATAATATGTAGTCAGTATTCATACCCTGAGACTCAGTCCATGAAAAAGAAATATACTGTAAACTTATTTTTTTTTTTCAAATATCTTGTACAAGAAGATACTAGGCAGGTACACGTTAGAATTTTAAAGCGCATTTCCTTTCTACTTATCTCTAAAGATATTTCCATGTACGAATACTTAATTAGTAGCTATATGGTTACTGATTCAACAAGTTAATTACTCCCAAATGTTAGGTACGTAACCTGTATAAGTATATGTTTTTTATATAATGAAGGAATTGGATTTTGACAAATTTTATCTAAATTAGTAGCTATATGCATGGTTACTGATTCAACAAGTTAATTACTCCCAAATTTTTTTTTTATATATAATGAAGGAATTGGATTTTGACAAATTTTATCTAAAGCCGAGTTTAAAATGTCTAATCTGCGTTAAGATTTGTGCAAATGGGTTTAAAACTTAATAAATTAAATGCCCCATAAATCTAAATTGTTTGTGCGAATTTTAACACAAATCAGACGGTTTAGATCGAGTTTTGGATAAAGCTTTGTCCAAAGGTTTTTTAGACAAAACCCCACCCTAAAATAAATATTGAAATCCTCAAATCACTCTATAAATATCTATTAAATTATAAAGGTGATTTTTGTTCCAATAATACATTCCTTCGCATAAAGATATTGACAAAGCTAATTTGGCTTCACGCAGCACATAGCCAATAGAGAAAATTAAAAAGTTATATAATTAGTGCACTGTATGAAGCCTACACAGAATGCCAATATCTTTACCATTTCCTGTCGTAGAAACTCATCAAAAACTAGCCAAAGGGATTTATTGTGGAAAAAACGAGAGAGAAGAATTTTAAATTTGATGGCATATATGCATGATCTCAGCCATCCAATTTAGATTGTCTAGTCTAGATTAAGGACGAGTATATTAGCTGATGTTTGGTTGTTAAAAATCTGATCTACTATGAAATAGATCGAAGGTTTTCTAATAATAAAAAATAAAATCAGATTTAAATTTCTTAGAAATAAACAAATGAATCTTGAGATATAAGAGGGCGGATTTTGTAATGCCGTCCTATACTTTTTTTTTTTTATAGGCCCGTCCTTGTGTGAGATCGTGTGTGTGTGTGTGTATAACTCGCTTGAGATGCAACTTGTGTCTCGTCCTGACTAGGATCAGACTTTAAAATACTGATTAGTACTAAATATGAACCACACAACCCAATTCTTTGTATTATTTTAAAGACTTAATTGTGTAGGAAAAATGGATAGGGAGGAACAAATAATATCGTATTTCTTCCTATATTTCAAAATTAATATGTTAATTTTTTGATAGATTTAAATTCGGTTTTAGTTTATATATATATATATATATGTTTTTTTCTGTGAAATAGATGATCAGAATTAATCCATTATTTGATTACAATAGGAGGAATTCAACTCTAGTGAGCTGCATATATACATGCTATATGATCATTGAGTAGTGATCATGTTGATTCAAAGGCTAAAAGCTAATTAAACTAGTTAAGAAAAAAGAAAAGAAAATGGAAACACTGGCATCAGATCATGAGCTTCCTACAAAACAAACTGATTTACTTCACAAAACAAAAGTAACATATACTAATTACTGCCTATTAATTTCATGAAGCAATCAATTAGCTGGCACGGTGCAAAACTAAACTAATTAATTTGCAGAGACGGCATTTCGGAAATCTCTGAAACGAACCCTCTCTGCGAGGCGGCGCTGATCAGACTCTTGTCTCTCGATTCTGAGATCATTGTATCGTTTCTTTATGAACATTTCTGAGAGATGAGACAACTCATCACGTGATATGCCAGTACCGTTCGTCGTCGATCCCTTTGCTCTTGATCTCTCAGCAGAGTCATAACTGGTGCTCCCGGTTACTTTGCTCCCGGTTGCTTTCTTCTTCTCGCCTCGTTTTTCCGATGATGATTTCTTCATCTGGGATTTTGGATTGCCTTCTCTCTGAGATTTTGGAATTAACCTAACTGGTTTTGCCTTGCCCCTTGCAACAATGGAATTCCATGTCTCATCCATATTACTTCCTGTTATAGTATTATGCAATTGTTCATTAAAATAAAATAAACATAACAAGGAAGAAAACCTACACTTTTAATTATATTTCTCGTCTTTCTTTTCTAGAGAAATTAATTATTTGCTAATTGTTTCAATATGATGCAACTAATTAACCTTTTGAGCGTTTCAACAAGGTACCTTTAAATCTTCATTATTCCAACACATGTTGACATAATATGAAATAATTACTGAATTATAAGAATTAGCTCAAAGTTCAAGCAAACCTTGATCATCATCCGCTAGACTAGATATTTCTTCTTCTCGATACTCAGTTGAAATTCTCTCCAACGGTTCCGTTCTTTCCCAAGCCAGACCATCAGTGCTTCTGCTATCATAAACCATATCGGGCTCTAAATTCCGTGGCACACCGGGTGACAAACTAACAACAGACTCCGGTAAATCAACGTTATATTCCCCCAAAGGCTTGTACCAAAGTGGTCGAGATAAACTCGGAAAGGAAAACAAAGGTGGATGCGGTATTTGTGGTATTTGATCGGGGTTGTGCCGGTAGTGAAAAACGAGAAAAAGAATTATGATGTTAGCCATGATCAAAAGCGAAATAGTGCTTGAGCGCTTGACAAGTATGTGTACAAGGAGAAGAGACATGGCCGTGGCAAGAAATAGCAAGGTGGCCTTGGTCTTGCTCAGTGTTTCTGTTGATGTAGGTTCAGGAGGCATGGTTAGTTGGTTGGCTTGTTCCCTTTTTCGCATGAGTTTGTGATTTGTTCTGTTTTAGGTGAGAAGACTGTGAGTGGGTGTGAGATAATTATGCGCTTTTGATGTTTATATAATGCAAAAAATAAATAAAAAATCTTGCACGGCGCCGTTACGGCTTGGCCGCATTGTACCAATCATGCATAGTAAACTTGCAACCAATTTTATTTCTAGAAAAGCAATTACTTTTTTTTTTTATTTTATAGAAAAGACCGAATCAATTGTCTAGTCCCTATAGCTTATGTAAATTGATATATATCACGCTATGATAAATTCGAAAAATTACAAGGACCCAATCATAAATTTAGTCCTGGTAAAAGTTGTCCCTTTAAATTTACAGTTAATTCAGTTGAGCAATTTTTCTTTCGAGTCTGCCTAGTTAAATTTTCGAGGGTCTTTAGTTCGTGTTAGATTAAAAATAAACGATCCATATCTTATTCTGCCAGGTCATCATATACATGACTGAATCAAAATCTCCAAATCAATATTTTGATCTTTTTTATTTCTAAATTGTTTTTTTTTTTTTTTGTTATTGTAAACATTGTGAAAATCAATAGTTCGGTCTCTTTAGCCTCTGTCTAATATTTAGTTCGGAACCTCTGCCAAAAAGGACCGCCATTGGTTCAGTCCCTTCTATATATATATATAAAAAAAATATCTATCTCTTTCTTCGATTATTTACTTATTATATTTCTAAAAACAAAAAAAAGTTTGGTGAACTCGGATGGTGCGCAACTAGAGATTCTTATCATGTCAATATGCTCTAGCACTAGCTAGAATAGTTCCATTGTATCATCTATTTAAATCAATGATTACGATTAAATTACTATAAATTAATCCCATTTGTCTTTTTCCAACATGTGATTAGCAATGACAGGTTAATTTCGTCACCTTGCCTGTTCTCTTCTTCTCAACGCAATTTTTTTTTAAAAAAAAATAGTACCGATTTCATTTGAAATCATAACATATCTGATACAGTACCTAATTAGTACCAAAATCAAATATGACAAGTCTTATACAGTTGTTCAAAAGTCAAAATAGAAACAAAAACAAAAGAAATACAAAACCTCATAACATGCACACAACTAAGCAAGGCAACAACAAAAGAAAGTACAAAAATATTTTGATTTTCAAAGAGATATGTGATTGCCAAATAGAATTATACTCCTTATTTGGAATACTCTCATATTCAAACCATTGATAAAAAAGAATGTATATTAAAATTATCATTCTTAGACCATCTCCAAATCAATCTATCTTCTTTAATTTACTATATGAAACACTTTCTACCACCTTTTTTAAATTAAAATCTTCTTTAATTCTTAGACCATCTCCAAATCAATCTATCTTCCTAATTTACTATATGTCCAACCTTATATTGAATAAGTGAAATTATTCATTCATAAATTGAACAAAAATTAATAATTAACTTCTAAAGAAACCTTAAGACTACACATACAAAATACGTGATGACTACTAAAGTTGATATAAAAATATAAAAATTTCTTTTAGTTGCACATTTAGTCAGCAGTGTCAATGTGTCATCATAATTTTTTTTTTTTTGAGTAAAGATTGGAGGTCAAGCCACCCAACTATTTAATACCTTTGTAATACAATAAAAGATTTATCTTATTTGGGTTTCGAACTCATGACCTCTCACATAAAAATCATCTGCCTTTGTCACTAGACCAAAGACTAGTTCTTATAAAAAATAAAATTAAAAATACAATTAACCAAGTATTTCTTTCATTCTCTTTTCGATAGCATTTAATAATTTCTTTTTATGTATTTAATTATCATAATTAGAATAATTTATAGAAGAAACAATTGGGTACGTACGAAGAGAAAAAAAAATGTCTCAGTAGAATAGTGACTTCGAGATAAAAAAAAAATGAAGATCAAGTCTTTTAACTTTAAATATCTATAAAGAATATTTAGTCAAATTTCCAACATGTAATTTGACCAGTAAATTAATCAAAATTTTATAGAATAAATTTTAATTTAGATGATATTAACCCCTCTATCTATTTGCAGTTAAACTTGTACCACTATGAAAGCTACAACTGATCCAAAATATTCTTTTTCAATTTCTTCTAATCACTCAAAAGATGATAATAATTGATACATAATAAAGATTTTGTACAGGTCCAAGACAGTACATGCCATGAACTGTCTTATTATATAAAGGCTAAGTTGAGGTCTAAGCCTCAGATTGTGACTTTGTTACCCTTCTATTTTACCTTATTGCCCTTACCAAACATCCATTTTTGCACATAATTGTATCCTGATTTTTCAGAGAAGCAATGCAAAAATGTATGGTATAATTGGCATATAATTAAAGCTAGCGCCTCCAATTCAAGTATGCAAAAACTTAATCCTCATATCATTCTAAAGAAACAAAAGGATTATTGTTGCATTGGTTTATTAGATAGGAATAAGAATAAAAGTTGCTTGTAATAAAATAGTAATAGAGCACTAATTGCTGCAAATAGATAAAACGTATTAACTTTTGCAGTTTATATATTGATATAACAGTAACTATATATAAATATCAAGTATCTCTTTTTTTTTTTATATATATCAAGAAGTCCGGCTAATGTAACATCAGTGTCATATGACACTAACTTCAAAATCAATCGAATAGACTTCAAACGGCTAATCCAAACCGTTCAAACCGATTTACTTTATGAGTGATGCATTTAGATACAATTTTTTATATTTTCAAGTTATTTTAGTATCAAATCAAGCAGTAAAAAAGTTGAAAAATGAATGTATTAAAATTAACTTAAAAACTTACACATTTGACCACTTGACTTGATACTAAATAAATTCAAAAAATTATAAATTTTGATGTAAACACACAACTAATAATGAAGTAGATCAGTTTGAATGGTTTGGATTCACCGCTTGAACTCAATTCGATAGATTTTGGAGTTAGTGTTATATAGATTAAAATGACACTGATGTTATACTAGTCACACTCTATATCAAGCTGTGAAAAACGCCAAACTCTGGCTTTACCAACAGTAAATCAAAAGCTATTTTTTTAGAAGTACAGTAACTAAATGTGACCAAAGCAAACGCACAATCAACTTATAATGCTTTTTAATTTGTAGTTGACATAAGCTGGGCGGTGCCTTCTCTTCTTCTATTCATCCACTGGTTGTTTCTTTATCTTTAAGACAACTTCTCTAGAAATTATATATGAATGTATTTAACTTTTTGGTTTAGTGACAGAAATATATTTAACTTTTTGGAATCTTTTTGACGCCTTTAGATCGATCGATATATTTATGTCCTTTTAAAAACAAGTTAATTATACAAATAATTCAAAAAAAATTGCAAGACTTGAAATTGTAATAATTATATAGCTATGAAATTTTATAATAAGAATGCATCACATCCTCTTTCTTTTTGGAATTATTTTTTGATGCGTCTATAAATATTTGTGTTTATTAAAAAAAACAAATAATTCAAAAGATCTGAGAACTAAATTAAATTTGATTTAATGATAAAGGTAATGTTCTCCGTGTGGAATCGAGGTCGCATATTTGATCTGAATGAAAAATCTTGTAGATATTAATTAGTTGAATGATTTAACTTCCTACCTTTACTAGAAAAATAATTCAATGGCCCTTACTAGACTTGAAATTAATTGTAATAATTTATAGCTATCAATTACGGTGCTTGAATATAGTATAATTGATTAAAATAATGTGTTATATATGTGTTAGAGAATATTCCAATTGCAAAATTCATCACCGTTTATTATTTATGAAAAAGAAGGGATTAAGCATCGATCCTTTTATTCTAAATGAAAATTATGATCACAAGTAATAAAGCACATTTTTTAATAGCATGTGTAACAAATTCAAGAAAATTTACAATTTTCTGACAATATCATTCGAATTTAATTTAATTTTTTTATTGTGAATATTTAAAGTTGAGTGACTTGACTCCATTAATTCATCTTAAAAAAAAAAAATTCCAATTCCTTGAACCAGCTGATATATTTTGTTCCATTTAAAAAGAGCACCGATATAAATTTGAAAACTTTCTTCTCCAAAAACTAATCCGAAGTGGTAGGGACGTACCAGCACTGGTGCAGAGAAAATGGGAAGAATTAATGTGTGGTATAAATGTATAATATAGTGGGCAACCTTTTCGAAATTATCACAACAGTAGTGTTCAGCAAAGGTAGCTTAGGCTTTCTTAGAGCTCCTTAGTGCTCTAAGGAGTCTTAAGCTTGCCAAACACTTGCTCCTTTGTAAAGCTTAAAACCACTTTCTTAAGCCTCATTTTGTCCACTTTCTTAAGCTTGCCTCAATTTTTAAGCCACCATTCTACATGGCTTAAGACATTAAACCTCCTTAAGAAAGCTAATTAAAGACTCACTTTCTTAAATTTATCTTGCCAAACACCTCTTCCTTAGTGGAGCTTAAAATTTAAGCCAAACCAACTTGCCGAAGGATTAGTCTTGTCAGTAAAGTAGCAAAGCTAAAGAAACGAGACAAGAAGTGCATTTATTTTTAGAAGCTACGCAAAGATGCACCACTTTGTGTTGTGCTGAAACGAATTGAATTTATATATATGGTATAGTGTCATAGTGGAGATCTTGATCCAAATCATTTACTGACTAATGCTTGTTCATGACTTTATTTTTAAGGAAAAAATAGAGGTCACGCCAGTTACAAAGTGTGTAATATATAACAATTATTTCTCTAGTGGGGATAAGATCATAAGACCAACTAGGGCTTAATTACAGATCAAAATTTGTAGCTTTTGGCTCTTTCGAGATCGGCTTTAAAAAAAGTGTATAATTAGCTCGTCATTAGCTAACGATTCATGTTAGTTCATCATCTCATTTCTCAGCTCGTTGCAAAAAAAAAAAAAAAGATAAAAGATAAAAGTTATATATTTACCAACAAAACGTCTATGGTAAAGCAAAACAGAAAAAACCCAACAAAACGAAAAGATATATGAGTATTGCTTATTAAGATATATATTTTTTATTCATCCAATTCCACTAGATTTCAATCTCCTCTAGCAGTTCTTCAATCGTCTTTGATTGCTCTCTAAAAATCTTTGTGCATCTCTCTAGTGTGCAAATTTTATTACCCATATTTTATATTTTACGTTTCAGCTCTAAATCTAAATTTTTCAGTTGCACCCATGTATATAGGCGACAGGCATCCCGCTTTCAAAGGAGCTCAAATTTAATTTCATTACTCACAAATATATATTTTTTAGTTACACCCATATGTATCGGCGAGAGGCATTCCGCTTCCAAAGGATATCATCGATCCTTCATGATTTCGAATACATATCACCAAAGGTAACATAATATTTTTATTTAGATTCTGACAATCCGATTATAATGCACGAATATTAAAGAGAGCCCCTGCATTCCATCCTGGGCAAGATTTTCACAGATTCTGATCGAGTGGTCCAGATCTAAACGGAAATAGTCTGTTACCTCAGAGGATATATGAACTCTGTGCTTTCAATCTACAGTTGTAACACAGCGAATTGCTAAGAAAGGTTCTATCAGCTCAGATTGCGCCTGAGATGAAATAATTTGAGTTACCTGAATGCTGCCGCCTGCCTCCCAATTAATCATCTATTTGCAGCATTTGGTGCAATTTAATTTGACCTTGCAGGGAAAATTAAGAGTAAAGGAGAATTTAATCTTGAGGATTAAAAAAAGCCTCGTCCATGACTTGTTTTAGACACACTTTAGTATATAAGATTTGTAAGAGAATTGTTCAGATCGGCTTTAAGTTGGAGCCAATATAAAAAAGAATAATTATACTAATTTTCTCACCCATGTCCCCCCTTTTTTTTTCCACACTCTCTTCTCAATATTAACTTCCTTAACAGCCATTTATCCCCCCCATTTATTCCGCTAATAATTTCCATTTATCTCCGCATTAAATTAGACTGTCATTTAATAACAATTTCCGCATTAATTATGTTGTCGTCTAAGAACAATCCCCGCATTAATTATATTGTCATAAAATAACAATTTCTGCATTAATTATACTTTCCTTTAATAACAATTTCCGATAACATAAAGTATTTATCCATGTAACATAAATTATTTATTCATGTAACATAAAATATTTATCTATATAACATAAAGTATTTATCATTATGCTTGAGAAGTATTTATCATTGATGTTTTACTAAAAGTTGCAGCTATGTCTGAGAAGTATTTATCTATGTAACATAAAATATTTATCCATGTAATATAAAATATTTATCATTATGTCTAAGAAGTATTTATTATTGATGTTTTACTGAAAGTTGCAATTATATCTGAGAAGTTTTTATCCATGTAACATAAAGTATTTATCTATGTAACATAAAGTATTTATCATTATGCTTGAGAAGTATTTATGAATGATGTTTTACTAAAAGTTGCAGTTATGTCTGAGAAGTATTTATCCATGTAACATAAAGTATTTATCCATATAACATAAAATATTTATCATTATGTCTGAGAAGTATTTATTATTAATGTTTTGCATAAAGTTGCAAATATTTTTGAAAAATATTTATCCATGTAGCATAAAGTATTTATCCATGTAACATAAAATATTTATCATTATGTCTGAGAAGTATTTATCATTGGGTGAGGTGATTGTTTATTTAATGGTTCCCAGTTGTGCGGGGACGATTCAAAAAAAAATTGTGCGGGGACAATTGATGGACTGATTTATTCTTTCATAAATAGAGATAATTGCATAGGGATTAATACTTTGCAAATTTAAGATAAATACTTTGATGCTTCAAGTTAAATACTAACAGTTTACGAAATGTTTATTAATGACTGAGCGGACCCCCCATGATATTTTTGCCAGTTTGTGCGGGATTTTTTGCGGAAATAGATATGCGGGGATTGTTATCATGATCCTAAAAAAAAAAATTTGGTTATTACTTTGTACAAAGAATGAGGCTATATATGGTACTTTGTAATACATAAATCGGTCCGTGTTATAAATTTATATTTTTGTTTTCGAAATTCACCAAGTCAAACAAATTACTTAATATGATATCTATATACAGCCTCATACAAGGATATTTTACTTTTGGGACTTATTTCGAGTTATTTTGAATGGCTATCCTTGTATGGATGAAGTCGGATTCCACAAAGTAACGCAAATTTTGAGTTTGAACTCAAACCTTTCGATTGTTTTGGCACGAATATAAAACAATTTATGCGTTTAAAGCCACCAATTACTTTCAATACATATAACGAGAATGATTAGAGGGGAAAAAGGAATGGATGAAAGAATTTTTTTCTCTTTTAAACTTAAAGACAGAAGTAATTAATTAAGAGTCAAAACTATATATCAAAATTTAGAATTTAAATGTTTACAAACAGATGTTTAAATACTTACGAGTAATATTGTAAATGTTATAAACATATTTTTAAAAACTTGAATATATATATGAATATGAATGATAAAAATAAAAGTTAGATATTAAATATTTCAGGAATGCACTTAAAAATTTATTTGGAAGACAATTATCAAGCTCCATAATAATAATAATAATAGTAGTAATGAATATATCTACTTAATATTTCTTAATGTTATGACTATTAAAATTCTTTAATTAGCACATAATAATACCTACTGCTGGAGCAGCAGTATCAATAACAACACATGCATAAAAGAAAAACAGAACTTTGGGCTGTCGGCAGGTGGCAGCCATGTGCCAGATAAGATATTTCCACAAATAGTAAACAGTCTCCACAAGCTACAAGGATGCATCATATAGATTTTAAAAAAAAAATAGAATCGAATTTAATATTTTTAACAAAATCAGCATCATTGATTGAAATTTTATAAAAAAAAAACAGCTCCACCGATCTGTTGAAATATCGGTGGAGCCATTTTATGAGTTATCTATAAAATCTAATTGTAGAAATCAAATCTAACCACAGGAATCAATAGTAAATAGCTACACTAATCCTGCGAATCGGTGGAGCAAATATATTTTTGTCTCCACCGATCCTGTGAATCAATGGACCTGTTTTTTATAAAAATCAAATCAATGATGTTTGTTCTATTAAAATATTTAAAATTAGTTATATTAAAAAAAATCATCATATATAATGCATGTAGAACACTTATTTAATGATATAATAATATATTCCTCCCCTTCTTAATGATACATTTTCCTCTTATTATTCCTGATATTATGGAAAAGTGGAACGGGATAAAATTGAAAATTTGATGTGGGTACGGAATAAGGACATCAGTCCCGTTTTGGGTTTAATTACCTTTTGATGGGAATTGGAATGCGATATGAGAAAGTGATTGAATAGAAAGCTTTGCGCCAAAAATGGTAAAGGGTACAAGTTCTATTAGAGATGTCATGTTCTTTTGTAGCCTTCTGTGATAGTTATCATCGTGTCGTGGTTTCAGTTGAAGCTGTTAACATCATAGTGACATGATTTGGATATAATTTGCATTTAATTCGTGTATAAATTGTTTTTTTGACGGTTCTGAACTGAACTCTGAATAAAACTCAAAAAAACGTATAATACATTTTATTCATGAATAAAACGAGAGTTACGTATTATTTGCGAGAAAAACGTGAAAAAAAAAAAGTCAAAATTTTTTTTTTCTTGTAGAAATTTTTTTTGAATTTTTTTTTTGCTGGAGTTTCATTGGAGATTTTTTTTTTACTTATTGTACCGAATCATCTCCGAATTATAGCCGAATCACGAATTTTTGAACTCGCCGAACCGAACCCAAACTTTTTGTTTGTCACTATGGTTAACATAGAGATACAATTTGCGATAAATATGTGAATAATTCACGTTTTATTTATTTTTTTGACATTTTTGAATCGAACACCGAATAAAACGTAAAAAGAACGTATAATACGTTTTATTCGCGAATAAAATGCACATTACGAATTATTCACGAAAAAATGCGAATTTTATATATATATATATATATATATATATATATATATATATATATATATATATATATATATATATTTTAGGGGTTTTTTTTCTTTCTTGTGGTACCGAATCATTCGAATTATAACCGAATTATTTTCGAATCATTAATTTTTGACCCCACCGAATCCAAACTATTCATTTGTCAGCTGTTAATCTAACAGAGCCATTTGTCTTATATGCATTTCAAATAAGATAAGAATACAAATATCTTGATTCTCTGTTATGTTTTATTTTCAAAATTTAACTGTTAAATATGATATATATTATTTTTTTATGCACATGTAAATGATTATGATACTTCAATTTTGTTTTGATCATTATCAATTTCTAAACATTATTTTTTCTATTTATTAGTTCACATAGAAACAAAACTGAAAATTGACAATTTGTAATAGGTCCTAGAAAAAATAACATAGATCAAATCTAACATTTTTATTTTGACATATAAATTTTATAATAATAATTATTAAAAAAAATAAAGTAAACTAAAGACAAATAAAATAAATAAAATAAACCTCCTATTCAAACCTCCTATTCAAATAATCACCATGATAGTAATTCTTTTGACGGTCACTATGCATTCAAAAGGAATTCTTTATCATCTGACCTCACATTTCCACTAAAAATGGATTGGAGACCAAAAGGTCATGGTTACCGTACAAATTACAATATAAGTTGGCTCCACGATGGCTTGGGCTATAACATAGGCCGGTCAGTGATGGTGGGGCCAACGATATGGTAGTACCAATTTGGTTGGAGATTGATGTGCCTTGTTAGGGACAAAATTTTTTTTTTTTTTTTAAACTTTGACACAGGTTGCAAAGTTATAATCAAACTCTTAATTTTCAGAGTCCAAATCATTTGAATTAATTCAAAGGAGTATCTTTTGAGTTAATACATATCGGGAGTCTTTAATATTAGGGCCTGATCGGAACCTCAACCCTTATAGAGTTCAATTGAATTCAATTCAATAGAATTCAATAGATATGATTTTCAATTGAAATTTGTTGATCGGAAATAAAATGGAGAAGAATTGAATTCATCTCAAATTGTTGATCGGAAGGTATATATAATCAAAACGAATGATTTCATTTAAGTGAAAATGACACTTTTGTCCTTGTTATTCTTTGTGCAACAAATCAGATCTTTCTTACTGTTAAACACTTCCAAATAATGGCACTGTAGAATGACCTCGAGTATTTACATCCCCATTGGTGCCAGAATCAAACCCCACAGCTACGGTGCCCTTGATTATTTTAACACCTTTATCGGCATAGTACCCTCATAGAAAGCAGCAATTTCAGTAGTGAACAATCGAGGCACTAGAATTGTACAAGTAGTGGAATCAAATTAGATATTTAAATAACAAAGGCAGCATCAACCAACATTTGATTGAAGAGAGGAACAAAAAAAAAAAAACTAAAGGGAAACATACATACTGCACCAAGGCTCAGCAAAGACCATTGTTTAATTTTTTTTTTTTTTTTGTGAAAAACAAAGATCTGGTCTTTGTTTACTTTAATTCATTGAAGAAATGGTACAAGCAAAATTTTGAGATTTTGCAATAAAATCTGGTAAATAAAATTAAGTGCACACAGGAACACTAAGGTGACATATCACCTCATCGGCTCATCTCTACTAAAAAAGTGAAAATGTAGAAAAAAGAAAAGTAAGAAGAGAAACATTTTGAAGATAAAACCTGATAACCTAAAACAAAAAGGAAAAGACAGTAAGGAACTGGTAATTAGCTAATTAGTGTATAAGCCTCATTGCAATAGAAATTCTTCCACCATATCATTGTTCTTCATCCTACAACAGCGGCCCATCCTTCTTTGCTTGAATTGCGGCAACTATCTTATCTGCATCATCAAATCTCCCTTAGGTAGAGGATATTGTTTACATCAGCTCTTTGTACGCCAAAATCAGTCAATTTTATCGTCTGTCATAACATGCAGTAACATATTATTATGCAAGACTTTCTTAATCTAAATAACAGAAAAAAAATCTAAAATAAATCACTCGTGGAAATTTCAGGAATAATGTCATACCGATGAACCAGTGGCGATGATTAAGATGTCATAGTTGAAGGTTGCACTGGTAAGAGATTTTGAACCAACATCAGCCTTTATAATCTCAGTGCTCATTATCAGCTCAATTCCTGTGAAAATACAAAAATAGAGAATCAGCACCAGACAAAATTTGTTCCAAGCATGTACCGTTAATTTACAGTACCATGTAATTGTTTAAACAACTAATTTAGTTATATTTATATTTAGGATATAACAGGTTTGGACCCGATTTGGTATTGGTACAATGGTACCAGTCTTATTGGTTTCAAGTGGATACAAGGGGTCTATACCCTATTTCATTCTTAGCCAAAGATATACATGATGCCAGCTTCCTGTTACCTAGCAATTTCGCCTTCTCTTCAAGGAGAGGCTATGGCAGAGTGATGCATGGCATTATGATAGGTCTCCGTTTTCAACATCTTCTTGCGAAACACTTTCGCCTTTTCTTCGGTGAACGCTCCAAATCTCCGCCCCGCCCCGCTACCGGCAGAGCGGCACCCACCAGTTTGGGGATTGGGCACTAGTAGCGTGATTCTCGGATTCGCCATTAGAGGCTGCTGGAGCTCTGATTGAAAGAGGCGCGAGTAATGAGAAGAGGGTAGAAGAGGGTATCGCTGGAAATAAGTTACCGACAATGTTTATCAAAATGAACTCTCGCCAAATTTCTTCGTTTTTCACGGGAATTAGTTGTTGGAAAATTTTCTCACCAAATCGCGTCAAAAGAAATCATCTCCTGTTGCTTCCGCTGATCCGATCAGAGAAATTCAGAAAACTTCAATTCCATTTCTCGTTTTAAAAGGGAATTGATGGTTCCGATCAGAGTGTTAGTGCGGATTTAATTTACACAAATTTTAAAGCTGATAAGACGGTCTAGATGCATTAATTCAAAAGATTTCTTTTTGAGTTAATGTAGAGGGTAGGAATTTCAATTTTTAGGTAATCAATAGTTTTAAAAAAAAAATCCTAGTTGTGTTATTTCCTCTTTCTTTCTTGTTAGGGAAACTATTTTCTTTTCGTTTTTGATTTAGTTGGAATTGGGGAACAACATATTATACATAAGCGGGATCAATTTGATCCAAATTAAAAAAATTACAGACTTCTTTTAATACTTGTGTGGATTCTGATCAAATAGTTTTCAAACTTAAACTTTGAGTTACTTTAGAGAATCTAAATTTGGAAATTTATGGACTCAGATCATGTAAATTTAAAATAAGAGTTTGTATGAGAATTGTTCATCAGAATTCGGATCAATTCAATCCAAATTAGAAATTTACGGATTTTTTTCGTATTAAAACTGATTGGACGGTTCAGATACAAACGCCAACATCTGAGTTACTTTATAAATCCGGAATTGAAATTTGTTGGGCCTTTTTGTGCTTTTAAAGCACCATGAGGGGCCTAATTAAGATTTTGTGAGTATAATAGTCATAGAATATTGAGGCTACGGTACCATGCATTATGTACTTTAGCATGTATTATGAATTGTTTACTATAATAATGATTTTGTATCTATTTAGAAAATAGTAAAATTTGGTTTAATAATACATTTTCATATAAAAATCATGATGAAATAAAGAAATGGATCTTTCACTGAAAAAGAGAGAGTTAATTTCCCTACAAAATTGCTATTTAATTTGAACCATTTGAACTTAATCAGACAGCTCATAAGCAATCATTAATAGGATCTCATAAGAGCTCACTGATTATATTATCCAATTATTTTAAATTGAGATATTTTTATTAACGGCTAAACCAAAAACCTTTTAGAATTTTGATTCTTTTATTCTTGAAAAGGACGAGACAACAATTCTTAGTTATAATAATATAATATCATGACATTTAGATCCTTAAATAGGCTACAAGAACAAATACCAAAAATAAAATAATTGTCGTATCTAGGAATAGTGAGCTAATTGTCGGACTCGAATAAATTATTTCAATTTAAAAATATCATGATCATGCTAGCTGTTAGTCTTATCTTATTGACTTATTCCAACCCTACATGTACTAGAATATTTAAATACTCCATAAAAACAAAAGGATTTGAGACCAAATTTTTTTTTTTTCCTTTTTATGGGTACCAAGTACCAACCAACAGGAAAAAAAAAAAAAGTATACAACACATTACAACATCTTGCTTATAAGTAGGTTATGATTTCCATATCACTCTGTCTAACCATTTATGTCCATAATTTTTCCATAATATAACATTATTTTCTGTGTTGAAAACATATATCCTTATCAAGGTTCTAAATAGTGATATATAGCGGCATAGCGGGGATACAAAAAAAAAAAAATTATTGCGAATAGTATAGCTATAGCGGAAGCTATCATGCATAGCGTTTTTTTCCTTTTCAAAATTTTTATTCTATATTTCTACTAATTATCAACATAATCAATATTAGAGAATTGAAGTAACAACTAAATGATAACTAATCTAAGTCTATAATTTTTATCAATTACGCAAATAAGAAGAAAAAAAAATCTAAAAAGTAACATTATTTAATAGTTCATATACTTCATAGTATTACATATTATAATAGACGAAGGGAAATTAATTTTATAAGGTAAATGAAGTCAGTATACATATTTAAATGTTTTATATATTATAATAATAATTACAATCAACTTTCAATTGAAACGAACGATAATAATTTTACAAATGAATACAATACAAAGAGCAATCAAAATGAAGAAATAATATTTGAATATTTCTTAGTATAAAATGAGAGAATAAATCACAAATAAAAACAGAAGCACATAGTTTGGTTTAGCATACTTATCGTAAAATACCATATAGCATTAGAAATATGAATAGAAGTACAGAAGCTCATATAAATTGCAAAAAAAAAGTCCATGTAGCATAGCGGTAGCAATAGCGCGTCACACATAGCGGTCAGCTATTACAGCTATAGCGATCGTAGCTGAGTTAGCGCACTTTTATATCATAACTTAGCATTTATAGTCCGAAAAAACTATAGCGCCCCTATAGCTAGCTATTTAGAACACTGATCCTTATTAATTATAAAGCTCGCAAATCGCAAGACAATTGGAGAAGTGGATTTTCAGCAAAGCCTTTCATTTGCTCTCTTTTTCTTGTCTTTCATAATGATTAGTAATTAATAGTCATTTATTGCTTCTTCAAAGGAAAGTGAGGGGCAATCTGATAAGCATCAGAAAAAAAATCAATCTAATGTCTGATTAAAACAGTTTGATCCGCATCAAAATTCTATTCATAATTTTATGTTAATAAATTTTTTTAAAGAAGATTTTGGTGCCACAAATTTTTTATACCATCATTATGCTGCAATGTATCTCTTATATTTACATTTAAAAATTGAAATTCAAATGTTAAATTTAATAAGTTAATTTATTTATTTTCATAAGAGAAAGACGTTTATATAAAATCAATACGAAAAATAGAAATAAACACGCTAAAAATTAATTTATTATGTACAACTAAATTCGTGCATATATATTTTCATCTTTTCATGATATGACTGATTAGACTTTTGAAAGATGACATTGGCGGTCTCGAACCAAATCATTTGTGCGCATCTTTATAATGAGACAAATTCAAAGAAGCTTGCTAAAAGCAAAAATATAAACCTGTCATGTTTAAGTTTAACAGAATAAACGAAACAAAATTTCTTTTAGCGCACAAGTAACAATGAAGCAATTGTCCGTCTTTCTATCTTTTTAATGCTTAATTTGTACATAAACACAAAATCGACATCCATTTTATGCGTCAGAATAAAATATTTAGACTATGCTTCAGAACAATGTGCATAAAAAAATAAATAAAAAGAAACCTCTTTTATCCTCTCATTTTTTTCATTTATTCTGAAACAATTTCTCTTCTATTTTCATCTTTTTCTTAAAATCGGAAATGTCAGCACATTTTTAGTGGACTGATGCGTCAAGCGTCATACAAGTGTAAGTATATACTTGTTGAGAGTACGTGTAATGAACAAATATCTAAATAAATTTAGAATACTACAAATAATTTTTTTTTTTTAAAAAGGCAGACTATTTGATTGGAAGCTAATATTAATCTGAAATGTCATCTTTTAATCTAAATCATTAGTGGATCATGACATCTATGTACGTGCTTAATATAAGAATGAAGATTTCATATTTTTATTTAAACTTTGGCACATGCTATGAAGTTATGAGAGAGAATCAAACTCTCAATTTTAAGTAATTAATAGTTTTAATTTTTTTAGTTAACTGTGTTATTTTCTCTTTCTGTTAGGGAAACTATTTTCTTTTTCGTTTTTGATTTAGTTCGAATTAGACAACAACATATTATACATAAACTGGATCAATTTGATCCAAATTAAAAATTTTACAGACTTCTTTAATACTTGTGTAGATTCTGATCAAATAGTTTTGATTCAAACTCAAACTTTGAGTTACTTTTGGGAATCCAAATTTGAAAATTTATGGACTCGGATCATGTAAATTTAAAATATGAATTTGTATGAGAATTGTTCACCATAATTCATTTATTATGTACAACTAAATTCATGTATATATATTTTCCTCTTTTCATGATATGACTGATTAGACTTTTGAAAGATGACATTGGGGTCAAGCGTCATTTCTCTTCTATTTTTATCTTTTTCTTTAAATAGGGAATATGAGCATGCTTTGAGTGGACTGATGCTTCAAGCATCATGCATGTGTAAATATATACATGTTGTGATCATGTGTGGCGAGTAAATATTTTAATAAATTTAAATTTTTATACATAAAAAATATAAAAAAAGATGTATAAAATAAAAAACACAAAAATACAGACTATTTGATTGCAGGACTAATATTCGATTTGAAATATTATTTTTTGATCTAAGTCATTGGCAAATTATCAAGACATCTATATGCTTAATATAATAATAGAGATTTCCTATTTTCTTTCTAGTTTTAGCGTGAACATCTTGCCATTTAAAAAGTTTTTATTAGAATAAAATGTCTATATGAATGTACTTTTTTTTGGGACAAATGTAGCTATTAATTGTAGATTTTTAAAGATAAATAATGAACTCAAATAATTAAAATGTTACTGTTCTTAAATTTTTGTAATCAAGAAAGTATTATTTTTCCACATATCTTAGTATATATATAAAAAATCTTTCTTTAGAAACAAAACTGATATAAAGAAAAAAAATTCTCTTAAAACTCAACATTGTAAATTATTATCTGACATTGTAAATTATGCTCTAAAAAAAACGCCTTTTTTTTTTTTTTTTCCCTTTGTGCATTACATTTCGTTTGCTAATGATTACTAATTTGGACACCACTACAATAAAGGAAATAGGTTTGTTGAGGTTTTGATATAGCCATATATATAGGTGCAGCTAGGGGTGGCAACGAGCTGTTAAAGAGCGAGCTATGCCATACTCGTACTCGGTTTGTTAGTGTATCAAGCTGAGCGAGCGAGTTTAAATTTTAGGTCCCGAGCTAAAACTATTGCTCAAGACCGACTCGTGGCTTGTTTGAGCGAGCCGAGTTAGCTCGTTATTAGCTTGGCAGATTTATAAATTTATATATTTTCTTTCATGCTGTATCTTAAATTTTCATAACACATCTTATCAATTATGGCTAAAACAAAATAATATTTATATGACTAATTACTGAGTAATGCTCTAAATTCAATTGTAATTAAGTAAATCAACTACTATAAATTAAGTTTACAGCTAAATTCATACAAATATATTCACAGAATAAATTCATGCATACTAAATCAAGCAAATTTATACAAATTAACTTAATTGTTTATAATTAATTCACACATATTCCATATAAAATTACCAATCAACTTAAATACAGTATAAAGTGCAATTGCCATAACACTGGCTATAACATCCATAGACCATAATATCCCCAATCTGAAGTGAACGGATCCGATTAAACTATTAAACTATGTATATTAAATAGCTTGTTAACGACCGAGCTGGCTCGTGCCGAGTCAGGCCAAACTCAAACTCATTAATTCTGGCCTGAGTATGTAGCGAGCGAGCTAGTTTTAACTCAATCCACTAACGAACGAGCTTTTTTGCCAAGCAGGCCACGAGCCACGAGCTTTTTTGCCAGTCCTAGGTGCAGCGATTAGATCATGGACATCTTTTTATCATTTTGAATTTTCCTATTGAAGAAAATTTGTTCTAAAGTAATTAATAGAGATTTCTGCCAAAAATGGCATGGACTTCAAAGCTATAGGATATCTGGTTTTTTTTATAGCCTAAGAAGGATATATTCTGAATATAAATTACGAGTATATTTGAGTGAGAGAGAATAGTTTTATTCCAGAATGACATCACTATTTTTAATCACTTGCAATTAATTTAGACATTTTTACATTTTATGGAATAAACTGGATTAATGCAATAGTGCTATTTAGATATTCCAACATTTTTATGGAATAAACTGAATAACATTACTTTTACATTATTCCTTTTAACTATCCAATCATGCCCTATATAGCAACAATTTCTGTGATATAATCCAACATTTGCATTATTTTTAATAATACTAGTTAGCACTCTTAGGTATGTTTGGATGCACCAACAACAAGGGCTATTCGGAATAACAATGTGCATATAAACAACATTTTTGTTATTCGGAATAGCTAGAACAACTGATATTCAATATTGGAATAACTACTATTTGAAAGTGTAAAGAGAGAGAAAACATGTTTTTTTTTAAATTTCCATCAATACAGTTTCGAAATAACAAAGTTGATGCCACTTCTGTCATCTCTACATTGTGATAATTCATTTGAGACCTCACTTACATATCTTTTATCTTAATTAGTACCTTGTTAACACTATTATTTCTCAGTTATAGCTATTCACTATGTCAAATATACAATTCAAATGACATTTTTGCTAATTCAAATAGCACCATTTTCACACTAATCTTACTATTTTTTTCTCTATTTTTATCTACTAATCCCAAATTTCACTATTCTAGCTCCCATCTAAACACTCTATTCTATTGTACTTCTTAAATTAACGATCATTTTACACTATTTTAATACATTAATCGTCTGAATAGAATTGTTTTTTATATTATTTCTTTAACTATCCAATGATTCCCTATATATAGCAATAAAATTATTTCAAGAATGAGCAACCCTCCCTTGTTATATAGTTTATGCCATAAGATATCTAGCGTGCGTTGCATCTATAAAATAGGCCGGTGAGTGAGTGATGATGAGGCTAGATTCTGATAAGGCCTTTTTGGCGAGAGATTGATGTGGGTTTATTTGGTGGGCCAAGAGACAAAACGCTTCTTTTGTGAGAAGGAAGCATAGGCAATAGACCTAATCAAGCTTCAAATATCTTTCATTTGTCTTGTCCAAGCCTCTCAAGCTAGAGTTGGATCCTATGTCTCATGTTTTTATCTTTCTTTCCTTTTTAATGCTTATTTTGTATATAAACACAAAATCGACACTCAAGTTTTATATACAAGAGTTTCACTGATCATGACTTTTCATACTTACAAAATAATAAATCTAAATAATATTTGAGTGAGACTATGGTACTATGCATATATAATGCATATTGATTCGGAATCAATATCTTCATTTTTAAAATTCAAACAATCAATATGAATAGGGTCATTGACCCTTATTTTAAAACTTTATTTTATATAATGTTCCCAAATTATGATCCTTCATTTCTGTGATGGAATTGCCAAATTACCATTTATGAATCCTGATATATCTCACTGCCCATTTAAATAAGATACTAGGTTGTTGTTTCTGGAAATTAGCAGGTAAATATTCATTTTAATGCATTTCATTTCATGGATTGTTACTAATTAAATATTTGATCATAATATTTTACTTGGATGCTCTTCTTTTCGGAAATTATTTTGGAACAATTTGTAGTTTAGTAATATAAAATTTGGCCCTTGAATTGAAATATAAAATGTGGGCCTTCAAAATAAAATACACATTTTATATTAGCAAAGTCTCGCAATTCGTTGGCATGAAAAAGTTCAGAGCATATGGTGTACATTTCTCCCTTGGACGATGTCTAAATGGTGTTTATTTCAATGGCAACCTGCTAAGATAAGAGAACATGAATAACATTGGCCTGTTTTGTTCAATCAGAAGTATAGTAGTTGTTATTTTGACCACAATTATTGCATTATCATTTTGACTTTTTCGAGTTTTTTTTATACATACCTCAAAATTACCTTTGAAGTTCATTCGGTGGATATAAATCTGCTGATATTCTAAAGGGATCATACGACTCTGTTATTCCCATCTCAACCGTTCAAAGTTTTTGATGCGTGAATCTTAAGAAAAATAGTATTGCTTACCCATTCGTTACATGGTTCCATATGCATATACAATTTCCTATAGCTTTTTAATTAGAACTACTTTTGGATCCTTTTGTAAATCATAAAATTTTAAGAATTTTGCATATGCTTAGCAAAATATTTGTTGTGGTTATGTTTTTTCTAAGTATTTCAAATATGTGATAATGCTATTTGCATTAATTTTGATTAAGTAAGGCTATTACCGAAATTTTTGTTCCACCAATATTATTACCAAAAATCTGAAAATAATTTCGGTAAAATATTTTCAGTAATATATGTTAATTTTTGTCTAAATATGTATTTTTTAATGACTTAAGTAATTAAAGTAACATTTCTTCAACACAAATATATGTAATATATATAGGTTGTTAAGATATCCGGTTGTTGTATCTATAAATTAGAATGTAATAGTCTTGATATTATTGTTCCAAATTTGATGAAATCATTATAAAGATGTATTTTACAGCATTTTCATGATTGATGCATTTTTCATGGCTTATAGCTAATTAAATTCATGGTAGGTCAGAAAAAACTTTCTCGTTTTAACATGCAACTAATGCATGACAAACATTATAATTACTAAGATATTCTTATTTTCAGAAATTATGTTGGGTTCCTTTTATATGCACAATAATAATTTGTACAGTTTAGTAATCTAAAACTTGAGCCTCAGAATAAAAGAGTAAGGCTTGGGTGCTATGGATAGCATAGAGGGCTACGGTGCTACGGCTCAATATTCGAGTTTTCAAAATTCTAACGGTCGATCCGAACCGTTCACCTTGTTCTCCATATTAATATGTGTTTGGAGACCAAATTTTATATTTTTTGAAAAAATTTTACTATTTTTTTAGTTAGGTAAAAAATCACTTGATCTAAAAAATTCTGCACCATTCAGATATTTGATTTTCTACCTATCTAAAAAATGGTAAAACATTTCCAAAAAATGTAAAATTTGGTCTCCAAACACATATTAATATGGAGAACAAGATGAATGGTTCGAATCGACTATTATAATTTTGAAAACTCGAATATTGAGCCTTAGCACCGTAGCCCTCTATGCTATCCATAGCACCCAAGCCTTACTCAAAATAAAAAATACCCTAGTTGCAAAAGCTCACAATTCTTTGGGCCGAAGAAGCCCAAACCAAATGGTTTGTGTCTGTTTATCGCCTTTTAGAACACAACCATTTTATAGTTGCAAAAGCTCACAATTCTTTGGGCCGAAGAAGCCCAAACCGAATGATATCGAGTTAGATGTTATTTGGAACACACAAAACGAGCTTAATTAGTCAGATTTTCCTATTATTGAATCAAGTGAAAGGGACTTACTTCATCCCTACCAAATATTTCAAATATGTGATAATTCTATTTATGTTAATTTTGATTAGGTAAGGGTTTTGTTTGTCACGTCTCGTCACAACATGTCACGTATTTTCTTCTCTAGTTATTTTCAAGTTATAAAATTATTTATTTATTTTGTATTAAATTAAAAAGGAAAACATAAAAAATGTTAGAATTTTTCAATAGCATAGATGATCCGAAAATAACCTTGGAGTCGATCTTTTTTCTCAATAATTTTTTTTTTTCTGAAAGTCTTTATTTTTAAACATAAAGAGTGGCTGGTTTTTGAAAATAGAAAAAATGTTAGGTTTTTCTTGAAATAGAACAAGTGGCTGGAATATTTTTTTTTGTTCTAAAGCAAAAAAAAAAAAAAAAAAAAAAAAAAAACACTTTGGATCTGAAAAATGAATTTCGGCTTCAAATTTGGAGTCTGATTTTTTTTTTCGAAGTCAAACTTTGAATACAAAATTTTGTTCAGGATTCCTTTATGCCTTAAAAAAATCGAGTAAAGATTTTAACAGAGTAGTTTTGGCCTCATGCAGCACATGTACTATAGAATCAAAACAGTGCTCCACATGGTTCGCTTGCTGCGTGAAGTTAAAATTGCTCTGTTAAAACTTTGAGTGAGTCTATGGTACTATACATATCACGGGTTGTTACCGTGCTACGGCTCTATATTCGAGTTTTAAAATCCTAACGGTTGATCCGAACTGTTCATCTTGTTCTCCATATTAATATGTGTTTGGAGACCAAATTTTATATTTTTTGAAATTTTTTTACTATTTTTTTAGATATTTAAAAAATCACTTGATATGAAAATTCTGGACCATAAAAAAATAGTGATTTTCAATACATCTAAAAAAATAGTAAAAAAAATTTCAAAAAATGTAAAATTTGGTCTCCAAACACATATTAATATGGAGAACAAGATGAACGGTTCGGATCGACCGTTAGAATTTGAAAACTCAAATATAGAGCCGTAGTACAGTAACAAATCATAATATGCATAGTACCATAGACTCACTCTAAAACTTTTTACCCAAAAAAATCCCCAGTACTGTTTCTGTTTCCTTTTATCATTTGATAATAATTTCTATAAATAAAAATTGCTCTGATCGCTGATGGATTCGTAATGGAGAGGATGTGAATTTCTGATGGGAAATGGAAATCGAATTGGAGCCTCCCTCCCGATCGGAAGCGCTCCGGCACCGGCATAAAATTGAATCCATATCCTCTGAGGTAACAGAATATTTACGTTTTATTTAGACCGTCCGATCAGAATTCGGGCCAATCCGCCCCGAGATGAAATCGCTGTAGCAGTACAGTAGTACCCCTCGACTCGAATTCGCATCCTCTGAGATATCTCATATTTTGCGTGACTTGTTGAAAAATCAAAACCGTTCAAATAAGTTCCGCACAAATCTCAATACTCAAATAATACTGCCCCCCGCGCTATACGAATCATAGTGACAAAATACCTGAATTATATCAGTTTAATTCTTTTTTGGGTGATGCCGAACCGAACACCGAATTATTCGGTTGACCGAACTTTGACCGAATTAAACATGAATAATTCCAGAATTTTATGAACTTTTCATGGATTTTACAAATTATTCATGAATTTTTCATAAAATTTTTTCAAGAATAATTATTTTTTTGCTCCCTTGCAGGACTGAGATTTCTGATCCGGATAATTCTGAATCATTCCCGAATTATACCCGAATTATACCCGAATCACAAATTTTTAATCTCGCCGAACCGAACCTGAATAATTCATTTGTCACTGCGACACGAATGGACACCGGACACGTCGGTCACGCAAAATATGAGGTATCTCAGAGTATTCGCACTCCCTGGATCCTTTTTTTTTTTTCGTTTCCACCGTCTAAAACTAAAATAAAAAAGAGAGCTCGACTCGATTTCCACCGTCTCCTTGGAAGGAGTTCAGCGCATCTTCTATTCTTCTAGTTCGATTTACATCGATAGAGAGCTTCCTCTGATAGAGAGCTAAGGAAGGATTGATGGCAGGCGACGGTATTTCTTTCAGTTTCCAGCCGTACATACACCCTTACCGCCCCCTCTTATAATCTAACTCTGCAGTTGTTTCTTTTTCCTCTCAGGCGATCGCGCCCGTGCACCGAAGAGACACAAGAGCTCGTCTAAAGCGGTGGCTGTTGTAGAAGAAGAAGAATACGAATACCCCGATGATTTTGACGAAGATGCACGAGATGGTATTCTTTTATTTTCTCAAATTACAAAATGATTTTGATTAATGCAGTAGAGAATGTGTGTGACATGTATATGTTGTGATTAATTTGCTAGATAATGAAGCGAAGAATAGGGATTTCAGCAAGTTAGAGCTTAAATTGGACCATGAAAATCGACCTTTATGGGCATGCGCTGATGGCCGTATTTTCCTTGAGACGTTTTCTCCCCTTTATAAGCAAGCATATGATTTCCTTATTGCCATAGCAGAGCCCGTTTGTAGGTAAACATGCAAAACATGATTCATAGAAGAGAATTTTTTGTAATGGGTTAGGTTTCTGGAAAATTACTCTTTGAAATATTTGCATGTAAGACCCAAATGCCCCTTTATTATATTGGTATTTGTGTAGTGAAGAAAAGGACTGGAACTTAGATCTGGATTCCATCTCATGTCCTGCTGAAACTGAAAGATATGAAATTTAGACTAACAAGTTCACCTAAGTTTTGTGAAAAACTAATAAAGAGGCAACAAAGAAAACAGCACTATTTGAGAAGTGGTATCATGAATAAGTATTGTTCTTGAAAATTTGATAGTGCCTGATTTTTAGCGAGTACAGAAGTTAGTTTGAAATGATTGAAAGTTTTGAAACACTTATCTTAATTAACTTTAATTGGTGTATTAAACACATATTCTTGGAATTCCAAATTATATTGGAGTAGAGCCTAGGGTATCTGAAACAGGGTCGTAAGTTTGTATAGGTTAACTGATATGATACTGAAAATTTTGAGGCAATTTAATTATCTTTGTTATAGCTGTTATTCACAAGTACCCATTCTAGTTGGAAGTTTGTGAAGTATTGGTCTAACTGGGGAAATTAGCTAAATTATATTGTAAAATTGCAGTATCTTAGGATTTTGATTTTTTGCAGGCCTGAATCAATGCACGAGTACAATTTGACACCTCACTCTCTTTATGCCGCTGTTTCTGTTGGATTGGAGACTGAGACTATAATAAGTGTTCTCAATAAGCTATCCAAAACAAAATTACCCAAGGAGATTATAGACTTTATTCATGGCTCCACAGCCAATTATGGTAAAGTCAAACTAGTGCTGAAGAAGAATCGATATTTTGTGGAGTCTCCGTTCCCCGAGGTATTGTATTTTACAAGTTACTAAGATAATAGAAGATCTTTTTTTTTTGCAAGTTCCATAAATCAACCCCGTATAGTGTTTGCTCTTTCTGGTTTTCATATCAAATGTTTTACAAGGGGTATTTCATGTTTACCTTTGCAGCATGTCAAATTATCACATGTATCCTGCAAACGAGAAATATATCTTATTGAACATAACGAAACATCATCTGTTCCCCTACAAAGGGAGAAACTGAAGAATGTTCTGGTTGTTGGCCTTCCTCATCTCTAATTGCAATTGAGAAGGATAGAGGGGTAATTTTGGTAGTTTGGTAAAAATAGGATGAAATATATGGAGTTGATGCTGTTTAATAAATGATGCACATGAGCTCACATGTTTATTGGGATAGATAGGGATGTGTTATGTAAAAGCTAGGTTTGAATTTATTTTTTGGTCCTTATATGCAACTCTTTGGCCCATCTGTCAGATTTAGCTTTAGTATATGATAATAAAAATTAGCTTCAGAATTTGATGATAAAATTCTTCTGTTTTACATTACATGTTTTCTCAATTGCACAGTGCTATATGCATTTTTTATCATCATAGTTTGGCTAAACAAAAAAAATAAAATAGCATAAACCAATTATTATTTGAGGACTTTAAAATGATATTGTCCAAACTTGAGTGATTAGCAAACGGAATTGTGCAAAGAATATATAGGTCATTCGTTTGAATTTTGAAACTTGTTTTTCTTTTATGTGGTAATTACTGATGGTTTTATGTGCAGGTCCTCAAGACTTTGCTGAGCGATGAAGTCATTTCAAGAGCACGGTTATTTCCTGAGGTAAACTATTTCTTCCAATGTTCATATTACTATTAAATTCTTATATTCGCTACTAATTTTTTTTTGTATTACTATTATCTGTCCATTAGATAACTTATTCACAATTGCATCTTTACCTTTAATTTAATTCATCTCAATTTTGAATTTGAAGTTTGCATGACCCTGGGGACATTGATAGTCATTTTCTTCTGGACATAACTTTAATATTCGATAGTTGTATGACTTTTGCAATTAACCCTGAACGAGATTGGATTGATCTTATTTCTTGTACTATGTTCCTTCATCATT
The DNA here is from genome assembly GCF_964058835.1 of Carex rostrata. Classification (NCBI taxonomy): domain Eukaryota; kingdom Viridiplantae; phylum Streptophyta; class Magnoliopsida; order Poales; family Cyperaceae; genus Carex; species Carex rostrata. The sequence goes on from NC_135924.1 coordinate 6,928,647, forward strand.
TCTTGTGTTTCATTTTAAACTGTTTCTTTTAGGAATCTCATGAAGAAGGATTTACTGTTAGCAAATCCCTGGGGGAAATTGAAACTGGACATGAGGAGCTGTTGAATGGAATAGAGTTGGCCGCTGCAGCAGAAGATAAGGAAACTCATTCTTTCGAAGTCGACCCTGCCCAAGTACTCTCTTTCTTCCAAATGTACATCTAGATACCAAATATTTAGACACACTTGCAAGATTTTTTTTCTGTATTTGAAATCCCATGTAACTATTTGAATGTGCCCAATCTTGAACCAAACAAGTTCATAAATGGTTGGGGTGTATTGATTAAATGTACTTACTATTCACAAATACTGTGTATTCTCATAAGTGAGCTCTGCAGGTGGAGAATGTGAAACAAAGATGTTTGCCAAATGCTTTGAATTTCCCTATGCTGGAGGAGTATGATTTCAGGAATGACAATGTAAGCACTGAAGTTCATATTTTTTTAAAGCTGATTTTAAGCTAATTTTAAGCTGTCCTCTTCTCTACTCTATATTTCGCCTTTTATATTATTTAGATTTGTTATGGGAATCTGTAGGTGAATCCAGACTTGGATATGGAGTTAAAGCCGCAGGCAAGGCCAAGGCCTTATCAAGAGAAAAGTCTTAGCAAGATGTTTGGCAATGGAAGAGCAAGGTCTGGGATTATAGTTCTTCCTTGTGGTGCAGGGAAATCATTGGTGGGTGTGTCAGCTGCTTGCCGCATCAAGAAGAGTTGTCTGTGTCTGGCAACGAATGCAGTGTCAGTGGACCAGTGGGCATTCCAGTTCAAGCTCTGGTCAACCATCAGGGATGAGCAGATCAGTCGCTTCACCAGCGACAACAAGGAGAAATTCAAGGGCATGGCCGGTGTTGTTGTTACCACCTATAACATGGTTGCCTTTGGTGGCAAGCGCTCTGAGGATTCTGAAAAGATCATTCAGGAGATTAGGAACCGAGAGTGGGGTCTGCTTCTCATGGATGAGGTAATCATCTTTTGCACCTATTCTCCGGATTTTGATAGCAACCAGATGTCAACTATTAAGGTTTAGTGAAGAAAAAAATTGACTGAGCCTCTCTAGATAAAGGAAAATGATCCTGTAGTTTGTTTGTCAAAATTGACCTTCTCTCAGTTAACACACTATTGACAGAAAAAGTGTGCACATTAGGATCAGCTACAAATTAAAATTTTGATCTCCCATACCTTTCCTGTTATGTTGGTGTAATAATTGAGTGTTATTGGATGGATCTGCAAAAGGCGCAAAAAAAATCTTAAATTTTTTGTAAAGAAGTTTATGTTGTTGGATCATGCCAGTTCTTTCAGGTCTATTACTCGTAATAAAATGGACTGGAGTGCACTTTATGTGAATATTGTGTACAATATGGACTATAAGAATAATTTTGAAGTAATTTTCATTAATTTGATTTTTCAGGTGCATGTGGTTCCAGCTCACATGTTTCGTAAAGTTATCAGCATCACAAAGTCGCACTGCAAGCTTGGTCTCACAGGTTACATTCTTTTAACTCTTATTACTTTTTACTATTGTAGTACTTTTAAGCAATTTTAAGAGAAGCAATTTCAAAGTTGTGGACTCCTTTGGTATACTTGTGTTTCTTGTTACTTTGTTTATGCATGTTTTGGCCACCTAAAGTTTTATTTTAGTAACATCATGAATAATTGTTGCAAAACCAATGACCTAGACTAAGTAATTTCGGGTTAGCTAGCGATTAATGACCCAAGCTGTGCCAGTTAAGCATGATCTGGTAAGGACCTGGCCCATCTTCACTTTTGAATAAAAAATCTGTCCTGAGCTGACCAACATTTCTTGGATCTGATTGTCCTTGTAAACCCATTGCACCTGGTGGTGGCAATCAGGCTGGCTGAGTCGGGTCTGTTTGTTTTGGATCCAGATATTCTATTTCAGATAGTTACGAGTCCTGGTCATTGGCATGTTTGTGTCGTCTTGTTTTCAGATTCTCATTTGCTCAGTTTCGGGTTGTCTCAGGTTTTGGTCTGTCTCAGGTTTGGGCTTTTTTGGGTAAAAGTTAGAAGGTTTTGAGGCTTTGGGCTCAGTTATTGGGGGTACGCGGGTGGAGGTTCATCGTTTTAGATTATCATCTTGAGCAATAGTATTGGTCAAATAGGAAACATAAATAACTGTTATGAACTAAGATCTAACTTTTAGTGGGTATAGAGTAATTTTGTGAAATTGAGAAGAATTTGGGTAATTTGGTAAAATAAGCAAAGATAAGATTTTCATTAATAAGTGAAAATTTTCAGAGTTCATACATCATACTCTTGTCTTTGTGATCTGATACATATATAGATGTAAGAAAAACCCTAATTAATTTGCAAAGATAAAATAAATTCCCTAATTGGCTTAACAGCCTGCAACACAGTCTGTGTCTGCAGAATCCTAACGACCCTTTATTCCTTTAACTCATCTCCAGTTCATTTCTTCAGTACTCTCTAATTCTTCACCTCCATTTCTACTCCAATGGCGAGAAGGCATCGCCTAGTTGCGTGGTCCATCCATGTAACTAACTTCGCCCTTCGGGCCTTTGGTGACACCTCTGACTATCTGGAACCCAGTTGGGGTTGAGTGCATTGGTTTGAATACTCTTTGGTTGCTAGTTGGGGTTCAGGTCGTTGACTTCTCTAGGAAGGTTGGATTGGGTTGGGTTCAGGTTTGGTTGATTTGCTGGTCCTTTGGGAGGGTTAAATTTCCATATTACCACCACTAATTTTAAAATTAGTCTTTTGATTGTCTTCAAAAGAATTATTCTTTTACTTTTTATTGAAATTCTGCAAGTGCTTGGCTAAATTGCTAAAAACACAGCTACACTCGTAAGAGAGGACGAGCGTATCACAGATTTGAATTTCCTTATTGGGCCAAAGCTTTATGAGGCCAACTGGCTTGACTTGGTGAAAGGTGGCTTCATTGCCAATGTGCAGTGTGCTGAGGTCTGGTGTCCCATGACCAAGGAGTTCTTTGCTGAGTACCTCAAGAAAGAAAATTCCAAGAAAAAACAGGTATGTGGTGCCATTTAGTTAAATTCAGATTGTACTGACCTTGATTTGATTGAAAGATTCTGGTGCTTAGTTTCACTTCCATTTGTAGCTGTTGTCTAATTTAGGTTTGACTTGAGGAGTTCTGCAGACTTACTTGAAATAAAGAGTTGATGTAGCATATTTTCCCTTTATACTTTACGTTTACATTATAATATCCTTACACATGAATTAATACTGCACAGGCACTTTATGTTATGAACCCCACTAAGTTTAGGGCTTGTGAGTTCTTGATCCGCTTCCACGAACAGCAGCGCGGTGACAAAATTATCGTGTTTGCAGACAATCTCTTTGCACTTACTGCTTATGCCATGAAACTTCGGAAACCTATGATCTTTGGTGCCACGAGGTTATTTCTTTTGTCTGAAGTTATTTTTTTCTTCTCTTGTTTATTTTGATAAATTTTGGGAAAATTTAGTGCTACCTAATTGTATAGAAATTGGAACAACCCCCTGTGCTTTTTCTGGAAAATGCCCTGAGAAAAAAAATATAATAAGGTAATGATGCCCATTTTTTTTTTAAATCCCGACTATAAGTACATTGTCATCTAAGTCATCTTTCTCTAGGCGCTAATTGATAATCTCAAATATAGTTTTTATTATTGTGCACTGTTTGTTCATTGCATTAGTATTCTGTTTATATTCCAAAATCTTGGGCTGAGAATTTCATGGACAATGAATACTCGGGGGCTTTTGCAACTTCTCCAGAATGTTTGCAAAAAAATTAATTATTTTGTTATTTAGTCTTGTATTTTTTTTTTCTGATCCAGCCATAATGAGAGGACAAGGATTCTTCATGCATTTAAAAACAGCCCTGATGTCAACACCATTTTTCTTTCCAAGGTAAATCATGACCTTTGATTTAAAACAAATATGCTGAAAGTTGTCAATAATGAAGTCTATTACGGCATTAATTGAAGATTTCGCTTTGGATTTTCAGGTAGGAGATAATTCAATCGATATACCGGAAGCAAATGTGATAATTCAGATATCTTCACATGCTGGGTCGCGTCGTCAGGAGGCCCAACGTCTTGGCCGTATTCTTAGGGCTAAGGTACCAGAAAATTTTTATTGGAGAGCTATTTCTAGTTGATGCTTCGCAAGTTGCAAATTCGTACTATATATAAGTAACTTTAACATCTCTTATATATGAAATTAGGAATATTATATTTGTTTGTTTGCAGATACCAATGTTACACATAATGTGGCAAAAACATACCCATCTAGTTCATATTGACTGAACTGAAATTCATCGTTGTTAGTTTTGAATCTGAAATAAACAGCAGTAATTACTCATTTGAGTTTTTTTACAAATCAATTAGCATCTAACACATTGTACATTTTTCACTATAAGACTTAAAAGATGTTGTGTGCACAGTTGTAAAAATTATAAAATAATGATTGTTTGGATGAAAAACACCCTATATTTTGGAGATTTAGAAAGAAAGAATTGCAAATGATTGCTAGTTTTTTTTGCTTAGGGGAAACCACAAGATAGGATGGCTGGCGGTAAAGAAGAATACAATGCATTTTTCTATTCCCTTGTATCTACTGACACACAGGTGTGACCCTCTTATTATTTTAATATAATAGCTTACATACTCTGGCTGTTTTGCTCGTTTCCCAGTGGGATACAGGGCTTGTACCACTAGACAAATTTGGTTTAGCATATTACAGTGGGTAATTGATACCCTTTCTTATGATGGCAGTATCCATTAGGTGCAAAGTAGCATATACTGGCCTACTTGCCTGCACAGCATTGCCAGAACTGTCTACTATAAATTTTTGGCACAGAAAAATTATACTTAAAATGTCGTTTTTCCATTGTTGACAGGAGATGTATTACTCTACAAAAAGACAACAATTTCTGATTGACCAAGGTTACAGCTTTAAGGTATGGACTAAGATTAAGAGGTCTATAAATGAAATATTTTGGTTCATTGATTTTCGATAATTTTTTACATCTTGGTTATTACAAAACAACTAAAAAAAAATGAGAAGTTTGGAATGTAAATGCTTGGCACGTCAAGTAGATTAAGATAAACACCTTTTGAATCCATTATTTGAAGCCGATTAATTGATTTTTGAGGTTATGCTCATGAAGTCCTTGGTGAACTTTAGCTAATACTATGGAAGGGAACCTTGAACTGTATGCTAAAGCAAAATATTCCTGGATCAATTGGAAGTAACATGTTTTATGTTTTCAGATAATTACAAGTTTGCCACCGCCTGATTCAGGGCCGGAGCTTGGCTTTCATTCTCTTGATGAGCAACTAGACCTCCTTAACAAGGTCTGCTCTATTTCTCTATCTAGTATTTGTACATCAGAAATACAATACTAGAACAATATGGTGACAATATCAAACTTGATAATATTTTAGAGTGCTAGAAGAACCTCAAAGCAGGTTAAGTCGATCTAATTTTCAAAAATATAGTAACAGCTTGAGGGCTAGTCATAACAGTAGGAGGTCAAAATAGGTCTGTCAGTATTTTGATGCTAAATAATTACAATTGAACTAAAGGTGCATCATGTGCTTTTGGTCATACGTAAATAAAATAGCCTTCTACATTTTTATCAGAAAGAGAAGCAAAGATGAATATAACATACGAAATTAATCAGAATATCCTGTTGGGCCCACATAAAAATAACAGGTACTAAGTGCTGGAGATGACATGGTGGGGTTGGAACAGTTGGAAGAGGATTCTGACGGGAAGGCCCTCTTGAAGGCCCGTCGTTTGACTGGCTCCATGAGTGCTTTCTCTGGTGCTAATGGCATGGTCTACATGGAATATGGGTACTTTTTTTTTCTTACTAGTTTAACAGTGAGTTGCCCAATTAAGCCTTTCCTTTCGGATTGAATTTTAATTATAATTTACTGTTCCTCCAATTAATTTTAATGTGTCTTATAATAACAAACGAGTTTATAACCAAAAAAATTATAAATGTCCAAATCAAATCCCTATACAATTGCTCTTTTTAGAAACAGGACTTGCTTAGTTGGCTGGTTCTATGTCCAAATCAATTCCTATACATTTAACCCTGGTTCAAACAGTAATTCTCTCGATTTACTTTGTAGCACCGGCAGAGGCAAAATGAAGGCTAAATCCAAGGATCCCGCAAAGCGGCACGTTCTTTTCAAGAAGCGATTTGGATGAGATGTATCTTCTTTTAAGAAAATAGAGGTGTTATTAACAGAGAAATATATAAATTAGTTGCTAATTGAGAAGTACAAGGGATATCATTGCATCACAGCCTCATTCAATAATATTCTATCAACAATAATAGTTGCTGTTCGTTTCCCTGAAAATGAAGATATATCAAATATAGCCCTGAATTTATGAAAATATCTAAATTTTTCACAAAAGACCTTGTAATTTACGAGGATCAGTTGATGTACATGTTTAGGTTTTGTTTGACATGTTAACACTTGAACAACATAGATAGATTGTTTTACATGTTAATACATGATGCTCACTGCATTTTAGTTAAATATATGTTATTATTAATTAAGAACAAATAGTGCAAATTTTTAAAAGCTAAAATAAGAAAGGTTAAAATCATGAAAACACATTTAAAAAAAAATGGATAACCTAGAAGTAAAAAATTAATGAAAATGAACGGATTATAATTAACTTATAAATTATTTTTTACTACCTATCTTTATACTAAATTAAGTTGAAAATTTATAAATTTGACATGTAGATGCATCATTTTATGAAGTTATTAAGTAGATTGATTTTAATGGTTTGAATATATTGTTTAGAGTTACTCCGATAGATTTTTAAATTAAGATTATCAAAGGGTTTGATGAGTGTAACAGGACACTAGTTCTTTAAACTTTAAATGGCTGTAAGGAATATTTCAGCCGAATTTTGAACATGCAACATCATCATGAAGAGCCTATCTTAACTACTAGACTGACTTCTCAAGAAATACATTTTAATTTGGATGATATTAACCTCTCTGTATATTTGCAATTAATTTGTACCACTCTGACAACTGCAACTGATCCAAAAAATATTCCTTATATTTGTGTTTTAATCACTCAGAAAATGATAATAATTAACACATAATAAATGTTATATTAAGGTCCAAGAAAGTACATGCCACGAAACCGTCTATTATAAGCTATAATATATTTTGGAGGAACAAAAAAGGAGAACGGTAACTAGTAACAGACTAATAATATTTGTAATTGTTATCATAACCACATCATACAAACAAGTTTGAAACTTAGATTTTAAACAAGAATAATTATTTCAATCCCCACACTCCAGTACCCGCATTGTACCCCCATCTCTTAAACAGATTTTAACTTCCCATAAAGTAATTTAACTAACTTGTTTAATTAAATTTATTCACAACACTGTGATCTTCCAAGTTTAATTAAATTCATGGGTATAAATACTTGGAAGATAATAAATTAATACTTGCAAATTAAGATATTAATACTTGCATGTCTAATTTGATATAACTATATAGAGGGACCACTCAAACTATATGGGAGAAAAATCATACACATTTTTAGAGGTGTTTTTTTTTTTCAATATCTTTCACATTTCTCACGTTCTATGAGGAATTTTGGGAATCTAAAAATATGAACGTATTCTACGCAATTTTATCTTTCAAATGAGATCCATAATGGCGTACTTTCAGATTCATCGTCACACAAATATTTATACCTCATTGTGCAAGTATTTATACCTATACTTGTAAGTATTTTATCCCTAATCGTGGACCCCGCATCTCCGCATCACATTTCTCTAATCGTCCCTGCGTCAACCTTTCTCTAACAAAAATAGTTGATCACATAGGTATAAATACTTTCGTGCATAGGTATAAATACTTGTAATACTTGATATTAATACTTTTAAATGTCAACAGTGTCATATGTGAAAAATACTATTGGAATTTTTTTTATCCGGCAAAATTATTAAAATCAGACGTACGGAAATAGAAACGATTGTTTCGTTTTCAATAAATATATAAATAACTGGTTCATTGAGTTCAATTCAAATATTATGGATCAGACTCAATGATTCATATTAATGTTTCTTTTTTAGTTTGGATCTGAATCATTCAATTAAAGAAGAATCAAGCTCTGTTCCACAGATGATCCCATAAAAGTATAATATTTGGATCTGAACCATTGAGTCAGATCCATATATTTTAGATCGAATTCAATAAGTCAGATCTTTCTAAAAATGAGACTCTTTTTATTTTTGTGGATTTAATAATTTCTAATTTTCTATAGATAAAAAAAATTCCTATCTCATCGGCCTAGGTCCTGCTTAGGGGTGAGTAATGAGCGAGCATGAGCGAGTTAGGGTATGGTCGTGCTCACTCATTTATTAAATGAGCGAGTTGTTAAATGAGCGAGTTCAAGCGAGCGGATAAATGAGCGAGTCGGAAATGAGCGAGTTTTAAATGAGCGAGTTATGAGCGGCTCACGAGTTATGAGTACTAAAATTTAATAAATTGTCATAATTCAATTAAATAAAATAATAACAAAAAATCAACGGTATTACAAAAATAGAATAATAACAACATAAACTAACAATAGCATCAACAAACAACGATCAACAAAAACTAAAGCAGCACTAATAAAAATCCAACATAAATCCAAAAACATAAACTAACAACAGCACACTGTTTAATTTGAGGCGTCTGTTTAAAAAAAATAAAATAAATGTATAAACTATGAATATTTGGGATTGAATGTGGTGGCGGGATTAGATGTGACAAATTTTAAATGAGCGAGTTGGGGCATGCTCATACTCGCTCATTTAATAAATGAGCGAGTTTAAGTGAGCGGATAAATGAACGAGTTCAAGTGAGCATTTAGTGAGCGAGTTATGAGCGGCTCACGAGTTATGAGCAATTCAGTCACCCCTAGTCCTGCTTGTTTGTCATCTTCTTCTTTTTCTTTTTTCTTTCCGAGATGGCAACTCAGCTGAAGAGCATTTGACCCGCTAGTCTTCTAAGAATATTAGTAAACTCTGAAGAATATATTTAATTTGCACCTTCTTTTATTCAATTTAACACCTTCCTTCTGTTATTATTTCACAAAAAGCATGCTATCAATTTATCATCTAAATATATAGGCTATATATAAAAAATTTGTGCAACATGCTATCATATATATATAATAGTTAAATTATCAATCATTTTATTAAATATTTGAATAAGTTAATTAATAAAACATTGCTTTACTTGGTCAAATGATTTGATGGATGTGGTTAAATGATATTTAAATTGACATGCTAATATTATCATTATATAATTATAACTTCAATCCACTTTTTAAACGAATGTCAGTCTGGGAAACAACAAAATAAAATTAACAAAAAAATATGTACCACAATGAAAAAAGATAATATTATAATTTGTAAGGACCCATTCTTATAATTTACTCAAAATGATCCTCCTTGCACTACATATAATCTCAAACCAAACATCCTTGAATTTCTTCAAGAGAAACTAACTCTCCTCCTCCACTTCATTACCACCACCTTCCCCTATTTCTCCGAAAAATTCAATGATCGGATCGGAGATGGTCTATCATTGGATGCACATAGCACTCGTCGTCGTCCTCCTAGTTGCACTGGTTGCTTGTTTGGTTCGTTGTTGTGGTTCCGGGAAGATGATGAAAGCCCCGGGGAGAGGAGGGGCCCGCATGCCAAGAGCAAGCTTTGAGGCTAACCCTGGGAAATACTTTAGAAATGCCCGTGCTAGGAATTAGATCATGAGATGCTTTTTTGAGGCTAGTCACCGTTGTATGACGGAAATAAATCTGCTACGATCCTGAGTGATTGTACGGTGACAGTATGTTTTATTTTGTGTGTGTTTTTTTTTTTTTTTTTTTCTGAAATTCAGGTAGCGACTACGGGTGAAATATGTGTGTTTTTTGTCTTTTAAAGAATTGTTGTGTTTCTAATTATGTACTTTGTTTGCTGAAATTATTGCATCGCCTTTCTAATCTTAATTTCATTTTCCTCAATTTATTGATTGCATCAATCTACTTAAATTTTTTCTCGGAAAATGTGTAGCAAATGTCAATTTGACAATGTTACTGGTTACTGTTATTACTGGACTTTGATCTATGTCGGTTACTGACCCCCGAGTTTTTTATTAATAGAAAATAAATAAATAAAATATCGAATTATTAATAGAAAATAAATAAATAAAATATCGAAATACGGGATAGTTTCTGAATTTTGTCGATAAATAAGAAGGTCGGGTCGTGTTATCCCGTTCAGCGGACGGGTCTACTTATTCCGTCTGGGCTAATTTTCGTTAACAGTTAAGTTAATCAAACTTAGCGGAGAGGGAAAAAAAAAATCTGGGACGGGTTAAGGCATCCCGTCCGTGAAAAAAAAAATATGGGATGGGTTAAGATGTCCCGTCCGTGAAAAAAAAAATATGGGATAGGTTAAGGCGTCCCGTTCCACAGCGTGAAAAAAAAAAGAAAAAAAAAAAGAAGGCAATCCGTCCAGACCGCACGCCTGCCGCTTCACACGGGGATATAACCCGGACGGGACGCCTTAACCCGTCCGGCTTTTTGTCTTTTTTTTTTTTTACCGCGAAGTTGATTAAGGCGTTAATCAGAGATATAACCCGAACAGGATAATTAGACCCATCCGCTGAACGGGATAACACAACCCGTTCTACTTAATTCTCAACAAAACCCAAAAGTTATGCCGTATTTGAATATTTTATTTATTTATTTTCTATTAATAAAAAACTCGTCACTAACCCACTATTTCGGCCGAAAATTAAAAAAATAAAAATAAAATCTATCCTTATAATTATCAATGAACATTTATATATTGCTACCTAGGACAGGTTAAACCTACTGAAATATATAGGAAACAGAAAAAGTTGAACCTAGTTTATAGTGGCGGGTCCCGCCTATATTCATAAAAATGGTCCTTGCAATATCATTTTTTATTTATTTTATTTTATCCAATTGTTTCCAAGATTGACATTCAAAAGCGGATTAAAGTTTGACATCATGATAACATTAGCATGCTGATTTGATGATATGAACAGTAAAATAGATGAAACGTTTTTTTGAATTTTTTTATGAGATAATGAGAAGTGAATAAAAGAATGCAATTTAAACACCTTTTCATTTAATTAATATTCTTAGAGCGACAGCGAATCAATGCTCTTCATCTGAGTTGCTGTCTCATACAAGAAAGATGAAAAACAGGTTGGACCCACCATTCGAAATTGGGTTTCATCTTTAGCAGAGGAATAATTAAAGAGAAATTTTAGGGAATAACATTAGTATGCTTGGGATTTTAAAATTTTAGGGAAATTTTCTTTCTTCCATCCTCATTCAATAATCTAATATTTTATTTAATTAATGAAAATTTTAAAATGACCTATATGCTCCTTATTTTTAAAAGGAGATATCCAGTACTTGTAATTTTTCTTCTAATATTTTTACAAAAAATATTCTTCTAATTTATTTTTTCAAAAAGCCTTCTTCATACGCTTCTAGTAATTAGTTAACTGGTTAGAATTGTAGATTGATATAACGCCTTCTAGATAGATATATCGCCTTTTCGTAATTAATATAATTTGCAGGATTTTGCACAGGTCTGTAATAAATTGAAATTTTGAATGCTTCATCTAGGACATATAATATGGTTTGATTAAGGACTGGTACGTCAGTTACTTTTAGTGTAAGGTTTTGTTTGCATTGTTAATTTACCTCTGGATCCTACATAATTTAAAAGAATATAATTTACCACTATGATCCAACGCCATTGTGGTACAGTTGAATCATAATTTATCTTTGGATCCTAGTCATCAGAACATCACATATATCTTCCAAAATTTATCACAACCGAAACAGTCAAAACTAACTATGATTAAAGCAAAAGTTCAACATACTTTCTAACTGAAAGAAAATTGCAAGAGAAAAACAGGGCAAAAGCATGCTAATGCTAATCGACATACACTCTATAGAAGGTTACCTAAGCAAAAAAAACCCAAAGTGAAGACAACATGAAACATTTTTAATGAGTCTTTGCCTGTCAACATTGAAATTTCAAGAGAAAATAGAGTAATTTGCATGCTTACCTCCTTACACTGTTGCAAATGACCTAAACAAAATCCCCAATTAAGGTGGAAAAGTGAAGAGAAACATTTTACTAGTTACTGGTCCTGGTCAAAACTGACGGTCTCTTCACGGACATCAAGGACCTCCTCTGCCTCAACCTCTTTGGCCTCGTACTCCTCCTGGCTTCCCTCATCATCACTGGGTTCACCATCCCTGAGTTGCAACCTTATTTCCCGTTCTTCCTCATAGTATTGCTTCCAATGAGCTGTCCAACTCTCCCACTCTTCCTGAATGGCACGGCGCTTCTTCCTGTCTTGTTCACTCAGTGCCAATGAGACATCCTGGTCCTCCACCTCATATTTCTTGCTGTATTTGCGCAGATTATGGCTGATCTCTTCTTCTTTCTCGGGACTTAGGAGAGAAGGTGGTCGTGGTCTCCATTGGAACTGCATGCATGTGTTTGTTATATATAATTAAGAACAAATTAAAGGTACTGTGGCGCACACAGTTGTAGTTGGTTATTCAGAATACCTGGAAGAAATGATCCTTGGGAATCCTGTAGAGAAGCTTGCCATTGAACGACCAAATGTGAAAACCGTTCTCCATTTCATTCACCGCTGTAACAGCGGTGGCAACATACCTACGTCCAAATAATATGGCACAAGGCTAGTAATAAATAACCAAGTGATTAACCAATGAAGTAGTACTAACAGGGCACCCCAAACGGTCCAGGCTCACAACACACACAGCTGGCTCGGTACAAGTGCTTTGATGGATACATGGTTGCTGTCAAAGGAAAGGAACCTGGCTTTGAACTAGCAATCAAGTACAAAGAAACCTAAGAATAAGGTACCAATTTATTCCTTCCAAAAAAAAAAAGTACCAAAAAAGGGCAAAGGAAAAGCAGGTTCCCATGGGTACCTGTACCTTCACATGTCATCAAATACCATGACCAGAATTGACCAGTATAGTGCTGGTAATCAAAAACAAAATATATATATAAATTAAGAGCTTTGAAAATAATGCACCTGCCAGTCGGGTCCCACTCAATGTCTGTACACATGAAGTGTTCCCCTGTCGACATTGTCTCGAGTTCATCCACATTGTAAAACTCAAGCTGGCCATTAAATCCCTTCAGCCCTGCTAGAATTATATACCGGCCAGATGGAGACCAGTACAGTGCGTTTGCCTGTTGTAGCAATTAGGGTTTCAAAATCCAGTCAGCTTCAGATGACTTGAAAAATATTTACGTAGACAAAACTTTCTATAATGAAATATTAATAATAATGATAATAATAGGTTTTAGGCTGCACTGCTATGCATAGTACCGATCGACCAGTTCTATGGCTCCAAATTCAAATTTCAGAATTCTAATCAGCTGAAAACCTCTCAAATAAGACCTATATATTAAATTCTTGTTAGACCAAATCTTATATTTCTTTTAGATTTTCTACTAGTTTATGAATTGGGAGAAAGTGGTGCTATTGGAAAGTCCAGAATTCAAAGTCAATGATTTTTCTCTTATCCAATGAATCAATAAAAAAACTATAAAATTTTGCTTCAACCAAAACTTAAGACTTTAATATGTAGATTACATGGAGCAGTCTGGAACTCTAAAATCGGAATTTGGAGCAGTAGCACCAGTCGATCAGTGTCATTGTTTTTGTTATTATTATTATTATTATTATTATTATTATAGAACTAAATATTAATTGTGCTTGCTTGGCTCCCAAATTTAATACCGAAAGCATCATACAATGCCAATCAAAGAAACAAGATTGATTAAATTCTAATTCGAATTAATCTTCATTTTAAAATTAAATTCAATAAAAATTGATAAAGATCCAATTCAACTTTTCAATCAATGGACTTTTAACTTGAGAACCAAGATTTGAATCAAAAAGTATAGATCAACCCACATATTCAAGTTGAAACTACCTTTCCCATCAGCCTTGTGAGGCACTTGAGCCAAAATAAAAATTTAATCAAGTTTCAATATAAATTATGATCACCTGCTTAGCCTTCAGAGTAGTGAGCTTGGACACGCGGGTGGTAATACCACCGGTCTTCATGGAGTAAAAAGATACATCAGGACGAGTCCCGTCTCCATGGATAACAGCAAATCTGTGGCCTTTCGGCTCCCAAGCAAAAGCAATGATTTTGTCATTCTTGTTGTCTAGCTCCAGCACCTCAATCGGAATATCACGCTCCTTGATGCGGAAGAGCTCAAATCCTGTGTAAGTTGATTTCTTTGTTTTGGTGTATCGGTCCACCTTAACTGCCAGGTACTCTCCATTGCTCTGCCAGTACATCTTGCAGTCACTCACAGAGAAAAGGTTCTTCTGACGAAGCTCCTCTTTCCCAGGCATTTGAACCAGGCTAACCTGTTTTATGGACAGCATATTTTTAGAAAATAATGAAGGATGTTAATTTTGAACAACCAAAAAAAAAAACACATTATTTATGATTAACTTCTATCAGCATGAGCATGGCATACCATGCATAAATCCAGAGAGTGACATTACCTACAGAACACAACGAACGTGACAAGGACCGGACTCCATAGATAACAGAACTATGAGATGAAAAATGTTATCAATCTTATTTAACAACCAACAAAACTGTGACCAAAAAAAATATTAAATTCTAGATATGTTCCCAGTAGTTTAGAGTGGTTGTGTATCGAATTTGGTGGAACTTGAAAATTGATTGGTCGTCCATCAAGAGGTTTGAAAAAAATTAAGGGTTCAGTTTATCAGCACTTGATCAGTGACCAAGCATTCTCACATTTCACCAAATTTGATACAATTTATCCAAACTATAGATAATATATCTGCAATTTTCTTTAAAATTTTAAACAATTCAGTCGGTTGCCATGGATGTCAAATTATAGTGCTTTCAATATACCCTTGCCCTACATGAGATAGCCAAGTGACACCAGCAGTACAAGAAAGAAAATAACACTTAAAACCATAGCAAAATCAAGAGATCTCAAATCATAACTTACCCTGGCAGGTTGATTGCCTCCACCTAATTCTGGGACAAAAAGAGAGATTATCGGGTCGGTGGGGGACCAACTGAAGTCAACCACATTGTCCACCTTGTATGACTTCTTATCCACAAGAATAAATGTATCAGTTTCATACACATAAATCGCATTCTTCCCTATCCTAGCAAAATATTTGTCCTCTTTCCCACCACTCCACCTACATAAACATAACAGAAAGATTGAAAACAGAAAAAATGGGAACAGTACTCTTCTTTCCTACTCAATACAAAAACAACTGAGCAATTGGATGTTTCTTATATAGGTCCTGTTCTCTTATCAGATTCATTTGTACTTGACAAGTTTGCCAGATTTGGTTTAACAAAAGGTTAATATTGGTATTTCTTACTTGAACATAGGCCAAAAAATACCAGACAGACCAACACTGCCTCCAGTTGTGAAATCATCAACACTTCCTTTGAAATCACGCATTAGCTTTCCACTCCTCAGATCAAAAATATTCAGCACAATCCTCTAAAATTTACACAATAAAAAAAATTTACAACAGCATAGGACACAAAAAATATGACACAATTAGTTTGTAACTGAGATATGTTTCTTACGTGAGTGTCACGAGGGTTGCTGGGCTCCTGGCTGCTATATGTTACAAGATACCTTTCACCAGGGGAAAAATCAATGTGTTTTACCTGTTAAAATAATCAAAATTTCAGGAAGATATATCAAGTTTTTCACTGCAAATATAATCTAAATCCTCCAAGGTCACTTTGTGGTATGACTACACGAGAGATGTCTTCTTTTTGTTGTTTTCCTTCTTTATTTTCATTCTTTTGTCTCTGCTTTAGTTTTCCACTTGAATTGGCCTTAAATTAAGCAGTGACTCAACAGATTGACCCCCACAAGCTGTTCCAGTACTAGTGCAACCTTACCATTACCATAGAAATTTAAAACGACCATGGAAAACTCGACCAATATGTGGTGTTGCATTGAGAGGTAATTGAATCTAATTTTAATTGTAAATTCTTCCCTAGGCTCTGCATGACAGCTAATTTATTCAAACAAGTCTACCCAACATGATCATGTACAACCTATAATGATACAAGTACTGGAGCAACAATCCTTACTATCAACAAAACACAAAGACACCTCCTTCTCTCCCTCCCACTCAGACACATGCACGCACACAGAAAAACACAAACCTGGTTATGAGGAAACCTATGGATCCGGTTAAAAGTACTTTTCCCACCCCAGACAGCAGCCCCTTGTCTGTGAACTGTTGCCAAATATGTTCCCAGAGGCGACCATTGTACAAAACCATCTGTCCAATACTGTAAAAAAAAGTAGTAAAAAAAACAATAAACAAATAAATATACGAAAACCCCATTATGAGTACCCCTGATATATAACATCAGAAGAGAAAGATTGAAAGCTTCCTAGTTGGTCTACCCAATCACCTCACCCCTCAGGAAGAATGAAAAAGGGAAGAATAAATTATAAAATAATTTGAAAAATCTATCAAGTATTATACAGATGCTATTGTATGGTAAGAAGCTGGTCTGGTTTATTGTTTTATTATTTTCTTCACCCAACTGGTCTGGCTCAAGATGATCTAACCTGTTCCCAGCCTGACAGGTCCTTGGTCAAACCAGACATTGATACAAGTGTTGAACAGATATTGAACAGAAAGACACACATAAGATGAAGAGAGCATACCTGGCGCTGATACACAGGATCAGGCCGCACCTGCCTTGCATCATTCCAAAATATCTCAGTAACAGTCCCAGCACGGATTACAAATTGATCTCTGGCCTTCTCGTCAGTCAGCCAGTGCTGACAATTTTCCTGTCAAAATTTTAACAAAGAAATAAGAAGTCAGTTGTGAAGACAGATATGTGGCTGTCTGATGATAAGAGAAATGAGGTCAGCGAAGAGAAATTGGTGGGCTTACTTCAGGTTCATAAGGTTTAATTTCAGCTGGGGTCCACTCGTCAGGGACATTCAAGTACTTCTCAATATCATCAAACATATTGACAGAAAATATATGAGATTTGTCCAACTTGTACCCTTCAGTCTTCTCCTGTGCTTCTTTAGCTTCCTGTCATGTTGTGTTCATCAAATTATTAGATAGAAAAATTGTGCAATTAAAATAAATATAGCTTGCAATGCAACATGATGGTGATTTCTTCAACTTGCTACTGTTTGGGCTCGCTTGGTAGTGTGCAATCTGCTATTCTGCTGAAAAACATTGCCAAATATTTTTGAATAATGCCAGAATAGTAACATTCCGCTGTTCCATCAAAAGGGTGGAAGAATACAACTCTTCCTGATTTTTATTTATAATAATTATTTGATTAACTGGTGTTAATCTAACATTATGGCTGAGCAAAAAATTGTATAATTCAACTACTTGAATTTTACAACTTTATTTTCATTTTATAATTCATTCCAAAAGTTGTTGAGTTTTTTTAAGTAATAGAAAGAGAATATGCAGAGAAAATATATCTGTTTCTCTAGGATATATTTTGTCTTTTTTTATCTCTACAGAAAAAAGTCTCAACTTTAAATAAAATTCTGCATAAAAAAAATCTGTATGAAAAAAAATCTGTAATTTTGTCTTTTTCAGTATATTACTTTCATCACACTTGCTTTGCTCATCCTTCAGTTTAGATTAATTTATATTTTATTGTGTAAAATGAAATTCCCATATAATATTACAACTCTTTGATGCTATATTACTCCTCTTCCGTCAAACATTTTACAAAACTATGTTGAGTAGTACAACATAGCACTATTTTATTACTATTGAATTAACCATTAACAGCATATCGGGCTCGATTCTCTTCAAATACAAAATATTAAGTTTTTTATTACTATTGAATTAACCGTTAACAATACAATATATTTTTTTGTTACTATTTTCCCCTTGTTCCTCAGATTCTTAATTGAGGACCTTGAAAATAAAGATAATAATAATAATTTAATGTATGCCCCTACCAAACAGCAAACTATCATGCATATCACCTTGGAAAAGAGTGCATGCTTCATTATACACTCTGATGTGATCTCTAATACAACAACATCCCACTTCCAAACTATTCTAATATTTTCTTGCTACAAAATACCATCAGTATCATATTCTTTCTTGTATATATAAACATTTGTAGTAAGAGATCTTATGGAGTAATTTTTTTCCATGAAGCTGGGGCACGATCCTGAAGGAGCTTACATGATATTGACACTTATAGATGCATACATGAAATAGGCCCTAAGAAATTAACAACAATGCATTATGATACCTAAATATGAACCCTAGTTAAAAGAATAGTGACCTGAGCAGTGTTGAATTCAATGAAGCAATAGCCAAGAGTCATGTTTGTATCGGGGTTTACTGGCATCCATAGACCCCCTTTTTTTATCACACCAGTCTGACTGTAGATTTTGCGAACAACCCCCTCTAACTTAGCAAATTTCTCAGGGGATACAACAGGTAGGTTATCTACCACGATTACATTTCCATAACCAGCCTCAAATTCTGGCGCCTCCTCTTCATGAAGAATGTCCTCATCATCACTGAAATTTTTAAGAAAAGAATAAAACAACAACAAAAAATGAAACATTTCATCCTTAAATTGTACAATCAACAACCAAGGAAACAAATAAACTAATACCATAAAGAGAGGCAAAGTAGATGGTTCCAAGCTCTGTTGGTAACATGCAGAAGTAACAGCAGTAACAAGTTGAAAATTAGGGTACCTTTTAATACCGAAATCATCGGCAGGAGGCATGATGGAATTGAAATCTATGGTAGAGAGATCTATTCCAAGAGCGATTGCTTTTCTCTCTATCTCGGGCATAGTTAACACCGTCGCCATTTCCAGAAGGTTACCTCGAAGAATGAAGAGAAGGTTACTTCGAAGAATGAAGAGAAGGTTACTAGCTCTAGGGCACTGATCGATGGATGGGACACTCTGATCAGAAACAAAACTTATGAGAATAAAATTCAATTCAATAGATAAGAGATGCAAATCAATGTTGAACGATAACAAAAAAGCCTACCAGTTAATTTACAAATAATGCTATTGGGCAAAGTAAGAAGATAAGAGGACGCACCTTCTTTTGCATATTAAACAACAACAAAAAGTAATAAAACCAAGCACTGAAAGGATTTGTGTTAATTAATTGAGGGCATGCATAAATGTCCAACTCTTTAAATTTTACATAATTTAACAGCCAAACAGTACATGTCAATTAGATTTTATAAAATTAATATAGAAACTGAAATTGTAGCTATGTACAAAAACATACATCATAGAACCATAGGTTAAGGGAACAAAAGAAGTTCAGTCCTAAACAGGAAAAAGCCATGAAAATGTAACATTATTAACAAAGTTTGAATCGGATCAGTCCTTCTGATCACCAGGAAGTAAATGAAAAATGCAGACAAATTATCAGAATATGGGTAGATAATAGAAGAGAGTTCGGGTGGTCTCTAATTGATGTAACCATGTTTTAAGTCAAAAATTAAACAAATAGCTTATTATCATATCAAAATAAATTATACCTTAGAGAATGGAGAGAGAAGAGAAGCGGCCGTCGGCGGTTCTGGTGGTGCTCTTGTTCAGTTGCTGTATGGGTCGTTGGCGACTGCGCGGCGCTGGGACTGGGTTAGCGAGAGTCGAGACGGACAGAAGGAATTAAGAGAAGGGAATGAGTCCGCTTTAATATTTGCGCGCACGGATCTTGAAGCCAATTGGACGTACATGATGGACCCAAATTGTGCCAATTTTTGGTGAGTGATGATGAGGCTAGATTCTGGTTAGGCCAATTTAGTCATTTGAAAACGGGTTGGGTTGGGTAGGGTCGGTCTGGATCATGGTTCTCACGGTCTTCGGGTCCGGCGGGTCTACGAGTTAACTAGGGTCGGGTCTGGCGGGTCCTATTTGGGAGAGTTGGACCAAATCCATGCTAGACTCTTGATTCAAAATTGGCACGGGTCGGTCCGAGTGTGGGTCTGGTCTGGATCTATTTTTTTTTTAAGACAACAGCAAAATGTGCAGTTTCGGCTTCTGTTCCTGCTTGTTTCGGTCAGGAATAGAGGCCGAAAATGCACATTTTAGGTTGTTTTGGTTAGGTTTGGTTCGGGTCTGGTTAGGTCCTGGTCGGGGCTAGGCGGATCTCAAGTTTGGGCGGGGCAGGTTTGGGAGGATTTAGTGAAAAAAATTGGACCAAATCCTTGCTAGACCCGACCCTATGATTAATCCGGTCCAATCTGGAGGTCTAGCAAGAGTCGGTCCGGGTCGAATCCAGTCCCCGATTTGACCGGATCAGGTCTGGCCTGTGAGGGTTTTTACAATACACTAGGCCTATTTTGATGGGAGGCAATTTATACAGAACACTTTTCAATTTTTACAGAACACCTTTTTTAGATGGACCATTTTACCCTTCTTTTACCTTACGGAGTTGACAAAGGAGTCCAATATGAGCGTATCATGTTTGATTTTTGATTTCTTGTTGTCTTCTGTTCTCTTGCGACAGTCATTGTGTATCAAATTGTCTAGCAGGTCATTATGTAGAGTACTATAATTTGAATCAATTGTTGCATCTTTGCACTATAAAATATCCAAAAATTTTATTAATATCAAAAATGTTAATTAATTTCAAATTATACCCACTGTCTGGTATAATTTTCAAAACTAACCAAACCAGTCAAAATATTGCCGGTAATGAATCACCTTTCCGGTGAGTTTTTAACCGGTTCATTCACTTCTACAACCGGTTAAAGCCTCACCGTTTTTTTTACAAAACAGAAAATGTTACAACTTATTTATATTTTGTATTGTAATATTAGAAATGTTTAATATATTTCTTTAAAAATAGATGAAATACACTATAATTTGATTTATTAGAAAAACTATGACAAATAATCCGAATCAATATTTTTCAGCTCGGATTTTTTCTCTGCTATAAATTGTTATAATCTTGGACTTCAGATTAGTCAACTTCTCTTCCAATTTTAATTCTTCTCCATCTTTCAGCATCTTGGACTTCAGATTAATTAATGCGGGACAGTGGGTATAATTTGAAATTAATTAATATTTTCGATATTAATAAAATTTTGGATATTTTATAGTGCAAAGATGCAGCAATTGATTCAAATTATAGTAGTCTACAGAATGACCCGCTAGACAACTTGATACACGATGACTGTTGAAAGAGAACAGAAGACAAAAAGAAATCAAAATCAAACACGATACGCTCATACGCAGCGACTGGACTCCTTTGTCAACCCATTTATGTAATAGAAGGGTAAAATGGTCCATCCAAAAAAGGTGTTCTGTAAAAATTGAGAAGTGTTCTGTATAAATTGCCTCCCTATTTTGATGAGAGATTGATGTGCGTTTATTTGGTGGGTCCAAACTACTGCTTTTATACTACCACAAGAGTAGAACTAAGGTGTTCTAAGCTCACTGAGCCTTTTTGTAAGCTTAACTCAAAGATCAATTGGATTGACTTCAAATGATGCATCTAGTTAAAACCGATTTACTTCATGAGTGATACATTTACATGTGAAATTTAAAATTTTTCGAACTAATTTAGTATGAAGTCAAGCGGTAAAAAGAAGCAGATGATTTATAGGTTAATTTTAATGAGTTCATTTTTCATTATTTTTTAACAGCTTGACTTTATAGTTTATACTAAACTAGTTCGAAAAATTATAAATTTGACATGTAAATACATCACCTATGATGTAGAACTGTTTCAACGGTTTAGATGTGTTGTTTGAAACTAATCTGATAGATTTTTAAGTTAAGCTTACAAAAAAGCTTGGTGAACTTAAGAACACCCTAGTTTATATCAGTTCTCGTATCTTAGGGTGTTAATGGGCACGGTACAAGTTGGTGTAGGTATTTTTGTACCTATACACATTATGATAACGAAAAATATTTTTAATCTTACTTATTTTTTTGTTTACGGTACAAATCAGATAAACGAATAAAAAAATATCATTCACATCTCAATTTGTAATTTTGATAAAATAATTAAATAATAATAATAATAATAATAATAATAATGAATACAACTAATTTATATTATAAAAATTTGATAAAATATAAATTTTTATTGTATCATGTATTACCTTCTTACAATTATATATCTATATGTATAATTTTATTTTAAAAATTATCTTATAAGTATGAGATAATGAAAAAAATCGTTATCTTTGCTTGTACTTAATAAGCTAACGAAAAGCTTATTTTAGGATATATCTCCAGTATATATTGGGATGAAAATTTTCATAAATAGAAATATTTAGTAGAAATTATCTACGGACTTCCCCTAAACCAAAAAGAACAGTAGAATCGGAACAAATCAATCTGTCACGTGACACATCCAAGGCGGGCACGGGTCAATTCTGACCCGAAGTCGCGAAGAAGAAGATGGTTTTAATGTTGGCCCTGCCCGTGATCAGAATGAGTCGCTGACAGCTGGGCACCGCAGTGCTAGGTAGGGGTGAGTAAATTGCTCATAACTCGCGAGCCGCTCATAACTCGCTCATTAAATGTTCACTTAAACTCGCTCATTTATCAACTCGTTTAAACTCGCTCATTTAGGATTTGCTACATCTAATCCTTGCCACATTCAATCCCAAATAAATTTCTGCCACATCAACTTTGCCTTATTAAATCCTAGGATTTGCCACATCTAATCCTTGCCACATTCAA
The DNA here is from genome assembly GCF_964058835.1 of Carex rostrata. Lineage (NCBI taxonomy): Eukaryota > Viridiplantae > Streptophyta > Magnoliopsida > Poales > Cyperaceae > Carex > Carex rostrata. The sequence continues at coordinate 6,951,532 of NC_135924.1, forward strand.
TCCCAAATAAATTTCTGCCACATCAGCCTTGCCTTATTAAATCCTGTGTAATATTCATAATTTCTGTCACGATAGCTGTTAGATTTTTATTAGTGTTGTTAGTTTCTGTTGGATTATTCTATTTTTGTAATATGTTGATTGTTATCTATTGATGCTACTGTGAAAGTATTACACTTTGTTGGATGATACTATTAATTTTTATTATATTCTATTGTTGTTTGTAGGACGATAGCTGTGAAAGTATCATCGTTGAAGTATTGATATTGTTGATTTTTGTTGATTTTTTATTATATTTTATTTAAATGAATTATGACAATTTATTAAATTTTAATATTCATAACTCGTGAGCCCCTCATAACTCGCTTATTTCCGACTCGCTCATTTATCAACTCGCTTAAACTCGCTCATTTACTAAATGAGCGAGCATAAGCATACCCTAACTCGCTCATACTCGCTTATTAATCACCCCTAGTGCCAGGATAGGAGAGGGAGAGCGCTGAGAAGGAACTGGAGAGCACTGGAGGCGATCTCTTTTATGTCATCTCAGCCAGAGCCCCGAGACGCTGATTTGTCAAGGACATCAATAGAACCAAAGAAGATTTCTGTAGTTTCAATCTAAAGTGTTGTAAAAAAACGTTTCTTTAGATTGATTAAACAGCCAATTAGTCATTGGTGGTGACCAAACTGTTACGGATTTTTCCGACTAATCAGTAAATTATTTTTGATTAATTGCTTGACAGTACTCTATCCATCCAACAAGTACATACCGTTATTTACAACACTTGTTGCAATTAGACTATCATATTGTAATTTGTCCCTTTTGAGCTAAGATTTGGCCTAAGGTCGTGTATCCCCATTTTACTGTGCTAAGATTTGGCCTAACATAATAAGAACCTAAAATGGATAACATGCATCTAACCTAATTTAATGTGCATTTTCTTTTGTTATAGTTTCTAGTTTTAGACTCAGATTAAAAAGAAAAACAATTTTGTTTTCTAGAGTATCAATAAACAAAGAATAATTATCAACATATCAACAGAATTGCTCACAGTGTACCAAATCTAAAGGTTTTTAGTCATTTTTTAATATCATTTATATAAAAAAAAATCCTATAAAGTCCTAGAATATTTACGTATTTCATACGAAATAGAGCTGATGGAGACTAAGTTTTTGTTTAGCGAAGAACTGCCGGGTATCAGCTTGACACATTCAGAAAGCCTGTTGTAGTAATTGAGAAGCTGTGCCATGGCTGCCTTCAGTATCTCCATTCCACATAAGAGGTTGCTACATGAGGTGATTACCTCCTTGTGCATCACCTCCAGTGCCGTTTTCCATTTTACCGCAAAGTCTTTAACTACTGTCTCCACATTTGATAAGATCGGATGAGTTTTGTATGAAATTAGGTCTTCAGCTGAACAACAAATAGTGTAATTGCTCAACCTTTTGAAATTAAATCAGACATGTTTTGGGGTAAGATAAAGAGTTTGAGCACATACAAACATAGGATCTGACGAAATTGATTAGATCTCCAAAGTGATCCCTGAGCAACTCTTCCTGCATTAAAGGTAAAACAACATGATTTAATCTATTTTCATGCTTGTTTTAAAGAAGATTAAATTAAATTGAATTCAACAGTTTATTATTTTCCTACAGATCTGAGAAAAAGACAGATAGGTGAAAGGCTATGTAGAAGTCTACCACAAAAGAAATCATATTACACTCGAGCTTTTCTCCGAAGTACACGAGTTCTTCCCCTCCATTTTCTACACCAGCTTCCTATGTAATAAAATTAGGAAATTATTGTTTTTAGTAATTTATCACATATGCCCCTATAAAACAAGAAGTGTAAAGCATTCACTTCTAAAGCAGGGGCAAAATGGCTGGTTTTCTGATACCTTTAGTATTGTAGGAGACAGTTCACATCCTTTTTTTTATTTGAAGTAAATGTGTATCTCATCAAATTCAAAAATAAAGTTCATATATATCTGATTTTTCGTGTGTATACATTGTTCATTTGAGGTTCTGTAGTAATTAACATCTGTGTTTTCTATTAAGCAGGAGAGATAATAACCTTCAAAATTCCAATAATCATGTCATAGTTATTTAAAAGGAACAAGTTTTGCAACTTGAGCCTCCTAAACTTGATAGCCAATCTAACAAGTAGACCATCTAGAGCTAGTTGAAGCCTCTCCAAGTTTATTCCAAGCTTCACAAATTATACAAAGATTAAGGTACTTAACGAGATAAGAAAATAACAGCTATTTGCTAAAAGACAAGTTTAGTTCACTAAACGTGTCAGTTGTCAAAATAACCCCTAAATTTTTTTTCCCGACCCAAAACAAACCAACTCCTAACTGGTACATACAAACTTGAAATCCAGCACACAAATCCACTTTCATGTATGCTTACCTTGAATGATACAAAGAAATAAGGTTTTAGAGGGGCAAAATTGTCAACATTTGATACAAAGTACCTCCATCACATCAGTCTGAATGATGAGGTTATCTCCATACAAACATGTTGGGTAAATTTGTAAAAAAAGAAAAAAAAGAAAATCAAAATGATTTTGGATGTGATTAAGCTAACCTGGTTATCTCCATACTCACAATTAAGCTGCATAAGAGATGCTATTAGCTCAGCATAGCATCTTATAATGTAGTGGGGATGAATATCATTTTCCCATATAGTTTTCACATCAAAATTTCTTAAACTTTGAAGATGCATGTCAAGGACTGTTTTGAAATGTGGCCACAGACGTATAAAGATCTGATAGTCATGAATAAATCAAGTTAGTCTTCATTACGATGGTATAAACTATCAAAGTATACGCTTAGTTAAACAAGCTAGTCTATATATATATATTGAGATTATTATGGTACTATCATGGGTCCCTCTCACTCCCTTTTCTTTTTGATTTTTCTTCTTTACAAAAACTTCTAAATTAATCATAATACCAGTAATCATATGCTATCAAAAGCTGTTCAAATGAAAATTACTACAAACCTTGTCAAAATATGACTCAAGACAAGGGATCCTTCTGTTACATAATTTCACCTGAATGTGAAAAAAAGAAGAACCAGATATTATTGCTGTAAAAGACAACAACTAAAATATAATTAGAGTTGAGGAAATGTGTGATTGCTTCACTACCTGGTGATTTCTTGTTATGCAAATCATAAGCATCAAACATATAGCATCATAGCAATTAGGAAGAACATGATCTAAGTGTTCATTTATAATGGAAAACGAACCTGAAAATAATAAAATACAATTAATTAACAAAACACATATGTACTATAGTTTCAAATAGATGCACCGAAGTTGATGCTCTGGAAATACATACCAGAAAATACTTCATAAAATAGGGGACCGTCTTCAAAAAAGGCCTCAACAAAGAGGTACCTAAAATATGGAACTTTTATAACATTAAACCATGGTAGTCCTATGAAACAAAATTAAATAATTGAATTGAAGGGATAGTATAGTTTATACTCTGAGCTAGCTGTATCCATCATTAGCTTGTACAAGCTCCTAAAAAGAGCCTCATAAGGGTACTTAAGGGAATTTGCCTCAGATATATCTGGAATCAGTGTTGGCTGATCAATTTTCTACAAAGAAGGAAACAAATAATCAAATAGTCTATCATGTGAATGCTTTGCCAAAAGTGTTCAACTATTTTAATTGAAATGGACAATGATAATATTAGTTATATCGAGTGAGGCAATGGTGCTATGGATCCAAATCACTATTTTTAAAGTTTAAATTGTCAATCCGAACCGCTCAACATGATATCCATATGAAAATGTACTTGGAGACAAATTTTGACATTTAATTTTTCAATTAACTTTTAGATAGGTAGAAAATGATTACTTTCTGATTATCAAGAATCTTTGATCAACTGATTTCTATCTAAACAAATAGTAAAAAACTTTTAAAGAAATATTATATTTGGTCTCCAAGTACATTTTCATATGAAGATCATGTTAAGTGGTTTTGGATCGACTGCTTAGACTTTGAATACGAAGATGTGAATTCAGAGCACAGGCCATTCTGTAATATGCATATCACTGTAGCCTCACTCTAGTAATATCATATAATTAATTAAAATCCTTAATTGAGAACTTCAATTCCAACTCAATATACATAGTATACTCTTTTATAGAAGTCTTCTACAGCAAGAGGGAGGCCTACGATTATAAAATGTATCGACACTAAAGATTTAATCTAAGGTTTGGATAAAGTACAGTATTAATTTTGAAAATAATTGATTTCAAAGATTTGTCCCTTTCAAAAAGCCTCTCAAAAATCAACTAATTAAGATAAACAATGAGATCTAATTAACCTTTAAAATGTCTAGTCTATCCCCCAAGGAAAAAATAGAAGACCGGCTTTTCAACTGCTCATTCGTTTTCAGAGAAAAATAGTTGCTTCTGGTGTCAAAATTGCAAAAATCACTTGATGTGGCTATCTGCAGTTGCAACCTCTCCAGTGCTTTAATATAAACACTAAAGTGTGTCCGTAACACCTGCTTGGCAGAGTAACAACAAAATCAAACAAGGAAAAATGAATTATAAAATGAACATTTAAAAGAGCAGCGGTCTTCCTTGTTCATAGTGTCAACATAGCTTTTACAAACATTTTTGTATGTCTCCGTGTCATGTTCCTTGAGGAAAGTAATTATATACCTGCAAAAGTATATCTCCACTGAGGTCAACTGTAAACTACTAGCAAACGAAATAAAGTAAATGCATGCCTAAAGAGAAGAAAAGTGTGAAATGATAGACTCACTTATATTTTAAAAGAACATTTTCTTGCATGATCTGGATATTTGTATTGGGATTTGTCAGGTCATTAAACATCTCTATTATAAACTGAGAAGCCTTCAAAAAGAGAGAACATAAACAACCCCAAATCAGTAATTCCCTAGTCCTTAGCAATTGACTAGGTTGAATTTAGTGGGAATGGAGACATCTTTTTTCCTTCAGATATTAAATTTTTTTTAAAAACGATTCGAAATAACGTTGACATGGAAAACAATTAAAAAAGAGTTATCTGCAGAAAGTTATCAAATATGTATATTTTGGCTTTAGTATAAATGGATGTGTTATTTGTATAATATAAGTGAATAGTATAAATTTATTTGTGCATATCACTCAGTTAGGGTCTAGATGTAACACCCAACTCGGCCCGTCTCAGGTCAGTCAGATCTTTTAAAAACCAACATCCCTTACAGAAAATTTATTTAACCTCGTTGAACCTATGATTTATTCACCAAACAAGCCAAGGAACCCAAAAATGCGCTAAAAGATGGTCAACTGGTACAGGATCATACTGATAGAATAACCAGTCAATTGGTATTTATTATTGAAATAAGTAAAAAACAACAAATATAGAAAGTTAATAAAAGATGATAGAAATACACCTTTTCTACAGCCTTTTGTTTGAGCCTTTCAAGCTCTGGTTTAACTTCTTTCAGAGCCATCGAGGAATTAATCATCAAATCAACCTCAACAAATTTCAATTTTTTACTCAATACCTCCAGATTTTTCAAGTATTCTTCATTTACCTATCAACCAAAATTGGATTGCCAAATTAATCAAGAAGAACCAGTTCATATCTTAAAAAATAAGTTAAATCATTACGGAAACTCTGCATACACCTTTGCAAATGGCCGAAATATATGTATCCACAAAACAGGAAATGTTATGCAGAAAGTCCACAAAAGGTACGAATATAATGTCCCACATGCAAAATATGACAAATAAACCTCTACAACCTTCACCATGTACATTAACAAGATGACCAAACAACTGCTTATCTAAAAACATGAAAAGAAAAATATGTCATCGTGCTAAGGTTGTTTTTGAGGAGCAAATGAGATTCTTTTTGTTTTATACTGGTCAACATGATATATCTTGATCATCTGTAAAGGCATATGCTGTATAACAGAAGTTGCTTCTAAGTTCTAACTAAAGTACCTTACGCAAGTAAGCACTGACATGTTGCTTTTGACCAAATAAACAAAGTATTCAAACCTGGTACAGATACCTCCTATAAACTGTACCTCTCCATCAATAATGGTGTCGACCATTCTCGGAGAAGCTATTATATCTTCTATAAATTTTGCTAATTTTGCCTCTAAAAGCTGAAAACGAACACAATTCAAATCAAATAAAAAACCCCACAAAGAGGCAAGCTGTAAAAAATTGTTTAACAGCAGGAGGTCATTTAATGGTTTAATCAATTAAATCGTTGTTTAATTGTTATTAAACGGGAAGATGTCTTTAGAGAATTTTTACGCCGGAGTGTCCAAAAACTGTTTAATAGGTTTAATTGCAAGTTTAATAGAGTTTTTTAAAAGCTTGCAAAGAGTATATCAATTGAGACACAACAAGTTAATTACATGTGTGTCTGGTTCCTGGTTTCAATTAGTCAAAAGCTTTGCATTGGCTGGAATTCAATATTTCACAAATATCTTAGGTTAAAACTTTAAAAATATTTGAAAACGACCGCTGTACTGATTACCTTTCGATTTCTTAGCTTCATCCCCATAGCTGTTGATTCCTCCCTTAGATTTGTAATTTCTGAACTCAACAATCCAATCTGTGCCTGTTAAAGGAGTTAGCTTATAATTAGAGTAGTCCATTCATGGTTTAATTTTTCCATGTAATCCCATTCAGAACTTCCGACTCATAGAAACAACTTTGCAATTTTCTACAGATTACAAAAACTAATACTGAAAAGCTTACCAATGATACAAGAAACCCTGCAAAAAACTGCAAAAAATTCACAAGTTCTACAATATAGAAATCAAATTATAAGCCAGGCAGCTATTATAGAAGTAATCACACAAAGAATATTTTCCCTAAATACTTGTTTCAAAAATTAGAGCAAACATTTTTCAGACAACAACCAAACTTTTCTGAGATACATTAAAAAAAGCAGCAAAGCTTCCCTTCACTGTGATAGAAATGGCATGCTCCGTTAAATGTTAACCATAGGCCTCCTAAGCATTATTTTTATAAATTCAAACTGAGTTCATCAAATAAAGGGGTGTGTGTGTGTCGGTTTCTAAGTTTGTATGTACTTATTACAGATCAAAGGTAACTCATTATTTACCTCAAAACTGCTTAAGATAGATGCTATTTCAGTGAAAACAAGATCACAGTCTTCAATTTTCGCATGCAATAGAAGAAAGTTGTCATTCTCTCCAATATAATCCTACCATAAAAAAAAGACGCATAATTTGCCAAAAAAATAAAAATCCCAAATATCCATTAATTCAGTAAATTAATGCCTAAATTTCAGCTTTTGCGAAATGCAACGTCTTTATTGGAAAAATCAAAACATCCATATACTGACATACTTTTGGGCTATCTACAAATGCCTAGAAAACTATATAGCCACCATTTGCTTTTAATTTGACAACAAGAGGATCTTTTGCAAATTTCTAAAAAAAAAGGAAAGTTAATTGAGTGTTACAAGACAAAAGAATAGAGAAGTGAACTAAAAGAAAAATAAAAAAATATAATATTTTCTCATACCTTAATGAAATTCTGTTCATTTTGGCGCAAACTGTTCTCCACTCCTCTTATGTACTCCTTTTGTTTTATACCAGTGGCTAAAATATATGCCACTTCCTAAAGCATGAGCAAGAGAAATACTATCAAATTGATAAAAAATAACAATAATATATATTTAAAAAAATAATAATAATAATAATAAAACCAGTTGAGTGAGGCTATGGTATGCAGAGCACAGATTAGTCCATACTATGAAAATATACTTGCAGACTAAATTTTACATTTTAAATTTTTTTTACTATTTTTCTAGATAGGTAACAAATCAGTACTTTTAAATGGTGTAGAATTTTTAGATCAAGTGATTTTCTACCTAGCAAAAAAATAGTGAAAAATTATAAAAAATGTAAAATTGAGATGATGTTGAATGGTTCAAATCAACTGTTTGAACTTTGAAAATAGAGATATTGATCCATAGTATGGACCATAGTAACATGGTACGTGTATTATTCGCGTATAATTCGGTTTTTTTTTGACATTTCCAAGCCGAACACCGAATAAAACACAAAAAAATGTATCATACGTTTTATTCGCGAATAAAACACGAATCACGAATTATTCGCAAAAAAACGCGATTTTTTTTTTAAGGGGGTGGGGGAGGTTGGGTGTCTTTTTTTTGGCTTCCTTGTGGTACCAAATCATTCCCAAATTATTCTCTAATCATGAATTTTTAACCCCGCTGAATCGAACCCGAACCCGAACTATTCATTTATCACTATGGTACGGACCAATATGCTGCATAGTACCATGGCCTCACTCAAACCAGTTCTACAAAGTATAAACTATGGGTATATCAAACTAAACTCACATATTCATTCTCTCCTCCATTTAATTCTTCATCCAGTCCATCAAGGGATAGATCATCGCTACAAAGGAAAAGTATAAAATTTCAAACGCTTTGATACAATTCTCAAAGTTTTGAAGAAATACCACACGATGTATTACAGATTTAACCTGGCAAAATCGTCGCCAGAATCAGAATCTGCACCAAAAAACTCTTCAAATCTCGTTCTCGTAATGGAATGCATCTTGTGATTACGAAAATAAAATTAATGAATTCAGGAAGCGAAAGAAAACGGTGCTTCGCTTAATCAAAAACGTTTAAGAGCTTTTGCCACTTGAATTTGAAATACCCAAAAAAAATTATACCTAATTAAAGAGGCATGCGATTTGGCCTCTCCACCGTCCACGTAGGATTCAATTAGCTCGTGCAAAATTTGGTTCATTTCTTCTTAGCCCAGTGAGCGCGAGTGAACGCGAGCCGCTGATGTTATTTAGCGGGTAAATTTCTTCGAAAATCGATTGACTTCGTCTCGTATTAGAAAGGAAGAATTTTCCGAACGCGTAACGTCTGCATTAACTCAAAAGAGAATCTTTTGAGTTTAATGCATGTCGACTGTCTGATCAAGATCGGAGCCCTTTAATATTAGTGCGGATCTCAATCGGACGGTCCATATATATTAACGCACGTTGAGTTAATGCAGAGACTATGAATTCGAATTTCCCGTGAACCCTCCGAAACTTTTAATATTACTTATTTCCTCCTCAATTTTTTTTATAATATCATATCTGTCCTTTAAAATTATAAAACTCACTTATTTATCCACTCTTAACTCTACAATATGTAAATAGTAGTATTTGTGACTTTAAAATTCAGTTGAAGACTATTATAACCTTCTACCCTTTTCTTTATCATTCTTTCTCATATACTTTTGTTCCGTCTGATGTAGTCAAATTTTCTTCTCTGACGACATTAAATGTTATATCGGATCCGTCATACATCCATTAATCAAAATTGAATCTGATAATCGGACGCCTGGGCTGCACTGGACATCAAAAGCTTGTAACTAATTGCTTAATTGGCATCGTGCGAAATATAACCTTTCCAACAAGATATGGAACCATCTTGGATTCAATAAGTATTATATTGAGATCAAATATTCAAAACAAGATTTATATCAAAATATTATATAGAATTTATTTTCCTGTTCGAAGGTGATAAATTCCAAACAGGGAAAAAAGATGTATATAAAATATTTACTACATTGTGTGAATTAATATCACATAGTTGAATTGCGGGCTGATGGGCATCGGATCTTAGTGGAAAGATGTTTGATTTGCGTTAAGATCTGTATACATTTTTTTGCATGAACTTTAAAGCTGTTCATTCGAATCTTATTTCTAATTGAACGGTTGCGATCAAACCGCCCTCAATTCCTAAACCGAAATGAGAGGCATTCCAATAAACACGGATCAAATTTAATTGAATGTTCGATCAGAGCCGTTCGATCTGTGTGCGCAATTGATATGTACAGTTGGATTCCGATTGGGCCACCCTCACATCCTCAATGGAAGTGGGAGGCAAACATAACTGTATGGACGTTAAAGCTCTGTATGCCTATCCCGATAAACTGATTGACGGCTCTGATGGGCTTGGAGCTCAAACAACCCTATTCCCGTGAAATTCGGATCCCATGAAGTAACTCAATTTTTGAGTTTGAGTTTTGATTCAGATCATCTGAGATGGAACCAGATCACCTGTCCCTACAGTCACTGTCCAGAGTGAGTTTTAATATTTAAATATTTGATATAATTTTGTTTCAGGCCCACCTTGGACCCACCGACAGTAACTGTAAGGGTAGGAATTTTCTGCCCCCGGGAGGCAGGAAATTCGGTTCCATCTAAGATACTCTAATACGAATCTTAAAAGGCTTGGACCCTTCAAATAATATTGCCCCCTGCGCTATCCTCGAATAGGCACCGGACATGTCTAAATTCAAAAATTGGGTTACTTTAGGGGATCCAGACACATCCCCGTCCCCTGCTCAGACAAACGTTCACTCACTTCTCGGTGCATTTGGGTAGATCGATGCTTTGTGGCTCCTGTACTGAGGGGCAGTGATGGAACACAGCAGAGGATTCCATCCTCTTGCATTTTGGTAAAAGCTTTCTTCTGGCATGACATATTAATTAGTATGTTAAGATAGTGTTAATAAATTCTTATCAAAGAGAATAAAAAGCTGCTCTCGTAGCAAATGTATACTTATATGATGTTTTAGAATTAAGTAGTAATTAGAATAAATGAGATATAAAATAAGAGTAGTTAATAATTAAGTTGGCATTAGAATATTTAGAGTGAAAAGTGAAAGAAATTAGCTATAAATATCCAATGAATTAATTCGTCTAATCGACATGTTGAATGAAATGAGTTAAGAGCCTTTCTCCTCCTCTACTGTCTATCTTCCCTAGTCTATACACACTTTTCTACTGTCTCACTTCAATCTTACTCTACTGGCTCATGACATGCTCTCAAGTCTCAACGCCTCTTTGCTTTGGGTGTTCCTCAAGAGCTCTGGTACATTAGCTTTCCTTTTCAAATGTCAATTGCTCTTAAGGGATTTTAAAATTCTAGTCTACAAATAATAAAAGGAAAAGTTGCAAGAAAAAAAAAAACATAATTGGTAGAGTGGTTGAATTCATAGTCATAAATTTTGGTACATAAATGAATGTTTTGCTAGAAAAGTACATTAAAAATATCTAAGTTTATGTAAACTAGAAGATCACCTCCAAGCTTATTCTACTTCAGGTTTCCACAATGAAACACCATATATTATGTTACCCTTCCAACCCCAAAGGAACCAATTGCAATCTTCTTCAATAAAAAAATGCCTCGTTATAATCATTTCTAACCATTTCCCAACATTTTTTCACTACACATGGATCTACTGGAAGTTGTTCAAAGCCGGACTGCAAATTTCGTATGTGCCACTGCTTGTAGGACTCTAGTCGTACGACCAAATCTGATCCTTCACATGCTATCATATTAATTATAGAAGGACCCAAAATTTCTCTTTCCATTAGTTGCCTAAACTTGTAGTCTCGTGGGATAAACGTGTCAAGCATGTCAAAGAACCTAGAGAATTGCAACAAAACATATCTAAACCGTGTGATGAAGAAGGGACTGAAGGATAAGTTGAATATTCCTTGAATGAAAACTTTCGGTTTGGTCTCTTGAATCAGATCGAGTAGTTTATTCCTAGGATTATTCCTGTTTAATAAAGGTTCGTTCCTTACTCTACCTAAGGTATACATAGTATTAACTATAAGCACTTCATCATCATTGATACAAAGATCATCAATACAAATGGAGTCCCACTGTGAGGTGATCCCTTGATACTCAAAAGGAACTCCAAAACTTTGAGCATAATCTTCCAACCTCCTTCCTGTCTCTTTTATTCTTTCAGCAGGGAGAAAGCCTGGTTGAGGGAAATCTATTCCAGTAATTCGGAGTTTCAGTGGCCCTTCTTTTCTTTTTGCAAGTGATTGAATTAGGGATGGCCATTGGAATCCATGACCAATGCCAAAATCAACTACATGGATTTTCGTTGCATTGCCTGTGGCACTGAGAATACTCTCATTAGCAAAATGAAATGAACTTCTCAAACCAGGGGATACCCTTGAGCACAGATAATAAGCCTTCAGATAGTCGTTGGTGTGTACTTGCCTTGTGACATATTGATGATAGATCGCACTTCTGGTACCAACCAAGCGTGACTCTAGTCCATCAACAAGAATACATGTGAGCCTTTGGATCCCATCTACGATAGGAGATGCTTCCTTCCTTATTTGCTTTATAAGTTCACTAGCAGTCTTTTTATCATTCATAGATATCGCCTCTGCACAGGATATCAGTTGTGTTTTGAGATTGATATGGTCATGTTGGTTTTGATTCTCACCATATGGGTTTGCTTCCAGCTCCTCAATTTCTCTTAGGCTGGTTATTTCTTTTGAACAGTTTTCCCCTTGGTATAGGAGTATTTTATCAAACATCTCATCTCTAATTGTTTCCACACTAGAAACCATGGGTATTTTGCAATTTCGCCCCTCCAAAAGGTCCAAGTCTACATCATTTGTATTCTTTTTACCCTTTGATTTACTTAGAATATTACTTTCTTCCTCTTTCCCCAATCTCAACTCTGCTGAGTTGCTATCGCATTTCTTTGTTGGATTAAGTGAAAGATTGCTCACTTGCAAATTAATCGACAATCTATTGTGATTTGGAAGGAACTTCAATCCTTCTCTAGACCTCTCTGAAATTCAGTAGCCAAGAAGTTGTCTACACCTAGGTGCTGTTCTAAACTCCCACTAAAGGTTTGACCCACTTGATCTTTTAAATCAGAAATTGTGAAATTAGGATTTACCTTTGATTGTTTTGATACCAATTGATCATCTTGTGGAGGTGGATACTTTTCCCCAAGGATATCATAAAAAGGTTTCTCTATGTCCGAGAGAGCTGCGTTCTTATAACTATTAATACTTTCATCTATATCTTCCTCCAATAAATACCTGCTTATGTAGTCTAGTGTTGGGTCTAAAAGAATCTTTGACTTCTCATGCTCGTTCCAAGAAAGATTGTTGTATGGTTCTTTGTTGGGGATAGTTTGTGAGAAGTTTGTATGATTACAATTATCAATGGAACCGTGCAATTCATTCGACTTGAAAAACAATGAGTTGTTCTCCTTCGGAAAAGCCATGTTGCTTGCAGCTTCCAAAATTTGATATACAGAAAATTTGATCTAGAAATTTCATAAATGAACCCAATTAGTGAAGTTAAACTGTTCAATAATATTATTCTGTGGATTTTTTTTTCAGTTTCATCATTAATAGTTGGCTAGTTTAGATTTATTTGGTAATGAAGTAGTATAAGAAGAATTAAAAAATAGAAATAATCTAACTATTAGTTAGATCATATATTTTATATCGTTAGCAAAACACACACAAGTAACAAATCAACAAATTTTTTTTTTGATAAGAAAACATCAATTTCAGTATCTATTTGTTCGGTATATATACCGAAATGAAAATTTCTCTCGGTTCTTAATGTTGTGATTGGAGCAATTATAATAGCTCTTCTCTTTAACGAAGTATTAAGGTAACTAAACAAACCAACAACGCAATTATAATAGCTCTTCTTTTTAATGAAGTACTAAGGTAACTAAACAAACCAACAACGCAATTATAATAGCTCTTCCCTTTAATGAAGTACTAAGGTAACTAAACAAACCAACAACCGTCAACTGTTCTTTGATTTAACTAGCTCTGTTATTAGAAACTAAAATGTAAAAAAGTAAAGAAGGAAGAAATTCATCAGTTTTAGCAAACAATTAATATGGCTTTTAAAAATGTCCTTAATTAAGCATTAATAGTGCCAAACACCTTATAGTTTTGGTTTTCCTTTTTTCTCTAGTTTTAATGATTTTCAATGAAATTGGTGGCATTTTAGGCCAGTTTTTTCAGAAAAAAAATGTAAAAGAATTTGGAGAGATAATTTCCTGCGTACCTCAAAAGAGCATCACCAGTTATCTAGAGCGTAGATGCTTGAGGAAATTTTAGACCTGTTATGAAGTGATCAAATTAAGTATTATTTATTGGGTTCAATATGTGTCATGAGAAGTGGGGCCTTTAATGTGTAGAATGCGTATTAATAACTTTATGATTTAGTGATGGTCTAAATTATATAAAGTTTGGTAATAATACAATTATGCTATTGGTCCCTGGGGAACACAATCAAATATGGCAATGTTCCGTAAATAAGGAAATACCCAATAAGACAAGTTCTGAATTCAGACCAGCTAAGGATCTAATAAGAAAAACAAGATTAATTAATTAATTGATTAATTAATTAATTAAAGAAAGACACCTATTCATTTGATTAAATGAAAAGGTTTATTAATCAGATAAAATTCGACATCTATTAATTTGATTAATAAAACAAAAGGCGCCTATTCATGAAAGGGAATATATCATGATATATACGGCTCCTAATCAAAATGAATTAGTATCCTTTTGATAAGACAGACGGATCTGTGTGTCTCTCTCTACTAAAAATAATAAGAAAATAGAGATTGATATCTTGTGAATGAGAAGGGAATTTTCGGTAAAGAACTTGTGATTCGGGTATCTCTCCTTGTGAAGAACGGAGTGTTGCCGCTGCCGCCTCTCTTGCTCTCTCCATCGGACTTGAGAGGGATTACTTGGAAAGGAAAGGCTTCCGGTGATCAACGGTGATTGTGCATCTCTGGAAGACCATGGCTACCGATCAAGGTAACTTTAAATTTCAGATTAGGGTTTACTAGAGAATCATGGCAATTTAGGGTTTATATATGCAATACGGTTTTGCATAAAATTTATATTCTACAAATATAACTTATTAGAAGTAATTTCTTATATCCAATTTGATCTTAATTGAGTAAAGCTAAGGTGTGATGTGCTCATTAAGAGAGTTTGGTAAGCACAACTTTAAAAGTATATCGGATCGATGTCAAATGCCGAATCCAAACCGTTGAAATCCATGTACTTCACGAGTGATGCATATACATGCAAAATTTTGAAAGTTTCAAATTTATTTGCTACAAGGTCAAGCGGTCAAAGAAATAATAAAAATTGAATATATAAGATAACTTATAAATGAACTTATAAAATGTTCATTTCTTTGACCGCTTGACCGTGTAGCAAATACACTTGAAACTTTCAAAATTTTACATGTATATACATTACTCGTGAAGTACATGGATTTTAACGGTTTGGATTCGGCATATGAAGTCGATCCGATGAACTTTTATAGTTGTGCTCACCAAACCCTCTTGGTTAGCACATCACACCCTAGCCTTACTCATCTTAATTTATCAGAATTTAAAAAAAAATGTGTTTTGGTCCCCGATTTGTACCTTCCAAAAGCTCCTGCATAAATGCTGGAGTTCTAATATTTAAAAAAAGAATGTGTTTTGGTCCCCGATTTGTACCTTCCAAAAGCTCCTGTATAAATGCTGGAGTTCTAATATTTCCACTAACGTCAAATCTATTTCAAAATTAAAAATGTTTGATCAAGATTTGGATCGGATGGTTTTGAGTTTTGGCGGCCCATTGAACCAATATTGGTCCGATGGCCGTCGGACCTCCCCTGCTCCGCTATATTCTTTCCTGATCTATAATCTCAACAGTTGCCTCTTTTAAGCATAGAATTGATTCAAGTATTTTCTTTGCCCAATTGATTTTATCCATCCTGTAAGATATTTACAAAACATTAATTGCAGTTTGATTTTTCAGTTAGAATTAGTCAGTACTACTTTGATGGTAATTGAATGTGTTCAGTTCAACTAAAAAAAAAGTTTGGATATCTGTTCAACCTATATGTATTTTATCCCAACCTATATGCATTTGATTCCACTGGTGAGGTTGAACAGATATACAAACTTTATTTTTTAAGTTGAACACATTCAATTACTATTGGAAAAAAAGTGTGTCAATAATAATTGGATTTTGATTTGGTTACTTTTTAGGAGTAGGGTTCATAATGTTTCGAGGGCGAGAATTTAATGGGCATAATAATTTCTGGTAATTGAGATGTCATATAGATGAACTCTGAGGGGATGGAGGTAAAAAAAAAAAATACAAGCTTCCATTTATAAGAAATTGGCAGTACGCCGGTACCGGTAATGCTTACAAAATTATTACCTCACACTTTTGTCCATTTATAAGAAATTGGGGTGGGTTGTTGGTCTCAGTCTCTCAGGCATCATCATTTAATTTGTTATGAAAATTATAAACTAAATAATACATAGAGAACAAAAGGATATAATATGAAACAAGCTTTGATTATAAAAATTGACTGGGATGTGGGTAGTAGTTTGGGATCGTCGACCAAATTTGATCAAACTTCTCAGTATTTGAAAGCCCGTTAAATATCCACAATCAAATAATGTATAATTTTTGGTCATTTGGAAAAATT
Organism: Carex rostrata; assembly: GCF_964058835.1. Classification (NCBI taxonomy): domain Eukaryota; kingdom Viridiplantae; phylum Streptophyta; class Magnoliopsida; order Poales; family Cyperaceae; genus Carex; species Carex rostrata. Next base: position 6,967,900 of record NC_135924.1, read on the forward strand.
TGACTATCTGACTTCAACAAATTAGTTTCTTGAAACTACCATGGTGTAGTTGATAGTCAATGCTAATCGCTTAAGATTGAAAGAGACGGTTTGGGTAAAGATATTGCAAGAGCTATTTTTACTTTACGCAGCGCTACAAATGAAAAAATTATATAATTTATGCGCTGCATGAAGCTAAATCTGGCTCTGTCAATATCTTTATCTGACAGTTTGCTGATACCATTTATTTGATGGTCCCAGGCAGATTTTTTTTTTTTTTAATCAATTTCTTCTTGTATCAAAATATAATTACAATTTAGCCGAAAACTTTACATAATTTACAAATAGCACTCAATTTTTGCCTCCCGCTTTTGTCCAGTTTGCACAAGAGGGGCGGGAAGGGATGGTTTTATTATCTATCCTATTTAATTTTTTTGTTGGAACTAAATAATAAAATACAAAGAACAAAAGGAAATAATAAGAGAAAACTCTTGACAGTAATTTGTCTTTTTGGCAGAAAAGCCCATACGCTCTATATATTTACAAAACCAGTGTTGTTTCATACATGATTTGCCAAGGTCAGCTATATAAATAAAATGATCCAAGGTTGACAGAGCTATGTATAGTAGTTGAGCACTTAATTATAATTTGTTCTATTGAAAGAATCACTCGAACTTAGAATTTTTGAAGTTTCTCAAGATTTCAATTGACTGCAAGTCTGCAACACTTAATTAAATATCACACCAACCAATCCAAAGTTTAATTAATAATCGACTCATTACTATGCAAGCCTATTCTAATTAAATAATAGATACTTAAAATCGGAACTTTATTGATACAAAGTTTACAGTAAAAGATCTGAATTTTATTGATGGGCACAATAAGTGTGCACTCATAGCCAAACATCCAATGAGAATAATGATATTGACAACACAGTTTTTGTTTTATGCAACGCACAAGTCATAAGTAGCGCTATTTTGATTTTATTGAGCAAAAACTACTCTGTCAATATCTATCCAACTGACTTTACTATAACTTATTGAATAGCAAACAAACACAAGTTTTATGAATTAATTGGCTTTTGCATTCCTTCTCTTCTTTTCATCCGAAAGTTTGTTAGCGAACCTTGCTAAGGCATCTGCATTTGTTCCCTCAGAACCGCAATGTTCATATACTCCGGTTTCGAGATTTATCCTTGAAACTGGTGTTTTCAGGAGTTTCTCACCAATATTAATCAAGTTTTCCATATTTTCCTTTGTTGTAACATCGACAGATGATAAGTCACCATCCAGAGAATCATCCTATTTTAAAATTAAAAAATTTAATCAGCTTGTTAGTGTTGCTAATGAAAAATAATGTGATTCATAGCCTGGTGCTTTACTAAAAAAATTCTGAACACAGAAAATTTGTCCCAGTTAACTATATGCTCAGTATATTTGTTGGTTGAGTTTGGAAACTATAATTAAGAATAAATTAATTACCTGAATACGAAGATACTGATTCTCCGACTGGAGTGCTTTAAAAAGCACACTGGCATGGATATCGACCAAATCAGCACTGGCATGAGAAAAAATATCGATCAAAGGGGTAAAACCGCCGTCATAAAGCCACCTAAGAACACCCCATTTGGCACACTCGAATGCGGTATATTTCTCTGCTTGTTTCGCCGTTCCTGTCCCTATAGAGATGATTAGAAATCTCCCGTAATCTATCGGCTTAATTGGGAAGAAATCTGAGTTCTCTAGAATTATCTCCTTTGTAATGGCCGTCATTGCCAACATTGTCTGTAAACAAAGAACAAAAGTTAAGAAAAAAAAAATGCTAACAAGAAAATGAACCATACCTACCAAAAGTTGTATGTGTAGCTAGGAACACTGGACCCATACAAATCAGGTAAACATTTTTACAGAGCAGTTTTTAATTCATGCAATGCACCCGTCATATGCAGTGTTGTTTTGACTCTACTGTTTGTGCACTGTATAAATTAAAAGCTGCTCTGTCAAAATCTTCACCCTACAAATCAATTATCAGTATCATAAAATTTTCTCTTTCTGAAAAGTATCTCAGTAATTTCCTTTTTTTTAATTATTTTCTTCACATGTTTGTTATTTATGGTATATATGTTAAATTTTATTTAATTAGGTTGCCATAACTCTGTCAATTGATTTGTATTCATGGATACTTGATGTCTTGGTTAATTATTTTGCATTGAACCATGCATCTTTTGTGAAGTTTTTGCTCCATAATTACATACTGGATTGTTTGCAGCGACACCGCCATCAACAAGATGAAACTCCCGCTTAGTTCCTCTGTCGTCCTTTGTTTCAAAGTAGTGTGCTGGAAAGTACGTTGGAGCGGCAGATGTGCTAATGCATATGTCCGATATGAGAGCATCCTTCAACTTGTCATTCTTTGCCTATAAAGGATTGAGCAAACACAAGCTGGATATTGATTTTGAAATTTTTATTTTTGTTAGAATTGACTTAGGTTAGAAATTCAATATATGTACCTCATAAGATGAGAATATGGCTGGTTGGAGATATTTGACATCGAATGTCGGAATGACTATATTCGTTAGTGTTTGGCTTACTCTCGTTTCACCCGTCAGGCTCCGAATTTTCGATTGAAGAAATTTTCCGTCATATTTCGGTCCCATTACCAATCCTGCCATAGTTGCTACTTGTGTCAAAGGTCCAGCTCTGTATTAGACAGGAGATAAATCAAAAATTTCCTTAATCTTTAGGCTTCATTCATTTGAAGAATAGCATATATTATTTTTATTAGCCTCTTCTCTGTTTTCAATTACACATTCAGCCAAAAGAAGAAGAAAAATAAAAGAATTGGGTTTCTGTACTGGCAGTCATGTATGCAAGGAATTTAATTAAGTAGGTTACCAAGAGAGTTTGCTGTTAATAAGAATCATAGATAATTAACAAGAAATATATGGTGATCACTCTATATTTTATTTTGATTGATAATACTTACTGCTTCTTTGGAAATATCTTTGGTCCATTTTCCAAATAAAATTCATTTATTTGCCTAGTAGAGAAAACTGGCCGGTTATCCTTGCCAGGAGTGGTGAGCATTGCTGTGATCAAGCCACCGGTGCTTGTTCCTGCGATCATATCGAAGTAATCTGCGAGCCTAGCATCCGGTCCATCGAGTTCCTAGAGATGAAAAATAATAATTAAACTTTAATTATGAAATAAATAAATGAAAATGTCTTTTTTTTTTGTTCTGTTCTGACTATATTAAGATTGTTTTCTAAAAGTTCCTGTTATTCCTTCAGAATAACAGCAGATTTATTTCCCTAGAACCTCTACCTACTATAGAGAACGCCACTTTTGTTACTTCATACTCTTAGAAAAATATAATATTAGTTTATCTAGTTTGACTTCTGAATAATTAAAGTGGTAATTGGCTAGCTAATTAAGCAACTCATAATATTTTTATGGGCCAATCATGTGGAAATGTCCTGAATACTGACTCTGATTCAGCTTTGGATTTGTTTAATATGGGGAGCTAGGTTCCGTGAGGCTTTAATAAATTTGATTGGTAGGGTACCCAAAAAATGCACTCATGTTATTATTGTATAACAACAATATTTGTATAGCATTCTTGAACCTTTTCTTTTAAACTCAGCACCAACTTTAATGGTACAATTTGAACCTATGTTTCTATCTTAGATATTTAAATATTTTGTAGGAGCCAAAATATCTAGATAATTTAGAAAGTATATAAAAATATATTTTTTTAATTTTTTATCATAAAATTTTTAGATATTATTTTGTACTTCCATTAAACATTCTAGGTAATTCATAGCACCTTCATATCTATCTATAAACAGAGGTGCCATTAATTTTTCATGCTCGAGAGGTATGTTAAGTTGTTAACTGCAGTATCAGCCTAATATTAAGAAAAATAAATGAAATATTAATGTAGCTAATGAGAAAACAAAATATACTTGGAGTTTAGCTTCAAGGAAAGCGAGCAAAGTTGCCGGGATGAGTCCCCTAATTCCGCCTCCATCTATACTTAGAACGGTGATGAGTTTACCCATTGACGGTGGTTGGATCGACCTATCTGAGGCCATGGTGGAGGCATCAGCATCACCATTGGCAGCCATAAGTTTTAATCTATAACTTAGTGAGTCAGAGAGATGAGAGAACTGCGTGAGCTACAGATCAAGTGTTGAATTGTTATTCTTGGATCTGCCCATACATTCACTACTTAAATAAGAGAAGGGGTGGCAGACAGAGTCTGGCGGTGATGGAGACTTAGAAAATCAATATTTTTCTTGAAAAATTAGTATTCATCTCCAATTAATGTTCCTGAAGTCTAGGTTAATTTCTTTGTGTTCCCAATTTGTGTGTGTGTGTGTGTGGATTGAAGTAAGACACTATATATATCACTTTTATTTTGCCCTTTTCTTGAAATGCAGTTTTCCTCTACTTTGCTAAATTAATAGAAGAACTTTTGCTGCTTATGCAGATCTTGGAGAGAGAGCAAAGATGATATGTGATAATTTTGTATCATTATTTTATTTTTATTTTATTAATGGTGGCTAATTCATGAATACAGGTAATATTTATGGGAAATTGATTTGATATTTTAAAAAAATATTGTCTAAATTAGAAAAGTAAAGTCATAAATGTATTATCAATATTAAATTTGAGTTGATTAAAATTTTGATTGATCATTCATCACAAGGCCATTAGAACTGTATTATTAATGTTCAATTATTTGAGAATGAATAATAAAAAGTGGAAATACTTTTACTATTAAATATAGAAACTATATAAGATTTTTTTAATATAACTAAATAAAATAGTTTAAACGAAACCAACACAAAAGTTTTGTAAATTAAAAAAACCAGCTCAGTACCGTAGCACTAAAATAGTGGAGAGAGAATGAACCGAATTTTTTATTTATACCATATTAAAAAAAAATCAAATAACTATTTTTTTTAAATTAAATAAATACCACGTCTGCCAAATGCCCGAGCGGACTCTAAGACTGGGTCCGCCAAACGCCTGAGTAGATCCAGTCTAGGGTCCGCCAAACGCCTGAGCAGACCCCTGACTTTATATAGGGTAACAACAGAGAATGGTAATATCTGACATTTTTTTTTTAATATCTGGCATTTTCTTTAATTCATGCAGACTTTACAGAGATTGGTACTAGAATAACAGCGTGTACACCATATATATGGAGGGGTGTATCTCCGACAACCCTAATGAGCAGATACCTAGACCAAGGGATAGGAGAGTACGATATATTCAAAAAATTTGATCCGACAAACAAACAATATTTAGAACAATAAAACAATTCAACACAATACATAAACAAAGTTAAACAATAAAAAACTATAAAAAAATTGAAAAACCTAATATATAAACATATTAACATAAATTTTCTCACAAAAATTTTATTTCTGTTAAAAAAAAATAGGGTCCGCTCAGCCATTGGGGTTTGCTCAGGCGTATGGCGGACGTGATGTTTTTCTAATTCCATTGAAAAAGTGGTTATTTGGTTTTTTTTTTTAATATGGTATAAATAAAATTTTCGGGAGAATGAATGAATGATAAAGATTTATAACATTGGAGCTGTTTTTTTGTAACTTTGAAACACTTTGTGCTTGTTCCGAATAATCATTTTCCCCCTTTTGACTCAGCCGCTTCTATTTTTTTGTAATTTAAAGAATTATCTGAAAAAACAGTAACTAAAGATGGAGAGAACTTGTTAATTTTTAGAAGGATTATTAGTTTCCCATTCGTCTATATCAATATCCGACTAAGAATATATATACAATTGTGATGCTTTTGAACAATGATCAAGGAGCTGATCACGTGGATATGAAATTCCAGCTGATAAGGCTCCAGCAAGTCGATTGCGTACTTTATTAAAAAAAATTCCTGTTTTATAATTTTTTAAACAAAATTTTGATCTGTATATACAAGTTGTTGGTTAAATTAATTAGTTGTGTATTAATTAATGTACAGCGTGATCTATCAATCCAACAGTCTAACAGTAAGTTGACAAAATAATGTATTGCTTTGTTAAAATTTGTAATTCACATAATAATAACACTTCTAATTAAATGTAAAGGCGGAATTAAAAAAATTTAATTGGAGGGGTTGAAATACAAAATGTCGGCTACTGAGATTTGAACTCAAGTTTCTATAAGAAAAAGTTGAATTTTAATCACTACGTTACGGGCACAAATTTAACATTTATGAGAGGGTTATATTATAAGGGATGGGCTACGGTACTCCATGGAGTAAAATGAGTTGGTGCTCCACGCCGCCATATTTTTATTTTAAAAATCCAAATGACCGATCCGAACCGTTAGATGTGATCTCCATATTGAAATGTGCTTGGAAACCAAATTTTACATTTTTTGGAAATTTTTATTATTTATTAAGTATTTTTGAAAATTGCTGATCCGATGGTCCAGAATATTTTACTGTTTTTACTGTTCACAGCAAAACAGAAATTTTGAAAAATGCTTAATAAACAGTAAGGCTACCATGCTTTGCAAATTAAAGTGGGTGTTTTAATTTGCACTCATATCTCTAGTTTTAAAATTCAAAACGTTGATCCGAACCGTTCAAGTTGATATCGATATTAAATTGTGCTTGGAGACCAAATTTTATATTTTTTGGAAATTTTTTACTATTTTTTTAGAATTTTTGAAAATCACTGTTTTTGATGGCCCAGAATTTTCTGAAAAACATTGATTTTGAAAAATTCTAAAAAAATAGTAAAATATTTCCAAAAAATAAAAAATTTGGTCTCCAAGCACAATTTAATATGGATATCAACTTGAATGGTTCAGATCGATGTTTTGAACTTTGAAACTAGAGATATAAGCGCAAATTAAAACACTCACTTTAATTTGCAAAGCATGGTAGCCTTACTATATATATATATATATATATATATATATATATATATATATATATATATATATATATATATATATATATCCTATATATAGGCTTTGGCTAATATGCTATGGGTTGCATAGAGGTCTCCTGTGCTACGGCTCAATATTTGACTTTTCAAAATCTTAATTGTCGATCCGAACCGTTCATTTTGTTCTTTATATTAATATGTGTTTGGAGACCAAATTTTACATTTTTTGAAAATTTTTTACTATTTTTTTAGATTTATTGAATATCGCTGTTTTTTATGGTCTAGATTTGTCTGAAAACAGCGATTTTCAATAAATCTAAAAAATAGTAAATAATTTCCAAAAAATGTAAAATTTGATCTCCAAACACATATTAATATGGAGAACAAGATGAACAATTTGGATCGACTGTTTGGATTTTGAAAAGTCAAATATTGAGCCATAGCACGGGAGGCCTCTTGCAACCCATAGCACCGTAGCCAAGTCCTATATATATATATAGAGGGTTATTTTTCCGACATTTTTATTTTTACCCCATTAAAAAATTATTTTAATAATAATAACCAAAGTTTAGCAAAAGTTTTAAAAATACCCCACCCGTGGAAATTTTTCACGGGCTGGAATTAAAATTCCCATTTTTTTTTTTTTTTAATAAAACAGAAATTTTTTTTTTGTATTGAAATATTAGAAATGTTGGATATATTTCTTTGAAAATAGATGGAATACAATATAATTTGATTTATTAGAAAGACTGTAACAAATAACCCGGATCAATATTTTTCATGTCAGATTTTTTGTGGTTGTAAGAAAAATTAATATATTTCTGTATGTGTTATTGGAAAAAAATAAAAATGCTTAGATTCTGAGTTATTGATCCCGGTTCAAAAGTCACTTCTATGTAATCTAGAAAATATTGTGATCCTTTTAGGACATTTAATTTATGGAAAGTTATATCTATTTTTGAAAAAAAAATAAAAACTTTAAGTTATTTAATAATTATTATTAAAAAAGAATGCTCAAAATAGATACAACTTTTTATAAATTAAATGTCCTAGAAGGATCACAAATTTTCTAGATTACATAGAAGTGACTTTTGAACCGGGATCAATAACTCAGAATCTAAGCATTTTTATTTTTTTCCAATAACACATACAGAAATATATTAATTTTTCTTACAGCAGCGAAAAATCCGACCTGAAAAATATTGATCCGGGTTATTTGTTACATTCTTTCTAATAAATCAAATTATATTGTATTCCATCTATTTTCAAAGAAATATATCCAACATTTCTAATATTTCAATACAAATTTTTTTTTCTGTTTTATAAAAAAAAAAAAAAAATGGGAATTTCAATTCCAGCCTGTGGAAAATTTCCACGGGTGGGGTATTTTTAAAACTTTTGCTAAACTTTGGTTATTATTATTAAAATTATTTTTTAATGGGGTAAAAATAAAAATGTCGGATTTTTAAAATTAAGTTTTTTTTTAGGATATTAATAAAAATGGCCGGAGTTTCAGTCGCCAACAATTATTATTAATCTAAGAGGATTTGGATAATGTAGAAAGAGGAGGGTTCAAATGCCTCCATTTTTTGTGCTTCCATTATGCCTCTATTTTTTAAAACTTTAATAATTCAAAATTTAAAACTTAAAAGTCAAAATAAAACCGTTAAATGTGATCTATGTTATTTTCTCTATGTGCTCATAAAAAATTATCACATTTCAATTTTGTTTTTGTTTTTGTGTGAATCAATAAGTTGAAAAATCAACGTCTAAAAATTATCCACATTAGTACGTTTTTTACAAGCTCTTGATGACAATCAAAATAAAATTGAAATGTGATAATTTTTTATGAGTAGATAGAGAAAATAACATAGATCATATCTAACGGTTTTATTTTGACTTTTAAGTTTTAAATTTTAAATTATTAAAGTTTTTAAAAAAAATAGAGACATGATAGAGATACAAAAAATTAAGGCATTTGAACCCTCCTCACGTAGAAAATGTATTCTTTATAATTAATTGGTTAGCAAGGAGCTGATCATCTGATATCATCAGATGGAGGTCCCTACTTTCACTGACAAGTGCACATGGGTGGAAAAAACAAATGATCATTGAGCTGGATTGTTGGCAGGAATTGATTCTTGATTTTTATATATTAGAGTGATTGGTACCATCCAATTCACATGGACGAATTAAAAACATTAAAAATATATATAAAGAATAAAATAAACCAGCAGCAAGCTAGCAATTTTTATGGGTTGTCAGGCAGGGGCGGAAGGTAGAGGTAGCTGAGTAAACTCCATAATTTTCATAATTTATTATTATATACATAGAAATTTTATTATTATTTTTTTAAATTATATGTATTAGCCCCTCTATTATAATCAGGGGCGGAATCAGGATTTGAATTTGTGGGAGGCCGAATTGTCAAAAGACAAAAGAAAAACTGCATAGAGAGTGCCAATCGGTATGCATCTGTAAAAAATCATATGAAAATAACCACCCCAATAAGCAACTTCCGATAAGTTGGAGGGTGCCTGCCCCCCCCCCCCCCCCCCCCCCCCCCCCCGACATAGTTCCGCCACTGATTAACACAATAAATTTAAAGGGTTTATATATAAGATAACAAGCCTTTTGGATTTCTAACTTATCAGACTTGACCACGTAAAAAAAAGTAAATAAAATCATCTTTGACTTGAAAAGTTGTTGAAATATAGAAATGTAAAAATGATAATAAGAAAAGAATGAATTCTTATCCTCTGAGGTAACATAATATTTATGTTTGGATCACGGTCGTCCGATTGGAATCCAGACCAAATTGGTTTGAAGTAGAGCGCATGAAGCCGCTTTCATAGTCGTATAGATTATGATTGGAGATCCAGATCTAAACATAAATAGTTGTTACCTTAGGTGATATGAATTCGAAAAGAATAGAAGTGAACCACGTACGGTTACTAAAAAAATAGAAGTTATTGAAATTTGGAAGGCATAGCCGTGCGATTAGCTAGAATAGAAGTTACTAGAAAGTGAAAAAAAAAAATGATTAAAAAGCAATAAACATTTTTCTAAAAATAGAAAAATTTAAAATAAAAATAAAATAAAATTAGCGCTCTCATTGACAGTATTTTCATATATTTTGATGCATCTATCTCTGTTTCTTCACTAGAACTTAATTAATTAATCTTTTCTCAAAGTCAAAGAGCCAATCTAACTTTTGTGATAAAGGTTAATTTTAATATTTTACTATCATATTAAATCGCTAATATGATATTATTTTTGTATTTGCAGATGTTTGTTAAATTTGAGATTTTTTTCATAAAAATTTAAATTATGTCAAAAATTATTATTGTATGGAATAATAAAAAAGATTTTTTGTATAATTTGAACACAAATAAATTTATATATAAGAGAAAGATTACATACTTTTTTATATCAAGAAAAAAATAGCTAATAAAATTAGCTCAAATGCGATTATTATAGAATTTGATTTTTTAGCAAATTATAGGTCTAAATTTTATGATAAAAGAAAAAAAAATATGAATATAAATATGTTATTTTTTATTTTGATAAACATGATGTTAGTTATTTATTGTAATTTTTATAAAATTAAATAGTGAAGAATCATATTCTTGTATTCTATAGATTGTCTTTTATTAAAAAAAAAATTATGATGTTTAGTAGTTTAGCCCCCTTATCCTCAAAATTGAGTTCCGCCCTTGTTGCCAGGGCGCATCTAAATGATTTCTTTTAATCAAAACTAAATATTGATATATAAGATGTAAGATGAGGGTTCAAATGCCTCCTGCTTTTTTATATCTCTTTTTTCAAAATTCAAATTGTCGATTCGAACCGTTTAACTTGATCTTCATATTAAATTATGCTCAGAAATCAAATTATATATATTTTTTTGGATTTTTTTTACTATTCAAAGTGATTTTGCACCTATCTTAAAATTAGTAAAATAATTTCAAAAAAAGATAAAACTTGGTCTTCGAGCACATTTTAATATAGATATCATATTAAACGGTTCTGATCGACATTTTGAACTTTAAAAATTGAGATATAGAATATAAGACACAATTAGACATAAAAGACAGTATTTAAATTTAATTTGACTGAAAATGCGGAGACATAAAAAACACGAGACAACAAACCAGGTTTAAATTTTGACTGAATATATTTTTTTTTTGTATATCACATTAAAGCTGTAGAAAAACCAGATTTTATTATAAATATAATATAAGATTGGACCCAATGTGATGTATACATCCATTAAATGATTTTGATAGCAACTAGCCAGAAACTGACATTCCAAAATAATCATTACTTCTTAAGTAGTTTGTTGGATATTGTTTCTTCGAAAACACATATTTAATTAGTGAAGAAAAAAAAAATTAGATTTACAAATTAAACGACAATTACTAAAAGAAATTGTATTCAACAAATTTTGACCATAGGTAAATATCTTTTGCAAAACGTTGAAAAATTATCCCTAAAGATATATAGTATTATTTTAGGAATTTCTTATCTTAACCACATTTTTTTTTTTGATAGAAAAGCACTAGCTCCGTTTCATTTCGAAACAGAATTAAGTTACAAATAATTAAACACATTTTATATGAATGATGAAAGAACTCAAGAAGCCGTGAAAAGACAAATCCGTCCGATTCCCGTCACCTCGTGAAACGCATTGAGACATGCAACCTTCCGACTCCCGTCACCTCGCGAAACGCAATGTGATATCTTAAAATCGATTTAGTTGACCAGACGGGAGAAATGACTCGAAGGTCATCACTAATCATCACTAATAAATCTCCAATGAATAACAAAAAGGAATTAATGTAATTATTAGGCGTTATTTTTTAGAAATTTAGAGCGTGTTCGGCCGAATCACTATTCACGTGGGAAAAAAAAAATTCAGTTCAACTGAATTTTTTTTTTCCCACGGGAACAGTGATTTTCAGTTCAATTCCCGTGCCCGTGCCCTGTCACACCCCCGATCCGGAGGTGCGACGATTCTACCGAGTCTATTCACCATAACAATATATGTAACATAAGGCATGGATCTTTTTATGCATTGCCAATAGCATCCATTATTTTTGCCACATCCCAATTTATTAAAACGAATTATCTGACCATTTTATAGTGGATGATGCTAGAGATATATTCTCTGCACCCTGTCAGATATAATAAACCCAAATCCCATACCTTTAGGTGGCCCTGCTGTCAATTACCCGAAAGCGCTCTTTATCTTCGTATAATAAACCTGTAACCCACAAGGGGAAACGAGTGAGAAATAATAAATTATTTCTCAGTGCTGATTGCCACTCAGATTATTGGATTCGAAGGAAATCCATATTCAGAATGAAATCACCGCACGAGAAATTATCAGTTCAGTTCTATAATGACGAATGCAAATGCTCAATAACAGTACCCAATTGAACAACAAAAATTATATAAATAAATCAGAACTCTAAGAATCTTATCAGAATAAATGGTTTGGGTCAAAATCTTTTAATACTTTAAGTATGGTAACGTTTGGAACCTAATATTTATAACCACTAAGTCTGGTAACGTTTGGTTTCTTAACTTTACAATTTCTAGTCTGGTAACACTGATAGATACTATAGCATGTATCTGTCATGTCAGGGCTTATATCCCAACACATGATTAACAGAAACAATACGAAATCAATATCACAATACTGTCATTATCGGAAAGAAAATCAATGATAAGACAGTTACCACAGTTCATTAGTCTTACAGTCACAATTCACATTTATTCAATATCCCCTATCCAACCGGTACTGGATTCAGTTGGGGCCATTCACCATATGCGCATAAGGGTCCTGGAGTAAAGTCTAGTAGCTAGCTAGACTTTACGTATAATAATCCTTTTTCTCCACTATATGGAGGTTCAAGGATTTCAGTATTCAATATTCATTCAATTCAATCACTGTGGTCTCAATCAATCATTTGCAATAAGAATAAACCAATCGATAAACAATATCAACATGACAGTCAACAGATTTACCTGTAATTCAGTTTCAGTTGTATTGGTCTATGCATATGATGCAACAGTTCAATCAATGCAGTCAATCAAATATTCAAAATGCACAGCGAGTTACGATTTAATTCCTAGTTATGAATCTCAGACTAATCCAATAACCTCGCACCTCATATCGTAGGGCAAATAGAACGAGCAATCATTACATATCAGTTGTCCGAGCAATCCTGTCAAGTCTTATTCCACAGTATATATGCCTATAGCATAATAACATATTCTCGATTAATACTTATAAATTATCGTTACAAAACAATATAAATATATATGTACACACTAAGCAACTAGTTGATCACTTGTCTTTCTTATTCATTGCTAATTAATGACTTCATTTATTAATTATTGCTTAGTTCTTAACCTTTAATGTATTTACTTTATATTTTTAATTTATGTCTTATTCAAGGTCAAACAATTTCCATATCAATGTTCAAAGTCTAATACAAGTATATAATTTCACAAACTACAAATATATCCAGTTCAATTCTCTTTTATATCAAGGTTCAGTTTGATTCAAAGCCTATCTTAGTTAATTTATTTCCATCCGACTTACAAGTACAAATCTATATCAAAGCCCCTCTGACAAGTACCATTCGAAAGTTTAACTTCTTCATTTTGCAACTTAACTCCTCTGACAAGAGGGTTTTACTAAAGCATTAGTGTTTAGCAAATTTAACCTTTATTTTATTTTCTGTTCATACGAACCAGCCCCTAGAAACCCAAAACAGGGGTTTTCCTCTCTATCATTTCTGATTGGATATGTACATGACTTAATTTCTAATTCTAAGAAAAATTCATTTTGCATAATATACAAATTATGGTATATATATACCAACAGTTCAATTAATGGATATAATTGGAAACAGAGGTGTGATAAGTTTAAGTGTCAACTTTACATGATAAAACATGTACTAATAATAATCAATATGACACTTATTACAGTAATATTTTTACAATTGATGTATCATGATCATTACTATAATACAATAACTATATTAACTAGTAAATAATGACTGAGTTGTTATTATCATATTAATTAAAAATTTCTATTTAGTAACCCCTATTGATAAATTGTATTAACTGTTATTGGATAAAGACCCATTGGTACTGGTCCGTATAAGGTCAGAACAACATCTCGGTATCCAAAATAATACAAACATGGTAAAGTGTGCTATTTGAGGTCAACACCAGGTTTGAGTTCAACCTCGTACCCGCATCCTTACTGAGGTGTGATACCAATCGGTATAAATCAAAGGAAAATATATTTAACATTTCTACATCACTACTGTTCTACTTTCATCGTTCTAAATAATTATTTTAACCTTAATGACAGATTTGAGTGAAAACCGTAAAGAGAGAAAAAGGAAAGCAAAATACCATAAGAACTGAATTTTCGACTTAGAATCTTCCTTATGATAAGTTTTCTCTGGTACTCATGCGCACACAAATAGAGAGAAGCCTCGCTATTTTTTATTTTATTTATTTCTTCTTCACGCAAGGAAGAGAAGGCTAATCGGGGGAATTATGAGATGAAGCACCCAGTAATAAACACGTGGCCATAGTGCCACAGAGGTGGTTAATTTTTTTTTTTTTTTTTGTTCGTTTATATGTTAACCCTTAAAGTTTCAAAATTTGCAAATTAGTCCCATGATAAATTAAAATAAAATATCATATTATCATGTGTTACATGTCCATTCCCATTTGTCGGCCGAACAGGCCCTTAATGTAGCAAGTCATTTAAAATTTTTATTAGGACGGAATGTCATTTAATAGTTTAATTAGTTTAATTATTATTTAAACATCTATTACGACGGTGTCTTTAATTAGAGGCTAGAGAAGTGGCAACGGGAAAATGGCACCATGGAGCTGGTTTCATCACGGAACGACACGATACGTGTTAGTTCCGTGCCATGACTCGTGTATTCTGTGTCGTGATTATTTGCGTGGTGTGATTATCTTTTGAAAAATATAATACGGCACAACACGTCATGTGAAATATCTAGTCACATGTAATTAAAATATCGTTAGATCTAGTTTATGGTAAATCTTAAATAAATCAACCTAATTTATGAAAAATAGTTAAACCTGATCAAACGTGACCAGTCACATATGGATATGACACGTTTGATAATGACACATTTAAACACAGTGTGAGTTATGTAGCGTGACTATTCGCATGCCGTGAGCCCATGACCATTCCTCGATATTTTTGTCATGATACAGTACGGTATGACCTGTGAAAAATAGATTTGGTCACGACACGGTATAAAACCAAAATCACTGTGTATTAGTCACGACACGACATGTGTTTTCCACTCTAGATATGTTGCATCAAAATCAGTCTAATCAGAGGCGTAGGTTCATTCAATGAATAGAGGTCAATTGACTCCCATTTATTTTAATTTTTGTTTTTGGGAAAATTGTGAAATTGTCACTACAAAACCTTGAAATTGTGAGATTGCCACTACAAACTTCAAAATTGTGAGAATGCCACTATAAAATGTCCATAATTGTGAAAATGTCATTAACAGTGTATTCTTATAATATTTTTATAAAAAATTAATTTAAAGAGGCGATATCAACTGGAGTGTTACTGTTTTTGTATGAAGGGTATAATCGGAAATACATAATTATGTATATCAAAACAGTATTTTTTTAGTTATTTTTTGATAAAAATATTATAAAAATACACTGTTAATGACATTTTATAGTGGCATTCTCACAATTTTGAAGCTTGTAGTGGCAATCTCACAATTTTAAAGTTTTGTAGTGACATTCTCACAATTTTTCTTTTTTTGTACTTGTACACAATTTTCTATATAGTATAAGATAAAATGTTATAGATACATTAATATTGACCTCCATCTGCAGCATGAAAATTTTATAGACTAACCCCATAACTTGAACAATAAAAAAGTATATAACAATAATTGAATAAAATAGAATAGAGGGAACAATAATTGAATGAATGGAGGGAAAGAGTATGAATGGCGATGATGATAAATAAAGTATTTTGGTAACTATGGGTTTCTACTTTTTTGTACATTCTAGTCCAGAACTCCAGATGGAGATATATCTTCAAGTTGAATTGCGACTGCGAGCCCACTAGGATTTCTGACTTGAACCTGATATTTCCATATAATTTATATACAGAAATATATTTTAAGAAGAGATCCAATTACTATAATTTTGAATTACCACAAAGTTACTGCAACTATTTTTTACATTTTCAAAGTCTAAATCGTCGATCCAAACCGTTCAACATGATCTCCACAATTAAATATGCTTGCTGATCAAATTTTACATTTTTATTTTTTATTTTTTTAAGTATTTTATAAAAACTAGTCCAATGCAACCATTGAATTTTGTACCCATCTTAATAAATAGTAAAAAAAATTCAAAAAACATGTACAATTTGATATGGAATCACATTTTAGTGTGGAAATCATATTGAACGGTTTGGATCAACGAATTAAAATTTGAAAATGTAAAAAATAATTGTGATAACTTTGTGGTAAGTGGTAGCTCAAAATTGTGATAATCGGATCCCTCTCATTTCTTTATATTTTTTTCCCGGCCCATGAATTCTTATAAAGTGGTTAATGAAATAAGACAATTAGAATACAACTAGGGGTTAGGATCTTTTGCAGGCCAGGTTCGGCCCATTAATTTTCCTATAAAATTTACCCAGTCAACTGTCGGATATGTGAAAAGTAAATAATATTTTCATTCTTTTCTTTTATTCTAACAATAATACGAGAAATTAATCTTTACTTGCAGCTGCTTGCAGCCTTCCGATCCGAAGTCAATTTTCTGATTGGCAATATCATATATAACCTGGCTCTTCTGTTGTGTATTGCCTATGATTGCTAAGTCAGAATCATGGCTATGCCAGACATACCTGAGACAACTTTGACACAAACAATAAGCCGGTGAAATTAACATCAAGGGTAGCACCATTGGAGAAGACAAAAGAAATTGTTGGTATTTGATATTTGGTAAAATTGTAACATGTGTCAAGTAGTGAGAGACTCGGTGCTGGCGGGTATCTTTTCATTAGCTGTCGGAACCAATCTCGAAGTTTGATATAGGCTGTAGGTGGCAGTCTGGTTATCACCGTGCCAGAATCTATAACGGTACCAACAGAAAATACAATTGCAGATATGTTGAGCAGCTGGCCACCGATCTTTAAGGCAGTTAGATTTACATAGTAATCCTTGTCATCAGTCTGTTAAAATCTTTTTCTGGTGAAGCATAGAGGAAAAATGAATTAATATTTTTGCTTTTATTAGACAGTAAAATTAAAATCAACCTAAAATTTAAAGATAAATCATTAATATAATAATGTCTATGACCTATGAAAGAAATATCTATTGCATAATTTAAAATAAAAATGCAGTTATAAAGTAAGAATCTCTAAATAGATCATGTAGTTGTACTTCTTGTTTGAACCAGCATAAATTGGAATATGAATTTCTTTAACTGTAAAATCAAACTGCTGCATCTATAAGCTGGTCAAAAGGGTACAAAATAATAAACTTGTAGCGTGCTCTGTTTCTATTTAACATTTTTATCTTCTTAAACAATGTTTTTTTTTTTTGGAAATTTGCTTTTATGTATGAAATTGACTATTTATGTAAGCTACTATCAATGGAGAGATTATGCAAGACTGTAATGTACCTAAATGCAGAAGAGCAAACAGAGGTAGGCAAGAGTGATCTGACATCAACGACATGCCATGCATTGTCTCTGCTTCTTTCCTCAAGGGCTTGTGAAGAATGAGAATAAAGCAAACATCCAGGAACCAGGATGCAACAATTTAAAATAGAAATATTGAAAGCCATGCCAGAAAAGATGATTTTGGCAATGAATCATGTGTAAGGTAGAGCAAGAGATGCATATATGATAGGGGGAAATTACATATTTCACCCTCTAAAATTCATAATGTCATATTTAACCTTCTAAACTTCAAAAACTCACAAATTTATCAATTTTATTGTTATTTATGTTAAAACTAATTTTTAAGAAGAGTTTAAATATCTCATATCTTTTATGTTTTATTATTTCTCATATTCTTTATCTTCGTTTTTCAAAATTTAAACGGTCAATCTAAAGTCTAAACCAATCAACATGATCTCTATTTTAAAATTTGCATGGAGACCAAATTTTATATATTAAAAAAATAACTATTTTTTAAAATAGGTACAAAATAATTGTTTTTGAATAGTACATAAATAACGATTTTGTAGTTATTTGACAAAAAAGAATAAATTTTTTCCAAAAAAATATAAAATTTGATTGCCAACTACATTTTAATATGGAATATGGAGATCATGTTGATCAATTCAGATCGGTTATTTGGAATTGAAAAAAAAAACATATGAAGTACAATAAAGTATAAAAAAAAATGAAGTATAAAAAACATGAGGCATTTTAATCCTTTATTTTAAGGGTTAATTTCATATCTACCCTCCAAAACTTGTTCAGTTTTCTATTTGCCCTTGTAATCTTTATTATATCTAATATATTCCTCAACTTTGATTATCTTTTTCTATTTACCCATAGAGTTAATTATTCATTAATAAGTATTGTCTAATTCATTTCTTCCCATTATGCCCTTACTATTTCTCTATAATTTAAATGAACAAATATCTAAAGAAACTGGCTGACCATATTTGAGTCTGATCTAAAAATCAGTTTTAGTTTGATTTTTAGTATTCTTAATATTTGTGTGTATCGCTGTGATAAAGTCTGAACCAAGCTCTGTTTTGATACTGTTTCTAAAAATCAACATTAGTTTCAGTATTCAAAATTGACAAGCCGAATATATGAGATTCAACGAGTTTGGATTATTTTCTGCTGTATACCTTCATTTTCATCAAGTTTTAGTGAAGATATAATGTCATGTATAAACTCCTTAATTGTTTTGTTTTTTTTTTTGAGGAAAATGTAGGTGAGGCCTATATTTTGATTTCATTATAATTAGTTATATGTGTTTTGTAACTTAAGTAGAAAATAAGGAACTCAAAACATTTGAGTAATAAAACGAAAAAGAAAACATGTGGTGAACTCAAAACATAAAAAACATAAAATAATGGATTGTTGTCCTTAGAGCCTGTTTTGTTTGTGCTCCTCTTCACTGATGGTATTATATCCTCTTTGGTACTGCCTGTGCCTTTTGGTTGGAACTGCCCAAGTCTTGTTCCAGTGTTGATATCAGCTGCAACGTGATTGGAATTCCTTCCCGAGGTGTAATGAACCGTGTACATCTCACTTGGGCTTGTCCTTCTGCTGACATAGCATAATACTTCCAATTTTGATGAGGGTCAAAATTGATAATTTTGATATGACATTCTCATACGTTGTACGGTGGTAGCCTCAATTGATCAAATATCTCATGTACCAGTTCATCCACTTTCTTGGCTTGATCTCTGCAAATCCTGGTGCACCTCTTTCTCCATAATACAAATTGTGATATAAGCATATCTGACCTTGCCTCTTTTGGTATTTCGTTGTGCATTATTACTTGCGTCGGTGGTACCTGGAGGTTCAGGATTGCTTTCCTGTCCGGTTCCTTTTGTGCCAGAATCATATAGAGATGCAGAGTTAAAGGGCATCTATTGAACACATAGTCAACTGTTTCCTCGGACAACTTACACAAGGCACACCAGTTTAGCATTTAAAATACCCTTTTGCTTAAGTTCTCAATTGTCAGAATTTGATTTACTGCCGCAAGCCAACCGGAAACTTTCATTCTTCATGGCATGTTCAAGTCGCATACCTTGTAAGTGTCAGTGATCACAAGTGGGCCTCTTTTGATCACCGTGTACTGTACACAGTGTACATGCTCTTGAATGTAAATAGTTCGGTAGATGTACATGTTCTTGATCTCTTATCATAGCTGTGCACATGCTCTTTTGCAGGACATGGAGAGCAAGAGCGATAGGAGAATGAGGATCTGATCCATCAAATTCCATAATTAATAAAAAATAGAGTAAAACAGAAAAGGGTATTTTTGTCTTTTATCTTTTTAACCAGGATAAATCAACAATTTCATTTAATTTAACTAGAGTAAATTCCAGAGTTATTGTCTAATGGGTAAAAAAGAAAGAATTTAAAGAGTTGAGAGATAAATTAGACAAATTTAAGTGTTGAAGGGTAAATAAGAAATTAGAGAAGACCGTGAGGGTATACAAAAAATTAAGGGAAAATTAGTTATTTGCCACTCCAAAACCTTAAAATTTGAAAAATACCACCCCAAAATTAGAAATCATCCTAATGCCACTCTAAACTTAGTTAATTTTTAATTTTGCCACTTCAAATAATTAATGAGTAAAATACCCTCCCCAACTCTTTTCCCTCTATCTTTCTTTTTAATTGTGCAGAAAATGGTGAATGGCGGCACTGTTAATTTCAAACAGTTTTTTTTAATACAAATCAGGGACCTAAACAGGAAAATATTAAAAATTCCGATAAAGTGAGATCAAATTGGATATAACAAATTACCTAAATTTTTATTGATAGTAAATAGGAAAAAGAATAGGAAAACAAAAAAATAGGAAAGAATTTGTACAAATTTTCAAAAAATAAAGGTATCCACCCGGTACAACATCCACCCAGAACGTCATACCATATGAAGTCTTCTGGCTGAAAAAAAAAAGAAAAAAAAAGACAGGAATTTCCTATATATTTTTCCTGTTTTTAAAAAATTGTGCAGAAAATTGTGCAAAAAATGGTGAATGGTGGCCTGTCCACAAAAAAACTGGCTTGTAATATGTTTGGATCCGAGTCATTTATCATAGTCCAAATTCTGAATCGTGATCATTTATCACAGTCCTCTTAGTACCTCTATATTCTAAAATAACTTATCTATTTTCAAGAATTATAATAATAGTAATGCACAAAAACACTCCCTCTCTGCAAAAGCACTGGAACGAACGTATCCTGTTGTGAGTCTCCTCCTAGTGAGAACAGAGTTGCCGGGTTCATTTTGCTCTAATTCCTGAAAAAGGTTCGTATTCTTCAGTTTTGAAACGCTAGCATTGCTAAAGTTTCAAAACGAGGCAAAATGCTAGCATTTCGGACCTGATGAAATTAACGCCTTGCTTGTGAAACACTGGTGAAATTCTATTTTAGAAATTTTAATATGAAGAAAGGATCTCATTGCTAGCGTTTCAAATCTGTCGAAACACTAGCATCGTTCCAAAATATTTGGCTTTGAATGGAAATATTTTTTTATTAGATGTCACAACTGTATTTCTTTTTCTAAATGCTAGCCTTCACTATCATTGTTCCGAAACATTTGGCTATGAATGTAAATATTTTTTATTTGATGCCACAACTTAAATTTTGTTTTTCATGCTACAGATAAAAAATTGAGATGAACACGCTTCTTGTTTTCCGTACTTTTCTTTTTTTTTTCTTTTTTAAAAAAAAAAAAAACCATTTTAAAAAGGCTGGCCACCGAATCATCAAAACATTGAACCGAACAGAAATAGAAATCATTTTCAGAAAAGTTAATGGTACATCAGCAAACCTACATTTTATCAGAAAATCTATTCTCTCTGCTCCTGTGTCATTGCAAACCCCAGCAAACTCTAGCTTGGGTCAGGGTAGTATAATTCAATTTTCAGTTGTGTGAGGACCCAGTTCAGACGTTCTCACGCTTCACAGTGGATTTGGGTAAATACTTTCTTGTTCCTGGCACTTAAAGGAGCCAGTGGTGGAGCAAAGCAGAGGATTTTAACCCCTTGCATTTTTGGTAAATGATTTCCTTTTGGCATGACGTTTAGTATCTTAAGGATAGTTGTTAATTCTTATGAAGAGTATCAAAACTGCTCTAGTAGCAAATACTATTTAATGTTTTAGAATTTAACAGTAATTACACCTTAAAAAAGAAGAAGAATTTAACAGTAATTAGAATAAATGGGAGATAAAATAGAGAGTAGTTAATGGGTAGTTTTAGGATAATTAAAGTGACAAGTGGAAGAAATTAGCCATAAATTAAATAACCATGTAATTCTTGTAATCAACATGTTAAATTAAATGAATTGTTTTTTCCCTTATATCCATTTTATATTAAAATACCAAAATGTTCCACAAAGATTCTCCAATTGCTCTCAAACTGACATGGCCTACTCATTTGGGTAATGACATGCTCTGAACA
Source organism: Carex rostrata (assembly GCF_964058835.1). Classification (NCBI taxonomy): domain Eukaryota; kingdom Viridiplantae; phylum Streptophyta; class Magnoliopsida; order Poales; family Cyperaceae; genus Carex; species Carex rostrata. The sequence goes on from NC_135924.1 coordinate 6,990,023, forward strand.
TCTATTTGGTTTGGGTGTTCCTCAACATTAGCATTTATTTTCAAAGATCAATTGCTAGCACTAGTGGAAAAACTAGAATTAGGATCGGTTATATGAAACAACTGATCCTAATATTTATCTGGATCGATTTTCTTAAAAAAATTTGATCCTAAAAACTATCCAGATCGGGTTTTACAGTCAACCGATTCTAATTAGCGAACTATTAGGATCGGTTGTTTGTTAGAACCGATCATGATACTATCAGGATCGGTTTTGATAGACAATTGATCATAATAGTTCATTAATTAGGATTGGTTGTTTGTAAAAACCGATCCTGATAGTATTCGGATCGGTTCAAACAAATAACCGATCATAATAGTTCGTTAATTAGGATCGGTTGTTTATAACAACCGATCTGGATACTATTGGGATTGGTTTTTTAGAACAATTGATCCTAATAGTGCATATTAAAAGTTAATTCAGTCTGATTCTTGTCAGAATCTTTGTGTGTCTCTCTTCCTAGGCCTCGCCTCTCTTAATTAGCACAGCAGCTATCTCGCCCTACATTAATTCAGTTATCTCAGCTCTCTTTTATCAAGTACATTAATTGATCATTTTTTTTTCTCAAGTTTGCTATTAATGGAGCACCATTTATAGGCTCTGATTCGGCTCAAAACCCTAAACCCTAAATCCTATAAAATAAGTGAGCTATGATCCCCGCTCAAAATCTAAATATAGGCCTTGATTCAGCTCTTTTATTGATTCCACATGCTTTTAAATTTGAATACCTCTTCTCATTTCAAGTTTTTCTTTATATGTGGAGATTTGGATGCACATGCATATATATGCTATATATGTTATATATGCATATATGCTATATATGAGCTAATATATGAGCTATTCTTTATATGTGGAGATTTTATTTATAAGTTTGAATACCTCTTCTTATTTCAAGATTTGCATGCACACGCTTTTGAGTTTGCTATATATATGCTATATATGAGCTATTATTGAGTTTTTTTTAATTTCAAGTTCTAGGATAGCATGTTATATATATACATCTCTTAATTAGGTTTCGATCGATGGTTTAATTTTGTAGATTGTCTATTATTGAGAGATTTGGTGCAGCGATCTTCATCTCACTCGATAAGGCATCCAAAAAAAGTTGTAAGTACAACCTAAAACTCATGTTTAATTAGTTTTGTGCATTAATGTGTTTTTTTGATAAGAGTATATAGCTAGAGTACGTAGATGTATTTATATTAAGTATGTAGCTAGAGTATTGTCTTATGAGCTACAACCACATGATTAATGCCGTTAGGTCATGATACCCGTTCAAAATTAATCCATTAGGGATTAATTTTTGAATAGTCCCCGTTTTGGGACTGCTCTTTGAATACTTTGTCTCATTTAGGATGTAGCCACATGTTAGTCGTGTTTTAGCATTTAAGAAAATTTTGGCAGCATTTTTCCTTATTAGTTCCCCGAGTATTCGGGGAACTAATAAGAGAAAATGCTGCTAAAATTTTCTTAAATGCTAAAACACGACTAACATGTGGTCACTATTGTTCACACAAAAGTATGCACAAAGTTTCAGTACAGCAAGCTGTACCTTTTAACCTTGATTACACTTTTGACTCAGATTGCAAGTGTACAATCCTAATCGCGTAGTATTATCAGGTATCGATTCACAGGGATGGTTGAAACTTAACTGGACTTTACTTAAATTAAATAAACTCTAGAAGTTGCAAATGTGATTTTGGTGTTTTAAAAAGATTAATAATAATATTCAAAACAATAAATCTTTTTGGGGTTTTATTTAATAAGAATAAAAAGGCGTTTCCAGGGTTCAGATTTCATTTCTGTCCAGCCCCGAGGCATACGGCCCGTACGGATTCCCGTACAGCCCGTAGGGGACCCCGAGTTAATGCTGCAGCTACTGTTTTCTGCGTTGGTGCTAATGTTTAGGGTTTCTATCGACCAGATCTAGATACCTAACCTCAACTTTCGCATTTTGGCCTAGTACCCGATTACCGGACTCAAATACTTCCCTCTTAGATGCGTTAAACCTCAACTTTCGTATTTTGGCCTAATTTATCCAAGTTACTTGTCGGTTTACTAAAAGTATCCAAGGACTTTCGCCTCAAGGAAAGTTTCACCTTTCGGGTACTCCTTGGTTTCACCCTACTTCATATACTTTATTCGGTTGGATTAAATGTCATAGAGTTGGCTCCTAACACTTAGATGTGCGCATTCATCTAACGGGATGACTAATCGATTCAAGCAAGCACAAATAAAGCAATCAAAATACTACTCAACAAGGTAAAAACAAAGCATTCAACACAAAATCCAAGTAGCATACAAACAAAACCAAACTAGAAACTACATCTTAGCCCTAGAAACTAAAAGAAAAGAAAGCAAATAAAACAAGTAAAGATAATGATAAGGGAGCTCATGGCAAAGCTCGAGGAACGAAGAAGATCCGTCGCAAAACTCTCGTTTTTCTCCTCTCTACTTGTTCTCCAAGCCAAGCCCTCGCTCCCAAACCCTAGGTTGATCCCCCATGATGAGGAATGATCTCTCCTAGAAGGATTGTATTTATTCCATGACCTAATCCCCCTTTTTCTGGTGTGGAATATCTCCTTTAATGCCCCAGATCGCGCCCCCAGAGGCTTCCTTTTCGGCCTCCTTAAATTATGATCATTTCAGATTCCAGCTGGATTTTCCGAATTAGCGCCCTACGGGCCGTATGCCTGTGCTTTGTCTTGGAGACTTTGTGCCTCTGTTGTGGAACCTTCTCTGTGGTTGGGAAGATCTTGTACGGGCCGTACAAAATGTCATACGGGCCGTATGAAAAGTAGTCAGATCCAGTTTTTCGCCCTTTTTCCTGCAAAATACCAAACAAAGCATAGCAGTACCACATTTCATCGAAATATAAGTAAAAAGTCCACATTTATAGGCTTTAAAGCACAGGTTTCAGTGTAAATCAGGGCCGTAATTTAGATATAATATGGAGATATCAACTATTGAGACAAAGTATTCAAAGAGTGGGATAGGATGGTAACCCGGCCCCATGTAAGCTCTATTGTGAACATAATTGAGTACTCCAACCTTGTTCTTAATTAATTGTGTTTTATTATAATTGCAAATGAACCGTAGTTGGATGTACGAAACATCATGTCTATCTGATGAATATATGACAGGTGTCGAGGAATTTATCAGAGTTGCTATGGAAGATATGTAAAAAAGGGGAGTGCACTGATGTCGTGTCCTTGTCGTGATTGTAATAATGGTAAAAAAAATTTCAACCCGAACTAAGTGAGGAATCATTTTAATCCGTCGTGGATTCAAGCAAGGATATAAGTGTTGGATATGGCATGGTGAGAGTTTGCCAACTGACATAGATACTGGCTCTGAGCATCAAGAATACCATACCGGTGGAAATGACGGGAATGATCTACGAGGATTGGAAACCGACATAGGTACTCGTACTGAGCATCAGGAATACCATACCGAAGAAAATGATGATATGGTGGTAGATAGATGTGATAATTTTGATCAAATGTTACGTGATTTAAAATATGATTTTGATCATGACAAGCAGTATTGTTTATTTGAGAATTTGTACGAAGATTCTAATAAGGAATTGTATTATGGTTGTTCTAAATTTTCAAAATTGAAAGGTATATTAAAATTGTATAACCTTAAAGCATCTAACGGTTGGAGTGATAGAAGTTTTATTGAGTTAGTACAAACTTTAAAAGAAATGCTTTCGGATGGAAACGAGATATCACTTAATGTTTATGAAGCGAAAAAAATATTATGCCCAGTGGATTTGGAAGTTCAAAGAATATATGCGTGTCCAAATGATTGTATATTATATCGAAATGAGTATAAAAATCTTCACGAGTGTCCAAAATGTGGTGCATCACGTTACAAACCAAAGCAGTTAACCAGCGATAAAAGTGATGATTATAAACCGAATAAATGACCTCCGGCAAAAGCATTGTGGTACCTCCCCGTAAAACTGAGATTTAAACGTTTGTTCTCAAATGCTAAAGATGCAAAATTAGTGTGTTGGCATGCCGATAACTGGAAAAAAGACGGAAAATTATGGCACCCCGCTGATTCTCCTTAGTGGAGAAATACTGACAGAGAGTTTCCCGAATTCGGACGTGACCCGAGAAATCTTAAGCTTGGGCTGAGTGCAGATGGAATAAATCCATACAGTAGCATGAGCAGTAAGCATAGTAGTTGGCCGGTTCTATTGTGCATTTATAATCTTCCGCCTTGGTTATGTATGAAACACAAATACATCATGATGACCTTACTCATATCAGGACCCAAACAACCCAGGAACGACATAGATGTGTATCTAGCGCCATTGATCAAGGATTTAAAAGAATTATGGCAACCCGAAGTGCAGATATTTGATGCATATAGCAAGGAGAAATTCACTTTATGGGCCATGATTTTCTGCACCATTAATGATTTTCTGGCTTATGGGAATTTGTCGGGTTATACTGTCAAAGGAGAGAAAGAGTGCCCTATTTTCCTGGACGATATAGTCGATGTGCTCTAAAAATGTGTAGATGGTCATCGTAGATTTCTTCCTGCCAACCACGCACACCGAAAGAGAAAGAAAGAGTTCAATAGAAAGACCGAGAATACCAAAGTAAATTATCCGTTGACCGGTAAAGTTGTTTATTCTCGAGTGAAGGATATCAAAGTTCAATTTAGGAAATTAAAAAAAGGTGGTGAGAAAGAAAGAGGCACCGAAAATTAGTTGGAAGAAGAGGTCAATATTCTGGAATTTACCATACTGGGAGCACTTACAGGTTCGACATTGTCTCGATGTGATGCATGTGGTTAAAAATGTGTGTGATAGCCTCGTTGGAATATTATTGAATATTTCGGGTAAGACTAAGGACGGTATCAATGCTCGAAAAGACATGCAATTCTTCAACATATGGCCGGATCTACAACTAGCAGAGAAGGAAAAAGAAAATGGGAAATTTTGTACATATCTAAAACCCGCAATGCATACGCTATCGAAAGAAGAGAAGAAAAGCTTATGTGAATGTCTTCCATCTATATATTTTTCAAATATTAAAAACCTAGTTTCACTAGAAGATTTAAAATTGACAGGAATGAAGTCTCACGACTGTCATGTTTTAATGACACAGCTTCTTCAACGCCATCGTGAGTTAGGCAAACCATCACGAAGCTTTGTTTTTTCTTTAACGTCATTTGTTGCAAAGTAACTAATCCTAATACATTAGATGCTCTACAGAAGGAGGTTGTTGTGACTCTTTGCCATCTTGAAATGTATTTTCTGCCGTCTTTTTTTGATATTATGGTTCATTTAATCGTTCACCTAATTAGATAAATTAAGATCTGTGGACCTGTTTTATTATGGTACATGTATCCGTTCGAGAGATACATGGAATTGTTAAAGGCATATGTCAGGAACCGATATCGTCCTGAGGGCAGCATTGTAAGAGCTTATGCTGCCGAAGAGGTTATTGAGTTTTGTACTAATTATATGGATGATGTCAAAGCTATTAGCATCTCTAAATCTCGGCACAAGGGTAGACTTCACAGGGTAGGCACAATTGGTTCGAAATTATTCATGCCCGATATTAAAACGATGTCACTAGCACATTTCCATGTTTTGCAACACCTCATTGACGTTCATCCTTTCTGGGACGAGCATATGACTCTCTTGCGGCAACAAAATCCTAAGAAATCCGACAAGTGGTTGATCGGTGAACACAATAAAAAGTTTGAAGGATGGTTTACATGTAGAGTTATACAAGCTCCAGAGGGAGAAAACATTAAAGAAACTATCAAATTGTAGGCTCTTGGTCCAGTCCATGTCGTGAGGACCTTCCAAGGATATGATATCAACGGGTATACATTTTACACAAGAAATCAAAATTCAAATAGTATCGTGCAAAACAGTGGAGTGATGTTAGTAGCCATTTCGAGTAATTTTTCAGATCCTAAAGGTGCCAGACCATTGCATGCATCGATGTCATATTACGGGTATATTGAAGAAATTTGAGAGCTAGATTACAGAAGATTTAAGATCTCGTTATTTATTTGTAAATGGGTCGATAACCGTAGGGGGGTTAAAGTCGACGACGATGGTTTTATTTTGGTGGATTTCAGTAAGGCTGGATACAAGGATGATCCATTTATACTTCCAAGACAAGCCACGCAAGTGTTCTACGTAACTGATCCGGTTGATCGTTCAAGACATGTTATGCTCTCTGGGAAAAGATATATCATCGGTATTAATAATGTGGACAACAAATAAGCGTACGATTATTTTAATGAGATACCACCGTTTTCCACTGGCATGACATCTTTACCAACCGATGAGGATAACGAAACAAGTCACATGCGCAGCGATCATAATGAAGGAGAATGGATTGAAGAAGTTCCCATTGGCAACAATCCCTAAATTTTTATTAGTATGTCATATAAAAATAAATTTAATATTCTTCAATATTGATGACTTAAGGAATTTTTTTTTTTTTTCAAGATGCATTGAAACACTGGACAATGGAAAGCATGCAAGTTATTCTTCAATATTCATGACTTTTGTAATTGATGTTATTAGGTTTTTTTGTAACTTTTTTTTCCATGTTATATGTAATTTAATTAGTAGCTTATTTTTAAAAAATTTAATGTTATTTTTTTTGGCTGTTTTAAACAAATCTTTCAGAAATAATATAATTTTTAGAAAACTAACCCATATTTAGTAGCTTATTTTTTGCCAGATAATTTATTAAAAAATTAATCCATATTTGAATAATATAAAACATTAGGATCGGTTGATTACTGACTTATTTTTTTTTTTTTCAGGAATGCATTGAAACACTGGACGACGGGCCATGCAAGTTATTCTTCAATATTTATGACTTTTGTAATTCATGTTAGTATTTCTTAATTGTAACTTTTTTTTTCATGTTATATGTAATTTATTAGCTTATTTTTTAATTTTTAATGTTATTTTTAGTATCTTATTTTATTTCATGTTATAAGTAGTTTTTAAGTTTTAATTTTCATGTAACTTATTTTTTTTGTTGTTTTAAACAAATTTTTCAGAAATATATTATTAAATAAGATAATATAATACTATAATAGTAAATATAAAGGATTAGGATCGGTTATTTACTAAAACCGATCCAGATAACTATCAGGATAAACCGATCCAGATAACTATCAGGATCGGTTATTAGTAAATAACTGATCTTGATTAAGGGTATTAGGATCGGTTATTTACTAATAACCGATCCTGATAGTTATCTGGATCGGTTTTAGTAAATAACCGGTTATTACTAAATAACCGATCCTTATGTTTTATATTTTTATAAATTTTATAAATTTTACAAATAAATCTTATCTTATAAATTTTTGTTAGTTTGAAAATATAGAAATATAAAAATAAACTTCTTAAAATAATTGATAAGGTAATTTATAATTTATACCATGATTTATGAAATAATTTTTATAAAATGTTTAAGATAATTTATAAGTTATAGAATAATTTATGAAATAATTTATAAAATAATTTATAAAATTTATAAGAAATATAAAGGATAAGAAACGGTTATTTACTAATAACCGATCCATATAAATATCAGGATCGGTTATTAGTAAATAACCGATCTTGATTAAGGGTATTACGAGTGGTTGTAAATGCCCTATTATCTGGCCATATAATAACACTACTTGGGTGCTCCAAACACCTTTAATTGGAGTATTGTATTAGGGTTGTAAATGCCCTATTACCTTGCCATATAGAGACACCACTAGAGACCTACAAAAACCATCAATTGGAGTGTTGTATTAGGGTTTTAATGCCTAATTATCTTGCCATATAGACACACAACTAGAGTTCTCCAAGCACCTTCAATTCGAGTGTTGTATTAGGGTTATAAATGCCATATTACCTGGCCATATAGGGACACTAGTAGAGTGCTCCAAACAACTTCAATTGGTGTGTTGTATTAGGGTTTTAAATGCCCTATAATATTGCCATATAGAGACACCATTAGAGAGCTCCAATCACCATCAATTAGAGTGTTGTATTAAGGCTGTAAATGCCCTATTAGCTACCCATATAAAGACGCTACTAGAGTGCTCCAAACACCTTCAACTGTTGTGTTATATTAGAATAGTAAATGCCCTATTATCATGCCATATAGATACACTACTATAGAGTGCTCCAAACAACTTCAATTGGAGTATTTTATTAGGGTTTTAAATGCCTTATTGTCTTGCCATATAGAGACACTAAAAGAGTCCTCCAAGCACTTTCAATTGGAGTGTTGTATTAGGGTTGTAAATGCCCCATTATCATGCTATATAGAGCACTACTAGAGAGCTCCTATCACCATCAATTAGAGGGTTGTATTAGGATTGTAAATGTCCAAGTATCTTGCCATATAAAGACTCTACTAGAGTTTTTCAAATACATTCAATTGGAGCATTGCATTAGGGTTGTAAATGTCCTATTATCTTGCCATCTTAAGACACTAGTAGAGTGCTCCAAGCACCGTCAATTGAAGTGTTGTATTAGGATTGTAAATGCCCAATTATATTGCCAACTTGAGACATTACAGGAGTGCTCCAAACACCTTCAATAGGAGTGTTGTATCAGGGTTGTATGCACTATTATCATGCCATATATAAACATGACTAGAGTGCTCAAAACACCTTCAATTGGAGTGTTGTATTAGGGTTGTAAATGCCCTATTATCTTGCCATATAGAGACACCACTAGAGTGCTCCAAACACCTTCAATTGGAGTGTCGTATTTGGGTTGCAAATGCCCTATTATCTTACCATATAAAGACACTACAAGAGTGCTCCAAAGACCTTCAATTGGAGTGTCATATTAGGGTTGTAAAAGCCCGATTATCTTGCCATAGAGAGACACTACAAGAGTGCTCCAAAGACCTTCAATTGGAGTATCGTATTAGGGTTGTAAAAGTCCGATTATCTTGCCATATAGAGACACTAGAAGAGTGCTCCTAACACATTCAATTGGGGTGTTGTATTTGGGATGTAAATGCCCTATGATGTTGCCATATAGAGACACTACAAGAGTGCTCCAAACACCTTCAATTGGAGTGTCGCATTAGGGTTGTAATTATTATCTTGCCATATAGAGGCACTACATGAGTGCTCCTAACACCTTCAATTGGGGTGTTGTATTAGGTATGTAAATGCCCTTTTATCTTGCCATATAGAGGCACTACTAGAGTGCTCCAAACACGTTCAACTGGAGTGTTGTATTAGGGTTGTAAATGCCCTATTATCATGCGATATAGAGGCACTACAAGAGTGCTCCAAACACCGTCAATTGAAGTGTTTCGTACTAGGGTTGTAAATGCCCTATTATCTTGCCATAAAGAGACACTACTAGGGTGCTCCAAACACCTTCAAGTGGAGTGTTGTATTAAGGTTGTAAATAGCCTATTATATTGCTATATAGAGGTACTACAGGAGTGCTCCAAACACCTTCAATTGAAGTGTTGCATTAGGGTTATAAATGCCTTAATATATTGCAATATAGAGGCACTACAGAAGTGCTCCACACACCTTCAATTGGAGTGTTGCATTAGGGTTGTAAATGCCCTATTATCTTGCCATATAGAGACAGTACTAGAGTGCCCCAAACACCATCAATTGGGTGTTGTATTAGGGTTGTAAATGCCCTATTATCTTGCCATATAGAGACACGTCAAGAGTGCTACAAACACTTTCAATTGGAGTGTCGTATTAGCGTTGTAAATGCCCTATTATGTTGCCATATAGATACACTACATGAGTGCTCCTAACATCTTCAATTGGAGTGTTATATTAAGGTTGTAAATGTCCTATTATTTTTCCATATATAGGCACTAGAGGAGTGCGCCAAACACCTTCAATTGGAGCGTTGCATTAGGGTTATAAATGCCGTATTATCTTGCCATATAGAGACACTACTAGAGTTTTCCAAATAACTTTAATTGGAGTGTCATATTTGGGTTGTAAATGCCCTATTATCTTGCCATATAAAGGCAATACAGCAGTGCTCCAATCACCTTCAATTGGAGTGTTGTATTAGGGTTGTAAATGCCCTATTATCTTGCAATATTGAGACAGTACAAGAGTGCTCCAAACAGATTCAACTGAAGTGTTTTAGGGTTGTAAATGCCATATTATCTTGCCATATAGAGACACTACAGGAGTGCTCGAAACACCATCAATTGGAGTGTCGTATTTGGGTTGTAAATGCCCAATTATCTTGCCATTTATAGACACTACAAGAGTGCTCCTAACACCTTCAATTGGAGTGTTGTATTAGGGTTGTAAATGCGCTATTATCTTGTCATAAGAGACACTTCTTGAGTGCTCCAAGCACCTGCAATTCGAGTGTTGTATCAGGGTTTTAAATGCACTATTATCATACCATATATAGGCACGACTAGAGTGCTCCAAACATCTTCAATTGGAGTGTTGTATTAGGGTTGGAAATGCCATATTATCTTGCCATATATAGACACCACTAAAGTGCACCAAACGCCTTCAATTGGAGTGTCGTATTTGGGAAGTAAATGCCCTATTATCATACCATATAGAGACACTACAAGAGTGCTCCAAAGACCTTCAATTAGAGTGTAGAATTAGGGTTGTAAAAGCCCGATTATCTTGCCATAGAGAGAGACACTACAACAGTGCTCCTAACACCTTTAATTGGGGGTTTGTATTAGGTATGTAAATGCCCTTTTATCTTGTCATATAGATGCTCTACAGGAGTACTTGAAAAAACTTCAATTGGTGTTTTGCATTAGGGTTACAAATGCCGTATTATCTTGCCATATAGAGGCACTACTAGAGTGCTCCAAACAACTTCAACTGGTGTGCTGTATTAGGGTTGTAAATGCCCTATTATCTTGCCATATAGAGACACATCAAGAGTGCTACAAACACTTTCAATTGGAGTGTCGTATTAGCGTTGTAAATGCCCTATTATCTTGCCATATAGAGACACTTCAAGAGTGCTCGAAACACTTTCAATTTGAGTGTTGTATTAGGGTTGTAAATGCCCTATTATCTTGCCATATAGAGACACTACAGGTGTGCTCGAAACACCATCAATTGTAGTGTCGTATTTGGGTTGTAAATATCCAATTATCTTGCCATTTATAGACACTACAAGAGTGCTCCTAGCACCTTCAATTCGAGTGTTGTATCAGTGTTGTAAATGCACTATTGTCATGCCTTATATAGACACGACTAGAGTGCTCCAAACACCTTCAACTGGAGTTTTGCATTAGGGTTGTAAATGCCCAATTATCTTTCCATATAGAGACACTACATTAGTGCTCCTAAAACCTTCAATGGGAGTGTTATATTAAGGTTGTAAATGCCCTATTATCTTGCCATATAGAGACTCTACAGGAGTGCTCGAAACACCATCAATTGGAGTGTCGTATTTGGGTTGCAAATGCCCTATTATCTTACCATATAAAGACACTACAAGAGTGCTCCAAAGACCTTCAATTGGAGTGTCATATTAGGGTTGTAAAAGCCCGATTATCTTGCCATAGAGAGACACTACAAGAGTGCTCCAAAGACCTTCAATTGGAGTATCGTATTAGGGTTGTAAAAGTCCGATTATCTTGCCATATAGAGACACTAGAAGAGTGCTCCTAACACATTCAATTGGGGTGTTGTATTTGGGATGTAAATGCCCTATGATGTTGCCATATAGAGACACTACAAGAGTGCTCCAAACACCTTCAATTGGAGTGTCGCATTAGGGTTGTAATTATTATCTTGCCATATAGAGGCACTACATGAGTGCTCCTAACACCTTCAATTGGGGTGTTGTATTAGGTATGTAAATGCCCTTTTATCTTGCCATATAGAGGCACTACTAGAGTGCTCCAAACACGTTCAACTGGAGTGTTGTATTAGGGTTGTAAATGCCCTATTATCATGCGATATAGAGGCACTACAAGAGTGCTCCAAACACCGTCAATTGAAGTGTTTCGTACTAGGGTTGTAAATGCCCTATTATCTTGCCATAAAGAGACACTACTAGGGTGCTCCAAACACCTTCAAGTGGAGTGTTGTATTAAGGTTGTAAATAGCCTATTATATTGCTATATAGAGGTACTACAGGAGTGCTCCAAACACCTTCAATTGAAGTGTTGCATTAGGGTTATAAATGCCTTAATATATTGCAATATAGAGGCACTACAGAAGTGCTCCACACACCTTCAATTGGAGTGTTGCATTAGGGTTGTAAATGCCCTATTATCTTGCCATATAAAGGCACTACAGGAGTGCTCCAATAACCTTCAATTGGGGTGTTCCATTAGGGTTATAAATGCCTTATTATCTTTCCATATAGAGACAGTACTAGAGTGCCCCAAACACCATCAATTGGGTGTTGTATTAGGGTTGTAAATGCCCTATTATCTTGCCATATAGAGACACGTCAAGAGTGCTACAAACACTTTCAATTGGAGTGTCGTATTAGCGTTGTAAATGCCCTATTATGTTGCCATATAGATACACTACATGAGTGCTCCTAACATCTTCAATTGGAGTGTTATATTAAGGTTGTAAATGTCCTATTATTTTTCCATATATAGGCACTAGAGGAGTGCGCCAAACACCTTCAATTGGAGCGTTGCATTAGGGTTATAAATGCCGTATTATCTTGCCATATAGAGACACTACTAGAGTTTTCCAAATAACTTTAATTGGAGTGTCATATTTGGGTTGTAAATGCCCTATTATCTTGCCATATAAAGGCAATACAGCAGTGCTCCAATCACCTTCAATTGGAGTGTTGTATTAGGGTTGTAAATGCCCTATTATCTTGCAATATTGAGACAGTACAAGAGTGCTCCAAACAGATTCAACTGAAGTGTTTTAGGGTTGTAAATGCCATATTATCTTGCCATATAGAGACACTACAGGAGTGCTCGAAACACCATCAATTGGAGTGTCGTATTTGGGTTGTAAATGCCCAATTATCTTGCCATTTATAGACACTACAAGAGTGCTCCTAACACCTTCAATTGGAGTGTTGTATTAGGGTTGTAAATGCGCTATTATCTTGTCATAAGAGACACTTCTTGAGTGCTCCAAGCACCTGCAATTCGAGTGTTGTATCAGGGTTTTAAATGCACTATTATCATACCATATATAGGCACGACTAGAGTGCTCCAAACATCTTCAATTGGAGTGTTGTATTAGGGTTGGAAATGCCATATTATCTTGCCATATATAGACACCACTAAAGTGCACCAAACGCCTTCAATTGGAGTGTCGTATTTGGGAAGTAAATGCCCTATTATCATACCATATAGAGACACTACAAGAGTGCTCCAAAGACCTTCAATTAGAGTGTAGAATTAGGGTTGTAAAAGCCCGATTATCTTGCCATAGAGAGAGACACTACAACAGTGCTCCTAACACCTTTAATTGGGGGTTTGTATTAGGTATGTAAATGCCCTTTTATCTTGTCATATAGATGCTCTACAGGAGTACTTGAAAAAACTTCAATTGGTGTTTTGCATTAGGGTTACAAATGCCGTATTATCTTGCCATATAGAGGCACTACTAGAGTGCTCCAAACAACTTCAACTGGTGTGCTGTATTAGGGTTGTAAATGCCCTATTATCTTGCCATATAGAGACACATCAAGAGTGCTACAAACACTTTCAATTGGAGTGTCGTATTAGCGTTGTAAATGCCCTATTATCTTGCCATATAGAGACACTTCAAGAGTGCTCGAAACACTTTCAATTTGAGTGTTGTATTAGGGTTGTAAATGCCCTATTATCTTGCCATATAGAGACACTACAGGTGTGCTCGAAACACCATCAATTGTAGTGTCGTATTTGGGTTGTAAATATCCAATTATCTTGCCATTTATAGACACTACAAGAGTGCTCCTAGCACCTTCAATTCGAGTGTTGTATCAGTGTTGTAAATGCACTATTGTCATGCCTTATATAGACACGACTAGAGTGCTCCAAACACCTTCAACTGGAGTTTTGCATTAGGGTTGTAAATGCCCAATTATCTTTCCATATAGAGACACTACATTAGTGCTCCTAAAACCTTCAATGGGAGTGTTATATTAAGGTTGTAAATGCCCTATTATCTTGCCATATAGAGACTCTACAGGAGTGCTCGAAACACCATCAATTGGAGTGTCGTATTTGGGTTGCAAATGCCCTATTATCTTACCATATAAAGACACTACAAGAGTGCTCCAAAGACCTTCAATTGGAGTGTCATATTAGGGTTGTAAAAGCCCGATTATCTTGCCATAGAGAGACAATTCTTGAATGCTCCGAGCACATTCAATTCGAGTGTCGTATCAATGTTGTAAATGCACTATTGTCATGCCATATATAAACACGACTAGAGTGCTCCAAACACCTTCAACTGGAGTTTTGCATTAGGGTTGTAAATGCCCAATTATCTTTCCATATAGAGACACTACATGAGTGCTCCTAACACCTTCAATGGGAGTGTTATATTAAGGTTGTTAATGCCCTATTATCTTGCCATATAGAGACTCTACAGGAGTGCTCGAAACACCATCAATTGGAGTGTCGTATTTGGGTTGTAAATGCCCAATTATCTTGCCATTTATAGACACTACAAGAGTGCTCCTAACTCCTTCAATTGGATTGTTGTATTAGAGATGTAAATGTCCTATTATCTTGCCATATAGAGACACTTCTTGACTGCTCCAAGCACCTTCAATTCGAGTGTTGTATCAGGGTTGAAAATGCACTATTATCATGCCATATATAGACCCGACCAGAGTGCTCCAAACACCTTCAACTGGAGTGTTGCATTAGGGTTGTAAATGCCATATTACCTTGCCATATAGAGACTCAACATGGGTGCTCCTAACACCTTCAATTGAAGTGTTATATTAAGGTTATAAATGCCCTATTATCTTGCCAAATAGAGACACTACTAGAGTTTTCCAAATAACTTCAATATTTGTGTCGTATTTGGGATGTAAAATGCCATATTATCTTGCCATATATAGACACTACAAGAGTGCTCCAAACAGATTCAACTGAAGTGTTGTATTAGGGTTGTAAATGTCATATTATCTTGCCATATAGAGACACTACAGGAGTGCTCGAAACACCATCAATTGGAGTGTCGTATTTGGGTTGTAAATGCCCAATTATCTTGCCATTTATAGACACTACAAGAGTGCTCCTAACTCCTTCAATTGGTGTGTCGTATTAGCGTTATAAATGCCCTATTATCTTGCCATATAGAGACACTTCAAGAGTGCTCGAAACACTTTCAATTGGAGTGTCGTATTAGCGTTGTAAATGCCCTATTATCTTGCCATATATAGACACTACAAGAGTGCTCCTAACACCTTCAATTGCAGTGTTATATTAAGGTTGTAAATGCCCTATTATCTTGCTATATAGAGACTCTACAGGAGTGCTCCAAGCACCATTAATTGGAGTGTCGTATTTGGGTTGTAAATGCCCAATTATCTTGCCATTTATAGACACTACAAAAGTGCTCCTAACGCCTTCAATTGGAGTGTTGTATTAGAGATGTAAATGCCCTATTATCTTGCCATATAGAGACAATTCTTGAGTGCTCCAAGCACCTTCAATTCGAGTGTTGTATCAGTGTTATAAATGCACTATTGTCATGCCATATATAGACACGACTAGAGTGCTCCAAACACCTTCAACTGGAGTGTTGCATTAGGGTTGTAAATGCCCTATTATCTTTCCATATAGAGACACTACATGAGTGCTCCTAACACCTTCAATTGGAGTGTTATATTAAGGTTGTAAATGCCCTTTTATCTTGCCATATAGAGACACTACATGAGTGCTCCTAACACCTTCAATGGGAGTGTTATATTAGGGTTGTAAATGCCCTATTATCTTGCCATATAGAGCCACTACAGGAGTGCTCGAAACACCATCAATTGGAGTGTCGTATTTGGGTTGTAAATACCCTATTATCTTGCCATTTATAGACACTACAGGAGTGCTCCTAACACCTTCAATTGGAGTGCCGTATTTGGGTTGTAAATGCCCTATTATCTTGTCATATAGAGACACTTCTTGGGTGCTCCAAGCACCTGCAATTCGAGTGTTGTATCAGGGTTTTAAATGTACAATTATCATGCCATATATAGGCACGACTAGAGTGCTCCAAACACCTTCAATTGGAGTGTTGTATTAGGGTTGCAAATGCCCTATTATCTTGCCAGATAGGCACACTACTAAAGTGCACCAAACAACTTCAA
Organism: Carex rostrata; assembly: GCF_964058835.1. Taxonomy (NCBI): domain Eukaryota; kingdom Viridiplantae; phylum Streptophyta; class Magnoliopsida; order Poales; family Cyperaceae; genus Carex; species Carex rostrata. The sequence goes on from NC_135924.1 coordinate 7,006,341, forward strand.
TTGGAGTGTCGTATTTGGGAAGTAAATGCCCTATTATCATACCATATAAAGACACTACAAGAATGCTCCAAAGACCTTCAATTCGAGTGTAGTATTAGGGTTGTAAAAGCCCGATTATCTAGCCATAGAGAGAGATACTACAACAGTGCTCCAAACACCTTCAACTGGTGTGCTGTATTAGGGTTGTAAATGCCCTATTATCTTGCCATATAGAGACACATCAAGAGTGCTACAAACACTTTCAATTGGAGTGTCGTATTAGCGTTGTAAATGCCCTATTATCTTCCCATATAGAGACACTACTTGAGTGCTCGAAACACTTTCAATTGGAGTTTCGTATTAGCGTTGTAAATGCCCTATTATCTTGCCATATAGAGGCACTATAGAAGTGCGCCAAACACCTTCAATCGGAGCGTTGCATTAGGGTTATAAATACCGTATTATCTTGACATATAGATACAGTACTAGAGTGCTCCAAACACCTTCAACTGGTGTGTTGTATTAGGGTTGTAAATGCCCTATTATCTTGCCATATAGAGACATTACTAGAGTTTTCCAAATAACTTCAATTGGAGTGTCGTATTTGGGTTGTAAATGCCATATTATCTTGCCATATATAGACACTACAAGAGTACTCCTAACACGTTCAATTGGAGTGTTGTATTATTGTTGTAAATGCCCTATTATCTTGCCATATAGAGACACTTCAAGAGTGATGTTCGCACAGAATATATGCTACAAAGTTTCGGTATAGCAAGCTATACCTTTTAAACCTTTGTTATACTCTGTCAAATCAGATAGCAAGTCTACTATCCTATCGATATGTATGCTCAGGTATCGATCCACAGGGACGAAAGAAAATGACCGGACTTATCGTAAAATTACTTAAGATTCTAGAAGTGAGAGAAATTGGTTTGATTTAGTTCTAACAATTCTACTGATTTATGACAAGTTTAAAAGACAATAAAAGAGAATTAAAGTTGTTTTCAATTGATAGAAAGGCGTTTCCAGGGTTCAGATTTCATTTCTGTTCAGCCCCGAGGCATACGGCCCGTACAGATTCCCGTACGGTCCGTATGGGACCTCGAGTTAATGTTGCAGCTACTGTTTTCTGCGTTGATACTAATGTTTAGGGTTTCTATCGACCAGATCTTGATACCTAACCTCAACTTTCGCATTTTGGCCTAGTACCCGATTACCGGACTCAAATACTTCCCTCTTAGATGCGTTAAACCTTAACTTTCGCATTTTAGCCTAATTTATCTAAGTTACTTGTTGGTTTACTAAAAGTATCCAAGGACTTTTCGCCTCAAGGAAAGTTTCACATTTCGGGTACTCCTTGGTTTCACCCTACTTCATATACTTTATTCGGTTGGATTAAATGTCATAGACTTGGCTCCTAACACTTAGATGTGCGCATTCATCTAACGGGATGACTAATCAATTCAAGCAAGCACAAATAAAGCAATCAAAATACTACACAACAAGGTAAAAACAAAGCATTCAACACAAAATCCAAGTAGCATGCAAACAAAGCCAAACTAGAAACTACATCTTAGCCCTAGAAACAAAGTAAATTAGCTACTCATGTTTACAAGATAACACAAATAACAAGAAATGAAAGGGTTCATGACAACACAGTGGAAAATCCGAAGATCCGTTGCAAACTCGCGTTTTTCCCCTCTCTTCCTCTTTTCCTCCTCTTGTTTTTGCTCTAGGAAAGATTGTCCAGATTCAATGACCCAATCCCCTTTTTTCTGCTGTGGAATATCTCCTTTAATGCCTCAGATCACGTCCCTAGAGGCTTCCTTTTCGGCCTCCTTAAATTATGCTCATTTTAGATTCCAGCTGGATTTTCCGAATTAGCGTCGTACAGTCCGTACGTGATCCGGTACGGACCGTATTCCTGTGCTTTGACTTGGAGACTTTGTGCCTCTGTTGTGGAACCTTCTGTGTGGTTGGGTAGATCTTGTACGGTCCGTACAGAATGTCATACGGACCGTATGAAAAGTAGTCAGATCCAGTTTTTCGCCCTTTCTCCTACAAAATACCAAACAAAGCATAGCAGGACCACATTTCAAAGTAAAAAGTCCATATTTATAGGCTTTAAAGCACAGGTTTCAGTGTAAATCAGGGTCGTAATTTAGATATAATATGGAGATATCAACTATTGAGACAAACACTTTCAATTGGAGTGTCGTATTAGCGTTGTAAATCCCCTATTATCTTGCCATATAGAGACACTTCAAGAGTGCTACAAACACTTTTAATTGGAGTGTCGTATTATTAGCGTTGTAAATACCCTATTATGTTGCCATATAGAGACACTACAAGAGTGTTCCTAACACCTTCAATTGGAGTGTTGTATTAAGGTTGTAAATACCCTATTATCTTGCCATATAGAGGCACTACAGGAGTGCGCAAAACACCTTCAATTGGAGCATTGCATTAGGGTCATAAATGCCGTATTATCTTGCCATATAGAGGCGCTACTAGAGTGCTCCAAACACCTTCAACTGGTGTGCTGTATTAGGGTTGTATATGCCTTATTATCTTGCCAAATATAAACACTAATAGAGTTTTCCAAATAACTTTAATTGGAGTGTCGTATTTAGGTTGTATTAGCGTTGTAAATGCCCTATTATCTTGCCATATAGAGACACTTCAAGAGTGCTCGAAACACTTTCAACTGGAGTGCCGCATTAGGGTTGTAAATGCCATATTATCTTGCCATATAGAAACACTACTAGAGTTTTCCAAATAACTTCAATTGGAGTGTCGTATTTGGGTTGTAAATGCCATATTATCTTTCCATATATAGACACTACAAGAGTGCTCCTAACACGTTCAATTGGAGTGTCTTATTAGCGTTGTAAATGCCCTATTATCTTGCCATATAAAGACACTTCAAGAGTGCTCGAAACACTTTCAATTGGAGTGTCGTATAAGCGTTGTAAATGCCCTGTTATCTTGCCATATAGAGACACTTCAAGAGTGCTCGAAACACTTTCAATTGGAGTGTCGTATTAGTGTTGTAAATGCCCTATTATCTTGCCATATAGAGACACTACAGGAGTTGTATTTGTGTTGTAAATGCCCTATTATCTTGCCATATAGAGACACTACAGGAGTGCTCGAAACACCATCAATTGGAGTGTCGTATTTGGGTTCTAAATGCCTAATTATCTTGCCATTTATAGACACTACAAGAGTGCTCCTAACACGTTCAATTGGAGTGTTGTATTAGGGTAGTAAATGCCCTATTATCTTGTCATATAGAGACACTTCTTGGGTGCTCCAAACACCTGCAATTCGAGTGTTGTATCAGGGTTTTAAATGCACTATTATCATGCCATATATAGGCACGACTAGAGTGCTCCAAACACCTTCAACTGGTGTGCTGTATTAGGGTTGTAAATGCCCTATTATCTTGCCATATAGAGACACATCAAGAGTGCTACAAACACTTTCAATTGGAGTGTCGTATTAGCGTTGTAAATGCCCAATTATCTTGCCATATAGAGACACTTCAAGAGTGCTCGAAACATTTTCAATTGGAGTGTCGTATTAGCGTTTGAAATGTCCTATTATCTTGCCATATAGAGACACTACTTGAGTGCTCCTAACACCTTCAATTGGAGTGTTATATTAAGGTTGTAAATGCTCTATTATCTTGCCGAGTGCGCCAAACACCTTCAATCGGAGCGTTGCATTAGGGTTATAAATACCGTATTATCTTGACATATAGATACAGTACGAGAGTGCTCCAAACACCTTCAACTGATGTGTTTTATTAGGGTTGTAAAGCACCTTCAATTCGAGTATTGTATTAGGGTTGTAAATGCACTATTATCATGTCATATATAGACATGACTTGATTGCTCCAAACACCTTCAACTGGAGTGTTGTATGAGGGTTTTTAATGCCCTATTATCTTGCGATATAGGGACACCACTAGAGAGCTCCAATCACCATCAATTAGAGTGTTATATTAGGATTGTAGAGCCGAATTATCTTGCCATATAGAGACTCCACTAGAGTTTTTGAAATAACATCAATTGGAGTGTTGCAGTAGGGTTATAAATGCCTTATTATCTTGCCATGTAGAAACACTACTAGAGTGCTCCAAACACTTTCAGCTGGAGTGCTGTATTAGGGTTGTAAATGCCCTATTATCTTGCCAAATAGAGACACTACAAGAGTGCTCCTAACACCTTCAATTGGGGTGTTGTATTAGGGTTGTAAATGCCATATTATCTTGCCATATAGAGACACTACATGACTGCTCCTAACACCTTCAATTAGAGTGTTGTATTAAGGTTGTAAATGCCATATTATCTTGCCATATAGAGGCACGACAGGAGTGCACCAAGCACCTTCAATTGGAACGTTGCATTAGGGTTGTAAATGCCACTACAGGAGTGCACCAAACACCTTCAATTGGAATGTTGCATTAGGGTTATAACTGCCGTATTATCTTGCCATATAGAGACACCACTAGAGTGGTCTAAACACCTTCAGCTAGACTGTTGTATAGGGGTTGTAAATGCCCTATTATCTTGCCATATAGAGGCACTACAGGAGGGCGCCAAACACCTTGAATTGGAGCATTGCATTAGGGTTATAAATGCCCTATTATGTTGCCATATAAATACACTACTAGAGTGCTCCAAACACCTTCAACTGGAGTGTTACATTAGGGTTGTAAATGTCCTATTATCTTGCAAAATGCGGTATGCGGAAGGTATGCGGAAGGGCACCGCATACCGCATATACGGTATGCGGCCGCATATGCGGATTTTTATGCGGACTAATATATGCGGATTTTAAAATAAGAATTAATATATAATTTGTCTCATTATATGCATAATCTCACAACAAAAATAAAAATAAAAACATAAATGTGAAATAGTGATCTAGCAAACATAAATGTAAAAATACAAAAATAAAAATACAAACATAAAAATAAAAATCACAACATACAAACAACATAATACAAACATAAATTTCATAGCAATCTAGCAAACATAAATGCCACAACTCACAAGTCAAAGTCACAAATCACAACAGAATACAAATAGATCTAAATAAAACATAAGTTAGTCTCAAAAGTACTAAATTACCCTTCTAAATAAATAAAACATAAATGTGAAATAGTGATCTAGCAAACATAAATGCATGCTTTCTTTAATTGAAAAAAGGTAAATGTTTTCTTGCACTTAAGGGGGGCAGTGGTAGTCAGTAGCTAGAGCACAACAAGAGGATTCTAACCCATTGCATTTTGGAAAATCCTTTCTTTTTGGCATGACTTTTAGTTATGCTAAGTGCCACGATCTCATATCATGATTCGTGACTGGGAACAATTCTTTTTTTTTTGATATCCAGGTAGCGACTACTAGGTGCACAATAATAGATGTGTTTACAACTTCATAATCTAAAGAAAAAATAAAAATAAAAGAACAACCCCCGTCCCCTTCAATCAACCAAGTATAGCTACACCTCTACAACATTTCAACCACATTTCTGTCTCTTCCTTGATATCACGTGCCAACAACCATGGTGGTTTGCATTGACGCCTGAAAATATATGCATTCCGTTGTTTCCACACACCCCATAGAACAACCATAACCCGGGTCATCCATACCCGTTTAGACTCCCTGCCTACCACCTTGTAACTACTCCAAGATGCCTCCCACAACCTATCTGCCGAAACATCCCTTGCTCTACTCTTGAATCAGATTAAGGATTTTATTCCTAGGATTATTCCTGCCTAAAAAAGGTTCATCCCTTGCTCTACCTAAGCTAAACATACTATTTACTATAAGCACTTCATCATCTTTGATACTAAGATCATCAATACAAATGGAGTCCCACTGTGTGGCGATCCCTTGATACTCAAAAGGAACCCCAAAACTTCGAGCATAATTTTCCAACCTCCTTCCTATCTCATTGATTCTTTCAGCAGGGTGAAAGCCCGGCCGAGGCAAATCTACCCCTATAATTCGGAGTATTTGGGGCCCATATTTTCTTTTTGCAAGTGATTGAATTAAAGATGGCCATTGGAATCCATGAGTAATGCCAAAATCAACTACATGGATTTTCGATGCATTGCCTGTGGCACCGAGTATACTCTCATTAGCAAAATGATATGAAACCCTTATGACCGGGGATACCCTCGTCAACATATAATAGGCCTTCAGATAGTCAATGGTGCGTACCTGCATTGTGACATATTGATGATAAGCCACACTTCCTGTACCAGCCAAGCGTGCCTCTAGTCCATCAACAAGAATGCATGCAAGCCTTTGGATCCCATCTCCAATAGGAGATGCTTCCTTCCTTATTTGTTTTATAAGTTCACTAGCAATCTTGCTATCATTCATAGATATCGCCTTAGCACAGGAGATGAGGTGTTTTCTGATATTGATATGGATGTGTTGGTTTTGATTCTCACTATATGATTTTGCTTCGAGCTCCTCGATTTCTCTTAGGCTAGATATTTCTTCTCTTGGACAGTTTGTCCCGTTGTACAGTAGTACTTTATCAAACACCTCATCTCTAATTGTTTCCTCACTATAGACCATTGGTATTTTGCAATTCGTCCCTCCAAAAGGTCCAAGTCTACATCATTTGTATTCTTTTTACCCTTAGATTTATTTAGCAAATCACTTTCTTCCCCTGATTTGATGTCAAGTGTGTTGCTAGCACATTTCTTCGTTGGATCAAGTGAAAGATTACTCACTTGCAAATTAATCGACAATCTACAATGATTTGGAAGGAACTTCAATCCTTCTTCTACACCTCTCTGAAATTCAGTCGCCAGCAAGTTCTCTAAATGTGGGTGTTGTTCCAAACTCTCAGTAAAGGTTGGACCTACTTGATCTATTAAATCAGAAGTTGTGAAATCAGGATTTACCTTTGATTGTTTTGATATCAATTGATTATCTTGTGAAGGTGGATACTTCTCCCCAAGGATATCATAAAAGGGTTCTCCATGGCTCTAAGAGCTTCCTCTGGATAACCATTAATCTTTTCATTTATTTCTTCCTCCAATAAATACTGGCTTATGTAGTCTAGTGTTGGGTCTAAAAGTATCTTAGATTTCTCTTGTTGGTTCCGAGAAAGGTTGTTGTATGGGTCTTTGTCGGGGATAATTTCTGAGAAATTTGTGAGATTACAATTATCAATGGACTCATGCAATTCGTTTGACTTCAAAAACTATGAGTTGTTTTCTTTCAACGAAGCCATGTTGCTTGCAATTTTCAAAATTTGATTGACAGAATATTTGATCTGGAATTTTCATAAACGAACACAATTAGTGAAATGAAACTGTTGAATAACATTATTCTTTGAATTTTTTTTCTTTTCAATTTCACCATTAATAGTTGGCTAGGAAAGATTTATTTGGTAAGAAGTATAAGAACCATTAAAAATAATATAAATAATCTAATTATTTGTTAGATCAATATCGTTAGTAAAACAAACAAGTAACAAATCAACAATTTTTTTTATAAAACAACATCAATGTCAGTATCTATTTGTTCTTTAGTTCCTTATTTACCTGGGACAAAATATACCAAGAAATGAAATTTTCTTTCGGCTCTTAATGTTGTGATTGGAGAACTTAAAATAGCTCTCCCCTTTAATGATGTAGTTAATTAAGGATTAATAGTGTCCTGCACTCACTTTTAGAAAAGAAAATGAAAGTTCTTTAAATTAAACAAGAAAAATGAAAACTTGTTTTTTGTTTCTAAAATCCGGAGAAAAAAAGGGTTGCCAAAAACACCTATGTTATTAGTTTTCCTTTTTGCTCTAGTTTTAATTATTTTCAATGAAATCGGTGGCATTTTGAGGCCACTTTTGTCAGAAAAAAATGTAAAAGAATTCGGAGAGATACTTCCAGCTTACCTGAAAAGAGCATCACCAGTTAGGTAGAGCCAAGATGCTTGAGTAATTGAAGCTCTCTAGACACTACTAGAATAATCTTTTATTGCATGACAACAAAAATGGCTTGTTGCATGGCCTTTGGCATGCAACAAGCCCCGAAATGGCTTTTTGCATGACCTTAGGCATGCAAGTGCAACCATGCAAATACCTTCCATACAAATAGTCAGTATTTACAAGGGCAGCCATGCAATAAGTCTGTTACATGAGACTTGGCATGCAATAACTAGCCATGCAAATACTTCGAGAGTTGACCCAGTTTGGAGTATTTGCAAGAGAAGAGAGTGTGGGTCCCATTGTACTATTTACAAGGTAAGCAGACGTGGGTCCCACCATAGTATTTGCAAGACAAGGGAACACGGGACCCACTAGACTATTTGCAAGGCTAGTTAACGTGGACCCCATATGTTTATTTGCATGGGAAGATGATTTCGTTATTACATGGGAGTAATATGTAGTTATTACATGGCTGACTATTTGTAAGGACATGATTTGCACTTTTTGCATGCACATAAATTACCACTATTTGCGTGGAAAATCCGACGTCTAAAATAAGCTACTTGGAGCATAATCAAATTTTACAATCCTCCCTCCCTGTACCAATCTGGTACCAACCCAGTACTGTTTACCAATTCCCAAATTCTCATTCAACAAAATTTACATAAAACACATAGAAGAGTACATAGAAATCAACTAATAAGCATTGACCAATATAGTATAATCATCATACATTTTTCCAATATTATAAAAGTAGTGAAACAACATCAACATTATAAAAACACTAAAACAACATCAACATTGCTAATAGAAGACCAACTACTTAAAATAACCAAAATATACCCACCATTCAAGCATTAAAAATATAAACTCACCCCCAATGACCACCTTTATAAGCTCGTGATAGATATGAAGCACAGACCTTTCAGAGTCCAGCCAATTTTTATTGACCATATTGCTGCCCAGAAAATAAAAATCAGAAATCATACACTCAGTTTAACAAAATGTAAAATTTGATTCGGAGATCATGTTGAATGGTTCAGATTGATTGTGGCTGACATATAACCTCTAGTGTTTTATACATATATATATCACGAAGTCAAAACTAGGAAAACCAATACCAAATGAGGGGTTAATTTATTTCAATAGAACAGAACTTGGAGAGCTTTTTAGCTGCTAGATTGAAACTGATATTGTAGTTGTCTTGCAATATATCATTCTAGCTTGGACCCAATAGATTTATCCAACAGATTCGTCACCTACTCCTTTCTGGAAATAAAAGAGAAAAATGGCATTAGCTAGGTATTTATTTAGGACAAATTGATCTCAGCTTATGTAACTGAGTCCAGCACCGCCATTTATAGAGAAGGAAAAAAAAAGGAGACAAATAAGTAAACTACACTATTGTGTTAAGTACAATTTAAGTCAATCACCATACCAAATTTTTAAACACATTTACTTTCAGATAACTACTCACAAGAATCAATACAATTTAATTCCATCACCATACAACAAGGAGAACCAAATTTTGTGGCATTGGACTACAATATTGAACCAAACTTTTAAACATTTACTTTCAGGTAACTACTCACAAGAATCACTACAATTACTGATTAAATTAAGTGTTGAACAAATTTTATTTAGAAAAGAAGAACAACTAAAGTAGAACAACTAAAGTCTAAAAACAATGCTTGATTCTTAAAAATCAATTCTTACTACCAACAGAATGACAGAGAGCTATGACAGACCTGAATTGACTCAGCAACTGTAGAAGAAATGGTCTTCTCAACAACTGGTGCAATAACTATTGAGCCTCCACCCTCTTGCCTTTCTTCGCTACTGGGGCAGTAACTATTGAGCTTATTTGCTTTTGGATCGAAACCTAAACATAATCAAACTTCAAAAAATTTATATTGGTTACGTCAAATGTTTTTCCTTGATCATTTCAAAATAAATTTGGAATCATTTCATTTTAGATCGACCGTTGATTGTTCACATGAAAATGAACGGTCCATAAAGATTGGCCCATTTTGAAGGGACAAATAATAATGAAATTCTATAAATTTAATAATTGTACTTATGATTTAGCTATTGAAACCGTAAAAAAATTTATTATTTTTTTTTTGAATTTTTTTCATATGATTTGCAGTGCATACGTTAATTAATTTTTACATATATAAATCTGAGCTGTCCGATAAAAAATGTGTTGTCATGATTATCAATGGACACCTCCATTTAATTATCATCCATCTTATATAGTATAGAGATGTCTCTATGGCAATTGGGTCCCACTTGTCAACTATGACATTTTTTTTTCTGTGTTTCTTCTCTGAAAAGTTCACATCTTCTCCTATGTCTATCCGTGTATCCTCTCTCAAAATTTTTGGAAATCCAAACCTCCTCCTGCACAACTCACACAATTTAATTCCCTCCTAAAATTTGACAATTTCCCTCCTAATTTTCATCAATTGGACCCCGCTGTTTCATTTCCCTCCTAATTTTTTATCCACAAATTAGTTAAGCGTAGATTGCTAACTCATCTCTCCCTCCCACTGTTTCCTTTCACTCTAGTCCTCCTATTTTTCCCTCTTGCCGTCAGAAAAGGCATTTTCGCCATCTAAGTGTTTGTTACTTTGTCTCAGAGAAGAAAAACAACCCATTTTACTTTGACAAAATTCGTCTGTGGTTTCCTTTCTGAGGTTACAAAATTGTGTAATATGGACTCAAGAGATAGTGTATGTGTAGTACAATGGACAAGAGAGGGACCATACCTTGCCATTGGTACAGGTCGTGGGGAAGGACAGGTACAGTACACACGTATAACTAATTTTAACCAGCGAACACCATCTGTTTGTTGAAATTCCCAACTGAAATTACCATCCTTAGTGAAATTTGCAATTTAGGGGTTTATATTCAGGTAAACATGCTGGATATTACTGAAATTACCACTACTGTAATGAATTAAAAGACCAAGTGTAAATAGATGGTATGTTTCAAGTAAAAGACCTAATTTTAAGTTTATTTGGCATCATAATTCCTGCTTCAAGTAAGTTTTAGTTCATTTGCTGATATGTTCTGTTACCAGGTCTTGTACCAGTGCAAAAGGCAAAGAAATGCAAAAGAATTTCCAACTGATACACAATATGACCACCAACGACATCTAAAAGAAAACAGAACAGTAAGTAGGGGTAAAAAGGTCATCACAAAGTTCCCTGCTTGATTTTACATATTTAAGATATTTCTGCTATTTTAGAAGTGCATCTGTATCTCATCTTTGAAATATATAAAAACTATTAAATAAAATATAATGTTTACCGTACACTACCCCTAACCCCTGTTTCGTAAACCAACAAATTTGAGAGTCCATTTGTTACGAACCAACAAATTTGGTACATCATATATAAAGGGTGTGATGTGCCATCTGTCATCTGGAAGTTTGTATCTAGTGCTCAGGTATATTTTCATAGTTTTTACAGGATTTAAAGTGGTTTATTTCTTCAAGTTTCAGGATACAAACAGCAGTTTTGTCTTTCTCTGGCATGCTGCCTTGTGATTTTTGCACAGAGCAAACTACAGCTCCAAATCAGGAGTTCTTGGTACCAAAATTCTCAGAACATCATGTACTATCACCTAGATTAATCTCAAAGTTTTCTAAATTTTCTAACTGGGTCAAACTAGTAATTTTTTACTGTTCAGTTTTGGTACCAATCACCCATTGTACCAGTTGCTGGAATTTTTGAAATCTGATTTTTGAAAGTCCTTAATTAATTGTATAAAAATTACAAAAATGTGAGGTTTGTTTCTGTGAGTTCCTGATAATGTCCTATATCAATCTATGCAAGGATTTGGTTAATTTATGACTTTCTTCACTGGTTTTTGGTCTGATTTGCAAGAGGATTTTGTTTGAGGCATTGAGTATCTGAGTAATGTATATACTGGTACTTAGTAACGCAAAAAAATTCAGTCAAATAAAATCATGTTTATATCTACTCATAAAGTACCATTAACAGTATCATTTATCAACTTATTTTGCTAATTTTGTTCCAATTTCAGAGCTTAAGCATCAAAATTGAGAGGATAATAAAAGAGAATGACAATATGCAGATTGAACTCAGGCCACTCAAATCTCTGACATAGTTTTTATTCTTTCATATAAATTCTTATTTTGTCACATATTTTGTACTATTATTTTTGTTTCTCCATTATTTTGAAATGTTTGTTCTAAATGCAAGCATTGTAAGTTATCAAAGTATTAAATTTTTATATACTGCTATTATTCGTGTTGTTGTGAATTTTAATTAAAAGCTTCATTGAAAAGGAGATATCAAATAAACAGAAATGAATCTGTCTCCAGTAAATAAACTATTGCATGGCTAATCCCATGCAATTGTTTGGAACTTTTAGTCCAGACTATTTATATGCAAATGATAATGGACTATTTACCTAGATCTTCAATAAAATATAATATAAACATGAAGTTAAGCAGTTGCATGGCCATGGGGTTAAGTAGTTGCATGGACCTTTAATTAAATATAATATCTACTAAGTTTTTAAGTAGTTGCATGGCCATGGAGTTGAGTTGTTGCATGGACCTGGAATTAATTATAATATCTGACCTTCAAAACTTATTTGCATGGCTGAACATCACACAGTTGCATGGTTGCACTTTACACAATTGCATGCGATACCTGTTACATGAGGATTCGCATGCAACAAGTTTAAAAAGTCAACAAACGTCATTTTTTTTGCATGAGCCGTTTCTACCATGCAACAAACTGGTGCTGGGCATGCAAAAAATGATTATTCTAGTAGTGAGATATTATTATTATGTTTTGACCCAAATTGCTATTCGGGTCTGTTGAACTTTGTATTTTTAATATGTAGTCTCTTGTCATAGGAAAAAATTAAGTTTAATCAGAATATCACTTTCAGTTGTCTCTGTCTCTTACTCTCTTCCTCTTCTCAAATTCTAGAAGACCTAACAAATTGGTATCAGAGTCATCTTGCTGCCGACAGTTTAATCGGTGATTTCAGGGTTTAAGTCAGTCCGCTGCCGCTGAGGGTTTCCTGTTTGCTTCGCTAATCAGATCCATTTTCTCTATCGCGGATAGCGCTTCTGTATACCGCGTGCAGAATTCCTGTGCACCGCGCCAAGACCATCAAGCCAAGCGCTTTTAGACCGGTAGACCGCGCAAGGACCATCAAGCCAAGCGCTTTTAGACCGGTAGACCGCGCAAGGACCAAGATTTATTTTTGGTCACTGGGTTTGCTTTGGTGAACCGCGTCTGGACCGAGAACAGGTGTTCTCTCTTGTGCAAGGTCAAACTGCGGTGAGACTTCAATTATATTCCGAAGCCAACACTCTTCAATCATATTCCGAAATTTAATTTTGTTCTTATATTCAATTTTGATTGGTCTTGGTCAGAGAGCAAAATTTTGATAATTCTAATTTTGCTAAATTAGAATATTTCGTTTTTTTTTTCTGTTGTGGTTTGGATTTGGAGAATTGATTAATTTGGGGTTAAAGAAATTTGAATGAATATGTCGGCAAAGTACGATATTGAGAAGTATGATGGGAAGACGAGTTTTGCATTATGGCGGCAATTTTGTCGAGCCAAGACGTTAAGGATGTCATTTTTGGTCGAGATAATTTGATTGATGCGTTGACAGATAGCAAGTGGAGAAATATGGATGATAATGCACTCTCCATTATCCAATTGTGTTTGAGTAATTCGACATTGCAAAAGGTCCTATCGGAGAAAACCGCTAAGGGTTTGTGGGAGAAATTGGAGAACATTTATATGAAGAAGTCTCTCACCAATCGATTGCGATTAAAGTTGCGCCTCTACACCCTTCGCATGGTTGAAGGTACATCAATTTTCGATCATATTTCGGAGTTTGCATCTATTTTGAATGATTTGGGTAAGATTGATGTTAAGGTAGAGGATGAGGACCAAGCTCTTTTATTATTGTGCTCATTACCCGCATCATACAAGGCATTTAGAAACATGTTGATTTATAGTAGAGACAAGATTTCTCTTGAAGATGTTAAGAGCAATTTGCAAGCCAAGTTGCACATTGATAGTGAAATGACCAATAATGAGAAAGGGAGTCAAAGTGTTGGTTTGGTTGTTGATCGAGGTAGGTCATGGGACCGAAACTCGAAAGATACAAGGACCCGTTCGAAATCTAGGCACAAGAATTTGGCGTGTAACTATTGTAAGAAGAAGGGACACATTAAGGCCGATTGTTTCAAGCTTAAAAATAAACAAAAGGCGGATACTAAAGGTACTTCTTCTGAAGAGGCCAATGTGGCTGAGTGTGACACGGTTGATACTCTGTGTGGTAGACACCAATGTTGATGACATGCATTGTTGGGTGATGGATATGGGTGCTTCACAACATATGACTCCGAATAGAGATTGGTTTGAGACTTATGAGCCTACGGATGGTAAGGTTCTCATAGGGAACAACAACATGTGTAAAGTTGCCGGAATTGGTTCGGTGACAATTCAGTTCCATGATGAAAAGGTCCGAAGGTTAACGGGTGTGAGGCATATACCTGATTTGTCGAAGAATTTGATTTCTTTGGGTTCTCTTGAGGAAAAGGGGTGCAAGTTCCAAAGTGAAGGTGGAGTCCTTAGGGTTTCTAAATGGGCTCTCACAATTATGAAGGCAAAGAGGATTGAAACTCTTTATTTTCTACAAGGTTCCACGGTCACGGGCTCGGCCGCCATTGTGCATTCGGGTACTATCTCGGATGCGGATGCTACAAAGTTGTGGCATATGAGCGAACGAGGAATGACCATTTTGAGCAAGAGAGGCTTGTTGTGTGGCCAATGCACGGGCAACTTGGAGTTTTGTGAGCATTGTATATTTGGCAAGCATAAGAGGTTGAACTTCTCCATGACCATTCATTCGACCAAATGAACATTAGACTATATCCATTCGGATCTTTGGAGACCTTCTCGTGAGCCATCTAAAGGTAAAGGTTCTCGTTACATGCTTACTTTCATTGATGATTTCTCAATGAAGGTTTGGGTTTATTTCTTGAAAGAGAAAAGCGATGTGTTTCGCACCTTCAAAAATGAAAATCACTTTTGGAGAACCAAACGGGAAGGAAAGTCAAGAGGTTGAGAACCGATAATGGTTTGGAGTTTTGCAACCGTGAGTTTGATAACTTTTGTAAGGCCGAAGGGATTGTTCGGCACAAGACTGTTGTCCACACTTCTCAGCAAAATGGTGTTGCAGAAAGGATGAATAGGAGACTACTTGAGAGGTCTAGAAGTATGCTTTCAAATGCGGGTTTGGGTAAGGAGTTTTAGGCGAAAGCCATTAACACATCTTGCTATTTGGTGAATCGATTTCCTACCACTTCAATTGAGTTGAAGACACTCGAAGAAGTGTGGTCGGGTAAGCCGGCCGATTATTCGAATTTGAAGGTGTTTGGTTGTCCCGCTTATGCGCATGTGAATGAAGGAAAGTTGAAGCCTAGATCAAAGAAATGTGTTTTTATTGGGTATCCCGAAAATGTGAAGGGATATAAATTGTGGTGTCCCGAATCATCCAAGTTTCTTATCTCGAGAGATGTCATTTTCAATGAGTCGGCAATGTTAAAGGTAAATGATGTTGCACCTGAGCCGACTATTAAGGAGAATGAGAAGGTTGAGAAGAAGGTGGAGTTTGAGGAGCCGGTCCAAGAAGGTGATGATGCGATCTCACATGATGATGCCAATTTAGATGAAGGCCAAGAAGAGACACAACCATATGCATTGGCAAAGGACCGAGCTAGAAGAGAAATTCGACCACCTACAAGGTATGGATACTCCGACTTTGCTTATTGTTTGGCAATTGTAGAGGATGTGGATTATTGTGAGCCATCTTCCTATATGGAAGCCATTTCTTCGAAGGATGCGGCCAATTGGGTCGCTGCTATGAATGAAGAGTTACAATCCTTTGCAACAAAATGAGACTTGGTCTCTTGTGAAGCCTCCTAGTGGTAAGAGAATTATGGGCTGCAAGTGGGTGTTTAAGAGGAAGATTGATGGCTCAAATCCCGCAGATTTTCGATACAAGGCAAGACTTGTGGCTAAAGGGTATAGTCAAGTCCAAGGTGTGGAGTTTTGCTCCATTCGAGTTTTGCTCTCTTTAGTGGCAATGAAGGATTTGGAGTTGGAGCAAATGGATGTAAAAACTGTCTTCTTGCATGGTGATTTAGAAGAGCAAATTTACATGAGTCAACCAGAGGGTTTTGAGGTTGCGGGAAAGAATGACCGTGTGTGTCTTTTGAAGAAGTCCCTTTATGGCCTTAAGCAATCACCGCAACGATGGTACAAGAAATTCGACTCATTTATGGTGAGTATTGATTTCCATCGTTCCAATTATGATCGTTGTGTTTATTTCAAGAAGTTGGATGGTCGAGATTTTGTTTACTTGTTGCTTTATGTGGATGACATGTTGATTGCATCCTCAAACTTGAAAGAAGTTAGGAGGTTACAAAAACAACTATGTTCAACATTTGAGATGAAAGATTTGGGGGCCGCCAAAAGGATTCTCGGGATGGATTTCACAAGGGATAGGTCCAAAAGAAAATTGTTTCTTTCACAAAAGAGTTTTACCGAGAAAGTGCTACGCCATTTTGGCATGGAGAAAACAAATGTTGTTTGAACACCTCTTGCGGTGCATTTCAAGCTTTTGACCGCTTTAAGCCCAAAATCTGATGCTGAGAAGAAATATATTAAAAAAGTTCCATATTTAAGTGCAGTCAGGAGTCCTATATACTTGATGGTGTGTACTCGACCCGACATTGCTCAAGCTGTTAGTGTGGTAAGTAGATATCTCTCTTGTCCCGAGAAAGGGCATTCAAAAGCGGTGAAGTGGATCTTCCGCTATTTGAGAGGTACTATTGATGCCCGTTTGGAGTTTGGTAATGGCAAGGCACTAACGGGTTATGTGGATGTGAATTTTGCGGGTGATTTAGACAAGAGGCGTTCTTTGACGGGTTATGTTTTTACCCTTGGAGATTGTGAAATTAGTTGGAAGTCTACACTTCAAACCACTGTTGCACTCTCAAGTACCGAGGCCAAATACATGGCAATTACCGGGGCTATTAAGGAGGCTATTTGGCTCAAGCCGTTTGTTGGTGAGATGTCTTCTTTTGAGGGTCCTATTACGGTGTTTTGTGATAACCAAAGCGCGATACATTTGACCAAGGACCGCATGTACCATGAGAAGACGAAGCACATTGACATTCAGTACCATTTTGTTCGAGATGTGATCTCGGAAGGCAAGGTTGCTGTGAAGAAGATTGGTACCGAATCGAATCCGGCCGATATGCTCACAAAGACACTTCCAATTGCAAAGTTCAAGCTTTGTTTAAGTTTGATGTCGGTTTGTTTCTAGCTAGTTTGAGCTAGTTTTGTTTCTAGCATGTTGCTAGTGTATCTTTATGTTTGGTTTATGCATTTGTTTTATGTTTTAGTTTGTTTTAGATGCAATTTGGTTTAAGGTGGAGATTGTTATGTTTTGACCCAAATTGCTGTTCGGGCCTGTTTGGCTTTGTATCTTTAATATGTAGTCTCTTGTCATGAGAGAGAACTAAGTTTAATCAGAATATCATTTTCAGTTGTCTCTGTCTCTTATTATCTTCCTCTTCTCAAACCCTGAAAAACCTAACAATTATATTGAGAAGTTGGGAATTTTTCTATTGAGATAGATCATTACAGATAACAACCAGTGAGTACTTAGAGTTTTCTTCTTGGTATTGGTAAAATGTCTATTTGAACTGAATCATGACAGTACTGTAGAGTTTCTTAAGGGTCTTTGTTGACTTGTACAAAACTTTTCCCAATTGATGATAAGACGAAATGGTCACTGATCTCAAACTTCCACCACATGTCTTTCAATTGTACTTTATTATTTAGTTGCCAAGAAAAAAAAATGAAACAGGATATAATGTAATCAATTAACAATCCCATCCTGGCCCCCTCTTGTGCAAACTGGGCAAAACCGGAAGGAAAAGGCTGGGTACTATTTGCAAATTATGAAAATTATTGGACTGTCTGCATAAATGTTGGAGTTCTAAATTTCTAATATTTCCAGTAACATCAAATCTATTTGAAAATTAAAAATGTTTGATAAAGATTTGGATCAGACGGTTTTGACAGCCTATTGAACCAATATTGGTCCGAATCCGATGGGCATCGGACCGCCCCCATCTATCATCTCAACAGCATGCCTCTTTTAAGCATATAATTAATTGATTCAAGAATTTTCTTTGCCCAATTGATTTTATGTACTCTGTAAGATATTTACAAAAGATTAATTGTAGTTTGATATTTCAGTTAGAATTAGTCGGTACTACTTTGATAGTAATTTAATGTGCTTAACTAAAAAAAAAAAGTTTGGATATCTGTTCAACCTCAACAGTGCAATCAAACTGCTGATAGGTTGGGAAATATTTTCCAATGAGAATTACATTATTAGTTTCTTCTTTTGAAATAAAGTTAATTTTTCCTGGTGCACTTAATTTCACCTATTTTTTTTTTCAAATTGTTTTCTCTTTATGGCATTACATATGATAGCTGAAAAATATTTGAAAGATTTTGCTTGGGCTATGTTGCTTTGCATTTACATGATATGTTGTCCTTTTCGGGGTACAAGTTTTCTTTTTTACTTTTTTGAAAACAAGGAGGACAAAGATTCTTAGTTGAATATATTTTCTTTAAACACTTTTGACATAGCAGCTATAGATCTTGCTGGTGTGATATTTGCTTTTTACCTTTAATTTTTGTTCTGGTCTTAACGTGACTGTGCCCATTTGCTGCACTTGTGCTTTTATTTTTCAATATTGTGTCTGTGCACTCGTGCTTTGGAGCTGAGCAGGAACTGTGCAGATATTGACTGAAAACAGTACTGGTACCATAGACAGGGACTAAAGTGATTTTATATTATTTTGGGGAGGTTGGTAGCTAGCAAGCTTTGTAAAGTTTGTCGATGAAAATGGATTTGAATTTGGTTAATTCTTAGGAGTAGGGTTTATAATGTTTTGAGGGCGAGTTGTGCTAAACATATATATACTTGGTGTTGAAGGTTGAAAAAAGAAAATACAACCTTCCATTAATAAAAAAAATTAGCGGTACTGGTACCTCTTACCGGATATTTACCTTCAGGCATCATCATTTTGTTATGATATTTAAAAACTAAATAATAAAAAATAGAGAACAAATTAATGGATGTAATATGAAAAAAGTCTTGACTAAAACAATCAACAGTTTTGTCCCTTCAAACTATCACGGTGTAGTTGATAGTCAATGCTAATTGCTAAAGATTAACAGAGAAAAAGAGACAGTTTGGGTAACGATATTGACACCACTATATTAACTTCAGACAGAGTAACAAAATTTAAATATATACAACTGATGCGCTGTGTGGATTCAAATAGCTCTGTCAATATCGTTATAAAAAATAATCTTGTATAATCAGTTTTTTTTAATAAATTTCTAAAAAATGGGTTATTATCTTATAAAAAAATAAGCTACTTAAAATACTTATAACATGAAATAAAGTACATCCGAAGAAAATAACAGATTTTGGCTAAGTACAGAGATGCGAAACGAAAATAAACCCTGCGCCAAATTACTTATAACATAAAATAAAATAATTTACTAAAAAATAACATTAAAAATTAAAAAAAGCTACTAAATTACATATAACATGAAAAAAAATAAGTTACAAGAAAACCTATTCATGAATTACAAAAGTCATGAATATTGAGAAATAACTTGCATGCTTCCCATCATCTAGTGGTTCAATGCATCCCGAAGAAAGAAAAAATTCCTTAAGTCATCAATATTGAAAAATATTAAATTTATTTTTATATTTTGACATACCAATAAAAATTTAGGGATTGTTGCTAGTGGAAACTTCTTCAATCCATTCTCCTTCATTATAATCGTTACGCATGTGACTTGTTTCATTATCCTCGCCAGTTGGTAAAGATGTCATGCAAGTGGAAAACGGTGGTATCTCATCAAAATGACCGTACGCTTCTTCGTCGTCCACATTATTAATCCCGATGATACATCTTTTCCCAGATAGGACAACATGTCTTGAACCATCGACCGGATCGGTTACGTAGAACACTTGTGTGGCTTGTCTTGCAAGTATAAATGAATCATTCTTGTAGCCAGCCTTATTGAAATCTACCAAAATAAAACCATTATCGTCGACTTTAAACCTCTTACGGTTATCGACCCATTTACACATAAATAACGGGATCTTAAATCTTCTATAATCTAGCTCCCAAATTTCTTCAATAAACCCGTAATATGACATCGATGCATGCGATGGTCTGGCACCTTTAGGATCTGAAAAATCACTCGAAACGGCTATTAACGTCACTCCACTGTTTTGCATGGTACTTTTGAATCTTGATTTTTTGTGTAAAATGTATACCTGTTGATGTTATATCCTTGGAAGGTCCTCACGACATGGACTAGACCAAGAGCCAACAATTTGACAATTTCTTTAATGTTTTCTCCCTTCAGAGCTTACATGACTCTACGTGTAAACCATCCTTCAAACTTTTTATTGTGTTCGCCGATCAACCACTTGTCGGATTTCTTAGGATTCTGTTGCCGCAAGAGAGTCATATGCTCGGCATCCAAAAAAACCCTAAACTCTAAACCATAAACCCTAAACTCGTTGCATCAAATCTCTCAATAATAGCCAATCTACAAAATTAAACCATCGATCGGAACCTAATTAAGAGATGTACTTATATAACATGCTATCCTAGAACTTGAAATAAAAAAAAAACTCAATAATAGCTCATATATAGCATATATAGCAAACTCAAAAGCGTGTGCATGCAAATCTTGAAATAAGAAGAGATATTCAAACTTATAAAGAAAATCTCCACATATAAAGAATAGCTCATATATAGCTCATATATTATCTCATATATAGCATATATATGCATGTGCATGCAAATCTCCACATATAAAGAAACACTTGAAATGAGAAGAGGTATTCAAACTTAAAAGCATGTGGAATCAATAAGCGGGGATCATAGCTCACTTCTTGTATAGGATTTAGGGTTTAGGGTTTTGAGCTGAATCAGAGCCTATAAATGGTGCTCCATTAATTGCAAACTTGAGAAAAGAGATAAATTAAGGAACCTGAGAAAAACCTGAAAAGGTGGTGCACGGATAGGGTGAGATAGCTGCTGTGCAAAGAGAGGCGAGGCCTGAGGAAGAGAGACACACAAAGGTTCTGTGAAGAATTAGACTGAATTGAATTGTAATATATGCACCATTAGGATCGGTTGTTTACAATAAACCGATCCTAATACTATTGGGATCGATTATTACAGACAGTCGATCCTAATTAGTATTAGGATCGGTTGTTTACAATAACCGATCCTAATACTATGCTAATTAGGATCTGTTATTGTAAACAACTGATCCTAATGAGCATAGTATTAGGATCGGTTCAATAATAAAACTGATCTGAATAGTTTTTAGAATCGGTTGTTTTGAAAAAACCGACCTAGGTACGTATTAGTACCGGTGTTTTAATATAGCCGATCGTAATTTCTGTTTTTCCACTAGTGTTCATTTTTTCATATCAATTACAAGAATGTGATGAGCTTATATATAGCCATCTTTTTTAACTTATCTAAACATTGCAAACTAATAACATTTCAAATATATCCCACCTAATTTCCTAATTATTCTGAACATCATTATACTCCTAAATTACTACATAAAATAAATCCCAGTCTGCAAATAATAAAAGGAAAAGCTGCACGAAAAAATATAAAAACATTATTTGTATAGTGGTTTAATTCAATTGTCCTATGTTTTGGTACATAAATGAGTGATTTTTGCTAAAGAAGTAAATTAAGAATTTCTAAGTTTATGTAAACTAGAAGGTAATTAACTTCGAAGCTTATTCTACTTTAGGTTTCCACAATGAAACACCATATGCTATGCTACCCTTCCAACCCCAAAGGAACCAATTACGATCTTCTTCAGTAAAAAATTCCTCGTTATAACCATTTCTAAGCATTCCATTGCATTCTTTCACTACACTTGGATCTATTGGAAGTTGTTCAAAGCCGGTCTGCAAATTTCGCATGTGCCATTGCTTGTAGGTCTCCGGTCTTACGACCAAATCTGATCCTTCACATGCTATCAGATTAATAATAGAAGGACCCAACAGAATTCTTTCCATTACTTGCCTAGACTTGTAATCTCGTGGCACCAATGTGTCAAGCATGTCGAAATACTTCGAGAAGTGCAACAAAACCTTTCTAAACCGTGTGATGAAGAAGGGACTGAAGGATATGTTAAATATTCCTTGAATGAGAACCTTCGGTTTGGCCTCTTGAATCAGACTGAGTATATTCCTAGAATTATTCATGTCTAATAAAGGTCCGATACTAAACCTATACATAATATTAATTATAAGCACTTCATCATCATTGATGCTAAGATCATCAATACAAATGGACTCCCACTGTGAGGCGATCCCTTGATACTCAAAAGGAACTCCAAAACTTCTAGCATAATCTTCTAACCTCCTTCCTGTCTTGTCGATTCTTTCAGTAGGGTGAAAGCCCGGCTGAGGCAAATCTACTCCAGTAATTCGGAGTTTTGGGGGTCCACCTTTTCTTTTTGCAAGTGATTGGATTAGAGATGGCCATTGGAATCCAAAAGTAATGCCAAAATCAACAACATGGATTTTTGATGCATTACCTGTGGCACTGAGAATACTTTCATTAGCAAAATGAAATGAAACTCTCAAAGTGGGGATTACCCTCGTGTGCATATGATAGACCTTTAGATAGTCGGTGGTGCATACTTTCCTTGTGACATATTGACGATAGGTCACACTTCCTGTACCAGCCAAGCGTGCCTCTAGTCCATCAACAAGAATGCATGCAAGCCTTTGGATCCCATCTCCAATAGGAGATGCTTCCTTCCTTATTTGTTTTATAAGTTCACTTGCAATTTTGTTATCATTCATTGATATCGCCTCTGCACAGGAGATGAGGCGTTCCCTGAGATTGATATGGTCGTGTTGTTTTTTATTCTCACTATATGATTTCGCTTCGAGCTCCTTGATTTCTCTTAAGCTGGATATTTCTTCTCTTGCATAGTTCTCCCCGTGGTATAGTAGTGCTTTATCAAACATCTCATCTCTAATTATTTCCTCACAGGAGATCATGGGTATTTTGCAATTTCGCCCCTCCAAAAGGTCCAAGTCTGAATCATTTGTATTCTTTTTACCCTTAGACTTATTTAGCAAATCACTTTCTTTCTCTTCTCCCAATTTGATCTCTAGTGAGGTGCTATCACATTTCTTCATTGGATTAAGTGAGAGATTGCTCACTTGCAAATTAATCGACAATCCATTGTGATTTGGAAGGAACTTCAATCCTTCTTCAACCCCTCTCTGAAATTCAGTAGCCAACAAGTTCTCTATACGCGGGTGTTGTTCCAAACTCTCACTAAAGGTTGGACCCACTTGATCTTTTAAAACAGAAGTTGTGAAATTAGGATTTACCTTTGATTGTTTTGATACCAATTCATTATCTTGTGGTGGTGGATACTTCTCCCCAAGGATATCATAAAAGGGTTTCTCCATGTCCCAGAGAGCTGCCTCTTGGTAACCATTAATCTTTTCATCTATATCTTCCTCCAATAAATACCGGCTTATGTAGTCTAGTGTCGGATCTAACAGTATATCAGACTTCTCATGTTGTCTTAGAGAAAAGTTGTTGTATGGATCCTTTTGGGGGATAATTTGTGAGAAGTTTGTGTGATTACAATTGTGGATAGAATCATGCAATTCGTTCAACTTGAAAGACCAAGAGACGTCGTTCTCTTTTCGAAAAGCCATGTTGCTTGCAACTTCCAAAATATGATTGATAGAAAATTTGATCTAAAAATTTTATAAATGAATTCCAGTTAGTGAAGTGAAACTGTTGAACAATATTATTTTCTGTGAATGTTTTCTTTTTAATTTCACCATTAATAGTTGGATATTCATTATTAGTTTAGTAATGAAGTATAAGAAGCATTAAAAAGAAAAGAAATAATCTAACTAGTAGTCAGAACATATATCTTATATCATTAGCATATATAACACACTAGTAACTAATCACAAAATATTTTGATAAAAAGACATCAATGCCAGTTTCTATTAAGTTCCTTATTTACTAACAATGCGTTTATTAAGCACTGGAACTTAGCAAATAAATAAGAGAAATAATAGGGATAAAATCGGTACAAATAAATTAAATTTTATCTCAGCTTTTAATGTTGTGCTTGAAGCACTTAAAATAGCTCTTCCCATTAAATGAAGTGCTAAGGTAACTATAGAGTGGAGTAGATCAGATGTACTTTTGGGTTTGATGGGCTCCAAGTCCGTCCAATCTACTTTATGATCCGTGCACACAAATATATATTGAAGCGTCCGCACACAAATATTTAAGCGGAGAGCACAAATCGTAAAGCTGATCGAACGGGATTGGAGCCCATCGACCCAAAGTAGGTCCGATGCACATTAGTTTTAGCAAGAGACATGGCATCCTTATAGTGTCCAACATTAACTTTCAGAAATGAAAATGAAAGTTCTATAAATAAAACAAGAAAAACAAAACTAATCCGGGAAAAAAAAAAAAAGATGAAAGGGTGCCAAACACCTATATTATGAGTTTTCCTTTTTGCTCTAATTTTAATGATTTCAATGAAATAAGTGGCATTTTGAGTTCACTTCTGTCAGAAAAAAATATGTAAAATGACTATGAGAGAGAATTTTCCAGCATACCTCAAAAGATGAGCATCATCTTAGATAGAGCCTAGAGGTTTGAGGAAGAAAATCTTTAGATATTATATTGATAAGTTGGGGGTTTTTCTAGAGAGAGAGAGATCATCTAAGTTAACAACCAGGCTTATAGGTTATATCACTTACCAGACCGTCAACATATTGAAATTTTTGCCTGGTATTAATTGGTGAAATGTCTATTTCAACTAACATCATTGAAAATACCATAATAGAGTTTTCAAGGGTCTCTGTTGACTTCATGTAGTCAACATTTTCCAACTGATGATATGGCATGTAGTTTTGAATATATTTCAGGAATAACTTAGGTTTATAGATAGTAAAATTAATTGAGCATATATAGATGGACGCACTGTTCTTTACTTTACCCATTTTTTTCACCCTGTATTATGTACTTTTGTAATTAAATAATGGATTATAATTTGAGTAAAGAAATAATGGATTATAAAAGGTGAGCGTTTATATAGCGGATAACTCCCGAAATTTTTATTCATAAGAAAATACAAAATAAAAATATTAAAAATAAGAAATCTCGTGCGGAAATTTTAAAATTGAGAAGGCAATAACAAACCATTGCGTCCCTGCGGGACGCCATGGCACATGTCACCCCTTGAAAAAAAAAACCGAAATATTTTTTTTCTGAAAGTGGAATGCCATGGAGCAACCCAATCCAGAAAATGAAAAAAAAAAAGAAAAAAAGTGGGACGCCATAAGATAATCCAACCCAGGAAATGGAAAAAAAAAGAGTCCCAGATTGAAGAGGGAATTTTTTTTTTCATTTTCTGATGAGTTGAGTTGTACCAAAGCGTTCCACTTTTTTTTTTCCTGAGTTGGGCTGCCCAAGCATCCAACTTTCTTTTTTCTTTTCATTTTTTGTTTCCTAGATTGAATTGCCCCATGACATCTCAATTAAAAAAAATTCCCTTTTTTCAACGGTCTTGAATGTGCCATGGCATTCCTTATTGCCTTTCTTTTTCAAATTCCTACATGATATTTCTTATTTTTAATATTTTTATTTTTTATTTTCCTATGTATAAAAATTTGAATAAAGATTTCTTTCTCCCAGTTTATTTCCTCCATCCATCCTTCAATCATTAATTATATGAGGAAACCACAAACTTCCAGCACAAAAAGACAAAAGAAAACGTGTATCAATCATTATTAATGTGAATGACCACTAATTAACTGGGGGACTACTTATATTTGAAAAACTTTACAACTAATGCGCGTAAATATATATACTTATACACGTAAGTATTAACATCTAATATAGTAAGTATTCATATGTAAGATATCAAGTATTTCTTTAAACAATCTTTCTTATCACATACTCATTTTTTACACATTTTTAAAGATGTTTTTTTTTCTTACTTCAATGTCGCCCATATTTCTGACAATCTGTGAATTTTTTTGTGAATCTAAAGTCACAGACGTTTTCTACATAATTTTCTCTTTCAAATGAGATCCACGATGAAGTACTTTTGAGTTATCCGCCGCACAAGTAATCATAACTCGTCACGATCTCGATCCAGACTGCATCACCTCCGACTTCCTATCCATCAGCTCCTACCGATCCGCCGGCAACAAGGTAGGTTGTCATAGGCGATTTATGAATACTTTCCCAACGATGTATGAATACTTGCTTGATGAAGTATCAATACTTGCACAAAGATGTATAAATACTTGCTCGACGTGGTAGAATACTTGCCTGACGAGGTATGAAACTACATGACAAGATATGAATACTTACGCGACGAACGACTCGAAAGTATGTCATCATGGATCTCATTTGAAAGAAAAATTATGTAAAAGATGTTTGTAATATTAGATTCACAAATTTCATCACAAATCGTCAGAAATATTGGCGAGATTGAATGGGAGCAAAAAAACTACCTCTAAAAACGTGTAAAAGATTGGTGTGATGTGTCAATTTTTTTTAAAAAAAAGACTTAATATCTTAGGTATGAATACTTGATATATTATATATTAACACTTGCGTGCATATGTATCCATATTTGCGCGCGCCAGTTTGTAAAATCTATCAAATATTAAGTGGTCCCTCAAGTAATTAGTAATCCACCCAATAAATGAGCGGCCCCTCAACTTAATAATCGATAATGATGCATTTGGTTTTGTCTTTTAGTATTGGAAGTTATGCTCCCCTTCTTAATTAATGGTCAACAAAGACAGTTATTGACTGGGGGATAAATGGGGCAAATAAATTGGGTGATAGTTAGTTGATCCCTAAAAATTTCGGTGATAACTCGATTCATAATGAAAACGAATTTTCGATCTTTTATATCATTTGCTGGCAATGAAATTCAATAAAAAAAAATCCAAAAATATAACGTCATATTATATCCAAAAAAAGTTAATAACCTAGTTTTACATTAAAATAAAAACTAAAAGTTAATCCACATTGTCTAATAGTAATTACGAATAAATTAAATATTCCGAAGTTTTTATTAATATCCAAAAAAATATGAAATTTCAGCAAATATCTAGGTTTTTGTGTATTTTTAAAATATACTAAAACCGCAAATTTTTTTTTACAATAATTCAGTCTAAAACCACAAAAAATAAATTCGGTTCCAAAAAAATAAAAATAAAGAACCCCTATAAATTTTTGCGGTTTCACATTTTTTTTTGCATTTTTCATATTTTTTAATTTAAAGAGAAATATTTATAATTTTTTTTTGTATTGAAATATTAGAAATGTTTTGTATATTTCTTGGAAAATAGATGAAATACTATATAATTTGATTTATTAGAAAGATTGCTATCAATAACCCAGATCAATATTTTTCATGCTGGATTTGTTGTGACTGTAAGAAAAATTAATATATTTCTTTATGTGTTATTGGAAAAAAAATGCTTGGATTCTGAGTTATTGATCCCGATTCAAAAGTCACTTCTAAGTAAATACATAAAATATGTCATCCTTCTAGTACATTTAATTTCTAAAAAAGTTGTATCTATTTTTGAAAAAAACAATTTTTTAAGTTATTTATTGATTGTTATCGATAAGCCAAAATTGTATCTATTTAAACCTAGGGTTAGGTATGTAAATTAAGCCAAGTTTTGGTTAAATTAGTTTAAATTAGGTTTAATTAGGTTAGAAATGTCCAAAAGTTCAAGTTACTGCCCTAGTTATGTTTGTTTTACAGGTAATCAAGTGTTTGGACCTTAACGAAGCAAAACGGGTGAGTTAGCACGAAGAAATGAGCTTCTGCCAACATTTATTGCGGCCCGAAATGGAGTTATTGCGGCCCGCAACCAAACAAGTCAGAGCTTCTTCATTTACAGCACAGTTATTGCGGCCCGCAATACATTTATTGCGGCCCGCAATGCACTGTAGCAGTCAGCCAAAAATAGAGTCTGAACTTAAAACGGCTATAACTTTTGACTCGTAACTCCGATTAAGGCTTGTGACCACTTTTTGGAAAGCTAACGAGAAGATCTACAACCTAAGAATATAAAAGAAATTTATTGCGGCCCGCAAGGACTTTTATTGCGGCCCGCAAGGACCTCTTCAGAATTTTTCTGCGCAGTCTGTTAACTGCTACAGTACATTGCGGCCCGCAATAAGGCGGTTCAGAGCCCGAATTTGCTATTTTTAGTTGGTTATTTCTAGGTTTTTGAGTTGGGTATAAATAAGGACTTGTAGAACAGATTAGGGACGTTTTTTGAGGCAGAATTTCTAGGGTTTTAACAAGGAAAAACAAGGAATAACAAGAGGAGAGAAGAAGGGAGGAGAGATCATTGATCAACCGGTTTTATTATTTTTTTTTCTTTCTTTGGAACTCTTTTATTCTTTTGATTTCATTTGTGCTTTAGCCATGACTGGCTAAGGGCTTTTCTAGGGTTGATTAGGGTTGTACTTGAAACTTTTGTTATGATTTAATTGATTTTATTTTATATATTATTGTTCTTTGTTATGATCTATTCTTTATTTTAATTGATTGTGAGGACTTAATCGAAATCACATGAAACCCTAGGATTTGGTATTTGCAATTGAGAAATTGAATATTAGGTCCAGACCATAAGGAATAGGGTATTTGATAGGCTAAGTACCGAGAGGTGACGCGTGTCTTATACGGGCTTTACCTAATAGTTTAGAAAGTTGTGCCAAGTACCGAGAGGTGAAAGATAGTTTTCTAGATTTATTGGGACAGTAAGAACTTAATGACTTTAGATTAGAGTAGCCAAGTACCGAGAGGTGACGTTTATTCTAATCGAAAGATGGTATTAATATAGAGATATCCCTTTGTACCTACAACACCCAACTGTGCCTTCATAATTAAAAGACAAATTTAATAAACCAATTAGTCGTAACACTAGTGGATAGGAACCCTAAGAAACCCTAATTTCTCATACTTGTTATAAACCGAATTTAGCTTTAAGACTTTAGTTTAATTCAATTTAATTACAACCAAACCATCCTAAAAACAAACAAATTCCTTTTACTTTCTTTTACTAAATCAAATTGATTAGGTTAGACTTGAAATTCCGACTTGTCCCTGTGGAGACGATCCCTAAGTACTCCTCGATAAGGTTGTACACTTGCAACCAAATTGAGTGCAATTTAGGATTTATTACTTGTGTAGTAAAAATCACATCAGTTATTCACAAAGAATTCTCAAGATAAATACAATTTTTTAGAAATTAAATGTACTAGAAGGATCATAATATTTTATGTATTACCTAGAAGTGATTTTTAAGCTGAGATCAGTAACTCAAAATCCAAGCATTTTTATTTTTTTCCAATAATTCATAAAGAAATATATTAATTTTTCTTATAGTCGCAAAAAATCTGGCATAAAAAATGTTGATCCAGGTTATTTGTAGCAATCTTTCTAATAAATCAAATTATATAGTATTCCACCTATTTTTAAATAAGTATATAAAATATTTCTATTATTTCTATTCAAAATAAAAAAATAAATTATAAATATTTCTATTTCAATAAAAAAAATATGAAAAATGCAAAAAAAATTGAAACCTCTAAAAAGATATAGCTTTTCATTTTTATTTTTTGAAGCCGCAAAATTTTTTTGCGGTTTGGAATTCCAAAACCACAAAAAAAATTTACTGTAATTCAGTCTAAAACCACAAAAAAAATTTTGCGGGTTGAATAGATTTTGAAATAACGTGAAAACCTGGATAGTTTCTAAAATTTCATATTTTTTTGGATAGTAATAAAATTTTTGGTTAAATATCTCAGTACATAAAAGCTAATTAAAATAATGAAAAGATTAGTATTTTAATCATGCAAATTAAAAAAATGTTTTTTGTCAAAATAAAACAGGGGTTTAGTGATGAAAACTAAAATTGGGGGATATTTAGAAAATACAGCTAAATAAGCTAAAAAAATCCGGTTTCCACTAAAATTTCTTCCACCTGTCTACTATTTATGCTAAAACATCCCATTTATCTATTTATGGAGCTTAGTAACTAGGTTGTCTGATAAATATGCTAAATTATGCAATCTAAGTAGGCAACATAATTGAAGTGGATATGAAAGTTCTACCAATAGAGTTCGTTCGTCCATTCCTTTTTTTTTTTCTCTTTTTTTCTTTTCTGAACGATCATATATAATTGAAGTATTGAGAATATATGAATTTTTAGAAGATACAATCTATACTTCAATTATAATTGTTCAAATTATGGACCCATGAACCTAATTGAAACTACCACCGGTGTAGTTAATAGTCAATGCTAATCGCTAAAGATTGAAAGAGAGAATTTTTTGCCATTCGGAAATTAAAAATTTGACCATCTGACTTCAACAAATTAGTTTCTTAATTTGAAACTACCACGGTGTAGTTGATAGTCAATGTTAATGGCTAAAGATTGAACAATACAGTTTAGTAAATATATTGACATAGTTATTTTAACTTCAAGCAACTTAACAAATGAAATAAATATATATATAGAGAGAGAGAGGCTAATATGCTTTCGGTAGCATATGGGCCGAAATACACACGGTCCAAATTTGAAATTTCAAAATTCAAAAAGTCAATATGAACCGTTAATCTTGTTCTCCATATTAATATGTGCTTGGAGACCAAATTTTACATTTTTCTGAATTTTTTTACTATTTATTAAGCCACTTTGAAAATCGTTAATCCAACGGCTTTACTGTTTTGTTAAGCCACTGTTGGATCAGCAATTTTCCAAGTGACTTAATAAATAGTAAAAAAATTCAGAAAAATGTAAAATTTGGTCTCCAAGCACATATTAATATGGAGAACAAGATGAACGGTTCAGATCGACTTTTTGAATTTTGAAATTTCAAATTTGAACCGTGTGTATTTCGACCCATATGCTACCGAAAGCACATTAGCCTATCTCTCTCTCTCTATATATATATATATATCTGATGCGCTGCCTGAAGTCAAAATAACTCTGTTAATGTCTTTACCTGATAGTTTGCTAATATATATTTGGGCAATTTCATGGTCTAAGGTAGAACTTGTTTTTTTTTTTTTCATATATATATAGCAATTTGATGGTTCCAGGTTAGAAACTTCTTTTTAGTGGAAAAGTAGTAGGCCTTGTGTACTAAATTTCATGGAACTAGAGCCGGAATTTCCAAAAATATAAGGTGGAAAAACCAAAAACAAGATTCCTCTGAAAAATTCTAGAAAGTGACATCCTGAAATGTTAGACTGGTTGTTAGACTTTATGATTTCTCTAAACTTTCAAACTTTTTTCTAAAGTATTACGTATATGATTTATACGGATTCGGTTTTGGTTTCGGAATTGATAATTCTCCGTATCTATTTGTGCATATTCGAATACGGATATGTATTTTTTTATCCGCTTATTTTAAAATCATATATGGTTACAGAGTAATATTTTCTTATTGATATTTATTGATTAACAATATGATTATGTTGGTGATTAAGTTTTGTTAACGAGACATATATATATATAGAGGAGGGATCGGATGACATCCTTTTTTGGTGACATCGGGTAACATCGTGCATTTTTAAAGTTTTTAATGTTGAAACGGTTGATCCAAACCGTTCAACTTGATGGATATGTTAAAATGTTCTTGCAGATCAAATTTTACATTTTTTAGAATTTTTTTACTATTTATTAAGTATTTAACAAAATCGCTATATTCAGACCGTTGAATTTTTGTACCCATCTTAATAAATAATAAACAAATTCAGAAAAATATAAAATCTGATATGCAAGCACATTTTAACATATCCATCAAGTCGAACGGTTTGGACTTTGAAATTACACGGTGTCATCCGATGTCACCAAAAAAGAGTGTCATCCGATCCCTCCTCATATATATATTTCGTATTGCCATAACAATTGTTTTATATAAAAAAATTAATTTTTTGTTCACCATAATGATTGAAAAATTTGGGCATTTCATAGTTTTCTTTATTGAAAGGTTTGGACACTTGTCATAACAAATCAATTTCTTGCATAGAAGGCAAAATCGACCGAGTCAGACCGAAATCGGCCGATCGGCAGTCGGCGATCCGATTTGGACTGAGTTTCTCGGTATGCAATTTTTCAGCGAAAAAAGGTTAAAATTGGCTGAGTCAAGCGATTCTTCTACTGTGGTCTGTGGAGTGATTCTTGATGTTGATTCTCACGATTTGGACCTATTTTTCACAAAAAAAAACGAGGTACGACGACCTCAAATAGGATTTGGGGGCGAAATCTGCAATTTTGACTAGGTCAAAATAATTAATTGGAGAAGAAGGTCGGATCGTGAAGGACCCATGGGTCAAAATAATTAATTGGGGCGAAATCTGCAATTTTGACCCACCTGTCTGATTTAACAAGGGAGAACGAAGTGCTCTTCAGTGGGGCCTATTCAGTCAAAGGGTTAAAGAGAAGGTGGAGTCCATGGCAGAGGCTTGCGTGAGTTTTAGTGGAGGAGACATAGGGAATATTTTCTTCAATTGGGCTTGGGCCATTAAAGATATCTATTGATAAGCTCATTAAAAATATCTGTTGATGAGTTTTTATCTTAATATTACTACTATTATCTTCATATATCATATTTTCCTTTGTTTTATAACCCATTAAACCATTTGGCGGTTTTTTAAAATCACAAACAAGTGCTTATAGTCTTAAATAAACCCAAATTAAGTTTAAATCCAAATTTCAAATCAAACCGAGTACGTTTCTGCCAAAAATATCTGAGTTTCCGATCCGATTCGGCCGATTCCGACCGATTAATTAGATTCTGATTCCGATTTTGATTTTTCCTTCTATGGTTCTTGTAACATCCTTCTATATTAACAAGGGGATCTGTATAACTTTTACAGTTCTAGTGTTACATTTTGAAAATCAAAAGCTTGTATCATTGATGTAAAAGTCTGATAAACTATTCTGTGTTGCAGACACGATATTTCAGATTCAACCACATAACTAAACATTTTGTACTCCTTATTAAGTTTTTCACTGAATAATGATTTTTACTGTTTCAATAATTCATTTCATTTAATGGGATTTGTAGATCAAATTATCTGTCAATCAAATTTCCAAAGCTGCAAACAACATTGATGGCTTTGCAAAGAGAATTTGTCACATATTATTTCTCAGGATCCATACACCCATCTTTCTCTTAACCCACATGAAAAGTCCGAGGTACTTTTGGACCCGGCACTAGACTACCTAAGCAAGTTCTATTGGTAGATGATATAAATGAAGATATAAGTCGATATCAAGAGACAGATTTGAGGGACATGGAGAAACCCTTTTATGATAATCAATAACTATCAAAACAATTAAATGTAATTTCTTATTCCACCATTTCCGGTTTAAAGATCAAGTGGGTTCGAGCTATAGTAAGAGTTTGTCTACTGAATTTCAGAGAGGTGAAGAAGAATTGAAGTTGCTTGCAAATCATGATAGATTGTCAATTAATTTGCAAGTGAGCAATCTTGCTGGGTTCCATGAAGAATTGGGAGAGCAACAACTCACTAGAGTTCAGATTGAGGGAAGAGCAAGAATGTGGTTTGCTAGATAGGTCTAAGGTTAAAAAGAGTTCAAATGATTCAAACAGGTACTTTTCGGAGGGGCAAAGTCGCAAAATACCTATGTTTTCCCATGAGGAAACAATTAGAGTTGAGATGTTTGATAAAGTACTGCTATATCATGGTGAAAACTATGCATATGATGAAATCCCGGAGTTCAATGCAAACTCACGTAGTAAGAATCAAAACCATTATAACAATCAATCTCAAATCTATCCTCATCTCTTGTGCACAAGGGGTAACAATTAACTGTTAGATTTATTGCCAATCTCGTTGGATTTAA
Organism: Carex rostrata; assembly: GCF_964058835.1. Taxonomy (NCBI): domain Eukaryota; kingdom Viridiplantae; phylum Streptophyta; class Magnoliopsida; order Poales; family Cyperaceae; genus Carex; species Carex rostrata. Next base: position 7,040,433 of record NC_135924.1, read on the forward strand.
TGCCAACATTGAGCATATATGTAATATAATTATACATTGTTTATTGCGATATATGATTGTCAATTAAAGCGATCAAATAAGGAAATAGACAATTAATATATTCATTAGGATGTGGTCCATAAATGTGTATAATAATTTAGACAAAGATCAAATCATTAATGAACTGAGTCTGAAATTTGCAATTAAGGAAACCAATTTTCCAGCAGCTGCACGGATTTTGATGTGACTGCACGGTTTTTGATGCAATAGCACAAAATACATTTTTTAAGTTGGCATATGGTCAGAAAATTGGTTTAGGGTTAGGGTTTGGCAATATGTCGACTCTACATCTCTATAAATAGGTTGGTCTCCAAAGCATAAGAATATATAAAAAGTTGCAGAATTTTCTAGCCGTCATCTAATCAATTCTGTGGCATTCTCTACTTCTTTCCATTAAAGAATAGAGATGTGAGATCATTAAGGAATTATGAACATGATCTCACAAGAACAGTCTTGTAGCTTTGGAAGGCTTTTATCCTACCACTAAGGAAGCCGCCATCACTTCAACCTCTACATTGGCATAAAGTTTTTCTTGCCGCTGTCTTACAAGTTCATCAACCGCTTTTGAGAGAAGCTTTGTATAAATACGCTAAAGATTCTCCAATTGCCCTCAAATCGACATGGCCAACTCATTTGGGTCATGACATGCTCTTAACGTCGGTTTGGTTTGGGTACGTGTTCCTCAAAGGCATTGGTACATTAGCATTTCTTTTCAAAGATCAATTGCCTTAAGGAATGTTAAAAATCCTAGTCTACAAATAATAAGGGAAAAGTAGTGGCAAGTAGAATTATAAAATGATAAATTGTAGAGTGGTTAAATTCATGGTCTAGATTTTGGTACATAAATGAGTGCTTTGTAAGAGAAGTACATTAAGAATTTCTAAGTTTAGAGTAAACTAGTAGTTGACATCAAAGTTTATTCTACTTTAGGTTTCCACAATGAAATAGCATACAATATGTTACCCTTCCAACCCACAAGTAACCAATTGCAATCTTTTTCAATGAAAAATGTCTCACTATATTCATTTCTAATGATTTCACGACATTCTTTCACTACACGTGGATCTACCGGAAGCTGTTCAAAGCCGTTCTGCAAATTTCTTATGTGCCACTGCTTGTAGGACTCCAGTGTTACGATCAAATCTGATCCTTCACATGCTATCAGATTAATTATAGAAGGACCAAACATTTGTCCTTCTAGAAGTTGCCTTTGGTTGCTGTCTCGTGGGAACAACATGTCAAGCATGTCGAAGAACCTGGAGAACTGCAACAAAGCATGTCTAAACCGTGTGATGAAGAAGGGACTGAAGGATAAGTTCAATATTCCTTGAACGAAAATCTTCGGTTTGGTCTCTTGAATCAGATCGAGGAATTTATTCATAGGATTATTCTTGTCTGATAGAGGTTCATCCCTTAGTCTAGATAAGCTATAAATACTATTAATTACAAGCACTTCATCATCATTGATACCAAGATCATCAATACATATGGAGTCCCACTGTGAGGCGATCCCTTGATACTCAAAAGGAACTCCAAAACTTCTAGCATAATCTTCCAACCTCCTTCCTGTCTCATTGATTCTTTCATCAGGGTGAAATCCCGGCCGAGGCATATCTATCCCAGTAATTCGGAGTTTTGGGGGCCCACCATTTCTTTTTGCAAGTGATTGAATTAGAGATGGCCATTGGAATCCAAAAGTAATGCCAAAATCAACTACATGGAGTTTTGATGCATTGCCTGTGGCACTGAGAATGCTCTCATTAGCAAAATGACATGAAACTCTCATAATGGGGCATGCCCTTAAGCACATATAATAGGCCTTTAGATAGTCGACGGTACGTACCTGCCTTGTGAAATATTGACGATAGGCTGCTCTTCTTCTACCAGCCAAGCGTGCCTCTAGTCCATCAACAAGAATACAAGCAAGCCTTTGGATCCCATCTCCAATAGGAGATGCTTCCTTATTTGTTTTATAAGTTCACTTGCAATTTTGTTATCATTCACAGATATCGCCTTAGCACAGGAGATGAGGTGTTTTTTGAGATTGATATGGCCGTGTTGGTTTTCGTACTCACTATATGAGTTTGCTTCGAGCTCCTTGATTTCTCTTAGGCTGGCTATTTCTTCTCTTGGACAATTTTCCCCATGGTATAGTAGTACTTCATCAAACACCTCATCTCTAATTGTTTCCTCATTGGAAACCGTGGGTATTTTGCAATTTCGCCCCTCCAAAAGGTCCAAATCTGCATCATTTGTATTCTTTTTACCCTTAGAGTTATTTAGCAAATCACTTCTTTTCTCGTCCTTGGATCTAATCTCTAGGATGTTGCTATCACGTTTCTTCGTTGGATTAAGGGAAAGATTGCTCACTTGCAAATTAATAGACAATCTATTGTGATTTGGAAGGAACTTCAATCCTTCCTCTACACCTCTCTGAAATTCAGTAGCCAGCAAGTTCTCTATATGTGGGTGTTGTTTCAAACTCTCACTAAAGGTTGAACCCACTTGATCTTTTAAAACGGAAGTTGTTAAATCAGGATTTACCTTGGATTGTTTTGTTACCAATTGATTTTCTTGTGGAGGTGGATATTTTTCCCCAAGGATATCATAAAAGGGTTTCTCGATGTCTCTAAGAGCATCCTCTTGATAACCATTAATATTTTCATCTTTATCTTCCTCCAATAAATACCGGCTTATGTAGTCTAGTGTTGGATCTAAAAGTATACCAGACTTCTCATGTTGGTTCAAAGAAAGGTTGTTTTGTGGTTCTATTTCATGGATAATTTGTGACAAGTTTGTGTGATTACAATTATCAATGGAACTGTGCTTTTCATTTGACTTCAAAGACCATGAGTTGTTATCTTTCGATGAAGCCATGTTGCTTGCAACTTCCAAAATTTGATTGACAGAATATTTGATCTAGAAATTTTATAAATGAAACCAATTAGTGAAGTGAAACTGTTGAATAACATTGTTCTGTGATTTATTTTTCTTTTCAATTTAACCATTAATAAGTTGGCTATTTATGATTAGTTTAGTAATCAAGTATAAGAAGCATTATAAAGAAACAAATAATCTAACTAATCAACAAAATATTTTGATAAAAAAGCATCAATGCCAAGTTTTTATTAAGTTATTTACTAACAATGCGTTAAGAAGCACCAGAACTTAGCAAATAAATAAGAGAATTAATAGGGGCTAAATCGGTATAAAGAAATTAAATTTTCTCTCAGTTCTTAATGTTGTGATTGAGGCACTTAAAATAGCTCTTCCCTTTAATGAAGTACTAAGGTAACTATATAGAGCGAGAAGGTCCGATGAGCATCATACCTACTTTTGGTTTTTATGGACTACAAGTCCGCCCGATCTACTTTATGATCCGTGTGCACAAATATTGAAGCGATCATGCACAAATATTAAAGTGAAGTGCACGGATCATAACGCAGAAACGGACTTGGAGCGCATCGACCCAAAGTATGTCCGATGCCCATCGGAACTCCTCTGTCAGGTAACTAAACTAACCAACAGCTATGAACTGTTCTTTAATTGAGCTAGCTCTGTTATTGGAAACAAAAACGTTAAAAAAGAAGAAGAAAATTCATTAGTTTTAACAAGAAATATGCCATCCTTATAGAGTCCCATATTAACTTTCATAAACGAAAATGAAAGTTTTATAAATAAAACAAGAAAAACAAAAACAAAAACTTATTTTTATGTTTCTAAAATCCTGAAAAAAAGAAAGAAAAAATAGGTGCCAAACACCCTATATTATTAGTTTTCCTTTTTGCTCTAATTTTAATGATTTCAATGAAATCAGTGGAATTTTGAGGTCACTTCTGTCAAAAAAAAAAATGTAAAATGGCTTGGAGAGTGAATTTTCCAGCGTACCTCAAATGAGCATCACGAGTTAGTTAGAGTGTACTGACTTTCGAGGAAGAAGCTCTTTAGATATTATATTGATAAGTTTGGGGGTTTTATAGGGAGAGAGATCATCACAGTTAACAACCAGTTTTAGAGGTTATGTCACTTTTTAGGCCGTCAGCATAGTGAAATTTTTGCCTGGTATTGGTGAAATTTCAACTGACATCATTGACATTAGTATAATAGAGTTTTCAACTGTCTCTGTTGACTTCATGTAATGAAATTTTTCCAACCATGATTCTGAAACTCAGAATCGGAATCGGAATCGGAAACTTGACCATAGTATCGGAACCGGGAACTTGACCATGGTAGCAGAAGCTTGTTTTGTACTAAATTTGTGAAATAACCCACTCCAAAACTCATAATAATTATATTTGGAAGGGAAACAATCAAATTTATAGTGTATTACTTATAAAATTAATATTTATCTAATTTAATAATTAAATATAATATTCATAAAATAATAAAATATGAAGGATGTGCATAGTTCATTATGTTTCAGCCGAATAATGACCAGTATCAGATCAAAATAGCAGAAATTGGACGAAAAACGCAGAATCCGCAGTATCGGACCAGTATCGGATCGGTCACGGCCGATACGTATCGGTATCGGCCGATACGGATCGGTATTGGCCGATATTTCCTACTATGGATAAGATCCTTTCATCAAGATATGGTCACTGATCTGAAACCTCCACCACATGCCTTTCAATTGCAATCGAGAGTTTTCTCATGTTATTTCATTTTTTTCTCTGTATTTTATTATTTGGCTCTAACAAAAAAAATAAAATAGGATAGATGCAACCATCCATCCTGCCCCTCTTCTTGTGCGAACTGGGTTAAAACCAGAAGGCAAAAACTGAGTGCTATTTGCAAATCATGTAAATTATTGGGCTAAATTGTAATTATATCTTGATGCAAGCAGAAATTGATAAAAGTATTTTGCAGGTCAGGATAACATATAAAAAGGTTGTTTGAGTTATAACTTAACATATGTAAGTACTTTATTTATCCAATTTGATGTCGATTTATCAGAGTTTCAAAAAAAAAATTCTGTTTAGGTCCCCTTTTTTGTACCTTACAAGAGCTCTGCACAACTGCTGGCGCTATAATATTTCCACCTATGTCAAATCTATTTGAAAATTGTAAGGAGAAATATGTGCATTTTCAATATATTTCAGTCATTTGGACAGAGTATATTTTGCCACGTTATATAAATTTACCTTGTAATTAACAAAGCTAATTATAAACACTTAGTTTATTCTATGTTAATCATTCATCAGGAGAACTGAATTTGCCTCTTTTCTTTAACCTACAAATATTATGCTTATAAATTCACGTCCAATACCACTGTGGCACCACTGAACAGAAAAAAAATTAAGAAATTGGTTCATTCCATGTTTGGAAGTGAACTTTCGAAGGCCTCATAATATCCAAAAACTCGGGTATAAATATATCAGGAAAACATATTACAAAAACTCTTATCGAAAGTGATTGGTCACATAACCTATGTACCAATTAGTATTAATGAAATAGGGGCGTGACCCCTGTTTTTTACTCAAAAAAACTCTTATCGAAAGTTCGAAACCTAATTATTACTGTGGACCTAAACTGTAAGTAAATATCCTCAGTGTTCTCAATGAACTAAGAAGCATATATTAACGGTAAAATTTGTGCATCTTGCCTTGTCAAATATTAGTTGCTCTAAGGGATGTTAAAGTCCTCTTCCGCAAATTATAAAAAGAATTAAAGGTTACAAAAATAAAAAGGAAAACGTAATTTGTTCAGTGATTGAATTCTTAGTCCTACAATTTGGTACATAATTGTGTGCTTTGCTAGAAAAGCAAATGAAGAAATTTATAGTATTCTGATTGAAAAGCAGAAGGTGACTACCATGCTTATTCTACTTAAATTTTCCACAATGAAATAGAATGCATTATATTACCCTTCCTACTCTGAAGGAACTAACTGCACGCAGTCTTCTTCAATAAAAGATCCCTCGCTATAATCATTTCTAAACATTTCACTGGAGGAGAACACAGTGACAAAGAGCTGGAGAATGGAATGGAGATCATCCTTAACTGTTTGGATTGACTATTTAAACTCATAAAATAGAAATATGAATGCATTTTACGGATTGATCCGTAATGTGCATATATAACCATAGCCTCATTTAAAAAAAAAAGAAGCTTCCATTAAGAAGAAATTGGGGGTACCAGTACTGCTTACGCAATATATTCCTTTCAAACATGAAATTTTCCTCACTAGAGGTTTGTTCTTTTTTCTTTAGACTTTTTTGACATAGCAGATCTTGCTAGTGTGATATTTGTTTTAATTTCAACTTAAAATTTTTTCTGTTCTGAACTTGATTCTGTGCCTTTTTGCTTCACTTGCGTACGTCATTTTTTTTTTTTTTTTTTTTTTGTAAGGATTGTGTCTGTGAAGTCGTGCTTTGGAGCAGAGCAGGACAGTGCTGGTACCAGAGACATGGACTATGTTTAAAGGGATTTTTGTATTGTTTTGGGGTGGTTAGTAGCAAGTTTTGTAAAGCGCGTGAATGAAAATTGGATTTGGATTTGGTTAATTTTTAAGAGTAGGGGTTTATAATGTTTTGAGGGCGAGAATTTAATTGGCATAATAAATTATGGTAATTGAGATGTGATAAACATGAGCTCTGAGGTGTTGGAGGTAAAAAAAAAAAAAGGGTAATTTTTATGGGAGGAACTTTGCTCTTTGTCACGAATTTGTCAATCAACTTTGATTTGTCCCCCTGCTAGCCACTAAACTTTGTATTTGTTCCGATTTAGTCATTCTATCACTTTTTCAGTTAGAATTAGTCGGTAATACTCTTATGGTAATTGAATGTGTTCAACTCAGAAAAAAAAGGTTTGGATATCTGTTCAACCTCACCAGCAGAATCAAATGCAGATATGTTGGGATATATTTTCCAATGAAAATTGGATTTGGATTTGGTTAATTGTTGGGAGTAGGGGTTTCTAATGTTTTGAGTGCGAGAAGTTAATGGGCATAATAAATTCTGGTAATTGAATTGTGATAAACATGAACTCAGAGGTGTTTTGGAGCCTTGGAGGTAAAAAAAATACAAGCTTCCATGTATAATTTTTGGTCATTTAGAAAAAATTGACCATCTGACTTCATCAAATTAGTCCCTTTAAAACTTCCACGGTGTATAGTTGATAGTCAATGCTAATCGCTAAAGATTGAAAGAGACAATTTTTGGCCATTTGAAAATATTTGACCATCTGCGCCTTCCACAAATTAGTCATTTGAATCTTCCACGGTGTAGATGATAGTCAATTCTAATCGCTAAAGATTGAAAGAGACAATTTTTGGCCATTGGGAAAAATTTGACGATCTGACTTCAACAAATTAGTTTCTTTGAAACTACCTCGGTGTAGTTGATAGTCAATGCTAATAGCTAAAGATTGAACGAGACATTTTAGGTAAAGATATTGACATAGTTATTTTAACTTAAGCAAATTAACAAAATGAAATAAAAAATATATATCTGATGTGCTGCGTGAAATCAATAACTCTGTTAATATCTTAACGCGATAGTTTGCTAATACATTTGGAGAATTTCATATGGTCCCAAGGCAGAAGTGTATTTTTTATTTTTTTTAGCAATTTGATGGTCCCAGGTTAGAATTTTTTTGGGAGTAGTAGTAGGCCTTGTCTACTAACTTTCATCTAACTAGATCCGGAATTTCCAAAAATAAAAGTTGGAAAACCAAAAACATGATTAAAAAAAAGGCACAAACACAGTGCAAAGTAACATGTTTCTAATTGAAAGCACAAAAGAGCTCCGTCATGCTTGGTCACCATTCTATTAGGGACAGATTGGGATTTTAATCTAAGTCTCTATGACTACAAAATAAAATTCTAATTACTAGGTTACAAATACACATTTAACATTTTATGAGAGGTTGAACTATATAAAACATAAAAAACTAAAAAATATTTATCTAAGTTACTATTCACATGATGAAATTTTTGAAAATCATCACGTGACTAAACATCCCTTTGTTAACTTAAAATCCACCCCTGATCTTATTCACTTCGCCAATAATTCACCAATTTGAAAAGAAAAAAAAAACCTTCCATTCCAATAAAGTTTTTCCTTTGCCAATACTAGGCTGCATCATAAACAAAATCCCCTCAATGCCTCTGAAAAAATTTCTAGAAAAGTGACATACTGGAAATGTTAGACTGGTTGTTAGACTTCGATGCCTATTCTAGAAAGTGACATCCTGGAAATGTTAGACTGGTTGTTAGACTTCGATGCCTATTCTAGAAAGTGACATCCTGGAAATGTTAGACTGGTTGTTAGACTTCGATGCCTATTCTAGAAAGTGACATCCTGGAAATGTTAGACTGGTTGTTGGATTTCGATGCCTATTCTAGAAAGTGACATCCCCTCAATATACCATCCTGCCTCTCTCTTGTGCAAGCTGGGATAAAACGGAAGGCAAAGCTGAGTGCTATTTACAAATTATGTAAATTATTGGGCTAAATTGCAATTATATCTTGATACAAGCAGAAACTGATAAAAATCTTTTTCAGGTCAGCATAATATATAAAAATGTTGTTTAAGTGCTAACATAACATATAGAAGTAATTTGTTATACCCAATTTGATCTCAATTAATCTCAATTAATATCAAAATGTGCAATTTTAATAATATTTCAGTTTAGATTCTTCTCAGACTACATTTTACCATGTCAGTATAAATATTCAATTTACCTTGTAATCAACAAAGTCAATTAAAAACACTTTGTACCGTAAAAAGTGCTAATAAAATTAAACCCTAAAACTAAAAAGTGGGATGCAAGTGCAGATATACCGTTATATGTTATGTAGTAACCTTCGATGTTGATCCATTAAACTGTTTTTATCAATCTAAACTGTTTTTATCATCTTAGATTCTAAGATAGTTGGGTTAAAGTATAAGCTCCTAGAGTTTTTTTGTTTACACAATACCTAATAACAATTCAAGTTAATATCCTTAAGTCTTATAATTAATGTTGGTATTTTTGACATATTCCAATTAAATTATATATATATAATAAGCACAAAAAAATAAAGTAAATCACAATAGAAATTTAAGCAGCAAGTAAAGTTAATTAAATTACATCCTATAGTTTTACGAGAGTAAAATAAGCCTCTCATCGGTGAATAAAATACACATCTAAATTTAGAAAATATAACATCTTGTAAAATAAAACATATAACAAAGAGAGATAAAATTGTAATTTTTTTTACGAATTTTAACGTTGGAAGTGTTGTACCTTCCTTTTGCCACATCCGGACTTGGATTGTTTTAACTCTTATTTTTAATTTTTTTTTCTTACTATAATTGAAAGATAATTTCGTTCTGCCATTATGAAAAGCTGAAATAACCCAGTAGAATCTCTAAAATTTAAAACATCATTGCAACCCGGTCCTGGCCCTTTGACTTCTGATACCTCTTCTCTTTTCCCACGTCATTGAAAACGCTAGCAAATCCTAGCTTTAGTCAGGGTAGTATAATTCAATTTTTCAGGTAAATGCATGCTTTCTTTAATTGAAAAAAGGTAAATGTTTTCTTGCACTTAAGGGGGGCAGTGGTAGTCAGTAGCTAGAGCACAACAAGAGGATTCTAACCCTTGCATTTTGCAAAATCCTTTCTTTTTGGCATGACTTTTAGTTATGTTAAGTGCCACGATCTCATATCATGATTCGTGACTGGGAACAATTCACATTATATATATGTTGCTTCGTTACGTATTTGACGTAACATTAAGATAGTAATTAATTACTATCCAAGAGTATACAAGTTCCTCTCATAGCATATGCTATTTAATGTTTTAGGATCCAACAGTTATTAGAATAATGGGGAGATAAAAATAAAGAGTAGCTAAGGGGTAGTTTTAGGATAATAAGCTATAAATGTTCATGTAAATCTTACAATCAACGTCTTGAATAATGAAATGATTTGTCTTAATTTCTCCTTTCTAGTGTCACTCTTCCCTTCTCTCTACACTCTTCAATTTTTATATTAAAAAACCAAAAATTCCACAATTCACCAAAGATTCTCAAATTTCCCTTAAACTGACATGACCTACTCATTTGGGTCATGACATGCTCTCAACGCCTGTTTGGTTTGGGTGTTTCCTCAAGGGCCCTCGTAAAATAGCTTTTCTTTTCAAAGATCAATTGCTCTCACCGAATGTTAAAATCGTAGTCCGCAAATAATAAAAGGAAAACTTGCAAGAAGAAAAATAAAAACATAATTTGTAGAGTTGTTGAATTCGTAGTCCTACATTTTGGTATATAAATGGGCGTTTTGCTAGAGAAGTAAATTAAAGATTTCTAAATTTTCTGGATATGAAGCTTATTCTACTTTAGGTTTCCACAATGAAATAGCATACAATATGTTACCCTTCCAACCCACAAGTAACCAATTGCAATCTTCTTCAATAAAAAATGCATTGTTATAATCATTTCTAACCATTTTACAGCATTCTTTCACAACACGTGGATATACCGGAAACTGTTCAAAGCCGGTCTGCAAATTTCGCATGTGCAACTGCTTGTAGGACTCCAGTCTTACGACCAAATCTGATCCTTCACATGCTATCAGGTTAATTATAGAAGGACCCCACATTTCTCTTTCCATTAGTTGCCTCTGCTTGTAGTCACGTGGGATCAACGTGTCAAGTAGGTCGAAATACCTGGAGAACTGCAAGAAAACCTCTCTAAACCGTGTGATGAAAAAGGGACTGAAGGATAAGTTGAATATTCCTTGAACGAAAACCCTTGGTTTGGTCTCTTGAATCAGATTAAGGATTTTATTCCTAGGATTATTCCTGCCTAAAAAAGGTTCATCCCTTGCTCTACCTAAGCTAAACATACTATTTACTATAAGCACTTCATCATCTTTGATACGAAGATCATCAATACAAATGGAGTCCCACTGTGTGGCGATCCCTTGATACTCAAAAGGAACCCCAAAACTTCGAGCATAATTTTCCAACCTCCTTCCTGTCTCATTGATTCTTTCAGCAGGGTGAAAGCCCGGCCGAGGCAAATCTACCCCAGTAATTCGGAGTATTGGGGGCCCATCTTTTCTTTTTGCAAGTGATTGAATTAAAGATGGCCATTGGAATCCATGAGTAATGCCAAAATCAACTACATGGATTTTCGATGCATTGCCTGTGGCACCGAGTATACTCTCATTAGCAAAATGATATGAAACCCTTATGACCGGGGATACCCTCGTCAACATATAATAGGCCTTCAGATAGTCAATGGTGCGTACCTGCATTGTGACATATTGATGATAAGCCGCCCTTCCTGTACCAGCCAAGCGTGCCTCTAGTCCATCAACAAGAATGCATGCAAGCCTTTGGATCCCATCTCCAATAGGAGATGCTTCCTTCCTTATTTGTTTTATAAGTTCACTAGCAATCTTGCTATCATTCATAGATATCGCCTTAGCACAGGAGATGAGGTGTTTTCTGATATCGATATGGATGTGTTGGTTTTGATTCTCACTATATGATTTCGGTTCGAGCTCCTCGATTTCTCTTAGGCTAGATATTTCTTCTCTTGGACAGTTTGTCCCATGGTACAGTAGTACTTTATCAAACACCTCATCTCTAATTGTTTCCTCACTATAGACCATTGGTATTTTGCAATTTCGCCCCTCCAAAAGGTCCAAGTCTACATCATTTGTATTCTTTTTACCCTTAGACTTATTTAGCAAATCACTTTCTTCCCCTGATTTGATGTCAAGTGTGTTGCTAGCACATTTCTTCGTTGGATCAAGTGAAAGATTACTCACTTGCAAATTAATCGACAATCTACAATGATTTGGAAGGAACTTCAATCCTTCTTCTACACCTCTCTGAAATTCAGTAGCCAGCAAGTTCTCTAAATGTGGGTGTTGTTCCAAACTCTCAGTAAAGGTTGGACCTACTTGATCTATTAAATCAGAAGTTGTGAAATCAGGATTTACCTTTGATTGTTTTGATATCAATTGATTATCTTGTGGAGGTGGATACTTCTCCCCAAGGATATCATAAAAGGGTTTCTCCATGGCTCTAAGAGCTTCCTCTGGATAACCATTAATCTTTTCATTTATTTCTTCCTCCAATAAATACCGGCTTATGTAGTCTAGTGTTGGGTCTAAAAGTATCTCAGATTTCTCTTGTTGGTTCCGAGAAAGGTTGTTGTATGGGTCTTTGTTGGGGATAATTTCTGAGAAATCTGTGAGATTACAATAATCAATGGACTCATGCAATTCGTTTGACTTCAAAAACCATGAGTTGTTTTCTTTCAACGAAGCCATGTTGCTTGCAATTTCCAAAATTTGATTGACAGAATATTTGATCTGGAATTTTCATAAATGAACGCAATTAGTGAAATGAAACTGTTGAATAACATTATTCTTTGATTTTTTTTTTCTTTTCAATTTCACCATTAATAGTTGGCTAGGAAAGATTTATTTGGTAAGAAGTATAAGAACCATTAAAAAGAATATAAATAATCTAATTATTTGTTAGATCAATATCGTTAGCAAAACAAACAAGTAACAAATCAACAATTTTTTTTATAAAACAACATCAATGTCAGTATCTATTTGTTCTTTAGTTCCTTATTTACCTGGGACAAAATATACCAAGAAATGAAATTTTCTTTTGGCTCTTAATGTTGTGATTGGAGAACTTAAAATAGCTCTTCCCTTTAATGAAGTAGTTAATTAAGGATTAATAGTGTCCTGCACTCACTTTTAGAAAAGAAAATGAAAGTTCTTTAAATTAAACAAGAAAAATGAAAACTTGTTTTTTGTTTCTAAAATCCGGAGAAAAAAAAAGGCTGCCAAAAACACCTATGTTATTAGTTTTCCTTTTTGCTCTAGTTTTAATTATTTTCAATGAAATCGGTGGCATTTTGAGGCCACTTTTGTCAGAAAAAATGTAAAAGAATTCGGAGAGATACTTCCAGCTTACCTGAAAAGAGCATCACCAGTTAGGTAGAGCCAAGATGCTTGAGTAATTGAGGCTCTCTAGATATTATATTGAGAAGTTGGGAATTTTTCTATTGAGAGAGATCATCCCAGATAACAACCAGTGAGTACTTATAGTGTTTTCTTCCTGGTATTGGTAAAATGTCTATTTGAACTGAATCATGACAGTACTGTAGAGTTTCTTAAGGGTCTTTGTTGACTTCATGTACAAAACTTTTCCCAATTGATGATAAGACGAAATGGTCACTGATCTCAAACTTCCACCACATGTCTTCAATTGTACTTTATTATTTAGTTGCCAAGAAAAAAAAAATGAAACAGGATATAATGTAACCAATTAACAATCTCATCCTGCCCCCCTCTTGTGCAAAACCGGAAGGAAAAGGCTGGGTACTATTTGCAAATTATGAAAATTATTGGGCTGTCTGCATAAATGTTGGAGTTCTAAATTAAAAATTAAAAATGTTTGATAAAGATTTGGATCAGACGGTTTTGACAGCCTATTGAACCAATATTGGTCCGAATCTGATGGGCATCGGACCGCCCCATCTATCATCTCAACAGCATGCCTCTTTTAAGCATATAATTAATTGATTCAAGAATTTTCTTTGCCCAATTGATTTTATGTACCCTGTAAGATATTTACAAAAGATTAATTGCAGTTTGATATTTCAGTTAGAATTAGTCGGTACTACTTTGATAGTAATTTAATGTGCTTAACTAAAAAAAAAAAAGTTTGGATATCTGTTCAACCTCAACAGTGCAATCAAAATGCTGATAGGTTGGGAAATATTTTCCAATGAGAATTACATTATTAGTTTCTTCTTTTGAAATAAAGTTAATTTTTCCTGGTGCACTTAATTTCACCTTTTTTTTTTTCAAATTGCTTTCTCTTTATGGCATTAGATATGATAGCTGAAAAATATTTGAAAGATTTTGCTTGGGCTATGTTGCTTTGCATTTACATGATATGTTGTCCTTTTCGGAGTACAAGTTTTCTTTTTTACTTTTTTGAAAACGAGGACAAAGATTCTTAGTTGCATATATTTTCTTTAAACACTTTTGACATAGCAGCTATAGATCTTGCTGGTGTGATATTTGCTTTTTACCTTTAATTTTTGTTCTGGTCTTAACGTGACTGTGCCCATTTGCTGCACTTGTGCTTTTATTTTTCAATATTGTGTCTGTGCACTCGTGCTTTGGTGCTGAGCAGGAACTGTGCAGATATTGACTGAAAACAGTGTTGGTACCATAGACAGGGACTAAAGTGATTTTGTATTATTTTGGGGAGGTTGGTAGCAAGCTTTGTAAAGTTTGTCGATGAAAATGGATTTGAATTTGGTTAATTCTTAGGAGTAGGGTTTATAATGTTTTGAGGGCGAGTTGTGCTAAACATATACTTGGTGTTGAAGGTTGAAAAAAGAAAATACAACCTTCCATTAATAAAAAAAATTAGCGGGACTGGTACCTCTTACCGGATATTTACCTTCAGGCATCATCATTTTGTTATGATATTTAAAAACTAAATAATAAAAAATAGAGAACAAATTAATGGATGTAATATGAAAAAAGTCTTGACTAAAACAATCAACAGTTTTGTCCCTTCAAACTATCACGGTGTAGTTGATAGTCAATGCTAATTGCTAAAGATTAAAAGAGAAAAAGAGACAGTTTGGGTAACGATATTGACACTGCTATTTTAACTTCAGACAGAGCAACAAAATTTAAATATATACAACTGATGCGCTGTGTGAATTCAAATAGCTCTGTCAATATATTTACCCAATAGTCTGCTGATACCATTTGGGCAATTTGATGGTCAGAAGCAGAACTTATTTCTTTTTTATCAATTTCTGTTTGTATCAAGATATAGCCCTCAGTTTTTTCCTTCCAATTTTGCCCAGTTTGCACAAGAGGGGGGCAGGATGGGATGATTTCATATATCGTATTTCATTTTTTTTTTTTGGTTAAAACCAAACAATAAAATATAGGTAACAAATGGAATTAATAGGAGAAAACTCTTGACTGCACTTGAAAGGTTGTTCTTTAAATTAAATATCCAAAACCTCAACGGTCCTGTCAATGATGTCAGTTGAAATAGACATTTCATCAATACCAGGGAGAATTCAGTATATATGTTGACGATCTAGAAAGAGAACCGCTAAGACTGGTAATTGTTATCTGTGAAGATTTCTCTCACTAGGAAAATTCCAAACTTCTCAATATGAAAGAGATTTAGTATTGTTTTGGGGAGGTTGGTAGCAAGTTCCACTGCTACAGAATAAGTGATTGTACACGGACATAAACATGAGAGTTACACGGATTTCCTGCCGTGTGGAATGTGAGGATATAGAAATCCCTGAATATTTACACACGGATATTTACCCGTGTGCGATTATCGAGAGCTACACGGATTATTACATAAACAACCGTGTACAAACGCTTGCCAGCGTCGCTCTCAAAATAACCGAGCTACACGGATTATTACATAAACATCCGTGTATGATTACTCTTTCTACACGGACATTTATCTAAATGTCCGTGTACGATTACTCTTTCTACACGGATATTTAGCTAAATGTCCGTGTAGCTCTCTTATTTTTTTTTTATGTTTAAATACCTTTCTACACGGACTTTAGTTAAATGTCCGTGTAGAATTGTCATTTTTTTCCCTTTTTTTGTTTTGGTGGCTAGCTTCCAATTTTGTTAGCCATTTAAAATTAGAATTCCAAAACAGAGAAACATTAAACAGAGGTCTTTTAAACTTATAATTCCAAAACTATACAACAGTATAAATAATTTATGTACACTAAATTATACAAAATTATACAAATCCATATTGAGCATTACAAAATTTAAATTGAAACCGCCTTGTCCACATACATCTGACATCGTCGATCTGCTCCTTGGTGTAACACTTTTGCTTTGGTCCATACTACAATTATAATTTGGTATTAGTTAGTAACAAGAAAAGGTAGAAGATTACAATTCATGCAACATATATATATACAAAGCCTTTTGTATATGCAATCTCATATGATAAAAACATAACATATACTCCTTAGGATCCAATACAATGTTTGTATAAAAGTTATATCCTTACCACTTAGTAACCACATGATCAAGCTTTGGCCCAAAATTCGGTAAGTTGGGCTCAAATTGTCAAAACTCTTGGTTATGATCTAGTTTGGACCGAAATTTCATACAAACTAAGGCGTATTAGATCCAACATATCAAAAAAGGAGCTCCCATGTGATCCATGACATGATGCCTCTTGGTTAAATGTCTCCAACATATTGCATCTCCAATAAGAATCCATTGATCAACATATATGTGCATACATAATATGGAATAAAAATTCTCCTTTAAAATTTTCATCCAAAATTATAAGAAAATATTTATATATAAAATTAGTTGAATCTGTCTAGCTTTTATACGAACCATTGAAAATCAATTTCGTAAAAAAAAAAATTATTGCATCTTATATGAATTTACGATGGCTCTGATACCAAATGATAGTCTTAATAATTCATGACGTGTTTTGCAATTAAAAAACACAAGCAATCCAGAATCCGTAAATTCAAGATAAAATAGCAAAGTAATTTAAATCTTACAGTTCTGAAGTGCAGACATCTTTAGGCGGAAGCGTTAGTACTGATCTTCAACGGTTTTCCTTAGATCTGATGATGGAGACCTTAGGCGTTTTCTTTACTTCTCACTTTCAAAAAATGGTCCACATTACACTAATTATTTACATTATCTTAACAAATCAAGCATGCATGCATTAATTAATAATTGACCTAAATAAGCAATAATAAGCTAGTAACAGAAAAGAGAAATATATATATATATATATATATGTATATATATATATAGAGTACGGCTAACGCGCTTCCTCTAGCATATGGGCCGAAATGCTTCCGGTGGAAATTTGAAATTTCAAAATCCAAAAAGTTGATCTGAACCGTTCATCTCCTTCTCCATATTAATATCTGCTTGGAGACCAAATTTTACATTTTTCTGAAATTTTTTACTATTTATTAAGCCACTTTGAAAATCGCTGATCCAACGGTGGCTTAACAAAACAGTAAAACCATTGGATCAGCGATTTTCAAAGTGGCTTAATAAATAGTAAAAAAATTTAGAAAAATGTAAAATTTGGTCTCCAAGCAGATATTAATATGGAGAAGAAGATGAACGGTTCAGATCGACTTTTTGGATTTTGAAATTTCAAATTTCCACCGGAAGCATTTCGGCCCATATGCTAGAGGAAGCGTGTTAGCCGTACTCTATATATATATATATATATATATACATGACTAAGCTTAGCAAGATAGAGAGGAGAAATACAAATTAACTTCAAAGATCTCAGATCCTAGCTCCTTGTGCACAGAAATCAGAATAGCACTGCTGGAAGGAGAGAGAGAGAGAGAGTATTAATTGATCAAAATGGCGCTGCTGGAAGGAGAAGGTCTTTTATATAACCAAAACCCTAGAATAACCTTTCTACATGGATTTTTAAGTAAAAAATCAGTGTAGCTCTCTCAAGGCTTTCTAAACTGTTATTTAAACAAAAAACCGTGTACAATTTTCACCTTTCTACACGGCTCTTTATTAAATGTCCGTGTTGCTCTCTTAAGCTTTCTACACTGCTATTTAAACAAACATCCGTGTACAATTCTTACCTTTCTACACAGTTCTTTAATAAATATCCGTGTAGCTCTCTCAAGGCTTTCTACACTGTTATTTAAATAATAATCAGTGTACAGTTCCTAATAAACGTCCGTGTAGCTCTCTCAAGGCTTTCTACACTGATTCTTTAATAAACATCCGTGTAGAGATCCCACAGATATTTCGGGCTTCTAAAAAATTACAATTTCTCCACGGTTTTTAGGTAAAATTATCAAATCCGTGTACAATGTGCAGTGTACAATGACCATTTTTGTAGTAGTGTTCTGTAAAGTGTGTCAATGAAAATTAGATTTTGTTAGATGTGTCTTTTATCTCACCATTTTTCTATTTCTATTACTTTCAGGGTTATATATGTAAGTTTACCTTTTAACCTTTCTCCGTGTCCAGAGATGTAATGACAAAAATTATATCTATCAAATTTGGTATTTTCGGTGGCTCTCTGTCTTTTCCGATCTTCTCTCAAATCCCTCAAAATTAGTTAGATCCTTTAACAGACTGGTATCAGAGCTCGGTTGTTACCACTCCGCCGCCACCACGGTGCGGTTTTCAGGGTCAAGAGCTCTACCGCCGCCACTACGCTGCTGCCACCTCTTCGCCGTCATCTGTCAGATTTGCAGTTTTCATGGCTGAGATCTCAGCTGCATTTATCTCTAGTGGATCGCGCCAACGCCAAACCAGGTTTCGCGTTTTCTTCTCTAATAGTCAGCAGATCTAATTAGGTTTGAAAATTGTGGCCGTAACCCGTTAAGATGAGTGCAAATTGGTCTAAGTTTGATATTGAGAAGTTTGATGGTACATCCAGTTTTGCACTTTGGCAAATACGAATGAAAGCTATTTTGACAAATATGGGTGTAAAGGCAGCTTTAACCGGTCGACCTAAAGAATTAGAGGGTGCTGATAATGATAGGAAGTGGGAGGTAATGGAAGATAAAGCCTTGTCAACCATTCAGTTGTGTCTTAGTGACTGCACACTTCAGGAAATCCTTACCGAAACCAAAGCAGCTGACACTTGGACAAAGCTTGAGAAAACCTATATGCAAAAGACAGTCACGAATTGTTTGCGTTTGAAACAGAGGTTTCATTCTTTGAGAATGACTAAAGGTACTCCCCTTAAATCTCATATTTCTGAATACACTGCTTTGTTGAATGACATGGAAAGGATTGGTATAAAAACCGATGACGAGGATAAGGCCATGGTTTTGTTGTGTTCGTTGCCCAATTCTTATAAAGTTTTCAAGGAAACTATTCTCCACAGTAGGGATTCTCTCACTTTTGATGATGTGAAAAACAATCTCTTAATTAAGTCCGACATCGATTTGGACTCTACCAAGGCAGGAAGTAGTCTTCAGGATGTTGGGTTGATTGTTGAGAGAGGTAGACAAAAGGAAAAGAGTCATCACATTAACAAAAGTCATTCAAGGTCCAAAAGTATAGATTTCAGCCAAAAGTTACTTTATTGATTAATGATTTGGGCTTATATAAAGCCTTACAAAGTACTCTTACAAACAACCCCCTAAACTATTCCATAATGGCCTATTCACCGATAGGTCCTCAAAACTATCCTAATACGATAAACATACCAACACTCCCCTTCAAGATGAGCCTATGGACGAAAGATATCCACTAGGCCCATCTTGTCACATAGTCTCGACAAATCTAACGAACTAAGCCCTTTAGTGAGACAGTCAGTCACTTGCTCTCTAGTAGCTACATGTCCCAGCTCAAGTAGTCCGCTATTTAGCTTTTCCTTGATGAAGAACCTGTCGATCTCCACATGCTTGGTCCTATCATGCTGCACAAGGTTATTGGCAATGCTAATAGCTGACTTGTTGTCGCACCACAACTTCATTTGGGCCCCTCGGTCCATCTTGAGTTCCACCAGCAGAGCTCTCAACCACAACATTTCCGCAACACCTAAAGCCATGGCCCTGTACTCTGCCTCGGCTGTGGATCTCGCAACCACTGACTGCTTCTTGCTCTTCCAAGAGACCAGATTGCCTCCTACAAACATGCAATATCCAGACGTGGACTTTCTATCATCGGCACAACTAGCCCAGTCTGAATCACAATATCCCTCAATATTCAAATGCCCATTTTTACGGAAGATCAACCCCTTCCCTGGTGAATTCTTCAGGTATCTCAAGATCAAGTACATAGCATCCATGTGACCCTCCCTAGGGTCATGCATGTAGCGACTCACGACACTCACCGCAAAGGAGATGTCAGGACGAGTGTGGCTCAGATAGATGAAGCGACCCACTAACCTCTGGTACCTCTCCTTATCAACTGGCTCTCCTGCCTCAGCACTCAGCTTGGACTTCTGATCGATAGGAGCCACCGCAGGCTTGCACCCTAGCATACCTGTCTCTGTCAGCAAATCTAGCACATACTTCCTTTGAGATAAGACAATCCCCTCTGCACCACGAGCTATCTCAATCCCAAGGAAGTATTTGAGTTGCCCCAAGTCCTTCACCTCAAACTCCTTACCCAATCTCTCCTTCAGCAAGGCAATCTCACTCTCATCATCACCAGTGATAATCATGTCGTCCACATACACCGCCAGCATCATAATGTGAACTCCATGTTGCCTGAAGAACACTGTATGGTCTGCATTGGTTTGCTTATATCCCATATCTACCATAGCCCTTCTAAACCTATCAAACCAGGCTCGAGGGGACTGCTTCAGCCCATAAAGAGATTTCTTGAGCCTGCACACCTTACCCTCCGTTTGTTTTGTGCCAAAACCCGGTGGGACCTCCATGTACACCTCCTCCAATAAATCACCATGAAGGAAGGCATTCTTCACATCGAGTTGGTGCAACTTCCACCCCCCATTCGCTGCTAAGGAAACAAGTGTCCGTACTGTGCTCATCTTCGCCACGGGTGCAAAGGTCTCATCATAGTCGATACCATAAGTCTGACTGTACCCCTTCGCCACCAATCGGGACTTATAACGCTCAACCCGACCCTCTGGGCTTTGCTTCACAGTAAAGACCCACTTGCATCCAACCGCATTCTTGCCTGGTGGTAGTGACACAAGCTTCCAGGTTTTGTTCTTAGCGAGAGCCTCAAGTTCCTCAAGCATAGCAGCTTTCCACTTTGGATCCTCTTTAGCAACCTGCCAACACTTAGGAATAGAGACAATGTCTAAAGATGCAATGAATGCTCCATGTGTAGGTGATATGTGAGAGTAAGAAACAAACTGGGCAATATCATGTGGGAAACCATATCGATCAGGGGGAACTCCCGCATTGACGCGAGAAGTCCTCCTTATCGATAGGGGAGTGGGAGGAGTAGAGAGAGGAATCATATCACCTGTTTATTCTGAATCTGTGGATGGTGTAGGTGTCTCAGGAGTCGGGGTAGGCAGGGACAAGGGACTTCGCACAAGCGGCACTGTTGGCATGGTTCCCTCATTCTGCTTTCTTCTCCTCGTGTACACTCTCAGCTCCCCCTGAGCTTGAGTTCCACCATTCTCGAGACCATTCCCATCCTGTTCTGGCACAACGGCCAGCTCCACAACGGCCGACTCCTCAACAAACTATGCATAAGGGACATCCCTCACACTCACCATCCTCCTCTCACTACCACTGTTACTCTCCCCCTCTCGTGTCATACCTCTTGTATCGAGCGAGTCTCCAAAAGGTGATGTAACCTGAGATGAGTAGTATGGCTCATGCTCTCGAAATGTGATATCTATACTAACGAACAACCTCCTCTCCACGGGGCTCCAACATACGTAGCCCTTTTGGGTGGCCGAGTATCCCACAAAGATACATTTGACAGCCCTCGGATCCAGTTTTCCCACATTTGGTCTATTGTCCTGCACAAAACACACACAACTAAATATTCTCAAAGGAAGACTATCACCATTCCCACCTTTCAATACTTCAAATGGAGACTTCCACTCCAACACACGTGAGGGCATCTTATTGATTAGTCTCGCAGCTGTCAAGACTGCTTGCCCCCACAAGTACTTTGGTACATTCATCGAAATCATCATACTCCCCGCTACCTCAAGGAGATGCTTGTTCTTCCTTTCTGCCACCCCATTCTGCTCTGGTGTGTACGGACACGTGGTTTGATGCTGTATTCCCTGAGAGGACAAGTACTCTCTGAACGCATTGTTCGTGTACTCTGTCCCATTGTCAGACCTCAATACCTTCACCACTGCCCCGTATTGAGTCTGAACCCCTTTGTGGAAATCTTTAAAACAAGCAAGCACATCATTCTTATTTTTCATCAAGTAAAGCCAAGTCACACGAGAAAAAAACAATAAATGAAAGACACAAAATATCGAAATCCATTCACAGAAGTTGTGGAACAAGGTCCCCACACATCAGAATGTACCAAATCAAAAACACAGGAGCTCCTACTACCTGAACTGACATATGAACTCCTGGTGTGCTTGCCAAACTCACAAGCATCACAAACAAGTTTCTCTTTATTAGCCTTTTCAAATATAGATGGATACAAACGACTCAAAAGACTAAAAGAAGGATGACCCATACGCCTGTGGTGAAGCAACAATAAGTCCTCCACACTACTCCCAACTCCTCCAGATCTCTCCACCATAGATGAAAGGGCTGAGTCCATCCCCTCTCTATCCAGGAACCACAAGCCACTACGCCATGTGTCAGTCCCAAGCCTCCGGCCCGTCCCCTTCTCCTGGAAGATCACCTTGGGAATATCAAAAGAGACAACACATTTCAGTTGAAGAATAATAGCACTTATGGATAAGAGATTTACAGGGAAAGAAGGAGCATGCATAACATTGGACAAAGTCAAGGAGTTGGTACATCGCACAATACCCTTACCCACCACGGGCTGGGCCATACCATCGGCTGTCTGGATACTCTCAGGGACTGCCAGGTGAGTATAGGAAGAAAACTCCCCAACAGTACCCGTCACATGTCTGGAAGCACCAGAATCAACAATCCATGGTGAACTAATGGTGGATATAGACGCAAGAGCGTGTATGTCACTAGTACCTGCGATTGAATGAGCATAAGAGGCAATGTTACCCGAGGTGGATGCATCCTCTACCGCGCCTTTCTGCTTCCTCCTAAGTAGCTGGGAGTAGGCTCTCAAGAGCTCCTGATCCTCCGCAGAAAGGTCCTCATCCTGCACACCCCCTTCTTCCTCTTCGCCTACTACCATCAGGTTTGCCCGGTAGCCCCCTCTTCCACCTCCTCTACGGCCACGACCACGACCTCAATCTCCAGACTGTCCGCGTCCACCATGGTTCCTCACCTTTGGTGGCTTAGTGCAAGCCGACTTCAAGTGACCTACCTCTCCACAGTTGTAGCACTCCCGGGTCTCACCCCTAGACCTGGTACCACCTGAGTTGGAGACGGCTAGGGCTGACTTCGCCCCTGGAAGTCCCCCTGCTCCAGTCTATAGCCCGATCCGGGTCTCCTCCTGTATCATCGCCGAAACTGCCTCCTCAAGTGAGGGAATCTTCGACTGAGCTAGTAACATCGCAGTCCTCTGTTCGAATGCTGGAGCCAGACCCCTAAGGAACCCCATGGTTCTATCCTGCACACAGGATCAGGGCAACACAATGTCCTCGTGCAGTATTCATGATCCATCCATAAGCGCTCTAGCTCTATGGCATACCCCTGCACAGTCCTCTCCCCTTGTACACAAGCAGCGATCTCCCCTTTGATCTGGTAAACCCTCAGGTTGTTCCCCACTCCATCATAAGTCTTCATCAGCTTCTCCCAGACACACCTCACATCTTCCATACCATCAACATTGGCCGCAATCGGTGGAGTCATCGAGTTCAAGAGCCAGACGTACACCAGCATGTGAGTGGACCTGCACTCATCCCATGCTAGAGTACCCTCAGCCGGCTTAGTAATCGCTCCAGTCAAGTACCCCTCTGGTTTCCTCCCTACTAGAGTGTACCGCACCCGACGTGACCAGCTCAAACACAAAGCTGGACCATCGAGTTTCACATCAATCGGTGGAAGCTCCACCCTTGGTGCTGGTGTCGGGGCTGGTTTTGGTGCCATATCACTAGAGGCAAAATTGAATGCTCGCATCAACATTGCGATCTCATCACCACTCAGCTTCCCCAAGGCCTCTTTCATGGGATTCGAATCCCCGCCTTCCATCAATCTGACTCTGATCTACACACAAGATTGAGTCAAATCCTCTTTCTTCTTCCCCAAGACCCGATCTTGAACCCTCAAGATCTAAAACCTCATTACCTCGAACCTCTTCCTCTTTCCTTTAACCTGATCTTGATCTTATCTCATCAAGATTCGAGCCCAAACCCGATCCAATCCCCCTTCTCGGGTGTCATGGGGTTTAGGCCCCCCACGCCGGCCAATCAATACAAAGAGACTACCTTTGGTGGCCGGCCAACTCTAGAAGAAGAGAAGACCGAACGGCGGAAGAGAAGAGAGAAGTGACGCAGTTACTGTAGCAGCGGCATGGTACTGTAGCGGACCAGTAACTGTAGCGGCGCGGAACTGTAGCAGACCGGTACTGTAGCGGCGCGGCGGACCGATTACTGTAGCAGTGCGACACTGTAGCTAGGGTTAGGTTTTAAGGCTCTGATACCATATAGATTTCAACCAAAAGTTACTTTATTGATTAATGATTTGGGCTTATATAAAGCCTTACAAAGTACTCTTACAAACAACCCCCTAAACTATTCCATAATGGCCTATTCACCGATAGGTCCTCAAAACTATCCTAATACGATAAACATACCAACAAAAAGGAAGGATGACCCAAGCGTCTATAATAGAGCAGCAACAAGTCCTCTACACTCCTCTCAACTCCTCTAGCTCCCTCTACAATGGATGAAAGGGCCGAGTCCATACCCTCCCTGTCCATGTAGCACAAGCTGCTGTGACATGTACCCGTCCCAAGTATCCTACATGTCCCTTTCTCTTGGAAGATCACCTTGGGAATATCAAACACAACTACACATTTTACTTGTGTTATAATGACACTTATGGATAAGATATTCACCGAAAAAGAAAGAGCATGCAACACATTAGACAAAGTCAGGGTGTTTGTACACTTCACTTTACCCTTAACAACCACGGGCTGGGCCGTACCATCTGCTGTCTGAATGCTCTCTGGGACTGCTAAGTGAGTATAGAAAGAAAACTCTCTAGCAGCACCAGTCATATAGCGAGATGCACCAGAGTATACTATCTAATATGGTGATCTAATAGTGGGTATAGAGGCAAAAGCAAAGTTACCCTGGATGAAGATGAGGTGGATGCATCATCGACCACACTCTTCCCTTTACTTGCTCCTTTCTGCCTCCTCCTGAGTATCTGTGAGGCCGCTTCTACGATTATGAGATCCTCCTCTGAAAACCCCACATCATCTTCTTCCTCTTCCACTGCAACCATCAGATTTGCCTAGTTGCCTCCTCTTCCACCTCTTCGGCCCCCACAACAGCGTCCATAGTTCCCAAATAAAATATTCTTGGTGCTCAACATTCTATTCATATTAATCTTAGACACATGGTTGAAATAAGAAGAGTCAAACGAGTTTTATTTCGCCCCGAATTCTGATTCAATTTTTTATTTTTTTGAATAAATTTCTTGTCAGTTTTTTTAAAAATGTTTAATAAATGTGCATGAATAATATTCAATTCTTCTAGACAAAATTCATAATCATTTTCACACCGAAGCAAAGTGAGAAAAAGTATGAATGGAGAAAAGTTAGATGAGGAGTAAATGTGAACCTCTTAGAGCTCTTTGTGAAAAATTAATTGATGATGCGTAAGCTTGAATTCTGTGAGACTTAGATATATAAATAAGACCCACGATTGGGACACCCCAAGTTTTCTTCACCACTTAGTATCATGAGATGAAGCTTCGGTGAGAACAGATAGGTACAAGAGTTGGGGTCAGATGGATATCAGACTTACTTTTTAATTACATGGGTTTTAAGATCGTTTGATCCACTCTAAGATATATGTGCACACACACAAAAGTTAAACGGAGTGCACGGATTTTTAAGTGGATCCAACGGTCTAAAGCCCATCAAATTTAAAGTAGTGAGGTCTAATACACATTTAGCTACTCTGTAGTCATAATAGTCGGGTAAGAAGGGGCGGACCCAAGATTTCCGTCAGGGAGGCAAAAAAATATCGAATCGGATTTAAATAGCTAATCGGATTTAAATCCATTAACTAATTAGGTACTCGATAAAAAATATTGCTTTAACTTATACTTTTCAATACTCTGATTTGTAATTTCTGATTCTCTAACCTATAATTGTAATTGTCAATCATAAATTCATAATTCAAAAAAAATAATTTTAATTTTAATTCTAAATTTAACTTGAATTACAATTCAACCCTTCAGAGGGAGGCAAAAAAAATTTCAGGAAGAGACAAAGTCGATCGAAATATCACAAATTTTCCACTAAAATTCAAAATCTAGAGTGAGGGGAGGAAGTTCCCTCCGGAACACTGTAGATCCGCCCCTGCCGGTAAGACATGAGAGTGGCAAAAGGATTCTGTATCCTTCCAGATACCTGATTGAGTGAAATTAGCTCAGATCAACTCTTAACAAAGCAATTGAAATTCAGTGTCTATTTAAATATTAGGATATCTGTTTTGAAATTTGTGCCAAGTTAAAACTGACGACTCAGATCTAATTCTACTTGGTCAGGCATGAATTCCAGGCTTCTAGCGAAAGAGGAGTTATAATATTTCCAACCTATACTTTGAATGGAAGCTTCATCAGGACAACAACAGTCACAGACTCACAGGTTTCTTAAAAAGAAAATAGGGGCTGCACGTGATCCTATGTTGATCCCGATCAGTTGGAATTCAAGATCTCGTGTGACAATTATTTGTAGCATTCTGTGTGACTGCTTGAATTGTTTAATATTCACCCGGAGCGAATTTAATTTGTAAAAATAGAGGTCAATTAATCCACAATTACGCTTGTTGTTTTAGTGTGTTTTTCTTGTTTTTTAATATAAATTTTGGAAGAGAAATAAATTTGACTCCAATAATTTTCACATAAAATACTCATATTGGCCCTTATACTTCTAAAAATAATATATTGACGTTATATTTGTGGTATAAAATTTATATAATTGTACCGTTCATGCAAATAAAATATATTCTGCTTATCTCCCTGATATCCCAATTTAATAAAATATTCAACTTATGATTGATCACGAAAACCGTTCAACCTCATGCAGCATTTGAGGTCAATGTATGATTTAGTACATGGAATTTTCAGTTTAGAGCAGAGTAGCTATAATATAATTTTTTTTTTTCAAAGTCTAGATTTCATTAGTACAATATAATGTTACTAGTTAATAGGATCCATTGATTAAACATAGTATATATTCTCCGCAGTAAAACTGATGATAAAAAAATATAATAAATAGGTAAGCCGCATGCTTTGAAAAGTCCTGGTGAGAAGATGCCAAAACAGAAGTTTCTTTTACTAATTACAAACTGCATTTTTTTTAAATCCACTGTAGCTCTTTTATTATTAATTTTCTTCACATAACCCAAATTTCAGCAAAATTAAATGTAGATACTTTCCATTACTTGCAGATTCAGAACAAAAAAATTGAGATTGAAGAGCTGAAAATTTAATAGAGTATAATTTTTATTTTATAAGGGAATTAAAAAGTGTTGATACATAAAATAAAATATAACAAAAAAATATCAATTTGTAGAGAGACTTGGCCTCTTTTCTCTTCGCTGAGATCCGCTCCTCATTAATTACTACATTAATTAATCATATCAGATTTTACTATCCTACCTCATTATGTATAATTTCTGTGTTTTATTTGGCTCCAGCTCATGCATATAAAAGAGCAATACATAAATTATAAATAGAATAAAATATAAAATTCAATATTTTACATTCTTTTCCTCAAATATTCCTTGTTTTTGGCTATTTGACTTGCCATTCAAACACCTTAGAAATTTCCTTGTTCTGGACTATTTCCTTGTTCTAGACTATTTGAATTGCCATTGAAACACCTTAAAATTGGCGGCTTGCCTCAACCTCAAGTCAGTCTCTCCAACCCCACATTTTGTTACTTCTGTGGAATTCTATATATGTACAAATTAAGCTTAGCCCTCCCAATAGTACATTAAAAGTGGAAGAGATATATAGAGTACTGCAATGAATCCTACATCCGGGGAGGGGTTATCGAAGATTGGTAGCTTGAGTCGTGGCGGCTCAATATGGCGATCAGAAACGGCCGGTGACGTGTTCTCGAGGTCATCGTGGGAGGAGGATGATGAGGAGGCTTTACGGTGGGCAGCACTCGAAAAATTACCGACATACAACCGGATTAAGCGTGGGATACTAGCTTCGGCCTCTGGGAAGATCAATGAGGTCGATGTGGAGAACCTTGGAGCCCATGAGAAAAAGGCATTGCTTGAGCGCCTTGTCAGGGTCGCCGAGGAAGACAACGAGCGCTTCTTGCTCAAGCTCAAGGGTCGTATTGATCGGTAAGTCATCTATTATATTAATTTAAGAATTTGGAGGTATCCGCGAAAGTAAAAAATATTCCTAATTCTGATAATCTTCCATCAGAAAAGAAGTAAAAAAAGGACAAAAATAAGTTTAATCAATTCTAGTAATCTTCCATCACTTTATGCATGAGAGATCACCATCATCAGTTGCAAACAATTTTAATATATAAGCCTTTGAAATTTCCATTTTTAAATAGAGAAGCTATATTAATTTGATACCATCTATGTCTATGCTTTATCTTTGACATTTACACCTAGGGGTGTCAATCAATGGGTACGATACGGATAGGATGGAAGCATTTTCATACCCATACCTACTAAGAATGACATTGTCCATATCCTACCCTTACCCATTAAGAATTGATCTTATCCTACTCTATTTTTACCCGTTAAAATTATCAGATAACAAAACGGTAGCGGGTGAATAACAAATAATACTAGTATAATAACTAGTTTTATTATATTTTACAAATAAAACATCAAAACTCATTTATTTTGTACATATGCAATGACATTACTAATAAAAAATAAAAAATATGTGTAATCAATTTCAACTGAATTACATTTTTTATAAAACAAGAGAATTCAAAAAGAATAATATATCTTCCGACAAATTCAATTATTTAATTAAAGAAGAAGACATGCAAATAAAAGTAGTATGTTTAATATTTTTTTACAACAAAAACAATACACTAAATAACAAAAGTACTCAATAATTATTGCTCAAATATTATTATATTTTATATAATTACCTTATAAGGTAACGGGTATGAAATAACCTTTATATATACTTTACTGTTTAGCCAACGAAAAAAAATTCTAACCATTTTCATATTCAATAAGCTAAAGAAGAAAAAAATTACATATATCCAACTTATCTAATACGGCATGGGTTGGATAAACGATTAAAAGGGTATCATTGACACCGCTATTTACACCTTGTCCTACAAGATTTTTTTGATAGTGCACGTGTATGTTTGATCATTGCATTAAATGCTGTTGGAAAATTCTTCTCTCTGAACGCAATTTGAAGTCAGCTTCAGTTACATGACTGCTCAATGATAACGACGGAGATATTATTTAGAATTCATACTATTAATTATTTGACAGCTGTTATGTTATATAGCGTACAATTCTTGATCAGGTGTCTGATAGTTTGCATTAAGATAATGGTGATTACTAATTTATGTGGAATTAGACATGTATTTAGTCCATAAACCAAAGACCATATATATATAGCCATTGGACTTATTTTTAGTATAATTACTTGTGATATTGTCTTTGACCGGGTCACATTTACCCTTCATTAAGTCCAAGTGTATCTAATTTGCCGAAACTTTTTTAAATACCATAATAAAAATAAAAATAAATCAAAACACTCCATTTTGGAGGAATTCGAGTTTTACCCAAACTACATAGTCAATCCGCAGCCCCATTTGATGGGGACTGCACAATCAATCTGTGGCTCCAACAAAATTTTCTTTTTTAAATAACAGTAACATTTATTGATAAAAAAAACAAAAAATTTGATTTAAAAAGGCTCAAATTGAAATTCCTAGGCTCAATTTGAATTCTCAAGCACAGTTTCCAAGTAAAAGAAGAAAAAGAAAAAATAAATATTCAATATATGGTTGAGGCAGAGGCACGAATTTAAAAAAAATATATTTAATATACATTTTTCAGAGACGCGAATTTGATTCTTATCAGAGACGAATTTCATAAAAAAAAAAAGGTGTTGTAGATTCAATCTGCAGACTCCAGTCAGAGGCCGCAAACTGGTTGTGCGGTCCCCATTAAATGGGACCTTAAATTGACGTACTGTGCAGCCTGAGTATTCATGGAATTCTCCCAAAACGGAAGTGTTTTCGTTTATTTTTTTTTTATTATGGTAGTAATAAAAATTTCCGTCTAATTTGCTTATAGAAGTCTTTAGACCTAGGCTAGACATTCTTTTAACTTGAGTTTGGCAATTGAAATTAGTTAGAGCACAGTAAATATTACATTAATTACTTTCAAATATTGATGTTTGATAGTAGTCAAGTAAATCAAGTAGATTTGAATAATAAGACTAATTTATCATTTTGTATTATGCTAATAAGTAAAATATTGAGTATATAAAAAAATGTTAAAAATTAAAAAAGAAATGGTAATGTAACTTTATTCTATATATGGAGGTACTTTAATTTCACCTTGAAGTAACTTAAGAAGTATTTTATTTGATGGATTAAAACACTCAAGTTATCACTTCGAACTTAATCTTTGAAGAAAAATTATCATTTTTTTCTTAGAATAATGGGACCGTATGCACATTTACAATGAACTGCCAAACATTTGATATAAGAATTAACGTTGGATCTAGTGACAAAGATTACATGCTCCTCATGCAAGGTCCTCAGTTAGAAATCTGATTGGAAAGTCCTTTGACCATTAAATGGAATTTGAAAGGCTAATCTCCATCCTTGTATCTCAAAAAAATAAAAATAAAAATAACATTTATGTAAGCCAAACACAAAAATGTAAAAATAAAATAAAAAATAATGGTTGGTAGTTATGATGTTGTTCTTTTTTACTTTTAACAGAGTGGGAATTGATGTTCCAACAATAGAAGTGAGATATGAAAACTTGAACATAGATGCAGAGGCTCATGTGGGAAACAGAGGGTTACCAACTGTTCTCAATTCCACCATAAACATGATTGAGGTGCTCCAAAGGCAACTAATATGAAAAAGAAAATTATCTCAGATTTTACATTTTCTGTTAAAAAAGTATTAATTTATCTGACTGACTCATTTATTATAATTCTTTTGTTTAGTCAATGGCAAATTCTCTCCACATACTACCCAGCAGGAAAACAAAGATGCCAATCTTGCATGATGTTAGTGGTATCATTAAACCCTGCAGGTAATTATTTTTTTGTTATATAAGATACTTTTCAGAAACATTCTGTAGATATACCTGTTTTTGTATGTACTAGTTACCTGACACTTTCAAGATCATTGGTACTAATCAGTGTCAACTTTTTTATTTATGTTTAAATTAACAAATTAACTATGTTAATCTTTTTGAATTAGATTAATTACTACAATTGTGTTGCAGGATGACATTGCTCTTGGGTCCCCCTGGATCTGGGAAGACTACCTTACTGTTAGCCTTAGCTGGAAAGCTGGGTTCAGATCTAAAGGTCGAGTATCTTAACTAATTACGTACAAATTTAAAACAAAATGTATTTCAATATCAGCATAACTTATACAAGAAGCAGCCTTTGGTCTAATGACAAAAGACAATACCCTCTATTAACATTAAATGAAAGTTGATAGACTAAACCTCTACCATTTTATTTCAAAATATCCGGATAACTTAAATAAATTCGAGAACAACAATGCAGGTTTCAGGAAAAGTGACATACAATGGGCATGAAATGAACGAGTTTGTACCAGAGAGAACGGCTGCTTATATCAGCCAACATGATATGCACATAGGAGAGTTGACTGTCAGAGAAACCCTTGCATTTTCGGCTCGGTGCCAAGGAGTCGGAACCAGATATGGTACAACTCTCTCTCTCTCTGCTTTGTTCTATACTTTTTCTTTCTTTTTATTTACATGGTATATATGGCACAAACAAATGTTTCTACTTGCTATCCCAGTAATCGTCCGCTATTAATTAGGGTTATCCAACTAGAATATGGGTCCGGATTTCTCAAGGTTACTTAAATTTTACATTTGAATTTGAACCGTTCGATCAGAATTCAGATCAATTTAGATCGATTTAGAAATTATTTGAGATACTTTTTAACAGGGATAATTTTACATGTAGCTTTCATAACCTGTGCAGTTTCTTATTAACATCTAGCTGCTTAAATTTATCTTATTTATAACCTTCATATTATTAATCTCATGCTAACTCTAATTCAATTATTAAAAGATTTTAGTTTACCTCTATTTAAGATTTACAAGTTAAAGTTATGCACTTGATGCGGACACAAATAATGTTAACAGTGTAATTTTTCCTATTTTTTTTAGATTAAGTATACATCAGGCAGAAGGGTATGTAAAAATAATGTCCCACAAGAAAAAGGTTGCAAAAGTTTAGAAGTAGATAAGTTAAATTTAAGTCTCTAGGGGTAAATAAGAAAATGCACAAGTTATGAGAGTTATGTAAAAACTTATTCCATGTATGAAGCTATGATACTATGCATCGCGTATATTGACCTGCGCTATGAACTTATATCTTCGTTTTGAAGGCCCTAACGGTCAATCCAAACCGTTCAACGTGATCTTTATATTAATATATACTTGAAAACCCAAGTTTAAAATTTTTATAATTTTTTCACTATTTTTTTAGATAGGTAGAAAATCACTTGATCTAAAAAATTTGAACCATCTGCAGTGATTTTATACCTATATATCTAAGTAAATATTAAATAAATTCAAAAAAATGTAAAATTTTAGTTTGCAAGTACATATTCATACGGAGCTCATGTTTAAAGGTTCTGATCGATCGTTAAGGATTTCGAAAACAAAAATACTAATCTGTAGTACAGACCAATCCGCGCAATGCATAATACCATATCGTCACTCTTATTCAAATATTGGTGTTAAAACTTCTCGGACGATCTGAATTCAAACTCAAAATTTAAATTACCTTGTGATCCAAACTCACAATAATTAAGTGGAATGTATGGACGAATGGTCATTGACTAATTGTTGGGTATTGAAGTATTTTCTCGACTTAGAGCCGGCCCAAATGTTTGTCCCAATAGCAAGACAAAAAAATTAAGAGCCTTGCTCCAGTTCGTTTACACGAAAAAGAAAGAGATAGAGAGGGATGAGGAAGTGAGGGTCAAGCATATAAAATTTTTATGGTATGAATGGGGGGTCAATTTTACACTACTCATAGCATTTTATTCTAAATTATATAGAAAATAAAATACAAGCATAAACATTTTGAAAAAAGAATGAGATCCATGTGTTGTCTTTTATGCACACAAGGTGTTCGATGAATGTTTCAATAATATGTTCCGTGTTTAACAGGTTTGTAACACAAATTTAACTTAACTACTTACATGTGATATCACCGAACTCGAATTGGAAAACTTGTGCTTAACAATAGGTCAATACAATTTCAGATATGCTAACAGAATTGTCAAGAAGGGAGAAAGCAGCAAATATCAAACCCGACCCTGACATTGATTTGCTCATGAAGGTTGCATTTAGTTCTAGCAAATATCATATGTTATAAATAACACTAATGGATTTGACAATTAGAGAAGGTAATTTTGCACTATTTACTTACTATTTTCCATATTTTACCAGGCATCTGCAATGGGAGGCCAAGAAGCCACAGTAGTTACAGATTACATAATGAAGGTAATTAACTTTACTTGGAAATTAAGGATGCCTTTAATTTTTAAGAATCAATGCATTTAAACCCCAGATGATTTCTCTGTTTTTTTTTTGTCAATTTTTCTAATTTTTTGTTTATACAATTGCAGATATTAGGATTGGACATATGTGCAGATATCATGGTAGGAAACGATATGGTTAGGGGTATCTCTGGCGGGCAAAGGAAGCGTGTCACAACAGGTAAAATATTCGACAATAATTGTGTTCATTTCATATACATCTCAAGTCTTATCATTTTCTATAGGTCAGATTTCAATGATGCAATAATGTGTTCATTTGTTATACATCTCAAATCTTTTCATTTGCTAAGATAATGATCATTGGTACATAAATATAATAGTGTTTTTTTGTACAGGTGAAATGCTAGTGGGTCCCGCAAGAGTTCTATTAATGGATGAGATATCAACTGGGCTTGACAGCTCAACTACTTTCCAGATAGTGAATTCTATTAGGCAGTCCATCCACATCCTTCAAGGAACCGCTGTCATCTCACTTCTCCAGCCGGCACCAGAGACGTACGATTTATTTGATGACATTATTCTTATTTCTGATGGTCATCTTGTTTTCCATGGCCCCCGTGACAATGTGCTTGAGTTCTTCAACTCCATGGGGTTCAGATGCCCCGAGAGAAAGGGTGTTGCTGACTTCTTGCAAGAGGTATATAGGAAGCTTAAACAATCACATTGATTCAAATTAGTGTAACAATATATGATTCTATTTTGATTGAAATTAAGGTGACATCAAGGAAGGACCAAGAGCAATATTGGACAAGGAATGATGAGGGGTACCGATATGTGCCCGTGAAGAAGTTTGCGGAGGCTTTCAAGTCTTTCCATATTGGTAGGGCCATGGGAGATGAACTAGCAGTCCCTTTTGATAAGAGCAAGAGCCACC
The DNA here is from genome assembly GCF_964058835.1 of Carex rostrata. NCBI lineage: Eukaryota > Viridiplantae > Streptophyta > Magnoliopsida > Poales > Cyperaceae > Carex > Carex rostrata. The sequence goes on from NC_135924.1 coordinate 7,074,905, forward strand.
CTGCAGCTCTGACAACATCAAAATATGGTGTCAGCACAAAAGAGTTATTGAAGGCTCAGATTGATAGGGAAATTCTTCTGTTAAAAAGAAACTCTTTTGTCTATATCTTTATGCTTACTCAAGTAAGTCATATTAAAATTCACAAATAGCTTGCAATCATGATTATCTTTTGTTTGGTTGGTTTTTTTATTTGTTCATTGATTTGTTTGTATATTTTTAGGTTACAATAATTGCATTCTGTACGATGACGGCGTTCTTGCGCACAACGATGCACCGTGATGTTTCAACCGATGGAAGCAAATTTCTCGGTGCACTTTTCTTCGGAGCAGTGATGATTATGTTCAATGGATTTTCTGAGTTGGCCATGACAATCATGAAGCTGCCAGTTTTCTTCAAGCAACGGGACCTCCTCTTCTTTCCTGCATGGACATACACCTTGCCAGGCTGGATCGTCAAGATCCCCATTGCCTTTGTTGAAGTGTTTGTTTGGGTTTTTATGACATACTATGTCATGGGCTTTGATCCAAATGTTGGAAGGTAGTTAATTAAACCTTTTTCGCCAGATACATTATTGTTGCACTTTGAGCATGTACATGCTGAGGGTTCACTAAAACAACTTGAATTGATGAAGGTGTTGATCATGACTGAAATGTTTTGTACATGTTAATTACCAGAAGGGATATAAAACTGTAATTGAATACCAGGATGAAATTGTTTTTATCTTCTTGATTTTATTGAGATTATTGGTATCTATTGTAAGCAAGTTCAATTTGAAATATGAACACAACTAGGTAATTAACTTTCATCTTAATTTCTCATTTTGTAGGCTTTTTAAGCAATATATTCTTCTGATTGTGACCAACCAAATGTCTGGTGGTCTTTTCCGATTTATGGGTGGATTAGCAAGAAACATGGTCATTGCAAACACCTTTGGATCATTCTCCATGTTACTTGTGATGGTTTTGGGTGGATTTATTCTTACAAGAGGTACAAATTGATGTAAATGTTTTTGATTTGATCTTACCACCGGCACAACTCCCAGCAGTTATATGTTTACAAACAACTTTTATGTCTGTTTAACAGATAGCATCAAGAAATGGTGGATATGGGCCTACTGGTGCTCTCCACTAATGTATGTGCAAAATGCTATATCTGTAAACGAGTTTATGGGACACAGTTGGGACAAGGTAAAGACATCACAGCTATTGGTTTAAGCTAAGCTTCAAATGGTTTGAGTTCAAATTTTATTTGTATTCACCCATAACAGATAGCATCAACAGACACTTGACATAGCATCAATAGTAATTATGATCCCCTAGTCATTATTACTTTTGCAATTATTTAGATAGAGGTCTTTCCTAACATTAGCACGTCCTTAATCAAACAGAATAATAATGAGTTAGCTAATATGTATTCCTTGATGTTTTCAGATTGTTAATGGAGAAAGAATTGGGACAACATTTTTGAAAAGCCGTGGAATCTTTCCTGAATCAAGATGGTACTGGATTGGCTTTGGTGCCTTGATTGGCTTCGCCCTTCTCTTCAATTTTCTCTATACTCTTGCTGTCACCTTCCTCGAACGTATGTATTGCTACTCAGAATTACTCATTGCTTTAACCTTTTAAACAGTAAGCATAATGGAAAAGTTATCCAGATAATATTAGAGTGCTGGCTATATATAGAGACCTCTCACAATGGAAGAAACACCACAAAAATATAAATATTTTTTTTTAAAAAAAGAAAAAAAGAAAACCTAGAAAGAGTTATAGCAGATAATATTAAAGTCCTTCATTTTATAACAAATATGAAGAAGAAGTTTCTAAATTAAATGCAGCATATGGCAAAGATCAACCTTCTATATCTGAAGAGGCTATAAAAGAAAAACATGCAAATCTAACCGGTGAGATTTTAGAAGGATCATCTAGAGGAAAGAGATCGTCCAGTTTGCAGCATGGCAGTTCAATCAGAAACAATAGCGCTCTGGCAAAATCTGCACATGAGATCATTGGATCAGACAAGAAAGGCATGGTCCTTCCATTTACACCACTCTCCCTCACTTTTGATGACATCAAGTACTCAGTAGACATGCCACAGGTGTGTGTGTGTGTGTGTGTGTGTGCGTGTACAGGCTCGAGTATCTTGTCTATTGTACTAAACAAAATTTGAATGGTGGCATCTCAGTTTGTGAATTCTTCATATTCCAAAATGCAGTTATGTATGCTTCAAAGCATGTCCAATCAAAACAATTATACAAAAGATATATCCTCTTTGATGTTTCAGAAGCTTGACATAAATATACGCAGGAAATGAAAGAACAAGGCCTGGATGAAGAGCGCTTGGTCCTTTTGAAAAATGTGAGTGGGTCCTTCAGACCAGGAGTCCTTACAGCACTGATGGGCGTCAGTGGAGCCGGCAAAACAACACTCATGGATGTGTTGGCCGGGAGGAAGACGGGAGGATACATCGAAGGATCTATCACCATATCGGGTTATCCAAAGAAACAAGAGACTTTTGCCCGCATTTCGGGTTACTGTGAGCAGTTCGACATCCACTCCCCTCAACTGACTGTTTATGAGTCCCTTGTGTTCTCAGCATGGCTTCGTCTCTCTCCAGATGTTCATTCTGAGACAAGAAAGGTAAATTAATATCTATACTAATTAAAATGTACCAAAGTGTTCATTGGTTGAAGGCATTAATTAAGCCATGTCTAAATATCAATAGTAGAAATGAACCCTAATTATTTTAAATTTGTATACAGATGTTTGTTGAAGAAGTGATGGAGCTTGTTGAGCTGCAACCACTGAGAAACTCACTTGTGGGACTACCTGGTGTAAATGGTTTATCAACTGAGCAAAGGAAGAGGCTAACAATTGCAGTAGAGCTTGTAGCAAATCCTTCTATCATTTTCATGGATGAACCGACTTCTGGACTTGATGCTCGTGCTGCAGCCATTGTTATGAGAACAGTTAGGAATACTGTTAACACTGGCAGGACTGTTGTTTGCACCATTCACCAACCTAGCATTGACATCTTTGAAGCTTTCGATGAGGTATAACATAATCAATCTCTTTTTCGGACTATGGTGTTTTCAAATCAAACTTTTCATTTCAATAAATCACTTTGAAAGTCGCTGTAAAGTTTTAAAAAAATAATAATAATATTTTTTTTTTATTGTCACACTGATTTTTATTAATGATCAATTACAGCTTTTCCTATTGAAAAGAGGAGGAGGAGAGATCTATGTAGGTCCGTTGGGGCGTAATTCTTCAGAACTGATTGAATACTTTGAGGTAATAACAAATCTGAAACCCAAAGTTCCACCTTAAATGAACCTGATTTATATAAATCCCTGCTCACCTCTGTTTGCTTTCAATTTGATAAGGCGGTTCCAGGTGTAACAAAGATAAAAGATGGCTATAATCCTGCAACATGGATGTTGGAGGTGACTTCAGGGGCACAAGAGGAGGCTCTTGGGGTTGACTTCACTCAATTATACAAGAACTCAGAATTATACAAGTGAGGAACAATTCTCTCATGATTCAATCCTTTCTCTCTGCTTTTATTTGTTCTAAATAGTAGCCCAGCTCAAAGATGTTCATAATCCTTGTATTAAATACACGTACAAAAATAAAATAGGAGTATTTTCTTTTCTAAATACAATTTCTTTATTACAGGAGAAACAAGGCTTTGATCAGGGAACTTAGTGTCCCACCACCAGAATCTAGTGACCTCTCCTTCCCGACTCAGTACTCGCAACCTTTCTTCACACAATGCATTGCTTGTTTATGGAAGCAACACTTGTCATACTGGAGAAATCCATCTTACACGGCTGTTCGCTTCTTCTTCACTCTCGTGGTTGCTCTTTTGTTGGGATCAATATTCTGGCAACTCGGAAAAAAAACGTACTTGAACTATGTCTTTTCATGAGTTCATCTGCTTGTCAACAAAATTGTTATTTGATAATGAATCAATTAGAGCTCACTTAATAATTAGGCCAAAATTTCATCCAATACATGTGTCGTCCTTCATAGAATGGTTGGTAAAGGACCCCATTTTCGGCATTTTTGGAAGGATTTGATTTGTCTGATGCCAAAACCATTTAATTGCTGACTTCTAGTTGGTATTACTATGGGGTAAAACCAATTCAGATCATTTAGTTGAGGCATATCAATGTCAAAAAAAGACAAATATAGAATTTATAACACAACCATTTGCTGAACTATTGTAGGCAAAATAATTTTTATTTTGTCTTGATTACAGAAACACACAAGTAGATCTACTAAATTCCATGGGTTCAATGTATATTGCTACTCTGTTACTTGGGGTACAAAATTCATCAACAGTCATGCCGGTAGTGTCAATTGAGCGAACCGTCTTTTACAGAGAAAGAGCTGCTGGAATGTACTCTGCTTTACCATATGCATTCGGACAGGTACATGGTTGATAAATCTTTTTAGTATAATTATCATCGCATAATCATACCCTTTCAATTATGCATGTTGTTAAATATTTTAAGATACAATATTAATTGTCTCAAAAGAAATTAAGCTAGCAATGAACCTGAATCTTTCAATTTCTTGTAGGCTGTTATTGAACTACCTTATGTTCTTGTTCAAGCCCTGGCATATGGCGTGGTCGTGTATGCCATGATCGGCTATGAGTGGACAGCAGTCAAGTTTTTATGGTATTTGTACTTCAGCTATTTCACAATGCTTTACTTCACATATTATGGCATGATGTGTGTTGGCGTGACCCCAAATTATAATGTGGCATCCATCGTCTCCTCAGCCTTCTACGGCTTATGGAATCTCTTCTCCGGTTTTCTCATCACCAAACCAGTATGTGCACTCCAACATTTTCTCTCTTATTCACTTCAATAACTGTAGCTTCACCAGTATGTGCCCTCTAAAATTTTATTTCTTTTATCACTTCAATAACTGCAACTTCCAAATTATCAAATTTCACTGTTTTCTTTTGTATTATAGAGAAGCTCACGAGTCCCAATTCCCAAATCATTGTTTATTCCAATATATGCTTGAATTATTCCGTTTTATAAGCCGTCCTAGTAGCTTTTCACTTACAATATTAATCAATTGCCACACTCTCTACCCCATCTCTGTTTTTATTGTTTTTCTGAAATGTTGGTCAAATAAATAATTTATTTTTCTATCATTCATTTGTTTTTCCAATGAGATGACAAAATATTTATACTACTTTTCTTTTCAGCAAATACCGGGATGGTGGATATGGTATTACTATGTATCTCCGGTGGCGTGGACCTTATATGGATTGGTAGTGTCGCAGTATGGGGACATCACTAACAATATGCAAGACAGTAGTACTCAGCAAACCGTGAAGGATTATGTGGAATCATACTTTGGATTCAAGCATGATTTTCTACCGGTGGTTGCTGTTATCGTGCTGGCATTTGCCGTGCTCTTTGCTTTTCTCTTTGGCTTCTCCATCCAGAAATTCAACTTCCAAAAGAGATAAACTTGTAGATGATGGATTAATTTAAGCCTTTTGATTTGTTGAATTGTTGTGATAATTTATACCAATAATTATTGCATGTAATTGTATTTTGTTTATATTAAAAGAGATATTTGCCAACCCTTTGCAGACTTCCTAGTTTATAATTCCCCAGGTCTTAAACAACTTGCATTTAGTTTATTTTGAAAAAAAAAAAAATAAGCGTGTATTGACACAATAATAAGTGTGAATCGAATCTGTGCATTGAGAAATAATCAAATGTGTATGTTAGGAATTCTAAAAATAAGATCAAAATAGCTGTTGATAGTTTCCAAGATATTTTTGAAAATAGACAAGTATGTGCAAATACTTCTTTATAAGTGTGTAACTTGAAAAATCTTGAGTTGTTATCTTTCGACAAAGCCATATGTATGTTGCTTGCAGCTTCCAAAATTTAATTGACCGATATTTGATCTAGAAATTTCATGAATGAATCCAATTAGTGAAGTGAACTGTTGAATAACATTATTCAGTAATTTTTTTTATTTTCAATTTCACCATTAATAGTTGGCTAGTTAACAACTCTCTGCTGGCCACAGGCCCACACCAACCTGCTGGGAATCGAATTTATTAAGAATCGGTGATGAATAGTGAATAATTGTTTGATCGGCCGAGTCAACACTGTTAAACCTGATTTTTCCCTATTCCGCGTAAATCGGTCAAAAATCGGCTCGGTCTGGCCGATTCCGGTCTGACTCGGCCGAGTTTGCCTTCTATGGTGCCAACTGCCAACCACCCTATATTTTCAATTTTCCTTTTTGCTCTAATTTTAGTAATTTTCAACGAAATCGGACATTTTCAGGCCAATTTTGTCAGAAAAAAAAGGGAGCACCTAGCTATCCCCCGTAACAATCCCTCATTTCATCCCCCAGTCATTAATTACTTCAATAACTACTAACTACGTAGGGGGACCACTTACTATTTGAGGACCACATAACATTTGAAAGATTTTACAACTGGCGCGCGCAAGTATTCATCTATAATGCATCAAGTATTCATATATAACACATTAAGTATTCATACCTAATATATCAAGTATTTAAAAAAAAACTGGATACGTTTTTAGAGGTGGGATTTTTTTTCTTCGTTCAATCTAATCAATATTTCTGACGATCGGTGGGGAATTTTGCAAATCTAAAACCACGAATATTTTTGACATAATTTTATCTTTAAAATGAGATCCATGATGATATACTTTCGAGTTGTCCGTTGTACAAGTATTCATCCTCGTCGTGCAAGTACAAATATAAAAACTGGAGACATCACTCATCCATCTTTTACACGTTTTTAGAGGTGGTTTTTTTTCTCCATTCAATCTAACCAATATTTCTAACGACCTATGAGGAATTTTGCAAATCTAAAACCACGAACATTTTCTACACAATTTTATCTTTCAAATAAGATCCATGATGACATACTTTCGAGTTGTCTGTTGCACAAGTATTCATCTCTTATCAAGAAAGTATTAATCCTCGTCGTGTAAGTGTAAATATAAAAACTGGACACATCACTCATCCATTTTTTACACGTTTTTAGATGTGGGTTTTTTTTTCTCCGTTCAATCTAACCAATATTTCTGACGATCTGTGAAGAATTTTGCAAATCTAAAACCACGAACGTTTTCTACACAATTTTATCTTTCAAATGAGATCCATGATGACATACTTTCGAGTTGTCTGTTGCACAAGTATTAATATCTTGTCACGCAAGTATTCATACATAAGATATTAAGTATTAATTTATACACATTGAAGTATTCATGTCTAAGACATCAAGTATTCATTCATATATCTCTATTTTTTTTCCAAAAAAATTTTATGTCATTTATTTAATACGCAGTGGCCTAATTCACCATTAATAAAGCTTTGTTCTTTGCAAAACTCGCTACTTTATGAGGAAGGGCAACATAAACATGAAAATGATTAATTGCATATACATATACAAAATTATTTTGATACGATCGACAGTGACAGATCTGACCCGGTAGAGACGTGCTCTAGTATTCATTCATACACATTGAAGTATTCATTCATACACGTTGAAGTATTCATTCCTGACAGAGGCGTGCTTGATTGGGATGGAGTGACGGATGATCTCCGACAGAACGTTTGCTAGAGCGGGAGCAGTAGGCATAGAGGGAAAAAACCGAGGCGAAAGTGTAAGAGGGAGGGAGCTTATTGTATTTATCATTTCGAGGTGGGAGAGGGTGGGAGGTGGGAGAGGGAGGGGAGCTTATCGATGGAAAAACGGAGGCAAAGGAGGAGGTGGGATGCGGAGGTGGGAGAGGGAGATAGAGGCGGAGGTGAGGTGAGATGTGGGAGGTGAAGGTGAGAGAGGGAGGTGGGAGGCGGAGGTGGAAGAGGGAGGTGGGAGGCGGAGGTGGGAGAGGGAGGCGGAGGCGGGAGAAGAAGATGGAGGTGAAAGAGGAAAATAGAGGTGGAAGAGAAAGGGAGAAAGAGGAAAGAAATAAAGGTTGTTAGAAATAGTAGTTATAATTATAGTTAAAATAGAAAGTTAGTTGGGGAATGAAATGAGGGATGGATAAGTGAGGAAAATTATAATTACCCAAAAAAAAAGGATGTAAAAGAATTCGGAGAGATTATTTTCCAGCATACCTCCAAAGATCGTCACCACTCACCAGTTAGCTAGAGCCTAGATGCTTGAGGAAGAAGCTCCTTTAGATATTTATATATCTTGAGAAGTTTGGGATATTTCTAATGAGGGTGATCATCACAGCTATAATAACCAGTCTTAGAGGTTATTCGCTTTCTAAACCGTCAACAACATATATATTGAGAAGTTTGGGAAAAAAATTTCATGGTATTGGTGAAATGTCTATTTCAACTAACATCATTAGGGGTCTCTGTTGTCTTCATGTAGAAAACTTCTCCAACTGATGATAAGATTTTTATTTGCAATCAAGATTTTTATCTTGTTATTTCCTTTCGTTCTCTGTATTTTATTATTTACTTACATTAAAAAAAAATATGATACAGGATAAATTTAACCAATTAACCATCCCATCCTGCCCCTCTCTTGTGCAAATTATGTAAATTATTGGGCGAAATTGCAATTATATCTTGATACAAGCAGAAACTTGTAAAAAAAAAAAATGCAGCTCAGCATAACGAATAAAAAAGGTTGTTTGAGTGATAATATAACATATAGAAGTAATTTGTTATATCCAATTTGATATTAATGTAATCAGAATTTTCAAAAAAAAAAAAATCTGTTCAGGTCCCCGCGATTATGTACCATACAAAAGCTCTGCATAAATGCTGGAGTTATAATATTTCCACCTACGCTAAAATATATTCTAAAATTATAAGGAAAATATATGTGCTTAATTTTTAGATTCATTTCAGATTACATATTACCGCGTTACATAAAATTACCTTCTATTAACAAAGCTAATAAATTCCCATCCATTATTAAGCATTCCACAGGAGAACTGAATTTGTCTTCTTTTTTTTTCTTTAACCTACAAATATTAAGCTATTAAATTCCCATCCAATACAACTGGGGTACCACTGAACATCGCAAATTAAGAAATTGATTTTAGGGGAGGGCTTCTTAATGTCCAAAAACTCGGGTTTAAAATATCAGGAAAACATATTACAAAAAACTCTCACCGAAACCTAATTATTACTGTGAACCAAAACCAGAAGTAAACATCCTCAACATCCTAAATGAGCTAAGAGAAAAAATATACTTTTTGGGAATAGTAAACTTTATTATGTTGTGAATTGCATTTATATATTATTTACAAACAATAACCCACTCCAGAAAAGTTCCTATTGTAACAAGTACGGTCTGCCCTTATTTAGTTGTTTAGCTGGAATTCATATCACCTGTAACTCAAATTCTGAATTTAGATCCGGACTGTCCGATATGCTTTGGCAAAAATATTAAAAGGGCCATGTGCATACTACCTCGGATTGGATTATCCCGAATTCTGATTAGATGGTTCAAATCTAAACTCAAAATTTGAATTACTTCAGAGGATCTGGACTCGTTCAGCTGTTCCTCAAGTGCTCTGGTACAGCTAAATCTGTGCAGCTTCCCTTGTCAAATATTACTTGCTAGGAATATATTAAATTCATCGTTTGCAATTATAAAAAGAAGAGGTTCAAAAAGAAAAATAATAACGTAATTTGTATAGTGATTATTTGGTACATAATTGCGTGCATTGCTAGAAAAATAAATGTAGAAATTGATAATTTTCTGAAAAGCAGAAATAACCACCATGCTTATTCTACTTTAGGTTTCCACAATGACATAGCATACATTATATTACCCTTCCAACCCTGAAGAAACCAACTGCAATCTTCTTCAATAAAAAATCCCTCGTTATAAACATTTGTAACCATTTCACTGCATTCTTTCACGACTCTTGGATCTAGTGGAAGCTGTTCAAAGCCAGTCTGTAAAATTCTCTTGTGCCACTGCTTGTAGTTCTCCAGCTCCGCAAACAAATCTGACCTTTCACATGCTATCTGATTTATAATAGTAGGACCCAACAATTCTCTTTCCATTAGTTGCCTTGACTTGGAGTTTCGTGGGAAAAATGTGTCGAGCATGTCGAAAATCCTGGAGTACTGCAAGAAAACCATTCTAAACCGTGGGATGAAGAAGGGACTAAAAGATAAGTTAAATACTCCTTGGATATAAACCTTTGGTTTAATCTCTTGAATGAAATTAAGGAGTTTATTTATTGACCTATTCATGTCTAAGAATGATTCGTCCCTTAGTCGAGTTAAGTTATAGATGTTATTAACAATAAGTACTTCATCATCATTTATACGGAAATCCTCAATATAAATGGACTCCCATTGTGAGGCAATCCCTTGATACTCTAAAGGAACACCAAAACCTCGAGCATAATCTTCCAACCTCTTTCCGGTCTCTTTGATTCTTTGAGCAGGGTGGAAACCCGGTTGAGGGAAATCTACCCCAGTAATTGGAAGTGTCGGGATCCCACCTTTTCTTTTTGCTAGTGCTTGGATTAGAGATGGCCATTGAAATCCAAAATTAATGCCGAAATCAATTACATGAATTTTTGATGCAGTGCCTGTAGCACTTAGAATGATCTCGTTAGCAAAATGATGAGAAACTCTGAAATTAGAGGACATCCTCATACACATATGATGGACCTTTAAAAGGTCAGTGGTGGATAGTCGTCTCGCGACAAGTCGGCGATAGGTTTCTCTCCCAGTGCCTGCCAAGCGTGCCTCAAGCCCATCTACAAGAATCCAGGAAAGCCTTTGGATCCCGTCACCAATAGGAGATGCTTGCTTCCTTATTTGTTTAATTAGATGTGTGGCTGATTTATTGTCGTTGATTGATACTTCATGTGCACAAGCGTTGAGGAGAGATTTGAGATTGATATTGTCGTATTGGTTTTGATTCTCGCTACCTGAGTTTGCATTGAGCTCGAGGATTTCTTCATGTACATAGTTTTCTCCACGATATAGCAGAACTTTATCAAACATCTCATCTCTAATTGTTTCCTCATGAGAGAACATAGGTATTTTGTGACTTCTCCCCTCCTCCGAAAGGTCCCAGTCTGAATCATTTAAATTCTTTTTACCCTTAGACCTTTCTGGCAAACCACTTTTGTTCTCTACGCCCAATCTGAATTCTAGTGAGTTGTTGCTCTCCCAATTCTTCATTGGATCTAGTGAAAGATTGCTCACTTGCAAATTAATTGGCAATTTATTGTAATTCGGAAGGAACTTCAATCCTTCTTCCACACCTCTCTGAAATTCAGTAGCCAAACTCTCACTATAGCTTGGACCCACTTGATCTTTTAAAACCGAAATGGTGAAATCAGGAGTTACCTTTGATTGTTTTGGTAGCAATTGATTATCTGGTAAAGGTGGATACTTTTCTCCGAGGATATCATAGAAGCGTTTCTGCATGTCCGTCAAAGCTGTCTCTTGATATCCACTTGTATCTTCATCGATATCTTCTAATAGAAATTGGCTTATGTAGTCTAGTGTCGGGTCCAAAAGTACAGCAGATTTCTCATGTGGGTTCAGTGCAAAATTGCTGCATGGATCCTTCGTAGAAATAATATGCGACAAGCTCTCTTTGTGCAAAGCCATGTTGTGCGCAGCTTTGGAAATTTAATCTGCAAATCCCATTAAATGGATAGAATAAGTGAAACAGTGAAATATCATTATCCAGTGAAAATTTAAATGAGTAAAAAATGTTTATTTATGTGGTTGAAAATATGGAATTAATTGAATGTTGTTCTGAAATATCGTGCTGCGACACATGATAGTTTACCATGTTGGATTTAATGCTAATATTGAGCATATATGTAATCTAATTATGCATTGTTTACTGTCATATATGGTTGTCAATTAAAGTGATTAAATAAGGAAATAAACAATCAATATATTCATTAGGATGTGGTCCACAAATGTATAGAACAATTTAGGCCAAAATCAAATCATTGATGAACTGATTCTGAAATTTGCAATTAAGGAAACCAATTCTCTAGCTGCTGCACAGATTTTGATGCAATTGCACTTTTTTTTTAAGTTGGCATGTGGCCAGAAAATCGGTTTAGAGTAAGGGTTTGGCAATATGTCGACTCTACATCTCTATAATTATGTTGGTCCCCAAAGCACAAGAATATACAAAAAGTTACAAAATTTTCTAGCCATCATCTAGTCAATTATGTAACCTTCTCTACTTCTCCCCATTAAAGAATAGAGATGTGAGATCATTAAGGAATTGTGAACACGATCTCACAAGGGCAGTCTTGTAGCTTTGGAAGGCTTCATCCTATCACTAAGGAGGCCACCGACGCTTCAACCTCTACATCAGCACGAAGGTTTTCTTGACGCTATCTCATCAGTTCATCAACGCTTTTGAGAGAAGCTTTGCATAAACACGCTAATGGAGTCAGGTATTGCACCAGCTCCCTAAGAATTGATGAATTTTGCATGATGGTCATTTTGGCATAGGTAGATCAATAGTGGCATATTGAATTGTACTGTTTATGTGGTCGAATTGTTTTAGTGTAACAATAAGGTTTCAACATACCAGACTTTCAAATTAATGATAAAAGCTTTTTTTTTTTTTTTTGAAACCTTAATAATGGCTGCCAAGTATAATTTTTATTAATTAAGCATAAATTTCATTCGATCGTTCTACATCCAGAACGTCATTCACATTGAACTCCATCAACATTAACAACAACAACAACAACATCAACATCTAACAACTAAAATAACAAAATAAAATAAACCATTTCCATTGGTAGTAGACATCGACGACCTTCAGCATCGACTGGCCAGCGACCGGAGAAAATGGGGCATCATTTTTTTTCTTTTTTTCGCTAGGTTTGAGGGTGGGAGAGGCCAGTGCGGCCTCGGCCTCCCCTTTCCAATCAAGGGTTTTGTGTAGTGGGGGTGTTGGTGGGAGAGTTGAAGGCTCTAGGAGACAGAAGGAACGGCGACTAGGGCTATTGTCACCGACTCTCCCTAAAACTCCCAACGAAGGTTGAAGAGGACAAGAGAGCTAGCGACTAGGGCTATCGTCGCTGACTCTTGCTTCTCCCGAAAAGTATAAAGGACAACGAGGAGGTGCAAAAGTTGCGGTAGAACCGTGAGATGGAGAGGAGGGGGTGACTTGTTGGCCGATACAGTGGAGCGATGAGGACTTGTTGTCGATCTCCGTCCTCCGTCCTTTTCGGATGGAGGACAGAAGATGGATTGCTAACGAAGGTGATAGAGCAGAGGCGGAAAAAGAGGAGACGGACTGAAAAGGGGACGAAACAAGGCGAAGAGAAGTTGGATGTAGACAGCGGCTAGGGTTTTCTTTTTTTCTCCCTTTTCTATCTCCCGCTCGGCTAGAGCTTTGTTTAATGATAAAAGCTTTTGATTTTCAAAATTGACTACTAGAAATGTAAAAGTTTTACAGATCCCCTTTTGTTACAAGGAACTAAGTTTTATGACAAGTTCTCAGAACTTTCAACAAAGAACAATTATGAAACGCTCCAGTTTTTGCACAAGATATCAAGTCACAGAGTAAAGCTTATTATTGCAAAATCTTATAAAGAGAGAACAAATCAAACTAGGGAATCGGTGTTATGCTTTTTCTTGAAGTGGTAAATCCAGCAACAGCTGTCCTCTAATTAATTAACATAGAAACTAGCCATAAAATTAGAAACTAATAAAAATAGTTCATAGAGAGAATTTTCCATCATACCTCAAAAAGTTCCTCCACTTAGCCAGAGGCTAGAGCAAGAAGCTCCTTCCATACTATAGAAAGAAACAACTTTGGAAAATAAGAGAAATCAAGTCTACAATTTCAGGATGTCACTTTCTAGAAGCTTTCAAAGGCATCGAGGGGAATTGTTTATGATACAACCATGCATTGGCAAAGGAAACCTTTCATGGAATGGCAAGATTTTTCTTTTCTCTTTCTAAATTGGTGAATTTTTGTCGAAGTGAACGGGCAAAGATATTTAGAGAGCTGGTTTGGCTTCATGGAGCGCACCAGTCTATATATATTTTTGTCATTGTCTATATTGATCATGCGCTGTGCAAAGTCAAAATAATTCTGTCAATATCATTATCTGAAGTGAAACAAGATGGTGACCAATTAGGAAGATAGAAACTCTTTTGTGCTTTAATTAATTAGGAGCATGTTAGTTATGGATGTCAAGTGTGCTTGTACTTGAGTTTTTTTATCTTGTTTTTGGTTTTTATAAGATTAGGGGCATGACCCCTATCTTATTTTCAAAAAAAAAAAAAAAAAAATTAATAAAATTTAGCAGATGTTCTTTGGTCAAAATTAATTGGTCGACGATCCCAAATTACCACCACATACCAGATATTGACAGAGATATTATGGTTTCCCATAACGCACTAGTCAATTTACATTTTGTCTTTATTTGTGAAACCAAAATAGCTATATTAATATCTTTACACAAACCTTCTCTTTCAATGTTTAGCGATTAGCATTGACTATCAACTAGACGGTGGTAGTTTCAAAGGGACTAATTTGTAAGTAAAATTGTCAATTTTGTCCAAATGACAAAAAATTATGCATTATGTAATTGTGGATATTTAGTGGGTGCTCTTTGATCAAAATTGGTCCACGATCCCAAACCAGTGAACCACCACCACATCTCACTCATTGTTTTAATCAAGACTTTTTTGGTATTATCCTTTTTCTCTCTAGTTTTATTATTTAGTTTTTAAATTACATTACAAAATAATGATATTTAAGACCAACAACCCACCGAAATTTTTATTCATAAGAAAATAAAATAAAAAATCTTGTGCGGAAATTTTTAAAATAAGAAAGCAATAACATATCATGGTATCCCTGCAGAATGCCATGGCACATCTCAACCCCTTGAAAAAAGTGAAAAAGAAAATTCGAAAGTGAGACGCTATGGAGGCAACTCAACCCAAGAAACGAAAAAAAAAAAGTAGGACGCTATGGGACAACCCAATTTCTTCGTTTCTTGGATTGAAGGGCAAGATTTTTTTTGTTTCCTGAATTGAATTGTCTCATGACGTCCCACTTTTTTTTTTTTCCTGAATTGAGTTGTCCCATGGCGTCCCACTTTTTTTTTCTTTTTTTTTTTCTTTTTTTTCCTTTTTTTTTCTTTTTTTTCTTTTTTTTTCTTTTTTCCTTTTTTTTTTTTTCTTCATTGGATTGGGTTGCCCCCATGGTGTCTCACTTTATTATATTATATTTTTCTTTTTCTGAATTGGGTTGCCCCCATGACGTCCCATTTACGAATATATTTTTTTTTCATAGTCCGAATGTGTTATGGTGTCCCGCAGGGACGTCATGGCCCCCTATTGTCTTCTCATTTTTCAAATTCTCACACGATATTTCCTATTTTTAATATTTTTTTATTTTCCTCTGTATAAAAATTTTGGAACAACTTTTGAAAGGTAAATGTTGCATAAGCGGTACCGGTACCACCAATTTCTTATTGACTGAAGCCTGTATTTATTTTTTCTAACATCCAACACCTCAGATTTCATCTTTTTCACATCTCAATTACCAGAATTTATTATGCCCATTAAATTTTCGCCCTCAGAACATTATAAACCCCTACTCCTAAAAATTAACCAAATCCAAATCCAATTTAATTATTTACAAATCCTAGAAATTATTATGCTGACCAACATTTACAAAATTATGTAAGGTGCTGCAAACAGAAAAAAAAAATGTTATTTTACATAACATACAGTAGTCACCCCCAATTCCTAAACCGGCAGACACTTGATTCGTGCGATTATCAAAGCTGTATGTGCAACCCCGGCCCCGTCCCTTCGACTTGTGATATCTCCTCTCTGCTCCCGTGTCATTGCAAACCCCAGCAAATCCTAGCTTGAGTCAGGTAGCTAGTATAATTCAATTTCAGTTGTGCCAGGGCCCAGTTAAGAACTTCACGCACTTGGCTGTGCATTTCAGTAAATGCTTCTTGGCTCCTGCCACTTAGGGGGGGGCAGTGATTGGGCACAGCAGCAGATTCCAACCCCTTGCATTTTTGTAAATACTTTATTTTTGGCATGGCATTCAGTATGTATGTTAATTAAGATACTAGTTCATTCTTATCCAAAGAGTATAAAAGTTCCTCTCGTAGCAAATGTTATGTTCTAGGATTTAATAGTAATTAGAAAAAATAAATGGGAGGTAAAATAGAGAGTAGTTAATGGGTTGTTTAGAATAATTAGAGTGATAAGTGGTATAAATTAGCTATAAATTTCCACGTAATTCTTGTAATCACACTACAAGAATGGAACAGTATCCGTGAGGGTAAAAAGTGACTATCCGCGAGAGTATACCGATATTTGATACAGGCAGAAACTTAAAAAAGAATTGCAAGTCAGGATAACATACAAAAAGGTTGTTTGAGTAATAATATAACATATAGAAGTAATTTTGTTATATCCAATTTGATCTTAATTTATCAGAATTTTAAAAAATAAAAATAAAAAATCTGTTTTGGTCCCCGATTTGTACGTTACAAAGGCTCTGCATAAATCCTGGAGTTCTAATATTTCCACCTACATCAAATCTATTTGAAAATTATGAGGAAAATATGTGCATTTTAAATATATTTCAGTAATTTAGATTCATCTCGGAGTACATTTCAGCACGCTATATAAAATTACCTTCTAATTAACAAAGCTAATTGAAAACACTTAGTTCATTCTATGTTAATCATTCATCAGGAGAACTGAATTTGCATTTTTTTTTCTTATACCTACAAATATTAAGTTATTAAATTCTTATCCAAGACCACTGAACATCGCAAATTAAGAAATTTGTTTTAGAAGAGAAAAATGAGGGTAAAGCAATTTTTTGGAAGCAAACTTTTGAAGGCTTCATAATGTGCAAAAACTCGGGTTTAATATATAAGGAAAATATATTACAAAAACCCTTATCGAAACCTAATTATTACTGTGAACCAAAACCATAAGTAAATATCCTCAATAAGCTAAGAAACAAATATACTTTTTTTTTTTTGGCATAGTAAACTTTATTATGTTGTGGATTGCATTTAGATCTTATGTAAGAGTGTAAACAATAACCCACTCCAGAAAAGTTCTTGTAACAAGTACTGTCTGCTCTTGTTTAGCTGGAATTCATATCACCAAAAGTAACTCAAATTTTGAGTTTAGATCTAGATTGTCCGATATGCTTTGGCAAAAATATTAAAAGGGCGTGCCGTGCATTCTACCTCGGGCTGGATTGTCCCGGATTCTGATCAGATGGTCCAAATATAAACTCAAAATTTGAGTTATTTGAGAGGATCCAGACTCTTTTAGCTGTTCCTCAAGTGCTCTGGTACAGTTAAATTTGCGCAGCTTTCCCTGTCAAATATTAGTTGCTCTAAGGGATATATTGAAGTCATTGTTCTCAAATTAATTGGAAATAATAAAAAGAAGAGTTTCTCAAAAAAAAAACTCTCAATAAAAACAAGAGGTGCAATAAAAAAAAAATAACGTAATTGTATAGTGATTCAATTCACAGTCCTACAATTTGGTACATTATTGCGTGCTTAGCTAGAAAAATAAATGTAGAAATTTATAATTCTGAAAAACAAAAATAACCACCATGCTTATTCTACTTTAGGTTTCCACAATGACATAGCATACATTATATTACCCTTCCAACCTTGAAGGAGCCAACTGCAATCTTCTTCAATAAAAAAACCCTTTTTATAATCATTTCTAACCATTTCACAGCATTCTTTCACTACTCTTGGATCTATTGGAAGCTGTTCAAAGCCAGTAATTTGTAAAATTCTCAGATGCCACTGCTTGTAGTTCTCCAGTCCCACGACCAAATCTGACCCTTCACACGCTACCTGATTTATAATAGTAGGACCCAACAATTCTCTTTCCATTAGTTGCCTTGACTTGGACTTTCGTGGGATTAATGTATCGAACATGTCGAAAATCCTGGAGTACTGCAAGAAAACCATTCTAAACCGTGGGATGAAGTAGGGACTAAAAGATAAGTTAAATATTCCTTGGATATAAACCATTGGTTTAATCTCTCGAATCAAATTAAGGAGTTGATTTCTTGACCTATCCCTGTCTAATATTGGTTCTTCCCTTTGTCGAGTGAAGTTATATATGCTATTAACTATAAGCACTTCATCATTATTAATACGAAGATCCCCAATATTTATTGACTCCCACTGTGCGGCAATCCCATGATACTCTAAAAGAACACCAAAACCTCGAGCATAAACTTCCAACCTCTTTCCTGTCTCTTTGATTCTTTCAGCAGGGTGAAAGCCCGGCTGAGGTAAATCTACCCCAGTAATTCGGAGTGTCAGGGGACCACCTTTTCTTTTTGCAAGTGCTTGGATTAGAGATGGCCATTGAAATCCAAAAGCAATGCCGAAATCAATTACATGGATTTTGGATGCAGTGCCTGCAGCAGTGAGAATGCTCTCGTTAGCATAATGATAGGGAACTCTCAGATTGTTGGATATCCTTATAAACATACGATAGACCTTTAAATTGTCGGTGGCAGATAGTCGTCTATTGACAAGTTGGCGATAGGTTTCACTCCCTATACCAGCCAAGCGTGCCTCGAGCCCATCTGCAAGAATCGAGGAAAGCCTTTGGACCCCATCACCAATAGGAGAGGCTTGCTTCCTTATTTGTTTAATTAGATGTGCCGATGATTTAATATTGTTATTTGATACTTCCTGTGCACAAGAGATGAGGAGAGCTTTGAGATTGTTATAATGGTTTTGATTCTCACTAGATGAGTTTGGATTGAGCTCCGGGATTTCTTCATTTGCATAGTTTTCTCCATGATATAGCAGTACTTTATCAAACATCTCATCTCTAATTGTTTCCTCATGAGAGAACATAGGTATTTTGCGACTTCGCCCCCCCGGAAGGTCCCAGTCTGGATCATTTGAACTATTTTTACCCTTTGATTTATTTAGCAAATTACTTTCTTTCTCTTCCCCCGATCTGAAATCTAGTGAGTTTTTGCTCCCCCATTTCTTCATCGGTTCAAGTGAAAGATTGCTCACTTGCAAATTAATCGGCAAACTATTGTGATTCGGAAGGAACTTCAATCCTTCTTCCACACCTCTCTGAAATTCAGTAGCCAAACTCTCACTATAGCTTGGACCCACTTGATCTTTTAAAACGGAAACAGTAAAATCAGCAATTACCTTTGATTGTTGTGATAGCAATTGATTATCTGGTAAAGGTGGATACGTTTCCCCGAGGATATCATAGAAGGGTTTCTCCATGTCCCTCAAAGCCGCCTCTTGATATCCACTAATATCATCATCGACATCTTCTTCCATTAGAAATTGGCTTAGGTAGTCTAGTTCCGGGTCCAAAAGTACCTCAGATTTTTCATGTGGGTTTAGTGCAAGATTGTTATATGGGTCCTGAGAGGATATAATATGCGACAAGTTCTCTTTGTGCATAGCCATGTTGTGTGCACCTTTGGAAATTTGATTGACAGAAAATTTGATCTACAAATCCCATTAAATATATAGAATTAGTGAAACAATAAAACATCATTATTCAGTGAAAATTTTAATGAGTAAAAAATGTTTAGTTTAATATGGGATTAAGTACTTATTGAATGTACTTCTGAAAACGGTGCGGCAACACATGATAGTTTACCAGATTCTTAGATCAATGACACAAGCTTTTGATTTTAAAAATTTACCAATAGAACTGTTAAGTTTTACAGATCTCCTTGTTATTATAAATTAAAGGATGTTACAAGGGAGTAATTGTCATGACAAGTGCTCAGACCTTTCAACAAAGAAAAATTATGAAACGCTCCAGTTTTGCTCAAGAGATTGCAAGTCACGGAGTAAAGCTTATTATTGCTAAATCTTATAAAGAGAGAACAAATTAAACAACGAAATCTATGTTTTGATTTTTCATGAAGTGTTAAATCCACCAACCCTTGTCCTCCAATTATCATAGAAACTAGCTATAAAATTAGAAACTAAATGTGAAAAAGGTTCATTGAGAGAATTTTCCATCGTACCTCAAAAAGCTTCACCAGTTACTAGAGGGTAGAGGAAGAAGCTCCTTTTAAAACTTAAGAAAGAAGCTTTGAAGTTTTCTAATTAGATAAATCATCAAGTCTGACATTTCAGGATGTCACTTCTAGAATCTACCAAAGTCATTGAGGATAATTATTTATGATACAACAACCATTGGCAAAGGAGACCTTTCATAGAAAGGCAAGATTTTCTACTATTAGGGATTTATTATTATTTTAGGGTGATCAAGCAAGACTGCCCTCTTTGGTCTTTAATTAGGAACTTGTATATTATCGATAAATGTGAAGTGTATCTTGTACTTTCTTTTATGTTGTTCTTGGTTTTTTCACCTCTTATATTTGGAAATTTCTTCTATTTAGTTTAATGACATTTAGTAGACAAGGCCTACTACTATTTCCAAAAAAAATTACCAGGGATCATCAAACTTTTTTAAAAAAAAATAAAAGATCTGCCCTGGACCATCAAATTGCCCAGATGGTACCAAAAAATTGTCGGATGAATATATATTAACAGAGCTATTTTGACTACATGTAGTGCACCAATCATTTTTTTTTTCATTTTCTTTATTAATTGTGCGCTGCCTGAAGCCAAAATAACCATGTCAATATCTTTACCCAAACTGTCTCTTCCAATCTTTGGCAATTAGTTGAATGATATGTTATCTTTTTCGGATGACAAGGATTCCTTTTTTACTTTTTTAATGAAGGACAAAGATTCTTAGTTGCATTTCTTTTCTATAAACTTTTTTGACATAGCAAATCTTGCTGGTGTGATATTTGCTTTTCAACTTGAAATTCTTTCTGTTCTTAACGTGACTGTGCTATTTTGCTGCACTTGTGGTTTTTCAGGATTGTTTCTGTGAAGTTGTGCTTAGGAGCTGAGAAGGAACTGTGAAAAGAGGCTACAGTTATTGACTGAAACAGTGCTGGTACCAGAGAACAGGGACTATATTTAAAGAGATTTTGTATTGTTTTGGGGAGGTTTGGTAGGCTTTGTAAAGTGTGTCAATGAAAATTGGATTTGGATTTGGTTACTTTTTAGGAGCAGGGGTTTATAATGTTTCGAGGGCAAGAATTTAATGGGCAAAATAACTTCTGGTAATTGAGGTGTGAAAAAGATGGATTCTGAGGTGTTGGATGTTAAAAAAAAAACCTACAAGCTTCATTTAATAAGAAATTGGCGGTACCAGTACCGCTTACGCAACATTTACCTTTCACTATTGTCCAGTGATATCATCATTTTGTTGTATAATTTAATACTATATAATAAAAATAGAGAACAAGAGGATATAATATGGAAGAAGTCTTGATTAACACAATTGACTGTCATGTGGTGGTCCTTTGGGATCATCGACCACTGGGCCCCCCAGTGCCAGTCTTTTGGGGTCGTCGACCAAAGAACACCCACTAAATTTCACAATTACATAATGTATAATTTTTTGTCATTTGGAAAAATTTGACCATCTGACTTCAACAAATTAGTGCCTTGAAACTGCCACGGTGCAGTTGATAGTCACTGCTGATTGCTGAAGATTAAAAGACAGTTTGGGTAAAGATAATAACAGAGTTATTTTGACTTCACACAGCATACAACTAATGAATAAACAATATGACTCATGCTCTTCGTGAAGCCAAAATAGCTCTGAATATCTTTATCAGACAGTTTGCCGGTACCATTTGGGCAATTTGATGGTCCCCGGCAAATTTCTTTATTTTTTTACAATTTGATGTTCCCAGGTAGAAATTGTTTTTCGGAAATAGTAGTACGTAACGTAGGCCTAGTGTACAAAATTTCACTAAACTAAATAGAAGGGATTTCCAAAATAAAAGGTCAAAAAAAACAAGGACATGATAAAAAAAAGTAAAAGCACACTTCACATCCATAACTAACAAGTTCCTCACTAAAGCAATTTCAAATAATAATAATAAAATAAAATAAATCTTGCCTTTTTCCATGAAAGGTCTCCTTTGGAAGGTTCTAGAAAGTGACATCCTGAAATGTTAGACTTCATAATTTCTCTAATTAGAAAACTTCCAAACTTCTTTCTAAAGTATTAAAAGGAGCTTCTTGCTCGACCCCTCTAGTCAAATAAAACCAAAGCAAACACAATTGACCTGTTTCAGCCCCCCAAAACAGTAAATAAAAAAATATGTAAAATGCCTTTACCGTTTGAATTAGACTATGTCATTTGCACAGTAGATAGGCAACATCCTAAGGATCATGCCTATTCAAAATTTTCTTTTTTAGGATTTTTAAAAAAAAATTTAATGATTTTCTGAAGTTCATCAAATGAAAAGTCTAAACTGTTTATTGTTTTGTGAACTGCTACTCACTAATTTGACCTTTAAAAATAGCTACACTTGTGGAAATTTTTTACACTTCACAGGTGCTTAGATTATGATCTGACATGAATTTACATATAAAGAATTTTGGTTTTGTAGATTACTCACAATTAATTCACAATTAATTCTTAAAGTTTGACAGTTCAAAGCCTTTGGGAATTTCCATGTTACCAAACACCTATATTTTAAATTTTCTATGAATTAAAAACTTTTGGGAATTCACAAATTGATATTTCTATCTCATATTAAAAATTCTCATTTCTACAAAATTTCCATATTACCAAAAAGACCTTGATGTTTTTATTATTGTTACCATTGTTTTTCTTTTTAAGTTTTAATCGCAACCATTAATACGTAGGAAAATTAGTCAAATTAAAAAATTTATCACAACTATAAATTTCTTTTCTTAGTGAAAAAAGCTCTTTAGTCTGGACCATTTTGAGCTGGCCAAAACTAGAAAATTCAGATCCCTACAATTTGTGAATGACATTCACTCAATGGAAGTAAATAATATAGCCTAAAGAGCTCTTTTACAACAGATGGCCAAACAGCAGCAAATTATTCCTTGTCAAAAGATCGTGAAAGTGACTTTGCTCTATTATTTGGTAGAATTACATAATACTCAGTGAACCATGTAACAACATAAATTCTCTGTACCTAGAACTTGTACAACATAACTACAATTTAAGATACACTATTACAGATAGAGGCAAAAAACCCGTCGAGCATATCGAGCCCATTTTTATATAAACACATTGCGCAAGATATCTCAAGTGATGTGGACTAATCCATACCCCAAAAGACCATTTTTACAAAATTACTCTCTTAACCATCCATGCGAATGATGCAGCGAATGCCTTCTCCTTTGTGCATGAGGTCAAATGCTGTGTTGATCTCTGAGAACGACACACTGTGTGTGATGAACTTCTCCAATTCCAGCTCCTATACAATAATTGCCAAGTCAAGATTCAAGATGTATATTATGAACATTTTATGGAAGGAGACACAAGCTGACCCAAACTGTAACTCCTAAAAGATAGAACTTTTATCTTCTTCTTTTTTTTCTTTTTTCTTTTTTGAAAGCTTGGTACCGGGTCCTAGACAGTTCCCAAGATTCCAATACTGATTCAGCCTGTTGCATCAAGTTACCCATCCTGTTCTAAACCTCTTGCGCATAGGAGCATTAGAACAAGTGGTGCAGAGTTTTCATCGAACAATTATCACACAAAGCACACTTGGCATCACAATTCATACCCCAGTCATGTATTTCTTATGAAACGAGATAAGAGCTTACCCCAGTCATGTATTTCTCAACAACAGAAGGAAGGTCGGTGCGGGGCTTGTAGTTTCCGAAGAAGGTTCCCTTCAGTGTTCTCTCATTTAAGAAGTTCATTGGGTGAGTCTTAAACTCAGCATCCTTGGATGGCACGCCGACCAAAACTGCCACACCCCATCCCTAAAATACAAGAATGTTGTCAGAAATATAGGTAAATTAGTTTGTCTCAATTATAAGAGTAGTGAATTGGCATATTACATCATGAACACATTCAAAAGCTTGAATCATGGCATTGATGTTTCCAGTGCATTCAAGGGACCGATCAACACCGCCATTAGTCATCTCAGCAAGAACCTTGAAAATGGAAAAAGAAAAAGAGTATCAAAAGTTGATCTTACCAAGTACAATAAAAATTGAAAATTCTGTGTGAATAAATAACCTCCTGCACTGGCTTGGTATGGTCCTTCGGGTTTACAAACTCCGTGCAACCAAATTTCCTAGCTGTGAGAGGGAATATATCGTGTAAAAACAATAATTAAACCAGCTGAACTGAAGATCTTATTATATTGGATTCCAGAAGAAAATATAATTATTTCTTACCTAGTTCAAATCTGTTTGGATTTAAATCAACACCAATGATACGCGATGCACCTGCTAGCCTGGCTCCCTCAGCAGCCTAATTACTCAAATAAATCACTCCATACTGCAGCTCAAATTAACAATCCATTGAAAAAAGAAAGTGAAGAATGGACTTACCGCCAAGCCAACAGCTCCCAGACCAAAAATTGCCACAGAAGAACCCTTCGGTGGTTTTGCAACATTAAGAGTAGCACCAAGGCCTAAAACATGAGAAAACAAAATAGAAATCATATCATCTTAATCAACAATATCAGAAAAGAATAATAAAGTACACCTTACTAGTTACTACTGGCATCCAGGTACCCCCAATATCCATTTCATATCCACAAACCATCAATAATGAAATTCAAAATAGTTTGGAGCTAACTCAGATACTTACCAGTCGAAACGCCACAGCTGAGAATGCAGACTTTGTCAAGCGGGGCTTCAGGGCTGATCTTCACAATACAGCCGACATGGATGACAGTGTACTCGCTAAAGGTGGAGGTGCCGACAAAATGGAAGATGGGCTTGCCATTGATGGAGAAGCGGGACTGACCATCACTGATCATGACGCCACGGTCAGTGTTGATACGCAGGAGATCACACATGTTGCTCTCCTTTGACTTGCAGTGTATACATTCCTTGCATTCTCCTGTGAATACTGGCAGCACATGATCCCCTGGCGCAAGCTCTGTGACCCCCTCCCCCACACTCTCAACTATCCTGCAATTAAGCAATTGGATCAATGAAAACAATTGAAAAAAAAAAAAAAAAAATTGATATGAAAGAATAGTATAAGGTCTACTGTCTGGAATGAAAAGTACACGGGCAAAAAAAGAAACCATGAAATGACTACCAAACCCTCAAGTTTCAGTCTGTTGCAGGACTTGTGTCCCAAATCAAATAATTGTATATTGGAAGAGCAAAGGGTATAGTAATTTAAGAGCATGCTGGATCTATTGCAACGGTACTTAACTATAATAGCTTGTTTAGGGGGGGCAAAATATGTCATTCATTCTTCCAATTTTGAATTATAACAGTACAATGTTGACTAGTACTCAATAAACAATGTTTGAGTTTCTAAATTTAGTGCTTATTAACAAAAACCATATGCTATAAAATACTAATTTCATAAGACAAAGGTGTACAATAATGAAATGAGATTAAAAAAAAAAAATCAAAGAAATTTCAAAATACCCTCCAGCTTCATGACCAAAGATCCGAGGAAAGACGGGATTCTGGCCCTGAAATAATTAAAAAAACTTCTTGAATTAGTCAAAATCACTTGCATACAGACAATTAAAAAAAGAAACAGATAAGAAATCATAACACAAAAAGTTTGTTGCAAGTTGCAATAATAACCTTAGCTTCCCAGAAGAAGACATCAGTGTGACACAGTGCTGTATAGAGAATCTTGATGCGCACCTCCATTGCTTGTGGAGGGGCCACCTCTACCTCCTCTATTACTAGCGGTTTCCCTGCCTCCCATGCCACAGCAGCTGTAACTCAAAAATTTCCCAAAATTGTTGGATCAATTTGCAAGAATAGGAGAACAATTTCAACTATTAGAGCATTTCCAAATTTTGTCAAGAAATATTATGTTCTAGTAAGTTAATGTGACTTGAAAAAGAAAAATGTCAATAATTCAGTTTATCTGATAAACAAAATTTAATTTGAAAACAAACCTTTGCATTTGATAACTTTCCCAACAGTTTTGATAACTTTCCCAGCAGTGCTTGCCATTTCTAACAAGTCTCTCTCAGTAAACAATTCTCAGAAATATCAAGAGCTTTCACTTGTCTCTCTCAAGTGAGCCAGAAGACGCCGAATATATAAAGGCAGAGGGCAGAAAGATCAAGGGCGCGGGTAATAAGAAAAGAAATAAAAGAGAAGGTGGTGGGATCGAAACAAGCTACGTGTTACAAAACCAGAGATGGTTTTGAGTCCAGGCTTACGTCACGTGCGAATATTAAACTGCACGTCGGTAAGGAACCCAAAATCGAAATGCATCCTCTGAGATAACTCATACTTTTGTGCGACTTGTTGGAAAATCTGAATCGTTCAAGTACGTTCTACACGAATCTTAAAGCTAAATAATACTGGCCCCTGCGCTAACCCCGAATAGGCACCGGACACGTCGGGCACGCAAAATATGAGATAACGCAGAGGATACGCACTCGTTTCTCAGACACCTGGTTCATTTCTGTGGTCTTCTGTGGCTGTTTCCATATTTGTAACCATGTTGTTGTCCTACTGCAGTCCTAGCGGTAAGTTCAGATATGTACTAATGTTCACAGTTTGAAAGGTTGCACTGTGAATGAAAGACAATGTAAATGATAAATTTTGGTGCAATTTGTAAACTGTAAATATATTTTTCATCATTTAAGTTTTATTTTGACGGAGAAATATTTTTCATAATTCAAGAAATACTGCTAAGAGGGTAATTTATCAAAGAGCATAATTAATCTGAATATAAATCATCTAACAAATTTATGGTGTTTGTCGGATGGTTATATAATTCAAATAAAAAATATTGTGCATTTATTCACATTTAAAAGCTTCCTATAGTCTTAGTTTTGCATGTAGTCACATCAAGCGATGTACAGAATTAACATAATAGTTCTTTACAAAAAATAAATGCAAATTTTTGCACATTCTTTTAAAGATTGACAAAACAATAAATTAAAAAAAAAAAAAAAAAACTGTTTCTAGTGATCCCCTTTTCTTTTAATATTCCTTTACTTTCTTATTTTACATTATCAATTAAAGAATTTCCGTTATCTAGACACGAACAGAGAGTTAAATTACTCGGAATTAGTCCTCAATAGAAATGATTATGAATTATGGAGCACATTTAAGCCCATTTCTTTAAATATATTTCTCTCCCTTTTTTTCTTGCCCCCTTCTAAAAAATATATAATATCTATGATGAGAAGTATATGTTAATACGATACTTCATATATGACTCCATCCATCTCGTGTCATCGGACACGTATCCATCCTTACCGTGACGTGTCAAAGACCACTCAATATACAGCACCTGTTACGTGGAATCAGTCTGATGATCTGATCCTCCACAGTTTCTCTCCACACTCTACAACTTTTTCTATCGAACGTGAGATTAAATATCCGCATTAAAATAATTAATATTATTAATCAAGTATCTGCTATCTAATTATCTATCAATTAAGAATTAGTGGTCTAATGGTAGAGGTGTCTTCTATTCCCACATCTCACAAGTATTTTTTTTTTTCCGTTTTTTATATTTTTAAATTCTGCACTTTATGTATCAGGCTCTCAGCTCTCCAACTTTGAATATGACCAATTATGGATATACAGTATAAGAAATGGGTCAATTTACATCCATTTTTTTACATAATGTTGTATTTACAACTTATTTTTTATATAATTTATAATAAAATATTATGGTTAGTGTAAAATAATCTTCATTCGCAATAAGAAAATTTTATATGATTGATGTTCATTTAGTGTAAAATAAGTCTGACTTCGCTCTTGAAAGAGTTTATATTCTGCTCGTTCCAATTCTTTCTATCAAATGTGGAGCGAGCAATTCTTTCTATCAAATGGGACGAGTACTGGGTGTGGAATACACAGGATATACATATCCCATTTTGTAGTTTGCTATTTTTCTTTAGATGCACCTGTTTGCATGTTTTAACCAGAATGTAGTACGAAGTTTGCTGTTTTATTCAAAGATGCAAGTGAAGCTCCCCAAGATCATGTAATTTTGCCTACGGGCTTTTGAAAGCATAAAAAAAAAAATTCTATCAAATGTGGAACTAAGTGTCCGCACAACTCGGCCATCCCGGACTTTTGAAAATTTTAATATTTATTCAAAAAGTATCTGTTATCTATCATGTATGAACCATTGTTGTAAATAACAGTATGTGTGATCATCAGACGGATAGAGTACTGTCAAGCGATTAATCGAGAATAATTGGTCATATTCAAAAATAATCATTAGTCAGAAAAAACCATAACGGTTTGGTCACCGCCAACGACTAATCGGCCGATTAATCGGCCTAAACGGACGTTTTTTACAACGCTGGTATGAACAACTCATTGGCGGACCCAAATGGATCCACTTGCCTACCCCTGGATTCGAAAAAAAAAAGTTAAATCCAGTGGTATTTCATAACTGTGCCTACCCCTGGATTTAATTTACAGTTCAGTAGAAGAAAATTGCATGGAAAAAAAAAAGTCAGTTCAAACTGATTCACGAAAAAGAAAGAAAATAAAAAGAAAAAGAAAAGACAGTTTAATTCACTACTCCACTTAAAAGAATCGTTAATTCGTCATGAGAAAAAAAAATATCAACTACTAAGGATATAAATATGTACCAAGAGTTGGATCACATGTCGTGTCTTACCGTGATCAAATTTGGAACAATAGTCATGGCATGTGAATGGTCAAAATCAGTGTTGTAAAAAACGTCCATTAAGACCGATTAGTCGTTGGTGGTGACTAAATTGTTATGGAATTTTTCGACTAATTGGCCAATTATTTCTGATTATAGACGATTATTCCCGATTAATCATTTGGCAGTACCATGGCTGTCCGACAACCACATATTGCTATTTACAAAACTGATCATAACACGTTAATTTGATCACACATGATGTGTCCAAATTTTCGAAAGATGGTCTTAACACAGGACATGCGAGTCACAACACGTAACTGTCACATGTGTCGTGATGGAACCGTGTCGTTTCGTGACATATCCAGTCATATCACAATTTTTTTAGATCCCTTTCTACTACTCCGCTTTTATTCGTCAAAAAAAAATTATATTTTTATCAATATTATGTACCTACGACTGGATATGTCACGAAACAACTGGAGTAATGTTACTTGTATCTTTTTGGTTTGATACTCATAAATAAGGTCTAGGGTTCGATTCCCACACAACGCAAGAATTATGTTTCTTTTTAATGTTTTTCTTTTTTTTTACATTCTGCAGCATATGTTTGTTTGATTTTTTGTTAATAGCGCAAGTAATGATCACGGTTTAATATGAGAACTTAATAAACTAATAAAGAATGGAAAATAAACCTTGTATTCTAAATTTGTATACATTGTAATGGTTTTATACACTTCTTTCTTAATAGCGCAAGTAATGATAAGGATTTCACTATAATAAAAAAAATATTATATATAATAGACATCATATTCTAGATTTTTAAAAATTATTATATTGCCGTATCCATATGTTCCAGTTGTTTTAATCAAGATTTTTTTTTGGTATTATATCCTTTTGTTCTCTATTTTTGTTTATTATTTAGTTTTTAAATTACATAACAAAAGTATGATAATTAAGACCAACAACCAACCTCTCAACTGGACAAAAGTGAAAGGTAGATGTTGCGTAAGCGGTACCGGTACCGCAAATTTCTTATTGATTGAAGCCTGTATTTTTTTTTTAAAGATCCAACACCACAGAATTCATCTTTTTCACATCTCAATCATTCATCATGAGAATTGAATTTAGTGCATGAAACTACATTCACTCTAATGTCAATCATTCTACAGTGAGAGTAAAGCAGTTATATGGAAATCAAAACCATAATACATCACCAAATCAAAATACAAAAACCTTAATTTTAACCTAGCTACTACTTCAGATCAAAACCATAATCAAAGATTTAAACCTACCTACTACTATTAATTGCGTTATTTGATCATGGCAGGAGGATTAAGGTGACACCTAATGCTGTTTTAACATCACATTATAGTTTTGTCAGCCTTTAACATACGACTAATATGACTGTTAATGTAAAATTAAACAAATTACAATAACTATGAAATACTTGCAATTTTTTATGACTAGGAATAAAAGTCAAAGGGTCAATCTCAGTTGAGGGCTATTTTAAGATAACAAGCAAAAGACCACACTAGTGTTTGCAAAATAATTTAGACTCAAAGAGATGCAAAATTCATGATACAAAGCCTAATGGAAAATCCATAATACAAAACCTAACAAGAGGAAACGTCTCTACCGCATAGGAAACAAGATTTTCACCTTTAAATCCACAAATCCAATTGGTTATAACTTATCTATCGCCTAGGAAACAAACATTAATTTACTGTTCTCATGTGCTTGGCGACATCTGTCTAAGTTTTGCGTTCATTATTCGACCCAATTCATCAGCAATATTTTTCTTCTTGTTTGCCATCTACAATTTTTTTCAAAGAAAAAGCCATAAAACTTAGAAGGTTGCGGCCAAATATTAGAAAACAGTAAGCCCAACAGGTATTGGGTAATCATTTCAGACAAATTAGTGGTAAAGAAGGTATCAAACAAAACCTATATAAAGGAGGTATCAGAAAATCTACACTGTATCAAACAAAACCTATATAAAGAAGGTATGTACAGTCACAGAATGGTATACTGTTTTACAGTTTTACTTAAACAATATTACTTTGTATGTGACAAAATCCTGGGGCATTTTAACCCTACTCTACATTCTTATTGGGCTTCAACAGAGAACACATTTTTTTTTATAAGACAGAAATTTGTGGCCCTCTGTTATGGCTGGTTTTTAAGGTATTTTTCTGGTCTGGAACAATTGCTGTACCAGTTTTACTGTTTATGTTTATTCTGGTATTTTCTGGTTTGTAACTGCTATTCGCTCTCACACTGATTTCCTTAAAATTATTAAAAAGCATAAATCAAACTTCTTACCAAAAGAACTTTGAATTCTTGTTAAAACAGGACAGCAATCAACTAGATGAAACCAAAACATCAGTGTGACTTATTGGCGTAATTGGCCATGCATGGTGGCATAAAAAGGAGTTCACTTTAAGATCTATTTAGCAAAACAAAAACAAAATTTGAAAGAAATGGGTATTCCCACCAATTTCCATTCAATGAAAACCAGATACAAAGTTCATACAAGGTACCACCTCTCTGGTACCAATATATAAAACACAGAGCTAATTAGTAATTAATCAACTAAAGCACTAACAAGTTCTCAACTTACCTCAAGAAGCTCATCAAAATTGGATTTCAGCAATCTGGTTTTTCTTTCACAGTAATCATTGCCCTCTGCCATGGTTTTCTGACAAGGAGTAAAAATATAAAATAAACAATATGAGCAGCGGAAGCTACCATTTAACCATATGTTTTCTTTTCAGGGTCAAAACAAAAAATATATCGAAATGTTTAATAAATAAATGATGATACTATCACACACATTTCCCAAAGACTGAGAATTTTACAAGCAACTGATTTGCATGTGGAACAGCACCTGTATTTTGGCATCTCAATTTTACATCTTAGATGCCTTTCATGGGTTCATATACTAATTTGATAAGAAAGAAATTGTAACTGGAATAGAACAACAACAAGAAAAATCATTTGAAAAAATTGATGAAAAACCTCAACGAAGTAGCCAGTTCCAACATCAACCAAGACGTTATCAGCATCATCGAGATATCCAGGTACATAAAGTGATGCCGTTAGAGGAACGAGAATCTTCTTCCCTGCACGAGCAAAACCGAGTAACAATAATGAAACCTGATTTTGAATTTTGAATTAACAATCTAAATAAAAGAGAGATGCTTTGCCTTGGGGGCGGAGAGAGAGGTCTTGGAGAGCAGCGTTGGCGACCTCAAGGCGGGAAGCAGCAGTGTGGATCTTGGTTAGGCTGTCTTGCAAAAGGTTAACCTCGAGATCTGTTTGCTCCTTGATCGATCGGAGTTGATCGATGCTCATGTTCATCATCTCCGATAACCTAATCGGGCCGCCGCCGCCTGCTCCCGCCGCTCCTTTCGACCCGCTTGCCATTTTTCTTTGTAGATTTCTATTCAACTCCAGTAGGCAAAGTGGAGCAGAGCAAATATCGGATGGTTTGCAATGTTTGAGAATATAGAGATATATATATAATAAAGTTCGTATTAAACAATAAGCCCTTATAGCTCAGTGGTAGAGCGTCAGTCTTGTAAACTGAAGGTCCGTAGTTCGATCCTGCGTGAGGGCATTTTTTTTAATTTTGTTTCAGGGAGAAATTTATGATATACCCTTGAGATTGATTAAGTTTATATAAAATATAATTAATCATTATAATTACTAATATCCCCCTCTCCTTTTAGTTAATTGGTAAATAGACGAATACAAATATTGATTCAAATCTAAATAATGAACTCGACGCGTTCAATTAAATTAATTTGACAGTTCAAAGTCATGCTCAAAATTATTTTCATGAACTAGTTTGATTTCGTCTCGAAATAATCATATTTATTATTCAGTATGAAGTGTTTAATCATTAATACAACATTATATATTTATATGTTCATTTTTTAAATATAAAATTGAATGTTTTTCTTTTCAACATATATGTCCATCATGTGTTCTTAAAAATGATTTCCTCCATCATGTGTTCTTAAATATTTTTAGAACAACAATAATTTAAAATTTAAATATCATTTTCTCTATGTACAAATAAAAAAAGACCACGACATTTCGATTTTGTTTTAATTAGTATCAAGAGATTGCAAAAATACACCAATGTAATAAATTCTAGACATTCATTTTTCAACTTATTGATTTATATAAAATCAAAATTGAAAAGAAGTGTTGTAAAAAACAACCATTCAGGCCGATTAATCGGCCGATTAGTTGTTGGCGGCTATCACATTGTCATGGATTTTCCCGACTAATTGACCAATTATTCTCATTTATTCCTGTTTAATTGCTTGGTGGTACTTTGTCTGTTCAATGAGCGCATACCGTTATTTACAACAAATGTCGAATAGTGATAATTTTGTATATACATGTAAAGAAAATAATATAGATCACAAACAGTTTTATTTTAACATATAAATTTTAGAATTTTTGTTATTAGAAAACCAAGCCACAAAAAAGAGAGGCATTTGAACCCTCTTCAATAACTATAATGTTAAGAAGATATGCATTAATTATTTTTCACTCTAATTATTTAATAATAAAAAATAGTAATCAAACAGAGAGAATTTGTGCTCAAATTAACTCGACTTGTTATTATCAAACAGATATTAAATCATATTATTCAGCATGAAGTGTTCAATCATTAATACAACATTACATATTTATTATAATATGTTCATTTTTTTAATATAAAATTAAATGTTTTATCATTGAGACAATATTATTTATTTACTGTATGTTAATTTTTAAATATAAAATTGAATGTTTTGTCAAATTGTATTGTCAAATAAACAAAGTATTCTTAAGTACATAACTATAATGTTAAAAAGATGTGCATCAGTTACTTTTTACTCTAATTATTTAATAAAAAATAGTAATCGGACAGATACAGAATTTAACCTCAAATTAACTCGACTTGTTATTATCAAACAGAAGTACGAACAAAAAGTTGAAAAATAAGTAAAAAATTATTAAATGCGGTAAGATTGGGTCGAACACGCACTGAAAGAACAAAAAGTAAATGCGGTGAGCGTGGATCGAACACGCGACCTTCAGATCTTCAGTCTGACGCTCTCCCAACTGAGCTATCCCCGCTATTTGTCATAAACTTAATGATAATATATTATATAAATAAACTGTGTGAGTTGTATTACGGCTGCATCGTTTACAATCGGCTACGAGACGTATCGCTGCTGCTCTATAATCATCATGCACTTTCGGCCTCTTGGTACTATTAATTTACTAACATTTAGCATATTTTTTAAACGGGAGCAGAATTAGTCTGAAGGGCTTCGGATCATGATTCATGAGAATTGTAGTAGGTCCGATTTCAGGACCGTTCGATTCGCTTTAATCTCTATGCACGAATATTAATGCGAGTATGCATCAATATTAAAGCGGAATGCACTTATCTCGGACCATACCTCGTCCAAATACCAAATAACCACTTCACCGTATGATATTTTTTTTACGTCTGATATTATCAGAGCATATTAAAACCGTTCAAATTAAAAAAAAAAAAAAAGTACATTCAATAAATATAGCTACTAGATCCAGTGCCTAATTTCCATTATCTCCTTCCAAAAGCATTTTATAACTTATATAATAATTATTATCCTTTTCTCAGCTTTATCGTTTTCCAAAACAAATTCAAAAGAACAATATCTTTTATATATTTGCTTTAAAGAGGATAGAAGCTTTATCGTTTTCCAAAACAAATTCAAAAGAACAATATCTTTTATATATTTGCTTTAAAGAGGATAGAAGAATTCCGCTGCTGAGAAAATGCGCCACCCCCTTAGCTCTTCAACTTTAATAACTTTCTTATAACTACTACAATTCTTGATTTGAATAAAATTGAAGTGCAGAGTTGTGAAGATGCGTTGAAACTTTTGTGATGTTCAAGTTTTCTGCATTTCTTCAAAAAGAGCACAAGTGGGAGAGAGTGGTATAGTACTATAGTAGTAGAATTTTTTCTATTTTCTTGTGTTTTGTTTACACAGCAAATAAGAATCGATATAATCCATCCGATTAGAAATAACTAAATCCAAATCTGTCTAAAACTCTCCAATAAAACTGGTCTGGAATGGTATTTTCAACTTGAATATGGAAAAAAAAGAAAAAAAGAAAGATCAAGCAGTCGAACCAAACATCTATTCACATGCTACTCCATATATTTTTTCCATGTATGGCATGAAGTTGATCTAGATTGAGTCGGGTTGTCTTGACTTCGGCCATAAACAAAACAAGCAATTATATCAAAGATGCAATTAAGACCAACAAAACAGAATTAACAGAAACAAACATGATAAATACAGCAAAAAAAAAGATAATTTTTGGAAACTTCAGTTAACAAATTTAGACAATCAGTTATCTGACAAAAACATTCTTGTACCACAGTTTCCACAATCTGGCTTAAATAAGCTCTGAACCAACTATAAGGGGCAGATTAACTATCATCAACTAAAACAAATTGTAATCACCATCTTTCACTGTGATATTTATGTAACAAAATTCAGAACTGTGACCAATTACATTTCGAGGAAGCCTGATTGCTGTACTTGTAAATTCATCCTACAAACAAAAAGCAAAAAAAAAAAAAAAATTCATCAAAAGGGAAAAAAGATGAGCCCAATTTTATACCATGTCAGAACCAGTTTAATCGTCCCAGTCAAAAAGACCTTATGCACAAATTCGGTATCATTTTATCCTACACATGCACGTAAAATATATTCAAACACTAAAACACAACCAAGTCTGACTAATAAAAGCAATATGATGCGGATCTTTTCTTTTTTTAATTCAAAACCTTCAAGCCGAGGCCAACAATAGTTATATATTAGAAGTAATATGATCATGATATTTTCCTTTTCAATTCAAAGCCTTCAAACCGAGGCCAACGGCACCAATAACCCTTTTCTTGTAGAAGATAATGACATATGTAAGCATGATATAGGAGTAGGCAATGAATTTCTACATTTCCTATCTTGATAGATGTATGGCATGAGGTAAATAAAGGACCTAGGAAAATGAAGTCACAGTAGATAGAGATGGAACACATAACTGATAGAGTTGTGTGTCATGAGAAGGTAAAATTGTAGTGACAACTCTCCCAATGTAAGATAAGCAAACAAGAAAAAGGTGTGATAATTGGAAAAGGTACATTATTCTGTTCTACCAGAAAACAGAATATTTCAAGAACAAACTAATATTTCATATATAGGAATTTACCAGTATCAAGGTATAGATAGCATGTAAAACCCCACCCCCCCCCTTTCCCCCCTCCCTTCTAGTTGTTGTAAAAAGAACCAAACAAATAGCAAAAATATATTGAAGAAAAGAAAAGATACAAAACAAGATCCCGAATTGCAACCACAGTGACAACACACCAATCAACGAAACCTAAAGCAGAAAACACCACCACTGCCATAAAAGTGACAATGAAAATACTGAATCTGAAGTACCTGGAGATCTGCATCAGCATTAGTTTCTTCGAGAGGCCCCACCATCATGGCTGTCAGAACCACCACCATCGCCAGACTGTCCCTCATCCTGTTGCAACCCGAAGTTACGAAATGGCCATGGCAATGAGACATTAAACCTCCTGTCAGCCGAAGCACTACTCGTCCCATCCCCTCCAGTCGAACCAGAACCAGATGAAGAGTCATCCCTGTTACCACCAGCACCAGCACCAGCACCTGTACTGGTACCGCCGTCAATACCGCCAGACTGCTTCTTCTTTGTTTCATAGTCAGCGTCGTCAGTTGGGAGTTCAAAGCGGCAAACAGGGCAGGAATTATGGAGCTCAAGCCATGGCAAGATACAGCCTGGGTGGTAGATGTGCTTGCACGGCATCTGCTTGGCAGTGTAGCCCGGTTCAAATGAGTCCATGCACACTGCACATTGCGCATCGTCAGTTTCCATCATTTGCTCAGTCACCTTCACATCTGGGAGGGAGGATACCACTGATTTGGCAGCTGGTGGGGTCCCATACCTGTCAGAGATGTAGTTCAGTAAATCATTTTGTTGGCTATCTAAACTCATCCAGTGGTTTTTCTAGAGGCCTCATTTGTGTCTAGCTCTCATTCCTATCCATTTCTCTCTACTAAATGAGAGCAAAAGGAACAAATTTTTGGGTCTTTGAAAAACTAATATTGGCAACTTCAAGTTTACAGTGGTATATGTGATACTTTGAGGTTTCTTAAGAGGTGGACATGTATTTCATCTTCATTAAATTACATGTAACTTGGAGTTGGAGAAGAGGGAAAAAAAAAAAAAACAAAGGTACATCAATTTTGGAAGTCTAAGCTGAAAAGATTTTGTCAGATCAAATGTACCTATTTGGATCATTCTCAGCAAGTTGCTCAATTAACTGCTCCAAACCAGGGCCAATGAAGTAATCACCAAAGTTGCCACCTAAGCGGAACCTTGGCGGGCCCCCTGTATTTTCCCCTTGCTCAACGACAAACTGATATAGAAGACAGGTTTTAAATTAAGAATTAACAAAGTTGGATTATTTAGGGCTAAAACAAAAAAATATAAACAAACACAACAGAAACATCAAAATTAAAATGCAATTGTTGCAACCTAAGCATACATTTTGGATATTTATTTTGGGCCATACTATCTCCTACATGAATTAATTTTGCAAAAAAAAAAAATCAAGTAATATCCAAGGCATTCAGTATGTTATCTTATTCCCCACAAAACTGTTAACCAGATTATCCCTCTATACTACTCAGTCAGTATGTTATCTTCTTCCCCACAAAATTGTTAATTAGATTATCGCTCTATACTATTCAGTTGACTTTCAAAGTAGCATTTTACTGCAATCAAGCACCATATCTAAAAGTTAACTGTTACCAAAGAAAATATATATTTCCACATTTCCCATTTTAACTATCTGTTTGCACATTGCATCAGAAAAGTAACCAACACTTCTGGTAATTATGCAACAAAGCACAAAACATTCCTAAGAAAAATTCCCATGCATGTTCTTATTTGAGCACGTCAAGTTCATTAAATACAAATTCCAAGGAAATTATCTAACAAGCTACAATCTAACCTGAATATTGGCGCCTCCTTCCATGAGCGACTGGAGATAATTTTGAAGAAACTGAAAAGGATCAAAAGCTTGTGGATCTGCCTGTCCGGGACTTGAACCTGAACCTGAACCCAAACCCGGACCCGAACCCGAACCCAATCCAGAGCCAGAAACCGACGAAGAAGATAAATTAATATTAGGCGATGGTGAAGAGCGCAGATCGAGCAGTGTGGAGAGGAGAATGGGGAGAGAGGATTGGTACTGCGCAAATGGAAAGTCATCGGAAAAGGGACTAGGATCAGGGGTAGAGTTAGCGCTCGGAAGCTCCTCGACGAACCCGCCATGGCAATCGGGACAGGTGAGGTCGTCCCTGGTTGGGATGAGGATCGAGTGGTCGCATGAGTAGCAGAAGTAGCGTTTCGGCCAGTCACCTCCGCCTACTCCGGCGGTTGCGCCCGGCGATCCTCCGGTAGACATCGTCTTTTCTCTTTTTCTTTTTCTTTTTCTTTTCTTTTCTTTTCTTTTCTCTTCTTTTTTAGATAAAAACTGAGTTATGAGAGTATGATCCAAGGGAGAAGTTTTCTTTTCTTCAGGAAAGTTTTTACATATATAGGTCTAGAAGTCTTTGGATTTGTGTTTCCATCCCTGTCAGGGTTCTATTTTCAGGCTTCTATAAGCGTAAATTAAAACTTAGTCCTTATATTAATATGCATGTCTTTATAACACTATTTTTAATGAGAAGAGTTCAAATGCCTCCATCATAACTCCATTTTTAAAAACTTTAATAACTCAAAATTTAAATCTTAAAATTCAAAATAAAACCATGGGATATGAACTACATCATTTTATATATGCACGTATAAAAAATTATGGCATTTCAACTTTGTTTTAATTGTCATCTTGAGCTTGCAAAAGTGTATACTAATGTGAATAATTTCTAGACGTTGATTTTTCAACTTATTAATTCATATAAAATCAAAATCAAAATGTGATAATTTTTTATGGACACATAGAGAAAATAACATAAATCACATTTAACAGTTTTATTTTGATGTTTAAGTTTTAAACTTTGATTTATTTAAGTTTTTAAAAATAGATGTGATATCTATTATCAGTGCAATTTAACATCAATTTGTCATCCACCAAATTTGTCATCATTATTTTTGAATGATCCAAAAATAATGATTTGATATCTATAACCTATCTAAGAAAACTAGTGAAAAATTTCCAAAAAAAAAAAAATTAAATAAAAATAAAAAATACGAGACTCAATAAGAAATGAAAGATTTGTCAGTTATCACAATAGTCAAATAAGAAGAGAATTCCAGATTACAAATTCTTTTTATGCCATTATTTTCATAATCTCTCTCCAAACATCAAATTAAAGTATTGAATTAATTCTTTTTGAGGATGGATCCACGTAAAATTTTACAATTTTTAAACGATTTTAATTAACTATAATAGATCAATTTTAATGTGTTTATTTATTGAAAATAAACTATATAAATTATAAATTTAAATTAACCATGAAGTCGGTTTCCTAATTCATATCATCTAAGGTAGCTCAAATTTTGAATTTAGATTCGGACCGTCCGATCTGCTTTGGCACGAATATTAAGGGCATGTTCGATTCTGTTATTGTTCTCGCGGGAAAATAAAAATTCAGTTCAACTGAATTTATTTTTTCCCACAGAAACAGTAAGGACCTGTTCGGCATTTACTGTTCACGTGGGAAAAAACAAATTCACTCAGACTGAATTTTTTTTTCTCACGGGAACAGTAATTTTTCAGTTCAAAATTTCCCGTTCCTATTCCTATTCCTATTCCCAAGTCTCCGCCGAACAGGCCCTAAAAAGCAATTCAATTTCTATGCCTACATTCATTTCCGATAGTGGGCCGAACAGGTCCTAAAGAACATGTTCATTCTACTATTAATTGGACGATCCGGATCCAAAATCAAAGTTTGAGTTACCTCAGAGGATCTGGACTCTAAGGAAGTCGGTAACGAGTGCGTATCCTCTGAGATATCTCAACTTTTGCATGACCGACGTGTCCGGTGCCTATTCGGGGGTGATGTAGGGGGTCAGTATTTGTGTGCTTTGAGATTTGTGCGGAACGTATTCAAACGGTTGGGATTTTCCGTAAAGTCACGCAAAATTTGAGATATCTCAGAGGATACGAATTCAGTCGGTAACCCCTTGTGACGAAAGCAAGGCACGTCGTGTCCGATCAGATCACGGAATTGTTACATTTTGGTTCGGTTTTTCAATAGAAGATTTATTTTCACGTCTACCCCTGTAATTTCAGAAATAGTTATTTTAATCCCAAAGCAAAGAAAATAGGCAAAGGCTTCTATGGACATAAGGACCTATTTGTAAAATGAATATATTTTTATTTCAAAAGTTCAAACAGTTGATCCGAACCGTTCATCTTGTTCTCCATGTTAATATGTGCTTGGAGACCAAATTTTACATTTTTCTGAATTTTTTTACTATTTATTAAGATGGGTACAAAATTCAATGGTCTGAATTTGATATTTTTTGTATCCATCTTAATAAATAGTAAAAAAATTCAGAAAAATGTAAAATTTGGTCTCCAAGCACATATTAATATGGAGAACAAGATGAACGGTTCGGATCGACTGTTTGAACTTTGAAAATAAAAATATATTCATTTTACAAATAGGTCCTTATGTCCATAGAAGCATCACTCAAGAAAATATATCATATAATATAAAACTTTCTCTTATTCAATAAGCAAGTTCTCAACTCTTAATATATTTTCTGAAATTAGCTGGTTAGAAGTACATAATTGTTTTGGGGAATTTTTTAGGGACACGCCTGAAATTATATATTCAAATAACATTTTTGGTCTGAGGTGAATTATTCTTTCTAGTATTTCTTCAGAAGGTTCTGGATTTTCAACCACTTCCGATTATGTATCATTTATCTATACTATGTAAAGCAAAAATTTCTGAAAACAGTTTCAATTCCTAACAGAGGAAAAACAAATCTTATATATGACATTAGCCAATGGACTTTTTGTTTGACCGGGTAATTTAAGATCAATCAAAGGAAATTGAACTGGACACGAATACCTTAAAATTTGGAAATGAAAGAAAGAATTGCTCACGAACAACTACTATTTTACCATTTTCATAAAATCAGAATAGTTGGATATAAAAAGGATCGAATTTCATTCATTGTTGAACAAATCCTCCACAGTGGCTTCCATTTGTTTCCGCTTCCTTTCTTCTTGTATATGCTGCTGGTAGAGCAAGCGGTACCATGAGTCCATGACTGGAGTTCTCAGTGCTGCCAGTGAGAAGGTTGTCGAGCTGTTTATCAATGAATATATATATATATATATATATATATAGAGTAAGGCTACTCTACTTTGCAAAGCAAAAGTCCATCTGTGCTTTGCATTTTGGCCCCTTGGATTTCTTTCAAAATTCGTGCAAACTCAATCGGATCAGATTAGTTCTTTCGCTGGAAATTAAAAACAGGGCGGAACTGGAACCCTCCAGTTAAGAGGATTTCGAACCCTTCCCTCCTCCCGACTCCTCCCTTTCTTTCTCAAGCAACAGCAGGGAGGCGACTTGGCTGGCGAACCCCCTCGCTCACGCACACAACCCAGCGGCGACCAGAGAAACCCCCTCGATTCTCCCCTCCTTCTGTCACGCGACTCCATCTCCTTCCCCCGCGACCGCAAGTGGTGTTCCAGCGCCACCTAGGGTTTTGGCGCCAGCGCCAGATCGTCCTCCATTGCCGTGGAAGCTTCAAGAACTCTTCGGGTTAGTTCCAAACTGGATTCTTTTGCGCTGTCTCTGTCGTTAGTCAGTAATGGATAAGAAACAGCCAGTTTCCCTGTCGTTAGTCAGTAATGCCTTTTGTTGTTTGTTGTTTAGGTATTGATTGTGTTTGTTGTTTGCCTTATCAATGGGCTCCTTGTCCTTGTTGCTCTTACACTTGTTTTTGTCCATTTCGTTCAGATTATCAAATCTAACCTTGCACATCAGACAATTGATTATTTGATTATTTGATTAATTGCCTAACTTATATAATATAGAAATAGAGAATTATACGAGGGCACATGAAAGGAAAGGATGATTCACTTAATTGAAGGCATGCGTTGATCATTTAATTTGTCATCTTAGATTAATTTTTTCAATAATAGCATGGACAGAGATGCTCTAACGAGCCAAAGGCAAGCAGCACCATCTCTCAAAAACCTTGTCCAGATTTTAAATCAGCCATACAAAGGATTTGAGTAGGAGAAATAGAAGCGCATAGCATAGATGCATTTGTGCTATGCACCTTTGGTTTTTTTATGCTTTTCTTTTGATTTTTCTCCAAAGTATGACTTTTCTTAATTTTGTTTGTGTATGCGAAATGAGTAGCTAAAATAGTCGTTCTTCATCAAACCCTTCTTGCAAGAGATGTCATAAGCCTACGATTGTGATGTTTTCATGGACCACGAAGAACTACGGAAGACAATTTTATATGTGATTTTAAGAAACAATAGTGTTCATTTTGGTGTTTTTTTTTGTGCAGGTTTGGTGATGTTTTTGTTCAATTTTTGTGTAGTTTTTGTGAAAATCCAAAACTATATCCAAAGCAATTTAAGCTATACTGGCAATAAAAAATATATGGACCTTCCTGCATAATTCCACCAACCAAAGACTGACAAGGCATGCTTTTCATATATTGAAGTTCATAGTATAGTTTCTAAGATTTTCATGTATTAAAGCTCTAGCATGCTTGCTGGTACCAGACCAATTGACAAAAGAGTGAAACTTAGATTTCTATGATTTTCATGTTTTTTATATATGCTTGCTAGTGTAGTTTTTATATATGCTGTTTCTATGCTTGCTGGTACAAGAAAAGTCTTAAAAACAGTGAAGATGAATTAAAATTGTAAAAATAGGAAAACTTAGATTCTGAGCATGCCACCTCACAGGCAGATAAAACACACTCTCCTGAGCATTTCTATATAAAATTTCCCATTTTTTTGCTTAGTAAAATAATTTTAATGGATTTTAGAAGTTCATATTTTCAAAAACATAAAAATTGAACAAAATAGTCATGCCTTGAGGAACTTTTTACCAAAATTTTACAGTAACTTAAATCGAGAAATTTTACCAAAATTTACAGTAACTTAAATTCTTCACCAAATTAAGTTTTACAATTACAATTGAAACCCTCATTTTAACCGAATTTTAAAAAAAATACCAAAATTTTACAGTAGCTTCGGCCTATATTACTTGAATTTCCCACTAACCATAGCACAAAGAAAAGTAAAAAACATAGTGCCAATTAGAGAACTCAAGCATAGTGCAAATTAGAGAAGCAATAGTCAGTTAAATACATCAAAAACCAACATCCCCTAGCTTAAGTAAGTCATTGCAATCACATGCCATTCAAATACATTACAAACTAATTAAAAAAAATATAGTTAAAAAACCGATTACAAATAATCCTACTATTTTCTTATACATCATATTCATTTTTTCTTCAAATAGGCGAAGCATGAATTGGGTTTGCATTTGGTGGAACAAAACATCGTTGCACCACCCCACATTACAATGAGCATTTTCTGGTTCCATCCACTGAATGTCGTCAGAATCCCCATGTAATCTGTTGTGATCCCAACCGTCAGATGCTCTGACACATGGTGCAAATCTGGTTTGAATACTATGCCGACCCATCCCATGAGAAACGAACCTAGCTGATCAAAGAGCAATTGATTAATTCTTCAAAAAGAGAAAATTTTATGAAATTTGAAATGATTGCATGAAGGAAGCCAATACCATGTTAGAAGGGAGATCAATGTACAATGGAGTTACAATTTGAAAGAAAGATTTAAGTATCTACAATTTGAAAGAAAGATTGAGCAACAAACTGAGAAATTACACAGCTAATCAACAAAAGGAGGCATTATATGCCAGTAGGTCAAAATTTGTGCAAGTACTGGTCCAGAACTATTCCAATGATAAGGGGGTCAAATGAGAAATTATTAGCTTAATTCTCTCGCTTATCAAAATTTAATGTCCCATTCATAGATAAACCTCAATCTGACAAAAACAAGTGCAGTGCTATTCTTGCTTTTTACTGAGTAAAAAAAAACTTACACCAAGAAATCCAAACACAGACAAGCGAATCAAGTATGCACAATAGTCAAGTCTATGAGGCAGCTTATA
Organism: Carex rostrata; assembly: GCF_964058835.1. Taxonomy (NCBI): domain Eukaryota; kingdom Viridiplantae; phylum Streptophyta; class Magnoliopsida; order Poales; family Cyperaceae; genus Carex; species Carex rostrata. Next base: position 7,118,898 of record NC_135924.1, read on the forward strand.
TTGCTTCTCATGAAGAATTGATGTTTGCCGCAACATAAGCACATAGCATCAAATAGAATAGATAACTCAAACAAAAACCCATATTACAACTGCATCAGTGCTATGATAGCACACCAATTTCAGATTTTCAGACTACAATTTCATATTTTACTTGTCAGAGGTTACCAATTTTAGAATTTTTTTAACCCTAGTTTCAAATTTTACTTGCAATTTACTTGTCAAAGGTTACCAATTTCAAATTTTAGAACCCTAGTTTCAGCAAACTACAAAATTACTACAAACTTTCAGAAATTTAGAGAGAGAACAAGAGATAGGAGAGAGAGTTTACCAATTTCACAAGACCCTCAATGAACGACTTCGATCGACGCTACAGCAGAGCTTTGCCGAGAGAGAGAAAAGAGAGTAGCGGTTGTCGTTGGAGAGCGAGAGAGAGCAGCAGTTGTTGCTGGAGATGTTGGCGGAGGAGAAAGGTTGTAAATCGCCTGCTACTGCTACGTGTGAAAGAGAGAGAGAGAGTTGGCGGAGAAGAACTGGACCGGTCCAGTTTTGTGTAAGAGGGATTGAGCACAATTTCTAATTTCTCCGTTCCGCTCAATTCAAATCAGCGACTCCAACAGATCTGATCAAGCACTAATCAAAAAGGATATCTAAGGGTTCAAAATGCAAAGCATAGAGGAGCTTTTACTTTGCAAAGTAGAGTAGCCTTACTCATATATATATATATATATAGAAAAACATACTCATTTGCTGCAAGAACTGGTACTTGTATCGGTTCAACCTGATCAGAATGATACACCGAAATGGAGATGGAAAAACAATGAACAATACGATTTAACAGCACCAGACCGATCAAGTCATGTTCATTTGGTTAATGCTGACGAATCGAGTTTGACAATTGATAACTTGAAGAGAAAAGGATGAATTATACCGAATATATGTTACATATGTAGAAATGCAGAAGAATCAGTACAGCATTTGTTCGAAAAAAGAAGAAATGTACCAGTTTATACCATCCCCAAGGTATACTTGGATTTTTTTTCTCTTGAAATTGTTCTGTCTTTATCATAATTCTGAATTGATTCTAACTGAATTGTCAAATAATATAATTAAATAGACATTCTTTACAGTTTGTTATTATTGTTTATGAAAGAAGAATTAATGTTGGGTAGATATGTGATTTTAATATCTAAAATAGGATTTTCTTTGATTTACCTTTGATTTAATTTTATAAATTATAAATTATCTCTAATTAAATTATAAATTTTCTTTGATTTACCTTTTATTAAAAAATAAAAGATATAATTGTTTTTTTTTTCTTTTATTTCTTTCTTAGCTAGAACATAATTACAAATCTTTATTTATAAGATAACGATCATTCTATAAAACTATTTCTTTTAAATGCACTCAGTATTAAATTCTATCTGACAAGTGACAATTGAATTTTTATTCTAACTATTATATAACTTTAGCATTACATTAATTATTCTAATTTCTCCTATGACCTTTATTACATGTTATACATACATATATGAATTACTTTAGCTAAGTTCTTGTTTTGAATAATGTATCCATTATTATAGCTTGGATTTCTATATAGTAATTCATATTGAATAATTGTCAAATTTTTAACATTTTTTTTTTTAATTCATATTGGATTTGTATATTCAAAACATTGATCATTGCTGATTTCCTTTTTATAACAATAGAGATTTGTCGCTCAATATATTTTTAGTTAAATTAAAATTAACTCATTCTTACTATATTTTTATAATATATAAATGACTTCTTTATAATTAATTTTAGTTAATATGTTCATTGGTAATGTAATGAAAAATTACCTTAGAAATACAACTTCACCAATTATTTAATTTACTGACTGTTATTCATCATGTAACTATGGTTCTTGTTAACTTCACTAAATATCACTCTTTTAATTTTCATTTTAATTTTCTAGCTAAGAATGAAACTTTTAATTTTCATTTTCATTTTCGTTTTCATTTTTTAGAGGAGAATTTCCCTCTTTTCTTTGGCAAAAAACATTTGTAAATATCACTTTTTTTATTAATATCAATCAAACTGTTGGCGGCATTTCACCGCCAACCATCAAAAAAAAACTTCACTAATTTATAGCTTAGCGAAATATAAAACTAATACATAGTGAGGCCATGGTACTAAAAATATGTATGAGTTAATGCATTTGGGCCGTTCAATCTGTTTTAAAATATGTATGAATTAAATATGCATTAATATTAAAGGCTCCTTGGCAGAATAACTCTAGTCAAGGCAGTCCTTTCAGCAATTATGATCCATTTCATGCAGGCGACTAGATTACCAAAAGGAGTCATCAATCAGATTGACAAACTGAGGAGGAATTTTCTGTGGAAAGGAAACGAACCCTGCAAGGGTATAAACTGCTTGGTAAATTGAAAAACGGTGTGTGCCCTAAAAAATAACGGAGGCATGGGTGTCATTTTGTTTGACGGCCAAAACCAAGCATTGCTGGTTAAATGGCTATGGAGATTGCAAAAGGACCGACATGGCCTTTGGGTAAACACAATGGCACAGCTCTATGATCTCACCGAAGCCTCACAGTTGCACGAGGCGCAATACCAGTGCTCTCCTTTTCTAAAAGAGCTTTCGGAGCTGGTGCCCTTCTTTGCGTGCTCGGTAACTACGGATACGGCCACTCTGGACCTACAATGGAGGTGGACGGTATCAGGAGCTTTTTCGTGTTCATTGGCCTACCACACAATGCAGGAATCTGGAATCATATCCATGTATTACAAAGTATTGTGGAAACTGCGGGTGCCGATGAAGGTCAAGATTTTCCTTTGGCTTGTGATAGAGGACAAAATATTAAAGGCTCCTTGCGTTATAGACAGGAGCTAAATTGGCTCCGTTTAAAATCAGACAGCCAAAATACATTAACTCAAAAGCTAATACAGACGATGCAGACTCATACTATATGGGTCTTAAAAATTATAACTATATGTAATAAAATTGATAGAAATATCTTTTCATTTATTATCTTAATTATTCTTTCTTATTTCATCTCAAGATTAAAAAGTTTCAAAATAATGGTGTCTCTATCAATAATTTTACTGAAGAGAAATGAACAAAATTCTTCTTTTTTATTCAAAGAAAAAGACGAATAAATAGATTTAATATCATGGTTGCTATGAGCGTGCATAATATTTCTCAGAGATGCATGCCTTAATCAATTTACATACGCCATGTCATCTTTCTGGTAGGAGAAGATCAAAAATCTTGTTTAACAGATCTGTTGTACATGCAAACACTTAACTAGTTGTATTTAACAACAAGTTAGTTGTTTAAATATAATAATAATAATAATAATAATAATAATAATAAATCAGATGATTTTTGTGTTTTTAATAAAATTTAGTTATTTCTGACAAGAATATTTTTTTAAAATATTAAGCTACTTCTTTTTTAACAAGTAACATCCTTGTTGGACCTATGCATATAAAGCACAGCAAGGAGTTCTTTAATATTTTTATTCATCGCAATTTGACAAGGAACATCCTTGTTGGACCTATGCATATAAAGCACGGCAAGGAGTTCTTTAATATTAGTACAGATGTAGATCGGACGATCCAGATAGAAAAATTCGTGTGTGCAATTTCAAGGGGATAGATAGAAAAATTCAACACACTTCGAAATCAATACCGGAAAGTAAATCAAATTTTGAGTTTAGAGGACTGTCCGATTTGCTTTGGCACGAATAATAAATTAAAGAGATCTGCACATTTTATCTTGGATTATCATCAAACTCAAAATTTGAGTTTCCTCACATCCTGTTTGGATGGAGAGTAGAGGAAGGAATGAAAGGTAAATAATAGAAGGGAATGAAATGGAATAGAAAGGAAGATTAACATATTTAACCTTTGGATGATTAATAAGAAAAAATAAATTTAACTTTCATTTTCATCTTATATCTTGTTTGGTTGATTAAAATTTACGAGGTTAATGAGAAATTCGGTAACTGTTATAGGTTTTTAACAAAATTTGTGTTATTTTTTCTAAAAATATTTTTAACAAAATTTATTTTCATCTGTTACACTCTAATTTGAAAGGAAAACCGATTCTGTTAATTATAATGATACAAGGTTAAACCTTTCACCTTCTGTACTCTTTACCTCCAATATTATTTTATCAACTAAACACAATTCAACGGAAACTTTTTGTTACTTTTTCATTCCCTCCCTCCCTCTACTCTCCATCCAAACAAGATGTCAGAGGACTCGGATTCCCGGTAAGTCGGGAATGGGAACCCGTGGCGCAAGCGAACGGGTAACTTCTAAGGTAACAAAATTTATGTTTTCGATCACGGCCGTCCGATCGGGATATCAACCAATCCGTCCCCAGGTGGAGCGCACATGATCGCTTTAACAGTCGTGCAGACCTCCATTGAACGGTGAAGATTAAATCATAGATATTCTGTTACCTCGGTGATTCGAATTCTGGCGAAAACAAGACACGTCGCGTCCGTGTGGTGAGAAGTCGTTTCCAATCAGATCACGGAATTGTTATATTTTGGTTCGGACTTTTAATAAAAGATTATTTTGCACTCTACCCCAGCAAAATTTAGAAATAGTTTATCTTTGTCTCCGAGAGCAAAGAAAATGTATCATATAATATAAACCTTTGCATATAAAACTTTTTTCTTTTCCCCGGCATAAAAGTACCAATATGCAAGTTCTCAATTTTTAATATTTTTCTAAAACTAACTGGTTAAAGTGTTACATGCTGTCGAATTTTTTTTATAAACCATAAGTAGGAAAAAATTTCTTATGAAACCAACATGATTTTTTTTTTACAAAAATTATAAGAACCGAAATGACATTTTGGTCCCGAAATGTATATATTTTTTTGGACCGGCAATTCAGTCCCAGGTATTTTTATAATTTTTAACATATTATTTTTTTCAAAATATGTGAAAACGACTAGTCTCAAAAAAAAGGGGACCAAAATGGCATTTTGATTTTTATGGTATTTGTAAAAAAAAAAATCATGTTGATTTCATAAAAAACTTTTTTTCTAATTATGGTTTATAAAAAAAAGTCCATGATGTCTCTAAAAAGTTTTGGACGTAGATGTTGTTTTGGGGATTTTGCAGGGACACGCCTGAAATTATTTGTTCAAATAACATTTTTGGTCTGAGGTAATAATAAATTACTAGTAATCGTGCCGTGTACAGTAACGGGAGCAAATTATGTAGTAGAAATCATTAAGCTCCTTAATAAGGAGGAGAGATAATTTAAATCAAATTTGTAGAGAACAATAGTTAAATACTATATTTATCTACAAGATAACACATGTGAACTCTAGTGTAGTGGTAAGAAAAAAGGTGCGCGGTGCACAGGCTCAGTCCGCAGGTGCCATGCGTGGTTCAAAGGCGCGTTCTACGGGTGCGGCGCGCGGTCTACGGGCACTGGGATCATATGCGTCGCGGCACTGGGATCATATGCGGCACGACCAGTGCATACTTAATTGTTGAAGCTCATAATTTGGAAAATTCATCTATGTGCGATCTGGAAATTCAACGGCTGAGCATCATTCCGAAAAAAAAAATAGTAAATCAGGACCCTTACAGGATCTAGACATTAAGCTCCTTAATAAGGAGGAGAGATTATTTATATTTAGAAGTAGGGGTGTTCATTGGGCCCGCTTTATTCAATTATTTTGAACCGAACCAAATAAGTTCAGTTCAAACGGTTTGGTTTTCTTTTTAAAACCGAATTATAAGTTCAGTTCGGTTCGGTTTGGAAAATTTCAAAACCGAAATAACCGAACCGACTGAACTTTTATATATTATGAATTTGATCCGGACCATCTCGGTTTATTTCTTAATAAATTGTTTTAAATACTTCGGTTTATTTCTTAATATCTTAATTTATTTCTTAATAACCCGGTTTGTTTCTTAATATACTTCAGTTTATTATAAATCAATTGTTTTAAATAAACAAATTAATATATTTCGGTTTAAACAGAACAAATTGAAATAAAACTTTAGTTCGGTTCGGTTCGGTTGCAAAGCTAATTTGATTCAATTCGGTTCTATTTTTAAAACCGAATTATAACTTTGGTTTGCCTAGTTCAATTCGGTTTCAACCGAACAACCGAACCGATGAACACCCCTATTTAGAAGGTTCTGGATATTCAACTACTTCCGATGTCATATGGAGAAAGCATCAAGGTTCTCCGTCAATATTGGTGCAAAACCTCTTTCATAAATTAATTAAAGAAGGGGAAATTGGATAGAGAACTAGTACCTTTTTTTTTAATTATAGAAATTTTGCCTTTTGCAAATTATAATTGTGAACTTTTTTTTGTTGCATCTTCAAATACAAATAAAAATGGGAGGGATTTATTTTACATCTGTCTTTAATATGGACAACAGCGCTTTGATTGCACTCTTCTCTTTTATTATTATATTTGCCAAAAAAAAAAAACTAATAAGAAAATTTGATAGTCGTCCGATCAGCAGAAATTTATTAGAACATTAAAATCATATAGTTAATATGATATGAAGGTGGTTATGAAATCATATTACTAAAATTTTAAGGTAACTTTCGGTCTTTTTTTTCGGGTGAGGGTTTTGTCCAAACGGCTTTGGACAAAGTCTCATCCAACGCCGGACTTAAACCGTCTGATTTGCATTAAGATTCGTACAAACATTTAGATTCAAATAATCATTTAAATTTATTAAATTTTAAATATATTTATACAAATCTCAATATAAATTGAACTTTTACACTTAGCTTTAAAAGAGACTTTGTCCAATCCCTTTGGACAAAACTCAATCACCTTTTTTTTTCATAAGGTTGCCGCTTAAAATTTGGAAGCAAAATGTTTATCTAGAAGAAGTTTTATTGTTAAAAAATATATATTTTGTCAGTATAACCACCCCACTAATATTTTGGAATGTTAAAATATAGTTAAACAATATTTGTAATATTGTCCAATGTCAGGTGGAATAAAATTTGCATCAATTAAATCATTCATTTATTTTGAAACAAATTAATTCACGCAATAGACATGTTAACATACAATTTAAATGATAGAACATAACATTTCCATTTTTTCATTACAGGAGCTTTAAATACTATTTTCAATATAAATAATAAAGTATAGCACTATCAATTTGTTTAGTAATATGTAACTAATTTATTAAAAGTCTAGTAATTTGATAAGACGTTTATTTGAAACAAAAAATTTAGACATTGGAGGTAACTAAGTTTATGAATTGTATCAAATTTTACCTCTTCCTTTAATATGATCAACGCATTGAGCTACAAAACAAAATAAATTCGGTTTGTGTAATTGTATTAATGTTTGCATGTGAGTACCAATATTATCTTCCATAATTTAATCATAAATCCGGCACATAGACTATCTTTTTGCCACTAATTAATTTAAAAAGTTTCAACAAATATTTTTGGCATATCCGTTTAATATTGTGTTTTGTTAAATTATTTAATGAAACAAGAAATATTAAAAAAATATACAAAATATTATGAATCTTGTAAATTATAAATTTTTGTCATGAAAACTAAAAGCAAATGTATTTTTTTAATTTACAGAAAAGGAATTTTTCTTAGCTGTGAAAAAAAAGATAGTATAGAATATCCTTTCTCCAGCACAACCTTTTATTGTTTATTAGATTTATCGGTAGTTTGTCTAATTCAAATCGGAGAATTTATATTCTTATTTCGCATAACTTGATGTATCATTAGTGCATTTTTTTTTTTTATGAGAAAGTTCTACCATTAGTGTTTCTTAATTTATATATATTTTTTTTATTTTTGTGGTGAAGATTTTACATCAGGTAATCTTACTATTCAATATTCATATATAAATTTTTTATTTGAGTTTCGAACATGCAACATTTCACACGATAAACATTAATTTTAGTTACTAGATTAAAGACTAGTTATCTTCAACATTTGATATTTATTATACAACTCTAATATGTCTAAGTTCTTAATCCAATCCACCAAAAAAAAATCATTTATTTTTTCAATTGTACTAATTATAAAAATTAATATATCACCTACATTTCGTAAATAATAAAAGAAAAAACAAGAAGACGAAATCAGAGATGTTGATTGTTGAATTTTGTTCGTATTTCCGTTTATCTAAAGACATCTCACAGAATAATATTGCGTATTCGCGTTCATAAATTATCTATTGAATTTGTGTGCTGCAATTTCATACTATAATTTTTGTGCATTAAATTTTATATTTTTTTGTATATTTTAATTTTTTAGTTTTTTTTTTATAAAATGAAATTACTATAGATTTTTTCCAGCTCCTCCAGTCTTAGTCAGTCATATAAGCGAAGAATATTACTAAAGAATGATAATATTAAAGTACATACCTAGATAATTAATTAGTTTAAACACATTAATTAGCATTTTCCAGCCCAACACTGAATTCATGAAAAAACAAAAAGATATTCATGGTTATCATATAAACTGTATTGAATGTCGGTTTTTTATTTAAATTATATCTTATTGTAATGATATAAATTTTAATTTATAGCAAATAATAAAATGAAATTGAAAATTGGCTATTATTATGTTATTAATTTGGGACATGATTAATGCTAGTTTGTAGCAGATTATATTAAAATATTACGAATATTTGGATCAAATAATCAGAACCGTTAGATTTGAAACTGTATCAACTACTGTTTATCTACAGTACTAAACCCATTAGAATATACAGTTCTATGTTCCAAATTTTTTTGAAGTTTGATAAATAATAATTGTGCTTAATTACACCCCTACAACTGCACTCCAGATTTGTTTTATTTTCTTAATTAACATATGTGCTAAATGATCACAATATTTATACCTTGCGCAATTATTAAAAACAAATCTGAAAAATATATTTTTACTTATTCACAAAGTGTTTAATTTGAATATTTAGTATCATTAAAAAAAAGGCAATGAACGCTTTATTTTTTGGTACAGAAGCATATAGATCACATGTATTAAGTATATGATATATTCTTTAGAGTATAGATAAGGATGCACTCAGTGTGCATAGGTTTTGGTTGGGTTTAAATTGCTATGTTTCAGAAAACATTATGTGGATCAATTAAATTCGCTGTTTTTCGACATGCAATCTCAGTTGATCCTACTAAATCATACTGATAAAGGGAAAATGTTAGCAAACAGTGCAGCAGCAATGTTTTCCTATCAACTAATTTTCGGGTTTTTATGTCAGAAAGGGGTAAAATGCATGTGCATAGAGGTATATATTTTGTTTATCTTGCAAACACCCCCCCCCCCCAAAGAAACCTCTTTTGCATTACAGCTCGCCTTTCGAGTAATAATATCAACGGCTTGAAAGAAGTGCATGTATCGAAGTAGAACCATATGCTCTCGTTCTTCCCTGAAATTCAAAAGTTTTCATGAGATCTGACAAAAAAACGACAATTAACCAACAAAAAATATCCTTAATAAAAAATCAAATATGATTGTTATAAAGGCAAAACATTATGTCGCTCAAAATTGGTATTGCCAAACTTTTTTCAGTTTTCAGTACATCTTTTATGTTTACTATTTTACCATTTTCATAAAATCCGAATACCTTTTCATAATAGTTAGATATAAAAAGGATCGAATTTCAAACCTTTTCATTGTTGAACAAATCCTCGGCAATGGCTTCCGTTTGTTTCCGCTTTCTTTCCTCTTGTATAAACTCAGATGCTTTACTGTACTCTTCATCACATTCTCTGAGATAAGCAAACAAATTTATTTTCTTTCCATCAGTAAGAAACTACCCGTGACATGTCAGAATTAATAAATGGGAGTCTTACTTGTATGGGTCTTGTGCAAAAGGAATGAGATCATGGTAGCTATTTCCAGACACAATCTCTCTCTACAAAAAAATACAAACAAAAATATAGGTCTAATCATCTAGTCAAAAAAGAAGAAGTATCACATAAATAAACAAATAAAAGTAAATCAATGAAAAGTTGCACTAAAAGTTAAATCAGAATAAAGCATGCATGACAAGTTTGTTTGAACATAAAAATATTTTGTTTACCTTTCTGAAGCGCTTAAAATTAACTACTGTCGGATTATTAGCAGCAGGAGGCAGCATCTGATTATTTCTTGTCACAATTAAATCCTGACTAAATATAATATCTGAATGCTCATCTCTATCCACAACGGATTTATCTCCTTTGTTTATTCCCTCCATTGCTCTTACACCATCCTCTTTCGGTTTCAGTTCTTCGTTTATGGTTTTGTCAAGAACAACTATGGGAGCAACAGCATCAGCTGTTTGTTCTCTAAGATCGAAATTGCCAGGATCTTCTGTGGCCTTTGATTTCATTTCATTTGGTTGCACAGAAGTTGCAGTGTCTATTTCTAAGTCAGACTCCGCTACTATGGTCTCGTCAGTCGAATGCGAGGAGGTAACAATATCTGAAATAGATTTTTAGGGAGAAAATCGCTTTCAGCATAATTAAAGGTAGAACTGTTCCCAATTTTCACTTTGCCCAAAGTAACCCGGAATAAAGCCCAAATAACCTATTGTGCAGTTAAAACTAATTTGAATCCAGTTAAAAATCTAAGACCTGATCAATGCACTGTTACGCAATTACACCTAAAGTTAAAAAACCAAGACTCATAAATCCTGAATTGAGCAATTAACATCAATTCAATCCAACCTTTTCAATTAACTCCAAGTATTTTCAATACTTTTATCAAGTCTTCGGCAAGCAAATTAATGACAAAAAATAGGAATACTTACAGGATGGGGGTTCAACAACAGCGGGTTCTAACTTGCCAGATAATATTGCAGCAATTAATTTCAGATCAGTAACTTTTGACAAAGCAGCGAGCTCCTTTGAATTATTGAATTCCAAGGGCGATTTTGATGGAACCACAACGATCATTTCATCTTGTTCTACCATATCTGATGATTTCTAACATAAAAAAACATGAGTAATATATAGCAAATTAGCATGTGACATATGTTTGAGTTTGCAAAAAGGTAAAAGAATGTACATTAGTACCTGGCTGTTTGAACAGAACTCTTTGACATGGATAAATTTTGCTCCAGCCATATTTAGTAGTGATTCAAGCTTCTCTCCAAATGTATACTACATTAAAATTAAAATGAGACTGATAGCCAAATAAGAGTTGCCAAATTTCAACTGCAATGATACCAAATAAAATAAATAAACAAAAAATCAAACAAAAATAAACCTTGCCTGATGGCCCCAGGATGAATGTATGGCCTTCTAGGCAGTTTTCACGAAGCTTGGCCTCCACCATTTTTATTTCTACATTATCTAGCATCAAAGAGGGTACATGTCTGAAATTTTAAAAAAAGAAACAAGAGAACTTATCAGGAAATTATTTGAGAAAAGAACAGTCTTGTAACACTGGCAATATACATAGGGATAAAAAAGGAAATCAAGAGCTTACGGAGAACATGATGGAATGTCTGTGCATATGTTTTGTTCGGCCAGCACCTATAGAAGTAAAATTGCATAGAGTATGAAACAAGAACCCTCAATTATACAGAATAACATTTCAAAAACTGCAGAAAAAGCACCTTAAACCAGTCTATAGAGACAATCTCTTTACTAGCCAACATTGCATGTATGATCTCATTCGTCAGAGGAGAATATTCTTCAACAAGTACATGTGTACAATCATCTCTCCACTTGCGCGTAATAAATGCACCTTGGGAAAATAGGACGCAACCGATCAAATTTAAGGTAAAAATCATTAAAAGAAGAAAGGGAAGAAAAGAACTACTAACCAATGGATGATATGGTGGCTTGAAATGATTGATCGATCCGAGATGGCTTTTTCCCGTAAAGATAAACCACAATAGGAACTAATGTGAATCTAAAAGAGTAAAAAATACAATGAAAAATAACTTGGGTATGAACACAAACAATTCTTTAAACAGGCTAGCAAGCCCATTACAACATGAATAAACCCTGATTTAATCCAATTTTGGCTAATTATCCATACATCATGCAAATACCCCTCAATTAAGATTCAACTTAATCCTAGTTGTACAGTTAACCACATAAAACCAACAAATAATACAAACATATACTAAAGTATGTAATCAAGCTAATCTAAAACCCAACCCATATGTTACACACAGATTCAAGGAAATTTTATATTTAAATAATCAAATAGGCACTAAATAAATCTTGTTTGATACAAACCAATGTAACCGAAGAGTAATCATCAAAACTATGAGTTGAAATGATATTTTAAACATTTAAAGGTTCTAAATGTCGTGATTAGAATTTACCTAAAGGTTGCACTGCTGGTACCAAAAGTGATCAAGTCATTATCTCTAAGCATGACATCTTCATCTTTTTTTAGCCGAGTAGCCTCAGAACCTTCATTTCTCTTTACAAAGGTGCCATATTTTGAACGGTCTAAAATACGCACATGTGACTGACAGGTGGGTCCCGTATTTGCAGGTTCCCATGAGATAATTTTGTCGACAATGATCTCAGCATGAACTCGAGATATCAATGTGTCATTTTGAACGATGACATCACAATCTAGAAGTAGAAAGGGAGGGAAAGAGAGAGTGGGAGGCCATTAGAACTTTTATGCTCTTTAATATTGTTTGTGAAGTAACTGGCAAATTCAGCACGCAACCGATAAAAGAGGTACAAGTTAGTACCAGTTAGTACAGTTCAGAGCCTGCTACCTACTGATACTGTACCAGTACCAAGCCTACCTTCTACAAAGTCCATCATCAGAAGAAACATACAAAGGACCAGTAATATTGTCAAGTATTTACTTCGTTTCTTTGGTTCTGTCTTCAGAAATTCTGATACCAGTAACTTTTCTAAATAAAATTAAGTCAATGGCTTAAATCTTAAGCAAGGTCTAGAACTTCACCTTTTCGGCCAATTTTATAGGTTCCAGCGGAGAAAATGTGATACATCTGGGTACCTGAAAAGGAACAAGATAATTAGCTCAAAATATGCATAATTAATCCAAATTTACCCGGTTCAGGAACAAAACAGAGAGGTGATAACTAATTAGAATATAGAATCGTACCCCGAGGTGAATCGACTGGGATTAATCCCCACACCATTTTCTCTGGGTCGTAATTTTTCTCGCAGGTAAGTTTTAACGAGGGAAAGGGTTTATGTTGAGAGGAAGAGAGAAGGGAATTATGAACGAAACAATTTACTGATTCCATATTTGTCTGAGCCTCTGAGGTAACACATTATTTCTGTTTGGATCACGGCCGTCTGTTCGAAATCCGGATCAATTCGGCCCGAGATAGAACGCACTTGGCTGCTTTAATAGTCGTGCGAAGATTTGACGGTCCAGATCCAAATCGAAATATCCTGTTCGGAATTCGGCCAATTCGATCCGACATGGAACGCACGGGGCTGCTTTAATAATCGTGCCGATTATGATTTGACGGTCCAGATCCAAATCGAAATATTCTGTTACACTAGGGGATAGGAATTCACAATAGTAGGAGTAGAGGTGCTACTTTTACCCGATTACCAGGATTCAATTCGGAACTGAACTGGATCCGACCCGGAACAGATCCAGATCCGATTAATTTGGATAGGGTATGGTTTAAAAAATATAACCGGTTAAATTATGGGTATGGTTACAAAATTAATAATTTAATATCCAATCCGAATCGGAACCGGAACCGATACTGTAATGGGTAAGATATGAGTTTCATTTAATTACCCGACCTATAACCGAACCCAACCCGATACTCGTATAAATACCCGATAAAAATACAACTTTGCATATTAATTTTTGCATTAACCGTGGTAAGCCCGGTACTTTTTTTAATGTGAGAAAATAGAATGCAGTCACATATTCGCTATGTTTATACACATAGATGGATGCCAAATTTATTCCTTTCATAACAACAGCATTAATTTTTTAAATAAAATTTATTACTATGAATACATCCTTCAATATTTGCCTTGATATCCTCTGCATAATAATGGAAATTTATTGCTCTCATTGATATGTCATTTCTACAAATTATTAGTATTCCATTATAGATTTTTTGAACCATAAAAAAGGAAATCGTCATCTCTATTATTTTACTTTTTAAAAATTATCTCTTCTTCAATATTTTTATTTTCAAAAGTTATTTTCTCTAATTTTTTTGTGACATATACCTGCTCCGGATCCGAAACTGGTATTTGAATCGGACCTGATAATCTACAAACAAGTTATGGATATCTATCTACTCGGAACCGAAATGCTGGACTCGAAATATCTACGGGTAGATAGGTATCCGAATCCGGATTCGACCCGAATTGAAATAGATAAGTGTATGGATCGAAATTCGTACTCGAACACTTTTAGGATATGGGTCCAAATATAATAGTATCCGGACCCGACCCGACCCGATAGTACCTCTAAGTACGAGAATATGGACTCCGGAGTGGGTCCAGATCCCCTACAGTAACCCAAAATTTGAGTTTTGACTGGGACCGTCCGACGGATCTGGACCGACCAAAATTCACTGGACTCCTTTAATATTCGTGTAGTTTCTGATCAAACGGTCCGGATCCAAACTCCAATTTTGAGTTACCAAAGGGAATCCGAATTCCCATGGACTGGTCTTAAAGCCCGTTAAAATGGCCCGCTAGTTCAAAGTAGTAGTTTCATCCAACTGCTGCTTATTGTGACTTTGTTTTCTTCATGGATTAAAAAGACAATTAACTGATTTCATAATCCCTTAATTTAAAACCGTCCTGTACTGTGGAAACAATTGAGAAATTATCTTTACCATGTCTTTCTCATCGTTTGTCATTCAATTGAAACCCTAATGTAAACAAATTTTAGATATCTTTTTTGTAAGATATTGTTGTGAACTGAGAAGTGCACTGAATAAACGTTAGGAAAGAGAGATTTTAATACAGGAGAGTGTTTCTCCACTTTCGAAGAAGAAATCATTTCAACCACCCGAAATGCTCAAATGAAAGGATTTTTGAACTGAATTAGTGAAATAGATATGATAGATTGTGGTCATATCCAGTGTTGCAAAATGCGGTATGCGGAAGGTATGCGGAAGGGCACCGCATACCGCATATACGGTATGCGGCCGCATATGCGGATTTTTATGTGGATTTTTTCATTAAATATTAAATATTTTAATTATATATGAACTTATATATGCACATAAGTTAATTTTAATTATAACAGCATAGTTCAAAATCTGAAATAAAATAAATTGAAGAAGTCTTCTCCATCCTGAAGCTGCAGGCCTGCTCTACATCTTGATTATAACATCAAACTTATATATGCGGAAGGCCTGCTCTACTCCAATGAAGAAAATAAATTGAAGCTGGAGAGGATACTCAGCGCCTGGCCCAAAACAGAGGCCCAAAACGGAAATAAAATGAACATGTCAAGGAATACTCAGTGCCTGAGGCGCCTCAAAGCTTAAAAACCGGTCTATTAGTCCCACATCTACGAAGGAATACTCAGAAGGCGCTGGAGTGCCTATAAAACAACTCCTCTCCGTCCCCTTTAAATTAACTTGACTAGGCTGTTTAGTCTGAATGAGGGTTATGAATTGGGTGTGATTTTTATACCCAATATCCCTTAAGAATTAAAAAATTTCGAATCAAAGTTTGAACTTTTTTAATTAAAATAATTTAAGTGGACTAATATCTGCATATTAATCCGCATGGTCGGATTCTATGCGGTCGAGGACCGCATACGCATATGCGGCCGCATTTTACAACACTGGTCATATCCAACTGATAAAGATTTCAAACAAATACAAAATCCCACGATAAAAAAAATATCACGTATGACTTTCAGTATTCTCAAGATTTCAATTTATTAAGGAGAGTGTTGCATTAACCGTTATGGTATTTAGAGACGGGACCAGAGTAATCATATAAGAAGTTAATACTGAAAATAAGATCAATTTTATAGTACTCCATATTTTACTCAAAATTATATAAAAAATTGTATAAATTAATGAGATATAATTTACTCATGATCTTTTTAACTATTATTTTATAATTTCCCAATTAATCAAATATAAATTAATGAGATGTGAAATTGTTTCAGCATAATTTTCACAAGAGTAAATTAACATTTAACAGCTAATAACATCGAGAGAATGTTTCTTTTACCAAGAAGAAAATATTTGTACTAATTAACAGATTTACTGGTAATACAATTGGCTTTGTGCCCTTTTTTCCAAAAAACAAACAAAACAAACAAAATAGCACATATTCATGCTCTTAAGTCTTAATTGATTAAGGAACCATGGTGTGGTATCAAGCTTTTTTTAACCATTCGGATCCTCTCCAAACAAGCCTTAGCTCGTTCAATCACAATTTCAACTTTATCTTTCATCCTACCATCACCATGCATAGAACACGCCTCCTTTCTCGTTTTTTTCTTTTTGAATTCTTCGTTGTGCACCGTGCCACAATCGAATTTCCTCTTCCTATTAGACGACTCTATCACAAAGATAAAGAAAAATAAAATAAATAAATAAATGTTACTTTCGTGTTTTCATTATTGCATTTTCAGATTTTAATAGAGCAGTTTTGACTTCATGCAGCGCACAAACTAGAGAATCAAAGGAGTTAGTGCGCTGCATGAAGTAAAAACTACTCTGTTATCTGTTAAGTTTTTTACTAATATTTTTTTTTAACAGAAAAAAAAGCTATCAAATGAGATTCAGTTGGTTACACTTACATACCTTGTGTTGGGAGAAAATCATTCGAGTAGAGAGAAATGGGTTCTGGTAAAATAAAGAAAGGTTCCAATTTGGGTTCAGAGATTAACGATTTAAGCTCTGTTTTTAGGTAATTGAATCGGTTTGGATGCTGGTTCTCTAATTTCTTCAGCTCTTCCTTTGCGATTTCTTCTATCCACGATTCGAAAGCCATATGCACTTAAAAGAGAAGGGGCGACAGAGAACTTTTACGAGCGAAGTTGCAACGAAAAGGGCTTGTAAAGGAGGAGACAGAGGAGCTGTTTGGTACAAGAGAGAGCAGAAAGGAGACCGGGATTATGGCATTGGTATTATAGAAAAAGAAAAGATTGCAACTTTTTGAACAAAATTGGATGAAAAGATTTGACAAGACAAGACATGAAGTGAAGCTTGATAATAGAAAATACGAAAAAGTACTGACACTTTGAGAGGTGGAATGAAAGGATTTGACAAGTATTGGAGCTTGGAAAGAGCGCTGCTCTCTGTTTCTTTAAACGAAGAGAGAGTGCAGAGATGTGGGTCCTATGAGTCTCTGGCTGCGTGTAGGTCCTACATTTACGGAAATAAATCTACTGTTACTCCAAAGGATAACAGAACCCTGTAATTCAGATCTCAGCGGTTCACCATTGTCAAGATTCACACATAAAAATTTTGAACGGTTGAGATATGAATAACAGGGCCCTGTTATTAATCTGGAATAACAGCAGTTTTTTTTTCCCACATTTACTGAGAGAGAACATTCACTAATTTGTCTTATGTCAGGCGGCTCAGAGATGATACTGTCATCTTCTCTTTTCCCTAAATATATTTTGTAGCGCTTGTTCACCTGTGGCGGTTTTCTCTGAATTTGTATGTGAAGTTTTGGCTTGGGCTTGACAAACAAAAAGTTTGGGTTCGGTTCGGCAAGTTGAATAATTCGTGATTTGAGTATAATTTGATATAATTTAAAAATAATTCGGCACAATAAGTTAAAAGAAAAATTCCAAAAAAAGACCCAGGAAAAATAAAAATTTTGGTGTTTTTTTCATGTTTTTATCGCGAATAAAACGTATTATATGTTTTTTGCATGTTATTCGGAGTTTGATTCGAAAGCGTCAAAAAAACGTTTTATGTTCAAATTAAATGCGTATAAAACGCGAGTCATGTCACCATGCTTGGGCTTTGTATTTCGATTTTTTTGTAGTGACGTGGGAGTAGGTCTGAAACTTGTCGGATCTATTTTAGTTTGATGAACTTAATTACTGTCCGATCCATTTTACGAAACGTGCATTCTGTTTTAAATTCGTACATATCTGTTTTAATTTTCGTACTCATAAATTTTAAAGCAGATCAGATAATTTTGAAGCTCATTAGATTTAAAAGTAGATCTGATAAATATCAGATCTACTCTGTTCTCTTTTGTAAGTAGGATTCTCAGTTATTATGGAAGTTAGATTTATAGACTGGCCATTTTTTTTTCTTCATTCTAATACCGCTATTTTCAAATATATTTTTTTTTGAAAAATTTGACAGTAGCTACAAAGTGAATTTTCAAATGTTGATGCAGCAATATATCCTCAAGTTACATTTAGCACCAAGGTTTATGCTATGCCAAAACTTTAGCAAAAATCTATAACAGAATCATGCACTTTGGAGTCTTTGCTACAATATAATATATTGAATTAGTCAGCCTTTTATTATTTCAATTATTTTCTTTTATTTTTTTAATTTTTCCCACTGTCTTAATATTATTTTAGTAGCAATATCTACTATCGTGCTTATTGTACAGTGTGATATTTTTTCCGTACATTTTTGTAATTTCAATTTTGTAGTTTTCCAAAAAATTATTAATATGAGCAAAAATACTATCTCGTACAGACAGAGCTAGAATTACTAATAAATGACTTAGATTTAGGGGTGCAAACGGATCGGATATTATCTGACCGTATCCACATTAACATCCGAAAATTAGATACGGATATCCGATATCTGAATATCCGTGCACATACGAATCCAAGTGTGTTTTTGAATTTTAATTATCCGTATCTGAATAGTAAATATATACTATATAGTTTACCATAAATTATAAAAATATTTATGTATATATTTACGGATATCCAATATTCGATCCGTATCTCTATGCGTCCGTCTAATTTCTGATCTATAATATCCATCTATATCTGTATCCGAAAATTAAAAGTGGATACGGAGATCTGTTTGCACCTCTATAATTAGATTAAAGTAAACATATTGATAGAGCTAGTTTAACTTCGTACAATGAGTAAATCATATATTTTTCATTTTATTTTTACTGATTGTGCACTGCATAATCTCAAAATAGCTCTTTCAATATGTTTACCGTGGGAATTTGTGCAACAGTTCGCCTCACCTTGTAAACCGCAGTGCTTAATGCTTTTTATTTTTTAATTGGTTAAGAATTCTAATGAGTCAATGATGAGCTTGGCTAGTATGTCATTAGTATCATATGACATCAATTTCAAAATTTATCAGATATATTTTAAATAATAAATTTAAAACGTTCAAACTAATTTACTATATGAGTGATGTGTTTACATGCCAATTTTATATATTTTTAAGTTATTTTAATATCAAATAAAGCGGTCAAAAATGTTGAAAAATGAATGCATTAAAATTAGCTTAAAAACTCCCACATTTGACCGCTTAACTTGATACTAAATAAATTTGAAACATTATAAATTTTGCATGTAAATGCACAACTAATGAAGTAGATCGGTTTGAACGGTTTAGATTTTTTGTTTGAATTCAATTTAATAGATTTTGGAGTTAGTGTTATATAGACTAAAATGACACTAATGTCATATTAGCTGGACTTGTCAATGATAGAAATTTTTTTGTGTATTCCTTGCGAAATCACTAAAAATCATTTTGTGAATATTCCTTTGGAAACCACTAAAAATTTCATCATTTTTTTTTTAATCTTTACTAGTTTAAATTAATATAGGGGAAAAACGCTTTATCTTTTGCAGTTATGAACAAAGATTTGTGAAGATGAAAAACTTAAATTTTAGTGATGCATGGAGAAAAATAACGAAATTGTCAGGCATTTCTTAAATTTTTTTTGTGTGTGTCTATTATTTCTTGAAGTATCAAAATAATGTATCTAAGAAAAAAAAAACTAAACTATTTTTGCATGTGAATAAGTAGCATGCAATTAGTCCATGACAATCTTTGTTATGCACGTACGTATGGATTTTTTTAATGTACATTCTCTTAGTTAAAGAAGATAAATTATCGTTTTAATAAAAAACAGTATAAATGCCTCACCTCGTAAACCGCATTTAATGGGAATTTTTTATCTGTAGCATAGAGGTGCTACTTTTACCCGATTACTTGGATCCGAATTGGAACCGACCTGGATCTAATTAATTTGGATAAGGTATGATTTAAAAAATATAATCGGTTAAATTATGGATACAGTTACAAAATTAATAATTTCATATCCGATCTGGATCTGAACCGGAACCGATATTATAATGGATAGGATATGAGTTTTATTTAATTATCTAACCCGATACCCGTATAAATACCCGATAAAACATATCTTAATAACTATTAATATATAAAAATACAACTTTGCATATTAATTTTTGCATAAGCCATGATGAGCCAAGTATTTTTTCACGACTTGAATGTGAGAAAATATAATGCAGACACGTATTAGCTATGTTTATACACACAGATAAATGCCAAATTTATTCCTTCCGTAACAGCCGCATTAATTTTTTAAATAAAATTTATTTTTATGAATACATCATTCAATATTTGCCTCAATATCTTCTGCATAATAATGAAAATTTATTGCTCTCATTGATATGTCATTTCTACAAATTATTAGTATTCCATTTATAGATTTTTTGAACCATAAAAAAAGGAAATCGTCATCTCCAATATTTTACTTTCTAAAAATTATATTTCGTTTTCAACCATAGAGTTATTATTTTTATTGTGTTATGTAGCATGATATATTTTATTATTTATGAACAAAATCAATAGTATAATTTTTATTTTGCAGTAGTTTTTAATTTATATTATAATTATTTATGACATGAGATGTTTAAGAAATTATTATATTTAAATGTAAATGATTTTTCAAATGCTTTGGAGTTGTGGCATATACCCGTTCCGGATCTGGAACTGCCCTGTATCCAAACCGGACCCAATAATCTACAAACAAGTTATGGATATCTATCTACCCGGAACTGAAAGACTAGACCTGAAATATCTTCGGGTAGATAGGTATCCAGATCCAGACCCGACCCGATTTGAAACAAATAAGTATATGGATCGAAATTCGAACCCGAACGCTTTTAGGGTACAGGTCCAAATATAATAGTATCTGGACCCGACCCGACCCGATAGCACCTCTACTGTAGCATTTAAAATAGAAAAAGTGTTTTGTTTCCAATAAATATAGAAACATCATATTTATTAAACTCAATGATTCAGAATCAAGATTTTTTTTTTTTTTTTAGTTTGGATCCGGACTATCCGATTAGAGGAGAATCAAGTTCTAGTCCACATATAATTTCATAAAAACATAATATTTGAATATGAATTATTGAGTCGGATTCATAATTTTTAGATTGGGCTTAATTAACTTGATCTTTATATATTTAATGGATACCAAAAATCATTTATTTCTTGTATGTTGAATTTAATAATTTCTATAAATGAAAATTTTCCCATTTTTTAAGTGATGAATAAAGGTCAAACCGGTAATTAACATAAAACAATCCCGGCCTGTTATTTTTGAAGACAAAACCAAGGTTAATAGGCGCTTATTGGAATAAGCACCAGCCTAGAATTATTTAAGAAGGTCAAACTCAAAGTAATCCGATCTTATTTTTTTCTCTCCCTTGTCGGGTATCGGAGGCTAATACCAACCACGGTCCACGGATCATCCGCTAAATGCCTAAATGCAATCTTTTTAAATTACAGTTCATAATTTTAGAACAAAAATTACGCTATATAACAATTTACATTAAAAATATATATAACAGTGTTGAAACCATTAATTAGTATTACGAGTTCTAGATTAAAGTATGGCTCAAAAAATTGATATCGACATGACGTTTACATATTATTAAACTAATGAATTGATTAGATAAAATTCTAATCATATTTTTTTCGTCTAAATATTGATCTAACATTAATGTACTAAATGTTACGTCACCTATGCTATTGTTTTTGTTTTTTTTTTTTATTTCAAGCCCATATAGATATATATGAGGAGGGCTCAAATGTCTCACTGCTTCATGTCTTAATCGTACTCAAATGTTATTATTTTCAATTTATAAGTTTCAATAAAAGATCTGAATTGCTCACATAATATCCACGTTAAAATATGTTTAGAGAACAAATTTTAAATTTTTTGAAAATTTTTACTATTTTTTAAGATAGATACAAATTCACTATTTTTCATGAAATTGTGGACCATCTAAAAACAGTGATTTTATACATGTCTTAAAAAATAGTAATAAATTTCAAAAAATATAAAATTTTATCTCTAAGTACATTTTAATGTAGGTATCATGTTGAGCAGTTCAAATCTTTTGTATGTACTTTGAAATCGAAGATAAAAATGTTGAGGTACAATTAAGACATAAAGCAACGGGGCATTTGAGCCCGAAATTTTTATTAATATCCAAATAAGATATTAAATTTCAAAATCTACACTCCATGCAAAGAAATTTTGAAATCTGTCCAATCTGGAGATTAAATTCCCGGTTATAGGTCAAATTATCAGAAATTTCTTTTTCGGTTGAAGACTGTCAGAAACCGGAGATTAAATTTTTGATTTTCTCCGGTTCTAAGTTTTTTTTTAATTAAAATTACTGATAATTGTGTCAGATTTGTTGATCTTTGAACCGAGCTTTGTTGAGATTTGTTGAGCATTAAAATTACTGTCAAAATTGTGTCAGATTTGTATATGTATCCGTTTGTTTATTTATTATTATTATTTTTTATATATGCAGAACAATAATTTTTTTTGTGTCATAATTATGACAACCACAGTAATTTTAAAGTTTACTCTATATGGGCCTCAATTGACTAAGAAAAACTGGGCCTCTTTTCTTTATACCAACTCTTCACGGAAAACTAAAAAGAATATTTGAAAAAAAAAAAACTGACAGGAAAACCACAGGATCAGAGAAATTCATTTGTCAGAAAGAACAGTTGCAGTATTCCCTTCTTTTAGTTCCTGTTTCATTGAAAATAGCATGCGGCATTGGCCATTGGATGCTCAATTTAGTTAATAATTTTGATAATTAAATTCTGTACTTATTTGTATAGAATGCTAGCAATAATTCAGAAGATAATTAAAATTATGTACTATGTATATATGGATTGTTGCATGTGTACCCCTTTTGGTCTCACTGATTTATTATTTTTTGGTGGAGTTCCAGTCTACCGATATGTCCAGAAATAAAGCAGAGGAAGAGATGGACCAAGGAGAACGTACCTCTGAGACTGATTTTGAACCAGACTCAGATTTTGAGTAGATGTTCTTCAAGAAGAAGAGCTGTGATGAGAAGTTAGATGATGTTATACAAAAAATTAAATTTGCTTTCATGGAACGTTACGGGGTAGGGAGTTTTGGAAAAATGCCTTGTGGTCAGGAATGTGATCCGATCTTCACGTTGTGATATGGTTTGTTTGCAAGAAACAAAATGGAGCGAGTTTGATTATTCTTGTGTGTTGGCAATACTTCCGAGTTTTTTTTTTCCAGAAGAATTGTGTTTTCCAGTTTTCAATTGGGTCAGCAGGAGGTTTATGATCTCTTGAAAAAATAACTATACCTTGTTAATTGTTATCATCCTGGGCTACAAGACACTCCATATCGGCCTTGCTTCTTCAGTTAAGCTCGGGTTGTAGGTTTTTGGTGACTAATGTGTATGGTCCATCTCTGGACGAAACCAAGGCCAGTTTTATTGATGAACTCAAGAAAATGTCAGAGATTGTCCATGACTCATGGATTTTGGTTGGTGATTTTAATTTAGTTCGTTAGTCAGTCGATCGATTAGGAGATATGCGGGGGTTTGGGCTCATGTCACAGTTCAATGATGTCATCGAGGATCTAACGCTGATTGATATGCCCCTACGGAATAGAGCTTTTACTTGGTCTAGTAAAAGGCCCAATACAATTTTTTTCAAAAATTGATTGGGTTTTTATCTCAGGTGAATGGTGAATGGTCTGCTTGTTTTCCTTCTATTCTGCTAAATGCGCTTGAAGTTGTTGTTTCATATCAATCACCACTACTACTCTAGTGTAAGCAGCTCCAATCAATGCCGAAACAATTAAAGTTTCTTCTTGTTGAACAACATGTTAACAATATGTTGATAAGAGGAATGAGGTGCGTGGAGGAATGCGCTATGTGCTCTACAGGTCCGTTAGAATCTGTTTTGCAAATTTTTTTTTTTTCATTGTCAGTATGCTTCTCAAGTGTGGAGTTGCATGGGAGGTTTGCTAGTTGGAGTAGACACAATACAAATAACATGGGAAAAATCATGGTGCAGCTACAAATCAGGCATGCGTGAAAAGAAAAGAGTACATGCCACGAGATTTATGGGGCTATTGTGGGCAATTTGGAAGGAAATAATTCATTTTTAGAGGCAAAAGAATGCCCTCTTGGTTGCTAGCGAGAAAAGTTCATGAAGAAAGAGAACTATGGATTCGATGCTATGGAGGAAGGAATAGGTTGCTGTGTTGAGTTTGAGTTTCTGTTTTATTTATTGAGTTCTTAGTTTTGAGAGATTGAACAATGATATTGTAAACAAATTTATTTATTGTAAACTTGGTAGCCACTACCAAACAATTTTAAAAAAAAAAAATTAAGGCAGAATTATATACAATTCTAGGTTTTAATAAGTCAAAGATAAATAAACATAAATATAAAATGATTTTGAAAATATACATGACGTCGATTTATATGGTTACATATTTTAAGTTGTCAAAAAAAAAAATCAACATGCACAGTTACAAAAAAATGAATTGATTCAGACTTATACTAAATAAATCACAGACTTTGAAAAATAGGCTGGAAGCTAAGAATTCGTTTGTTTCTTATCCTTAACAAAAAGGGGAAAATATTTTTTTCTGGTCCGGATCAAAATGAAGAGGTTTCATATGTAAAATATTCAGAAAAAATAAGAATTCAATTAAAATTATTGAAATATTATATCCATAAAATGAAAGGACATATAAGATATTCAATTATTCAGTCTTCTGAACGTCTTTTGCTTTTCCTAGATTTTTTTTCAATTTTACAACTAGTTATCATAAACTAACCCCCTTCGTTTAGTCAGTTGTCATAATTGTCAAACAAAAATTGTTGTCCATATAACATATTTTATTATTTATATATCCAAAAATGAAAGGACATATGATATGCACTCTCCCAGACGTCTTTTGCTTTACCCAGAGTCTTTTTTCAATTTAATCAACAATTAAACATAAATTAACCCCCTTCGTCTTCCTCAAATAGTTCAATAACTTCAATGAAATTCCAATTACCAAAAACGAGAAATCGTTGAATCATCTGTAAAGTCTCTTCGTGTTCCACAATCAAATTAATATCAATTAGTAATGAAATTCAAATTAATTATCAACTAGTTCATCTATAAATACAACCCTGATGCAAGTAATAGTAATTCAACACAGAATCTAAAAGGGAAATCAGAGATTGGAAAATTTCATAATGGGTGCTGCAGTTAGTGCAATGAAGACAGTAGCCACAGGAGTCTGGTCTATGTGTCAGGGTGCATATCAGTTCATAGTTGATGCTTGTATGTGGGTCTTTCGGTATATTACAAGCTGGTTTTGTGGATTCATATTCAAGGGTTTTCAGTTCAGTTCGTTTTCTAAGGAAAAATTGGAAGAATTTTGTTCCATTTTTAAGAAGATTTATTTCATATACAAGTTGCTTGAGAAGATTCTTGGTGGTTCCAAAGGCTGTTCTTTACAGGTTAATAATTTTTTTTTTCACTTTTGCAAATTAAGTCAAGACTTAATTAGTAGGTTCCTTAATATTTTGATTTTTTTTTTTATGATTATTGGTAGATGGTGGACTTGATTCGGGAATTGGTGTTGCTTATTTTTAGTACTGGTAAATGGTGGACTTTTCCAAGTGGTGACGAAGACTGGCGGATCTATATGTTTCTGTTAAATGTTTTAATTTTATTCTACGTATGTTTCTAACTTTCTATGATGTTATAACATACAAGGTATGTTTGGTTGCAAAATAAAAATAGGTAGAACAACTCTTTTGTCATTTGTTTTATTAGAATCATCAAATTTTACATTTTTGTAAGAATTAACTATTCTATTCTATTTTAACTATTCAACTCCAATCAAATATAAAACAAATTATTCCGAATAACCTTGTTATCATATTCTCACTCCAACCAAACTGAGTATATTATGCATCAACTACGCCTATATTGGTGTATTATCGATGTTTAGTTGTTTAATTTGTTTTAACGGAAGTGTTGGTCCGTTTCTTTTGTCCCTAGCTCTAGGAAATATGTGTTATTATGCATGATCATATGAAATTTAATTATTGAATTATTGAAAAGAAATTATGGCTCAATTTATCAGTGATGAAAAATGATCTTATTGTTCATAGATGCCACTGTTATAGCCAAAAATGTACCACAGTTATAAACAACATTTTAAGTAAATAAATCAACCACCGCACTAACAGCAATTCATCCACTCATATTAAAAAAAAATGATCAAATAGTAACAAACAATTCTATGCATGCCAAAGGAAAAGGCACCAGGAGTAAGTACATTCGATAAAAGCAAAAAAAACTCCTTTGAAAATGCAAATTTGTTTTTCCTTTAGACATTGACAACAAAAGTGCATAAAAAAAATCGGGTTTCCAGCAATATTCACATACATGTTCTTGTTTGCGTTTCTTCAAAAGACGTGCCATCTAGCGCTGGAATTGGATGGAGTATGAACCCGTGTTAGGATCCTTCACGGTCTTGAAATTGTCAACACTCATCCCAAATTTTCCCAGTACTGAATTACCCAACTCTTTTAACTTCCCTGCAATAACAGCAAATGTTCTCCAATAACTTGTTTTGAAAAAATGTTCTCTAATAAATGAGTCATTATTCTTAGTTTTGTTCAAGCAAGATGCTTGAAAGTCGGAAATTTACGATCTCACTAACCAAAAATTACAAAATAAAACCTTCTCCTCATAAAATCTGTTATAATTTGCATTATTTGTTTCACTGAATATTCCTATGATACTTAATAGTTTAAGGTGCAAAGGATATAACAAAGAAGGAACTGTACCTATCATTTCTTCCTTCATCTTTTCTCTTTTTTCCGCTGCCAGGGGCTCGAGACGCCGCAGTGCTCTTATTGCTTGTTCATTCGAAGGATCCAGTTCGGAAATCTTTTTCATATCTGAAAAATAATTGAAAAGCACGTCAGATAATAGACCACCGATCCCCCTCGTTTCTCACTTTAGTCCCTTAAGTTACATAATTTTCCTTTCTGGTCCTAGATATTTAAAAACCATGTTAATCCAACCATCATAAACCCCCATGATTTTAATTTTTTAACCATGTATATTAAATTTTAATGGAACTTTTTTTTTTTTTAAAGTTTTTATATAGTTCAGCCCCCCTCGTAAAATGTTAAATAAATGTGTGATTGTAGTATAGTAGTTAGAATTCCTCTTTGTTGTTGTTGTGAAGATTTTGGTTCAAATTCCAGTGGCCGCGTATTCATATGTTGTATTTTATGTTTTAGTCCCCCGATCTAAATTATTTCTAGTTCCACCACTGTTAGCACGCATTATATTTCATTCAATATTTCTGATTACATCATAGGAGCCAGGATTGAACTGTGAAACTTTTGAGTAAATACAAGAGGAATCAGCATTTACCAGTAATAGCTTCGTCATAGTGTTCGAGCTTTTCATGTGCCTCTCCCCTTCTAAGAAGTGCTTTTATGTAAGAAGGATTCAATTCAAGAGCTTTTGTGCACTCTTTGATTGTCTCCTCGTACTTCCCCTGTTAAATAGGAGAAAAATGTACAGAACCTGATTAAATCAAGCAAAATGTCTTCTGATGGCATAAAATCAGGTCAAATCACGTAATCACACTTACCAACTTGGAGAAGCATATGGCGCGATTTGCATGGCACATCGAGCGAATCTCCTCTGACGACGGTATGTCAGAAGAAATCTCCAGTGCAAGTTCATACTGTGACAGTGCTTCTTCATAATTTCCAGCACTAAATAGCTTGTTCCCTTGTGTTTTTGCATCATTAGCTTGGTCTTTTGTTCTCTAAAAGATCAAAGACGAGATACGATCAACTTAAACTAGTACCAGTAAACAATCAACTTAAACTAGTACCAGTAAACGATCAACTTAAACTAGTACCAGTACCAAATTACTAGCTGCCTCCAAATTCACACAAAATTAACCCAATTCAAACAATGAACTAAACAAATTAAACAAAGGGGTAATCAGACCTCGAGTAGTTGCTCATCGGTCAAGGCATCCTCAAAACACTCGTCGCCGCTTCCGGATCCTTCATCCTCGGCGGATCCTGGAGGCTCTGAATCCGCTATGGATTCCTTTACTGGAGATGTCGTTACGGATTCGGGTTCAGGTTCGATGACAACCATTTCAAGCGAGATTGAACCAAGAGCAGGTGGTTCGCTCGGATAAAGAAAAGAAAGGAATCAGTGAATTACAGAAGAAAGTGCATGGGTTTTGGAGAAGCTTCTCCAGAAGTACGGACCAAGAGAGTTCGGGGAAGAAGATCGAACGGGTAAAGATTTGAACGGAGCAGTTTTGGCTGCAGCGCACGGACTGTAGAATCAAAACTATGTTCTTGTGCTGCATGAGGGAAAAACAGCTCTGTTAAAATATTTATCCGATCGAACGATGGAAATGAAATCAGTTCTCTGATCAGAATCAGGTTGGTAATTAATAATGCAGAGATCCCTGAACTTTTGAGATTATATAATTAATTATGTAGAGGTCCCTGAACCTTTGAGATTGTATAATAAAAACACTTCACTTGGATTCAATTATTGTTATCTTGTGCTAATTGTCTTAACTTGAATTACAGCCTCTACACAGATGATAACTGACTTCAATTTTTTTTTTATAAAGAAATGGAAATTTAATTTTTGAAAAACAAACATCATAAAATATTGGAATTAAAAGTTCTTTATTTTTAAATAAAAATAATTGGTTATGCGCAGAAGCGAATTTCTTTTTTAGGAATAACAATGATGTGGGTTTTTCTGGAAAAAGTAGAAATATATGGGTTTGTATTTTGATAGTTTTAAAAAAAATTTAAGAGAACTCATATAATTGCTTTAATTTTACATAGAGACATTGGTATTTTTACGGCTTCTTTGAAATTTTCTCTCAAGTTAACAGTATTCAAGATACAAAAAATAAAAATAAAAATACAATAAAAATACAGTTCCTGAAAATAACTCAAAGGACGCATTTTGATCGTTGAAAGTCTGTTTGACATCAAGAAAAATAGAGGGAAAATAAGAAATGAGTCTACAAGTTCAGTCATTTTCACACTATTTGAATTGTCTGATAGACATAAATATCAAACAAAAAAGATATATTTTCTCTAATCACTTCATATAGTGTGAAAATGACTGAACTTGTAGACTCATTTCTTATTTTCCCTCTATTTTTCTTGATGTCAAACAGACTTTCAAAATAGCATTTTCACACTTTTATCGTAATCAAACTCCTTTTTGTATTTTAGTGTTAAAAAAAAGTGTTAATAAATATTATTTGAATCATAAAATTCAAAATAGCATCAATCCAAAAATTATTAATATGTTATCTTTATGAAATACCAGGTTAGTAAAATAATATTAATTATTATAAAGAAAAAAAATATTCAAATTACATCCGGGCGACAATAGCATCATCGGAAAACTTTTTCTTTGAGAGAGAATTTAATATATCCCCCTCAAAATATCAATATTACGTATTTTCCCCTCAAAAATTAATAATATCATATTTACCCTTCAAACTAACAAATACTCACATATTTACCTATAATAACTCCACAATATATTAAATATTGTTGGGATTTCATGTGTATATATATGGTGAGAATTTAAATTTTTTTCTATCACCATTTGGCTCAATACACAACGAATCTCATTTGTATGACAATTGCAAGCAATATTATGTTAAAAAAAAAATTCTTCTAGCATCTCATGTGCTTCAAATAAAATAAAATAAATTTATTTCTCACATAAGATGAGATAAGAATTCATACCTAAAAGATATTGTCAAATCTCTTGTTAGAGGGAAGTCGATTTCCCTTCTAGATCTCTTGGAACCGTCGTTCTCTTGAAAGCACCTCTTGGTTCACCTTGAACCTAAACAACAAACTACCACACCTCTTAGATAGATGGATGTGGAGTTCAAGGCTTAGATACAACCACCTCTTGATCTTTAAATCAACAAACAATTTGATTTATTGGTG
Source organism: Carex rostrata (assembly GCF_964058835.1). NCBI lineage: Eukaryota > Viridiplantae > Streptophyta > Magnoliopsida > Poales > Cyperaceae > Carex > Carex rostrata. The sequence goes on from NC_135924.1 coordinate 7,149,185, forward strand.
GCTAAACCTAACAAGAGAAGATGAGAGAGCACGCTTCTCAACTTTCGGCCAAGGAGAAGAAGAAAAATGGCTGCTGAAAATTGGTCAATTTTAGCTACGTTTTTGGCAGAAATATTAGTCTAATTTTCCTTAATTACACCTCCTTTAATAGGCAATGGTTAGGGCAATATTTGTGTAAGGTTTTAAATTAATTACACAAATACCACTAGTCTTGTTTAGCCATCTCATGCTCTCTTTAATCTCATCTTGTGATTGGTTTAATAAATTAATTTATGAACAAATAATATTAGTCATATTATTCTCTTATACAATGTCTCTATTATTCTTATAATGCATTCAAACATTATATTAAATAATATTTTCATAATTGCACAAATTTATTTATGATCTAAGCATGTCATATTATGACATTTTATTTCAGCATTTCATCTCATGTATTTTATCTTATACATCATTATGAAATGTAAAATACTCGTTGTTTCTCTTCAGTTGGTGTGCCCGTATAGAGGATCTATGTCATTTTGGCAATAATATAAAACTTTATATTATTGACTATAAGAGGTATCATTACATTATAGTTATCCAAACGACATAGTAATCATTTACTTAATCCACTAATTTTGTGTCTATCCTTGTCACATGATATTATGAATAATATGCAAAATAGGATCGTGTCATTTTTGCATTATATTTATTTTCTTGGTCTCTCAAGTGAATTATAATTATAACTACATTAGTTATATTGCATGCGATATAATTCCACTTTACCAAGGGGCCCAGTAATATCATAACTCAAATTGAGGGACAATGATAATATTAACATATAGATTTCTCCCGCACAAGTTGTACACAACGACTACTATTTTATTCCTAACATAAGATAGTATTTAAATAGCAATCACATTATATACTTCTCATGTGAAAAACCTACACATCTCATATCTAAGATTCTAAAGACACAATGGAAACATTAATGACACAAAACACAATCCATATAATGTTCCATTCATTTAGGTCATGTTCAATATATAAAATACACATTTTTATATATTCATGTAATTAAATGATAATCCTTTATCAAGATTTATAGAACTTCAATGTACTTTAATCGACATGACAATCTTCCTCGGTAATTAATGTTCCTCCTTAATTACCACGATCGTGAACTTATTTAGTGATTAAATGTTTCTCATCTTAGGAGTTTTCAAGACCAAGAGTATCTTCTTGAATACTTCCAAAGATATAATATATAAATCTCAAGGAACAATAATAATAATATTCGTAATAAAATCATGAACAACACATAAATTATTATTAAAAGATAACTTTCAAAACACACATCCTTCAAATATTTCTAAAACTAATTAAATAACATAATTGGACCATTATACCCTTCCCTCTCCTCACCTCACACTTCCTTCCTAAATAAGAAAATACAAAGAAGAGATGGGAATGGGAGCGAGCTGCTCCAAATTCTCCCAGGGGTTCCTGCTCCAAATCCTCCAAATACCGTCACAAGTGATATTGCTATATCCGACCTATTGTTTTGACCAATTTCAGTACCAAAACACGAATCCTGAGCCATCAAATAACATCTATTATAATGATTATGTGTAGAATTTGGTACTGCTGTGCTTTCATTCTTATCTTGCAGGAAAATTGGTGAAATCAAGCAAATTGCTGAAGTTGAGAGACCTTGATGCGACCCTCATCAGACTTGACGCGAGGCGCATCAACCACTCAGAGCCGCACCAGCAGGTCGCAGCACCATTGCATGCGAGGCGCATCCATCACACTCCGATGCGGGTCACTTCAGTGGTGATGCGGGTCGCATCGCGAGTTTCCAGAGCAGACAACAAAGGCCCAATAAGGGCCCAGAATTGAAAGACTCGTTTTGAAAAGTCTATAAATAGACCACCCCTGCCACCAGAGAGGGAGTTCCGAATTTGAAGATTCAAAACCTCAAGAATTGGAGTATTGATCAAGAAAGAGAGGAAGGAGGGAAGATCATTGCTTGATTCGGTTTCATCATGATCCTATCTCTTATCTCATCTCTTATCTTTTCTTTTATGATGCTTAAGTAGATCTTTCTTTGTTTCTAGGGTTGATGTAGTCTAAAGCTTTGATTGTATGTATTGCATTTGAATTTGAGTTGTTCTTGTGATCAATTGATTGAGTATTATTCTTCCATTGCTTGATTTTGATTGTTTGAATCTTGATTGTCTATTGTTGAGTGTTTCTTGCATCTCATCTAATATCTTGACTTGATCCTTCTTGTAATTTAATCAAGCACATGAGGTAGGTTAGAAATCTGAAAAGATAGATCAATTGAACCGAAAGGTGAGATTTTCATTTATTGAGAGATAGTGGATACCTTTAGCAAACCGATCAATTGACTTAGATTGAACATGAATAAACGAGAGTTGAAAGTTGTAGATCTAAGAAGGTGAAATTGCAATTCCTTACTAGGTTTCTGGTGCTAATAAACGAGAGTTGAGGCTCAGGAATCGTAGGTAGGGTCAGTAGAACCTTGCACAATCGAATAACTCAGAAACAGGTGCAATGCTGCATTCACTCGAGGGCCATGCGAGTCGCATGGGAGACCATGCGGATCGCATGGGAGACCATGCGGGTCGCATTAGAGATGATGCGAGTCGAGTGAGGGTCCAGAGAGGCAAAGCTGAGGATGAAATCTGAAACCCTGGAAACATCCTTTTAAACTTGACTGAAACAAACATTTATTTTCCTTTGCAATCTTTTGTTATTGAATTGAGAAATTGAAACGAATTCAAACCAAACCTTTCACTTCTAGTACCTAACTCGGATTTGTAGGAATTTAGAATCGAATTAAACCGTCCCTGAGGATCGATACCTTATTATACTATACGGATATGATTGTGCACTTGCAATCTTAGACGAGAGTTGATTCAAGGTTTAAACTGGTACAGCTAGCTGTACCTGAGACTTTGTAGCATACCTTTGTAAGCGAACAACAAGCCATTAGGTATTTTTAACCTAACTCAATTCCTTGTTCCTCTAAAAAGAAAAATTTCACTCACTCCCATACTCTTACATTTATTTCCTTTTTTTTCAGTTTCTTTCTAGATTCAGTAACCAACCAACGAACTATATGTTTTGCATTTTCAAATTAGGGATATAATTGTTAGTTTGTAATAATCTAGAAGTCAATAATACAATAATTTATCATAAAACTTTGTTCATGAATTGAATGTTTATTTATATATCATTTTGTTGCCTTGAGTATTATTGAATTTATGGATCATTTCGAGTTCATGACTGAAATTGTGAAACTCCATAATATAGATGATATATACTCTTAAAAAGTCACTGACCAAGGTAATTAGCAGGAACACTAATTACCGCGATAAGGTTAGTATGTGGATTAAAAGATGGTTAAGTTTTACAAACCACCTGACACGAGATGTCATTTTAATCACATAGATATATGTTCTAGGAACATGGTATTTGACAGACCCCGAATGAAACATTAAATAGAATTGTGTTCGTGTCATTAATATTTTCATTCAGTGTCAGGTTCTACAGTATGAGGTATTTATCATTCCCACTGAGAAATATGTATGTGTGAGTGTTATCTAACGATGTCCGTAAAAAGTAGTCATAACGATAGCATTTCCATATGTATAGCTTAGCTGAGGAAGTGATAGTTTACCAAGAATACTATTTGTCCCTCGTATCTCTATACGAGCTATAGCATCACTGGGCTCCTTGATAGAGTAAGATTATCTGCTAGCGGTATAATTACAAGAGTAATTATATTTGATAATCTGCTCAAGATCAAGAAAAGATTCAGTTAGCAAGGATGACACACATCTACCTTGAAACTAATCTGATAGCTACGAGACAGAAGAACAGACACAAGTAAATTGTTTACTGGATCGTGATATTGTACTGTACAGCATCATCTGTGTAATTGGATGGTCATGATGTGTTGCCAGATGCCGCTCATGATTATAGAAGTTAAAACAGTTTTAACTCTATTTACCAACATAACACAGATCCTATTGGGTCACACCATATAGGAGTTAATCGGAGAATCTTATTGTGATTGATTATAAATTGGTTATGATCAATAGTAAGATGGTTATAATTAATTATACGTGTTATAATTAAATTATAAATGTTATGTAAAAATAACAAGCAAAAACATTGGTTAATTTATAAGCGTGTGTGACACGTTGTATAAAAGTTAACCGGTTAATTTATAAATGTGCAGGACACGTTGTATAAATTACCGAAACAACAACCGCAAGAAAAATATATATAATTATTCAGAATAATTATACGAATATTATTTGTATTCGGGCCGAGGGTATTCGGGTCTTTTCAGATTCGTCCTTATCCGCATGACATGTCATCGATCTTATCCGCATGACATGTCATCGATCTTATCCAGATGACACGTCATCGATCTTATCCACATGACATGTCATCATCCTTATCCATTCAATGACATATCTTGTAAATAGGCCGAACTTGGAAGGCATTTTGGTCTTTTGGCAACCGACCTTAAACCCTATAAATAGGGGTGAAGGGGTAGAGAGAAAAACCACTAATTCACACGTATCGTTTCGTGCAGAATCGAATCAGTATTTTCTCTCTTTCTCGGTTTCTCTCCCAAATAGTGTTTCGGTTGAGAAAAGAAAGTTATACGTAGTTGACGTATAATCTTGCGGGTTGTTGTGAAGTATATTTACGGGATCGATGAATAGTGTTTTACCGAATTTCGTGGCATGTTAGTTTTGCTTATTGATGAAACTGAGCAACCGAAAATTCGTGTTTACGGGTTTTCGTCTTTTCCCCATGAATAGTGTTTTTGCAGAATTCCGCGGTTTACGGTATTTCTGACAAAAGAAATAAACCGCTCTCCGGTTAGTCCTGGTGGATAACCGATAGAGGCATCAGACGTCTGATGCTCCAAGGAGAATAATTCCCATGATGTAGCTCTACTCGCTCGGTCTGCATTCCAACTGTGATTTGGAAACAAGGTATAAATATGCTATATTAATCTATTTAATTGGTAAGTAGATTAAAGTTTTAGAAATCAATCATGGAGTAGATCTGTAAAAGGATTAAATTGGGTTTTGATGCCAAAGGAATACTGAAGGTGGACCGCCTTGGAAAGTTTCCTGACATACCTCGTTTAATCCTGAGCTTAAGTTGGCTGTAGAAATTTTTGTTCTACGGTCATTCCGCAGCTTAAGCCTAAACGGGTTTTGGTTTTCCCGAAACCCAACAATAATTTAATTTAATTTTTGGTCAAATGAATGTTTCATGAGGTACAGCGGGGAAGTTAGGGGTCAGCATGCCAACATTTTGTGAGTATAGCCTAGATGACTTGAAGGCTGCCAATGATGGCTTCTCCCCCGATCGAATCGTCTCAGAGCACAACGAGAAGGCCCCAATGTCGTATTCTACGCCACACTTTTTGAGACCGGCCGTGTGGTTGCCATCAAGCCAGAAAGTATCGGAAAGAGAATGATAAAGAGAAGGGTAGAAGGGTATAATGGTCAAATAATATTATTTAATTAGTTCTATAAATACTTAACATATTATAGAATTATAATGGATAAATATGTGAATTTTTATTATTTTGAAGGTTAAATATGAGATTACAAACTTTTGAGGGGAAAGTGCGTAATACTGAAGTTTTTGAAGGGGATACATGAAATTCCCCCCTAATTATTGCATTCTCATTCATCAAAGCATACAAGTCAGCTTAAAGAAACTATCCTCCCAACTAAATAGCATGCTAATTTTTTTAGAACCCAATCCTCTATTTGTCCAGAGAAGATCTGAGCCGTTGATTGTATAAATCTCAGCCACTCATCAAAATAGATCTTAATCTCAGCCTTTAATAAATAGTTTTGATTTTATACATCTGTTTAATATTGTCAAGCGTGTAAAAATCTAAATTTAATTAAAACCGTATCCATTACATGAAACGCCGCATAGTAACTGCAGTTAATTCTCCACGCGTTTTCGGAAATCCACGCGTTTTCCTTTTCTCCAGTCCGAATTCATATCCTCTGAGATATCTCAAACTTAGCGTGACATAATGGAAAATCCCAACCGTTTAAATACGCTCCGCACGAATCTCAAAACACAAATAATACTGACCCTCTACAGCACCCCGAATAGGCACCGGACACGCGTCACGCAAAAGTTGGAATATCTCACCGGATTAAAAAAGTTACGCAAAAGTTGAGATATCTCAGATGATACATTCCCGGATCTTCCGTGGCCTGTTTGATGTGGTTGTTTGTGTTTTCATCTATTAACAATTCATTAATTTTTGTTTCTCTCATTATTAATTAATACATTATGACAAAATCAAATAAATATTAATCACATCTAAAGAAAGTAATCAAAATAATATTTCAATCCCGTTGCAACGCACGGACACTTAGCTAGTTTAATAAAATAACTGCAAAACATCGGGTCCAATCCATAAAACGGTCCGGCAATTTTGCGGGGGACCCATCAGTCAGGTGCCCAGACCGTATGTTTCCTCCTGTCCGTTCTACAGAAGCTCGCATTCTTCACAAAACCCTTCAAACCCTCGACACTCTTTCTTCGTCAAATTTCCTCTTCACTTCTCCATTCTCGCTTAAGCTAGGGTTTCACCACCTCACTGCGCGCTACTTCCTCAACCCTCCGGTGCTCCGTCTATGTACGGCGGCGGTAAGACGAATCTCTCTACTTTCCCTACCTCTCTCTATGTTTCAACTCTACTGTAGCGCTTTCAGTGTGGCGCTTTGTGTCGCGGGTCGCTGCAAGCGAGTATTAAACCCGTTCTGGGAGTCCGCGGGCCTACTTGTCAGTCATTTGTTGACTAATGGAACTGTTCACAGGAAACTTAAATTCCCCCTTGTAGGTTAAGAAACGAGATTACCTTAAGCTGGAAGTGAAAAGTTCATAAAATGCTTTGTTTTGTTAATCACACGTGATTAACAAAATGTGGTGCCATGTTGATACATGGTGATTGAGTTTGAAGTCTGACGTGAAGAATATAACGTAGAATATCTATGTCATGCATGGTTACATAGATACAAAAATTCACTTCTCTTTTCTTTGCCTTTTGTTAGATGAGGTCTCGGCCATTGTGGTCGATTTGGGATCGTACAGCTGTAAGGCGGGGTATGCCGGCGAAGATGCTCCGAAAGCCGTCTTTCCCTCGGTAACCTTTTTTTTTCCTTGAAAGTTCCAACCCCGTGTTACTAATTATTCTGTGAGAAGATGAAAGGAAAATATAAGACGCCCCTTTTCACTTGCAGTGCCACCTACCACAAGTTTGAAATTTATCTTTGGTCTTCTGTTAAACATAGGGGCAGTCTTTATAAAATGCTGAATACCTATTTTGGATGGCACCGGGTGCATAGTGGCAAGTGTTAGGTCACTTATCAGCATTCGTGGATAATATAGGCAGAATAACTGTCAGTACTTGAACAATTCAAACTTAATATTAGAACCTTGTCAATAGGGTTGTCAATGGCATCTTTATCCGTTTATCTGATCCGTAATGTATTCGATGAGACGGGTACGGGTAAGTTTTTATTTTTTGTTAGCTTATTGGATAGAGTTAAGGGTAGAGGTAAAGACTATTTCGTACCCATTACCCTAGAAGGTAATTATTAAAAATAAAATTATATATATAGATATATGTTTATATGGGTATGATGCATAATATGATATATTTTTATTCATGGCCCATGTATATCTATTCAATTGCACCCTGTTATCCGTTTACCCAGCCTGTACCGTACTCGATAAGACGGGTACGGGTAAGGTTTTTTATTTCGTTAGCTTATCGGATACGGGTAAGGGTAAAGTTTTTTTTCCGTTAACTTAACGGATAAGGGTATGAAAATGCTTCCACCCAACCCGTTGACACCCCTATTATTCAGCAATTTTCATAGACACCCAGCCTTTGGACCTCATCAAGACAAGAAACTATTTAAAAAGTGTCTACTGATATCACTAAAGTTTGTTACCTAAACCAATTACATAAAACCTTTTTCCTGAACATTCAATTTTGTAAGGCTGTGGGATGCATTGACCAAATGGAAGTAGACAGCGATGCCAAGCCCGAGAAGGAAGGTGACTCTGCCCAAGACCCCAAGAGTAGTGCTAAACCACCAGATAATGACAAGTCGAAAGCAAAGAGAAAACTTTATGTCGGCACTCAAGCTCTGGACTATAGGAGGGATCACATGGAGGTTAGTTTTTTATTTTTTATTTGTATAACGGTGGGTTTTAACCCACCGATTTCTACTGAAATCAAAAGAATTTTATGGGTACTGGTACCAAACGGCTGGTACCATACCCAATACAGTCAAAGCCAACACTACATCACAGTAGCTTAAGTTAAACTACCCTAGCACTAACCTATTACATTCTACAACCAACAAAGTCAAGAGGTTAGTTTTTGTTAAATAAAGAATTTTTATATCAAGGACTGTACAGTACAATCAGCTGTTTTACATACTCCAGCTGGTAGGACCTAATATTGGTACTTTTTTTCTGGTGATGCACCTGAATGGAATGATATTGATACCTGATATCTCGATACTTGGTTGTTATGCAAAGTATAGTTATTACCATCTCTATGTTCCTTGATATAGGTGATATCACCATTTAAAGACGGTGTTGTTGTTGACTGGGACATGGTCGACAATATATGGAATCATGCTTTTAGGTTAGTATTGGTTTATTGACTGGTTGCTTGAAATTAAAAACGTTTATGATTGATGAAGGCAGACCGAATATCATTACTTTAGATGTATATGTTTTAAAAATTTATCTGAGATACATAAAAGTTGATTTTGACTCAGTTAGTGCACCTGGTTCTATGAGCTGACTCAGTTGAACGTAACTACATTATGAACTAATTGACAGAGGGCCCGGCAGATACAGTACCAAAAATTCAAGGGGCTGAGGGGAAAATTCAGTGGCCTGATTGAGCCAAATGCAATAGTCTAGGGCTTATTGAACAACAGAAATTAGGGGCATGATCACTGGTTGTTGGACCTACAGTGATTTTTTTTTTGTAAAATTGGTAATTGAAGAAAGTTGTGTTAGTTGTACAAGCTTTAAAGTTTTATCTGAAATATTTATATATATATTTGTTTCTTTATGTCATTAAGGCAAAGGCTCTTGATTGATCCAACAGAGCATCCAATGTTATTGGCAGAGTCATCAATCAATACGGCACATCAACGAGAGAAGTAAACCCCCCTCCCCCCCCCACACACACTCACTCTCTGTATATCTGTTTGTTTGGTATTTTATTTTTATGCTTGAGGCAGTCCTAATTCTCTCTCTTCGTGTCTGTGTGTTACTTTTTAATTTTAGGGCTGCAGAGATTATGTTTGAGAATTACAAGGTTCCCGCATTGTTCTTGGCCAAAAATGCTGTATGTACTCTAGCTCCCACTTATTTTATATGATTGTTTGTAGAATTGGAAATTGAGATGCATACTTTCCTTGCTAATATTTCTCCTTGTGGTTTCCAGGTATTGACTTCTTTTGCTTCTGGCCGTTCCACATCATTGGTTGTTGATAGGTGTGTTTATATATTTGCATTGTTACTGTCATTGGTGCTAGAAACTTATATGTAGTTTATTTTTTCCCTTTTGATTATAGAATAAAATGTGTTGTAAATTCTTTTATATTGTTTTCAATAGTGGCGGTGGATCAACTGTGGTTGCTGCGGTTCATGACGGTTACGTGCTTCAGAAGGTTTAATCCCCCCCCCCTCCATTTCTTCTTTAAGCATCTTGCTTATCTTAAATAAGCATGATTCTCATTCTTGATTTTCACTATATATTGAATTTTGTACCAAATAGTTTTGGTGTGTTCTTTGTTCTTGGATCTGCTTGCATTTCACAAAATTGTTTGTATTTTCATTTGTTCTTGAAGCTATTATTTCCTGAAATAAGGTTAGCTTCCGTTTTTGAAATAATTTAGAAGTTTCTCAATGTTCTTCTTCCATTTGATTTAGGCTGTTGTTACTTCTCCAGTTGGCGGTGAACTTTTAACCGACTGCATGATGAAAAGCTTGGAGAGCAAGGGCATTGTAGTAAGTCTTGGTTTAAAACAAGTTTTCACTGTTATCCTAAAATTATATTGCTTTAATAATGGAATTATTCACCGACTTTTTAATTGTTTTCTTATAGATCAAGCCTAGATATTCTTTTAAGAAGAAAGAAATTAGCCCTGGTGATTACAAGGTATGTTTCGCACTGCTGTTTTAGAATTGTATACCTTGGTTTACTTCTGTTATTCCGGACTTGGGCCATAGTATTCTCTTTTCGGGTCTGGACTCTGATCTAAAAGTAATGTACGAGATTGATTTGCTAAAATGATTAACAATTCACTTTTAGATAAAATTGCCAAGTTGATCTGGTACGTTTATTTTAGATTGGACAGTCCAGATCGGGGTAGGACCTTGAGATCCAAATCTGGAATAACAGCAGAGATGGACTCAAGTTGTAAGTTGGCTTTTTTACCTCTCTTGGTCGAGAGTTATAAAGGAGTATTATAATCCTCTCTTTTTTTTTTGTGTGTGTGTTACCGACCATACCTGTATGAGTCAGGTAAATATTGATATATACTTTTCAAGGACCCTTTTGTAAAATTTTCTTTTTCGTCTGAATAGATTGTGGATCTTGATTTCCCAAACACCACAGAGAGTTACCGATTGTTCTGCATGGTATGTTTCAAAAGCAATCTTTTATTATGTTGTCAATTGAATCTTTTAATGTTTATTTTATTTTTTTGCCCTTTTTATTTTAATATTTTAAGAGTACTATCATTATTGCTTTAATCATGTTTTAAAATTCTGACATACCTATAATTGCAGAGAGCGATTGCGGGCGACATCAAGGAATCTGTCTCTCGTGTCCCTGACAGTGCTTATGATGGTCTGTTAGAATTCTGGAGTCCAAAATCTTCTATTTATTGGACAAAAAATACCCTTTTGTGACTTCTGCATCACTGAATATCATACCAGTTTTCTTTTTTTCTTCGGAAAACTATTATTGCTTTAGTCCTACAGAAATGAGACTTGATTATATAGCAAGCAGTTAAAAAGAAGCGCTAACCTATTGTGTTACATGGAGGTCATGATTTCTGTTCTTAAATTTTTATTTTTATTTTTCTTAACAGAAGTATCATATGCTAATGTTCCTATGACTTCTTATGAGCTTCCTGATGGGCAGTAAGTTCTTCATATCGCATCATTTTCAAATAAACTTATTTACTGGTACATTTGTTGAGGAACTTTTCCTAATATGATTTGCCTTTGTACTTGTCAGGACTATTGAAATTGGTGCTGATAGATTCAAAACTCCTGATATTCTCTTTAATCCATCTTTAGCGCTGGTAAGCAATTACATCTTCAATTCTTCATTTGATGCCAAATCAAAACAAATCTTATTTCAGAATTTTTGTTCTTTGACCTTTTTTGGTTGAATGTGAAGAACAGACGATACCAGGGATTGAGGGTTTTCCGGATCCAGCTTCAGTTAGGGGGCTGCCACAAATGGTAAGAGACATGTCATTTTTCCTACTTCCTAAAATATCATAAATGAAAAAAGAAATAAGCTTATCAGATTTCAACTTCAAATCTCGATAGGAAATAGTCAATAGAGTATAGACAAACCAATATACATTACATGTAAGATGATTGGGAAATGAGAACCATGCCTAGCACAGTTGAGTAATGCAAAACCAAAGTACCCCTCATGATAAAAAAAAATATTCAGGAGATGTTTACCAATGCACTGTGATACTGTAATTTTTTATTTTTTTTTTAATTTCATCCTTCATATTTTCTTCCTGCAGATCCTTGAAAGCATAAACAAATCTGACGTTGATATAAGGAGGGAACTGTTCAGCAGTATCTTGGTAATAATTTTATGTTTAGTGGCTGAAGCGATGATATAGCATACTCACTAAGAACAAGAGCTATATGATTGCGAAAACTTTTAGGGGAATCCAAACTATGCACAAATTGTTTATATGTGCAAAGTTTCATGAGCCACACTGGTTAAGGCAGTTAAACAACAGATATATTTTTGAAATATCTATTTGGGTAGAGATATTTATTATTATTTTGTTGTTTCCACCAAACAGCTTGCTGGTGGCACTTCATCAGTGCAGCAGTTGAAGGAGCGTCTTGAAAAAGAATTAATGGAGGTCATTCTTGCCTACCTTATTCATTTTTTTTTAACAAACTTTTTAGCTTTTGGATAAAGCTACTTCAGTTCAGCAAATTAATGATATTTAATATTTGGTGATCATTTCTACTGCGTAGGAGGCTCCTCAAGCTGCACGTGTCAAGGTTATAGCAAGTGGTAATACAATCGAAAGGCGATTTAGGTATGATTCTTCTTTTGTTCCTGGTTTAAATCGTGTTGTATTACCTGCGTGAAGATTTGTTGAACTGTTCTACTATATATATATATGATCAGTGTTTGGATCGGAGGCAGCATTCTTGCATCTCTTGGATCTTTTCAGCAAATGTGGTTCTCCAAAGCTGAGTAAGTTACATATTATGTGGTTCGAGTCTTCTTTTGTCACATAATTTGTTCAAAATAAGGTCAATGATAAGCTACTACATGCATATGCAGGTATGAAGAACATGGAGTTTCCTATATACACAGGAAATGCCCTTAAGGAGGATTTTAACAAGGCGTCTTGGTGTCAAATTTCTAGGGATATGACTTTATATTTGTAATGATCGAGATATTTGTACTTTGATTAGGTTTAGAAATTTAGATGAGACTACTAGAGTTTTCATTAGAATCATGGGGCCTCGAGGACTAGAGAAATAACTTGTTCAATTTTCTCTATGCTGTGATGTATTGTTTTATTGAAATATGTTAATTCATGCACAACTCTTTGCTTTTCCGTCTTCCTTTTCCATTGAAATAACATCGAAAATAATTAAATTTCATCCAACTACAGAAAATGTTAATTATTTTCTCATTGCATTTCATCAGTGGTTCACCATATTGCATTGGTTTTACTTTTCACCTATTGTATTGTTTTGTTGAAATATGTCATATTGCATTGGTTTTACTTCGGCAGGTATGACTTTAAAAACAGAGATAAGAGAGGGATAGTGACCGTGAGACATGATTATGGCACGAAATCAATGAGTCATTTTTATCCTACTCTTATATAAAATCTGGGTTTCACATGTTAAAAATATAGTTAAACTCTGAATAATTAATTCATTCCCGAGTGCAATTCATAGAAACAGAACTTGACACACATTCTAAAAGAAGAGCTATGTTTCTTGATCATTTTAATATTAGTATTACTATTCCCTGAAAATTATCAAATCAATGCACAGAACATTTCTAAATAACTCGGCAGTTTCATTTGTCGATGCCTCAATTGTAGAAATAAGAAAAATATTAATTCGGACAATATTTCCTACTGTCATAATAGGAGGAAAGTACCCTTTAACAAACTGTTAACAAAAAGGAAAAGAAGGTTCGTGTCAAGAAAATTATAGATCAACCTTAAAAAGGAGCAAACTATTAAACCACACATAATTAGATGCAAAGACTCCTGGATACATAAATTGGATAATTAGGCAAGTACCACCATTCAGAAATTATCATTGTCAATAACAGCAAATACTACAATTACACAACACAATAACCAACCTAGTAACGGTATTTTGTGGAGTAATCCTTAGGAGCAATAACGAGACCACGGCCTTTGCGGGCTCCTCTATACACAGTCTCAACTATGTCAATGAACTCTTGCTTGTCTTTGAGTGCCCAGTTGATCTTGTTATTGTTACCGGTTCCCAAATCAATCATGATGTGCTTGTTCCTAAAAAAAAACATGACAGTAGATGGGTCATAAAGCTCGTACATGGTGTTGAAATCGGGCACTTCGGTTATGTCTACTAGGTATATCACGGCGAAGTTCTTTATCGTTTCGGCCACTGATGATAAGACTTCGTCCATCTGCATCATATATTTTTCTTTTTGCATTATTAGTCAAAAGCAAGCTGTAGAAATAAGTTCAAAGTGTTGCCAAATATTAACACAAAATAAGACTTAATTGTTTGTGCCTAACACGAGATATCAATACAAAATTACAAAAGCTGGGGATAACATCACAAGTAGTTATTTCTGGAAGAAGAAAAACTATTACTGTTAGGGATGAAAACGGTGAGGAAAATATCCAATCTGTATTCGAAAAATTAGACGTGGATATCTGATATCCGAATATCCGTGTGGATACAGATACAAACATGGTTCTACGTTTTAATTATCCGTATCCAAATAGTAGATATATACCATATAATTTAATATATATTACGAAAAAAATTATGTTATTCATCATTATAAATTGATAAATATTATGAACAGTAGTATTTATTAATAATATATTTTTTATTTTTTTTATAAATATCCGATCTGATCTGTATCCGTATACATATCTGTCTAATATCCAATCTGTATCCGTATCCGGAAAATTTTATAAAGGAATATGGATATGATTTTACCACTATCCGCTCCATATCCACTCCGTTTTCACCCCTAATTACTGTGATAAAAGAACCACCTCAGACCCACAAGCTATTTAAATGTAATCTAGAAAGCACTATACCTATAGACATAGGTCGGTACCAGTATAACAGATAACAATACAAGGGGATTATTTATATCTGGAAGACAATCAGTTAAACTCTGGCACCAGTAATAGAACAATCTCATGCCAACAACAGAACTGAATTTTGAATTTACCCTAATTACTGCTGACTCTAAGCTAGAATTACTCAATCCACGGTGAATTCAAAGGAATCGGAGGTATATAAACAGTTCTACATCAATCCTAGGGTTTCGTGAAAGTAGAAAACAATCTAAAGACTAGAGACAAGAGAGAGAGAGAAGGACCTGCATGCAAGTCTCGTCCCAGTCATGGCCGAAGCGAATGATGACGAGACGCTCCTCCTCCGCCAGGATCGCCTGATCCACAGCCCATCCCGAGTGCAGATGTGGCAATAGGTACGACATCTCCTCTCCTCTCTTTGTTGTCGCGTCGAATAAAGTCGCGTGAACCTGAGGCGCCGACACTACCAAACCCAACTGGGCTAAACCCGAATTCAGATCCCGTTCAATACCTGACCGTGTAGAATGATATCTGAGTTGTCCGTTTTAATCTGGCACGAATCCTAAAGAAAGCCTCAATATTCCAAATAGGTCGAACGACCGAATTAATTCTGACCGGCAGCGAATATTCTGACCGGCGTCTAGATCTCCTAAAGTAACACAAATTCTGATCGGCGTCCGATCATAGTTCGGACCAATACGGACCGAGGTGGATTGCACTGACTCCTTTAATATTCGTGTTAGTAGTGATGGAACGGTTCTGATCAAAACGAAAAATTTGAGTTACTATAGGGTATTCGCTAAACCTCTCCAGTTCCTTGAACTGGCCAGAATAGTCTAGAATTGTGGCATGCGGGGCCCACACTTCCGCCAAGGCTCTAGAATCTAATTTAAGACTAAGAAGATCTCGGATCTGTATATAAGCCCATGGGCCTTGTTTTTTCAAAAATAATGCAATTATAAATACCTCAATCGGTAATGGGATGTTACGGTAGAAACAACAGTGACACCCCTTCTCTTTGCCATCCGATAAGATATGAAGAGCCTCAAATAAATTAATCTGCCGTCAGCTGATGTCATATCGCACTATACTGTTTCACTCCTAGATTTTCTTTCTTTTGCTCCAGCTGTTTATTCCTTCCTTTTCCTTCGCACGCCACGTTTCGTTTCGTTATTCAGCTGTCCCCTTTCTTTCTCCACTTCGTTGTAAAGGAAAACACAGACCTACCGGCCGTACCGATTTTTTTAAAAATACTCATCAAAAAAAATATTTTATTAAAAATAATCAGATTTCAACCAAATTTTTAAAAATACTCAAACTGCGGATATTATCCGCGGCCCGGATTTTTTTTTTTTTTTAGAGTTTGGTGTTAGAAAAATAATAATTTTTTGGAATTTTTTGTCCAACTTTGCACCTCTAATTAACATACCAAAACACCTCCAAAAAACATGAAAATTTACCGACATGTTTTCTTGACTTCATAGAATAAGTCTGTGAAGTTTCATACAAAATCTAAAAACAGATCGTGAGATATCGGCTCTCAAAAATTGCCCGAACTGCTGAAGGAGTGCTTCTGAGCCCAACTTTGCACCTCTGATTAACATACCAAAACACCTCCAAAAAATATGAAAATTTACCGACATGCTTTCTTGAAATCATAGAATAAGTCTGTGAAGTTTCATACAAAATATTAAAACAGATCGTGAGATATCGGCTCTCAAAAATTGCCCGAACTGCTGAAGGAATGCTTTTGAGCCCAACTTTGCACCTCTGGTTAACATATTAAAGCACCTTCATAGATTGATTTATTAGTATATTTGAAATTCAGGTTTCTCCACTAATATAGATGCTTTAGGAAGGAAGAGAACACGAAGAGAACAAGGAAGACTCGGATGGACACAGAGGGTTGAGAGTTTTTTTTTTTTTTGCTTTATCATTTATCTAAGAAAAACTTTGTTCTTTCTGTCAAATGCTTTTAGTTTTTTTGTGCATATATGGCACTAGATGCTTTTAGTTCTTTCTGTCAAATGCTTTATCATTTATCATTAATTAGTTTTCTTTGTTAGCTTCAGTAATTTTGGTTTCAAGTTCATTTACATTTCCAATTACTTCAAAAAACTGCATAGTATCTTATACCGTTGAATTTCAAGAATACAAAAGCCCATTTGTGTATGTTGTTTTAGAACATGTCACATGTATATCTTAAGAACATGGGAAAGCTTTTATTAGCTAGTATAAAATATTTCTAATGAACTCTAATGCAAATTGTTCAAAGTTTTTCAAGTATACGCTTTCAGGCGTCAACATTAATTACAGTGCTCTATGCCAGTAGTTTAAAATCAAGAATGAGAGATGTAGGAATGAAGGATGGGTCTGGTTCTTGAAGCTTAGACAGAAATAATGACTTAGTTTTAACAAAATAGTTAAAATAAAATATATAATAGAATTGAACAAAATAGTTAAAATACTCAACAGTTGGAATTAGAATTAAACAAAATAGTCCAGACATCGCCATCTTTACAAAGCAAATTCAACAAGGTAACTAAAATTAAAACATAACCCTAAAAATCTAATAGAACCCTAAAATTCTAATATCCAAACATCAATGCTACTTGCATATCATTACAATTAAAACACCGATCATCACAAACACAATGATAGCAATGAGAAATTTGATTTGCTCCACTAATTTAACAAGACGAGAGTTGTGTTCCTTCAATTCTCCCATCTCAACATCATATCGAGCTTCATTTCTACGAACGTCTGATATCACATGCTCGACAACACTCCGTTGTTTCACAATTCCTAAATCGCAAAGAAATTTCTCGTAATTCTCCTCCCACACGAAGAAATTGTAACTATAAGTCCACTGCAATTACAAAAAAAAAAAAAAAAAGTTCATTATTCATAATTAAAATGAACTCTATTAACTTTTCCGAAAGTTCATAATTAATAAGTTTGACAACCTTAAATATTGGGATTGAATTTATAAAAAATTAACCTATCTCAGTTTGTTAACCAAATGAGAACATAGCATCATGTAGAGCCTTACCAAAGACAGTATGAGAGGAAAAAGAAAATAGTCGGCTCAATCATACTTTGCTGTATACCAGAACTGGAGTTTCTCGCATGTTATACAATGAAGGGAAGAAAACAGAAAAATTAATATGGAATTTACTGTCCAAGTCTAGTTATACTCATTATCCTTTCTTCGACTATGCTCTCACTAGTGAAAAAAATGGAATTAGGATCGGTCTATCTGGATCAACTATATTAAACCACTGATACTAATACCTACTTGGATCGGTTTTTCAAAAAAACTGATCCTAAAAACTATTTAGATCGGCATTTTTAGTGAACCGATCCTAATATATGCACCATTAGGATCGGTTGTTTATAATAACCGATCCTAATGAATTATAATTTGGATTCACAAAATGTTGGTTCTGAAAAAAAAAAAAACAAAAGAATTAGGATCAGTTGTTTCAAATAACCGAACCTAATAGTACTATTAGGATCGTTTTTTTTGAAACAACCGATCCTAATTTTTTTTTTTAATGTTGGTTCTGCAAAAAAAAAAAAATTAGGATCGGTTTTTTGAAACAACTGATTTTAATGCTAGTTTATTTTTGTTTCGCACCTCTGTATTTAGCCAAAAATTTTGAGTCTCAATACTATTAGGATCAGTTCAATAAATAACCGATCATGATAACTCCCTATATAACCTGTTTAGGGTTCTTATTTTCATTTTGACCTGCTTAGGGTTCTTATTTTCATTTTGCGCCTCTCATTTTCAACTTAGCGTCTCTCCCTCTCAAATCCTCAGACCTCCGTGTCTCTCTCTCTCTGTCTCCGTCTCTCCCTCTCAAAGTCGAGCCTCTTGTACCTCCGGCTCAATTGTGTCAGTTTTTAATTTTTTTTATTGTTTAAAAAATTAATTAATAGTGTTTGTATATTATTTTACAGTCTTGAGGACATCTCGCTCAAGTTACTTAATCATCCGGCTGATCAACTATCACGGTATTAGCTTTATCTAATTTTTTCATTATTATACTTTTAAAACACTTTTTTTTTGTATTTTTCATTGGAAAATGTTTTTCTATCTAATTGTTTCCTTTGCTTTTTTTTTGGGGGGTCTTTTCTAATCTCAAGTGATGTGATTGCAAAAGAGTTAATTTTTTATTTTTTTTATTGTTGTGCTTTACATTAATTGCATAAATGTGTATATTGCATAAATGTGTGTTAATTGAAGAAATAGCTCAATCAGTCACTTATATGTTTGTTAATTAAATTTTTTGGATTTAAATTTCTTGTTATAATATGTAATGCATTATATCTAGATTCACAAAATATTGGTTCTGAAAGAAAAAAAAAAGAAAAAAAGAAGAAAAAATTAGGATCGGTTGTTTCAAATAACTGATCCTAATAGTACTATTAAGATCGGTTGTTTAACCGATCCAGATTATTTTAGTATTAGTATCGTCCGGATCAAGATCGGTTAAATTCCGATCCTAATGTGCGTAAATAACCGATCATAATTCCAATTTTTCCACTAATGTCCCATACCCATTATCCTTTCTTCTATTATGCAAGGATGACATCAAATACAGGTTTTATACATGCTTGCTTGCTTGATCAAATCTATTAAATTTGAGAGGGTCTGAGTTGTATTATTTTTTTCAGTTGATCCAATGAATGAAGAAATTCTTCACACTGGTGGGTGCCACTGCAAAAAGATCAGGTGGGAAGTGAAGGCCCCAGCATGTATTAATTTCCAAAATACCCAAAATATCAGTACCCATATGCAACCCCACTATCCGATAGTCAAAATACATCGGCACATGGCTTTCATTCCCAATTAGCAATTTAATCCCAATCCCAAAAAAAAGAAGTTATAAAACGCCTGGAATACAGTAGTTTCTACTGGTACCAAAAACATGAAGGAGACTAGGAAACTACCGTCGTCAAGTGTAGTGCATCCTAGTTCTCTTTTACAGTAATACAGCGTCAGTTTCGCTCCTCTATGCCGAAGTAGCGACTGGAAATACTCATCTGTTACAAGTTTTGCCGATCGAAGAAGAAGAGATTCTCCAGAGCTGGGCAGAGAAGTAGCGACTGAGAGGTGAAGAGAAATGTACTGGAGATAACAGATATGATCTGTTCAATTGAAGGGTAATATTGGAAATACTAAAATACGTTTTTTATACACTATTTTTCAAATTAATTTTAATTAAATATGTAGATTAGATGTATAATTGTGGTAATTTGATAAATTTAATGACTTTGGGGTGGCAATTTTCTAATTTTATGTTTTGGGGTGGCAATTTTCTATTTTTCATATTTTGGAGTGGCATAATTTTTTTTTTCCCTATATTATATCTTTTAACTCTTGACACTCCAGATATCAGAAAAATTATTTTTTGTTGCAAAAGAATTAAAAAATAAATGAATTTGTACATTAATTTAATGTATTTTAAGATGCACTACTTTTCTTCTTCTGATTCAGGATGTTATCAATATTCGTCAAGTTTTTTATCGTCAGGTATATTCTTTGCGGAATTTCCTATTTTGGCTGGTACTTCAGGTCTCTCCAATAGGTGTGAAGTCATCAGAATTGTTAACTCTGGTCAAATATAAACAACTATAAAGTCTACCTTCTATTTATTTTTTCAGATCATAATTGATATGATTATAATTCTTAATCTATTACTTATGAAAAATATGTTCACCTAAACGTATTTTATATGTTGTATAAATTTCAAGCATAGATTGAAAACTTTTTGAGATATATGATTTTTGTTGTAAAATTTTCTAAACTGCCTTTTATAGTAACAAGAGTAATTCCTTCTATCTTCTTTATGCTTCATGTGTATTATTGTGTGATAACCTTTGTAAAGACTGGAAGTTAAGCACAAAATAAGAAAAGCAACCAATAAAATTTAAAGAATACGAAATAAACTCCAATAAAAGCTTGATTTCTAATATCTTTTAGCACTTTATCAATTTTCATGAAAATTTAGCAGTAATTCCTTTAGATTCTCTTTTATCTGATATAGCAAAAGAGAGTGCTCAAGACGGCAACACTCATCCACTTAAATATTTAGGTTATTACAAAAGGTAGATTGTACAAGTTCAAAAGATGTAAATAGTACAGAGTATAACTGGCTGAGTTCGCCTTTTCCTCTTGAAGAAGAAATATTTGTCTCAAATGGAAGTTGTTAATTGCACCTATGAGGTATACACCCCTTGAACTTACCTCTGAGAACTCTACAATTAAGTGTATATTACAAACCTTCTTTAATTTAGTTAAGTGTGTGCTACAAATTTTAAAGCAACATTTTCAATTCTTGTATGTTTCTTGATATGGAATCTTACAACTTACACATGCATGTTTACATTTGGTTCTATGTACATGTTTATTTATTCCAGCACATATTCCATTCAGAATCGTAATTTAAAAGAAACACAACTGGTACAACTTCATCGAGATATAACTATTGAAAAAAGGTTGTTACTCATGTAGCCGCAATGACGCACCTAGTGTATCTAAAAAGTAGAATAAAGGAGAGGCACGAAAAAAAATTCTGATGCTGTTGTAATTAAAGAGAAAAGCACCTTCTGCGAAGGTTTAAAAAAAAAGAAAGAAAAAAAGAGTAGGTAGAAGGTCGATTCAACGAAGATGAAATTTTTTTTGGCTTATTATTATTATTTTTTTTAAAAGGCATAACGTCCGTTTCATTACCATGAAACTTTAAAGTTGACACACAAACAAACATAGTACCAAAAGTACAGAAGCATCCATAGTACCAAAAGGGCTCACAGGCCTACACAACCAAATAAAAACATACAGTTCACAACTAGAGACATTTAGCCAGTGTTTTAAAATGCGGTCGCATGGGCCGCATATGCGTATGCGGTCGGCAGCCGTGCTCAGAATGATCATGCAGTCATCCCATGCGGTTTTGAGCATGCGGCCGCATATGCGGTCCGAATATGCGGCCATGCGGAATAAAAAAATGCATATGCGGATTAAAAATGCGGCCATGCGGTCCGAATATGCGGCCATGCAGTCCACCCATGCGGATCAGCAGCCACCGTTGGATCAGAAATTTTCAAAGTGGCTTAATAAATAGTAAAAAAATTCAGAAAAATGTAAAATTTGGTCTCCAAGCACATATTAATATGGAGAACAAGATGAACAGTTCGGATCGACGTTTTGGATTTTGAAATTTTAAATTTGGACTGTATGCATACGAATGCACATTAGTCACACACACACACTCTCTCTCTATATATATACGTGAATTTTTATTTTAAAATCCGCATATATAAATCCGCATGAAAATCCCCATATGCGCCACATGCATGAACAAAACCGCATTTTAAAACACTGCATTTAACAAAAGTCACAGTAGACAGTATTTTAACATCTTGCCCGAGTAAGATACTGATCTAGTCAGAGTTGTCTGAGATCCAGGTCAACATGCACCATGTTTGTCTCATGTGCATGATAACAACATAGTAGACACTTTTCGCGAGGAAAAAAACGCATTTATGACAGTACTCCGTTGCAAAAAGTACCGTCGCGAATAAAAAAAGCAGAACAATGACGGTACTCCGTCGCGAAAAGTCACTTTTTTATCCTCGCAAAAAGTGTCTCATTCTTGTAGCATGCAACCATCTGCACGGTACGACATCCAAGTCTTGAGGGAGCCACTCATTGACAGCCTCCTGCATCTCCTCCTTCAATTGACCTGCCCAATAAATCACAATAGAAACAATAGTAAGAATGACATTACGACATGAATGAACAAGTGATTGTCTAAAACAAAGGTCATTCCTTTGTTTCCAAATACATCAAATGATAGCACTAACTACAAGGAGAAAGGCAGTTCTAGCTAGTTTTTTTTTTTTTTATCTAATGTAAATGCAAACTGTATAACATCTGTACTGGAGTGCCATTGGTGTCTAAAATACTGACAGTTCCCCATATAAAACCATATGGCTTGAGCAAAATAACACTGAAAAAATAAATGGTCAGCATTTTCTGGATGTTGGCAGAATTGACAAGTTGTGTCCCCTTATTTTTTTTCGGCTTATAATCAGGCCTATATTAAGTTATTAACAAAATACGTAATATATGTTGACGATTAAAATATGTTAGGCAATATTTTGCCGCTGGGTTTATCTTAAAATATTAAAAAAAAAAGAAGTTTGCGACTGAACCTATGAGAGGAGGATTCCCCTGTTGAGTGGGGTCCATAACACAAAAAATATCAGGCATAATGAGAAAGCATGACAAAAGACACTGTATAAGTGTTCTTATATTAACAAATAAATTATTTAAAATCTGTAATAAACGAATGAAATATTTAAAATTATGAAAATGCGTGTGATATATAATTTAGGTAGATTTTATATCAAATTAGAGATTAAAAAAATGAATTGGTCTTTCTTCTAGCAATTTGAAAACTAATATATAGTTTAATTTTATTGGCACATGATCATCAGCTGCAGCTAGCTGACCATCATACTTAAATTACAGAAAATACATTTACAATTTTGAGAAGTATTTTATTAGTCGTGACAATTATAATGGGATTGATTATCAATTAATACATTGCTTTCACGTTCAAGTGATGTGCTTATGTAATAAATAGTTGGTACGAGCACAGTGAAATAATTGGTACGAGCACAGTGGTACGAGCAAGACAGTGATGTGGTCTTTTACAATACAAGTAATAAATTCTAAATTGTACTCAATCCGGTTGTAAGTGTACAACCTTATTGAGTAGTACTTAGGGATCGTCTCCACAGGGACAAGTTGAAATATCAAATCTAATCTAACAATTTAATTTAGTAAAAGAAAATAAAAAAAGTTTTTGTTTGTTCAAAAGGTTGGTTTGGTTTCGATTAAAATGAATTAAACTAAAGTCTTAAAGCAAAATATGATTTTTAACAAGTATGAGAAATTAGGATTTTTTAGGGTTCCTATCCACTAGTGTTACGATTAATTGGTTTATTAAATTTGTTCTATAATTATGAAGGCACAGTTGGGTGTTGTAGGTACAAAGTGATATCTCTATATTAATACCATCTTTCAATTAGAATAAACGTCACCTCTCGGTACTTGGTTACTCTAATCTAAAGTCATTAAGTTCTTACTGTTCCAATAAATCTAGAAAACTATCTTTCACCTCTCGGTACTTGGTACAATTTTCTAAACTATTAAGTAAAGCCCGTATAAGACAAGCGTCACCTCTCGGTACTTAGCCTATCAAATACTTTATTCCTTATGGTCTGGACCTAATATTCAATTTCTCAATTGCAAATACCAAATCCTAGGGTTTCATGTGATTTCGATTAAGTCCTCACAATCAATTAAAATAAAAAATAGATCATAACAAAGAACAAGAATATATAAAATAAAACCAACTAAATCATAACAAAAGTTTCAAGTACAACCCTAATCAACCCTAGAAAAGCCTTTAGCCAGTCATGGCTAAAGCACAAAAAAAATCAAAAGAATAAAAGAGTTCCAAAGGAAAGAAAATAATAAAACCGATTGATCAATGATCTCTTCTCCCTTCTTCTCTCTTCTTGCTTTTCCTTGTTCAAAACCAGAAATTATCTCTCTAAAAACGTACTCCCTCTGTTCTACAGGTCCCCCTTTTATAACTCCTCCAAAACCTAGAAATAACCAACCAAAAATAGCAAATTCGGGCCCTGAACCGACCTAATTGCGGGCCGCAATACATTCATTGCGGGCCGCAATGCATGGAGACAGTTAATCAGACTGTGCAGAAAAATCTGGATAGGTCATTGCGGGCCGCAATCATACCCATTACGGACCGCAATGCATGGTGCTGAAATCTTCTGGAGTTCCTGGTTCTGGCTTGCTTGGTTGCGGACCGCAAAGAATCTCTTCCGGGCCGCAATGCATGTGGCAGAAGCTCATTTCTTCGTGCTAACTCACCCGTTTTGCTTCGTTAAGCTCCAACACTTGATTACCTGTAGAACAAACATAACTAGGGCAGTAACTTGAACTTTTGGACATTTCTAACTTAATTAAACCTAATCTAATCAAAACTTGGCTTAATTTACATAACAAACCCTAGGTTTCAATAGATACAATTTCGGCTTATCAGACAGCCACCGGCTACAACAACTAAAATAAACAAAGTAATTTATAATTGTAACATCCAACCGTAAAGAAAGAAAATTGTGATGTAACGTGATTAAAATTTATTTTTACAGGACGTGATGTGGTTATTTGTGTGACTGATCATGTTAAATTATTATTTTCAAGATAAGTTAGTTTAAAAGAAATAATAACAAAGAGAATTAGTCTTTGATATAGTTGCAAAGGTAATACTCTCTGTGTGAGAGGTCGTATGCTCGAAATCTGAATAGTTTAATTCTTTGGGAATATTAAATAATTAGAAAACTTGGCCTTCAATCTTTTCTAAAAAAGAAAAAAATGTATCAAAAATTAAGAAAATATTACAAAATAAATTATAATTAAGAAATAATGTTTAAAATATTAGTCACGTAATGTGTCATGTGACGTGACGTACGTGATGTGATTAAAATAGTGGATGACAATACGTCCCGTAAATGATCACGTCATGCGACATACAAGTCATGTCATGTGATCGACACATGTTACGTGACGTGACTAGTGACAACATTACTAATTTCTTTCTCTACCCAACCGCCTGATATAAAAATAAAACAAAAATAATCAATATTGTAAACAAATAATTCATATAGGAATCAAAGATTTAAATTATGTTTATCGCGTCAAAATAGAACAATTAAAAAAACAACGCTATATCCATATTACACTATTATAGTGCTGATAACGCCGCCATAGCATGCTATTTAGAATCCTCACAAGAACACAAACTAAAAGTCTAATAGCGTGAGCATGTTAATTAGATTTTGTATGAATGACTTTTCTGTGGCGCTGTCGGCGGATAATTAATGTTTGCTTATATGTATATAGCAAATCCTCAAAATTCACAAATTGTAGGATAAGGACTTATAGACAAAAATCTGTTAGACAGTCTTAAAAAATGAAAATAAATATATTTTTAATATTTAACAAGTAAAATGTATCTTTTATACATATCACATAATGATACTTGTAACGGTCCTTATTTAACGACATTAGATGAACTAAACAGTACTTTATTAACTAAAAAGAAAAATAACTTGTTCATAAGTTTTTTTTATTAACTTTTTTGACATAATTTAACAAAATATTTTAAAGATTGTCAAAGATGCCAAAAACAAAATAATAACCACAATGCTATGTTTGCTCATAATACCAGCTTAATTGCACAAACTTTTAGTCCTGGACTTCTATAACTAGCTGCCAAAATAAGAACGGCGTAGTAGCAATAAAGAAAGGGAAGCAGAGGAAGCATTAAGTTAAGAGGACTGAAATATAAAATGTATAATAGTTCAACAATTACAAAGTAAAATTCTAATATTTAAGTTATAACTTATAAATACATATTTATTAATTTATAAGAGGGACTAAACATATAAAATTTAATATACATAATTAGAATTTTAAATTATAAGGATGACTGTTTACTTTATGATTAATTGACTGTAAATCTGTAAATCTGTTTCTAAGAGATTGTTAGACTGGATGGATAGCAAGAGCAGAGGTGGAGGAATGTAGTTTGAATGGAGTCAATTGACCTTTATTTTTAAACTTTTTTTTTAATTTACGTATGATTTTCTATATAATTTAGAACAAATATCACAAGTATTGTAAATTTAATTGTCATTCTCAGTATGAAAATTTTATATGATTGTCATATTTAATCTCCATAGTTTGAAAGCCTGGCTCCGCTCCTGACAAGAAGGTCATATTTATGAAGAGGAGAGATTGTATCCCGGTTAAATGTGAATACCAACATTTTAGATGAGATGAAATATCTGTGCGTTAGAGTAGTGAATCAGCACAAACACTGCCATTATTAAGCTCTCACCTTCTTACCGATAAACTTGTTAAAGTCATATCACGTTACGCTATAATAAATTATTCATTTTTAGTTGAATAGTGAAAGAATAAAAAATTGTGTTAACACTTTGAATATTAAATATAAATATTAAATAATAATGACAAATTTAGAGATTATTATTATCGTAATGATATAAAGTAATAATGATAATTATGCCGCCGCCGCCAACAACAATAATAAAGCCAATAATAATGATAAAATTAAAAATAATAACACAAAATAATGATGCTGTAACTACAACAATTAAAATAATAACATAAGACAAGTAAAATAACAACATAAAATAAGTAAAAATAATAACAATAACAAATAACTGTAACTACAACAATTAAAATAATAAAACAAATAATGATGCTGATTGTGATAATATTAGCAATAATAATAATAATAATAATAATAATAATAATAATAATAATAATAATAATAATAATAATAATAATAATAATAATAATAAAAAATTTAAAGATTAAATAATTTTAATTGAATAAAACAAAGTTATAAAATCAGAAAATAATAAAATAATGATAATCATGATAATAATAATTACAATAATAAAAAATGGCGACGACAACAACAATGGTGAAAGATAATTTGTGTGGGGGCCTATACTGTTTTCAGGAAAGCATAACTTGAGAAATAAATGATTCCATCTATTATTATGCCTCCTTGTTTCTATTTTTGTTTACTTATGCTTGAGCTATTCTAAATGAAGAAACAAGAGATTTATTTTCCATCGATCATGAAGAAACATTGTTTTCTCATTCCCATAATTACATTACAAATTACAGCATTTTGCTTGGAGCATTCCACTTGGCAGATAATCCACCATTGTTGGTCCATGTGAAATTTGAATTTTCCAATGAATTTTGTAACATTGGAACTTACAAGGGCACACTATTCAATTTAGTCATTAATGACCTCTATTATGATCTACTTATCCGAATCAATTTTTTATTCAGAGGAGATTAATTACCTGGAAAATAATTTTGTTATTACTATTATATTGGCATTTTCGCAATATTTACTAGTAGGGCAAAAATTTATAACACCTAATTTGACATTTTATTTTTGGATTGAGTGGTTACAAGTCTGAATTTGCCTTTTTAGTTTTATTATGATTTTTTTTTTAAATTGGTAACACTTGGCATGTTTCTCATTTCAAAAATATATCAACAAAGAGCAAATTTAATTTAGTAAATTTATATTGCAATTGAAAATTTTGGATTTGATTGTTCCTAGTACGGAAAGTGAGGAAACTGAACATATATATGAGAAATCATCGGCAAATTAAATTTTGATTAGAAATAATTTTTTCAGGTGAATTCTCATGATTTATCCTCTCCTTCCTCTTCATATCCAACATATACATGAGAATTTTTTTTTTTTTTTTTTTGAAGAAAATTAGGTTCAAGGAAAAATGAGAAGTCGTGAGGTGCATTTGGTGCTCTTTTATCTTTGAAAAATTGCTACTATTGTGATGATATGAGTGTTATGTTATTTGATCATAGTGTTTAACTATTGTGATGATATATTAAATGTGAATTGAAATATTATATTTATAGGCTTTTATATTGGACCACGAAGTATACTCAAAATAATTGGAACTTGCAAGCTTTTTAACAGTTGTTTTAATTGTTTTTATATGGAAGATCATGAGTTTGAAATCTAGATGAGAAATTTTTTTTGTTGTATTACAAATATATTAAATAGTTGAGTAACTTGACCTTTAACCTTTATTCCAAAAAAAAAAAAAAAATTTGGAACTTACAAGCTTTTTAACAGCTGTTTTAATTGTTTTTATATGGGAGGTCATGGGTTCGAAACCCAAAAATCATTTGTTATATTACAAAGATATTAAATAGTTTGGTGGCTTGACCTCCAACCTTTACTAAAAAAAAAAATTGGAACTTGCAAGCTTTTTAACAACTGTCTTAATTGTTTTTCTATGAATTTTATGTTTTTTTTAAGAGGAATATGAATGCTATGTTATTTGATCATACTGACAAGCTTAAAATTGAAGGATAAAGAATTCATTTTTTTTGTTAGATATTGGAGAATTTGTTTATATTTAAATCAAAATGGTTCAAATTTATAGGACAAGCTTTAATCTTGTCCCTTTCATATCTAGTAAAGAATTTATGTCTATGGGTTTTTTATATTGGACCACGAAGTATACTCGAAGCTATTATGAAATTAATGGTTCATGATTTGAGACCAACATGTAAAATATTGGACCATAAATAATGTTTGTTTCTTTTAGTTTTCATTTATTCTTCACTTTTTCTTTTTTTCTTTTTGAAGCAAGGCTAGTCAGGTGTAATTCATTTTCTTGTAGTATTTTCCATCATCATTGCTGTTAATTTTTTATATTTAAAATTTTTACCATTAATTTGATGAAGGGGCAAGAATAGTTTAAATACAATAGCATGAAATACAATTTTTTTATTTATTTTGCTGCAATTAACCTCATTGCCAAATTTACAAAATAAAAAATAAACGACTAATTTATTTTCTTAAATCCACAATATTGAATGCCGCATTTAATACTTGTTAACTATAACGTATTTGTTAAATGGACACCATAACAAAATAAATGGACGCCATAACAAAAATCTATATATAGACTATGACTAACATGTTTTATCTAGAACTTCAACAATATATATGTTTGTAGCCTCTAAAACCTATCAAATCATAAATTTCATTGCTTGACGGCACATAATGATAAACTATATTTGACATATATGGATAAAGATATTGACAGTACAATTTTGACTTCATACAAACACACAATTGTAAACAATATTATTTTTGATTTTATTATTAGTATATAACATTAAGTCAAAATAACATTATCACTATATTTTTTTTTAATCTTATATATGCACAATTACACTAGCAACCAACAAGTAAATCTGATGGCTACGCAATTACTTGACATGCACTACAAATACTCTAGAAACCAAGTACAAGCACAAAAATAATTTTAATATATTGTAACACACTTGTAACAAGCAAAGAGATCACAAAGCAGTTGTGTTTGGCCACCCCCCATAAGTCACAACTACTTTCCATCTTCCTCTTGAACTCTTGAAGCCTTTCACCTGGTCTTTGGATTTTTTGTGGTGTAGCACGCTGTGTCTTTGGTATTACTTTTTTTATCTGATAATTTTTTTTATACCAACAGTGATGGACATGAATATATTATATAAGCTAAATATGTTGATTGGTTGATATTATTCATCTAATGTAACGTACTTTTGTAAAATAGTTTATCTTTTCATTTACTGATGTTTTCAAATTTAATAAACTTCTGTTACATATATTTATTCAACAATCATATTTCTTTTCTTCTTGAAAACGTATATTTACAATTTTATGGCATTATAAATTAATATGACAGCAGTCTTGTCATTTTTCTAATTTTATAATCAATAAGCTCTATTTATTGTACTATATAGCTGAATTATACTGACTTCACAATTTGATGGGGTCTTAATATAAAGTTTACTTAGTAACTTAATTTTAAATTATTTTCAGGTAGCTCCACTGTAAATAAAAAAAATACCACCTAATACCTTGGGATTATGTATGTTTAGGAAAGGATCAGGGTGGATTAGAGGTAATGAATCTTATCAGAATGAACATTGTTCTTCTAGCTAAATATTGGTTTCATTTTAAAGATCCTACTGTACAAGAGAAATGGAAAACAATATTGATCAATAAGTATGGATCCTCAGGTTTAGATATTCCTAGACTTTCTTACTTTTGGAAGGGTATCCTTAATTTTAGAGAAATATATGAATTAGGAATTAATCTTATAGTTAACAATGGTAATGATACAGCTTTTTGGCTTGACAAATGGACTGGGGAATGTAGTCTATACTGTATATATCCTAAATTATTTCAAATTGCATCAAATCTCACCATAACTATAGCTAAAGCATTTCCTTCATTTTCATCTTTATCTCGAACTTTCAATAGGCAACTTACTGGTGTTTTATTAACTGAATGGAATAATCTGAGACAGTCCATTTCATTTACATACAAAGTAGGGTTTGAATTAATTAATTGGAGATGGACTACAAATGGTCTTTTTACAGTCCACTCACTATACAAATGGTTAGAATTTGGTGATATTAAAAATAAGTACTCTATAACCATTTGGAAAGCACACATTCCACTCAAAATATAGATTTTTTTTGTGGTTACTGAAACAAGATAAAATTCTTACAAAATCAAATTTATCCAACAGGGGGTGGCAAGGGGATACAACCTGCCTCTTTTGTGGTGCTGTAGAAACAACTAATTATTTGTTCATTACTTGTCCCTATTCCAAATTCATCTGGTCATGCATGGATAGCTAATCATAATGGTTTCTCTTTTAATTATGAGACTATAGAAGATCTTTGGTTAATTGATTGTTGTATACCCCTTAAAGACAAACAATTAGTTGAATTAGTTCGAGCAGCTCTCTTGTGTGGTCTATTTGGTTAGCTAGAAACAGTATTTGTTTTGAAAATTGACCAATCCCACCTCTTACTAGTATAGGCACTAATATAATCTCTTTAGTTTCTTATTGGTGCAAAATAAGAAATGATGAGACTTATTTCAAATTAACCTTAATTTTGCCAACAAATGTTTATAATTTGAATTAGGGAGGCAATCTGACAATTTTGCCGATTTCAGATACCCAAGAAGAGCACAGTTCTCAGGATAAGGGGACGCAGAACTTAGATACGGGAAACTGGATCTCTCGGACTACCTAATAGCCAAAATAGAGTCTGAGCCTTCTAATTCAGATCCTGCAACACCATCTTCTGACGAATCCCATATGGACTGTACCTCTGCATCATCAAATTCTGCACTTAGCAAAAATTGGAATTTTAAGTAGTTAGTATCATCTTTTGTTTGTAATGTCTCCTGCTAAACCTGCTATGTGGTAGCTTTTCCTTTTGATGGCTTGTATTTTGGTTTTTGCACAATGGGGTTTTTATCCATTGTATTTTGTATGAACTATGATTGCCGTTTTTATATGAAACAGGTGGGTATATCCACTTTTATTAAAAAAAAAAAAACATTGTGTATTCATAAAAGATAAATATATCACTTAATCATTATTTTAACAAGCGAAATTTTATTCCAACTTTTATGGATGTTCAATCTTATGACCAGATCAAAATTATACATAAAAGTTGCACATGTTATACCCACAAAGGAACCCATAACAGTATAACACACCCTTCACCCACCCGGGTCCACACACTCGTCAAAACAAACCAGTCCAGTACTACTCATGCTAAATTACTAAACAATATTTAAGGAAAAAAAAATCTTCAGATCATTTGTCATACAAGAATGCAATTTATATATTATATTAAAAAGAAAGTAAAGGTTAAACAGAAAAAAAAAAAATCAGATCACCAAATCAAACGGCCTAAACTAACACATCATTCCCCTATAAAATAACAGAACCTTGCCAAGTACTTCACACATTCACCTCAACATTTGCATTCTAAACTTTCATGCAAGAACACTTTTCTAACATGAACTTGACCACCTCTACAACCACCACCACCTCAGCCATGTTTACCTCTCGCTTTTCATTCCTCCGCCTCGCACCAGAGATACAAACCGTCGAAATCCTTCTCGCCACATTTATATTCATAGCAATCCACTCGATCCGTCAAAGCAAGAAGCAAGGTCTAGCTGTCTGGCCTTTTGTCGGCATGTTGCCGTCTCTTTTGCTTGCACTTAGACACAACATGTATGAATGGATAACAGAAGTTTTGAATGAGCGTGGCGGCACGTTTACATTTAGAGGCCCGTGGTTTACAAATTTACAGTGTGTTGTTACCGCCGATCCAAGGAACCTAGAGCATCTGTTGAAGACAAAGTTTTCGAGTTTTCCAAAGGGGCCGTATTTTAGGAACACAGTGCAGGATTTGTTAGGTGATGGAATTTTCAGCGCGGATGACGAGACATGGAGGAAGCAACGCAAGGCGGCCAGCCTTGAGTTTCACTCTGCTGAGTTTCGATCTCTGACGGCTGGTTCCCTTGTTGAACTTGTTCATTCTAGGTATATTCTTTTATCTGATTTATTTTTTTCTTTTGTCATAGGGAAGAAGATATGAGATAAATTGATAGAACAGTTAATTGAAGTTTCAGGCACTAGTTCTAGTTTTAAGACATAGAATGGAGATATATTATTTTAAATTGATAGAACAGTAAGTTTAGAGATATTAATTAAATGGAGATAATTAGCATTTTTTTTTACATATAAAAAATCTTTAATCCTTTGCCAGATTAATGGAATCCATATTTTGGTTATGTATAGTTTATTCAAGAAAAAAAAATACTATATATATTCAAATTGTGTTTTACGTCTAATTTCTACCAGGCAGGTAAATTTAATAAAGAGACATGCATCTAGCTAATAATTTAAGCCAACTGAGATAAACTAAGCACAAAAGAACTAAGCCAACATATCAACTTTTCTATTTCTTTTTTCCCTGTTCAAATATTATTAATTAAGTTTCATTCAACATATGATTTTTTTCTATTACAAAACAGGTTGCTTCCAGTGCTCGAATCAGCCCGTCAGACCGACACAGCAGTCGACCTGCAAGACATCCTTCTTCGCTTAACCTTTGACAATGTGTGCATGCTAGCATTCGGCATCGACCCGGGGTGCCTAAGCCCCGGTCTTCCTGATATCCCCTTTGCACATGCCTTTGAGGAAGCAACCGAGGCAACGATCATACGATTTGTGACCCCAACTGCAATTTGGAAAGCGCTTCGATTTGCTGATCTCAGCAATGAACGCCGCCTCCGCCGTTCACTTTGCCAGGTTGATGACTTTGCGTACAATGTTATTCAGACACGTAAGAAGGAGTTGCAGCTCGAGCAGGCCTCTGGAACCAACACGAGGTAAATAACATACACTTAAACCGATAAGAAAACATACACTTAAACCGATAAGAAAATTAAAACAAAATTATAATAATTCTTTTTTAACATATTTGTTGAACACTTAAGGTCTGACTTACTTACGGTGTTCATGAGGCATCGTGATGAGAACGGAAAACCATACTCCAACAAGTTCTTGAGGGACATATGTGTGAACTTTATATTGGCCGGAAGGGACACATCATCGGTTGCATTGGCTTGGTTCTTCTGGCTTCTGAACAAGAACCCGGAGGTGGAGGAGAAAATTGTTGATGAGATAAGAAGGATTGTGAAGGAGAGAGGTGAGGCCAAGAAGGAAGGTGAAGAACTAATTTTCCGCCCCGAAGAGGTGAAAAAAATGGAGTACCTTCAGGCAGCTTTGTCCGAGGCACTCCGGCTTTACCCGTCCGTGCCGGTTGATCATAAGGAGGTACAAAATTATGTCATATATAATATATATTATTATTTTTTTCAAAATTTAGTTTCATAAGGTGCTGGTTGCTATAAAAGAAATATTGATATGTTGGTTGAGTTGGGGGCAATTTTCAGTCACAATTGCAAATTGCATGTTTTTTTCCCTATATTGTCTCCAACTCCATTCTTATTCTTTTAAACAAGTACATAAATTTTCAAAGGTGAATATGAGCAGTACAATAACACGCTATACATATTGTAATAAAATGTAAATATTTTAGTACCTTACCTAAACTAATTGCCTCCTGGATATAGTACAAAATGAGGGTTTCATGACTGTGCTTTATTTTCCAAGAAATATTTTTCTGTTGGTAATTGGAACTAAATTATATATCATAGATTATTTTATGCACAATATAATTAATGTACAGAATTTTGAAGCACAAGTATATAAAATTAAATGTTCTCTCGACAAAGAATTGAATGCCATGTATTTTGGTTTTCTTTTGGTAAAACAGAAAACTATGTTCTGAAAAACAGAACTCAGCTGGAAAGTTGATTATAAAATCATACCCCGGATAAGGGGGTTTAGTTTTTCTAGAGTATTTTGAATTCTTAATTAATGTTTGGTAAGGATTGGCTACCTTCTAACTTAACCCCTTAGTTAATTATAAAATTAGTAGTTATATTTCTGAAAGCTTGTTGAAATTTGAACGCAAGCTGCTCTTGTTGGTGACCTAATCACCTACCAACACACTCTATTGTACGGCTTCACACCCA
The DNA here is from genome assembly GCF_964058835.1 of Carex rostrata. Classification (NCBI taxonomy): domain Eukaryota; kingdom Viridiplantae; phylum Streptophyta; class Magnoliopsida; order Poales; family Cyperaceae; genus Carex; species Carex rostrata. The sequence goes on from NC_135924.1 coordinate 7,184,049, forward strand.
TCTTTTTCTCAAGAAAGACAAATTATGGTCTTTAATTCTCTAGTCGTTGCATAAATTATATATGCATAAAGGTTGGATTTAGACTAGAAGGGGCTTTAGACAGATACAAGGTATTTGAAGTGAACAAGCACATCACACATTACCTTCAGCAAAAAAAAAAAAAAAAAATTAATAAAAAAAACAGACTTGGTCAATGAACTGACGTGGTAATACATTGGATATGACTTCGCCAACTGATAACATTTTTATATTTCATCATTAATTCATGATTCATAGTGAAACGTTATCTGCAAAATAATCACAGTAATAACTAATAAGTCTTTTACTAATTCATGCCCTAAGTACTCACAAAAAAGTAGTTTATATCAGTGTTATCAGAACCGGACCGGACCGGCGGTTCAATCGGAAAAAACCGGACCCGGTCACTTGTCCGGTTCGGTTCTTTAAAAGGATCGTTTATGCTCTCAGACCGGTCAAAACCGGTTAATTGGTCGGGTTTTATAAAAAAAAACAATGAACCAGACCAACAAAAAACCGGTTCAAAACAATTTTCTTTTGCAGTTCAAGATTTTTCGTATATTTATCTTTCTCCTTCAACCATCTCACCTTTTCTTTGCTCGTAAAACAACAAGATTCTCTGTATTATCCAACAGAAGTACAAAAGATGTGTGATTTCTTACTATATTCTCAATTCTCGATTCCTCAGTGCCAAGTTTTGCACAGCTCAACCTCACACCTCAAGGATGCATATTTTCAAGGCATAGTTTGATAGGAAATCACAAAAGTAGCTGTGAAGATCAAATACTCAAAGTAATCTCATGTAATCACATTGATAGAACACTTGAAAGGTTATTATTTGAGTTGATTTTATTGAATAAATCTATGCATTTAAGGTGTTTGATGAAATGCTCAAACGAAAATGAATTTCTGAACATGGATTGACTTTTGTATTTACAATGCATTTCTAAACGTCATCACTTTTTGCTTGATAAACATGGGTTTAATCATGGGTTTAATCTGTATATCTTTAATCATGGGTTCATGTGGTGTGTTTGCTGCATTTTGTTCTTGTACTTTGATTTCCTCTCTAAACCGACTCAAGGTTTTGTTGTTCCTAGTTTTTGATGGATAATGGTCTTTGATAATCTGTTAATGGATAATGGTGGCCTGAGTTTAATGGTTGTTGCCGAAAAGAGTGAGAAAAGATTTTCAATAGTCAGTATTAATGAATCTCTTGTATATGTCAATTTCTCCTTAATCCTTAACGGGTTTAAACCCAACTTTAGTTACCCTTCATCTTTTCCTTTCCTTACGTACTTTTCTGGTTCGAGTTGTATAATCATGTAAAGAAAACTTGCATATGAAAATAAATTCAAAATATAATGTATCAGTACTACTTTGCCTATGTTTAGGCATCAATGCTTTCATTTACACTTTCGGATTACAAATTATAACTTATTTAAAAAACCTGCAATTGAACCGGTTGACCCATCGGTTCGACCAGTGAACCGTTAACCCGGAGCTTGACCGGGTCAATGTCCGGTCCGGTTCTGATAACATTGGTTTATATAATTTAGAACAATAGTACTTAATTGAAGTTGTTTTATTTATCTTGTAATAGGTTGTGGAGGATGAAGTTTTCCCTGATGGAACAGTACTAAAGAAGGGCACAAAGATAATTTACGCAATGTACTCCATGGGAAGAATGGAGAGCATTTGGGGAGAAGATTGCCGCGAGTACAAGCCCGAGAGGTGGCTCAGAGATGGCCGGTTCATGAGCGAATCGGCATATAAATTTACAGCTTTCAATGGTGGCCCGAGACTATGCTTGGGCAAAGACTTCGCATATTACCAGATGAAATTCGCTGCATCATCTATCCTTTACCGGTATCACGTGAAAGTGGTCGAAAATCACCCGATCGCGCCTAAGCTTGCATTGACCATGTACATGAAGTATGGTCTTAAAGTAACTCTTGCTAAGAGAGATTAAGTAAGCTAAAAGATAAAAATATAAGAAAAAAATGGGGATGTGAGATTAAGGTGTGAGCTATTTTCTTTATTCATATGTAATATATATTGTACCTGGGTGTTTCTTGAATTTGCATAGTTCTATGTAGAAAATGTAGCTACTTTATAGATGTATGGAGTTGTGGTGTTGGAATTAAGAGATTCTTTTTCAAATCAAATAAGGTCTCTCAACATGATAATGGTGCCACGCTAATTATTGGATTGATACTGCTATGTTCGGAAAGAAATCCTTTACACAATTCATAAAATAGTTCAAACTTGAAGCAAATAGATGGACATTGCCAAGATTCATAAAATAAATAGTCAGATATGCAGTGAGTACATAGACATGACCAAGCTTCTATAATCAGGCTTTTCCTTTCCATTCTTTATAGAACTCTTTTAAGAAATCTTGCATGAACTTGTGCCTTTTCTCAGCCCTCCTTTTACCAGCCTAAGTTTTACAAGCAAAGCACAAGATCCGTGAAACATAAGGAATGATCAACTGATGTGTCGAAGTTTGAAACTTAAAAAGTTACCTCAGTTTTCATCAAATCCTTCAGCCTGAAGAGCTTCTCATGGAAATGGTTTATTGCGGTTTGCTTCTCATCTTTGTTCATGTAATTCTCTTTCGATAAATTTTGTCGGGGAGGGATGTTGGGGTCATGTAGTATTTGGTTTACACTGCCTCCGTATGTAAAGCACCTCGCAATTCCTTTCCAAAGAAAAAACTGAAATCATTGGTCGAGGCTAACACAGGCAGGTTTTCTCAGGTTTGGATGGGTTGTATTGGGCCTACTCATTTTTGGTGGAACATAGATCTTGGGTTTGGATGGGTCATATTGGGCCTAGTCAATTGGATTGCTGGTTCAGACTAAGGCAGCTTGCATTAAGTCATCGACCTTTTTTGAACACTTTCAGGTCGAATTCAAAATTGGGCAAGTCACGCAGGAATAAAAGTACACTGCAACTGCTCTTTTACTATTATAGGAAGAAGCACAGGTATGTGATATTAAAAACCGATTCTTTTGACACCAAACAACTAATTTCAAAGTTTTGTCAAAATAAAAAATTCATACAGACATATTCTTTATCAAATTTGGTGCAATTTGAGAATCATTTGGCACCCCAGCAAATGCCGATAACACTACAGTTTTTTTCAAATCGCTTAATCGATGACCAAGCTGTTTTACAGTTGCACCAAAATTTAATACATAGCCTATCTAAATTGTAGAAAATGCATCTACCATTTTAATTTTCTATTTTGATGACAAATTGACCCGATGCCATGGCTGTCAAATTATCCTAAGAACAAGGTTTCAAAAAAAAATTACCAATAGCACCAATTGCATCAAGGCGGTCAGCATCCTGCACAACTCCAAATTCAGCGGGGAATTTGATAGGTGCTGTTTGTGAAACTTCATTTTTGAATCCTATATAGATGCAAAAAATGAGGCAACAATAATTTCTCTAAACTAAATTAAAAGCAAAGAGTTCATATTTCTGAACCAAATGCACATGCCCCAAATTCACTCATAGAAAGAATATACAAATTTCTCTGTTGAGGATGCTTGATACATACCAGTAATGTGCCCAACAAGAAAGTTACAGAATCTAAGTTGTTTCGGAAAATTATCATAAAATAGTGAGAATAATTATAAATCGATATTTACTTAAGAAATGCTTACCCATTCCTTTAATAATTGAAAGTATCTTGTCTCTTTTACTCTCCTGTAACCCCTCTTCCTCGAGGAAATGCTCTACAACGCTTGTATCCTCAACAGAGTTTCTAATTTCACACAAAAGTACCTTATTTATTGTTTCAATTTAGTAAGGAAAATTAACTGATAAACAATTTGCAAACTTTCTATGCACGATTGATGAGGTATGACCAGAGGCACTCACTTCATGTACTTGTAATCACCTATAAGAAAAGACAAAATTAGTATGACTCGCTGCCAGTAAGGAATAATATTATTCATCAATTCAGACAGCAATATTGAAAATTACCGACGTCATGGAAAAGTGCTGCCAGTTCAACCTAGAGAGAAAGGTGTATAAAATAATTTTGTAATCAGAGAACAATGATAAAATGACCACCATTTCAAGAAAATTAATACTCAATTGAGAGAAAAAAGTTGATCATTTCATACAAGCATTTAATGACTCTGAATAATTTCAGCTAATTCCACTCGACGAACTCTTTACATAGATTTAAGAATCACAGCTCATGGTTTATTCATTAGGGCTCTCAATTGGGAGAGAGACAAATAGAGAAATGAAACATTTGTCCTCGGAAACCTATGAGTAAACCTATAGGTTAGAAGCCGGAACATTTTTCTACACAGAGTCACAGACTACATATATATATATATATTTTTAATAAAGGATAAAATGGGTCTGAGTTTTAATAAAAAAGACAATAAATTGGGTAAATTTGTTAGTTTTTGAAATTAAATATTATTTTATGAATTTTAGAGGGGGGAATACGTAATTTCGAGATTTTTGAGGGGCATACATGAAATTTCCCCTATTCCTAATGGTTGTCTAAAATAAATTATGATAGACCATGGTACTGATGTACACCTTCAAATATGTATATAAATTCCAAAAGAGAAGAGAAGAGAAGAGAAGAGTTTACAATCTCTAGGCTGTCGCTATCTGAGGTTGGATCGCTACCTAAACCTTCTTCACAGGCGAGAGAGAGCGCGAGGTCGCGCACGCGGAAAGCATGTGCGGCGTCGTGAGAGCCGTCGCGCCCCGCCATGGCCGTCTCCACCAGCTTCTCTGCGCTTCTCACTACCTTGCTTTTCCCCTTCTCCATCTCCATTTCACTTCACTTGCTCAGTTGCTCTTTCCAATTCCTTTGTTTTCTCTCTATTAGCGAGTGTTGACTAGTCAATTTTGGTCTTTTACCAGCATGAATTTAAGGCCGATATTTTGGGCCTTAAGTTACTGTTCCAGGACTGGCCTAGGGATTTAACCACTGTCGTTTCATGATCAAGTTAAATATTTATATGATGTATCATGTTATAATCAGTGGCGTAGCCAAGATTTGAGCCAGGGGTGGGCAGAATAATTCAACAATAGATACAAAATTTTCAACAAATTCAACGATTTATACAATGATCTAATAAGTCCAACAATTCACCAAGAAATATGAAAATTTCAAAAAGATTCAACAATTCCAGAATTCATGTATTGATCTAATAAACAGAAATTTAGGGTATAAATTATGCAATTTGAGTAGAATGAAACAGCAATTTCTACTCAATTTCTAAAATTTGGGCATAAACAGAAATTTCTACTCAATTTCTAAAATTTGGGTATAAACATAAATTTCTACTCAATTTTATCCAATTTGAGTAGAATGAAAACATATTTCTACTCAATTTTATCTAACTCGCTAGTCGCTACTGATTTTATCAATTTATAAACAGAAATTAAATAGAGTTAGAGTTCAAACCAATAGGGTCTGCCTCCGTGAATCAGCGAGCAGGATTGAATCGTCTGCTTTGAATCGCCTCTTCTTCACTCTGAATCGCCTCCGTGCTTCGCTTTGAATCGCCTCCGTGAACCCTTTGCTTTGAATCGCCGCTGCAGCTCTGCTTCTTTCTTTTGAATCAGCGAAGGGTTGAATGGGAATCAGCGAAGGGTTGAATGGGCGGGCCTCGCCTCTGCTTCTAATTCTATTTGACAGGGACCCTAATCCCTAAATATCTCACCTCTGATTCTTTCTTTGAACGGGCCACGCCAGGGAAGTAGAGAATTAATTGGGCTGCTTCATTCTTGCACTTGATTGCAATTTAAAGTATCAAAGAAAATTGGGCTGCTTTGTGGGCTGCACACGCCAGAGGGGGGCACCAAATAATTTAGAGGTAGGCAAAGGCTGAGAATAGTATACCCGATTAAAAAAAAATTCAATTTCCAGGAGTTGGCAACTGCCCACCCCTGGAAACAGCTGGCTCCGCCTCTGGTTATAATTAAATTAAATTTGAAAGAATCATCACGTTAAGTTTGAATATATTTAACTATTTTTTTTATAATTTAAGTTAGTTTATTTAAGATTCATAATTCAATTAAGATCTAACGGTCCTAACTACATATGACTTGTGTGATCACGTAACGTATCGTGACTTAATATTTTGCGTGTCAATCACGTAACGTATCGTGACTTAATATTTTGTGTGTCAAATTTTCATTAGATGATCACGTCACGCAAATGATCACAACACGAAATACGCGAGTCACTGCACATGACCAGCACACGTACCGTGTCATGACATATCCAATCACACCATTTTTTCAGATCACTAAGCTACATAAAATTGAAGTGAAGATTGATGCCTTGAATCAATCTCTTCAAAACGAAGTTCAAATAGTTGATCTAAACAATATAAAAATTTTAGACCATTTAAAATAGTAATTTTCTACTTATTATAAAAAACAGTGAATTTTTTTAAGCAAACTTTTTTTTTAAGAAAATGTACAATTTGATTTATAAGTATGTTTTTACATGAAGATCATGTTAAATGCTTTATATTAACTGTTTTGAACTTTGAAAATAATATAATAATTTATAGTACGAATCAATCCTTGTTATCCATAGAACCACAGCTTCACTCGTGTTTATTTACATAACGTGTATTCTACTAAATCCTAAGTGGACAAAACAATTCTTTGCTCTTTAGTTTGAATACCAAAATATACGAGGGTTGGTAACTATCACCTGAAATATTCAATTCTCTCTCGTTCATTACAAAGTTTATTCTTTTTTTTTTTTTGCTTTAAATTTCTTACATAATTGACTCTTCAATTTACATAGTTCATCTTTTTTCTTTTCGTACCTAAAAAATCATACCAGAACACTGGCCAAGACTTGAATGGTTTGTCAAACAAAATCATTCCTTAAAAAAAAAATATAGAAAATGGAAAGCAACTTTTTCCCTTTTTTTTTTTTTTAATATTGTACCTAATGAAATTTATGAAATGAACAGATACTCTAATTTCATCTGCACTACAATTAAGTCAAACTCAAAAGAAATAATAATCTAATAGCCATTCTTTTATAGATATACTTTTTTAATTATGAAAATTTTATCAATTGATTTAAAATTTGAAAAAAAAAGTTATATTTATATAATATAAGTGAGCATCTATAATTACGTTATTGGCTAAATACACACAGATATTCTATCAATCCTGTATAAAATTTAAGGGGGAATTTCATATATCCCCCTCAAAAACCTTGAAATTACGTATTTCCCCCTCTAAAATTCATAATATCATATTTACCCTTCTAAAGTTCAAAAACTCACAAATTTACCCAATTTATTGATTATTCTAATAAGACTCATTTTAAATTTATAAATTACCCATTTTACCCTTTCTCCATCTTTTCTTTTTCTCCTTTCTCTTCTTTCCCATTCTGTTTCTCCTTTTCTTTTTCTCCTTTCTCTTCTTTTCAATTTTCACACGCAAGACAATAAATTAACCACTTAATTATATGTGATTCTGTAAAATGGTTGAGGGACCTCATGGTTGTTTTGTAATTCCTGGTGTACTTTGAATTCGGTACTAAACCAACCGGTACAGAGTGTCCTGAATCAGCAAGCTTCCTCCTCTTTTATGTAGTATTCCTGGCACGTTTAAGGCTTTGATTTTTGTTTGCATATACCACATCATTTCTGCTCCGTCAAACTGCCCATATCATACAAATCGATTTGTAGAAATCTTGTTGTGACAGTGTATCTGAGAATAATTGAATCGTTTTTTGAGATCCCCTTGCAACTGATTTAGCAAAATCACAACTAAAGAGGACATGCATAACTAATTCATCTGTTTTACCACAAATCTGGCATATAGAAGAGACATAATGTATGCGTACCAACAGAGCCACTCTGACAGGTATAGCGTTTCGAACCGCTCTCCATATGAGCATCTTGAGTTTTGGCAAAAAACACTCTTCCTTCCACAACCATGTCCAGAATTTCTTGTGGCTACCCCTAGCTATCTATATCCTCTTTAAAGAGCTGGTATGACTTCCCAACCGTGAAGTTCCCATTTTTAGAATATGTGAACAATAAACAATCTTGAACTAGGGCCGGTACCGGCACAATTGTGTCAGTGAGTGATATTGTTATCTATCTCATATGACACGTTATCTTTCAATTAGTTTCAGTGTTTACCAATTCTATTTTTCTTTTGGATGGGTAAAGCAGACATACTACAAGTACTTAGAAAGGATCTTCAAAGAAAATTTTAGTGGAACACAAGCTTCACAATATGGTATGAACACATGAGGAAGCAAATTTTTCATACATATATTTTTTTTCAAAAATTACATTATATTGCATTCCACAAAAGAATGAGAAGTCTAAAGACTAAGTTGCAAAAAAAAATGAATATTATAACTGAATCATTATGCAATAATAATAGCAAATTATAAACTAAAGTTCAAAGAAAACAGTAAAGGAAACAGTATGCGTTTTGCTTTCAAAATTAGAAAGCACTACAAGATCAAAATAAAATAGTTATAAATACATACCAGAAAGAAGCTCATGACGGAGAAGGTCATATGTTAACAACATATAGATGTTGTAGCAATATAGGCAATGTTATATATCAGTCAATCGAAATAAAATTGATATGAAATAATCGATGTACAAAACAAAGCAAGTACACCACTGAACTTCTGTTATTTGAGCATTGGTTTTCCACTAATTAAAAAAAATGTAGAAAGAATAACCGTTCATCCATATATAATTAATGACAAAAGAGGCGGTCATGTTGTACCACCCAATTCCAACAATGGCAAGTGCCAGTATGAACCAGCCAGATTGCAAACCGGGCCTTATATATATATGCGACACGCTGCTCTGAAATCTAAAATATCTTGGAGAAAAAAATGAGAACAAAAAAGTGGCGTTCCTCCTTTAATACAAAATTACATCCAAGAACAAGGGCAAAATCTCTGGGAACGAAGAGAGGAGAAAAGGAAAAGATGGAGAAAGGGTAAAATAGGTAATTTGTAAATTTAAAATGAGTTTTATTAGAATAATCAATAAATTGGGTAAATTTGTGAGTTTTTGAACTTTAGAAGGGTAAATATGATATTATGAATTTTAGAGGGGGAAATACGTAATTTCAAGGTTTTTGAGGGGGATACATGAAATTCCCCCATATATATATATCCTGATCAGTACTTCAAGTGTTCAAATAAAATTAAGGTCTAAGTTCAATTTATTCTCATTGTTCATTTTCGAGTACAATCCAGCTTAATGAGATATATGTTATTCTCCTTAAATTTCTCCTTTTCAAGTCAAAGGCACAAAAGCTCATTTTTTTTTATAGATTAATTAATCAAGCCCGAAAGCATAATTTAATTCACAATTCATTCTTTAAATTCCAACCTTAGTATAGATGTAACTTTGCACCAAGACCCTTCCGACAAGTTTAATTTACCAATTCATTGTACCGTTGCAAATTCCACCTTCCCTATCCTATTTTTATTACAATATACCCCTTAAAGTTTAGATGAGTATACCAATAACCAAATTAAAACCGATACGGATAGGTACCAGTTCCCATATCATATTAGATACCCTGCAAACCCCTTTAGCAAAGCAATAGAAAACAATTAAACAACTGGTACAAGGAAAATGGACTTCGGTACCAAAAAGGTACGACCATGGTTGAATTATAAACCAAAATATGAGTATCAAATTTCAATAACAATTATAAAATTCAGATTCGATTATATAACTCATGGGTAATAACAGAAAGGCCTGAAGTGCTCCATTAACATACAATTTTAAATAAGTTTTTAATTAAACCATCACAAAGTTCAACTAGTATATTTTGAACCCGTTAAATCAATATTTCTCAAAACTCTAAATGATAAATCCAAGGATTAAACCATCAAGGTTGTTACAGAGGTAAACACAGTACCGAAACAGTTTAGATTTCCAGATCCAATTAAGGAACACGATAGAGAGACCTCAAGAAAATTTATTAACCTACACAAAATTAACGGTTCTCAATTCATTTACCACACGATTTACTTTCATACTTGAATATGTTCAATTAATTTTCCCAAAACCCTTGATCAATTAAGAGATAACATATTATAGAAGAGTAAAGGAAATACAGTGGTAGGTGTGCTAACAGAGAGTAACCACACATCACTCCACCGTCAATGGTACTATAGTCAATATGAGAGAAGCATCCATCTCTCTCTAACTTGCCGCACGAAGAAAGAGATAGAAGATCAAAGAAGATTAGAGAGGGAGAGAGAATTTGAATAGGCGGTGGGGTAAATAAATGAAAAAAATAGATAGAGAGGATCAGGATGGGTACGGGTCCCACTTTTCTAATTAAACAATTTCATTTCTTAGTAAAGTGAATTTAAACAGGTGGGTGTTTCACCCAGTGACCACCGCGTGGCTTTGTGCCATTTGGTATTTAAATTTTGCATTTTTCCTATATGTATCCTTCAAATTTGTAATATTTGTAAATCAGTTTCCAAGTTAAAGAAATACTTATAAATATCACCATGGTCATCATACATTTCCTAATATATTACTATGTTATTTGATAAATTCTTGCAGATACTTATCTCTTGAATTTTCCATTTCTTATTTCATACATTTCCGAATCTTTCAAAATTTCAAATAAATAGCTTATCTTTATACCAGTCAAAGATAATTTTAAATTAGTCAAATATAATTCTTTTTTTTTTTTGCATAATGTTACACATAAAAACAAAATTAAAATGTGATATTTTTTTATGAGCACATACATAAAATAATATAGATTACAACTAACAGTTTTATTTTGACTTTTAAATTTTAAATTTTAAATTTTGAGTTATTAAAGTTTTGAAAAATGAAGACATAGTGGAGACACAAAAATGGAGGCATTTGAACCCTCCTCTAATTTGAAACACATTATTTATAAATTAATTTTTGGATATTGGGGATAACTTATTTTAAATAATGAACTATAATTCTTACAATAAATTTGAGACATTCAGCTTTGAGTTGGTTACAATTTAATTCCTCACAATAATTAATGTTAATCAGACCTTGTAGTCTTGCACTTTTTACACTAACAATCAAGAACTGGCGACTGTTTGAATGCTCTTAAATCCGCTACTCAGAGCTGATTGGAGCTTTGGAGGGCATATAGAGAAGTGAATGAAATATGGAAACTGCTCAAGGAAAATGAGTTTTAATATAGGTATATTTCAAGATGTCAAAATAAATAGGCCAACAATCTAGCAAAGAAAAAAAGCTCTATAATAGATGAGTTAATTTACTGGTTTTATATTTCCAACCTTCAACTTTTAAGTGTAATGTTTCTAGTAGTGGCATAGCTACGATATTAATTGTAATTAACCTGCTGTAATCAATGAAAAAATTTAATGTTAATCTAATATATATAATTTATATGAAACAAATCTAATTATATAAAGAATTATTTAATTAGTGCATCTCCTAAATCCTAAAAAGTGGGGATATATACATATTTTTTTGTTTAATTTGCATTCATTTTCTCACTAAGTGATTTATGAAATACCAATAACATCGGAAGTTATCAAATAAGTGTCAACATGTCATTAAACATGTATAAAAATATATCTGAAATTTCTCTAATGTTTTAATTTGAACAAACATATTCCATTTATCCTCGTATTTCTTAATTGTTAATTATATGTATGATATCTATGATGATGAAAATTAAATTTTTCTACAAATAGATACATATTTAGTTTTCAGAATTTATACTTAAAATGAAATGAATTTCGGATGTAACTAGAGCTCTTATTATAAACAAAAATCTTAATTATTAGTGGATGATGTTTTTACTAATAGTTATTTGTCTTACTAAGCGTTCTATTAGTAAATAAGTAACAATGAAAAACTTTATACATCTATAAATCTGGAAAAGATTTTAATTAATTGGAACTTTATAAATAATTAATTAATATAAAAATAATATTGAATATTAGATGAATTACAGTAAAAAAAATTATGCAATAGTAGAAACTCAACAAATTCCGCACTAGTGGTCAGTTTTCTTACAATAACTAATCTTCTTATTTTCAATTTGCATTAAAATTTGTGCGAACTAATCTACACAAATTTTAAAATTATCCGTGTAAATTCAAATCTGTTATCTCGAATTTAATATGATATCTATCAAATACCCCCGATTTTTTTTTCTATTTACTTGTGTCTCTCTCCCATGATGTACTACACATTAAAAAATACTTTTGGAACAACACAATGATTATGACTTTTCTTGCACGTGTAATTCATATGACCAATAAAATGATAATATGTATAATCTTTTTGCAAATCACTTAATTATATTATGGATCACTAGCCACTAAAAATATATATCACCATCAATAATCTTCATTGTAAGAACATAATGTGTCATATTAATGTAAAGATAGTTCACTCGACTTGTCAAAAACACCATGGCTTCAATTTGATGTCAATATATAGATAGCAACCTAAAAGCCGATATTTTATTTATATCCAAAAAAAATATATAAATTTAAAAAACTAACCAAACTGCTTGTTTTTTTCGAAAACTACCCAAACCGGAAATTTTTTTTCCGGTTTCAATTTTTCCGGAAATTGAATCCTAAATCTGGAATAATTTTTTCCGGATTTAGATTTTTTTTTTTTTAGGAATTTTTTTTCATTTTTCAGTTTTTATTTATAATTTATTTATTTTTTGTATTGAAGTATTACAAATATTTAATATATTTTTTAAAAAATAGATGGAATACTATATAATTTGATTTATTCGAAAGACTGCTACAAATAATCCGGATTAACATTTTTCATGTCGGACCATTGAATGCCTACCGTTGAACGAAAACTTAAACTAAATTTTTGAGGCACTAAACGAGGGTTCCAATGCCTCATTTTTTTTATACCTCATCATGTCTCATATTTTATAACTTCATTTTCTTCATATTCAAAGTCTAAATTGTCGATCCAAACCGTTCAACATGATATCCATATTAAAATAAGGTTAGGGATGAAATTTTATCATTTTTGAAATTTTTTTACTATTTTTTAAGATGGGTAGAAAATAATTGTTTTTTTAACGGTTCGGATCGAATAAAAAATTTTGTTGAACGGTTCGGGTCGAATAAAATTTTTAACATATATATTATATTATATATACATATATAAACATATATTATATTATATATACATATATTATATTATATTATTTTTTTTACGGCCGTAAAAAATCCGGCATGAAAAATGTTGATCCGGATTATTTGTAGCAGTCTTTCGAATAAATCAAATTATATAGTATTTCATCTATTTTAAAAGAAATATATTAAATATTTGTAATACTTCAATACAATAAATAAATAAATTATAAATAAAAACTGAAAAATGAAAACAAAATTCCTAAAAAAAAAAAAAATTTCGGAAAAAAAAATTTCCTAAAAAAAAAAATCCTAAATCCGGAAAAAATTATTCCGTATTTAGGAAAAAAAAAAGAAATCCTAAATCTGGAAAAAATTATTTCGGATTTAGGATTCATTTTTCGGAAGTTGGTATTGAAACCGGAAATTTTTTTTCCAGTTTGGATAGTTTTCAAAAAAAACAAACGGTTTGATTAGTTCTTTAAATTTATATATTTTTTTGGATATAAATAAAAAAATCGGACCTAAAAGAGTTCCAAAAAGAAAAAAGTAGAACAAAATAAATGTTTCCTTCGTCGTTTTAGTTCTGTGGGCTCAGAAAAGCAACTCAACTATTAAAAATCTAATCGTATCATTGATAGACACTTATGTTTAAAAACAATAATTAGCACTGATTCAGTGGATTAGTACATGAGATAATCAATTAATCAATTTAATAAATGTTGGTCCACGGTGTTTACCACTCAAACAAGTTTATTACGTGAGATTTAGACCAAACATTTCATCGACCCAATTAATTTAGCAAACGTCCATGAAAAATAATCACTAATGTGTAATGAAGATATTTTATAATTGTTAGTTGTTAGCAAAGCATTCTGTGTCAGACAGGATTTTTTCCGGATTCTGATCGAACGGTCCGGATCTAAAGACAAATATTATATTACCTCAGAGAACTTTTTGTTGCGACGTAGTTTGACAGGATGACAGATGGATGTGAGGGTGCCGTTCTGTCGCATCGCGTGCCCGACCCGGCTGACAATATATTTTCTAAAAAAACATATTCACATGCTATGAAAAAAAAAATGATAGCACCGAATAAATATTTGTAGGAGTATCGAATTAAATTTGAATTAAGATCGAACATGTAAATTAGAATTATAAGAATATAAGTTCTATTCAAATTCAATTTATAATTGTGTCCATAATATTTTTAATTGAATAATCATTTTAGTACCCACGCTACAATATCCCGCACAGTACCCGCGCTACAGTAATCGAGCTACAGTATCCGCACTTAGAGAAATAATATATTATGGTCCCCACTAATTATATAGTCTAAACTAATTATTATTCTAAAATCTCAGCAACATCATTTCTCTATGGTCCCCACTAATTATATAATTTCTCTTTTACAATCCCCACACTTGTTCTTGCGTCAACTTTTCTATAACAAAAATAGTTGACTTCATAGAAATAAATACTTCAATGCATAGATATAAATATACTTTTAGTACTTAAATATTAATACTTTCAGTATCATATGTAAAAAATACTTAGATATGTATACCTTCGTAGTTATAAAATACTTTCAGTGTCATATGTAAAAAAATACTTAAATATGTATACCTTCATAGTTATAAATACTTAGAAGATAAGATATTAACACTTAAAAAGATATTAATACTTTGATGCGTGACTTGTTATGATCATCCTTTTTGGAGTTCTCCAATCATCCCCGCGTCAGCCTTCCTCTAACAAAAATAGTAATCTCATACGTATGAATACTTCAATGTATAAGTATAAATGTCACACCCCGCGGCCACGGGTCGTAACAGTCCCCCGCCGTAAGCATACAACGTCGTGTATGCTTACAAGGCAATTAACAATTCAAACCAAACAATTAAATATAAAACCAAGTTTATAGATATATAATCAGAGTACACAGTCTGGACAGAAAATAATACGACAAAAGTATCACATCCGGATACCAACCATAAGGCCTACCCTAAATCTATACAACAAAATATATCTAGGGTTATGAAGTGGTGAGCTACTAAGGCCTACTACTCTCGTGCCTCTCCGGAATCAGTCGCACCAGTACCTGTAAAGTAACCCGAAGGGTGGGGGTGAGAATAAATTCCCAATGCGAAATTTGCCACAGTTTAGATTATTGGACTTGCAATCAAACTCCATATTCAAAAATGAAACCATACAACAATAGCAATTCAAATCAATTCATATTCATAATAAAAAGGAATGCATATGCTCGACAACAATTAATCAGATGAATCACAGTTAACGGAATTTCCAAGATGAATTTCAAACACAACAGATATTTTGGCTTAACTCGACTCATTAGGCTTGTAGCAACTACAGATGTTCTTTCGAGCTAGACCCTTTATCAAACTCACATCTGTAGGGTTACTGACACCTACAGATGGCCCACCGAGCTGGACCCTTTTTATCTGACACCCATCTGCAATCGCTTGGCTTAACAGTTATTAAGGTATGGTTCAAGTCACATAAAGAAAATTCTCTTTAGAATCGTTTCCAGTATTCGCAATATTTAATTGACCATCCAAATGCATTAACACGTAGGAGAATGCCACCGAGCCATAGACGTTACACATGTCACCCACGATTCCAAATCACACATCATAACATAATCACCCTCCCTCGTCCCAACCGGTACTGGGAAACATCGAGGGCTGTTCACCTAAGGCCATTAGGATCCTGGGAATCAAAGCCAGCATACAGCCCGACTTTCCAAATTCATTGGATCCAAGTGCTTAACTTCGTAAATCCATTCACATACATATCAAATCGTGGTGACTTTCAATCAAATCAGATCATAATAGATCGACACAACCTACAACCATACCAGCATGCAAATCACTCAAGTCACATCAATTCGAGTTTAATTTGATTGGGCTATGCAAATGCTTTACACAATTCAATGATGCAATCAATGATATTCAACATGACAAACGAATACACAGTTTAATTCCTGAAAATAAAGTATCAAACAAGTCCAAGAATCCCGCACCTTATTATGACGAGCGTATCGCTTAATTACGGATCGGGCGTCTCGAACTGTCTCGCTAATTCTTGCTCGACCGAGCCTACACCTATTTTACACGTATACTGATTTAGCATTGGTTCACGATTGGGATGTTTACTTGAGTTATATTAGGCTTACCCTTAATTAACCTCTTATCCTTTGGTACCAATTCATTCGATTCCTTATTTCTTACTTAAAACCTTTAGAATTCACAACATTTACTTCTGGGTCCTCTAAACCCTACACAGTTCCAATTATGTAACCATTCATTCACCATTTCCCTACTTTGGTTCTCGAGTCAATTCGATTTACCGATTGGTTAAACCCTAATTTGGTCAAAACCTCAAATTAACCGTTAAACGTTCTAGAAATTCAAGATCAGGAGGCAACTCTACCGATTATAAGTCTAATTGGTCGGATTAAACAAATCAATTCACGATTATGCTCAAGTTAGGTTTTGGCACGAAACCCTAGAAATCAAAATCCACAAATCGGAAGAAATTGGGAAAAAGATTGACAAATAAACAAGTAAGGAGTGTAGAGGAACTAATCCTCGAGCAATTCGAACACAAATCTCGAGTTTAAAACGAAAATCTGAGAAATCGAGAAAATTCGAGGTTTTGAAAGAGAGAAGGAGAGAAAAGAATACCGAATCAGAGAGTTAGGAGAGATTCACGGGCGCTTACTCGGTTCCAGTTTCAATTTCTCGCAACAATCGGGGGTTTGAGAGGAACGGAAAACTCTCTCGCTCTTTCTCTCTCTCTCGGGTGAAATTTCACTTAAAAAAATGGTAAAGGAATAAGTGGGAGAGAGAGAGAAGATTGGATTTGAGTTTTAGGGTTAAAATCACCCTGAGTGCGGACGCACTCATCCGCAGTGCGGGTGGCTTCACCCGCACTCGACACTTAGTCAGTTTTCAGAAAATGAAATTTAACACAGAAATCATCCGCAGTGCGGGTCACTTCACCCACAGTGAGGGTCACTTCACCCGCCGTGAGGGTCACTTCACCCGCCGTGAGGGTCACTTCACCCGCCGTGCGAGTCACTTCACCCGCAGTCGGAACTTAGTAAATTTTTGACATAATTTCAGAAAAAGTCCGAGCGTAATGCGGACGCACCCACCCGCAGTGCGAGTGGCCTCACCCGCACTCAGTATTTAGCCAATTTCAGGAATTTCAGTTCAACACAGAAACTTCATGAATGCGGATGCACCCGCCCGCAGTGCGGGTGGCCTCACCCGCACTCACAGAAATTTCAAAGGCAATTTAAGGAAAATAGCAGTCAATGCGGGTCAGTCACCCGCACTCACCACCAGTGCGGACGCACTGAGCCTATAAAGTGTCAAATTCTCGAAATTTCGACGCGGTTTCGATTCACACTTAACTTACTTAATTAGAGGAACCTTAATTAAGGTTTTAACTCCATTTTGTTAGCACAATTTTTTTGATTCTTGCTTTTAAATCATTAAAAATTAATTGTTAAAATTTCGTAACGTAACAATAAATACTTTCAATACTTAGATATTAATACTTTCAGTGTCATATGTAAAAAATACTTGCAAGTATAGGTATAAATACTTGTACGGCGAGGTATAAATACTTGTGCGACGACGAGTCTGAAAGTACATCATCATGGATCTCATTTGAAAGAAAATATTACGTAGATATTAATAATATGAAAAAAAAATTGTAGAGATTTTGCAATCCCTGCAGGAAGTTATATTTCTGCATTTAATTTTCGGTGGTCCCCCCACGTGTACAGTACGGGTATAGTGATGCGGGTACTATTATCTTCGCGCTACAGTACCCGCACAATAAATAATTGTTCACGTCATAGTTATAAATATTTTCGTACATAGGTATAAATACTTTCATACATAGATATTAATACTTTAGGAAAAAAAATTGAATTGTGGAGTTTTTACGATCCCCAGAAAAGTTATTTTTTTACATTTAATTTTCGGTGGTCCCCGCTGTTGGGGTTTCACGGTGCTAACCAAAACCCGTTTAGGCTTAAGGTGCGGAATGACCGTAGAACAAAAATTTCTACGGCCAACTTAAGCTCAGGATTAAACGGGGTATGTCAGGAAACTTTCCAAGGCGGTCCACCTTCAGTATTCCTTTGGCATCAAAACCCAATTTAATCCTTTTTACAGATCTACTCCATGATTGATTTCTAAAACTTTAATCTACTTACCAATTAAATAGATTAATATAACATATTTATACCTTGTTTCCAAATCACAGTTGGAATGCAGACCGAGCGAGTAGAGCCTCACCAGGGAAGGAATCGACTCGGAGCATCAGACGTCTGATGCCTCTATCGGTTATCCACCAGGACTAACCGGAGAGCGGTTTGTTTCTTCTGCCAGAAATACCGTAAATCGCGGAATTCTGCAAAAACACTATTCACGGGAAAAAGACAAAAACCCGTAAACTCGAATTTTCGGTTGCTCAGTTTCATCAATATGCAAAACTGACATACCGCTAAATTCGGTAAAACACTATTCATCGATCCCGTAAATATACTCCACAACAACCCGCAAGATTATACGTCAAGTACGTATAACTTTCTTTTCTCAACCGAAACACTATTTGGGAGAGAAACCGAGAAAGAGAGAAAATACCGATCCGTTTCGACACGAAACCGGTACGAATGAATTAGTTATTTTCTCTCTACCCCTCCACCCCTATTTATAGTGTTTAGGATCGGTTGCAAAAGACCAAAATGCCCTCCAAGTTCAGCCTATTTACAAGGTATGTCATTGACACCTCATCCTTTTATATGTGAAATGACCAAAATACCCCTTCCACACCCTTCCACACTCTTCTCCATGTTTCTACACATGCAAGGTGGCGTAGGTGTGAAATGACCATTTTGCCCTTGTGGATAGGATTGATGACATGTCATCTGGATAGGATCAATGACATGTCATGCGGATAAAGACGAATCTGAAAAGACCCGAATGCCCTCGGCCCGAACACAAATAATATTCATATAATTATTCTGAACAATTATATATATATTTTTCTTGCGATTTGTTGTTTCGGTAATTTATACAACGTGTCCTGCACATTTATAAATTAACCGGTTAACTTTTATACAACGTGTCACACACGTTTATAAATTAACCAATGTTTTTGCTTGTTATTTTTACATAACATTTATAATTTAATTATAACACGTATAATTAATTATAACCATCTTAATATTAATTATAATCAATTTATAATTAATCAGTAAGATTCTCCGAGTAGCTCCTATATGGTGTGACCCAATAGGATCTGTGTTATGTTGGTAAACAGAATTAAAGCTGTTTTAACTTCTATAATCATGAGCGGCATCTGGCAACACATCATGACCATCCAATTACACAGATGATGCTGTACTGTACAATATCACGATCCAGTAAACAATTTACTTGTGTCTGTTCTTCTGTCTCATAGCTATCAGATCAGTTTCAAGGTAGATGTGTGTCATCCTTGCTAACTGAATCTTTTCTTGATCTTGAGCAGATTATCAAATATAATTACTCTTGTAATTATACCGCTAGCAGATAATCTAACTCTACCAAGGGGCCCAGTGATGCTATAGCTCGTATAGAGATACGAGAGACAAATAGTATTCTTGATAAACTATCACTTCCTCAGCTAAGCTATACATATGGAAAAGCTACCGTTATGACTGCTTTTTACGGACAGCGGTAGATAACAATCACACATACATATTTCTCAGTGGGAACGATAAATACCTCATACTGTAGAACCTGACACTGAATGAAAACATAAATGACACGAACACAATTCTATTTAATGTTTCATTCGGGGTCTGTCAAATACCATGTTCCTAGAACATGTATCTATGTGATTAAAATGACATCTCGTGTCAGGTGGTTTGTAAAACTTAACCATCTTTTAATCCACATACTAACCTTATCGCGGTAATTAGTGTTCCTGCTAATTACCTTGGTCAGTGACCTTTTAAGAGTATATATTATCTATATTTTGGAGTTTCACAATTTCAGTCATGAACTCGAAATGATCCATAAATTCAATAATACTCAAGGCAACAAAATGATATATAAATAAACATTCAATTCATGAACAAAGCTTTATGATAATTTATCGTATTATTGACTTCTAGATTATTACAAACTAACACCCGCTACGGGTACAGTGCGGGTACTGTTATCAACTTCCTTTTTAATTTGATTATATCTGAGAGAATTCATAACCTATCTGACCGGATTTGAGTCGGATCAAAACGATCGAAACCGGATAATCTGATAAAATCGCACCTCTAGCACTAGGAAGCGGCTGAAATTGTTTTTTACTCATTTAACGCTACTTAGGGTTTATGTCACACCCCGCGGCCACGGGTAGTAACAGTCCCCCGCCGTAAGCATACAACGCCGTGTATGCTTACAAGGCTAATCACAATTTAAACCAAACAACACGCAATTCAAAACGAGTTTCTAATATAAAATCAGAGTACACAGTCTGGACAGTAAATAGTACAATATAAGTATCTCCTCCGGATACCAACCACGAGGCCTACCCTAAATCTATACAACAAAAACACATCTAGGGTCGTATACTGGTAAGCTACTAAGGCCTACTACTCTCGTGCCTCTCTGGAATCCGTCGCACCAGTACTTGTAACATAACGGGGAAGGTGGGGGTGAGAATAAATTCTCAGTGCGAAAATTTGCCACATTTGAATTATTGGACTTGCAATCAAACTCTATATTCAAAGATGAAACCCAAACAATAACAATGCAACAGTTATATAAGAAACATAAATAACAGAATGCCACTACTCGACAACAGTTAATCAACCTGAAACACAGTTTACGGAATTTACAATATGGATTTCAAACACAACATATATTTTGGCTTAACTCGATTCCTAACTCAGTTCAATTGGGCTTGTAGCAATTACAAATGTTCTCTCGAGCTGAACCGTTATCAAACCCACATCTGTAGGGTTACAGACGCCTACAGATGGCCAACCGCTGGACCCTTTATCAGACACCCATCTGCAATTGCTGTTTGGCTTAACCATTTCCTAAGGTCCGGTTACAAGTCACCAATACAGGTCAACTTGACACAATGCAACACACGGAAATCAAAGTTACCTATACAGGTCAACTTTGCTTAATCTCAACAAATATATTTATCAAAGCCACACATATAGGTCAGTCTCGCAAAATCATAACAGGTCAACGCACAAGTCAGCAGCGTCACCTTATCCAGCCACCTAAACAGGTCGGTCTGGCAAATTCTAACAGGTCAACGCATAAGTCAGCAGCGTCACCTTATCCAGCCACCTAAACAGGTCGGTCTGGCAAATTCTCACAGGTCAACGCATAAGTCAGCAGCGTCACCTTATCCAGCCACCTAAACAGGTCGGCCTGGCAAATTCATAAACACAGGTCAACGGATAGGTCACCGTTACCTTATCCAGCCACCTAAACAGGTCGGCCTGGCAGATTCATTCACAACAAGCACAATTCATAGAACTAAACAATTAATAACCGTACCAACATGCAAATCAACCTTAACTAAAACAATTCAATCATTCTCATTTATGCAAGAATCAATATGCAGTATGAATTCCAAAGTATGCAACAATTAATCATTCAACATGACAAACGAATAAACAGTTTAATTCCTGAAAATAAAGTATCAAACAAGTCCAAGAATCCCGCACCTATTTGACGAGCGTACCGCTTAAGCTAAGGATCGGACGTCTCGTATGGTCTCGCAAGTTCTTGCTCGACCGAGCCTACACCTATATCATACGTATACTTGGTTTAATTCGGGTTCAGTGGTCTATACGTTTACTTAGGGCTTGTACAGTCCTAAATCAGTTCTCATGGTTTGGTATCGATTCTTTTCGGTTCCTTCTTTCTTACCAAAACCTCACCAAACGGTACACAATTCCTTCTAGGCCCTCTAGCCTTATACTATGTCACTTTGGTAACCATCAATCACCGCTTTACTACTTTGGTTCTCGGTTCATTTCAATTTACCGTTTGGTTAACCCTAATTTGGTCAAAATCTCAAATCAGTCGTTAAATGTTCTAGAAATTCACGATCAGGAGGCAACCCTACCGATTACAAGTCTAATTGGTCGGGTTAAGCAAATCAAATCACGATTAGGCCAACTTTCAATTTTGGCACGAAACCCTAGAAATCAGATTTCATAAATCGGAAGAAATCGGGAAAAAGAATGACAAACAAACTAGTAAGAAGTGTAGAGGAACTAGTCCTCGAGCAATTCGAGCACAAATCTCGGGTTTAAAACGAGAATCCGAGAAATCGAGAAAATTCGAGGTTTCGAAAGTAAAAAAGAGAGAAAGAAATACCAAATAGAAGGGTTCTGAGAGATCCTCGGCTGCTTTCTCGGTTTCAAACTCGATTTCTCGCAACAATCGGGAGTCTGGAAGAACCGGAAACTCACGGGATCTTTTCCTTCTCTCTTAACAGAAAATAACTTAGAAATGGGGATAATGGTGAAGTGAGAGAGAGAGAAGGTTTAATTTGGGTTTTAGGGTTAAAATTACCCTGAATGCAGATTAGCCAATCCGCACTGCGGGTTACCTAATCCGCACTCGAGACTTAGTCGGTTGTCAGCCGAATCCAGGAAAAGTCCGAGCCTACTGCGGATGAACCTGATCCGCACTCACTACTTAGCCGATTTCAGGAAAATTCAGTGCAATACAGAAATTCATGAGTGCGGCTAAACTAATCCGCACTGCGGATCCCTCACCCGCACTCACTACTTAGTCATATTTTTGTCAAAATTCCAGAAAAATCCTGAGCCACTGCGGATGAGGTTGATCCGCACTGCGGTCAATCTAATCCGCACTGAGCCCATAAGGTTCCGAAATCTCGAAATTTCGACGCGGTTTCAATTCACAATTAACTTACTTATTTAGGGAAACCTTAATTAAGGTTTAAACTTCCATTTTATTAACACAATTTATCGGTTCTTCCTTTTAAATCATTTCAATTTAATTGTAAAAATTTCGTAACGTAACAGTTTAGATCACGGGCAGGGCATGGGTGGGCCGGGCATACCCAGGGACGGGCACGGGTAGGCACGGGCATGGGTACGGCGGGTATACGGGTACCATGGCCGGGCATAACGGTTTTTTTTTTCAAAAATCCTGCCCTGCCCGTCTTATACCCGTGCCCGTTGTACCCGCGGGGGGCCGGGCGGTCCGGGTAGGGGGTGGTCCGGTCCGGTCCGTTTTTTTTTGTATTTTTTTTGTTTTTTTTACGGTGTTGTACGAATATTATTATGTGTTTATAATTCGACTTTTAAAATCTCAATAGTTCAATATCAAATATTGTATATAAATAAATAAAATTTGTAACTTCTATATAAAAATTATTCGTGCGAAAAATTTGTATATTTATTCGGCTAAGTACAAATCTATTTATTTCTTTCTTTACACGTGTTTATAATTTATTTATATCTCGAAAGTTTTAGTTTACATTTTAAATCGATAATATATTTTCTAAACGTTCATTTTAAATTGATAATATATTTTTTAAACGTTCATTTATTTTTAATAGGTTAAATAAAATATAAATTAAAAATATATTAAAACAATATAAACGTGTGTGGTGGGGGGAGTTGAAAATTTTTGAAATTTTGAATATAAACAGGTACGGGTACACGGGTACACGGGTATAGGGTACAAGGGTATAAGAGCACGGGCATGAGTACACGGGTTCACGGGCACGGACTCACGGATACAGGTAAACGGGTACTACGGTCCGAATATGTCTGGGTACTTTACCGAAAAACCGAGTCCGGCCCGTTTAATGCCCTTAACCGTGTATCCGTTTACCCGTCCTATATCCGGGCTCAGACACGAATACCCCGAGCATAGAGCACAGACGGACCAGACACGGGCTGCCCACCTCGGGTTTTGTTAATACACGTCGCTACTTACTACAAGTACAAGTGGAGCGAAATGCGTGGGGCCACCATCAGCCCGAATTCATTCATATTTCCTAAGGTAACAGAATATTCTTGTTTAGATCCTGACCGTCCCATCAGACTCAGCACGAATATTAAGGGTCCTGTGCATTATATCTTGAGCTGGATTTTTCCAGATTCTGATCAAACGGTCCATAACTAAAGAGAAATAATCTGTTACTTCAGAGGATATGTATTCCCACGAGACCGACTTCTCCCTCCTCTATTTGGATCACATGCGGCAGTATCTTACCCGTTTCACGAAACAGTTTAGTTTTATTATCCATCGTCACTTTTCCTCATCCGCTATATATTTATCTATGCACTCTAGTCTACATAAGATCACAAAAAGATCGTTAAATATCAGAAAAAGGAAATCGAAAAAGAAAAGCAGAGCAAAGAAAGAATAGTAGCCGTGGTAAAAATGGGAACTTTAGTCTCTTCTCCTTTACAAAGTCTCCTTACCTAATCCTCCTCTGCTTAATGGATTGCGAAGAAGACAGATCAAACTCAAACTGTGAGAGGAAGAGAAGAAGAAGAGGCTTTTGGGCTGTTCTCTCATGCTTCGGCGGCGATGCTGATCAGAAGAGACTTGCGGTGGTCCCGGTGGAAACCTCGGGTGGCGAGTCTGATCAGAAGAGTAGTTGCGGAGATGCGTTTGGAGGAAAGAAAGAGAGAAAGAAGGAGATGAATTGTCGCAAAAGTTTCAAGGTACCATTTTTTACCTTCTGATTTCTTAAATTCTGAACAATTCTCCGTAATTAATCCAATGCTTAATTAAGAAGAAGATGAATTGTCGCTGTTTTGATTCTTGAAATTGTAAAAGAAAACATGTCAAAGTTATTTATTGAGATAAATGAGAATTAATTTTACCAAATTTGGAATTAAATTTCGATTTTCTTTTTTCTTTCTATATATATTTTTCCTGTAGTATACTAACCGTGAAAGGGTAAATGGATAACATGAACTTAGCATACTTCCTTCCATTTTTGGGAATTATCATATGCATAATTTTTGGTTGTTTTTCTTGAGTTGTATGATTTCTCTTTTAGGCATTTTTATACTTTCAAGGTAACTAAATGATACTAATTATAATATCTTTTCCTGAATTAAATTGGGTTACGTGCTAACAGAATTATTTTTAAAATCCTTTTCTAAAAATAAAGAGAGATTCGACAACAACACTTCTTATAGCATTTCTTCTCGGTATCTTAAATGTATTTATATTTTTCTCATGATTTTTTTTTACTCTTGATGATAAAATTAATTATACTTTACATTATTAAGAATAAAAGTCCGAAATGTATATTTTTTTTATTTGTTCGGTAAAGTCTTTAACTTAAACTTGTAATTATTTATAAAATAAAAATATAAACACTCTACATAGTAGGTATAAATATATTATAATTTTGAAATAAATAATTTTTATGTTAATTATAAATAATTATAAGGTGCAGATAAGAGGTGCATAATGTGCTCTATATAAATAATTTTCAAGAAAAAATGTTGTCAAATATAATCGTAACCTTACATGATCATGTCCCTTAAAAAAAGACAGTTTTTGAATGACATAAAGGTAATTTAAAAAAGAGAGTTAACATGTGTATTATTTAGGAGGTCGAATTATGTGTACCCTTAGCAAAACTTTTAGCATGATCTGTGTACATACGTGTTCTAGAATCTAGACAAATCCTATAACCTGAAGACAAGCTAGTAAGCTACCCACTAGAAATTAGCAATGATCGTTAAGCATTTTCTCTATCCTCCAGCAAGACTTAGATATTAAGGAAATGTGATTTTCTGCACCCACTTCCTTGTGTTATAATATGTTGCATGAAAGTATAAAGCATTTAGAAAAGGCAATTTTGTCTCTTTCATTTTCTGTTTGGCATCTAAAAAAAAAAAAGGTACTACTAAATAGCCGACAAATATACGTCTCATTTATATTAGCATAGTTGCATTTTATGGTAAATAATACTGCAACAAATTTGGCCTTTCAATTATAGTGACAAATTAATAGTTCAGATTCGGTTCGGCGGGATTAAAAATTCGTGATTTGAAAATAATTCGGGAATGATTCAGTACTACAAGGAAGCAAAAAAAAAATCCTAAAAATAATTAAAAAATCATATTTTTCACGAATAATTCGTGATTCATGTTTTTTTACGTTTTATTCGTTGTTAGGTTCGTAAACGTCAAAAAGAAAATGAATTATACACAAATTATTCCTGAGTTATTTGTGAGTTATGTTACTATGCTTTCAATACTTACTCTGATACGCCCTTCCAACACGAGGAACCGCACGGTGATGTGCCACAGAAAAGCTCTGCAGTTAAATTTGGTCTACTTAGCGGGTTTGGAATTTATTTGGTGGAGTCAGTCAAGCGGGTTCTATGCCCGGGAAAGGTGGAGTCAGTCAAGCGGTCAATTTTTGACAAAAGAAGTTGCAAAATCTCCAAATAAGTCAAGCCTAATTCATTACGCAAAAAGGGAAATTCGGAAGGATAGAACCAAAAAAAGAATAAGGAAAAACTTCATATACGCAGGAAGGTTCTGCGGGTCCCACCCTTATTCTTCTGATATTTTAGTTCTATTGTCTTTGCTCCATTCTTAACAGAACTGGAGGTATCCTTAGACATATTTTTTAGTTGTTTTGAGTGATGAAAAAAATTCTCTATGTTTCCAAATTTTGTCTATTAGAGTTTGAGTCTATAATCTTTCTGAATATATATTTTTTTAATAATTAGGTCATGTTTGGTTGTAGCACAAGTCATAAAATAAGTATCTTATTCCGCATCTATGTTGTCAAATATGGATAAAGTGTGATAAAATAGTAAAGCATAAGAATCACTTGTGCCATTATAAATTAACCCACCTATATAGGTTGCATAACTTATGCCGCATCTATGCTCTTAATTTAACCCACATATTCACGTTTAACCCATGACTTAACTTTAACCCACAATCAAACAAAAAAAATCTTATGCCGTCATAACTTAAAATAAGCAACATATACCGTTGTAACTTTAATCCACAACCAAACATGGCCTTATTGATTAGCTTTATTCTTCTATGACATGTATTATCTCTTTCGTAGATAATAATATTTTGCATTTAAATTATCACATGTCAATTAAAATTATTCAAATCAAATAATAAAAAAAAAAATTTCCAAGAAGCAAAATTTCACTCTCATAATTTCATCATCATTTCCCTTTCCATTTGCAATGGTTGATGAATAATTGAGTTGAATAGTATTATAAAATATATTTAACTATCATGTTGTTGTTTCCACAGAGTCACTTTCATAGATAAACTGCTCATTAGTTAATACTGATAAATTACAGTAGTTGACCCATTAATGCTTCTTTAATTAAATTATTAATTGCACTTGTCATTTTTCACATGTCTATTTTCTTATCAGGACAAGAGCAAGGGAAACAATGCCCCAACTAAACCGCAATCAGTCCAAGAAATAACAATAGTGCACCATGTGGCATCTAATCTGAAAATCAAAACAGAACCTGCTCCATTATATCGGATACTTGACCCAGTTCAAACACAGACCCAAACCCGCACAAGCCATCCAGGTTCACCCGAACCCGTTAATCAACCCGCTTTGAGAGAAGTTCATGAAGAAAGCTTGATGAAAAATGGATATGGCCCTTGGATGGGGCTCTTTGTGCTAACATTAGCACTTGCTTTGATGGTTTTAGGTGGTTTGACAGTAGGCGTGATTTGCATGTGCGTCTGGTTTAGTGTTTTGTATATGTTAGGACCCGGTACGCTACCTAAACAGCATGGTACCAGTAAGAAGAAACTGGAAGAGATTGATGTAAATTCAGAGGAGTATAAAAAAATGGTGGTGCTTCGAGGGTTCTTGGAGCGTGATAAAAGCAAATCGATGAAAGAGACGATAGGAGATGGTGTTTAGTTTTTATTTTTTGCAGATAGCTTTGATTATTTTTTTTTTTTCATTTTTTTCCCCTTTATGTCAAATTGTCATGTGCCTTCTCCGATATGGATATATAGATGTTAATATAGAAATTTCATCTAAGAGCTATGAACCAGACCAGACAATTTTGAGAATTGCTGTATATAGAATTCTGATTTTGAAGCTCAGTGTTTTTAGGGATCAATTTGATATAGGTATATAAATAATTTATGATATTTTGTACATGTTTTGTTGTTAGTTGAATGATTCAAATGTTCTGACAGTAAGGTGTTAGGGGTTTTAAGGGTCAAATGGCAAAACTGTTTATTGATAAATTACCAAAACAATTTTAAATTTCATTGTAATTTTTGCTCACTTCAATAAAACGCTACAGTATGTCGCCTCTATAAATAAAGTATTTGTTTAATTAAAGCAAGATATATCTTGTTAATTTTTTTTTTTTTATCAAATTCAGCCCTGCTATATTAAATTTTTGGTTCCGCCCCTGCTTGCATACTATAGGATGTGGTTTGTCTGGTAACTGCTGTATAATCCATATATTATAGTGGCTGAATTAGATATAAACATTGCATGTACAATTAATTTGAGCCAACAATCATTTTTAATCTATACTAGTATATTCAAGAAGAAAAGCTGTCCCTTTTTTTTTAAAGAAAACGAATTAAAGATGATTTGAAAGCTTCTAATCGCTCAAAATAAGACAACTGGTACCTAGTTGTAAAATAAAGTGGTATCCACATAGCCTATTTTTTTTTCTTTTTTAAAAAAAAAGAACCCAAAAAACCAATCCCCTTTAATATGCAATCTTTTTTGTGTAACTTGTGAAAGATGATTTGGTATACTTTGTGCTCTCCAACTAACCTAATCCTTCTCTATTGCTTTCCTCATAAGTTTCTCTCTCATAAACCATTCAATCTTCTTTCCAACTCACTATGCCTTTAAAGAGAAAAAACACTGCCACCAAGTCTTCATCTTCTTGCTTGAACCTCCTCTCGTGTTTCCGGCGCCCGCGAGTCGATGAACCGGAAGACAATTTGCATGCAAGTGCAGTTACAGAGCATAAGAACAAGTTGCGGTTGCCTTGTCTCCCTTGGCCAAAGTTTAGAAGGAAGAAAAAGAAAATGAAAAAAACCATCCCTTTTGATCTCCAATGTGCTACATCTTCTTTATCCTTTATTCCTTCAAACAGCAACACTTCTACGCCTAAGGTAATATAACCAAGTCCCAAGCGATTAATGCTCTGTTATTTTTTTTTGAAGCATGAATTTTGAACTTGCAATCTAGTAATTTCTCAAGTTTTTTCTTAAAAAAAAAACATGAAACTTATTAGTATTACCATCCGGAAAAGTAATACACCATGTTATATTGACGTGAGATAACAGAATGAATTTTGTTTCAGACAGTACACATTTGTGGAGGGAACATGTAAAATAGTAAAACACTAGAGATTAGCTTCTAATACAACTTAATTAGGCTCCACAATGTGGGCCCCACAAATTGGGTTCATTGTTATTGACCTGCTGCTGTTTGAATAAATCTCACTGGTTGTCAAGGGAATGGTATATATATTTCAGCGCGCTTTGCACGTTAAACAGTTTTTAAATATTATGTGATCTTTCTCTAGATACTGCTGTGCTGTATATGATCATTTCTAAATTATTATTATTTAGGAATTGGAGGAGAACCCGCACGTTCTCAAATAAAAGAAGCATTTACAGTTTAATTTTGCATAACAAAACGATTAGTGATTAAATGGACCAGGTCAACTAGTTAATAATAATATTATATAGTGGTAAATAGATGAAATACGGATATCATTATAATTTCTATTATAATATGTAAAATATATGCAAATAAAAAATATATCTCACAGTGCTTATTAGTTGTAAATATATGTAAATTATTAATATTTTGAATTAAATAAAGATAAATATTGCTTGAAAATTACCTCATAATTTATTTTTCTTTTATTCATATTCTTCCAGGATCGAAATAGTAAAGGGTGGTGCAGACGAAAGCAAAAGGTACCAAATGAAGCTCTACCCACTGGAAGCGCCGCGTCCTCTCGTACCGCATCAGTGGTATCAATGGATCGAATTGCACAATGCCAGCCCAGCCCATCCCGGCCCAATAACCAAACCGTCCAATCCGACCTGTTCCGGCATGCCATTTACCGTACCGCAACAAACCACATTGTTAATCGAATTGGCAACAGAAGGCTCCGGTTAGGAGCCGGTTTGTGGGTCATGGTTACAAGTCTAGGCGTAATGCTTGTCTTTGGCCGTACCGGTGCAGTTCTCTTTCTCAGCTCGTGTTGGTACATTGTACCGATGGTGATCGACACGGTGTTGTCGAGCGAAAGACAGGGCAATTGATTTCAATATCTGAGGAGTTGATTCTTTTACAATGATTGTAAATTAAGCCTTCATTGAGTAGGGCACAATTTTTTGTTTTCTTTGCATTCTTTTATTCTTTTTTTTTTGTGCAAGAATTTTGATGCATCGGATATAATGAATCCTATACAATTTTAAGTTTGTACATAAATCATCATTTGCGCATTAAAAATTTACTAGTAAAGTATCCGCACTATGCAGCAAGAAATTATTTAAGTCAAATATAACATGTTGCTTTTTTTGGTTTCTTAATTTAATACAAAAAAAAACCATTACAGATAACCTCCTGAATCAAATAAAAAGATAATGACATTGCATATATTAGAACAAAAATCAAATTGTTGGAGAAAAGTTTCTTTGTACTCGTAATGTTGAACACATGTGGCTCTATTTGACTTTCTCTCCGTGCTTTTACCACAAATTTGGAAAGCATAATGATACATTTCGGGTCCTTTCTTCTATACATTTTGGGTCCATGGACGTGGTTTTCTTTTAGTTGGGCCTTAATTAGGCTTTTCATAGAGTTGGGTTGGGTTGGGTTTTGTTTTTGTAACAAATTAAGAAACATTCCGAAAAGTAAGCATCACTTCGTGCATACCGTTCGCAACCTGGTTTACACTACATTCTTTGAGTGAGTCTATGGTACTATGCATATTACGATTTGTTACTGTGCTAAGGCTCTATATTCGAGTTTTTAAATTCTAAAGGTCGATCCGAACCGTTCATCTTGTTCTCCATATTAATATGTGTTTGGAGACCAAATTTTACATTTTTTGAAATTGTTTTACTATTTTTTTAGATTTATTGAAAATCACTGTTTTTGGATGGTCCAGAATTTTCAGATCAAGTGATTTTCTAAATATCTAAAAAAATAGTAAAAAATTTTCAAAAAAATGTAAAATTTGGTCTCCAAACACATATTAATATGGAGAACAAGATGAACGGTTCGGATCGACCGTTAGGATTTGAAAACTTGAATATAGAGCAGTAGCACGGTAACAACCTGTGATATGCATAGTACCATAGACTGACTCACATTCTTTTCTAGAGAAGCAAGGCCTATTAAGTAAGACTACGTTCTTCTAATAATGACGTAAATCTTGTAATTGGGGTGTTTCCGTGTTTGGTACTCTCAAGTTTCAGCAACAAGGACGATCAATAAGAATAATAAATTTAATAATAATTCGTGTGTTGAGATAAATTTCTATTATATCTTTAGCATTTATTTAGTAATGTTGTATTATTATTCATCATATTAAATGTTTATCAATTATATTGAAAAACGGAAAACCTCACCATGCATGAATAAAACATTCTGGGTTGGAACTTGACAAAAAAATTATGTAGTGCAAACACAATCAGCTGCAAGAAAAAATGTTTCTTTTCCTCAAATAATAATTAATGTTCACCTTGAAATAATATATATCATATTTTATTTAGATTAATGCATGATAATAACGAAAAAATTTAATTAAAAGTGCACTTTTACAGTGATTTTCAATCTTTCATAGAAAATTTTATCTCCCTCATTTTAATTAAAGTATATCGTCTAACGAAGAGTTGCGTTCTGATGATAATATATCAGATAACTAGGCGAATTAATCAAGGACTTGAATGACTTATTTATTTTTTATTTTTTTGAGAAAGGGACTTGAATGACTTATTAAGAGGTGGTTACTTCGATTCTTGAGCCCAGGTCTTTTTTTTTTTGGTTGAAAGTCCGTAGGCAATTGCATTGATCCAACGATTTATAAGGTAGCTATTACATAGATTTTCTTTGTTTAAATAAAACCTATACATTGAGCTATTTGTAAAATCATCTAATTTGCTATGTCTTGAAATAACAAATATGTGAAGCCAGATAATGCGAATTAGTCTATTCGCGCTCAATTAGCAAGTAGGTGGACTTTTCGATTTTCTTCTCTGGGAATATAGACACAGCAGTAATTTTTTTGAGTTGCATGATTGGCGGACCATGCCGCATCGCATCCTTCCTTGGACGAAACGTCTTCTTCTTTCCAAAATCGACCCTGTACAGAGGAATGCACAACCGAGAGGCACTGAATCAAACCGACCGGGACAGTCACCACTCAAAGAGGAGGAAGAAGAGGGCACTGAATCAAACCGAATCGGGACAGTCACCACTGAGCTGAGAAGGCACTGAATCAAACCGGACCGGGAACTAAATCAACCGGACCAGGACAGTCATCCCTCACAAAGAAGATAGAAGAAGGAAAAGAAGAAGAAGAAAGAGAAGAGAAATGAGACAACTCTTTGCATTCTCGTCATCGGGATCAACCATAAAAGTGCATACCTTATTCATATATATATATAGTAGTAGTAGAGTGAGATGAATTCACAATACCCTCAGCCGAATCCAAAAAGTCGAGACAAATGAGCGAGACGACGAGAGACGAACTCTTAAACTGAGTCATCCGCTCAATGAGACGAAGCAAGATGGACCGAGCAGACGAGGGAGTGGAGTGGGCGGGGCGGAACAGCGGCCGGCCGGTGCTACGACTCTCAAAACGGCAATCTCTCAGAAGATCAGATATGGCTCCGATATCTCCAAGGGGTTTTTGCGCGGAGTTCACGAGGGGTCCACAGCGGTCAACCTTGAGGCCAGGTCTTGTTCATGAATCTTCTTTATATTCACTTATTGCTCCATATATATATATGAACCACCATCACCATCACCATATGTCCACCATCACCATATTATTCTTAAAGATGGTATTGACCCTGACAATGAATAAAATATATTCCAATTAATTTCTTCTTAAGTAATGATCTTTAATAATTAACTAGTATAAAAAAAGTTGAATGGAAAAAGCAATGTACATACCATGGTATTGTTGAAAAAATAACTATTATAAACTTTAATTAATTAAGAAAGTATTATCCAAAATTTGTAGTATTATTTATCAAGTCCGCATCGTCTGCATTAACTCAAAAGAGCATATTTTGAGTTAATACATATCGGCCATTCAATTATAAACAGAGCTCATTCGACTTCTGCTAAAAAAATAGGGGCTATACTGTACCACCCAAACAGCACAAGTCAATATCCATATGTCCACCCTTTAGATAATTGGATAGGATTCGATGTTGAACTACTGACGAACCAAAAGAAAATGTTAAGGTTCTCCTTTGTTTCAGTCTAGTAGATCAAAACAGGAAAGCATCAAACCATGACACAAGGAGCTTGGTTTGGACTTACAGCAAAAAAGGGAATAAGATGGGATTCGATAGTTTTATGAACATAGGCCGTTTAATTAAATCATGTTTTTTCAAGGATAACAGCTTTACAGTTGAGTGCAGTTTGCAAATCCTAGAGACATCTGTAGAAGAGTCTGCATAGTTTCACATAAACTGATGTATCTGCAAGCTTTATGGTGAGCTGTTCATCAATTTACAAGGAGCTTTTGGAAATGGTTGACAGCAATAGGAGAACCTGAGATGGTTAATTATGTATGAAATTGTTAATCTGTTTTTATTTTTATTTTTATGTTCATTAAATATATATGTTGAAATATTTTACAATATAGATGAAACTAGTTTTTTCATATTATTAACATATATTGTTGTCTTTTCATCCTAATTAATTTTTGTAATTTTTAATTGGATAGAAAATTGCTGTGCTTTCAAAGATATCAAAATTCAGCAAACCAACACGGCTACATAAGAAAATTTTAGTGATGATTAACATTGTTTTTGACCAGTTAATTAGAAATACAGATGTAAATGCACTCTAGTATGAATGAAATATGTTTTCAAAAAAAAGAAAACAAGAAGAAGAGTATGAATGAAATATTTTCCATTTGCAATAACAAAATTAAATGGAGTTAAACTTTCAAAATGGATTAAGTTGACAAAGGTCCGATTTTATTTAACTAAAAAAATATAGCTAGACGTTATAAACTATAACGTCAATTTACTGTGGTATGAACTCTATGGTCTAATGTTCTTTCTATATTTCAAATTTTTATAATTTCGTATCTTTTTTGATATTTTTGATTTTATATTACTATTAATAAAAAAACCGCCTCACTCTTCTTACCAGTTACTAGTTACCAGTTTCTTGTCTGCCCCAAAAAAGCTTGACTTACCTTATACGATCTTCGATTTAAAGAAAAATTATTTTGCTTTATTTCTACGGTATTATACTTTCTTACCAACGTGACAGCAATTATGAAATCATGGTCCATGGATGGATTTCCAGAGCACATTACACATTTCCTCATTATGCAAGTAATAAGTCGTATATATAAGTTCGTCTGTTTAAAACAACGCAAAAGTTACAGTGATTAAATCGTTGTAAGGAGTAATGAGGGATTCTTAAATTAGCATCCTCTGAGATATCTCAAATTTTGAGTGTTTTTATAAAATATCTTAATCGTTCAAATACGTTGTACACGAATCTCAAAGCCGAAATAATACTGGCCACCGTACACGTCGGTCATACAAATTTGAGATATCTCAGAGTATACGCAGGCATTCTTTACCCCATTTTACACTGAAGTCCATCTCCTTTCTCCCCATCTTCTTCTCCTCTCCTCTCCTATTCTCTACTTCCCAAACCCTAATTCTAGTTCAATTTTCCATGGCTGAAGAAGAATCGACCAACCTGACACAATCATCTCGACCCATTCTACTCACTTACAAAAAGAAGAAACCTTTTCCAGTCTCCCCTTCTCCCACCTCGCATCAGCTCTCTAAAAAGATCCGAGACGTACCCGATCTCTCTCTATGCCACTGTTGTGGTCTCAATTACCAAAACCCGAACCCGAATCGCACATCAAACCCTATCCACATACTCAAGTCTGCTTGGCGGATCCTGTTACTTTGTGAGACTTGTCTTTCCCGTACCAAATCGGGTGAAATATGTTCTTACTGCCTCCAAATCAAGCCAGATGACGTAGTAGTCGATGATGACATATCCAAATTGGAGTCTCTCAACTGCTTGAAGTGCTCACGCCGTGTCCACTTCTGTTGCATTCCTCGAGAACACCGCTACGATTTAGCCACGTGGCAAAAGTTGGGGAAAGCTGGTAATGATCGTTCCTTTACTTGTATTGACTGTTTGCCAGTGCCAAAATTGCTGGTTAGAAACAAACAAATGTCTGCTTTGGGGCTAATTGGTGAAGAGAAGGTTGCTGAGGCGGCTACTGGTGATGTGCTAACTAAGAGGGTTGATGATATAGATTTAGCTATTCAATTGCATTTACAGATGAACGGGTCTCGAAGGGTCACAAGGAAGAAGGTGAATTCAGGCCTGTTGTCTGGACCTAGTATTGCCAAAAGGGGTAAAATTGAGTTATATAGGCAAAGGCTGTCTCTTGGTTCAATTGGGGTAAAGAATAGCAAGATGATCAATGCAAGATTCAGTCATAATAGTGTTGTTCTTGCATTGGCGAGTTCAAAATGTTTATTTGAACCATTATCTGAGTTGAGTGAGAGATGCAAGTTCTCAAAGAAGTACAGTAAGAGGATACATTTGCATAATGGTAATGATGATTCCAGATTGGGTAGGGAAAACGGGAGAGACCGGTATGAAAAAAAGTATTCTAAGAAAAAGGAAGCCTTGTCAACAACATCTGGTACTTGCTCCGAAAGCCACAGTGTGACTGATCGGTACCAAAAGAGATATGCCAAGGGGAATAATTTTGAAGGCATGGTTGCTACCAACTCCGGGAACCAAAATAGGAGCAATCGGTGTGGTTACAAGTATTATAAGAGAAGATCATGTCCAGAAAAGTTAGTGGATTCAAATGTAACAGATAACGGGTTTGACCACAATGTGGGTTTGAAGCAAAACATCACTGATCAGGGTTTTAACAAATATTTTAAGAGAAGGCTAAGTGTGAAGACAGAAGATGGTACCTGTGTTGGAACTTGCACAGTTGATGACCGGAATGTGAATGATCGATATTTCAAGAAATACACTAAGACCAGAAAGAGAAAGGCGGGTACGGGTGAAGAGCAGTGTAATATTGACCGGTACATGAAGAAATATAGTAAGAGGCATTTGAACATAGAAGTGATGGCAGTTACAGAGGAAAGCCAATTTAATGGAGGGATATAGATATAGGTAGTATAAAGGTATGTTTGTTTCCCCCTTTTTTGTATGTTTTTGTTTGATTGCTGTACTGAGGGATATGGTAGTATATGGACTTCAATATTAGTTAACAAACTTGGCTTATGATCATCTCCAGCTATTCAATTATTTTGCTTCATTTATGACAACTTTTTTTACAAATGTGATGGTTTGTGGATCAGTTAAGAAAGTACCTTTTAACATAATTATAGTGAAGCAGTTCACCCAAGGCAGACATGAGAAATGCCTCGAGTAAAATAGCCAAACTTTGCCTGGTAACCTTTTTCTATTTCAAAATCAGAATCGAAAGAGATGGGGAATTATAAATTCTTTTATGAACTGGACAGATATACCCTTATACTGGCCAGCAGTGAATTCCTTTGAATTTCTTTAAACAATGCATGCCTATTGTTGACCTCAATTAGGCGGAGTGGTCAACTATTCAAAATAAATAAATAAATAAAATTCGTTATTTGAATGTGGACCTGAATTATTGATATAAACATCCAGTAAAATAGAGATTTCTGTTTCAATCATGTCATTTGTATTTTAGATGTTAACTGGAAGGAATGAAACTGATAGATTCCGTGATGGATCATATCACTTGATCTTAACTGAAGGAACAAAACTGGTATATTCTAGGATTGGCCATATCAATTAAAATGGTGAACTGGTACATTCCCTGATTTGTAGTTTGTCAAAACTGAAAACAGCTTCTCCTTGCTAAGTTTCTTCATTTATAATGTATATATCATGAAATCGACCGGTATACACGTTGATATATATATATATATATATATATATATATACCATTACACTATGTGTAACTTTTGTGCAATAGTAGATTAGTTAATTTTGATTGAGTTTAGAAATTTGAAAAGTCTAATAAATAATGGAGAAGTATAAAGATGAAAATATCATGAGACCTAATTAATCCACATGGAAATTTGTACTGGCAAAGTATTATGGCTGCAATACTGGTATAGTAGATTTTCAGCAACTGAGCTTAATTTGATATCAATATTAAATATTGTTTCACATATATTCTATGAATTTGAGAAATTGACGAGTCTTGTCCATATAAAAGTTTAAACATTCAAGCTTTTCTCAACAAAATAAGACACTGCAAAATGAGAAGGCTCATCTTGCATAGAATAAAGACAGCTAGGTTAACCGGTTCAAGAGAAGGCTCATCTGTTGTTTCAATTAACAGTGAATTAATTCAACTTTAAGTACCCATCATAAATCAATCCTTCTCTTTATTTTTCCCTAATTGTCAACAAAACATTTCCAATTTGTTGTTAGTTAACAATTATTCATCAAATAACTTCATTACGTGAAGAAATGTGCAATTATGCTCCTGTTTATTATGGCAATTTAGTGTCGATTTCATATTCACTTCAATATTGAGCTCCAAGTAAATTCATTTCCATTTTAGTGCAATAATATGCTAGTAAAATCAAGCTACTTTGGGTTGAAGGACG
Organism: Carex rostrata; assembly: GCF_964058835.1. Lineage (NCBI taxonomy): Eukaryota > Viridiplantae > Streptophyta > Magnoliopsida > Poales > Cyperaceae > Carex > Carex rostrata. The sequence continues at coordinate 7,222,223 of NC_135924.1, forward strand.
GTTGATGCTAATAATGTTTCAATCCACCTCTGGCTCTGACTCTGAGAGTTAAATTAAGCAACTGAGACCGAAGCTAAGATTTGGTGGTCTGATTAAGGAGGATTAATTGTATAATTGTAAAAGAGGAGGGTTCAAATGCCTCCATGTTTTTGTGTCTCCATCATGCCTCCATCCCTCTCCATTATTTTCAAAGTTCAAACAGTCGATCCGAACCGTTCAACCTAACCTCCATACTAAAATATGTTTGGAGACCAAATTTTATATTTTTAGGAATTTTTTTACTATTTTTTTAGATAGGTACAAAAATACTGTTTTTAGATGGTTCAGATTTACTGATTTTGTACCTATCTAAAAAAATAGTAAAAAAATTCCTAAAAATATAAAATTTGGTCTCCAAACATGTTTTAGTATGGAGGTTAGGTTGAACGGTTCGGATCGACTGTTTGAACTTTGAAAATGATGGAGAGGGATGGAGGCATGATGGAGGCACAAAAACATGGATGCATTTGAACCCTCTCATTGTAAAATGTATTCCGACTTCTTCCACGTGTGCGCATGAATCTTTATTATTATTATTTAGCTTATTTAAAGTTCAAACAATTGATTTTAACCATTTACTATGATCTTGATATGGAAATATATTTGGAGACCAAAAGTATTTTTTTTTTTGAAATTTTTTACTGTTATTTTAAATAGATAGAAAATCAATTTGAAAATTTTGAAACAATCAAAAACAGTGATTTTCTACCTATCTATAAAATAGTAAATAAAATTAGAAAAATGTAAAATTTGATATACAAGTACATTTTTTTAATATGAAGGTTGATCATGCATAGGGGTTTGAATAGATTGTTTCAAACTTTAAATTTAAAGATATAGATCCATAACACGGATCGATCCGTAATATGCATATTACCATAGCTTCGCTATTATTACTATTTTTTATTATTAAATATTTTACTATTTGAACTGATATACTTAGTTTTTTCGAATACTAAAAAATAACGGTATTTTAAATCCATCTTAATAAAAATTATTCACTCGCCATTTCACTTTAATTGTTGGATAATACATTAATACTATTCAGTTCTATTTTTCAAGAAACCTGGTTTGGACGAATAAAAACGTTGGAAAATTTCATCACACCTAAAGTAACTCAAAATTTTGAGTTCAGATCTGGACCGTCAGATCTGTTTCGGAACGAAGGTCCGTGCATTCTACGTCGGTCTGGATTTGCCAGATTCTGATCGAACGGTCCTGATCTAAACTCAAAATTTGAGTTACTACAGAGGATATAGACTCGGAAAATTCCTCCCATTCTCTCAGTTTCTCTCCGAATTCCAATTCTCTTCCATCTTTTTATATCCCTAATAAATCCCTCCTTCCTCCACCTCCTACCGCCGCCTCACTATGCTCCGGCGACGCCTCTCCGACCTACTCCCCTCCTTCCTCTCCGCACCCGCCGCCTCCTCGCGCCGCCACTATGGCCTCGTGCCAATGGTGATCGAGCACACCTCCCGAGGCGAGCGCGCATACGATATTTTCTCACGCCTCCTCAAAGAGCGCATCGTGTGCATCAATGGTCCCATCGCTGACGACACCGCTTCCGTTGTAGTCGCTCAGCTCCTCTTCCTCGAATCCGAGAACCCCACGAAGCCAATCAACCTCTACCTTAACTCTCCTGGCGGAGTCGTCACTGCTGGCCTTGCCATTTATGATACCATGCAATATATCAGGTTAATTGATATTAGTTTCTTTAACTAGAAGGGATCAGGATAAATAACTAGATTAGAGAAATGTATTCCTCAGAGATGCTTACAGGCAGTGGCTGAATTTGTGAATTTACGCATTTGATTGCCCTTTAAATTAACATAAGTTTGTTTAACTAGGAGGGATCAGAATAAAATTCAAATTGTGATCAAGATGTTCTTAATTAATGAAATTTGGGACTGAAATGTTTGCTTTGTACCAATTTACTATGATCTGAATAATTTGTAACCCCTGGAACTGTGACAGGTCACCAGTGACTACACTGTGCATAGGTCAGGCAGCATCTATGGCATCACTTCTTCTCACAGCAGGTGCCAAAGGGGAGAGGCGTGCATTACCCAATGCAAGAGTGATGATTCATCAGCCATCTGGCGGTGCATCCGGTCAGGCATCAGACATCGCTATTCATGCCAAGGAGATTCTTAAGGTCTGTTATTTTTTTGGATGGATATTTTGATTTAAAACCTAGCTCTAGCTTGATTTGTTTATAAGTCAAATCCATTCGAACTTGAGTTGAAAACCAACTGAGTTATAACTTCACAGTAATTTGAACTAGAATCGGGCTTGAGCTCAATTCTTAGTTTTTTTTTTTTTTTGTATTTCTTCTTGTATTATTTGAAAATAAAAGTGTAAAATAACTAATACTTGTCCGGATAAAATTTATTTTAATTTCTAATATTTTGTCGATCTTATAATAAAATTTGAAAAAAAAAATGACATTATATAATCCATGCTCTATTACTTATGAAACTGCCAACCAAGTAATGTGGTTACTTTTAGATAACAACAGTTGAAACTAGTAAAGTAAAGCAAAGCAAAGAATCAACTATACTGCCTTGACTCACTCGTATTGCTGCAAAATCATATCATTTAATTAATCAATTCCGTTTTGTGATTAAGAAAGTAGGATTAGCACAGACATCCTAATGTTAGTAAACAAAAAGGAGTAAATTACATAAATAGTCCTTAAAATAATCACTCATTTATCTTTTTGGCCCTTAGAAGTTTCAAAAGTATCACATTGGTCCTAAAATTTTTCTTTTTTTGTACCAAATTAATCCTATTATTAATTATTGGTCAAAAAGCATCATTGAGATCCATGTCCTGATGATTTTTTATGGTGAGATGGATGTGAATACTATTTTTATTCATTTATGAACATACATTGATTCTAGTATCATTTTTTAGTGATGCTTGATGTCATGAATAATTACAACCGTATCCACATTATTTGTATTGTTTGTGCTACCATATCCACACTAGTTTCAATGCTAAAATGACTGTAATATATGAAATTTTTTTCTAATGAATGTTAAAGGTAGGACCAATTTGGTACATGATAATATTAAAACTTCAGAACTTTAAGGGTCAAAATGGTGATTGCTTGATACATGATAATATTAAAACACATTAAATGGGCTGTTTAATTGGAAAAACAGTACCTAGGAGCATGTGTAATGCGTTATGTCAATGTTTATTTGGTGTGAATAGGTATTTTGACCTGTTGAGGCTGTTTCTAACAACTCAATGATGATAATTTTCTACTCCTAGTTAAACTGTTACAATTAGCAACTAAGCAAATATTAAATCTTTTACATGTGCAACCTTCTGAAGGTGAGGGAGCGGCTAAATGCACTTTACGCAAATCACACTGGTCAAGCGATAGCGCGGATAGAGCATTGCATGGAAAGAGACATGTTTATGTCCCCTGAAGAGGCGAAGGAGTTTGGTTTAATTGATGAGGTCATAGAACACCGGCCAATGGCTCTTGTTAGTGATGCAGTATCTGCTGCTACTGAAGTTTCCTCTGCCAATACTACTGATGAGAAGAAAGGAGAGAAGAAGGGCACAACCTCTTGATTATCTTTCAGATTTGCTTTTCTAGTTAGGTACTTGTTTATTTGTTTTTTCTCTTGTTCCCTTGCTTCTTATTTTGATGCCATATGCTAGTTTGATTTTCATGGGCACTGAATATTTGTACAAGGCAAGCAAAAGTATACATTTTTTTTTGGCAGTCTCAAAGCAAGCTTTTTTAGTTTTGTATTGACAGCATAATAAATGAAACTTATTTTGCCAGATGACAGTTTGTTCTTCGTAGGACCACAGCATTACCGAAGGAAGAGATGCTAATTTCTGAAAAATAATTCGACTTGTGTGTTTTGCATTGAGAGCAGCAGTAATTGGAATCAAACTTTGGAGGTTTATATTTTGCACCATTCAGTTCCATTTGGCATTGTAACTTTTCGTCGTTAACAATGATTTTTAACATGGAATGCAAACATATTTAAATGCATTGTTTCGCTGATGTTAATATTGATCTTCTCTTTTGTCCTTTTCACTTCTATGATTGAGTGAAGATCTAGTTGCATCTCCAAGCTAGTGCAGTATACCAGATCCATATTTTGAAATTCTGATCTTTTCTCTCATTTGTTCCCATATACGACCTATACTCTTAAATTATCAGAGTTTTTTTTTTAATGGTGTATTACAATTTTTAGAACAATTTGAAATATTTGTACAGAATAAATAATGTACCAAGCATTTTAAAAAATGTTTAAATCTTATAATGGTGGGGGTGTCATTTAATGGTTTAATTTTTTTTTAATCCTCATTTAACTGTGAGGTGCCTTTACAAAATTTTAACGCTGAGTTTGATTACCTTTTAATTGTGAGTTTAATCATGGTTTTTAAGAACTTGAATAGTACAGAACAATGTCTCAGACAAGAAATTAAAGTGAATGTTATTCAGATGTATAGTGTCTACATTATGCAAAAATTCTGTGATTAAAGGCTTGTTGAAACCAATAAGAAAGGAATAATAGGAAGAGCAGCCTAATCCTGAGCAGATTTGGTTCTCCAAGATGCAATTGGATTGCGAAAACCATCAAAACTTGGCAGAGCAAATGTTTCGGGTAATAAGTTCCACTTGCTTGTTGCAACAAACAGGGAATAGGAGGATGCAATGTCAAAATCCTGCAAATTGGAGGTGCTAGAAGATTTCCTAATGGTAAGTAACTTATCCACAAGCAGTGATGCTATTGTTGGTACCGTACCAGTACCGGAAGATCCTTCGGGACTAGCATTAGGTTTTTGGTGCTGCCTGTTCAATATTTTGGAATTACCATTTTCTCCTGTCATTTCTCCGGTTAATAGGCTTCGACTCCTCCTATGTTGCTTTGGAGTTGCCTCGCCAATCAGTAGTAAATCTTCATTCCCCAAGCAGAAAGATTTACTGGGTTTGTGTTTTGCATCTTTTCTTTTTACAATTGGTGGGAGACCATAGTGTCCATGTAGTGGCCCGATTGCTAGACACGTCTTTTGATGATGAGGTGGAGACTTTAGTTTGAGGGATTCAAGGCCATCGATGATTTCTCTACGATGTTCGGTACACACTCTACAACAACAAATTGCCTTGGTCACATTCATTCATTTTCAAAATTTGGTGGATTATAAGATCAACCTAGAATGAGTGAAATAAATTACTAACTCGGTCGCATCACGGCTGATTTCCTGGTAAATAGTAGGATGCCTTCCTTGGAAAGGGATTCTCAATGTCTTGTGAGCAAACATCTGATGATCCGTCGCAAGGCCATTTAGCCGTTTCACATCTGCTATCTAAATTAAGATAATAGCTTTAGATATTTGATTGAACAAAAGAAGATTCAAGAAACATTCATCTCTAGAGAATTACCTCTACACCATACTTGATTGCAATTCCTGCAAGAGTATCCATCTTGCAAACTTCATGTCTAATGTAATTAAAACCATTTGATGGTGAAGAAGAGGAAGAAGAAAAGGAAGAAGAGGGAGAAGAGGTGCTCGAACTCGAGGTTGTAATCTTTAGTTCATTTGATTTGTATGTGATTCTATCATACAAATTGTTTGATTCAATCTGATAGCCTCCTTTTACTCTCCCTCTCTCCTGCATTGAGGGGCATTCAAAGAAGATGATGCAACAATGGATAGAACCTAAGAGCTTGAAAACAGGAATCCTAGATTGATTTTATTAGAAGGGTAACTTGTATTTGAGAGAGAAAAAGAGGCACATGTGTTTTTGAACTGAGAGAAATTACAACCCTAAAAAATAGTGGGTTCTCTAAAAATAGTCCATTTCCACATCAGAGAACAAATAACAATTGCTCTGATTTATTTAAGAATAGTAAAGTCCAACAGAAAAACAAAGGACCCACACAAAGTTTGCTAAATTTTAATAATATGATAGTACCTTCTCTTTTTTCAAATATTTGCTAAATGCAAATACAACAATTTTTATATCTCCTTTCTTCCAAAGACAGCACCCGCCATGTATACAAAAGAATTCCTACTAACCCTAATTATACCATAAACCAAAAGAAAGCAAAAAAAAATATACTACTGCTCTTCAAAAGACACCTTTGATAACAGACAAACAACAACCGAATCCCCCCTCTTCTGTATGCATGATCTACACTATACAAACCTTGAAATATTGCAAGGCTCGTTTAAACAATAACAAAATTCAGCCTAATCCTTTGCTGCTTTATTCCTCCAAGTGGCTATTGGATTAGGAAGGCTATCAAATAAGGTAAATGAATCCGGTTTCAAGTTCCACTTGCTCAGAAGTGATGAACTGGGCCCGCTGTCAGAATCTTGTAAATCGGAAGTACTAGATGATTTTCTAACGGTTAGAAACCCATCAGGAATCAATGGATCCCCTCCCATGGCAGTAAGGTTTTGCTGGCTATGTTTAGGCCGTAGAGGTAACCCTTTGGGTCTACTACTAGACAGCTTTTCAGGGCTGACATCAGCCTTCTGACGCCGCCTGATTTTCTTGTCATAATCCGGACCTTCTTCGGTTATATCTCCATTGACCAAGCTTAGGGTTTTTCTGTGTCGATTTGGAGGAGGTTCCGAATTTGAAATTTGGTTCAAAAATATCGGTTCTTTATCTAAACAATTCAACAGTGTCATTTCTGTCTCGTTAGCTTTTTTGGTGGGTTTTTTGGGAGGGGGTGAGAGGCCGTAGTAGCCTTGTAAGAGGCTCATGGCAGGAGAAACACTTTGATGACGCGGTGGTTTTAGTTTTAGGGATTGGAGTGAGTCGAGGATTTCCTCGTGGGGTCGGCGTGGAGGGGTCTGCTCTCTGTAACATGCAATATGTAATACAGTTTAGAAAACATCACCAATAAAATACAGAGTAAGATCATGAAAGGATACACAATATATAGTAAAGAAAAAAGAAAACTAGAAACTGAAAGTTCATTGGGTCATAAATTAAACCAGCTTATACTGATGTTAATTCATGGGCACATGGACTATATATAGAAATAAATAAAAAGGCGGCCTGATAAGAGCATAGTAAAGGCACTATACTCCAAATATCACAAGACTAGTATTCTCTTGCATTTGTCAAAGTTATTTTGTAGTCTAATGCAACAAAACATCATTTTTAAGCATGCTACAACACAACACAAACTATTGATCATATTGAGAGGCTCAATTAGTTCATAATTAGTCACAATAACTAACAGGTTTCAAAATATCTAGCAAGCAAACCTATATATTACTCAGCTAAGTAGTCTGATGTCATGATATGTCCTGTAATCATATCACAAATATGACAGTTAATCTAATTTATTCATGTATCCAAACTCCAAATATTTCAGGTTTTTGTTTTTTTATTTGAAATTTGTGGATACACGCTAGAGTGAGTTCAGCCAAAGAGCTGGTAACAAACTACTCAAGTGTTGTACCAGTATGGACACTTCCTGGTAAACTCTGCAAATCTAGTGTACCTGGTACTGTCAAAACCATTGGCTTCGTAATGTGAAGGAGGATGCCTTCCAGGCAGAGGTATCCGTAGCATTTTATGTGCATAAATCTGGAGATCTGTAGAGAGCCCGTTTAACCGCCTAATATCAGCCACCTAAAATATACAAAATTTTACTGTCTCAGCACAGGAGGCCAATAGTACAATGCTAATGGCAATATTATTGGCCGAGATATTTTTGTAAACTGACTTAAATTATCCTGTATTTAGAGCAAGATTAGCAAATTTTTTAGTTGATAACAAAGCACTCAACTGCTGTAATCGTGTTTTTCGCCCCCCCCCCCCCCCCCCCCCCCCCCCAAAAGAAACATTTTGTAAAAACCCCACAATTCAACAACCGTGCTTCAATTCTGAGCAAACCTCATCTTTCAAATAACAAAAAAAAAAAAAAAAATCTAAATTTACCATTTTTATGAAGCCAAGTTGTAGATGACTAAGAGGTCATGTATTTCCGATAAAATCGGAGAAAAGAAAAAAGAACATAATTTTACTCTCTCCAGCATATACCAGAGAGATGATTCAAGATCACTACTGAATATTAAATTCAGTAATAAAAACAGAAATGCAAAGCACTGCATTATTCTAGCTGGTACGAGCCAAGATGACAGTAAAAAGGAAAAAAGGAAAATTGAAACAAGAGCTAGCATTCCATCTACCTCCACTCCGTACTTGATCGCAATTCCAGCAAGCGTATCCATTTTCGTAACTCTGTGCTGGATATAATTCAAATGAGTATAAGAAGGAGAAGGGGGAGATGGAGGATGAACAAAAGACCGTGCAGGAGACGAGCTTGAGCTAGACGCCACTACAATGCTCTCGATCTCACTTGATTTATATCCAATCGCACCATGAAATCCATTCGATTCGATTTCGAATCCTCCATTTCTCCTTCCTCTCTCCATTTCAAACTAAAACCAAATCCAAATACGCCTCTTCAAAAAAATCTCCCAGAAACAGCAGTTTCCGAGAAACTGAACCAATCACATCTCAAACACCACAGCCCAAGATTGACGCATCTGCAGCAGATTTCGCGAAATCCTCGAAGAAAAGGTCGGATTTTTGCGTTGAAAGAGCTCCAGATCGGTGGATCTGAGGAGCGAAAATGGGATATTCCAGGGAACTTAGAAAATCGCAAAGGTGAAGGAGCGAATTCAGATTCGGTAATGAAATTAGCGAGCGTCGGCAATTGGAAGAAAGGAAGGAAAGAGGAAGGAAGAAAGGAGTTAGTGGCACTTTGGCTATTTGCACCAAGTTTGACGAATTGGTGTCCTCTGGGTTAACCTCAGATTTTGAGTTCAGATACAGGACCGTTCGATTTAAATCCGCACGAATATTAAAGGCCACGTTCCTTTTGATCGCACGGTCCGTAGCTAAACTCAAACGGTGCGTTAATGCAGAGAATGCGGCGGTCTCCCTAAAAATTGTTCATACTTGGAACATCTGCAATTTCTTTGGCAAAATTAATAAATGAACCGAGTCTTTGCAAATTGAGAAGTTAAAAATGAAGTACATCGTACGTGGCGTAGTATTAAGGATCTAAAGGTCTGGATTCGGGATCCTCTACAATGTATGTTTATCCAATGCAGAAACAGGTGACCAATAGGGACGATTAGAGAGATTGGCAGTTTGGCAGGTCCGAATTGGACCGACGGATGAAGCAGAGACTAGTCTGGTCTGGTCCCTTGTAGGATATTTTTAAGTTATTTTTTTGTTTCTTTGAAAAAAGAAACAAAGAAGCGGCAGTTGGGATACATGAAACATGACCAGGGTCCAGGGGTTTGTTCATTGAGAAATTGATTGTTTAAATGCATTTAAAATGAGGTGGTGTTATATGGAATTATAGATAGATCATGTTGGTAGATTAAGTACGAAATTTTTATTTCACCATCTTAAAAAAATAAAAATATACCCATTAACCTTTTTTTTTACGAAAAAAATCGGAAATACCATGCTCGCCATTTCAAATAACGACCCATAATGGTTGCCATTTGAAATGGCTACCTGTTTTATTTTTTTTAAATAACGACCCATATGGGATAAAGAATTTAACACAATAATTTGGCTTCATGCAGTATAAAAATCATATGTAATTAGTTTGTGCACTGTATGAAATCAAAACTGCTATGTTAAATTCAATTTTTTTTATTAAAATATTTAATTATTGCAATTAGATCATTCTTATCAATTTGTTATTTAGAAGACAAAAAAAAAAGATTAAAGGAATATAAATATAAATAGTTCTTTCAGCTCATGCGTGTGAATTGATCTGATCAAACACTTTGCTCATGTGAACATTCTTTGTTTTTCTCACAAATACTTGTTTTTTTTTTCTGGAATGCATGTATTGACTTTGTTAGTAAAAAGAGAATCACAACAATTAAATCGAAACAGATTAAAATTCAGACCAAGAAGCCCGTGTCCCGTGATAAAAGATATCGAAATGAGCATTCGATCTGGAGTAAAAAGGTTTCTATTCAAATTTTCTGTGGCCGTGTCTGTGAAAAAGTGAAAAAACTTTAAAGACCGAATAGCTAATTCAGTATAGAAAAAAAGTAAATGTGGAGATCAAAATGACCAGGTTTATAAAAAAAAATTTCATGTTAACTCACCTATTTTCTCTTCCAATGCCTTGAACAAAACAATTTTGATTAGCGGGCAGCCATTCCAAAAAAAAAGAAAAAAAAAAAGAAAAAGGTCACCATGACTGTCGTCATTTTAAATGGCGGTCAGGATAAATTTTGAATTCCGAGAAAAAAATGGTTATTTTATTTTTAAGATGATAAAAATAATATCGGATATTAAGGACAAATTTAGTTGTTACAAAAGATTAAGTTACTTAATCTTTTTTAGTTAATTTAAATTATTTTTGTTTGACTAAAACTTGTTACTTAAGTTGTGACTTAAATTATATCTTAAGAAAAAGAGAGCAATCTCAAAAGGAATTTTTCTTTAAGTCATCACAAATTATTATTATTTGACAGTCTAAATGAAAAATAAACAACCTATATTCCTCCCTTTTAAATTACAATAAAAGTTAACAGTCTCTATCGAGTCTGTATGAATGTAATTATCTTAATTATCCACCTCTAATTTTTGAAGCGTCCGATCTGAACCAGCAACCTTTTTAATTACATAAATTTATTTAGACAATTAGACAGTGAAAATCTCCCGAATTTTTTAAATATACCATACCCGAAAAAAAAAAAAAATCAAACAACCACGTTTTCTGAAAAAAAAAATCACATTTTGACACAGCCGCATCCCCTAGATACGGACCCTTTTCTGAAAGCTGAATGCGGATCATTAATGGGGGAAAGGGGCAGGGGGATCCGCATCTAGGGGATGCAGCCTATTTTTCGAATTTTCAGAATTTTGTGGTTATTTGATTTTTTTTTTTTGGAATATGGTATTAAATAAAATTTCGGGAAAATATAGCCTTACTGTGACTACCAAGTTTTTTTTTTTTTTTTTTAGGATCTCATGTTGTAAGCAATTTTATCAATATAGCCTTAGTGTGACTACCAAGTTTTTTTTTTTTTTAAAAAAAAAAAAAAAAACAACAACCGAGTTTATCATTTTCATTTAAAATTGCAACTGATTATTTGAAGTAATAGTTACAACTGATGACTGATTTCATCACATTTCAAACCGTTAAATCAGATCTACCAAACTTAACTAGGTAGGCATGATTTATTTTGCAACTGTCGGTGGCAGAAATGAACAACATAAATAGATCACATTCACATTATTTTTTCTTTCATTTTTGTTTTTTCAAACTGTAGGATCTCCAATGGCAATCATCATCTCATCACCTCACCGACAACATACATCGCTTTCGCTTTTTCGTCTCATTAAATTATAAGCCGAACATGGTTTTGTTTTTGTCTGTTCCCTTTTATGAGGGAATTAATATTATATATATGAGGGAATTAATCGAAATGTCACATGATTATACCTTGTTGCTTCATTAATTCCCTCATATATATTAATTATTCAACTTTCGTTAGCTTCCTTTCCCTTTCCTCATCAACCAACCTTTATTTATTTATTTTCTAATGACGGTTCTTACACTAACACAACAAACTAGGAACTGATAATTAAATAAAATAAAAGTCAACATGACATGCACTCAATTTCTTGGCAAAGATGGTACAGTTTTCAGCGGGACCAATAAGAGATATTTGGTGCGGGTCCGAATCCTCTCCGGTACTACATTTATGATTCCATATCCTCTGAGTCTGAGGTAATATTTTAGTTTAGATCTGGATCGTCTGATACACAACTCCTTTAATATCTGTGTCAAAGTAGTCGGGCAATTCAAATCTAAATTCTAATTTTATATTACCTCAAGTGATATGAATTTTATGCTTATATAGAGTTTTTTTTTCCGTGAATCTCATGGTTTAGCGTGAATTTTGTAGCACCAATTACGGTTAGATGTGTGTTGTTGCATGAATGATTATAGGCAAAGAGCCACGGAAAACAAAAAGGTTCTATTTCTTGTGTTTGTGTACAACATCCCAAAACTACATTTTTTTTGTTTTGTTTTTTTTAAGGGAGAATCAGAAGCTGTACTGAGGTGGGGAGGTAATGCACTAATGCTCAATTATATTCCCAAAGTATAATTTTAGTGGGACTTACGGTAATGCAATTATAGTTTGCTTCCAAAAGCAACGGCAATAAGACCCCAGAACTTTCTTTTCTTTTCATTAAAACAACAAGACATAGTTTATCTATTAAAAAAAAAAAAGGAGATGATTTTCACTATCAAAACATAAACTAATGAAGTCCGATTGTAGCGAGTCCGGCGTTTCTAAGACTCGAGCACAAAACCAGCTGCGGGTGGAGAGCCTTTCTGGTCTAAGTTTGATGATGTAGATTTCAACAATACTACTTTCGTAATTAATAATGTTTGTTTTCTGGTACAAATTAAACATTTTCGTACCCGGAAGGCAGAGCTTTAATTTAAGGTTGTTTATAAAGCCTGTCATAATTCAAGTTGACCCCACGAGATCTCACAACATAAATTAAAACCCATAAAAGAACCCTGCCAAAGCACAAAATATAACGACCACTACAGTACTACACTAACCAAATTACCACTGTTCTCAGTTCTCATAGGAAGTTACAGATTTATTTGGTTTTGTTGACGTACTGGGTTCTTTTCTCTTTCATTGTGTATTTGTTGCAGCAAATATATCATTTGGAATCGAAATTTGAAAGAAATACAATTAGTACAAGTTGATGGAGATATAACTCCTGTAATAAACACAATATATCATTTGGAGTGTATTAACTGCCATAGCTGCCATTATCTCTACAACGTCATTATGCCTCTTATTTTAGCTACTACTGTGCCTCAAGCCTCGCTTTGCTGGATTCGGATCACCCCAGGTAACTGATTGAAGCAAATTACAAGCGGACGGACCAAATTAGTTCTTTTAAATTGGCGCGAATTCAAAAACAGAACCCCTATACTTCGGCCCTGCTGGATTAATCTGGGCAATCCGTTTGTCATTTGCTTGAGTTAGGTACCTGGGACTGGGAGGATACGTATTCTGCTTTGTTTGGGTATTATGAAGATTACATGTGAGCTGACAGAAAAATAACAATTACAGAAACAATAAGCATCTGTGCAAAATTTTACTTCTCCAAGTATGTTCAATACATGTATTTACAGCATGCGGTGTGTGTAGCTCTTCCCAGTTAGGACTGACATTAGTGCTGTCAAAACAAAAAAGAGGACTAATCAATAATCAAGAGGGAAGTGTAAATTTGGTGTTCAAGATTGCTAGTGTTGTCAAAATAATTTCTCCAGCAAACTATTTGCCAAAGGAAGGCAAAATCATATGAAAGTGGGGGGGGGGGGAGGTAATTAGTTAACAAAGAGAATCAACAACTGCTAATAGGGTAAGAAAAACAATGCATGATTGTAATTGTAAAACCTTTCTGATCTAAGTGAGATTAATTTCATCTGGGAAGTTTTCAAAAGATCAACCAATTTCACTCTTGTGAGTATGCAAATAGAAGTCACAATGAGTTGGCTGACTATCTGTCAAAAAAAGGAAGAATAAAAGGGTGGGACTACACTGGCTACTCCTATCCGATATTTGAACCTTAGCAGCAGTTTTACTGGTTTTTCTTAATTTTGCCTTGATATACTTTTATATCATTCTATGATGTGGCAATGTTTGTGAATTGAAACTGGCTTATGAAGTAATATATGCCTAAGGGCTTTCAGAAAAAAAAAAATGGTACTATTTCTAAATTATTTTCTTTATACTGTGCTCATCTTTCACTATCAATTTCCTCTCATGCTCATATTGTAAGTCCTTCATTATTATGAGAAATAATATCATCCATACGGCAATATCTACATGACTGTTTTCAAATTCCATCAATAAACCATATTAATTATAATATAATATATTCAGTCTAATAAAAAAAAATTCAGGTTTTTGTCCTTGAACTTTAGTTTAAAAAAAATGGCCGATGCACTTCCATTGAAACAAATTAATCCTTCAAACTTTTCCAAATTAACCATATTAGTCTTAAAATGATCAATTTAGTTCCCTTTTGAAAGTTAAAGGATTGATTTGGCTTTTTAGTTTGAAATCCCCTTTTTCAAGGAAAAAATAGTAAATAGTTTATTCATTATGATATGTTTTTCATATGTTTCAATATAATAAAATTCAACTGAAGATTCTATATCTAACATATATTAAAATATGTTATATAAAATTTGAAAAAATTGATCTTAATAAAAAAATAAAGAAGAATAGATAAAGATATAATCTGAGATTCGATTCAATCAATTTTTGAGTTTCATTTTTTAAAAAAATGAATAAATTGAAAAAAGAGAGATAAATATAGAACTCTCGACTATTTAATAATCAATGTATATAACTTTAGACGGTTGAAAATCAATAATTAATTAATAAAATTATTTATGACTAAAAAAACTCAAAAAAAAATAATTGATTTGAAAAAAAAAGTAGTTACAATTAGTTATATATAATTAATTTAATTAATTATCCATTAAATTAAAAGAAAAAGAGTCAGCCTCAACTTTCAATCAATCAATCAAATAATATGGACTCTATAGCTTATTTTTTTGATCCTTTAATTAAATTAAGCTTTTTTCTAATTTTTAATTTAGATTTATAAAATAAAATTCTCATAAAAAAAAGAAAAAAAAAAGAAAGACAATTATGCAAACTCCACAACCAATTATCGTGATTGCTATTATATTAATAGATTTAATAGGATTGTTTTTTTTACTATGGATTTTCTACAGAGATAGAAGAAAATGACAAAAACTTTGCTTCAGAAGAAGAGTTAGAAGAAGTAAAGGAGTCACAAATAGAAGATGGTTTCGATCGAATTGAATAGAATTCTATCGAATTCGAATTCATTTTTTTATTCCATATATCTTCTTACTTTATTTTACTTTATTTAAGAGAATTTTTTCCAATTGAGAGGAATTACTATATTATCAGATAAGGAGTAGAACTAGGGTGCTCTTAAGCTCACCAAAGTTTTGGTGAGCTTAACTCTAAAACTTATCAAATCGATTTCAAATGATGAATCCGAACCGTTGAAACCCGCCTACCTTACGTGTGATGCATCTACATGTGAAATTTTTAAACATTCGAATTAATTTAGTATAAAGTCAAACGGTCAAAAAACTTTCAAAAATGAATGCACTAAAATTAATTTATTAACCCTTTAATTTTGACCGCTTGACTTTATACTAAATTAATTCGAATGTTTAAAAATTTCATATGTAGATGCATCACACGTAAGGTAGGCAGATTTCAACAGTTCGGATTCGTCATTTGAAATCAATTTTATGAGTTTTAGAGTTAAGCTCACCAAAACTTTGGTGAACTTAAGAGCACCCTAGTTCTACTCATCAGATAAGATCTATTAGATAAATTAAGATCTATCTAATAAAATGTGTGGGATTATAAAAATAAAAAAAATAATAATAAACATATAAAAAATCTATCATTTTTATAATCGACCTTTAATAAATCCTTTATATATATATGGAATATGGAATAAAAACATATTATTAAATAATGATAATGACTTCTTATCAAACAAAAAATGTAACTAACAAACCATCTAACCAGAGGTTTTTATGTTATTTAAACTTATGTTTTTAATTGAATAATTTTTATGAAAAAAGGACCTTTATTGATTTTTTTTGTATTTGATTGATTCTTAACATTGAGACGAAATAGATGGCAAAATCATAATTGTCACAATTAGCTATCTTTATCCTAATCTCCCATTTATTCGACAAAGGGTGTACTTATATATCATAATGAATATATAGCTTGCCAATAGAAGTTTTACTAGGTTTGTTTTTATTCTAACAAAGTTTTTTGGGTTTTTTTTTTGGAAGCAGCTAATTGTCCCCGGCTCTCAGTCCTCCGAAAATCTCCAGACTTTTTACACTAATTCTATAAACAAGTTCATTAAATCCGGTAATACTATGAAAACAATCATATAAACAAGTTCAATGGATGTTATGTAGATGAAACCGCGTGATTCCAAATAAAAACGCGTGAAAGCTGTTAAAAACGCGTGGTCAACGAACAAAGTACAATTGAAGTACAATCGGCAGTTAAACTCGGGACCACCTTCTGTGAACATACACATATTATCCTATTAACATATAAATATTATCCTATGAACATACATATATTATTCTGTGAACATACACATATTATTCTATGAACATAAATATTGTACTTGAAATTATGACAGTTGAAAGCGCGTCGTTGCCGGTTATGGCAGTTGAAAGCGTGTGGCCAAAAAAGTACTTTGAAAGCGCGTCGGAACTAAGTTAAAAAGGAAATGATTTTATACGCGGAGATTTTCGGAGGACTGTAGCCCGGAGGACGTTACCTTTTCTTTTCTTTTTTTAACCTCAAAAGTTCAAGTGCCAATTCACTGCAAATGGAAGTTCAGGGTCAGGGACTAAATTGATTGTTTTGAAAAAAATTGGGCAAAACCTGAATTTCACAATTTTTGAAAAAACATGCTTACCTTGGACCAAGCAACCCTTCGGTATTGTTTAGCAATTTGTTGCACTATTCTTCGGTGTCTTTGTATCCAATTGTCTCCTAGCAAGTCTTTGCTTCTGATCTAGAAAAGTTTTCAAACAACAAAAATAAATAAATATAATCATAAGTTGTTTTAAAAAATCGAAGAACAACCTTAATAACATTTGACATTTAACTCAATCAAGCACCTGATATAAGCAAAAGAATTGAGAGGTCATTTTAAAACTCATCTTCTTATTTGGATCAATAAAAATAAACGGAAAACAAATGGGACATATACCTCTGAACAGATCTGACCATGTAGCAAATATTGTTCATGAGGAAAAGAGACGTCAGAGCCTGATCCTTGTATTGTTTTCATTTTGCATCTAAATTGGTTTGAAGGGCTTGCATTATTCGCATGGTCACTGTAGCCAATTGTGAATGCGACTCATCTCCACTGGTTCCAAATTCTTAGAATAGTTGGGGGGGTTCGATCCCCTAAATTTGAGTTTAGATCCGGATCATCCGATCAGAATCTTGGCCAATCTGCCTCAAGGGGGAATGCACATAGCCACTTTAATATTCGTGCCAAAGGAGATTGGACGGTCTGGATCTAAACTCAAAATTTGAGTTAATTTAGGGGATCTGAATTCAAGTGGGTGCATGGGTGCATGTTCCACAAAAAAAGGCTAAGAAATGAATTGGCAAATATTTCTCACACATTATAAGGTAACTTTACTAATCATACATCTATTCTATTATGAAAACAAATTGCAAAATTATCCCTTTACACATTTCACATGAAAGTGCACTTACTCAAAGAGAAACTTGACATAGTTTATGACGCAGCTAGTCAAGGGACGAACAGTGCCATCAGTGACAGTGGTCTTCGTGGCGTCTTCCTCTACAGCATCAACAAAATTCAAATTCCACTTTGTGTTCTAATGTGCATATACTCTTTGGTAACTACACTTTGAGGAAAATAGTAAATGATATTCACATTCCATTTTGTGTTCTGCTTACATACCTGTTCAAGAAAACTGGGAGAACCGTTGGGCAAGCGATTCGTAGTAGACCACACAACTTTTTTGTTCTTCTTTAGAGTCACAGTGAGAAAATAAGTTGCAAGCAGAATTATTACATGACCAATAAATATAATAATAACAGCTTATATGTCAACAACTATGTATGGTTATACATGTGTGAAGTTTAGCAGTAGCATTGTGAAACATTTTGGATGTGGTGATGATTTAGTTAGTCCTACGCGGGTTGTTGATTTTTCCGGCTTGACAGGTGCTAATTTGTGTTTTGGCTGTGCTGACTGTACCAGTACCTGTGCTGGTACTGGTGCTTATTTTCCCTGTTTTGAGGTTGTGCTGATTTTGACGGTACCTATACTGGTACCAGCCCTGTTATGGGTTTCTTGTACTGGTTGTGTAATGGTAACAACTTGCTTGCTGCTTGTTGTGCTGGCTGTACTTTTGTACTCACAGTGCAGCCCTTTTTTGTTCTCCCTTTTTCCCCTTCTCTGTGATGATCAACAACAGGAGAAAGAGTAAATATAGTGAATTTGAAATGGACTGCCGACTAATAGAAACTGAAACTGCACAGAAATGAAATACAACAGAATTAGAGGCACTGTACCACCACTGGTCGGACTTTTTGTGTTTTAGCTGTGATGACTGTACTGGTATCTGTGCTGGTACTGGTGCTTATTTTCCATGTTATGGGGTTTTTCTGTTGTTTCTGGCACCTACACTGGAACCAATCCTGTTGTGGTTTTCTTGTGCTGGTACCACCTTTCCTGCTGCTTCTTGTGCTGGATGTACCTTTGTGCTGACAGTGCAGCCCTTTTTGTTCTCCCCTTTCTCCCTTAGCTGTGATCATCAACAACAGGAGGAAGACAGCCAACTGTCTTGTGGTCTTCAGGGTCATTGTTTTAATCGGAAGAGAAAAGTATAACAGGAACAGTGAGGCTATGGTAACATGTGTAGCACCGAATGATCCGTACTATGGATTAGTATCTTCATTTTCAAAGTCTAAATAATCGACTGAACCGTTGAACATGACATCTTTATGAAAATGTACTTGTTGATCAAGAACATGACATCTTTATGAAAATGTACTTGTTGATCAAATTTTATATTTTTTGTACAATTTTTTTACTATATATTTTGATAGGCAAAAAATCACTTAATCTAAAAATTCTAAGCCATTCAAAAGTAGTTATTTTGTACCTATATAAAAAACACTAAAGGAGATGTGAAATTTAATCTACAAGTACATTTTCATATGGAGATCATGTTGAACAGTTGATATCGAAGTTTTGCACTTTCAAATGAAGATATCGATCCATACTACAGACCAATTCACCATATGCATAGTAACATAGCCCCACTCCAACAGGGGTACAGTTTAGCAGGGGGAGGCGAAGGATTAAGGTGAGGGGAAACTTAATTAAGTATTACCTGAACCTTTTACTGAACTTGTAACCATCAGATGGGAACTGAAAATTAGTCAGGGTCTCAGCTGGTACACCAAGAATAAATTGGGTCACATTAGCGACTGGAAGAGGTACGAATTGGAATTGTTCATCATGGAATCAAAATGTAGGCAACCGGAAGGAATAATCAATTCTACTTGCTATTAACTTTGCTGATAAATTATCTATTTTGACCAACTATCGATTTCAATGGATGAGTCGATTTTTCTGTCAATCTGTGCAATAGGTGGGAAAATTTTCTACGGGGTAAGCATATCATACCAGCGAGAGGAAGCGTAGAAGAGGCGGACTAGGGTCAACCACGGCGGAGGTTGAAACTACTTTCGACAATAGATGAAGGGGAAGTTCACCGAACCGCAAGGGAATAGGGGAAAATACCCACCGCAATAGAAGAGGGGCAGACGCGGAGGGCGGGCAGAGGAACACGTAGCGGGGACAAAAACACGTGACGACCGGGAGTGAGCGCGGGCAACCTTCTTAGCGACACGCGGCAGTCTAGACGCAGTTCTCGCTAAAATCGCACGAGGGGCAGTAGCTGAGCGTTTCGTTTTGGTGAAGATGACGAATGAAAACGTAAGCGGAAAATAATCTGAGCTGTTGAAAACACATCAGATGGCAATTAGATGGCTTGACACTGTTCATTGCTGATGTCACACCTCATTGAAAATTAATGTTGAAAATTAAGGTATCAATTAAGGTAGTATAATAAGTTAATAACCAGGTAAAGTCCCTTTTTTAAAACTTGTGAAATTCAAATTAATGATTCATACCTCCAACTTGGGGTAATGGAAGACGAAAAAAATCAATGAGTAAACAAAAAAATAGGACGAAGGAAAAAAAAAGAAAAAAAAGAAAAAAAAAATCATCATCCATTCACGGTTCATTCCATCATCTTGATTTTGTACCATTTCTTTCTTCTTTTTTCCTCTTTTTTTGGTTGAAAGCAAATCTTTAAATAACATTGGCTCATAATACAGGAAAGTCATCAGCTTCTGGTTCTAAAAAATGTGATCAAACCAAAAAAAAACTGGATATATACCCTCTTCTACAACAACACTAAATTAAGGCCATAGTTATTTTCAGCAAAGCATTTGCTAATACATTTGGTAGAAATAAAACTCTTCTCAAAGAACCTCAAACAAAGAGCCAAAGAGATTTGACAATTATAATATCCTTCAAGGGAGCTTCCGATCCGAACTGTGCTTTGCTTTTGACAAGTATTCACATCACATTATCTGCTTTGTATGCAAACCAGAAAATGAAAAGTGTTAAGACTCGCTGATAGAGAGAGGACACACTAAGACTCTTTGTTAAATACCATCCTAACTGTATTAACATGTGCAACAAGGAAGCAAACACTGAACATGTACCAGATTACACCATACCAAGCGACCAAACTTTTGGTACTCCATAAATTTATAATGAATTTTAATACCAAAGACAATAAATGGGTAAATTTCTGACTTCTTGAAATTTAGATTTGAGGGGTATACTGAAATTCCTCCCTATTTTAACTTATGGAGTTACGTGCATAGGTCTCAATAATATAAATAAGGTTCTGACAATCAGTTATAGGTCCATCAAAGTGCAGCATGGCCTATGTTATACCAGCAAGCAATTTAATACAGGGAGTAGGGACCCACTACCTTCAACTTGACGATCAAAATCTAATGGATAACTTTCTAGCTACAGGAAGTTTTTAATCGGGAAGAATCAGACGGCTGAAGAACTCGACTATTTGGAAGTTTGAGTCCAAGTAGAAAAATCCAATCACAGGCGCATCTCTTGTGAACTGCACATAACCAAAGACATTTGCAGAGTAGAATTTAATAAAATCTGCATGAGTAATATTAAGAAGAAGGAAATAAAATAATTCACCTTGCCATCTAAAATCAAGAGTTCGCCGTCAACCCATTGCGGGCTCTTCAACCCAATATCTGCACCTGAAATGCGGCCCTGCCCCTTATACCGAGCTACCTAGGAAAGATAACACGAAATTTATCTTTGTGATGTTCAAGTTTTATTTTTATTAGAATCAGGAAAAAAAGAGATTGATTTGAAGCATACCACTCCAAGTTCTTTAGGGATGAGCCCCTTGTGCGGAAGCTGGTGTCCTTTCCCAATTTTTACACGAAACATGACCTTTAAATTTTCAAATAAAAAAAAGAGGGGGCAGCAGAATGAAAATAGGGATCAATATTTATTCAAATAAGTTAAAAAAACTTCCTGGAATTAGCGCATTTTTGTTTGGTTTTATCCTATTGATTGAAAATTATTCAATACATGAAAATAAATTCCTAGTATTAGAGCAAACTCTTTTTTTATTTCTTTTTTGTCCCCTCAGTTCGATATGTGATTCTAACCTGGCCAGCAGGGCCAAGGTGGTCCCCAGTTAATCTGATGCCCTCCACATATTCATAGAACTCCAAATCCCTTTCTTTAGTACCACTGACATCATCCTCCTTCCACTGCCCAAACTTGCGTTGTAAACAAATGATTTCAGAACTCCCGCCAGATAAAGCAATATATAATCCTGTGAATTGTGGTACATCCAAAACATTAGTCCAATTTCGTAACTACAGTATTATAAATATAGTAACAATAATAAATAAATTAATAAAAAGGAAAATTCAGGTCTTGGTGCTTAAAATCTCTTTAAAGAACCAAATTAGTCCCTCAACATTTCATTTGCACCATTCCCCAAAAAAAAAAAAAAATTGATCTGAACTTCAAGTTGCGCCAAATCAGTCCTTGTTAAATTAATTTAGTCCTAAAAGGAAAATTCATGTTTTGGTGCTTAAACTCTCTAAAAAGAATCAGATTAGTCCCTGAATTTTCATTTGCACCAAATTCATCCTTTGATTTATCCCAAAAAAAAAAAAAACCAACTTGATCTGAACTTATATTTGCGCCAAATCAGTCCTTTTCTTAAATTAACCAAGTTAGTCCTATTCTTTTCTCCAAAAAAGCTTATTCAGATATTTTTAAAAATAAGTTCAAGGACCAATTTAGATCTTGTTAGAAAGTTCAACAACTGATTTAGTGCAAATGTAAGTTACACGAACTATGCCCTTTTTCCAAAATTCAAGGACCAACTTGATATTATTCCAAAAGTTCCAACGGTAATTGTTGCAAATTAAATTTGACAGACCAAATCAGTTTTTTGGAAATTGATCAAGTACAAAAAAAATCTTGATCCTGTGAACAGAAGTTGTTTACAAACATTATTCTCCAATTCACTTTTACAGCTCATTTAAAAATGGCATATAATAGAATAACAATAATAAATATATAAATAATGAATTACCGCTTAGAGGATCTGATGTCGTAGGTGCCATGATGCGCCGAAAATTAGTAGCTCCAGGCAGCAATTGATGAGATCTCTTGTTCCTTAAAAGCTTTCCATCAGGTATTATAATCTACATATCACATTACAAAAAGATAAAATTTGGCGAAACTGAAACAGAAAAATGTTTATTTAATCACTAAGACTGAAATTAAAAGGCAGACTTGGGTATACTTATTCTACTTGTGTTCAACTTTGGATCAATTTCTGCAATTAAGGAGAAATACCATAAAAGCCTCAGTAAAAGTATTTTCTCGACAAACAGTATAAAAAAATTTGAAATCCTTCAGTAGAACCAAATAAAAATCTGTAGCTTTCAATAACCACAGGATATATAATAAAATAAAATAATATAGAAAAATGTACCGACCTTAACAGATTGACCCTTTTTCATGCTACCTAACTTCACAAGATCTGCCAACACAAGATCAGCCCCCTGCTGGAGGGACATCACAGGCGCTTTTTTCTTCTTTAATTGCTGGGTCCCGCTATCCTCCTTTGGTTTCTCATCATTGTCTATGTGCAATGTAAATGAGAACCGGTCTTTTCTCTCCAACCTAGCAGGTATATGAACTAATGAATCAGCCACCTTCTCATTTTCACTTCTCAAACTTTTGGAACTGTAGGCTATCTCCTCTTCTACATCAGCTCCAGTTTCTCCATCAATTCCGATTTCTTCGTCAGATAAATTCTCTATATCAGAAATTTCAAATTCGCCATCATCATTTTCTTCATCGTCATTTTCATCACCTTCATCTTCTTCTTCATCATCATCCTCATCTAAAATTTGACCAATAAATATTTTTGCTATATGGTCTCCCTTGATTTTTCCCGAGGAAGTTATGAAAATTGTCAACTTGAAACGGGGTAAAGTGTCGTCTTGTGGTAAGTTGAGAATACTGGGGCTGTCTGAGCTGTCTTTCTCTTCTTCATCTATATTTGGGTCTTCAATGCCAGGCCCTTGGCCAAATAAGCTGTCTGACAAGAGTCTTTCACTAATAGTGGCTTTTTGAACCAAATTGTCAAATTCACTGGATTTTGTGTTCCCTGGCTTTATATATACAGCCTGAAAAGCAGTTTCTCATTATTAGCATACAGAAACAGGGAGTATGAGGAACTGCACTGAGCCCACTATAACAAAACTAGGGTTTTGTGATTTCAGAAAAAAGATGTATACAGTAACTCCGCTTAGCTGAAGATAAAAAGGCATGTGAATGCAACATAATAATCCTATTATTTATTTATTGACCACTTCTTATTGATGGGACTTAATTTTGTGAATTAGTACGTTGAAAGATATTATGATTAATTACTGCATACATGTACCATTGTATCCTTCTATGATAGTTAATCTTTATTTTTCCAAAATTGGGCCGATCTGTTCATTATGAACCTAGTATTAACAAATACACGAAACAATTTACTAAAAATATTGTAGCATGCCTCAACAACAGTACAACACATAAATGTTCTTTTTGGTGGAATTTTGTGGGATTAAGGTTTTACGTGATTATATTATATGGACCTCTTGATTAAAAAAAAATTTAATTTGATTATACAAAAAAAATTAAAAATACTGTGACTAGATGCCAGTATTCTGTACACTCAACATTGGCATTTGGAAATTGGATACAGGTTACTAGACAAATCAAGTTATATTTGGATTACTTTGGACATTATGATGTACTGAGGAAGATCATTGTGAACAAAAGTATAAGACTGGGCATATTATATAAATAATAGTTGAGTGACAAACTTGTTTATTGGGTAGAAATTACATTTAAATTAATTTGCTTGATCTCAGTTTACATTGTGATGCCACTAAATTTATCGCTCCACCTCTGAACTAGTATCAAATATGAAGAAGGTACATGAGAATGTTTGACAGTGATCTGGAACTCCACAAAATGGTAGTGTTCTAGACACTAGTGGTTTCAAGATCTGTTAAGTATTCCCTTTTATACCGACTTCTCTTTTTCTCAATAATTAAACAGAGATGAGAAAGAGAACTTGTTTATACCTGTTGTTTTAACTCCCCATTTGTCTTTACGAAATAAACTTCAAAGAGAGGAACACCAGGACTGCCCGAAGTTAATTGTCTGCATGAGAATATGGCAATATTGACTATAAAAGTTAAAACAATAATAGCAACAATACATCCCTAGTTAATTAGCAAAACAACTGAAAATGCAATAAGATGTACCTTGAACTATAACTTTTGGCTACATATCTCCCATACTCGCCAGTTATACGCACTATTAGTCCATAGGGATCGAACGTATTTTCTGACAAGCCAGCCCACCAACCAATCTGTGCAATTTTTAATCAAGCGAGTTCAATATGAATCTGAAAATAAAACAAGAACCACAGTAAATTATTCAAAATTTACTGACCAGTCCTGCACCGGCATGATCCCGGATGTCAGCGGCATCAGCATAGCGTTCTTCTACAATGGCCCTCTGTAGAGATTTAAAAAAAAATTAATAAACATGTGGTCAATTATGTAAAGACAGTATATGGAGAGGTCTTCATTGCATATATGAACTTACATTGAGGTCAGAAATGGCTCTTCCCACAAAATCATACTTCCTTGCAATAGAAATTGCCTGTTTTAATCTTTCAGCACTGTTGAAATCCTCTATAGCAACTGCAGATTTTAATTGTAACTGCATTAACAAAAACCAAACAGAGATTAATTACCAAAAGTGGCTGATTTGGGCCTAATTAGTTCTTTACAGCTGAATTTTGAGACAGAGAGAGAGAGGGAGGTTAATGAGGTAACTAATGGTATAACCTTTAAAGCTTGTAATAGCCTCTCATTTTCTTCGGTTTCGCCAATATGTTGCTTCCACCTTCCCCAACTCCATTCATGTTCCTCTTTCTTTTCTTCTCTTTCTGGAAACACCTTATTCTCTTCAGATTTCAAATTCCCTTTCGATTTTTTCAATTTCAATTCATCTCCCGATAGCTCTTTTAGATCTTCTTCCACCTCCTTACAGGGAGAATCCCAGTAAGAGCTCAAGTATTCCTTACACCTCTTAACGGCGCTCTGGACAGCATCCTGCAACAGCAAATTCCACCTAATACCACCGGATTCTCCACTCGGATTATACTTTTTGCATCGACAACAAGGAGTGGAACTGAAGTAATGATGGTTGTGATGATAATGATGCTTTTTGAGAGGATGCACGGAGGGGCGGAGGGAGTTAGAGAAGAAAGCGCTAGTGCGAGAGGTGAATTTAGGGTTAGAATTTGGGTTAGAATTGGAGCTTGAAGGAGAAAGAGAGATGCGAGTGGTGGGGATGGAAGCCATGGCTGTGGAGAAAGAGAAAGAGAAAGAGAATTGAGAGATGATGAGAGCTGATTATGTGTTTTGTGGATTAGGTTGAGGAATCAGTAGGACTGGACAGGATAAGACCCTGCATTTCGAGTGAACTTCTCCAGTACATTCTCTTCTCCAGTTTTATGTCCGCTAGCGATAGGTATTCGGGCCTCCAGTACTTTTTCTTGTCCAGTTTTATGTACGCTAGATATTCAGGGTAAATATTTAACAGAGTAGTTTTGGCTTTACGCAGCTCACATTCTATAAATATATTACAGCACTACTATGGTCAATGTGCTGCGTGAAGCTGAAACTGCTTCTCTGTTAAAATCTGTACCCGATATTCAGCCATGGAGCTTCCGAGTTCCGACCTTGAATTCGTGATCACAGAAGGTAACAGAATATTTTTATTTCTCTTTAGATTCGGACCTTCCCATCAAAATCTACACGAATATTAAAGAAACTTGTGTATTTCATTTTGAGCCAAATTGGCCTAGATTCTGATCTGACGGTCCGCATCTAAGAAAAATATTTTGTTATCTTAGAATATGTATATGGGTGTTCATCGGGTTTTAAATCGAGCGGAGAGAGTTGAGATTAAACGGCTCGGTTTTCATGTTAAATGAATTGGTTCGGTTTGTATTTTGAAGTCGGTTTAATAGTTCGTTTCGATTCGGTTTAGAAACTATAAAACTATTTAGACTGAACTGACCGACATTTATAAACATGTCTCCCGGCCAAACCAAATATTAAAAAAAAAAAAAATAATTCAACACAATGTTTATTGTTTGATTTGGTTTAAACCAGTTAGATTGAACCAAATATTTTTTTAAATCCATCTTAAAAACAATTTAAAAAATTAACAAGAAATATTTATTTTTATAATTAATCTTCTTATTGTGGTTCAACCGAATAAACTGAAATATAATTTGTTTGTTCAATTTGGTTTTAATTTGATTAATAAATTTATTTTAATCGGTTTAGTAGTATTTTTGTAAATCATTTTTTTTTCAAATTATCTATTGTATTTCAATTTTAATTAAAACGAACCAATGAACAACCCAACTCTGGATATGGATTTTCCGACCTTCACATGCCAAGTTGAGGGCAAGTGAAATTCATATTCTAAGATGACACAATATTTTTGTTTAAATTTGAACCGTCTGATTAGATCCACACGAACATTAACGAAACCTTATGTTTCATATTGGACTGGATTAGTCCGAATTATGGTCAGACGATTTTGATCTTATCATAAATATTCTGTTACCTCTCATAGAAAATGGATTCGCGTACGGTTGCATCCGAACTTATATTACAAATTTTAAAGCTGTCTACTTATAATTAAAGTGTAATCTTTAAAAAAAAAATTACGATTGTATTTGATCGGACGGTCTCAATTCGATTTGATTATAAATCGTGGAGTGCCTAACTGAAAGATAAAAATCCGATATCCTCTAAATACTACTATGATGCTATGAATGACGAATTTTTGTTACAAATTAGGAAAGGAGGATTACTGTTTAAGGAAAGATATGATCGCTTGAGTTTTGGTATAATTGAGAGCAATTGCTCCCCCTTTCAAACTCATTTCCATAAATGCAAAGAAAATCAGAAAATCAAATTTCACTGACAGATTTGCACTGTCAGATTTTGCGGCTGAACCAGTTAAGGTTGCTGGTTAGTACCAGCTGCTAACCAACTAAGTACTGATCTGATATTTGGTTTTTTTTCCCCAACTTATTCTATAGTGTCTTTGTGTGTGTGTGTGTGCGTGTGTGTGAGTAACAAATTACTGATCTGATATTTGGTTTTTTTCTCCAATTAACTTATTCTATAGTGTCTTTGTGTGTGTGTTGGTGTGTGTGTGTGTGTCAGTAACAAATTAATTAGCATCACCAAATTAATCTCATGTCCTAATGCAAATATATTCAAGTCCTAAAAGGTCCATGTTGATACAAGGTAAAAGCTCTTAGTATCTAAATAGCTTCTATAAAGTTGTTATATATATGCAAGCAGTGGTGCCTTAGCTGAAAAATGACATCAGAACACCAATTAATTTATAGTTGAAAAATGCATGGAACAAATACTAACAATTTTTTTGCAAATGTACCCTTTTAAGATACTGGAGAAAAGGAAATCAGTCAATGTGTGATTTTTTCAGAGCCATAAATCAGAGAGAGAGAAAACCGAAGGACAACACACTTCATTTTACATAGTCCCTCTGTACATAATCAAATGAAATTAGAGAGAGAGAGAGAGAAAGAGACTAACAGACCAACCCTCTGAATTTATATCACCTGGTCTTCTAATCAACTTTGTGCTATTATGTCCTCTCTTATTATATTCATTATTCATTATTTCACTTTTTTGCCACATAAAACCTGATTTTTTTTTGGTGTGTAGCTTTTTACAATAATAAAATTCTAACAATAAAACTCGAAACATAGAATACTTAGATTGTGATTGAATTGTAGATTCTATTCTATCATGCAATTATGGAGATTGTATAAAAATAGTAATAGAGGTGGGAATTTTTTTTTTTTTTTTTAAAGATCTTGCTTTTCTTTTAAAACTAATGGAATCTTTTTTTAATAAATAAAAACTAATATTTGATAAGACCATGATCAACTCTAATTCCTGCCTAACCTTCACGCACTTCTTTTATTGTTATTGGACCGAATGAATATTTATAAGAATTTAAGTGCATGTATTTTTATATACATAATTACTAATCGAGTCTAAGATTCACCACTAGCTGTCGTGTAAGTTTGAACAATTGATAATATGACAATTATTTGAAGTTCGTGTATTTTTAATGACATATACGATTGTGAATTCCTCTATTTTATTAAGCAAATATATGATTGTGAATTTCACACTAAATTCTTGTAAACACATAAATTAGTCATGAGATCACATAATTAGTATTGTTTTTTTCATATTTAAAATGTGACGGTCTATTACTATTTGTATGACTTGTAACTTTGTAAATAAATACATACGATATAATTACTAAGAATTTCAAATCTTGATATATAAGTCTATTGATAAAAAAATTATGGCACCCGGCTAATATAAAATATATATTGAAATTTGAAGAACTAATTAATTAAATTAATGAGCGGTCCTATTATTTGCTATGCAGAATGATTATTATTGAGATAGTAGAGAACATCAATTGCATCTAATGCATGTAATCCATTAAATTAATTATTACTTTTGCTTTTACAAGGCTCAATTAGAAATCTGGTCAGAACCATAGATTAAAAAAAAATAGCATGCAAGAAATTACAAGAAATGAAAAGAAGAAGAAAAAAGAACTCAAATTAAGTGCACCTAGCTCATTCAATAAAATATATAAATCTTCTTTCATTTGAATGAGATTGAGAAAATGCATTTCAGTTAGAAAATTTGAAATATACATACTACAGAGGAAGTTGATCTGCCTTTATATTAAACAACTTAATTTTGAGAAAGTTCAATTCTCGTTATACATTATCTCGTTCGAACCATAAATAATCAAGAAAAATAAAAGAACAAATAAATAAAGAAGTCGGATTAAGCAACAATTTACATAAAAGAAACAAAAAGAGTTGTCTTGACAGAGGTTCTAACGGCAAATTTATGGCGGCAGCCTCAACCTTGGCCTTCTTCTTTAAATTCCGCTTGTAAGAGCCTGCAATTGTTAATGTCATTGCTGGATACGATCGACTCGGTGAAGGGGCTTAATTAGTAAACCTTTCTTTGTTCTTTTTAATTAGGAGCTAGAGTGTCAGACTATGACTAAAAGAATAGGGAGAGGTTTATTTTCTTAAAAAAAAGAGGCAATTATAGACAAGGTTAATTTCGGGTAGGGTTTAGCTAGTGGGTCAGGTTAATTCTCTCGTATTGTTATGATCTAGATTTTGATTATAGGATAATTGTTTTCTAAGTTTTGTTCATATAATTGGATAATTTATTTATCATTTTGTTTCTTTAGTATTTTATTACTTATAGATCATTCAGGTTGAGGACTTAAAATTGTGGAACTCTATAAAGGAGTTAAAAAATACTCTAAAGTGCCCCTAGTCTTTGTAATTAACAAGGAACATTAATTATTAATGAAATATTAGCATTTGGATTAGATGATGATCATGTTCTGCAAATTATATGACAAAGAGTTATCAATCTAATCAAATGGATACCTGATAGAGATCAAGGGATTGGACGTGACCAAAATAAAATATTTAATTGGATTGTAGTTATGTCATTAATGCTTTATTTGTGTCTGAAATTCTAAGATATGATATGATTGTTTCTCTCAAATGAGAATGCGTATTCGTGGGTATTATCCAACATTGTCCGTAACTGACAGTCATACAAATTCTATCTTAGTATATATCTCGCATGTAGAGAGATAGTAATTATCAAGAATATCAATATCTCTCATGTAATGAGTGATGATATCATTGAGCTCCTTGATGAAATAATACTAGTATATGCACATATGATTAAGGAGTTAATCATAATTACTGAATTATTTCAGAATCAAGAAACGAGTGAATTTGTAAGAATGACACATTCCTATCTTAGATCTATTCATGATATCATGAGACATGGAATTGACACGAGGCAATTGTGGTCTTAGGGATCGTGATATAGCAGGTACTTATTATATGTGTCTTTTGAATAATTACAGTGCATATTGCTAGGTGTCGCTTATAATTTATGGAATCGAAAGGAGTTTTAGATTTTATTGTCAAATGACATAGATCCCACAGAGTCACGCCAATAAGAAATTGATTAGAAATGCTCCTTAATTTAGTTGACATGTATAACATGACAAATAAATTGACTTCTCAACAAAAACATGAGAAATATAATTATTTGAGATAATTATATATGATACTATAATTAATTAGATTAATTATATTTAATTAATTCAAATTTATAATATCATATTTACCCTTCTCAAAATTGCATATTTTCCACTCTAAATTTTATAATATCATATTTACCCTTCTCAATTTGAAAAAATCATAAATTTGTCCAACTTATTGACTTTTCTATTAAAACGAGTTTTAAAGTTATAAAGTGCCTATTTTATCATGTTATTAAAAAAAATATATGTAACATGTTTAAGATAAATATTTAGTCTTCTAATTAGTTGGTTTTGAAAAAAGATAGTTATTTTTCTTACTTGTGATGCACACACAAGAATATGCATAAATGTCTCTATATACGTCACAAGTAGAGAAACTAATCATTAATTGGTTCTTTAAAATCGATCAATTAAACATTTTTCTTGAACATGCTATATGTTTTTAGTTTTTTTTATGAATGACAAATGGGCACTCTAGAAATTTCAAATGAATTTTAATAAAAGAGTCAAAAAAATTAAGGAAACACTAGTATAGAAAACGCGACCATACACAATATATTATACACGGATGGAAAAAAAAAATTCAAGAAAAAATGTGTGTAAAACCAGGCATTCTAGGCTCGGCTCATATGCCCGAGTTTCGGCTAGGGTGATCAGTCATTGACTTCATCGTTTCCTATTATAATTTCCAAAATAAATTCAGATTATGCAACAAATATACATAGCTAACAAAACATTAAGAACTTTACATAAATTCAAATAATTTTTAGTGTGGCAATACTCATTTTCATATATATATATATATATATATATATGAGGAGGGATCGAATGACACTGTGCATTTTTAAAGTTCAAACGGTCGATCCAAACTGTTCAACTTGATGGATATGTTAAAATATGCTTGCAAATCAAATTTTACATTTTTCTGAATTTTTTTACTATTTATTAAGATGGGTACAAAAATTCAACGGTTTAAATATAGCGATTTTGTTAAATACTTAATAAATAGTAAAAAAATTCCAAAAAATGTAAAATTTGATCTGCAAGGACATTTTAACATATCCATCAAGTTGAACGGTTTGGATCGACCATTTGAACTTTAAAAACTTTGAAAATGCACAATGTTATCCGATGTCACCAAAAAAGGGTGTCATCCGATCCCTCCTCTATATCTCTCCTCCTTATTAAGGAGCTTAATGTCTAGATCCTGCAAGGGTCCTGATTTACTGTTTTTTTTTTTTCGGAATGATGCTCAGCCGTTGAATTTCTAGATCGCACATAGAAGAATTTTCCAAATTATGAGCTTCAACACTTAAGTATGCATTGGTCGCGCCGCATATGATCCCAGTGCCCGTAGACCGCGCACCGCACCCGTGGACCGCGCCTCTGAACCACGCATGGCACCTGCAGACCGAGCCTATGCACCGCGTACCCTTTTTCTTTTTTTTTATGCTGAAGGCGGGATTCGAACCCAGTTGGGTTCTGTTGGTACCAAAATTCTTACCACTACACTAGAGTTAACATGTGTTATCTTGTAGATAAATATAGTATTTAACTATTTTTCTCTACAAATTTGATTTAAATTATCTCTCCTCCTTATTAAGGAGCTTAATGTTTTCTACTACATAATTTGCTTTCGTTGCTGTGCACGGGCATGATTACTAGTATATATATATAGAGATGGGTTATGGTGCATTGCAATGCATGGAGGGGTTTGTGCATTGGACCATAAATCTAAAATTCAAAATCCAAATGGCCGATCCAAACCGTTCATCTTGTTCTCCGTATTAATATGTGCTTGGAGACCAAATTTTACATTTTTCTGAATTTTTTACTATTTATTAAGTATTTTACAAAATTGTTGATCCAACGGTAGCTACTGATTTTACTGTTTTGTTAAACCACCGTTGGATCAACAATTTTGTAAAATACTTAATAAATAGTAAAAAAATTCAGAAAAATGTAAAATTTGGTCTCCAAGCACATATTAATATGGAGAATAAGATGAACGGTTTGGATCGGTCATTTGGATTTTGAATTTTAGATTTATGGTCCAATGCACAAACCCCTCCATGCATTGCAATGCACCATAGCCCATCTATATATATATATTTTCCTTTTCAAACCTAACCCGGATTTGGGTGACTAATACAAATCAAACTCAAGATAAATCCGAACTTAAAAGATTAAGAGACCAATCGAGCCCTAGTTCACAAAATTTTTTTACTATTTATTAAGATGCCTACATGCGCATTTCCCGCAAAAAAAATATTAGAGACCAATCGAGCCCTAGTTCACCCATAGAACTTGACAAAATTTAAAATAAAATGCCAGATAGAATAAAAGAGAGAGGAATGATGAGACAATGCTAGTTACATATTTGTTCCATAACCTTATATGTATATTTGGTATCAGAAATCATGCAATTAAAAGAGCACCTTAAATTGAAGTATACAATCTTCCTTAGTGGGCCCCGACTCCCCATCATCGGATTCTGATGAAGAATCTGATGCATTCCCATCCCCATTTCCCTCTTTTAGTTTCTCCGAAGAGGCACCATCAGGGACTTTTGACCCATTCAAATCTCACATGCCAACTGCACCAGGTGTGCCAGCATCTTGTAACTTCTTTTTAATTGTGTCAAGAGCAGATGGAGAAATGAGAGAAGGTGCTTGCCTCAGAGCCACCTGTCAGTACAGCTGACACGCTAGTGACCAAAGGTTTTTGATTCTGCACTTCAGTTGGGGTATCATTTGTAGTCTCCATTTGTTGCTTTTTCAAAATCTCAGCCACCTCTGGGGAATCTTCCAGCTACTGACCTGAATGTTAAGCAAGAAACAACATTAACATACACTCCATGTCAACAAAATTAAAAAAAGGGCCCACAAAACAGTTTACCTTTTTTTTACTGGTACTTCTCTGAAAAAGTTATGTATTAAATTTGCCTTTAGTAAAACTTCACTCAACTAGGGTTTAAATTATACTATGATTTGCCAATATGATTACGTAGACACTCACAGAAGCCTGCTGGTATTTTAATTATATATATAATGAATGTGAAAATTGAATCTCACAAAAAATGAACATAGATGTAGTTCTTAGTAAGTATTAAATAATGGAAAATAAATCATCCATAAATAATTAAAGTGATAAATTGCTCCATCTATAAATTATTCTCAAACAAGAACAAAATTATCTATTTTAAGTTTGACTACAACTGACAACCCTAACTTAAATCAAAACAAGCCCAAATGCTTCTCTATTCGAAAAGAACAAAGAAATGAACCTTTTAAGGACTAAAACTAACAACATAGTACAAGAAAAGTTTTAAAAGCTAAACACGAAAAATCAGCTCTATGCGATGTCTCTTTTGCATCTCCTAATCTGTCAAATCTCATCCCGTAGATACCTTACCTTGACCACTCATTTGACTAGATGTTATTGCCTCAAGAGATACACCACCAATTATTTTCTCCCAGGCATCACTAGCGTCGCCTTTTAAAACCTTTCTCATTTTCTCAACCAAATCTTTTGCCTTTTCTAACTTAGACTCCTTCATCAACCCCTCTACTATGCACTTTACATCCTTAAATGGTAGTAAAATCTTCCTTGCCATGCCTTCTATACAAATCCATGATGCATCATCAAACTGTTCTTTCTCTATTAGATTCTTTACGAGCACAATGTATATGTCAGCATTTGGTGAAACCCCATCACTACCACTCCGCCTCTTTGCAACCTTCATTTTCTGAAACATTTTCACAGCTAAGTCCACCTTGTTTTCCTTGCAATACCCATGTATCAAGTTGTAAAACGTGCTAACACTTGGTTGGATACCCCGGGAACACATCACATCAAGCAACTCTTCGGCCTTAACACTCTCACCTATGTTGCAAAACCGTGCAATTCTACAATTAAAAGTGACCACATTCGGCTCCAGATTTCTATCCTCAATCTCTTTCAAAATCTCATCAAATAGCCCGTCTTCCCCTTTCTTCAAGCACCCACAAAGCACGGTGTTGTAGGAGATAATATTTGGTTCTGGTCGGTCATTCTCTCTGCTAGACATTTCGCCGAGCAGTTTGCGTGCATCTCCAATCTCCCCATTCTCACACAACCCACTGAGCAAAATAGTATGTGGAACCAGGCCCGGAGTGATATTAAACTTACTGGCAGCCTCCTCAAAAGTTGATTTAAGCTCACCATATCGACCACTGTGCATATAAGCTGAGAGTAGAGCCGAGAAAGAGAGGTCGGATCGCTTGAAGGGACTCGGGTGACAAAAAGCTTCCTTTGCTGCATCCGGCAACCCGGCAGAGGAATAAAGAGACAGGATCCGCGCCAGAAAACCCTCCGATTTGGGCGAATTCGGATCGGTTATAAACGGGTCGAGGACCCGCCTAATCAAATCGGGCCTGCGTGCACGAGAGAGCTTCCTGACCGTTAAGGAGAAAAGAGGGCGGGACGAGTAGAACCGGTGGATGTTTTTGGAAGAGAGAAAGAGTTCAGCAACCCGTTCCGGGTTGGATTCGGATCGGATTGATAATTGGAGCCGGTCGAGCGGGTGTTTGGTGTCAGTTGGAGGGGTTTGATCTATTTGATCCGGAGGAGGGAGGTGTTCGGATTCGGGTAAGGCGGAGAAGGGTCGGATTCGGAGGAGGATGGAGGGGAAAAAAGGGACCTTTCTATGGAGAATGGCAGCCATGGTCTGGAGAGAGAGAGAGAGAGAGAGAGAGAGAGAGAGAGAGCGAAGTGAGGTTTTGGTTTGGCTTTCGGAGCAGAGGAATAGTTGCTATGTGGCTGTCACTGGGTCCTAATCGACTACGCGGGTAAATATTTTAACAGATTGATTTTAGCATCATGCAGCGCACGAAACAACTGCAGCAGTAGCACCGTGTGTGTGTGTGTTTTTTGACGAATAGTAGCACCGTTTTGACTTTTGATTCTATAGTCCGTGTGCTGCATGAAAGCTAAAACTGCTCTGTTAAAACTTTTGCCCCGATTATGCCAAGGGTCGATTTAGGTTGCTCGGATTCCAGCTGACGTGTCCCTATAAATCTGTACTTTTGGACTATTTAATTATTGTATTTCTGGACCAAAATCCATCAGTCCTCAAATTGGGCCAGTTGTTAAAGGACCAGCTTCGAAGGCGGTAATGTACCTGAGGCTTTCACCTTGTAAGGTGGGATTAATTTGTGCCATGGAGTAAAAATTGAGGAATTTGAGTGACCCCAATAATAAGTTGGAATCCTGTAGCCTGTCCGATTTGGGGTCTCTCTAGAATTGAGAGGGCATGATACTAATAGGAATGGGATTAAATAATCAATCGCACATTAAGTGGTACAGGCATCACGTTATTTATAATTTAAATAAAAAAACGAAACAAATTACTTTTGTAAGAACAAGAGTTAAGAGTACAAATCAAGCTTAGTATGTAATGGATTAAACTAGCCATCAAATATATGCGATTGTTCAACCATCGTCAACATAATTCACAACTTCTATACATAACTTGGTATCAAATTTCGACAAACAAAAAAAAAGCTCAAATATTAGATAAAGGCCTAAACATAAAATAATCTTAGAAACAAAGACAACAAAAAGTAATACTTGAATGTTCAAAAGATGAGGAAAAAGCCAGTTGCCAGAGAACTAGGTTAGTACAATCTCCTGTATAACATCTATACCTCCAGCATAACTCTACTCAATTTCACTACAGGTAAAATTTGGTCTAAATTTTCTTTAATTCTTCACCTTCTTCTTGAATAATCACTAGATCCATACCCTCTCCTAGAGTCTCTATCTAATCTCTCACTCACCTTCCTGTCCCTCCTGTGATCTCTCTCTGATCTCTCTCTCTCCTCTGCATCCCTCCTGTAATCTCTCCTATAGTCTCTATCTGATCTTTCTTTCTCCTTTGAATCCTTCCTATGGTCTCTTTCTGATCTCTCCCTCTCAGGAGAATCTCTCCTATGATCTCTATCCGGTTTCTCCTTAGAATCTCTCTCCAGTTTCTCCATCTTCAAATCACCTAACACATTCTTTATCTTTCGTGCCATGTCTTCGACGTACCGGCGCCAGAGGGATTCAGAATCTTTGCTAGATAATTTGGAGTACCTCACATCAGACTGAAGAAGCTTCTTTGCTTCACTCCAAGAGGTGAAAACAGTTTTCCCTTCAGCAGTTACTTTGCTCGCTGCTTCAGCAGTTATCACCTCCGACAAAAGTTGACGAAAATCGTGCAATTGTTTCTGCATAATGCAACATCAATCATTTTTTTTTCTATGAAAGTAGTCTCAATGGACTAGATAAGGGGGTATGATCTTATATTTAGCAAGTTGAGTAATCTTACATTGTAAAGGCTGGTTGCATGCTCACGGAATAACATTTCGGCATCACTTTGAGCTAAATCAGGATTTGTTGCACGGCCTTGTGGATCCTTCTCTAATTTAGCCTTTGCATCTGACCATGAAATCTATTATCAAAATTAGAACAAGATTAGTTTCAGTTCTTAATTTTTCTTATCCGGGATTAAATCAGTTGACATGAATTCACCTTAGGGTCTTTTATCTTCTCAACAAGGAGAGCTTGATAAAAAGCTACAGCCTCCTTCCTACGAATCTTTAGTCTAACTCTCTCCATCTCTTGCTCCTCCCTCTCCTTTCTTTTTCTTGTCTCACGTTCTCTCTCTCTTAATTTCTCCTATGATATAAAGTGAAACATCAATTTTGGTGAGAACAAAAAAGCCTTTGCATATACCACTGTGTACCTTCAAAAGCTAGAAGTGACTATTAGTGTACTTTATGGAGGGCTGGGCAAAATAGCTCAAACTCGAAACTCGCTCATTTACAGCTTGTTTAACTCGGCTCATTTACAACTCGAGACTCGTTTAATAAATGAGCTGAGTTCGAGTTGGCCCCAACCCGCTCATTTATAACTCGAGTTACATAGTATTGGTCATAATAAATCCCAAAATAATCAAACTCGAATCTCTAGACTGTTATTTGTGCTTTGAGATTCATGCAAAATATGTTTAAACTTGTGTTTGTAATACTATCACTAGTTAAACGAGTTATGAGCCAACTCGAGTTGATAACGAGCTGAGTTTGAACTTGTGTTGTAACACTATCACTGGTTAAACGAGTTGTGAGCCAACTCGAGTTGATAACGAGCCGAGTTCGAGTTGGGGGTAACTCGCTCAAACTCGGCTCATTTACAGCCCTACTTTATGCATATAAACAGTTCAACTTTAGATACTGAGAATAATAAAACCTTTCAAAGGCACACATAAAGGAAACTAGATCCTCAGATAAGGGGCTTAATAATGAAATTTTACATTAATTTTCATTTTCATATTGGAGAAAAAAGGAGTTCAGAAAAGGTAATAGAAATACTAGAGCAGCAAACCTGCTCATCCGATTTAGCTTTCAAAGATTGCTCGGCCTCCATTTCAGCGGCTTTTAATTCTGCAACATACTCCTCAAATAAAGTTTCTCTCTCTTCATGCTTCACCGCCTTGTACCTTTTGTCACTCCTTAAATCTTCTTTCACCTATAAAACAAGAACGGAGTAATCAAAAGACCCCAAGTGCAATCTCAATGTATACGTGCCATTTCTCATGTATTATCAGAGTTGGGCTACCATGCTTTGGGAAGTAAAGCTCCCGTTATACTTCCACCAATATTTTGCAATTTCAAAGTCCAAAAAGTCGATCCAAACCATTCAACATTATCACCATAATTAAAATGTGCTTGGAGAACAAATTTTTCATTTTTTTTGGAAATTGTTTACTATTTTTTAAAATCACTGTTTTTTTATGGTCCACAAATTTCTGAAAAACAGTGATTTTAAAAAACTAAAAAAATAGTAAGAAATGTAAAATTTGATCTCCAAACACATTTTAATTATGGTGATAATGTTGAACGGTTTGGATGGACAATTTGGACTTTGAAAATGAAGATATGGGCGGGAAGTAAAACAGCTTCTTTACTTCCCAAAGCACCAAAGCTCACCTCGTATTATCATGCTAACAAAAATATCTACCTTTGACCAGCGACTCTTTGAAGTAATTTCTTTATTTTCACGAAGCATCGACTTGAATTCAGTTATGGCAGCTAACTGAATTGCACGCACCTTTTCTTCGGCAGCTTGAACCCTAGCAATAAAACAAAAGATAGACAATGGTGTTGTGTTTAAACAAAAAAAAAGACCAACAAGAAATAATCCAATGAAATACAATATTAAATTTTTAAGATTAATTTTCTTAGAGGATTAATTTGCGTCTTGCACAAAAACATGGCCGAGCTTCAATGTTCTTCCCTTTATCTTTCTGAATTTGACAAACAACTAGAGTTTACAGACTTGAGATGGATTAAATTTCATCACTTTGAAGACAAAATAAATTCATAGTTTATAAAGTATAAAAGCAAAGCAGTCATTCTTTATTTTGATCTAACACACATTTAAATTTATAGTTCAAATAGATGATCTTCATTATGGCATGGGTTCATAATTGTACTGGACTTGCATCATTACCAATTACACTCCTAAAACTTATGAATTAAATCACTATAGAAGTAAATAAACGCACTTCTCATTGAAAAGGGCTTCTTTCTCTTTACTATCCAAGGCTTTAAATCGCAGGTCACTACCCCACTTCTTCTTAAACTCTTGAAAGTTGGTTTTATGGTTGATATCCTACAGTAAAAATCAGCAGTCAAGATAATTACAATTCCACTAAAGAATAAATAAATGTTCCCACTTTAGTAGCAAAGGTAAGTTCTACAGCAGAATTCAAGCAAGTGCATTTTCTTTACCATTTATATTGCAAGTTTTTTTCTTTGGATGTAACATAAACAAAAGACAACAAAATAAGGCCTAATTAAGATAGCCAGCCACATCTCTAAAATTTTTAAAACTGAGAACCAACCTCTGAGGCTTCTTCTAGCAATTGCTTAAACCCTTCAATGGCAGCCTTCAGAGCTGCTTTTTTCTCTTTCCTCTCTTCATCAGCACGTGTCCTCACGTACCGCTCAAATATGGCCCTCCTGGCTTCATTAGTCGGTACAGCCTGTGCCAAAGTTCTGTGCTGTTAACAAGGCATTTGGTGTTGTTGATAAAATATTTGCATAGGATAAGTAGGTCAAAGAAACTTTGACAAAATGGTTTTTTCTTGTCAACTTCAGTTCTAATATTAGAGTGTGGTAACACTGTCATTTCATTACTCATTTGATGGATTTAGTTAGACTCTTCAAAAGAAACAATAGAATCAGTTGGACAATTCAATAATAGAAACTATAGAGCAAAATAATGAAATTTTGAACTGTTGGATAGAACAGTCAACCTCAATAATATCCATATTTTCTTTAAATTCAGTATTTCGAAAAATTTCATTTTCAAAATACATCCTATAAAATACAGAAGAACCTCTATTACAATTTGTAATAGATATTAAAAAGGATGGATAATTCCAAATTGTTCATGAATCCTAGGTTCATATAAAATGAACAAAAGAATATTATAACAAAATTATTAAATAAATTTAATATTTTTATTAGATGGAACATCCAGTTCCAAATAAATCTTTAAATTTTATTAATTAAAAAATTATTCAATTCTGTGAGAAATTTTTTTACCATAACCATATACCCACCTCGGTCTCAAAACCAACGGCCATGAGTAGGCAGCCAACATAAAACTGCTATCTGAAAGTTCGGTCATATGTTGACAGATATATAAAGCAATAAAAAAAGAAACTAGGCAGATGAGACAAGAAATATTATAGAAATTGCATTTAGAATTAGAACACAGTTTAAATAGGCATATTTTTTTATAATTGAAGTTAGGATCTAAAGCTCTTGAACATTTTAAATTGTAACACTAAAGAGGTGATTTATCATATAGGATGTTACCTGGGTTTAAAAAGATGCAAATAAGAACTTAGAGGGTTGTAGAATATAGGTTTCATTATCCCCAGGCATTAAACAAACCTTGAAGCGTGGATCAAAAATTATCTTTGGCAATTCTTTTTCCCACTTTGCAAATGGCGGCACTCCTCTTTCTTTAAGCATCTCCTACACAATTCAACAAAACATATAAAATTCTCCTACAAAGAGCTTATGTACAAGTAACAATTTTGTCAAAACCATATAGTAATAATTGTAATTTCACCCATAGAACTTGACAAGATTTAAATAAAATGCAGATAGAAAAAGAGCACCTATTTTACAAAACAGGAATGACAAGACAACAATAGGTCCATATTTGTTACAAAACCTTATATGTAGATTTGGTATCAGAAATCATGCAATTTAAAAGAGCACCTTAAATTGAAGTATACAATCTTCCTTAGTGGGTCCCGACTCCCCATCATCGGAATCTGATGAAGAATCTGACACATTACCATCCCCATTTCCCTCTTTTGGTTTCTCTGAAGAGGCACCATCAGGGAGTTTTGACCCGTTCAAATCTGAAATGCCAACTGCACCAGGCGTGCCGGCATCTTGTAACTTTTTTTTTATTGTGTCAAGAGCAGATGGAGAAATGAGAGAAGGTGCTTGCCTCAGTAGAACTGCCTCACTGCCACCTGTCAGTACAGCTGACACACTAGTGACCAAAGGTTTTTGATTCTGCACTTCAGTTGGGGTATCATTTGTAGTCTCCATTTGTTGCTTTTTCAAAATCTCAGCCACCTCTGGGGGAATCTTCCAGCTACTGACCTGAATGTTAAACAAGAAATCACATTAAATCTTTTTTTTTTTTGGGTGAAGGTTAAACTGTTTCCATTTTGAACCCATTTCCCATTTTGCAGGAAAAGGCTTGACAGACATCCTAGTAAGCTCAAATTGTATGAGAAAGCACGAGCAAACAACTAGATATCTTTAGAAAAGATAGGTCATACCCATTGGCATAGTAAAACCACTTAGGACTAAAAAAATTCACATAAAAGTGCTAACTTCTAACTAGAGCACTTTGCATGTCATTCGTTAAAGTGTACTGGTTGGAGCAAAATGATACAAATTAAGTCGGTTCAGGCTTTACAACCCGAATCCAAATGAAAATCAATTACACTGGTGAAGCTTTAGTAACCATTTGTGTTAAAAATACATGTAAAAAGAGCTTTGATGAAGGGATGAACAAGACCTTGTTCTTGCTATCATAGTAGTACTTTTTGCCATCATTTGTGGTAACTAAAGTCCACTCAGTGCCAGGTAGCTTCTCCCTATACGGAACAACAATTTAGAAAATGAAATTATCTCACAATGACAATTTTTAAATAGCATAAATCAAGACCAAAAGCATGCTATAGTTCACAATAAAATTATGAAACCAAGAATAAAAGCAATAAAAAAGACAACACAAATTTAGTCGCTAGACATACCATGAAATAGGAGTTGACTGTCCTATAACCTTCTCAGGCTGCAGGGAAGCAGTAAATGAAGAGAAAAAGGAAAATTATTTTAAAAATAGCAAAGATTAATAACAGTTCATTAATTAAAACAGAATCATATTACTTGGTGTAAAGTAATTCTTCTGAGCAAATACCTCCCCTTTGAAACCAACAGGCTTTTCGTAGGTAGATTTGCCGGTCAAAGAATTGTAGTAGTATATCAGACCTGCTTCAGTTTTATGTGCTGTCCATACATCCAAAACATTCTCTGCTTCTTGTGTAGGTACCTGGTTAGCTTCTTTAAATTGATCTGACAAAAGTAACCTTGGTTAAGTAAAGAACTTTGTCTAAAGCTAAGGTTTTACCAGGAAATTAAATTTCAGCAAAACATTATAAGTAAAATTTGGCACACTCACCCAAAACAAGAAAAAATGGGGAATACAAATATGTCACTGTTGAGAAGGAACGGAACAAGAGATAGCTTGAACATTTAAAAAACAGAGACAGCAAGACAGGTACAGTTAATGTCCTAATATTGTTTGAGTGTATAATTTATCAATTATAAGGAGTACACTGAGACCACCGAATATTTCAAGTCATAAAAAATATTCCAATAGTTAGAGGTGGTTTATTAATATATTTATGAAGCAACTCAAAAATTTATTCAAAAAACCTGAAGAGGTCAAGTTTACCTGTATGGGTTTCATCAGATCTCTGTGCTACAGTAGGTGCCAAGCCAGAGGCGTTACCTGGCAAGACACCTGGAGGCCGAATCATAGGCATAGTAGCAGAATTAGGTTGAAGAGGAGATCTCTGAAAAACTCCAGCTTGAGGTGGTTGATGAGGCCATTGAGGTTGGAGTACAGGACCATGTCCAGGTAATTGATTCTGATAGAGTTGTGTTGGGGTCTGCATCAGAGAAGGAGATGGTATCATGGGTCTCATCTGAAAGTTAGGTGGACCTGGAACAGGGTTTCCAGCTACACCAACAGTCTCTGGCCGAGGGAAAGATGGGACCGGCTGAAACTGCATTGGTTGAGGGCCAGCTACCTGTTTTTTTATTGCACAGATCATTCAATTAAAGCTTGGAATAATTTAGATACTGCAAACCAATATGCAGATGAGTATTATTCGTGTTAATTTTTCATTCCTTATCCAATTCTGCATTAAATATAACCTTTCAATTAGTGATATGAATCCTTAAGGTCAGTGATTGTATTGCCCAAATTTGTCAAAAAAAATAACCAATCCAAAATATCTCTACAAAAGCATACAAATTCTGAAGATGCCTGCTGAGAATCCATAGAATATGGAAGATTTGGTTGCTGTGACAAATCCCCTCTTGGGGGAAGAGGCAGTGGCTGTCTTGGTGCAGGTAGGTTTCGTGGAACAGGTCCAGGAAAAGCTGTATTTGGTCGAGGTGGTTGCATTGGAACAGGAGGTTGTAACGCTAAAACAGAATTTGGTGAACGAAATATCTGGCCATTCATAGTTTGATTTGCAACCTGAAAGAGGACAAAATGTTGCAATAAATGACAAGATGTACCAGACTTGTGCTTTGATCAGTATGACAAGAGTCCATCTGTACGTTTTGCAGCCAATAGATCAAATGGAGATAATGTTTCACTTAGAAGCTATGTACCAATGAAGAACCATTCACAGTATACTAGCTGATACTGATTCTAATAAAAGAGCAAATCAACTGATGCTTCTCATATAAGACCTAATGTACCAGTTCATATTGTATTGGGCCATTCATTTTTTTAAGAGAGTACTGGGCCATTCATGTTAAAGGATTAATTTAAAATGAGAATTACATTGTTGGGTTGAAACTGCTGACCAGGAGAGGAGCTGGCGGTACCATGTGGTACCATATTATACCCAAAAGGTGGTCTATTCCCCATATACTGGCTTGGCGCTGGAGGCTGGATAGAGGCAGGTGAAATTGGCAGAGTTGGTCTCATGACCTGATATTAATCAAAATCAAGTCCCAAACAAAACATAGTGACTGTAATACAATTATAATCCAACTGAAGAGTAAAATAAATAAAAAATAATAAAATGACTCACTGTTTGCGATTGTGATTGCTGATTCCCACCAAATGGCACATTTGGCCTAGGTAATGCACCATAGGAGAAGGATTGGTGTCCAAAACCTGGCCTGGCAACATCATGAGGTGAAACATTTGGATTTCCATTAACACCCCTAGGTGATGATGAGGTTGGAGAGGGGGTGCAGATGGTAATTGGTGTTGATTGAACAGGAGAAGAAGAGACCGGAGTTGCCATGCTGGCAGATGTCACAGCAGTTAGATTCTCTGTGGCTGGAGACTCAGAGGTTGGGATGACTTCATTCATAGATCGATCCACAATTTGTGCGTCTAGCATTTCAATTGTGTTTTTTGACTGCTCCTCCTCTATAGGAGGTTCAGTGGTTGACATGACCTACCTGCAGTACACAGCAATTCA
Organism: Carex rostrata; assembly: GCF_964058835.1. Lineage (NCBI taxonomy): Eukaryota > Viridiplantae > Streptophyta > Magnoliopsida > Poales > Cyperaceae > Carex > Carex rostrata. The sequence goes on from NC_135924.1 coordinate 7,266,754, forward strand.
ATTAGTGTTGACAAGACTTACAGAGACCAGAACTTTTTAAGTGGTAATGTAAAGACTATGAAAAGGAAGGATCACAACTCATATTTTTTGGGATTGAGATCTCAATAGTTTAAAACTTTAAATTTGGGAAAGACAAACTTTTTGTTAATGTGACTTCTAGGGTTTACACTTCTTTTCTCTTTTTTTACCGGTCAAACCCCCTAAAAACTTTGCATTTTCTTTGTTTAATGTTAAAGAGTACTTCATATTCAACTGAGAACATTTATCAAACAGATTTTCTGTAGTCCAATGGCATATAGAGAGTACTAATTACTCTATATATTAGAATGGGGTTCAACTGCATATTGATGTGATTATTGTATAATATCAACTTCAAAAAATTTCTAACTACGCTGTTGCTAAATCACTTCAGCCAATATGTTACTTCCAATTATGAAATTTGTTACCAGTATGGGAGTTCAGTAAAACGAAAATTCACCATAAACCCCTGATAGAGTTCATAAATCTCACAACTAAATAAAAAAGTACTCACTAAATTTAACTGGCACTGCTTAAGCAGACAAAAATCTAGAGAAATAGACAAGGCAGCAAACTGAAGTTCTAAACCCTAGAAATATCCATCCAAATACAACAATGAATGGAGAGAGAGCAACGACCTGAGAACTGGAGAGGAATGGAATCGGGAAGGCAGGGTGCTCCCTTGCAGAGAAAAGGGCGCAGCCGAAGAGAAAAGAAGCAATGGCCGAAAGAAAAAATTAAAAAACGAAGAGAGGCGGTGCTCTGAAGAACGGAGAGAGCGAAGCGAAGACAATTAGCTCCTCGCGGTTTAACCCGTCTCCAGTTGGGCAAACACCGAAGGAGTTCGACGCTTCAAAATCGCTTTCAAAAACTGTATTCCTCCTAAAAATTAATAATATTTATCCTTTTAAATTCTACAACCTCGTAAGTTTATCCAATTTATTATTTTTACTATTAAAATTTATAAATTTTCATTTTACATATTAATAAAAATATCTTATTATTTAACATGTGTAAGACAAATATTCAGTATTTTAATTAGCCGATTTACAGGGGCGGGTCAGTAAAGTCCGAGAAAGGGTAGTTGTTCCCCCGTGAATTTTGAAAATCTGTGAAAATTATTGGCCCAGATCAGTCTTGGAATTTATTCTGTCCCCTCTGAAAAGCCCAAAGCCGTTGGTTGAAGCCCAGTTGAAAAAAAAATTAAAGGTATCTTCAATTCAAGTCCGCTCGGCTAAAACTGCTCAATTATAAAGCTCAAAACTTTTTTTTGTGACTCTCATTTCTCTTTCTCTGTGATTCTCAAGCCTAAAATTTTTTTTAAAGTATTAATTTTTTCATTGCCAAAAGTGACCTAATGAGTGCATGTTTCAATTTTCCATCACCAACGCGTCCTTGGCTAGTTGCATTTTACAAGCTAACTTGCATTTTGCAGTTCCAATTGTTATCAAATTCAAAGTTTAATCAAACGATACAACAGTACAACACATAAAAGGGCAAAACAAATGAGCCCATTCAAAAGTTGTAACTATATATATTACTGAACAACAGTACAACACATAAAGTTGCATTTTATTTTAAAAAAATTATCTAGTATCCGTTAACTAATGGATTTGAACCCAATAAGCTATTTGAATACAATACCCCCCTGACAGAAATTCTGCGTCCACCTCTGCCGATTTATGAGGACAAATAGTTCATTTTCCAAATTATAACATGCACACAGCTATGTACTTAAATGCTGTTGTGTATATGTTACAAGTAGAAAAATATATTATTTTTTCTCACAAACTAACAAGTAGCTTACGTAGGCCAAATATATATATATATATAAGATAAAAAATTTATAATTAAAATGAGTTTTAATAAATAAAAAAAAGGTCGATAAATTGGATAGATTTGTGAGTTTTAAAATTTTAGAAAGATAAATATAATGTTATGAATTTTCAAAGAAAAAATATGTAATTTGGAAAAGTTTAAAGTGTGTATATAAATTTCCCCTAAAAAAGGGGGTTAAAATAAGGGATGCAGCGGAGAATCGGAGATTGGTTTGAGCCTAAACACCTGTTAAGTACACTTCGGTAACATATGGATCAGGTGATCACCCCATCAAGCTCAGCGCAGAATACTATTTTTTTCCAATGTTTGATGTGGTTCGGCTCCAAGTGCCCAAATGCAAAAGTAAAAGGAAAACGTTAATATTTGAGAAGTAAAAAGAAAAATTAACGTCGTAATAAAAACCTTAAGAATTGGTGAAAAATATGATGAGGACAAGTATAATCACTTGTACAAAGGACAAAATAACGTGAATTTAACTGTTTGCATCAAGGAGCTCGTTAATTTAATTTTTAACCACAACAATTGGCACACGCATTGACTGAGTATATGATAATATACATATTAAGGATCGATATGTGCTATAAATTTAAAAATTAATTTTCGAAGTTATATTCGGACCATCAAATATGTTTTAGCACAAATATTAAAGAGAATGGATTGGTCGAGATCTAAATTCAGGAAAGGAACAAATTTTGAGTTTAGATTCGAACCGTGAGATATGTTTTAACACGAATATTAAAGAGCTCTGTATATTCCATCTTGAATCAGATTGATTCAAATTCTGATCAGACGTTCTGAATCTAAACTCAAAATTTAAGTTATTTCATAGGATCCGGACTCATGGAGCCCCCATTTTGAGTACATTGTTGATCATGTAACCCTGATATTGGCGTAAAGAATCTTCATGTGAAATTGATGCTCAATACCAAAGGTCGACACCCCCTAAGATGAACCCCTTAAACACCAAGTTAGACCCGACTTGATTACTGAGCTCTATTATGAACCCCTTAATAACCAAGTATAATGCCATAGTACTCCGAAAAGAACCTTATACGTGCCTCATGCTTGTAGGTTCAATAAACATATGCAAATGAGAAACCAGTGGAAGTGGTTCTCATGTTATGCAAAGAAAAATGATTTAGCAAAATTACACAACACCAAATAGTACGAGTGTAACAGTAACCTTTCAAGAGAAAAAAAATCAAAATCAAAACACTGATATTACATTCTTCAAAAAAAAAAATCATATTTAGCTACAAAATTGTCTATTCTTTGAAAAACTTTACTACACCTACGAGAAAAGAATCCCATATCACCTATCTGGCCAATCTAATCTCTCAACAGTTGACTCACTCAGTTGCCACGCCCCTTGATCCAACTCATCAAAGAGCTGCTCATACAACCAACTTGAAAACCCAAAAAAGAACCAAAATCCATCAACCGACTCAGTTCCATTGTGAATTCTCTTGAATACCTGATTTGTTGCCAAAGTATTACCAAAATAAACCCCATTTATAACTTTGACATATCCTTCGGTGACCTTATTAGACAAACTAACAAGTGGAAAACCCTGGACCGCCACGGGACCACCATACGAGAGAGCAGCAGCCTTCACACTGTCTATAAGTGCATCTGGTTTAAATATGTCCCAGTTCAATTGTTTGTTTATTATTAGGCCTTTAAACCCCTCTTCTGGATTAGCTGATATAACAAGGACAGTAGAATTGTCAAATGGAGAAGTATTGGCAAGGTGGTCAGTGGCTGACAAAGTGGACCCCGCCTCAATGTGGTATCTTGGATCGTCAGTTTTTACAGATGGAACATCAGTTGTCAAGTCAAATTGACTGATTCTCTGTTCCTCAATGGCCGTGGAAATATCCTGCGGTTCTGACTTGTCTTGTATCATTTCTCTTGCATGCGTCCATAAAATCCCTGCCAATTTTCAAAAGACCCCTCTCAGTTATCAGTAGTACTTCCTTTTTAAAACTTGATTTGAGATTGCTCTTACCTCTGAAATGTTTGAAACTTTTGCTATGAGCATCCAGAAATTCAAAAATGTTGATAACTGACATGGCACTGTCAAAGGACGTAGATTTTTTCGTCCCTGCTGGAAAAAGTAATAAAGTTGGGTAAAGCTCCTCCTACATATTTCCAAACAAGGGATATGTATCAGTGTTAAAATTAAAGGCACATATCAATAATGAAAAAAGAACTTAAATTTAATAACAACTTCAGGCGATAATTCTACCTTTCCTGAAGCACTTAAAAATGGGGAGCAGTCATTTAGAGTGCAATCCATCATATATATCAATGGTAGGTCCATCAGAGACATCTCATTGCTGTCTGGTAATGGAAAAATGATAAAACAAGTCAGGTCTAAGTAATATTTTTGGAAAGAACTAAATAGAAATTCTACCCAGCACTACCTAGCTGGTACAGTTGCAGTACACTGGTATCAAGACTCAACACTGATTAAGAGCCACAATACCTTGATTTTCGGTAAGATTTGCATCTTTTTCCTTTGTTACTCTCGTGAAGCTGTCAAAGGCCCGAAAGACTTCCCGCAAAACCAATTCCATCCTCTGGCAAAATCCACACCAAGAATTGCTAAATAGCACCAAAACATCTCTACTCCACACCCCCGTAACATTTCCCAGATCAATGCCTTTATTAATAACCAAGCAATCTCTATACCCCATCACAGATTCACAGAACTCATTAGCCGAAATCCTAGGTACTGAAACAGCCTCATGGAAATCTTGGTTAATAAAAGGAGGCCTCGTAAACTCTTTCATACCACTAACAAGTGGATCCGACCGGATGAAGGGAGGGAGGCTCTGGTTCAAAAACCTATCGATGAAATTTACAAGAGCGGAGTAGCAGATTGGAGTCTCCTCATCAAACACAAAATGTTGTTGCTTAGCTGGGTCGATTATTATCAAAGTGGGAACTTTTGATCCAGAAGTTAGGGAATTAAGTAGCTGATAATTGCCATCTGAGAAAAATATCATGCCCACAAAACCAGTATTATCACTTGGCTCTTTTTTGACTTCATCACTTTGTATGGAAGAACTTGATGCAATTTCCTCAATTTCAGATATACGCTCTAACTTCTCGTCGGAGATAATTCTTTCCTGCTTCGTTTCTGACAAAAATTGCTCCTTTATTTTCTTTATTTCCACCTCCGTTTTAAAATTTTTCTCAAGCTCACTGTCACCATGTTTTTCATACATGGCCTCTTTATTATCTTCCAGTATATCACTTTTAGATAAAGCTTCCTCTTCAGAGTTTGCATCATGATCCTCCATAGGATCACTGATTTCCTTTTCATCACTAGTTACGTCATCCGATTGGCTGTCAGACTGATCTGCTAGTATGGGTTCCACCACTTTGACATCAAAATCTGGTGACAACAGCTGAAACCCTACTTCCTTCGCCACTACACTTATTTTCTTTTCCTTAATTTTCTCTTGATTAGCCCTTGTTTGTTGAAGTAGTTTGGTTAACATATCAACCAATGAGTTGGTATTTCCTTCATTCAGGCCTTCATTAACTAGCATTACCATGTTATCCTTGATTGTCATCACCTTTGAGTTAGAAGCATCTCTACTGTCTGTTCTTCTAGAAGCAGAAACTCCTGGAGGAATTAGTAATTTATGATTTTCCCCTGCATACTTTCTGATAACTTCAAGTGCCAATTTGCTTTCTGACCTAATTTCCAATGATTCAGCTGATGTATCAATAAATAGCAGGATGGAGGGCCTATTACTTGGAAATATAGCCTCTGTGTCAAGCTGATAAAAAAAGACAATAGATAAGAGCTCAAGGTTAATTCAGAACTAATCAAAACGTGAAATGAAAAAGGAAATAAAAGGAAAAACTAAAATTTACCTCCTTGACAAGAGGATGATGGTCAACCAACACATTTCTTAGTTCATCTGCATCTCTCAACATAACTGAGCAGTTTGGGCACCCCGAAAAGCGCACTAGAACTGACCAATCATCTACATTTTCAACCCTCAAGTAAGGCAAAAGATGTTTACTTGAAACAACGCTGAATCTCTGCCTCTCTTGGGGGAGAAAGTGTTCCTTGGCAAGAGAAATGAACTCCTTATAGAAAGCCCAAAATTTTTGAAACTCTTCTATTGTACATGTTGGTTTGTTGTAAAATTCTCCATTTTGGGTTTCTTCTGGTACACTTTGATTTGCCAATGTAAACTCTAACTCCCAAGCAGAGCTGACAGTATCACCTCTATAAGCTATTTCTTCATCCTCTATAATCTTTTTGTTTAAAAAAAGAGAAGAAAGATAAAAACTATGGTTATATTAATTCTGGCAAGATAAATTCTTAGAGAAAAAGAGGAGGAAAAAGAATAATTAAACTACAAAGTACCTTAACTTTGGTGTTCGGTAGTTCAACAGTTTTATATGCTTCTTTGACAAGCGAACCAGAGGCAACTGCAATATTTCAGTGCGGTCAACTGCAAATTATATCAGAAAAATGAAAATTTGTACTCCTTTCACAATTGTGTATAAGATAGAGGAGAACCTAAATGAAGCATCAATTGATCAATAAAATGATTATCATACAACTCAGGTACTAGTATATCCTAGCCAATACACGACCAATATTAAGTACAAGTAGCATCAATTTTAGTATGATCCATGCAAAAACATCAATTTTTTTTCCTGCTGAAACACCAAATGTGATGAAAAAACAAAACCTAGTCCCAACAAGTATCTAACTAGAAAGAGACCAGCTGTTATAGACTGCTACCAAACCAGGCTATATGGAATCAAAGGCAAGCAAACAGGCAAGGAGGGAGAGAGAGAGAGAGAGGAATCTTCAATGTGTAGTGTAAATTGATGAGTAGTTTATTATTGTTGTTTGAGATGTAGGTTCATTCATTTTACTTATATACAAAACTGACAGCATCTGTCAAGGATTTTCAAAAAAAAAAAAAAAAACAGAGATAGACATAGAGAGAGAGAGAGAGAGAGGACCTCTATCAGATTCATTGCTCAAGGAGGAAGTATCATAACTTTCATTAGTCCTCTTTGGTGCCAATTTAGCTGCCCAACCACATAAGTCAATCAAAAGCACATATTTCTCGGTTGAATCAAGATAACTCTCTATTTCATTTAATTTAGTTACAGGTTTCAGAGGGATCTCATCATCTTGAATCGACATGGTGCTAGATATAGAAGAAAGTATATTTAGTGCACGGAGCCTCCCATTATAGTTCAATTGTATTGAGTTTTGGTAATAAATTATCTTAGTTCCCTCAGTTGCACCAAGTATATCAGCTAGTATCTTTTCAGAATTCCTATAAACCACAAACAATTTTAAATCCCCAAATTCCTCTCTTTTGACTGACACGGAGTGCTTGATCTCTCTCATCAACGATCTTGACTCGCCCGACCCTGTGAAAGAACATAACTCATATTAGTTTTATTAATTTATTTCAGATTACGAGAATATCACTAGAAGAAAATTTAAGAAGCTTGAGATCATTATCTGACATACTGGTAATTCATTCCAGCTTCACGACACTAATTACAGTCAAATCAAAATTGAAGAGAAAAGGAAAGAGAATTCTCCATTCTCAACAACATAATAAATTTGTTCTTACAAGGAACGGTGACGAAGAGAAGGATGTGGGAATGAAGGCGGATCTGAGAAGAGAAATTCCCTCGCGTTAGAACTTGCCATTCCGGGTCCGGATCCGGGATGGCGTCTGTGATTACACCCGACCCGGGTAGGATCTCCGATGAAGCAACGGAGAGGACGAAGAAGATAAGCCATGGAAAGAATGGGTTTCTCGGGGGAAACATCTCTGTGTAGTGTTTAGACGGCCCGAAGCCGAGGCTGTTTTTGTTTTGACTTTTGTCGAGTAATTCGATTTACTTCTCTTTCACTAGTACAAGGCCTCTGGTCACCTGAGTGAACTCAAATTTTGAGTTTAGATCTAGACCGTCTGATTTTCTCTAGCACGAATATTAAAGGATGCGTGTATAACACTTCGGATTAGATTGACCTGATTCTGATCGAACGGTCCAGATGTAACCACAAATTTTGAGATACTCCAGAGATCCGGACTCGTCTTGAACTCTTGGTACTCTTTTTTTTTTTTTTTTTTATCACTCGTCTTGATACTCCTCTCCTCGATTAATGGGGGATGGAGACGGATAGTGATTCGCCACAATATAGGACTAGGAAGAGGAGGCTACAGATGATCGAATTTAGCTTTTTTTATGTAATTCGGGTTAAATCTGTAGAAGGTCAAGTGTTTCCGGATTCAAAAACCCGTTCGATTATTTCCTCCGTTTGCAGGCTCGATTATTTAAATCAGTTAACGGATCTCGTGAAATTTGAAAGGAAATTTGGCCCGACTGAATTGCACCGGAACCCGGTCCTTTAAACATAACGTGTTCGGCGTTTTCAGTGAGAATAGGAATAGGAATAGGAATAGAAACTGAAAAATTACTGTTCGCGTCGGAAAAAAAAAAATCAGTCTTTTTTTTCCCACGTGAATAGTATCACGCCGAACAGGCCCAAAACGAAAGAGAGAACTTCGGGTACGTCTGGATGAAACAAAGAATAACTCGGAATAGCTCGCTAACTTCAAATTTGAAATAGCCGCTAACCCAACATTTTATATGAATAGCGGAATAGCAGCTAACCTGAGCTATTCATTGTGTTGAGAATAGCGTTTTTTTTCGCTCAAATGTGAAATAGTGAGAATAGCTCACTAGAAATAGCAACTATTCTTGGGTTAGCGTTATTCCTGTGTCATTGACGGTGGTTGAACAATCGCATATTTATTTGATCGTTAAGTTTAATCCTGTTATATAGTAGCCTGATGTGTACTTCTAATTCTTGTTCTTACAAAAGCTATTTGTTTCATTATATTTAATCTCATTCTTAGAGGCAGAGTCATACTTAGTCATACTTTCAAAGTATGATGTAATAGATGAATGAGGTTAATTAATAAAACATTTCAACTGTGAACAGAGATCAATTTAACCGTATTTATAATATATTACTCTAAATTATATAAAAAATCATATAAAAATACAAAAAAATTTAAAATAAATAGAAGTTAATTAACCTCTATTCTTCTCAAATAACTCCGCCTCTACCCATTCCTACTCGTAGCATGCCCTCTTTAATTCCACGAAGAACTCCAGTCAGACAGACTTTGTTACATTCCGAAATTTTAAAACTTGATTAAAATTGATAAATCGATCATTGGACTTAAATAAAAAGTTTAATTAATTTAACGATCGTTCAGAAATTTTCTGACCGACTAAAACGAAACTAAAATTTCGTAATGTAAATAATGTATAAAATTATGTATAATAAAATTTAGAGATTTAGAAATAAAATAAAATATAGCACTATATAGTAAATTATAATTATTCCGTAAGTTGAAAACTTAGAAAAATCCGTTACAATTCCTTTGAATTTTTAGAAAAGAAGAAATTGATTTAATTGGATTCGTGTGAATAAATAAGTAATTGAATTCCAAATAAAAGTATAATTATACGAAATTATTCGTACAAATAAATTATATAAATTATAATTCTCGTTCATTTAGAATTTTTAGAGAACTAATGGAATATATATAATTATATAAAAAGAGATCGAATTATTCGAATCTTAAATTGAGAGATAAATATACGAATTATATGTACAAATATAGTTACAAAAATATTATGAAACTTCGACTCGAATTTATAAAAGAAACGGACCATAAATCAATTAAATGAGACTATACTTGAATTTCAGAATTTTGTGAACCCTTAGATTTATTTCAACACGGATCTTAAATGTTGTAAATTAAATGTTGGAATTTTATTAACCACCCATCCCACCCAGCACGAATCTTAAAGCAGTCATTTAATACCCCACCCTCTCCCTTCTCTCTTTCTCTCCTCTCCCTCTACGTGACAGAAACCCCCCCCCCTTCCCTCTCCTCTCTGCCAAAATCAGAGGGGTTCCGCCCCCTCTTCCCTCCTCCGTCGCCGGCGAGCCGCGCCGCGCCCCAGCCCCATCTCCCTCTCCTCCTCTTCTCGGTCCGACCCACCTGACCCGCCAGAACCTCTACGCCCAAAAACAGAGGCTCCGCCTCTCCCCTTGCGTCGCTGCCACGGCCACCACCCCACCCTCTCCTCTCTCTCTCTGACCCGGGGCACTAATCTCTTGGATTCTTCGCAATTGCCGCTGATTTTTGCGAGCTTTCGAGAAACCCTAGAAATTAGGGTTATGGTGCTGAGCCGTGCTGGTGTTGATTGGTGCTGCCTCGGTTCGATTGGTGCTGTCCCGGTACTTGGAAGTGCCCATTGCATGAGGTGCTCGCTGATTTTAGACGACCGCAAGGCGAGACGAAACCCTCGGAACCGATCACTTTCTTCCGACATTTTCTTTTTCGGTTAATTTCTAAAATTCGTGATTTGTGTGTCTTGATGAATCGATTAATGTCGTAGAACTTGAATTGGCTAATTATCGAGTTTGGTTGTTGATTTTCCCGACTTGATCGAATTGCTTGAATTATTTTCTTTGAGACCCCTCTGTCGTAGGTTGTGTAATGCTATGTTGACTTGTAGTGCTTTAGTACTCTGTTTTGATACTGGTAAATGCAAAATTGAAGATAGAGGGGTTGTGGCAAATTTTAATAAATTTAGGGGGTATTGATTAAAGTAAGTAAATGTGACTAGGATCGAATTGCAAATGTTTAAAGAAAAATGGTATAATTGCAAAAGTAAGAAATTGTTAAGGTATGGAATTAGGCCTAACTCAATGAATCTGAATAGGTGAATTATTATTATTGAGCCCTTTGTGTTGGGCTCGGCTGTGAATTTGAATAAATGGATATGGGACTTGGGTCAAATGAAATGATAATTAGAACATGCCAAAACTCTTGACTATAGAAACGAGATATAATAATTTATTTAAAGTGAATATTAACCTCTTATTTCTGAGCTGATAATTTGTAAAAATAGAGATTTAGTTTAAAAATCTAATTTGAGTTTTAGTTGTAATACTAATTTTAATTAAACGAAAGTTGTAAATAAAATGTGCCTGTTCTGATCTGACCTGGTGCTGATTTTGTGTGTGTACCAACCCTTGACTTGACAGGGACCAAAAATGTAAATAAATTAAATTGAGGGTTGTTTTGTGCAAAATACAAGCCTTGGGAATTTTTATAAAAATAAGGGGTACAAATTGTAAAATATAAGGCCTTATGTGGAGTAGTATAAATTAATAGCCTAAATGTGAAAATGTGAGGTTTTGAATTAATGACCGGCCTACGCATTAGAAATTTTATAAATGGACTTGGAGTAAATTGTGAATTTTAATTAGAGGCGTAAACCTTCGCTAAATTATGGGTCTTTAATTAAATTGAATTGGAATAAAATAATTGATACGTCCAATGGACCAAAGTGTAATAAGGTGAAAGTTTATATAAGGGCCGACCATATATATATAATTTTGGAATTGGACTTGAATTAAAATTATTATAAATGAGCCGAAAGGTATAAAAGAATTGACGAATTGAAAGACAGCTTTTGGAATTTAAGTTTTGATAATGTAACCGAACTAAACCAAGTAAACGTATAATATAGGTGTAGGCTCAGTCGAGCAAGATTTTGCGAGGCAATTCGAGACGCCTGATCTTTAAATTAAGCGGTACGCTCGTCATAATAAAGTGCGGGATTCTTGGACTTGTTTGATACTTTATTTTTAGGAATTAAACTGTTATTCGTTTGTCATGTTGAATATCATTGATTGCATCATTGAATTGTGTAGAGCATTTGCATAGCCCAATCAAATTAAACTCGAATTGATGTGACTTGAGTGATTTGCATGCTGGTATGGTTGTAGGTTGTGTCGATCTATTATAATCTGATTTGATTGAAAGTCACCACGATTTGATTTGATATGTATGTGAATGGATTTACGAAGTTAAGCACTTGGATCCAATGAATTTGCCAAGTCGGGCTGTATGCTGACTTGGATTCCCAGGATCCTAATGGCCTTAGGTGAACGGCCCTCGATATGCCCAGTACTGGTTGGGACGAGGGAGGGTGATTATGTTATGAGATGTGATTGGAAATCGTGGGTGACATGTGTAACGTCTATGGCTCGGTGGCATTCTCCTACGTGTTAATGCATTTGAAAGGTCAATTGAATATTACGACTATTGGAATGATTCCAGAGAGGATTTTCTTTATATGATTCAAACCAGACCTTAATAAACTGTTAAGCCAAGCGATTGCAGATGGGTGTCAGATAAAGGGTCCAGCGGTTGGCCATCTGTAGGTGTCAGTAACCCTACAGATGTGGGTTTGATAATGGTTCAGCTCGAAAGAACATCTGTAATTGCTACAAGCCCTATTGAATTGAGTTAAGCCAAAATATATGTTGTGTTTGAAATTCATCTTGGAAATTCCGTAAACTGTGTTTCAGGTTGATTTAACTGTTGTCGAGCATTGGCATTCTGTTATTTATGATTATATATATCTGTTTGAACTGTTATTGTTTGGGTTTCATTTTTGAATATAGAGTTTGATTGCAAGTCCAATAATCTAAACTGTGGCAAATTTCGCACTGAGGATTTATTCTCACCCCCTCTTCCCGATTATTTTCAGGTTTATATTGCGGACGCAGCAAATGAGGATATTGGTAATGCATATAAAAGATCCACTGCCTTGCGTGTATATGTGACGCTTGATTTATACACGCGGCAGGCTGTCAGACCCGCGGAATTTGGGGTGTGACAGACTTAGATAACTTAGAGGTGCTACTTTTATCCGATTACTCAGTTCACAATTTAGAATGGGGGTATATTGGTCTTTGTCTCTTGTCACATAATAAAGTACATTTTTTTTATGTTTAATCCTTCTTTCATCTTAATTTTTTACTGGCCGAACATGAGCTCCTTAGCGCTCCTTAAGCTCTTAATCCTTCACCCCTTAATCCTTCTAAATTGTTATATAACATTATTGAAATGGTAATTAATTCATTGTTTTTCACATTACATTACATTTATAAATAAAAGTCGCAAATTTATGAAAAAAATGAAAAAATGAACTAAATGTATATTTTTGGGGGAATTTCACGTATACCCCTCAAAAATATCCAAATTAGATATTTTTCCCTCTAAATTTTATATTATCATATTTACCCTTCTAAATATAAAAAACTCTCAAATTTACCCAAGTAAATTTCACACATTGCCTTTTCTAGTTCTTTTTGAAATCTCTCAATTTACCAGTACCATATAGTGGATGGAATGCAATGTATAAGTTTCAATCAGCTGTTTTCTTGTTTTGATAGATTTTTAAAAATGACAAAAATAAAACTAAGGACCTTATAGTAAATTATGAAGAGAGGATATGTGTAGCATGATCTTTGAACATGACCAGGCTATAAAACTCACCAACATCCAGTAACCTTCTACAAAAATATGAATATCTTTATATATACACAATCACCATTTTCTTTGCTAAAATAAAAGAATATAAATAATGAGGGCCCCTTTGCATATGCATTACATCTTGATTGTCAGTACAGACAAAGCAATGATACATAGAAGTGAACTTGATTTCACTATTTTTTGAGCCTATTGTCATAAAATTGTAATCAAGAATTTAATTACATATTTTCTAGCTTATATTAACATTGCATCTTAAGATATATAATAAAAATTACTCAAGAAAATACTAGTCTGTACCCATCTATTTACAGAGAGTTCTCAAGTAGAAAAAAAATTTAGTCGAACCCTTATTTATGCCCAAACTCTCTTTCAAATAAATTTAGTACTTTAGGTCAAAAGAAAAGAATGAAAAATTTGAAATTTCTTAGTAGAAAAAGGTGAAATTTCTTAGAGTCGTTTGAGAAAATGCAAAATTAAAAATCATATCAAATCAATGATGACTTATATTTTGAGAAAATCAAATGAAAAAAACTATCAAATGAAACGAAAGAAAAAAAAAAAAACTATGATAAATGGGATGTCAATAGAAAGAGCGTCTCGAGGAGAACAGCCGTGAGGTATCGGATTTGAAATTTGTTGGTCGGACAACTGTGAACCTCCGATGGAATGATCGGAAAGAACAAGTTCCTTTATTTCTCATGTCTAGGTAACTGTGTCATGTTTTGTGGGAGAAAACCATAGAAAATAATAAATTAATGTGAAGGGTCTTAAGAGGGTCTTTCGCTGGGGGCATAATTGATCAAATAAAGCATCTTTTTGGCTCATGAGGAGGTCTAAAGGAGGCAGAATTCTTAAGGAAGGGATCCCTTGGATTAAGATTTTGTGCTAAGGAAGGCCTCTTGATCCTGCTTGAGGAGGAGCTGTTCGGACGGATTAACGCGGATTAAGAGCTCAATGAGCGTTAAGGAGGCTTAATCCTGCCCAGCCGAACAGGCACCATGAGACCATGACACAAATTAAATCCCAAGTTAACAAGTTGAAAGCGTCAAGTACACATTACCGCCTTACACCCTGTTTGGATGGAGAGTAGAGAAAGGTATGGGAGGTAAAGAATAGAAAGAAGGATTAACATATTTAACCTCTTCGTGTTTGGATGATTAAGAGACAAATAAATTTAACTTTTCTTTTCATCTTATTTCTTGTTTAGTTAATTAAAATTTAGGAGGCTAATGAGAAATTTGGTGACTGTTGTAGGTTTGAAAAAAAATCTTGTATGAGAATTATATATGTAAGATATAGGGTTAGGTATTTGTGTCATTTTTTCTAAAAAAATTGTAATAAAATTTATTTTCATCCGTTACACTTCAATTTAGGAGGGAAACCGATTCTATTAATTATAATGATATAAGGTTAAACCTTTCACCTCCGACATAATTTTATCAACTAAACACAATTCAACGGAAAGTTTTTGTTCATTTCCATTTCCTCTCTCCCTCTACTCTCCATCCAAACAAGGTGTTAGAATAATTATATAGTCCAAAAGCAGAGATTTATAAGGACACGTCAGCTGGAATCCAAGCAACCTAAGTTGACCACTGGCATAATCGGGGTAAAGATTTTAACAGAGCAGTTCAGGCATCGTGCAGCGGACGAAGTACAAACCACATGCAAGTATGCAACGCTGTTTCATTCTATAGTTATAGTCCATGCAGGCATGCACTGCATGAAGTAAAACTGTTTTGTTAAACATTTTACCCCACAATCGACTGGACCTAGTGGAAAGCGTATTCTCTACGGAGTTTTTTCGTGTGGAGCTGTGCAGAGCTTTTAATCTTGTTCGTTTGTTTCGAATCGGACGGACCATATCAGATCTTGTCCGAATTTAAAAAAAAACTCAAAATTTGCAAAATTTTTAATCCGGTCCGTCCGATCGATCCGAAACAAACGGATCAGATTAAAATCTTTGCACAACTCCGCAGATAATATCATTTCGACCCAGTGACAGCCACACAGCAACTATTCCTCAGCTCCAAAAGCCAAACCAAAACCTCACTTCGCTCTCTTAAACCCTCTCCTGCTCTATCTCAAGACCATGGCCGCCATTCTCCGTAGAAAGCTCCCCTCTTTCCCCTCCGTCCTCCTCCGAATCCGACCCTTCTCCGCCTTACCTGAATCCGAATCCGAACACCCCCCCACTCCTGATCAAATAGATCAAACCCCTACAAATTACACCAAACACCCGCTCGACCGGCTCCAATTATCAATCCGATCCGAATCCGACCCGGAACGGGTTGCTGAACTCTTTCTCTCTTCCAAAAATATCCACCGGTTCTACTCGTCCCGCCCTCTTTTCTCCTTAACGGTTAGGAAGCTCTCTCGTGCACGCAGGCCCGATTTGATTAGGCGGGTCCTCGACCCGTTTTTAACCGATCCGAATTCGCCCAAATCAGAGGGTTTTCTGGCGAGGATTCTGTCTCTTTATTCCTCTGCCGGGTTGCCGGACGCAGCAAAGGAGGCTTTTTGTCACCCGAGTCCCTTCAAGCGATCTGACCTCTCTCTCTCGGCTCTACTCTCAACTTATATGCACAATGGTCGGTATGATGAGCTTAAATCAACTTTTGAGGAGGCTGCCAGTAAGTTTAATATCACTCCCGGCCTGATTGCACATAATATTTTGCTCAATGGCTTGTGTGAGAATGGGGAGATCGGAGATGCACGTAACCTGCTTGACGAAATGTCTAAGAGAGAGAATGACCGACCAGAACCGAATATTATCTCCTACAACACCGTGCTTTGTGGGTGCTTGAAGAAAGGGGAAGATGGGCTATTTGACGAGCTTTGGAAAGAGATTGAGGATAGAAAGCTGGAGCCGAATGTGGTCACTTTCAATTGTAAAATTGCACGGTTTTGCAACATAGGTGAGAGCTTTAAGGCTGAAGAGTTGCTTGATGTGATGTGTTCCAGGGGTATCCAACCAAGTGTTAGAACCTTTTACAACTTGATACATGGGTATTGCAAGGAAAACAGGGTGGACTTGGCCGTGAAAATGTTCCAGAAAATGAAGGCTGCAAAGCGGCGGAGTGGCAGTGATGGAGTTTCACCAAATGCCGTCATATACATTGTGCTCGTAAAGAATCTAATAGAGAAAGAACAATTTGATGATGCATCGTGGATTTGTATAGAAGGCCTGGCAAGGAAGATTTTAGTACCACTTGACGATGTAAAGTGCATAGTGGAGGGTTTGGTGAAGGAGTCTAAGGTAGAAAAGGCAAAAGATTTGCTGGAGGAAATGGGAAAGTTTTTAAAAGGCGGGGCTAGTGATGCCTGGGAGAAAATAATTGGTGGTATATCTCTTGAGGCAACAACATCTAATCAAATGAACGGTCAAGATGAGATGTCTACGGGATGAGATTCAACATATTAGGCGATGCAAAAGAGATGTCACATAGAGATGATTTTCTGGGTTTAGCTCTTAAAACTTCTCTTGTACTATGTTGTTAGTTTTAGTCCTTAAAAGGTTCAGTTCTCTGTTCTTTTGGAATAGAGAAGCATTTGGGATTGTTTTGATTTAAGTTACGGTTGACAGTTGTAGTCAAACTTTAAATAGATAATTTAGTTCTTGTTTGAGAATTATTTATAGACGGAGCAATTTACCACTGTAATTATTTATGGATGATTTATTTTTCCATTATTTAATACTTGGCTAAGAACTACATCTATGTTTATTTTGTGTCATTCAATTTTCACATTCACTATGTAATTAAAATAGCAGTAGGTTTCTCTCAGTTTCTACATAATCATCATAATTCTGATTTTGCTAGTACTCAATGTATCTGAATTTATCAGTGCACAACAATATAACCATATTGTCAAAACATAGTATAATTTATACCCAAATTGAGTAAAGTTTTACTGAAGGAAGCAAATTTAATACATAACTCTTTCAGAAAAGTACCAGTAAACCTAGTTCTTTTCAGTTAAATAAACTATAAAGCAACACAATACCAAGCCATTTAATAATTGTATTGTTATTAAATCGTCCTGACCAAAATACCCTCAAAGGTGACCCCTGGCCCAAATGCCAGAACCAGGCCCCACTCTGCAGCGCCTTCCTTCTTCAACTCCTCCCGCATATAATCCATCACATAAAACACCGTGTTACTACTAACATTACCATAATCAATCAATGCCTGCCTACTGCTTGTCAGCTTCTCAGGCTTGAGCCCAAGACAACTCTCAAGACGGTTCAGTATTGCGGGCCCACCAGGATGAACAGTCCAGAACAAATCATTGAATTCCTTCAATCCTGTGTTATTCATCAGTCCTTTGCAGAACCCTTCTATGTTCTCTTCAATTACATGTGGCAATTCTCTTCCCAGTTTGAAATTGATTCCTTCTTCTGACATGCGGCCGTCTATCACATTGTGTGTTTCTGGTATGAACTTTTGCACGGCAGTGTGAAGTTCAAGGAACGGCTGTTCGATTGTGGTTATCGGGTCGGACCCAATTATCACTGCAGCTGCGCCATCACCAAACAAGGCAGCACCGACTAGGTCATATGGGCGGGACATATTAGGTGGCCGGAAACCTAGAACACCATCAAAGTTTAGTTTCAAAATTTTAAAATGCGTAAACATCTTTTTTTTGTTGAGAAAATCATGCATTACATCAGAAACAATGATTGTAAACAATTCATAATTGATCCAATTGGAAATACCAATAATTGTGGTCTCAGATGTCACCAACAAGACACGGCTGCCTGGATTGTTCTCCGCTAGGTCCTTGGCAACCCGGAGACCGGTAACACCACCATAGCAACCCAAATAGTACAACACAACCCGACTAACATCAGAGCGGAGGCCGAGACGGGCAGCTAGATGCAGATCGCCTCCAGGCAAGCGCAACTCACTGGAGGAAACATAGACGAGGTGTGTGATTTCTGACACAGAGCGGCCCCACTCTGCCAAACAAGCATTTGCAGCCTCCGCCGCCATGTTAACCACAGCTGGGTTGGCGATTTCCAGGCGCTGCTTTAGAGTTGGGGTGCCTTCGGTTGCTAGTTCGGGGTACTTGTCTAGGATCTCCTTTGACATCACAGTGAACCTCCTTTTCACAGTTGTGTTCTTGCCTAAGGAAGTATTATTGCTCTTAAAATTTATCATTTATTGTTTTTTTTTCTTATGCAAATCTTGCATTATATAATCTACCCACTACAACAACTATTCCTACATTTTTTAGTTCCCATTATATAATTATGGTCACTGGTTTTTGTTCTTTTTCATGTTTTGTAGGCTATAAAATATTGAGTTATACAGTAGATTGTACCAGTTGGTGCAAATATGCGATGGTTTAATCAACGCGTACTTGACCGTTAAACTTACAAAGGCGCTCGAGTTTTTCCCTCATGACAGAATCTTCGGATTTGGTGTCGCGGAGGAAGCCATTAACTAGGTTTTCCTGCAAAAGAACATTGTCTGGAAAGGCCTTGCCAAGTGCCAAAACCTTCGCCTTATTACTTGCTACAGAAGAGTTAAGATTGATCGACATTGGAGAATATTTTTGTGAGGTATGTTTGGTGTATTTGCTTGTTGTTATTGGAACATAAGGTGTTTGTTTTCATTTGATGATTTGGGGCGGTTTAATAGGGGGTACAAAAGTGGGTCGGAGATTGTTTGGTTTAAAATTATAGAAGCATGACTTGTGAATGGAGATGGAAAGTAGTTCAATTACTAGTTAGAGTATGACTTTTGTTTTTCTTTCCTGATCATGAATTTGGCATGAGCATCAAAATGCAAGAAAAATAAAATAAACCATACAAAAATAGTACATATTATTTTGATTTTTTCACAAGGGAATTGCCGATCTCAGAATGACCATAGAAACAGCAGAATTTTTAAAGTTGTATGCATCAAAACACTATTAGTTAAGAAAGGATGCTTCTTCTCTTTTCAGTTTTGAGAATAAAACATTTCACATTTTCAAAAACGAATACTATACAAGTAGGGTAAAAAATTACATCCTTTTTTCCGTTTTCAAATCCAAACCACAATATGATGGTCATATTAAAATGTGCTTGGATATTAAATTTCATATTTTTTGAAAATCTTGTAATTTTTTTTTTTTTTGAGAATATTGTACTATTTTGTTAGATAGTTACATAATTACTGTTTTTTGGATAATCCAAAATGTTCTGAAAACTAGTGTAGATTAATTTTAATTACTTTTCATCTTTCAATTTGACTGGCGGTAAACTTCACAAGTCAACGCACACCCATTCAAGAAGAACTAACAGACAAGTTATATTTTTTGTACTTCACATTTGGGTTCATTTCGTAACTACAACCCCCAAGAAACAGCCACATAATTATATGCATCAATTGTTCAAACATCATATAACTCTAGTAATATCATTAACCACCAACAAAACACTAGCATGCACTCATCTATCCAAAGACACATACATCAAAATAAGCTCAGAAGATGCATTCAATTACCCATTATCTCACATCAAACTATACTTGCTAACTATAATTACTTCATGCCCACAAAAAGACCATCTAAACAGCACTTCCTACTAGCAATCTCACATGTAAAAGCACTCAGATTTTCCCTTCTTCACCGGCGGCACACACGGAGCCCATTCGATCCTCCTGATGCGTCCCCACCAACTACCTGTGCCCCTCCTTTTTTTTGCCACCTCAGCAAGCCGCTTGTTCTCTGCTCTCAGCCGCTCCATCTCCGCCTTATCAGCTTTCCTTTCCATCTCCCAATTCACCATTGCATCTACATATTGTCTATTTCTCTTCTCTAATCCATATATCTGTGATTGCAACCCCTCTATCTTTCTTCCAAGCATGCACACTCTGTGTTCTTCCCGTAACTTAACTACCAGTCGAGCCAGCTCAGCCGCCTTGTGTCTCATATAACCTAACTCGGCAGCCATCGCTGCTGCCTCTTCTCCAGCAGCAGCGGCACGATACGCTAGCCTTGCATTTTCCCCTAGCAAAACCATTCGCTCCGATTCAAGTACCTCCAACAAACTCCCTTGTAATTCAATTTTTCTATCTGACTCGTGCTGTTTTTTCTTGGCCTCTACAGTCTCAGCTGCCAAAATGTCTCTCTCCACATTTGCCATTACCATCTCCACCACTAAGACATCTAAATCCAGAAATTGTTTCTTTTCATAATCCGGTTGGAAGGACAGAGAGCTCTCAGTCTCAGAGAATTCATTGGTGGAGTCGATGTCAAGAGATGACTCAGGGTTGGAATGGAGAGATGGTGTTTTGCGGTGATTGGATTTGATGAGGGATTGGGAGTAGCGATCGGCAAGGCAGAGGTATTGAAGGTGGAGATCATGGAGGAGAGAGAGCAGCTGAGGTCGCTTTTCGTAGTAGTGCTCGGCTCGTTCGGCAAAGGAATGTGTCTCGTCTTCATCCGGAAGGCTCACCTCCAATGAGCGAATCCTCTGCTCTATATCTACAAAATAAATAAAAATATGATGATTAAGATAACAAATTGATACCTAGAAGTGCTAAAAATGAATCAACATGCACTGTTGCAAATGAGCATCTTATCTTGTTGATTTACGCACCAAAAAAATATGTTGATTTAGCATTGAGCAATTCGTACATTTTGTTTGATATCTGTGTTTATATGCACTAAATATGTCAATTTGCAGCATAATGATGATTAAAAGGTACTAAAAATAATTCAAAAGGGGGTTCACAGCAGGAAATTTAATTGAGTGATTTGACCTTAGTACACAAGCCGTTGGGCATTAAATTTCAAAATTCAAATTTCAAAGTAGAACATGGGTTGGGGTATATGCTGCTCCGACACGTGCATTACACGACCTATTCTGAGCATAAATAATTGCCAATTATTAAACCCAGATTTATGGCACTCCAGCAGAAACATATACAACTATACATAGTTAGATACCCAATTAATATACATATACTTTTATGAAAGAACCTTCAATTAAAATGCAAAAGTCTTGTGATTCCCCAACTGGATCTCAAATCTGATACAATCTTTTTTTAAGAAAGTACTGTATGTCTCTGTTCGAATTGCAGTTAATAAAAAAACAAAAAGAAAACGAAAGAACGGAAACTAGGCCCTGTTGCTTTCTCAGATTCTACATTCGGACAGGTGCTCAAAAAGTCTAAGCTCACTGTGCAAGACAAAATACGGAAACAGATTTAAATGCACAACCGTGAAAGATCACATCATGTTTCACACTGGGGTAAAAACAACTTTTTGCACATATATCCTTTGAAAATGACAAATACATACTTTTCTATGAATTCTAATAGTTTTACAAAATTAAATTTCTTTTTTATTTATGATCGGTCCTTTGATAAAAAAAAAAGTTTAAATCTTTAATGTTGAAGAATTAAGCTCTTACATTAGAACCATTTTAACAGAATATTGCTTGTTTGTCTTATTTATCTACTTTATTTGAAGGGACTAAAAAAAATATATAAAGGGGTGCAATTATAAAAAAACTAAAGGGGGGTAAACTGTAAAAAAGAAAAAGAACCTGCAAGCGCCGCTTGAAGCCAAGGAGGGCATGTGGAGGAGCGAATGCCGAGATGACAGCTACTGACCTCACTTGTCAGTGTCACACAACTCCCCAGACACGCATCAACACCAGTCTCCATCTGTTCTCTCTTTTCCCCCTCTTATCTCCTGTAAACACGCAAAACACCTCTGATTCCTCTTGCTTGTGGGGGCGTGTTTTCCTCACCGCTGATGTTAGAGAAGAGTAGTCAATGACGTGATGTCAGCCGTACGATCAACCCTGCAATGACCATCACGGACACTGCATTGATGAAACGTGACTTCGAGCAAGTCCAATATTACCCACCTGCAAACAGTAAAATTTACTTCTTTAATCAGATGAAAATTTTGCATTAAGGACCCTCGAGAAATTGGCATTTTTGTCAAGAATACTGTTTTGAAGGTCAGACTGACAACATATCTGTTTAACATGGAATGTTGTATAACAAAATATAGAATAAAATTCCTGAAAAGGGCACTAATTTAATAATTTGCGCATGAAACTTGCACTTATAATTAGAAAAAATATAGCAAAGCATAATCATTTTCCTAGGGTTTTTTGAGGAAAATCATTTTCGTAGGTAATCAATAACCTTTTTAGCTTCCTCATCATGTTCTTAGAAAGATACGCCAATCTTACATGATCTAGAAGCTAATATTATTAGGCATTATTTTCCTACATCAATATTATATTGCAACCGGGG
This sequence comes from Carex rostrata, assembly GCF_964058835.1. Classification (NCBI taxonomy): domain Eukaryota; kingdom Viridiplantae; phylum Streptophyta; class Magnoliopsida; order Poales; family Cyperaceae; genus Carex; species Carex rostrata. Next base: position 7,289,321 of record NC_135924.1, read on the forward strand.
GACATGTAGTGGCTTCCTAAATCTGCTTTATTATCCCCTAGGTTAAAAGTTGATTGAAATTACAGAGAATCTGTGCACGAATCTCAAGACAATACCTCTTCTTAAAATAATAATTAACATTCTATTGTTCTAAATCGAATTAAAAAGAGTGGACCGAATCATATAAAAAGGACTTATAAATTCTAAATCGAAACTATCCGTTACTTTAAAATCAACGACTTGGATTAAAAATACTTTTCCCAAAAAAAGAAAAACACAATGGATACGGACTGGTTAAAATCTGGTGCATCTGAGGCTCTGAGCATCGAGTTCTCTGCCTGACAATGGTTGAAACAAGACGAAAGTAAAAATAAAGGTTGTCGTACCTAGGTGTCGGAGTTACCGCAAGTAAAAGGTAATTCAGTAAAATAATACTTAACTTTTCAAATATTCAACCCGTGCCCCCGGCAAAGGTTCTACGACCAAGTAAATTATTATTTCGAATATCTCCGTTCCCTTGTGAAGCACAAGCTAAATTTTCAAATATCGTTACTCCGAACCTAAATATTATACAAGCTAGAATAGAAAATTGAACAGTAGGTGCTAAAAAAATGCCTAGGCTTTACCAATCCACCATTGAGTAAAATAAAGATAATAGCTATTTGACGAAAGACGGTTTAAAAAAATAGTTCAAATAGTCCCCAGCTGGAGTCTAGTAAAACAAATTTAAAAAAAAAAAAACTGATTTTGCAAGAAACTGGAATTTCTTGAAAGTAAAAACACAATGTTGAGACATCAACAGATCCTTGAAAACAGAGGTAAAAAAATTTGTAACTCTAGGAGAAGAGATTATCAAAGCGCAAATCAGGAAGCGAACGAGCAAGCGCGTGCGCGAGCGAGAGAGAGAGAGAGAGAGAGAGAAATCTTTAATAGGCATGATTAAATGCAACTATGCAACATTTTGAGAGTAAGGAGAGAGCCTAGTTGAGAAAACCTTACAGAGTAAGAAGGAGATCGCCTGAAAATAGAATGCCAATAGCCTCAGCGAACAAGAAGAAGAAAGAAAGAGAAAATAGCAACGCAGTAAATCGCGGGTAACATATATTATATTCGGCCGTGAATAGACAGGGACATAGACCTCTGGAAATGTACACTACATACAGAGATCAGAGATGCACTGGAGGGAACATATATCTGTATCCTTTTCTCTGTATCCAATTATGTAGTGAACAGTTCGTCGACTCGATAGCGACTAGACATTGTTCTCGGGTCCCGCAACTTCTTAGAACGATGGAGCCCACCTTTCATAGAAGTAACGGGCTCGATTAAGGAACTCGTAACACAAAACACCGTTGTCAGGAATGGGGCTGGATACAACCCGACCTGTGCTGGGCTAAACTGGTAATTGAGCTCAAACAGCAAACAGGCCGTAACGTTAATCGAGACCGTTCGATTGCTTGGGCGGGGCACTGACAAATACACGTGGCTACTTTTTTTTTTTTTGAAATATAATTAATTTTAATTATTTTAACAAAATAAGCACCACGAGTGGAAAAAAATTCGTAGTTCGTAATTCGATTTGAATTTGATTTGAGTTTTTTTCGATTTGAAATAAATTAAATTCAGTTCGGTTCAGCTCGAATCTTTTTCAAATCAAACTCAAACTGGATATAATTCGTTTGAAATTGATTCGCGAACTATTTAGGTTCGAATCTCAAATAATACAACTAATGGATTCAATAATTAATTTTAATAATACAGGAACCAAACTTATATCACAACTCAAAATTGTTAATATATTGGTAACTTATAATAAATTATAAGAAAATGTTTTAGCAGCGTAACAAATTAACAATGGAATAAGTTCCATTTGACTAGGTCCATGTCGTGGTTTTAATCAATCCAGCAGCGTAAAAGGTAAGAAAATCTTGAACTAGTCCATAATCCATTAGTGTCAATTCGTGAAAGGTAAAAAGAAACTATGTGAATTTTGTCCCGCGAAAAGAAAACTAATGCATAAACTGTTGGGTTTCGGAGGTGCCAAAACCCGTTTATGCCTGAGCTGCGGAAAGACCGTAAAACAAAAATTTTACTTCTAACTTAAAGCCAAGGATTAAAGAGATATGCCGGAAAGACCACCGAAAGTGTCCCTCTCCAGTCTTTACAGATCTACTCCATGAATGGTTTCTAAAAATTAAATCTATTTAACAATTAAATAAATTAATATAACATTTATATCTCGTTTCCAAATTCGAATTGGAATGTAAACCGACTCGCCTCGGAGCATCAGACGTCTGATGCCTCTATCGGTTATCCACCAGGACTAACCGGAGAGCAGTTTATTTCTTTTGCCAAAAATACCGTAAACCGCAGAATTATACAAAAACACTATTTATCAAGAAAAAATGAAAACATGTAAACATGAATTTATAGTTATTCAGATTCACTAATAAGCAAAACTGAAATATCGCGAAATTCGGGAAAACACTATTCACCGATCCTGCAAATATCCTTCTCAACAACCCGCAATATTATACGTCAATTAAGTATAACTTCATTTTTTCAACCAAAACACTATTTGAGAAAAAAACCGTGAAAGAGAGAAAATAGAAACTCGAATCAATCTGACACGAAATGATACGAAGTGAATTAGTGATTTTCTCTCTACCCCTCCACCCTTATTTATAGGCATTTGTGGCGGTTGCCAAATTACCAAAATACCCTCGTGAATAGTAAGGAGGTTCCAACGTCAAAAGACCAAAATGCCCTTGACCCGAATTCAATTAACATCCATATAATTATTCTGAACAATTATATTTCTTGTGGTTGTTTTTCGGTAACTTTTATACAACGTGTCGTGCATGTTTATAAATTAACTGTTATTTTTGCTTGTCATCTTATATGAAGTTATAATTTTTTTTGAGGTTTGACATTTATAATTTAATTATATCACATATAATTAATTATAACCATCTTATTATTAATCATGTTTAATTTTATAATTAATCAATAAGATTATCCGAGTAGCTCCTATACGGTGGGACCCGATAGAATCCTTGTTATATTTGTAAATAGAATTAAAACTGTTTTAACTTCTATAAATCATGAGAGACATTTGGCAGTATGCATCATGACCATCCAATTGCACAGATGATACTGTACTGTACAATATCACGATCCAGTAAACTTATTTACTTGTGTTAATTATTTTGTCTCATAGCTATCAGATCAGTTTCAAGGTAGATGTGTATCATCCTTGCAAACTTAATTTTTTCTTGATCTTGAGCAGATTATCAAATATGATTACTCTTGTAATCATACCGCATGCATATAATCTTACTCTATCAAGGGGCCCAGTGATACTATAACTCGTATAATAAATACAAGGGACAATAGTACTTTTGGTAAACCATCACTTCCTCAGCATAAGTTATGTATACCAAAGAGCTACCATTATAACTGTTTTTTACAGACAACGTTAGGTAACAATTGCACATACACATATATTAGTATGAAAGATGAATATCTCATACTATAGAACTTAACACTGAATGAAATCATTAATAACACGAACACAATTACATTTAATATTTCATTCGGGGTCTGTCAAATACCTTGTTCATGTAACAAGTATTTATGTGATTAAAATGACACTCTTATCTATGGTCTGTAAAACTTGACCATCTTTTAATCCACATACTAACCTTGTAGCGGTCAATTAGTGTTCCTGCTAATTATCTCGGTTAGAGACTTTTAATAATATGTATCATCTATATTACGGAGTTTCATAATTTCAGTTATGAACTCGAAATGATCCATAAATACAATAATACTCAAGGCAATAAAATGACATTTTATTAATTATTCAATTCATGAACAAAATATATATGATAAAATTATCGTATTATTGACTTCTAGATTATTAAAAACTAACATAAATTACCGATATAACTAGGGTTGCCAAAAAAAATTGTAGTTCATAATTCGATTGACTTCAATTCGAAAAATGTATAGTTCACAATTAATTCAATTAGAAACAAATCAAACCTAGTTCGATTCGAATCTTATTCAAAATCAAACTCAAACTAGGGTAAGTTTGATTCAGTTTGATTCATTGCCACCCCTAATAAGTACCATTAATTTATTTTTTTATAAAAAAAACAGCTTCGCTGATTCTAGAGATCAGTGGAGGAAGGAATAAGTAAAAATGACCAACGCATATTTCTTATAACAAAATTTAAAATCTCTCCACCGATCTTTAGAATTGATGGAGCTGTCTTTTATAAAAATTAAATCAATAGTGCTTATTTTATTAAAATAATTAAAATTGATTCCATTTTAAAAAAATTCTCCCAAGAGTCTAGGTTAAATACTGCTCCGGAAAAATTTAACACCCAAATGAAAAATTCGAAAAAAAAATATATTGTTTTGAATGTCAGGTGTGAATTTAAAATCAGTCATATTTGTTAGTTGGTGCCATACATTCGTGTAGTATAGTAAAAGATCAGAAATTATGTTCTCTTTTTTTTTTTTTTGCGGGGTTCATATTTTTAAATGTTTTATATATAATTCACACATCCATTATACGTTATTGGTTGACCTCGAAAGTCATAATTGGATTTTAAATTCAGTCGGAGCCAAGATGCAAGACAGAATATGTTTCGACCGAGTGTTCAAACTTTCAAAATTTGATCATTGAGTTCAGGAGCGGAGTCAGACATTCTAACTATGAGTGTCAAATATATATAAGATTAATTATATACAATTTTTTTACGTAGAATGGGGATCAATATTACGCTATTATGACATTTTACACTAAATTGTATATAAATCATACATAAATATAAAAAAAAAAATTAAAAAAAATAGAGGTCAATTGACTCTCATTCATTCTTCATATCTCTGCCATTGATTGAGTTCAAAAAAATTCAATCCCATATTCAAGTTTGATGATAGAATTAAATCGACAACATAGGTTATTCAAATTCAGAATGAACGCATGTTTAAAAATAATCACATCACGTTACATCGTATAATTAAAATTTATCTTCACATAACGTAACGTGATTAAAATAGTGAATGATGCGAATGATCACGTTTAATTTTTTTTGTCACATTTTTAATTAGTTTAAAAAAGAGGCTAATAAAATATAAAATAAATTAGAATAAAAATTAACATTACCAAAATTAATTACATAATGTGTCCCGTGACATGACCAAATAAGTCAGTACAGCCTGACATGACGTGATATGACATATTATTTTTTATCGAGGAGAAATACATCATGTTATTGGAGACGTCACGTGATATATGAATCACGTCACATAACCGGTATGTTGTAACTCATTTTTTTATCACAAGATAAATCATTGGCGAGTATATTTTGAGATTATGAATGCCAAATTGATCGGCAATGATAATTTGGAAACTGGTTTTTGATTGATTAGCTGTATAATTGTCGTATTCATAAATAATTTAGTTTTAATCAAGAATGATGGCGTGACATTATGGATACCCAATTGTCGTTGAGACCAACTAGTCAATTGTTTTTCTATTAATCATTTTCATAATTCATACAACCATAAAAAAGGCTATTAACTATTTGAACTATTACTTTGCGGTGCTCGGTGTCTTCAGCTTATTATATTTATTTATAAATTATGTCATCTTTGATTGTGGTTATAAAGTTTTGATGAAATGAGTTGTTTACTTCGAATTTAAGATGACATAAATTATTCTTGTGATTTAAAGTTAAATCATTGTTTAAATAATTTGTGTTTGATTATGTCTAAAAATAATGGTTGAATTGTATATTGTTATATTTGTGTTGTGTAGAAAACATCGTTGAATTATTATTAATAATAATAATAACAATAATAAGAATATTAATATTATAATAATAATAAAATGTCGATGACAAACATAATGATAATGATGCTAATAATAATAATAACAACAACAACAAAGTGGAATAAATTAATCCGTCTCTATAGGTGGGTAAAGTAATGACAGTATAAATGATTTTTATTCTATGCTATGTTGTCAGACTTTATTGTAGTATAATGCAGAATAAGTTACTTATTTCACGATTTTAAGCATGACTATAATGTCATGATCACATATACTATGTTGTAAAGAAGGTTAATTATTATTTTTGAATAAATTATCGATACTTACCTGTTTTTAATAAAAACGTTAAATAATCTATTAAATTTTGATTTAGTAATCATGTCACGAATTAATCACTCAACAACACTTTATTGGTACCTAAATGTAAATTGATTTGATAACACTGACTTTTTAATGAGAATCAATATTTTTCGTGTAAAAAGGCAGCTTTTAGATCTGAATGGAATTTTTTCATGGACAATAAAATTTAAAAGACCAAACTTTCATTTTTCTCTATTAAGCTACTATCAAAGTAGTACAAGCAACCATGGTATGTTAAACTTGAATTAACTGAATTAATGGTAGGAGTCTTTGGTGAGAAAAAGTGGTGTTACGAAATCAATTGATTATGAAAAATCAAGAATTTAATTACACCGATGTAAAAAGAAGTAGAAGAAAAAACCAAAAGAATCATTCCATAAAGCAAATTATTTTGTATTAAATAATTATTAATTTGAAATCTCGTCTTAATTCTGATATCTTTCACGAAAATATGATATGTTTATCGAAACTTTAGTACCGTTTTTAGGGATGATTGAAAAACTGAGACTCATTTTATGCTAGAAATGCAGATGTTGGGTGTCAAAGCAACATACATGTGCTCTGATATTATCTATGGATTGAAATAATTTAAAGAATCAAGAAGAGAATACCTTAAAAATATTTGCATATCTTTGTTTATATATATATATTTTTTATTTTCTATTATTCTCTTATTATCATTTGTATTTTATCTAAATATGGATAATGATTTCGCTCGCTGAAGACAAATCATTAAGTGCGATTTTTAATTTGGGATCGACTAATTATCTCTCAGTCAATTTTCCTCATTTATCCCCCAGTCAATAACTACTTGTAGGGACCATTAACTAACTGAATTTCATTAATTACTTGGGGACCACCTAATATTTAATATATTTTATAACTGACGCGTGCAAATATGGATACCTATGCGCACAAGTGTTAATATATAATATATCAAGTATTCATACCTAAGATACCAAGTATTTCGAAAAAAAAACTGGACACATCACACACACATCTTTTACACGTTTTTAGAGTTGTTTTTTTTTTCTTCGTTCAATTTCATCAATATTAGGTAACCACCTAATATTTGATAGATTTTACAACTGTCACGTGTAAATATGGATGCACATGCGCGCAGGAGTTAATATATAATATATTAAGTATGAATACTTGCGCGGCGGACAACTCAAAAGTACTTCATCATATATCTCATTTGAAAGAGAAAATTACGTAGAAAACGTCTGTGACTTTAGATTCGCAAAAAAATTCACAGATTGTCAGAAATATGGGCGATATTGAAGTAAGAAAAAAAAATCATAAAATATGTAAAAAATGAATATGTGATAAGAAAGATTGTTTAAAGAAATACTTGATATCTTACATATGAATACTCACTATATTAGATGTTAATACTTGCGAGTATAAGTATACATATTTATGCACATCAGTTGTAAAGTTTTTCAAATATAAGTGGTCCCCCAGTTAATTAGCGGTCCCCTACATTATTAATGACTAATACACGTTTTATTTTGTCTTTTTGTGCTGGAAGTTGTGGTCCCCTCATATAATTAATAATTGGGGGATGGATGAGAAAAATAAACTGGGGGAAAAAAATCTTTATTCTTTTAATTTACACATGAAACATAATGAACCTTGAATATTGAGAGTGAGCCTAGCATAAAATTTAAAGCGAAAAATGGACGAATCTTGTATTTTAATAAAATTAAATAATTTTTCACGGACAATAGTTACTAATATTACCTCACAGCAACTAGATAAGATGATATGAGATTCGGATTAGCGCTGTACAAAATTGTTCAAATTCCTAACTCACTCATGACTCACTCGTTAACTACTTATTTTATGCTCATTTATAACTCGAGTCAATACCAATTTGAGTCGGCTGATTCGTTTAATAAATGAGTTGAGTTTGAGCATACCTCAACTCACTCATTAACAACTCGAGTTACACAATATCCGTCACAATAAATTCCATGCTCTTCTAAATGATTTCTAAGTTGCTGTTTGGATTATTTGTTTTGTTAGTTATCTTGTTAATTATGTTTGAATTGTTTGGGTTTAGATTAACTCTTTCTAAGACATTTGAATTGTTTGTATTTAGATAAACTCTAACTAATATATAATTATAACTAAAGAAATTGACTGGTTAAACGAGATATAAACTAGTTGTGAGCCAACTCGAGTTAATAATGAGCTGAACACGAGTTAGCTTTACACCTCGTTATTGTCATTCCAACTTGAATTGACTCACTCATTAACTAAATAAGTTGAGCACGAATTGTAAGTAACTCGCTCAAACTCAACTCATTTACTAATTTGGATACATAAAATCTAAATAAAACCTGTCACACCCCGGAACTAGGGGTTGTGCAGTTACGCCGTGAATATATAGATGACTATACATTCACAAGGCAATTACGGTGTAAACCTAACATAATATCGGTTTACAACATCACCACTTCTCATTTAATTCGATTTAAAATCATGTTTATACAAATACATTTATAGATTATGATAATATACTCAATAGTATATATAAATTCGTGCAATAACTATATAATTGAAAGATTTAAACAACCCCAAATCAATTCCCATTAACATTTTATACACAGTTTAAAACAAAAACAAAACAAAAGGTTCATATTAAATCACAGTAAACGTTTAAGATACAATTAGGTTTACAAAACCACTCGGCACAGTCCGATAACATGGTTATACACAAATACCATACCAAAACCCTATCGACATCAAAATGGACTCAATGTGAGGCATACCCTATCGCTATGCGGCTTAAACCTCCCTGGTCGAGCACTCGAATCCCTTCTATTCGCGTTTACCTGCAAACACATACCAAAGAATAAAGTTCCCCGAGGGGATAGGGGGTGAGAAAACTCGTCAACCATTTTCTCAGTGCGGAATTTAGTCAGGGCTACTGGATCTGTAAGAAAATCTATTACCGGAACTAAATAAACCCGCAACGAGTTTCAATTCAACAATTCGATAAAAGAAATGCATATGCAACATATATAGAAGCAATTGAAATCCAACTCATATCACAATCAAATGAAATCGAAGAATTCATAGAATGGTTTGGTATAACAGATACAATTGCTAAGTCCGGTTACAATTGATAGATATCGACTATCCATCTCATTTGGCTTAACATTTCTCTGGTCTGGTTTATAGTCAAACATCCATATCAATTCGTCAATTTCCAATTTAGGATTGCATATCTCCCGATCATGCAACGGGTTGTCACTCTTCCAAAGAGAGACCAATAACAATCAATTATCCACAGTTTTAATCCTCCTGCTATACTCTACCTTTTTGGTATCAGTTAACCTAGCTCTGCCTTTCTCCTTGGTTACCGATACCCTCCACAATTAGGGTTATTCACCGTATGCGCATATGGGCCCTGAGACAAAGTCTAGTAGCTAGCTAGACATTGTCCCTACAATTCACTCATTTCATTCACAATTAACTTATCCTCTGCCCTCTTCACATTTCAGTACTGTGGTTCCATTCAATTATCAAAACAATAGAACAATCAATCGAATAACAATACCAACATGCTAGATCAACAATATCATATCAATTCAATTATATCATTACTTATTTTCATGCAATGCTGCAAATAATGCTAACAATAGAGATCCAACATGAGGTCATGCACAATAAGTCAATTAACAATTCAATCGGTATATATATATAAGCACACATATATATATATATACATGTACCGTTATTTAATTCTAAGTAATAGAATCCAAAACAGATCCCGTGAACCCCCGCACCTGATTATGAAGAGCGTATCTCGCACTTAGGGTTCGAACGTCTCGAAAGATTCCGCAAAATCTTGCTCAACCAAGCCTACACCTATATTAACATATATACTTAATTCAATATTTGTTCGACGATTGATATGCTTACTTGAGTGATATTATTTTCTATATACTTTCCTTAACATAATCCATATAACTTTGTATCCACCTTCTTGGTGTTAAAAATAGAGAGCGCTATTGGAGAAAGAGTAAACAAGAACACAAAATAAATGAAAAACAGAATTATAGACAGCAGCCCTAAATTCTGACCCTTGGTTACTAAAACTGCAATAACTTTTTATAGGAAACTCCAAACAACTTGAAACTTGAACCACTAGAAACTAGACTCCGAGACGCTTCAAATAGACTCTTCATTTGTCCAGAATGATTTAGAATTGCCCATTCAAATTAGCACTTTAATCAGCCTAAAAATCTGCCCACTGTGCAGTCACAAATTTAATGGTAAATCAAGTTTGTTCATCAATACTTGCTATTTTGATTCAATACGTTGGACATCATAGAATATGCAAAGTTCACCTTTTAGGATTCCAATTGAACAACAACCTACACCAAAGAGGGAACAAAGAAAAGAGACCTATTTAATAGCCTTCCGATTTAAAATCCCTTTTGATTTAATATGAAGACTTTTCAAATCAATATAGATACTTTCTCAATCAGTATCCTCCATTTTGGAATAAATGATCAAGCCTTTCTCAATAAATATTAAGTCTTTCGGAGACAATATTAACACTTCCTCAAAAATATTATGACTTTGTTTAATTATCACCATACACAATAAATACTAGACCTTTCGGAGACAATATTAGCACTTCATCAAAAATATTATGACTTTGTTTAATTATCACCATACACAATAAATACTAGGCCTTTCGGAGACAATATTAGCACTTCATCAAAAATATTATGACTTTGTTTAATTATCACAATACACAAAAGAGGGAACAAAGAAAAGAGATCAACACCAAATTGATTTCAGATTTTAAGAGAGTGAGAGAAGAACTTACCAATCAACACCTTTGTTTGTTGGATTAGACTAGACAAATCAAAATATTTCTCTAATTTTCGAATTTGAACCAAACCCTCGATAGAAAATCAAGATTAAGATAGAATTGAGAAGAGAATCACTAAATTAACAACCTAGAAGCATAATGGAGATAGATTACTCATCATTTATACAAACATTTCAGATTTGAGCAAAACCCTAGCAATGGAGATAAAATTCAGATTTTTGATGAGAGAGGAGAGAAAAGGAGTACCAATGGGGAAGCTAGATGGCCACTAGAGAGAGAGATTCTCAACAATTTTCATTCTTTTCTTCAATTTCTCAAGGTTTCTTGGTGGATTTTTAAGAGAGAAGAGATGATCTCTCCTTCTCTTTCTTTTGGCAGCAAACACACAAGGGAGCAACGAAGGGAGAAAGAGAGGGTTGAATTGTTTACATGCATTTTGGACATTTTTCAAAATAGACCCTCCACTTGTTTGATATTACTAAAAGAAGAATATACATATATATATACAATTTAATTTAACACTTAGGCTTTTAATTCAATTTGCATTTAAAATTTTATGTTATTATTTTTTTTTTTTTCACGGTGTTACAAAACCCTAATTTAATTACATCGGAAACCTCGATACAATCTTAATGCATAATCGATTGGAAATTAGCAACGAAGCTTATTGATTTAAGAGTTGAGTGTTTTCCCTTCTATCATTTATAGCATCTAGTTTTTTTTTTTTTTTTGTTTTTTAACTTGATATTTAGGTTGTTGCTGTCATTTGGTATTAAATATAGATTGTACATACGTCAACGTCTAATTTCCGAAATTTTTATTAATAACCAAAAAAATGATAAAATTACAAAATATACCCAACTTTTCATAAGAATTCAAAATCTACCCCTTTCGGTGACTAAATAACTGGACCAAGCCCCTCTTTCCGGTTATTTAGTCACCGGATCTAGAAATTAGTCTAGTGACTAATTAGCAGGTTTCAAGAAATACAACCGGTGACTAAACAACCGGTTTTGTGTTTTCCTTTTTTTTTTTTTACAAAACATAATTTTTTAAATTTATTTATTTTTTGTATTGAAGTATTAGAAATGTTTAATATATTTATTTGAAATAGATTGAATACAATATAATTTGATTTATTAAAAAGACTGTGACAAATAATCCGGATCAACATCTTTCTGACCGAATTTTTCACGGCCGTAAAAAAATTAATATATTTCTTTATGTGTTATTGGAAAAATAAATAAATATGCTTTGAATGTGAGTTATTGATCGCAGTTCAAAAGTTACTTCTAGGTAATACAAAAAATATTGTGATCGTTCTAACACATTTAATTTCTAAAAAGTTGTATCTATTTTGAGAATTATTTTTGAATAACAATCATTAAATAACTTAAAGTTTTTATTTTTTAAAATAGATATAGCTTTTTAGAAATTAAATGTGCTAGAAGGATGACAATATTTTCTGTATTTACCTAGAAGTGAATTTTGAACCGGGATCAATAGCTCATAATCCAAGCATTTTTATTTTGTGAGAATTTCATATATAGCACTCAAATACTATGAAATTACATATTTACCATCCAAATTTTTGTAATTACATATTTACCATCTAAAAATCTAATAACTCACATATTTACCCAATATAACTTTAGTATATATCAAATATACCCAAAACTCACATTAATTATGTTTAATTTTCTTAAAACTATAATTAATCGAGGATTAATTTAGCAATCTCTATTTTTTTTCCTTAGAACCGTTCTTCTTTATAGCCAATATAAAAGATTAAAATCAGTTTCAAACTGAGCCAACAACAAAACACAGATTCTCAAAACTAGTTACTATTTTAATAACGGGTTGCGATATCATCGTCGAATTCAGTATGAGTTATTTTGTTGGAAAAGTTGGAGCGATTATCTTGTTTTAAGACGATCAGGCTGGAGTTGGAATCCTTAATTTATAGTTTGTTGCCCATTCTCTCCGAGTTTAAGCGGAATAGACGATATGAGGAGAGAGATTTAAGCGAAATTGGAAAGTTACGTCAAAAAAGACGGGAAAGAAATTTGTGCGCAAAAGAGGAAGGGACATAGAAGGAGAAGAGACTAAATGACTTATTAATTATATTTTATATAATTTTAAACTTAATAATCTCATTTTTGATTAATTGGGTAAATATGTGAGTTATTAGATTTTTAGATGGTAAATGTGTAATTATAGAAATTTGGATGGTAAATACGTAATTTCATAGTTTTTGAGTGGTATATATGAAATTCTCCCTTTTACTTTTTTTTTCCAATAACACATAAAGAAATATATTAATTTTTTTTACAGTCGCGAAAAATTCGGCCTGAAAAATGTTGATCCGGATTATTTATCGCAGTCTTTCTAATAAATCAAATTATATTGTGTTCCATCTATTTTAAAAAAAAAGATTTAACATTTCTGATATTTCAATACAAAAAATAAATAAATTAAAAAATTCTATTTTGTAAAAAAAAAGGAAAAAAAAGAAGAAAAAACACAAAACTGGTTATTTAGTCACCGGTTGTATTTCTTGAAACCGGTTATTTAGTCACCGGACCAATTTCTGGATCCGGTAGCTAAATAACCAGAAAGAGGGGCTTTGTCCGGTTATTTAGTCACCGAAAGGGGCAGATTTCGAATTCCTCTGAAAAGTTGGATAGATTTTGTAGTTTTATAATATTTTGGGTATTAATAAAAATCTTGGGTCTAATTTAATATTTAAAAATACAGTGTACATGCGTCAAAGTCTGATTTAATATTTTAAAATACGTCTTATTGTAGTATAGAACTACATGTATAAAAAATCCACAAAATATTCTCCAATATGTTCTAATTTTCTAAAGTTTCATTAATTTGATAAATAAAATAAAAGTTTTGTCTAATTATATTATATTAGTATCTCTTGCATTTTCATATTCGATCAAGATTATCTATTTTTTTTATTTAGTTCGTAAATTTTAAAAGGGGAAATTTCACTTATACCCCTTCTAACATTCATAATATTAGATTTAGCCTTCTAAATTTAAAAAACTCACAAATGTACACAATATATTGCATTTTGTATTCAATCTCATTTTAAATTTGTAAATTATTCATTTTACACTTTGTTCAAAAAATAAAATAATACGTAATTTGTTTAAAATAAATATATGGTCTTCTGATTGATCAGGTGTGAAGACAAATAGTTCATTTTATTACTCGTGACACATACACAAGCGTGCACCTAAATATCACTGTGTATGTGTCACAAGTGAAAAAAATAAAACCATTTGCCCTAAGAAAAAGACCAAGTAGAATACCAAACATTTTTCTTACACCTATTGTGTATTTTTATTTTCTAATAAAATGAGAACTTTATAGATTTAAAATGAGTTTTAATTAGGGGTGAAAACGGAGCGGATACGGATACGGATACGGATAGTAAACGGATATCAAAATTCAAAACCAAATCCGCCTTAAACGGATACGGATACGGAACGGATAGTCCACGGACACGGATTCGAATAGGGATATAAAACGAATAATGGTCGGATAATTAAGATATATGAACTTCTAAAATACAAATATTAATTAAAACATTAAATATAAATATTAATGAACTTATAAGAGATGAAAGATAATCTATTCATATAATATATATATATCAAATAAGTGTATGGTAACAAAAGATGTTGTGGTGTAGTGGTTTGAAGCTTAGTCTTAAGGCATTGAGATGGGAGGACATGGGTTCAAATCCCACCTATAGCAAATATTTATTCCTCTTTTATATGGGTTTGGCCAAACTATCCGAATCCGGATATCCGCTCCGTTTAGGACTCCGTATCCGAATCCGGATCTTTTATGGATTTCCGAAAATTATCCGAATCCGTATCCGGAAATTATCCGGATTTGGATTATATCCGGATACGGAGGGCTCCATTTTCACCCCTAGTTTTAATCAAAAATGCAATAAATTGGATAAAGTTGTTTGTTTTATAAATTTAGAAGAAGAAATACGTAATTTCAATTTTTTTTAAAGGTATACATGAAATTCCCCATTTGAAAATTACCTGCCACATGCTCCGTAATTTAAAATACTGTCCTTGCGTAAAGAAAATGAAAATTCAATTTTTTTAAAAGGTATACATGAAATTCCCCATTTGAAAATTGCCTGCCACATACTCCGTAATTTAAAATATTATCCTTACTAATTTATTTTTTATTTTTCCCTTGCGTAAAGAAACCGATGATGCAGATATCTTAGAACAGATCTTTAGCGGGCAATAACATCGTAATTTCACATTTGAATTTTTCAATATTATTGTAACAAATGAATAAATTATGGATCAGTTCACCTGTCAATACAAAAAAATGACGACATTTGGGGTCAACTCCGAGTGCATTCCTCTGAGATACCTCAAATTTTGCGTGACCGACGTGTCCGGTGCCTATTCGGGGGTAGCGCAGGGGCCCAATATTATTGAGCTTCGAGATTCGTGTAGAACGTATTTGAACGGTTTAGATTTTCCAAAAGTCACTCAAAATATGAGATATCTCAGAGGATGCGAATTCGTCGCGTGCTACTTCTCTCTCCTGGAAGTAAGAAGATTCGATTCAGCACGCAAAACATTTCCATTTTTTCTCGTAGCAAAGGTAACCTATAGTCTATAGAGCTCATTCATCATAGATTCATACATGGCATTAGTAACTGAAACTGTTGCAACTGCCATCATTGGTCAATTGGTAGACACTGTTTTTAGCTACGCCGACGGTTCCTGGTGGCCGATTGCAAATGCCGTGAAAGCAGAGGTCGAGAAGCTACACGTGGCACTTCCTCAGGTCAAGGCAGTTTTGCATGCAACACAGAGAGGTAAAATCAACCAAAGAGACCCCAATTTAGAGGTGTGGATGTGGCAATTTAGAGATGCCATGGAGGAGGCTGAAGATGTGCTCGATGAGATCGAGTACTGCAAGCTGGAAGAGAAAGTCAGGGCCCGAGATAACATGGTCACCGGTCCTTTCTCTGGCTGCAAAAGAAAGCTGGTAAGTGTTTTTAAGAGAGCAATTGTTAATGACAGGGTTTTAAAAAAATTGAGGGATGCTGTGAAAGGGTTAGAAACTGTTGTTGCTGGTGTGAGACCCTTTGTTGAGTTAGTGAGAGGTCTCAATCAAGAAGTAGCTGCGTACAATTTCCGTCAAACCGGCCCGTTGTTGGCTGACACAGTAATCGGGCGAGAGAAGGAGAAAATCATGATTTTTGAATGGTTGACAACTGAGGTCGATGGTAACTTTCAAGAACCGCTCTCGGCATTTGTGATATTCGGAGCTGGTGGAATGGGAAAAACCACTTTTGCTCAATTAGTTTGCAATGATCAAAATGTGAAAGAGAATTTCGAGCAAATCGCATGGGCATGTGTGTCGGATAACGACAACATAGTTGATGCAGCAACAGTAATAAAAATGATCATAGAAGATTTTATCAAGAAGAAATGTGATCTCGGTAATTTAAGTACGCTACAAACAAGTCTACAGGAGATCGTCTCCACAAAGAAATTCCTACTGGTATTAGATGATGTTTGGAGAGACGACACCAGCTCCGAATGGGAGAAAATTCTGGCACCATTGAAATCTGGTCAGAGGGGAAGCAAAATTTTATTGACCACCCGAATGGAGTCGGTGGCGCATATGATTGCCGGGTTGATGAATGGAGAAAAGAAAATTCTGAGATTAGAAGGCTTATGTGAGAAAGATTTTATTACTCTATTATTCAGGTATGCATTTGCTGGTACCAACCCTGATGAATACCAACATCTCCATGAAATTGGTAATCAAATGGCAAAGAAACTTTGGGCATGCCCGCTAGCCGCAAAAGTCATTGGCGGTGTCTTGAATAATACCTTAAATTTTGAATATTGGAACAAAGTTCTCAGGGAGGATTTACCAGATGTACAAACAAGCAAGGATGACATAATGGGTATTTTAAAATTGAGCTATTACCATCTCCCTTCGAATCTCCAGTCATGTTTTAGGTATTGTAGCATATTTCCTCGAGATGTGATACTCGGAGAGAAATATTTGGTTGAGAAGTGGATGGGTTCAGGATTAATCCCGAAGCATGAACACGGGAAGAGGCCCGAGGATATAGCACACGAGTACTTAGGTCAACTAACTGCAAAATCATTTCTTATCAAGGAAAAAGTGCGTCATGATGCACCGAACGATAACGTATACAGGATCCATGATCTTTTACATAATCTTGCACAATCCCTTTCCATAGGTGAGTGCTTGAGAATCACCGAACGTGCAATGCACATTCCTCCAACAATACGTCATTTGTCAATTAAGGCTAAAAACATTGACAACCTTAAAGAAATTGGCCATCTCAAAAAGTTACACACTCTCGAGATTACTTGTGAAGAGCATGATTTGGATGACAACCTTGGATTAAATGAAATCTTAATGGGGATGAAAAGCCTACGCTCGTTAAGTGTATACACAAGGGCAATCACAAACCTTCCAAGTTGCATAGGAGATCTAATACACCTTAGAAGCATATCATTTGAAGGCCAAAGAACCTCAAAACAAAATATTTGTCGGGTTCCCGAGTCATTCTTTCAGCTTTATCACCTAATGCTATTCAGTCTGAGGGATCAAATTGATATCGAAGAATGCGGCTTAGAAGGTATGTGTAACCTGATAAATTTGCGATATTTAGAGGTATTTTGTCATCAAGATACATCTATTCCTTGGGTGGGAAATCTACATTCTCTTCAGGAATTAAATGATTTTTGTGTCAGAAAAGACACAGGTTACAGTATAGCCGAACTAAAACACCTTACAGAATTGCGGAAACTATGTATACATGATCTTCACAACATAAACAATCCTTGTGAAGCTTTAGAAGCTAACATAAATCAGAAATATCGTCTCAAAGCGCTCAGCTTAAATTGGTCCAAAGGTAACAGAGATAGAGACAAATTGGTAGCTAACAACCTCAGACCACCAGTCAATTTGAATGAATTGGAAATATCTGGTTATTCTGGTATTAGACCCCCCAATTGGATGATTGATCAATCTATGTGTAACTTAGTATCTGTTACACTAAGCAGCTGTTTTAAACTAAAAATTCTTCCACCTCTTGGCCAGATAAGTTCACTCAGGCATCTGAATTTGAATGGTTTAACAACAGTAAAGCAATTTGGGGATTCATTATATGGCAGGAATGGCACCTGTACTATCTTTCCGTCGCTGACAGAGCTTGAAATTTACAACATGCCAGAATGGATCGAGTGGACTGGTGTTGATGACAAGCCACTTTTCCCTCGGCTTGAAATGTTGTATATCAATGATTGCCCTAAATTGAAAGATATACCCACTCTAACTCCTAGTTTAAAGAGACTCAGCATTTCTCATGCAGGATTGGGTACTCTTCCCGGTCTTTATCAACTTGCCGGCAATGGCAGAGAAGGAGCGTCTTCGACATCATTCGCACCGTCTTTATCTTCTCTATATGTTGTGGAGTGTCCAAATATCACAACTCTAGTTGGATCTCCATTGCTACATCAATTAGAAAACAATCACGTTCTTGAGAATTTATCCATAAAAAATTGTAGAAGCCTGTTGCATATTCCTGTCAAATTGCTGGTAGAACTTAACTTTCTTTCTAGGCTGACAATTTTTGATTGCCCGAAACTGATAGCACATGGATCAATACAATTGCCCAAAAGGCTAAAGTGCCTCTCTTTTGGATCTTGCGGTGACCTCGAGCCTCTGATTTTTAGATCATTGCAAGATCTTACCGCCCTCGTGGAGTTGAGAATTACTAATTGTCGAAGCATACAATCCCTTCCCCCAAGAGTGGTTTTCTCAAATCTAAAAAACCTTAGCGAATTAAGTATAGATGAGTGCAATGATCTGACATCACTGGGTGGAATAGAAGAGCTAACAGCTCTTAGAAGCTTAACAATTCAGAAATGTGAGAAGCTTATTGAAATTTCATTGCTACAGCCGCCAATAATTTCTGAGAATAACGAAACTGGTCTTGCAGGACATCATTTAATGCTTGAAAAACTTCAAGAACTGTTAATAGACCACAGTTCACTATTGATGCTGATTCCATTGAGAAATCTCAAAACCGTTAGATCTTTGCGAATTTGGGATAGTTGCCGAATCGCATCTTTGCCCGAGCAGTGGTTGCTGCAGAATCGCTTCTCTCTCCAAAATCTCACGCTGCGTGGTGTTTTGTCTTTACAATCCTTGCCCTCAAGCTTGGAAAGCATGCACTGTTTACGGGATCTGACTATCCAAGGGGCTAGATTGCTAAGTTCTCTTCCAAACCTCCCTGCTTCGTTGAAATATCTGACTATCAGAGGTTGTCAGGCTGAATTGAAGGACATGTGTGGAAGTGAAAATGGTATTTATTGGTCTAAGATATCTCATATTCAAACCATGCTCATTGAATCAGTTGAAGATGAAAACTCTCATCAAATTTGATTGACAGCTGCTTGCTTTGATGTATGTGTTCTTCTCTTCTGCTCTTGTTTGTTTGTTATTATTTGGTATAAAGCATATTCTTAATCATATCACCTACAAAAATCCACTGTCGTCTTGAACGAAATGAAACAGTCTTCTAGGTTACACCATTTTCCTGGAAGGATGAATTGTACAAATAATAGTTCCTTGTCAGTTAACTAGAAATATAACTTCTGCTATTGTTTCAATTCTTTTTTTTCTTTTTGGAAAGATTTGTTGTTTATTTGTGTATCTGAACAAGCGTGTTTTAAAATTGAGTTGGGTAGATTTGTAATTGCTGTTACTTGTTCTAATATTTGCCGATTTTTTTATTAATACCTTAAAAAATAAAGAAAATATCAAATGTCCTCGATATATATATATTTTTTTAAAATATGCCCTGACCACCCAAACGTGGGGGCCAAGTTTTTCTACCAAACCGTCCAGCATTGGGACGGTCAACTTTTTTTTTTTGACCAAACCGCCCATGGGCGCTCCATGTTTGGGCAGTCAGCTACAGTATTTTTTTAAAAAAAATTTAGAGATCTTATGTAACATTGTTTCATCTTATAATTATTTGAAAAATATTTTTATTTTGGAGTCAATTATTAACCTAGCTAATTTATGAAGGTATTATCCTAAATTCATAGTTTTGTGCATTTATGTGATAAGTGGCCATACTATGATATTATAAATATATTAGGTTCATCTTTGAACTTTATTCAGTTAATATAAATATATTAGTTGTTGAGAAGAGGAGCATTAATTGGGTCTAAAATAATCAGTGATATGGCCCAAAATTAATCCGTTTAAAGAGGGGAATTTTCTTTAGAACAAATCGGACGGCTGAGAAGGAGACAACACTGAATGAACAGTGCAAAACCCATTCAGGATTATATATATAAAACAGATTTCCTGTGGGCCCCATCTGTCAGCCTTACTGTAGTTATCACTGTTGCAGTACTGTAGCAGACTCCCATCAGGATTATATATATATAATAGATTTGGCGTGCAGAGCATGGAGTGGGGCGAAGAAGACGAGAGAAATGAGCAACAAAGAAGACATTGGGCAGCTTTGACTTTGACTATGTTTGTTTGTCAGTCTATCCTAATGCTTTGGAAACAGATCCTATTGGTCACACTATATAGGAGTTAATCGAAGAATCTTATTATTATTGATTATAAATTGGTTATGATCAATAGTAAGATAGTTATAATTAATTATACGTGTTATAATTAAATTTTAAATGTCATATAAGATGACAAGCAAAAACAACGGTTAATTTATAAACGTACACGGTATGTTGTATAAAAGTTACCGAAACAATAACCGCAAGAAATAAAATTATTCAGAATAATTATATGGATGTTAATTGAATTCGGGCCAAGGGCATTTTGGTCTTTTTATATGTCATCCTTATCCACATGACATGTCATCATCCTTATCCACATGGCATGTCATCATTCTTATCCACCGAGGGTATTTTGGTCTTTTCACTTTGAAACCTCCTTACTATTCATGGGGTATTTTGGTAATTTGGCAACCGCCACAAATGCCTATAAATAAGGGTGAAGGGGTAGAGAGAAAATCACTAATTCACTCGTATCGTTTCATGTCGAAACGAATCGGTATTTTCTCTCTTTCTCGGTTTCTCTCCCAAATAGTGTTTCGGTTGAGAAAAGAAAGTTATACGTAGTTGACATATAATCTTGCGGGTTGTTGTGAAGTATATTTACGGGATTGATGAATAGTGTTTTCCCGAATTTCGCGATATGTCAGTTTTGCTTATTTGTAAAACTAAGTAGCTGAAAATTCGTGTTTACGGGTTTTCGTCTTTTCCTCGTGAATAGTATTTTTACAGAATACCGCGGTTTATAGTATTTCTGGCAAAAGAAATAAACCGCTCTCTGGTTAGTCCTGGTGGATAACCGATAGAGGCATCAGACGTCTGATGCTCCGAGGAGAATCATTCCCGTGATGTAGCTCTACTCGCTCGGTCTGCATTCCAACTGTGATTTGGAAACAAGGTATAAATATGTTATATTAATCTATTTAATTGGTAAGTAGATTAAAATTTTAGAAATCAATCATGAAGTAGATCTGTAAAAAAGATTAAATTGGGTTTTGATGCCAAAGGAATACTGAAGGTGGACAGCCTTGGAAAGTTTCCTGACATACCCCGTTTAATCCTGAGCTTAAGTTGGCTGTAGAAATTTTTGTTCTACGGTCATTCTGCAACTTAAGCCTAAACGGATTTTGGTTACCCCGAAACCCAACACTTCTGTCATGCAATTAAGTGGAAGCCCAAAGAACTGGACCCAGTTGTGACCAAAGCCGATGTGCTCGGGCTTCAAGTCAAAATGACTAGCGACGTGTCTGGTTGTTAAGAGATCGCCTCTAAAGGTCCAAGGGCCTCCAATACTGACCTTCAAACGCTCTTATTCATTCACAAATTCAACTAAATAGCAGTTGCGCACCACCGGCCTGATGACCGTGCCGGGGTCCACCCCCTACACTCGGATCATAAGCATAGAGAAGGCCTGGTCTAGAGTAACCTGGTTGGTGACCACTTTGACCAAGAGGTAGAGCTCCCAAGCAGTTGCAGTGACAGCACGTTGGGGGATTTTGACCGGGGTAGAGCTGTGATGTGATTTTTACTACACAAGTAATAAATCCTAATTTACACTCAATTCGGTTGCAAGTGTACAACCTTGTCAAGTAGTACTTAGGGATCGTCTCCACAGGGACAAGTCGGAATATCAAATCTAACCTAACAATTTAATTTAGTAAAAGAAAGTAAAAAAAAAGGTTTTTGTTTCTTCAAATGTTGGTTTGGTTTCGATTAAAATGAATTAAACTAAAGTTTTAAAGCAAAATCTGAGTTTTTAACAAGTATGAGAAATTAGAGTTTCTTAGGGTTCCTATCCACTAGTGTTATGACTAATTGGTTTATTAAATTTGTTCTTTTAGTTATGAAGGCACAGTTGTGTGTTGTAGGTACAAAGGGATATCTCTATATTAATACCACCTTTAAATTAGAATGAACGTCACCTCTCGGTACTTGGCTACCATAATCTAAAGTGATTAAGTTCTTACTGTCCCAATAAATCTAGAAAACTATCTTTCACCTCTCGGTACTTGGCACAATTTTCTAAACTATTAGGTGAAGCCCGTATAAGACAAGCGTCACCTCTCGGTACTTAGCCTATCAAATACTCTATTCCTTATGGTCTGGACCTAATATTCAATTTCTCAATTTCAAATACCAAATCCTAGGGTTTCATGTGATTTCGATTAAGTCTTCACAATCAATTAAAATAAAGAATAGATCATAACAAAGAACAAGAATATATAAAATAAAACCAACTAAATCATAACAAAAGTTTCAAGTACAGCCCTAATCAACCCTAGAAAAGCCCTTAGCCAGCCATGGCTAAGATACAAATCAAATCAAAAGAATAAAAAAGTTCCAAAGGAAAGAAAATAATAAAACCGATTGATCAATGATCTCTTCTTCCTTCTTCTCTCTTCTTGCTTTCCCTTTGCTTTTCCTTGTTTAAAATCAGAAATTCTGCCTAAAAAACGTACTCAATCTGTTCTACAGGTCCCTATTTATACCAAACTCAAAAACCTAGAAATAACCAACCAAAAATAGCAAATTCGGGCTCTGAACCGACCTAATTGCGGGCCACAATACATTCATTGCGGTCCGCAGTGCATGGAGGAAGTTAACAGACTGCGCAGAAAAATCTGAAGAGTCATTGCGGACCGCAATGGATTTGGTTGCGGGCCGCAATGGGTGTGCTGGAATGAAGATGCTGTGCTGGAGAAGTCATTGCGGGCCGCAATGAGTTTGGTTGCGGGCCGCAATGGATGTGCAGAAATGCTTTGGCTTGCTTGGTTCTGGCTTGCTTGGTTGCGGACCGCAATGGATCCATTCCGGGCCGCAATGCATTTTGGCAGAAGCTCCAATCTTCGTGCTAACTCACCCGTTTTGCTTCGTTAAGCTCCAAACACTTGATTACCTGTAGAACAAACATAACTAGGGCAGTAACTTGAACTTTTGGACATTTCTAACCTAATTAAACCTAATTTAATCAAAACTTGGCTTAATTTACATAACAAACCCTAGGTTTCAATAGATACAATTTCAGCTTATCAAGCTGTCCCCAGTTTGTAAACCCACAAATTGCCGAATAAGTGCTTCATCCTCTTGCCTAAGCTCAGACATTGCTTGGATATGTTGCAGAGACGGGTGGGGTAAAGGAGATTTGAGATTGGTGTAATAAGAGTAGAAAGGGGAGGTGAGAGTCTGTGAGAGATTAGAAGCGAATGGAAAGCTGTTTGAATTGTGAATGGGATATTTATTGGCTTGAAGGTATTCTGGATTCAAAGTGGCCAGTCTTGTGAAATATTTCCTGGGGTGGGTGTTAACTTTTGAAGACGATCCCAAAATGGATATATGGGAGGTTCCATTAATTGTCCGTTGGTGGTGCGTGCATGAAGCTGTTTGGGGTTTAGTGCAGACACGCTTTCTATGACCTCCCCCAAGTGGGACACGTGCCCTACCCAGATTTGCATTGAGACAGGAATCATTCCTCAGAGTGTGGCAGGCACGCGCTCCCTCTATTGATTTCAAGGACACTAGACCCCGAATTATCCCTTGACACGTATCCCTTAGTTTGTCGTATGTGGGGGAAATTCATCTGAGGAACGACTTCCTTTCTGTGACCATTGCAGCTTCCCAGACACCCAGCTTCTCCTGGACTCGGTGCATAGAAACTAACTGAATTTGGCACCGATGAACCCGGTCCATACAGACGAGCATATGAACTAGGGTTCCCCTGATCCAAATTGGTGGCCGGAGTTGTTCTTCTTGCCGGATTTGGCGGGGGAATTAGCATTTGAAAATCCCTCCTGCGCCATGGGGGATGTATGGAGGATCTTGCCGAGGTGGAGAGTCATCATCACCCTCCTCCATTGAGTAGCCGCCTCCCAAGTCCGGGGGAGGTGGAGGGTTGTCAGATAGGTTCCGGGGAGCTCGACGACCATTAATCTCCACCTCACACTTCGTCCAATGGTTTTGATGGCCCACAAACAGCTCGAAGGGCACTAATTTGTTATCATGGACATCCATTAGAAATTTTAGAACCTTCTTATCATCCCCACTCAGATTTTTCGACGCTATGCCGGCCATTGTACCCTAAGAGGATGTTGCCTGTCGAAAATAACAGAGGTGCCAGTAGTCCACTGGAAAGTTCTTTATCATAACCAGTACTCTTCTCCTTGGAGGCAGGAGGGAGGAGGGGTCCAGGCAACTCCATGGAAGCACTTGGAGCCCAAAATCCCTTTCTAAAAGTAGGATTCATGCAGAATCTGGTTCGACAATAACCAGTCAGAGGAGTGCACTAGATACCCAAGCCTAGTGGATTGTAGCTTCCAATTAGGGGTGGAACCTCCATACCTGGCTACTAAGTATAAGGTGAGCTCCTCTTTCGTTGGTTGATAGGCCGGCACAAAATGAACCATGACCACCCCATCTTGGAGATCAATTAGAAGCCTATTATGTTCATCTATAGGAGAGAGGAAGCATAACTGTTTGTCTAGTTGTTGGAGTGGTGGATAGAGGGCGTCCATTAGAAAAGAAGAGGAGAAAGGCACACATTTCTAACTTTAAGAAATGTGTGTGAAAATTTTAAAAATGAGAAGACAGCTATGTCTCATGGCGTCCCTATGAACGCCATGGCATATCTTCAAATCTAAAAGAAAACGAAAAATAAAAAAAATTATATAGTGGGCCTATAAGCCAAGTCTGACTGCAAAATAACAAAAAAAAAAAAAATTCTAAATGGTATGTCATAAGCCATCTCGACCAAAAAAAGAAAAAAAAAGTGGGACGCGATAAGCCATGCCGACCAACAAAAAGAAAAAAGAAAAGAAAAAAGTAGGACGCCATGGCATACTATGATCACTACCGCAACTCATGAAAGATCCAAAGACATCCAGATCTCTCTTTCCTTCTAATTCTTTCCTTTCTTTGGTTGGGCTAGACAATGGCGGGCCACTTTTTTTTTTTCCGGTTGGAATGGCCGAAGGCGTCCCACTTCGTAGTAATTTTCTTTTTTGTTTTCGTAGTGTTAAGATGTGCCAGGAACATTATGAGTCGTCACTGCCTTCTCATTTAAAAATTTTTCACATTGTATTTCTTATTTTTAATTTTTTTTAATTTTTCTTTGAATAAAAGTTTCAAATTTCGGGAATTAGAGCTTGCATACTAAAATAACAAAAAGAAAAAACACACACACACAACAACAACGCTGTTTTTGACTGTCGAGCACCTACGGGTTTCTCTCAACAAAAAAAAAAGACTGTTGAGTAAATCGAATCTAATATTAGTATATTACTACGTTCACAGATCGAGATTCTTCTCTTCCAGTAAAGCACTGATCCTGTTAGCCATTACTTATCGAATTCGTATCCTCTGAGATATCTCAAACTTTGCGTGACTTTATGAAAAATCTCAACTGTTTAAATACGTATTACACGAATCTCAAAGCACACATAATACCGACCCCTACATCGCCCCCCGAATAGACACCGGACACGCAAAAGTTGAGATATCTCAAAGGATGTGCACTCATACTAATCCCAATATCCCACCCGCAACAGTGAATCATCTTCAAATTAAAAAAAAAAGTGAATAATCTTGGCATGCCACGTATCCCACTACTGAAATTTTTTTCATAAATCATAAATAATTAAATCAATTTTATGGAACCAATATGATTGCTTTTTTAAAAAAAAAAAAAAAAACCATAAGTATCGAACGGACTGTTCGGTCTCACAATTCCCTTTTCTCCAGACCGAACGGACCATTCGGTCTCAATTTTTTTTTTTTTCAATTTTTCATGATTGCTGCAAAATTTCTGCCACAAAAGATCCCATCAATAATAACTTTTTCTCAAGACGGACCATACGGTCTCTACTATTTTTCTTATGATTTTATTAGAATGTTAGTAAAAATGAGAAATTAACTCTATTTAATAATTTTATCAAATGAAAGTCGGTTAAAAGGAACAAAGGAACAGATGGTTTCATGCATGGGGCCCACATGGCCAAAATACGACACGTCTCTCTATTTTGTTTAAAAGAATAAGAAATTTTTATATTTTAATCCTTCATATCTTTAATGAGGAGGGTTGAAATGCCTCGTGTTTTTGTGCCTCCATTATGTCTCCATCATGCCTCTATCTCTCTTCATCATTTTGAAAGTTTAAACAGTTGATCCGAACCGCTCAACCTAACCTCCATACTAAAATATCTTTGGAGACCAAATTTTATATTTTTATGAATTTTTTTACTATTTTCTTAGATAGGTACAAAATCAGTAAATCTGAACCATCTAAAAACAATATTTTTTTACCTATCTAAAAAAATAGTAAAAAAAATTCCTAAAAATATAAAATTTGGTCTCCAAACATATTTTAGTATGGAGGTTAGGTTGAGCGGTTCGGATCGACTGTTTGAACTTTCAAAATGATGGAGAGAGATGGAGGCATGATGGAGGCATTTGAACTCTCCTCATCTTTAATTTACATATTTTATAAACAAACCTTTAAATTTTCATATTTATAAATAAGTACAAAAATAAATTCATAAGAATTTTAAAAAAAATACGGAATATTACAAATTCCCCCTTTATAAGAATTTTGTTCTCAAAATTCAGACGAATAATATTTAAATCGAACGGAACATAATAGATAATGATCAAATGAAATTTAACAGATCTAAAAGAAAATATTAAACTTGAGTTTATTTAACTTACATAATTTTGATACATTTACCAACCGATCAGTGACCGAATAAAAAATAGAGCCGTATGGTAGGTCTTGAGAAAAAGTTATCATGATGAGATCTTCTGTGGCAGAAATTATGTAACAATCGTGAAGAATTGGAAAAACTGAAAAAAAAAAAATTGAGACCGAACGGTCCATTCGATTTGGAAAAAAGAGAATTGTGAGACCGAACGGTCCGTTCACTGCTTATGATTTAAAAAAAAAAAAAAGTAATTATGTTAGTTCCATAAAATTGATTTAATTATTTATAATTTATGAAAAAAATTCCCACTGCTGACCCTCCTTTCACCGCAACAGTGAGTCACCGACCCGAGTAAACAAGACCGCAAATTTATATGCAGAAAGGAGCTCTTACTTCCAAAACCCTACGCAGGTTTCTTTCTCTTTCTCTTTTTTCTCTTTTTTTTTCACTTTTCATCTCCTTCACATTTTCTCTCTCGTGTGCTACGACACTCTACATTGTACTAAAATTTCTTTCTCGCCATGGATACACTGCGCACATCGGTGAAACCGAAACCGTACGACCGCAAGCAGGACAAGCTTCCGATCCCCCACGATCGACACGAGGTGGTCGTGAAGATAGATGGCAACGGCCAGAACCACGTCGAGACCAACTCAGCAGCCACCGCCTCTTCTCCGAATTCCCAAGTGTGGAGAGAAAGCAGTTATGACTTCTCGCAAGAAGGCGGAGTTGGCAATGGCGGGTTCACCTTTCACAGTAGCCCCACTGACGATCCGCCGTCTCGGCTAATTAGTTCGTTTTTACGAAAGAGAGACACCACCGGCGTTACAATGTCGCCGGCAGTGGACCTCGAGATGGACTTCTTCAACAAGGGTTCTTCTCTAGGCTCTGAATCAAAGGAGCATCGTATTTCGTTCCAAGATGCCTTGGAACAGTCGCTTCCCCGCGAATCGAATGATAGCTCTTCCTCTTCATCTGATGAGAAGAAGAAAACGAACCATCGTGGCGCCCGGGGCAATGACGCTGGGGGCGATGACGGTGAAGTTATCCGTTGCACATCAAATTCATCAATCGGCCGATCATCTTCTCTGCTCCGGGTCAAGACCCGGTCTCGTTTATTGGATCCACCACCACAGCACCCTCCATCGCCAGTTCAAAATCCCAACCTGGACAGGAGATCGGGCCGGCCACCAGTGCCCAGGTCAGGGCAACTCAAATCGGAGGCGATGGGGGGTAAATCAGGCCCCGCTGATGAGGATGATGATGACCCCCTCATGGATTCTGACATACCCGATGAACTGAAGAAAACAAAGTTTGACATGTGGACCATCTTACAATTGCTTAGTTTGATACTGATAATTGCATTATTGGTGTGCAGCCTAGTGATTCCATGGCTGACGAGGCAAACCGTTTGGAGCCTCCATCTATGGAAATGGGATGTACTAATCTTGACTCTTATATGCGGTCGGCTAGTCTCCGGCTGGTTTGTTCGTGTGGCTGTGTTCTTCATCGAACGAAATTTCCTACTGAGGAAGAAAGTGTTGTACTTTGTTTACGGCGTCAAGAGTGCTGTACAGAATTGTCTTTGGCTTGGCCTTGTTCTCATTGCATGGCACTATTTGTTCGATAGAAAAACCTCGCACAGCCCCGTGTTGCCTTATGTTAGCAAGATCCTTTTCTGCCTCCTTGTTGCGACTATCCTACGCCTTGTCAAAACGCTGCTTCTCAAAGTACAAATTCTCATTAAAGTTAATTATTTAGTTGTTATTTTGATCAACTTCATGAGTGAGATTAAGTAATTTACTTAAATATCCTTTTTAGAAACTATAGTACCAGAGAATTTTACTAATCACAAAGAATGTAGTTTGGTTGTACATATGACCACCTATTAATCATTATTTTGTCTAGTCTGAGGTAATTACAACTCTAATTGATAGTTAGAAAGCAATTCATATCTTTTATTCTAATGCTAACAGTTGATTTTGTGGTTATTACTTTAGGTACTGGCAGCCTCCTTTCATGTCAGCACATACTTTGATCGGATCCAAGAAGCCCTTTTCAACCAATATGTGGTAGAGACTCTTTCTGGGCCTCCGGTTTATGAAGATAACCAGACAATGGTTGAAGTTCAGAGGCTTCAAAAGGCCGGTGCAACAATGCCGAGCGATCTCCAGGCAACGGCGCTGCCTGCTAAGAACAGTGGCCAAATAGGTAAAGGCATCCGCCTCTCAAGGGCATTGTCGGGAAACAAAAAAGAAGAAGGCATCACCATTGACCAACTCCATAAGCTAAACCAGAGAAATATATCTGCGTGGAACATGAAAAGATTAATTCGGATTGTGAGGTACGGGGCATTGACGACACTGGACGAGCGGATCCCGCTAAAAGCTGCAGATACGGTGGAGGATTCCACAACACATATACTCAGTGAGCAAGAGGCCAAAATTGCCGCCAGGAAGATTTTTACTAATGTGGCCAAGCCTGGTGCCAAGTGAGTTTTAAAATTCTTTTAATTACCAAATTTCTCATACTTGAAATGGTGGTGGTACGTAGCAGATAGGTCTAGTTTGGTTCAGATGATGAAGGGTTTGGGTGTCTAGTCATTTAGATTGGATCAATATTTTAGTTTTTGTATTGGGACTTGGGGCTTCAAAATTAGGTCATCTTTGAGTTTGGGGGCAAGTGCTATTCTCAGGTTTTCAAGTTTTGGGCTGGTCGGATTTGCAATTGGGTCAGTTGGTCAATTTCTTCTAAAACTGACATTGGTTAGTTTGTAAGGTCAGATGCTCTATATTCACTTGACTAGACCTGCATTTCATTGTACTTAGCTATTTTTTTGTTCCCTCACTGAGTCGCTGACTACACAACTACCATTTTGCTCAAATTAAGGGCTCTGGTGCATTTAAACTCGAAATAAATAGAAAACAGAAACTTTTGTATGGTGATGAATGTCTTCAGTTTCTTATTCTACTATTTTCCACCTTTAGCATTCCTCCAATCTAATATTAGAGTGGCCTAATTTTGGAAAAGTTGAAATTGGTGCTAGATGATAGGAATTAATTGAATTTTTATATAGAGAAATGTATATATATACCCATCATAACTTTGTGATTTAGATATTTCCCCTTCAAAGTATAAACATTAGTTATTTCCCCATCTAAACTCACTTATTTTGTTAATATCCCCATTTGTTCATTAATCAATTAAAAACACTGTCTAATATTAGCAAAAAAACGACCAATTTACCCTTATCGTCAGACTTCATGTATCGCTAATTCCTGCCCGGCCCTTCCCGCGATTACCAAAATCAATTTAAGTTACCAGTGATTTTGGGTGGTTTCCAGATGTTTAAGTGTGTTTTGAAATGCATATTTCATAAGTATTTTTGTGAACCCATATAAAGATATACTTTCCTTTCACAACTTATTGTCCTAAATCCTGATTCGCTGAGACAGTAGAAATATATACACTGTCTGTTCAATACCAGCAGTTTGAATATAACAAAGATAGAAAGAGAAAGAGAAGTGACAAACATTGGTTTTTGTTAGCAAAACTACTACTTGGAATAAAGGAGAAGGAACTTGACCTTCAAAAAGGGGAGAAGGAACTCAGTATACAAGGTGGAGATCAATCATTATACACTTAAACTACTATCGGAAATTGAAATTAGAATATGTAGCAGAAATTGGGAATGAAATAGCACAAACATCTATAAAATCAGTAAAATCTCTCGCTGTCTTTCCTCTTGGTGTTCTTTCTTGCGGATTCTTTCACTGGTGATTTTTATTTAGTATGAATATTTTTCTGAGTCTTCCCTAGTTTAAGCTTATTTGCATCGTAATACTTCACTTTTTGTTGAAGAGGAAGGCTTAGCAAAGGGGCAGGGTCGCTGGAAGGGAAGGGTTAGCAAGCCAGGGTAAATTGGTCATTTTTTTATTATTATTAAAGTTGTTTTAATTGATTGAATGAAGAAATGGGAATATTAATAAATAAGTGAATTTAGATGGGGGAAATTACTAATTTTTAAATTTTGATGTGGAAATCTCTAAATCACGAAGTTATGATGGGCATATATATGAATTTCTGTTTTATATATAACCAAATTGGAAATTTATGGTTAGTTGAAGACCTGTAATTTTATTTCATTTTCGAGTTTAAAATGGAGATAGTGGCTTCATTCAGTATAATTCAAATTTGAAATCATTGGTTGACCAAATTATGTATTGTTTCTTTACTAATAGATAGCATGTGGCACTGCTAGGTACATTTACATCCAAGATCTCTTGCGTTTTATGAGGCAAGAAGAAGCAACAAAAACAATGAATCTTTTCGAAGGAGCACATGAACACCAACGAATTAGCAAAAGGTCACTGAAAAACTGGACGGTAATGGTTTCTACTAAAATAATTATCTCTTGGTGGTTACATTTATTAAGACTAATTTTCTTGTACGCATTGCAGGTCAATGCATTTAGAGAGCGCAAGGCTCTTGCCTTGACACTTAACGACACAAAAACAGCTGTGAATAAACTTCACCAGGTAGCAAATGTGGTTGTGGGCGTAATCGTCTTTGCACTCTGGCTTCTGATTTTGGAAATTGCTACAACACATTTCTTTGTTTTTCTTTGCTCTCAACTTCTCCTGGCAGGGTTCATCTTTGGGAACACTTTGAAGACATTATTTGAAGCTATTATATTTTTGTTTGTAATGCATCCCTTTGATGTTGGTGACCGATGTGAGATTGAAGGAGTTCAGGTAAAAGGATCATTATTTTTGGCAACTTTCTCAGCTTCTTGTTATTATTATCTTTATTTGACTTCATTGTTGTTATTATTATTATTACTATTATCATTTTTGGCATGTCTTGGCTGTTTTCTATCTAGAAAGAATTAGAAAATGAACATGTTCTGTTAAAACTAGCACATTTTTTTAATATTTTGGAGTACATTTTGTGAGAATAACCTTCGAATATGTTAATGAATTTCCGTGGTGATTCTGATGTCAGGTTATTGTTGAGGAGATGAATATCATGTCGACAGTATTTCTGAGATATGATAATTTAAAGATATACTATCCTAACAGCATTCTTGCCACCATACCAATAAGCAACTACTACCGCAGCCCTGACATGGGAGATTCCATCGATTTCTCCATTCATGTCGCCACACCATTAGAGAAGATTGCAAAGATGAAGGAGAGAATAATCCAGTTAAGCATTTTTTTATTTATTTTACCTTTCATTTTATCACTTCTTTTCATTTTAGTTTGTATGCTTGAGTGGGGTAAATCATTTTTTTAACCTGAAATTTAAATAGGTTCATGGAGAACAAAAAAGAGCATTGGTATCCGGGCCCAATGGTTGTATTGAGAGATGTCGAAGACAGTAATAAGTTGACTGTATCAATCTGGATGCGGCAACGAATCAACTACCAAGACATGGGAATGAGATTCCAGAGGAGAGAACTAGTGGTACAAGAGATGATTCGGGTTCTTAGAGAGCTTGATATCGAGTACCGCATGATACCTGTTGATGTAAATGTTCGCAATTTGCCCCTTGTAAACTCAGCACGGTTACCTTCCACTTGGTCATCTAGTAACTAATTATATCATTAACTAAAGTTGAGGTTCAGGTATTAAACAATAATTTTGTTCATGCTCTAAATCTAGGCTTGTTGCTGCTGCTGAGTAATTTTCGTTGTAAATATTAATTGAGTTAAAAATTAGTGTAGGTTTGAGCTTAAATTACTTTAGCTTAGTTGTATTACGTGGCCCTTGATCTCTATAGAGCTCTATGATATTTTTTGCACTCTTGTCTGGTACATAATTATATTAGGCCTCTACTTGAACAAAAGTTGATAATTATATTAGGCCTCTACTTGAACAGAAGTTGCCTCTACTTGAATAACCACTTTCATTAATAACCGACATTTTGAGGCCACACACAGGGCCACACAAAATGCTTCGACTCCAGCCTAGTAAATCTGCATTTTACAGATTTTCTCTAATTAAAATGGTTACTACGCAGTACGCACTTAGAGCTAGCTTTACTCCAAACCTATTGATGAACACATTACACGCTAGCTTTTCAATAAATTTTAAAAGACAACTTTTATTTTATTGTTGAGATAGTCGATTAAGTATTACAAGAGATGCTAGCTTTTATTTTTTTTTTCTCTTGCTCAGTACTCATTGAGCAAATTTATATTTTTGAATTTATCTTATTTTAAATGATCAATAAAAGATAAAATTAGAGGGTCG
Organism: Carex rostrata; assembly: GCF_964058835.1. Taxonomy (NCBI): domain Eukaryota; kingdom Viridiplantae; phylum Streptophyta; class Magnoliopsida; order Poales; family Cyperaceae; genus Carex; species Carex rostrata. The sequence goes on from NC_135924.1 coordinate 7,322,962, forward strand.
ACTAGGGGTGAAAACGGTATGATAATATCTGATTCGTATTTGATCCGTATTTGAAAACTTAGATGTGGATATCCGATATCCGAATATCTGTGGATCGATAAGGATACTAATATGGTTTTACGTTTCAATTATTTGTACTCCGCTAGCCATGCAACTCTAAAAATTACTGCTATGTCCACATTCCCAGAGAAGAAAATCAGAAGGCTCACCTACTCGCTAATCGGGCGCGAATAGACCAATTCGCATTCTCTAGCCTTACTATATGTTATTTTATGACATAGCAAATTAGATGATTTTACATATAGCTCAATGTATAGGTTTTTCATATTTTCATTTTAATCAAAAGAAACCTATGTAATAGCTATCTTGTATATCGTTGGATCAATGCAATTGCCTACGGGCTTTCAACCAAAAAAAAAAAATATTTGTATCCAATTAGTAGATATATACCATAAATTTTAATATATATTATGAAAAATTTATGTTATTTACTTTAATATTTTTATATCATTTTAATAAATATCCGATCTGATCCGGACCTGTTTCCGTATCTGTTTAATGTCCGCTTCGTATTTGTATCCTAAATATATATATATATATATATATATATATAATTTTACCACTGTCGCTCCGTATCCAACGGCCTAGATTGGACCCCTATCTTATTAAAAAAAAAATAATAATAACTACAACAATACAACAATATGGAGAACAGGTCAAAACCAGACTATTCTGAAACTTTAACCTTAATATCGAAAGGTTCAATGCCCAAAACGATTAATGCAATGTCTAAGTTACCTGCAGGTTCTGTGGGCCGGCGTAACCCCCAAATTTCTTCAAAAAGAAAAAAAGAAAATTGACTATGGGAAAAAATGTAGGCCCTGATAATTGTCTCTCCATTCTAATTTTTTCATTATTCTTTTAATTTTATTTGTTCAATCTCGTTCACATTTCTCACGATCTATAAAAAATTCTGCGAATCTAAAACCACGAACGTCTTCTACACAATTTTATATTTCAAATGAGATTCATGATGACATACTTTCGAGCTCGTTGTCACACAAATATTTATACCTCGACATCTAAGTATTTATACCTAGTATTTTTCACATATGACATTGCTGACATTTAAAAATATTAATATCAAGTATTACAAGTATTTATACCTATGCACTGAAGTATTTATACCTATGTGGTCAACTATTTTTGTTAGAGAAAGGTTAACGCAGGGACGATTGGAGAAGGTTGATGCAGAGATGCGGGGTCCATGATTGGAGATAAATACTTACAAGTATATGTATAAATACTTGTACGATGAGGTATAAATACTTGTGTGACGATGAGCCCGAAAGTATGTCATCGTAGTTCTCATTTGAAAGATAAAATTGCGTAGAATACGTTCGTAGTTTTAGATTCGCAAAATTCCTTAGATCGTGAGAAATGTGGACGACATTGAAAAAAGGAAAAAAAAATCACTTCTAAAAACGTGTATAATTTTTCTTCCCATGTAGTTTGAGTGGCCCTCCATATAGTCATATCAAGTTAGACATGCAAGTATTAATATCTTAATTTGCAAGTATTAATTTATTATTTTCCAAGTATTTATACCTATGAATTTAATTAAACTTAGAAGACCACAGTGTTTTGAATAAATTTAATTAAACTAATTAGTTAAGTTAGTTTATGGAAGTTAAAATCTGTTTAAGAGATGGGGGGTGATGAGGAGATGTGGGATTCACGATTGGGGATAAATACTTACAAGTATATGTATAAATATTTGCACGATAAGATATAAATACTTGTGTGACGATGAGACTGAAAGTATGTCATCATGGATCTCATTTGAAAGATAAAATTGCGTAGAAGACGTTTGTGGTTTTAAATTCACAAAATTCCTCATAGATCGTGAGAAATGTGAACGACATTGAAAAAAGAAAAAAAAAAAACCACCTCTAAAATATGTTTAAGAGATGGGAAATGAGAGTGAGAGAATTCATATAATTATTAAAAAATGTAATGGCTAATTAAATGAAACGAAATCCCGTGCTATTCAAAACCTATGTTATACCATGCTATTCTCTTTTTCTCTCTTCTCTGTCTCCTCCTCTTTTGAAGAGAGAGAGAAAAGTGGACAATATGGTGTTACTAGTCTTTCTATGTACTACAATTTTGACATTTCTTTTTTGAAGTATAAAATACTTGTTGACATTAACTTTCAGAATAACCTAAATTCACATCTACCGATCAATCAAATATTTGAGACAACACAAAAGACATCTAAATTGAACACTTAACTAAGACCCGATTACATTATCAATTTAAACCAAATTAATCATGAATTACACCAACCATGCTTCGAAAATATTAGATTTCAGTTTATACTTTGTTTTTGTACTTTTAATCTTGTTTCATAATTTATATAGGTAAAATATAAGGGAGGGGAGGGAAAAATTGGAGTTTTAAATAGGCATTTGTTAATAAATATGAAGGAAAGATATATTGTTGATGTTTTAAAAAAAGCAGGACATTTCAGAAACTTGATTTATTTTTTGCTATCATTGGTAAAGATTTTTTTCCTTTGGTTAATAAATTTGAAGAAAGAAATAATTTCCCGTGATTTATTCTTTCATTGTCATTAAGTTGTAACGATTTTTCCTTTTTCATAGAAACAAAATTAGTTAATAAATATTGATTTTTCTTAAATAAATCCATCCTTGGCAACACACGGATAAATTTTTAGTATCAACTGCAATAAAAGAGGAGAGTTCAAATACTTTTATTTTTCAAATTTTAATAACAAAATTTCAAAAACTTAGATGTTAAAATATAACCATTAGATGTGATATATATTATTTTCTCTATATATACATTAAAACATATTACTTTTTTTTTAATGAATTAATAAGTTAAAAAATTAACGTCCATAACTTATCTAGATTAATGTATTTTTGCAAGCTCTTAATACTGATCAAATCAAAGTTGAAATATCTTAATCATTTATATGTATATAGAGAAAATAATATATATCAAATCTAAAGTTTTACTTCGACGTTTAAGTTTTAATTTTTAAATTATTAAATATTTAAAAAATAAAGATATGATAGAGACAAAAATAAAGATATTTGAAACCTTTTCACACTAAAATTACTTAAAATATTGACTTTTCTTAAAATAAACTATCAATAGTATTAGTAGCACATAAGCAAATTACTAGTATTAAACTTTTATATGATAACATTATAATAATCTAGATCGTCTCATATCAGAAATTCATATCACCTAAGATAACAGAATAATTTTATTACAATCCGGATCATTTTAGTCAGACTCTATACAAAATATTAAAAGATTTTGAAAAGAATCTCGTACATATCAACTGCAAAGCCTGAACCAGTGGCTTTTAAACTTTTTTCTAACGAACTGTACTATGTGCTATCTTCACAAAAACCTCTTACAATTCATTATGAACTCATAATTCCATTAGAGGAAGAGGTGGATACAATCGAGAGGGATTCAATGGTGGCAGATTCAACGGAAGATATAACTTAAATTTTTTTTTTTGGGGGGGGGGGGGGGGGGGGGGGGGGGGGGGGGGGGTGAAAATTGCACAAGCTATGCTGTGGTGGCAATTGTCTCTCCCACATAAAATCAAAATTTTCATGTGGCTCATGACCAAAAACAGAATCCTCACTAAAAAACAACTTGTGAAAGAGAGGGTGAAAATGAGAAGTTCAATGTCAATTCTGTAAAAGCATTGAATCTACAAATCATTTATTCTTACTTTGCCCCTTTATCCAGCAAATTTGGTTTTGGATGGGTCTTAGTCAATACTATTATAAAACCTGGTCAAACATAAAAGATATTGTTTAGTTTGCTTGTTCTTTACTTTCACAAATGCAAATTTCATTTTTGATAGTTTTTAGTGCAATTTGTTGGACTGTGTGGAAACTCCGAAATGACTTGTGCTTTAACCATAATAATAATAAATCTTTTCGATCTATCATTCTCATGATTGTGGCTTTGGTGAATTATTGGTCATATTTGGTCAAGAGGCAAGCAAGAGAGGTGATACCAGCTTGGCTACCTACTGTTATTGAAGAAATCCCACTCAGGATATGGGACCCAGAAGACACGCATTTGATCCTGTACCAGTCTCCAGTGGAGGATGCTGCCCCTGAGGAGACCAGTGCTATGGAGTGACCCGTTTTATCTACTTATCCACTCGTTCTACTTTATCTACTATTTTGCTTTTTGGATGTCTATGTTGGATTGATCAGTAGGATATTATGCAGATTCTATCTTAGCTAGTATCAATTTAGTGTTTGGACTCCAATTACATATTTTGGTTTGATGCATATTTTGTAAGTGACTTGCTGTTTCTTTAATGAAACGGGCTACGGCCTTTTATCAAAAAAAAAAAAAAAGGAAGATATAACCCATATTCTTGGGTTAGAGCTCCTAAATAGTCTGTATGCTGTTTGTTTTGGGTAGTTTTATAGTGTTGCATCACATGTTTAGTTTCCCTTTATTTTGGATACTTGTTAGGTGTACTGTGTTTTTGGTACATGTGGTTGCTTTGGCTATGATGAGGCTATTTTGTTGTACTGTTTTTAGTTTGACTGCTAGCTTGTTTCAGCTATTGTATCTGTTATAGTTCCAGTTTTTTTGGAATTGACACAGTAAGACAATTTGATTTCTAATGAAATCGATGAAAATTACCCACTTTCTCAAAAAAAAACATTTCATTATGAACAGAATTAATTCGAATTTTGATCGGACTCCAGATCTAAACAGAAATATTCTATTGCCTCAGATAATATGGACTCTCATATCCAATGTTGTAAAAAATGTCCATTTAAATCAATTAATTAGTTGATTAGTTGTTGGTGGTAATCAAATTGTCACAGATTTTCTAGATTAATCGACTAATTTTTTTCGATTATTCTCAATTATTCTCCATTAATCATTTAATAGTATGCTGTTCGTCCGATAACTGCATACCGTTATGTACAAACACTTCTCATATCAGTACCCATTTAAGCTTTCCATCTGAACGCAAGTATAAAAAAACATCAATATATACGTACTATATTATATTACCAGTAGAGAATAAAAATGAATATAAGAATTGAAAATTTTGAACTGAATTTTACTGTTAATGTGAGAAAAAAAAATTTAGTTTGAGTAAATTTTTTTTTTTACCACCTAAACAGCACTTTCGGAATTACTGTCAAACATAGCCTGTCCTGGCATACTATAAAAAACGATTTCATGTGTTGTAATGCTGTCTTTGACTGTCGAGTAAATCCGATCTAATATTACGACTCCCGAGACCACCTTTTATCTCCCAATTGGACCATCCTTCCAGTAAGGCACTGATTACGTTCCAATACAATTTTAAAAACCTAATCTCCGCCCAATTTTCCCCAAAAAGGAATACCAATCCCACCCACAACACGCCACGTTACCACGTATCCCACTACTGACTCCTTTCAAAAAAGGAAATTTTTTTTATTTGCCACTAGAAAGCTTGAAAATTAGTTATTTATCACTCCAAAACATAAAATCATAAAATTAAGCAAATTGTCACAATTATACACTAAATTCAGATTTTTGATTTATATTATTTTGAAAATTCAACAAATTATAATATTGATCAAAATACCCCCGAAGATTATGTGAAATACTGAAAATTCAACAAATTATAAAATGGCGATCATCTCCTCTGGCAATGGCGACTCTCCGTTTTTCTCCATTTCCTCTTCTCCTGTCTCACTTCTCCGTCCCTCTCTCCCCTCTTCCCGCCAATTCTTCCCTTTCGCATCTCTCCACCCTCACAGATCGCTTTCCATTTCTCCAACTCGCTTTCTCTCATTCGCTCTCGCTGAATCCGACTCCACTAAATCGCTTGATGACTAGTCCAGTCTACTACTACTCCAAGAGCTATCCGTAAGTTCTCTCTTTTTCTTTTTCGAAAAAAAATATATATATACTCTTCATATATCTTGTTCTTGTTGAATTTCAGGATAGTTTGAAGCTTCCTCCTGATTTCCTCTCTTCACTCCCCAAAGATCTCCGTATTGATGTAAGCTCATTCCTTTCAGAATGATTTTTCCTTCATTTGATTTTCTTTTCTGACAAGGTATATATATATAGAGTTAGGCTGGGGTGCTATGGATAGCACAGTGGCCTCTATGCTACGGCTCAATATTCGAGTTTTCAAAATCCAAACGGTCGATCCGAACCGTTCAACTTATTCTCCATATTAATATCTGCTTGGAGACCAAATTTTACATTTTTCTGAATTTTTTTACTATTTATTAAGTATTTTACAAAATTGTTGATCCAACGGTGGCTGCACAAAACAGTAAAACCGTTGGATTAGCGATTTTCAAAGTGGCTTAATAAATAGTAAAAAAATTCAGAAAATTATAAAATTTGGTCTCCAAGCAGATATTAATATGGAGAATAAGATGAGCGGTTCGGATCGACCTTTTGGATTTTGAAAACTCGAATATTGAGCCGTAGCATAGAGGCCACTATGCTATCCATAGCACTCCAGCCTAACTCTATGGGCTATGGTGCATTGCAATGCATAGGCCATGGTGTGCATTGGACCATAAATCACCGATTCAAAGTCCAAATGACCGATCTAAACCGTTCATCTTGTTCTCCATATTAATATGTGCTTGGAGACCAAATTTTATATTTTTTGAAATTTTTTTACTATTTATTAAGCCACTTTGAAAATCGCTGATCCAACAGTGGCTTCTGATTTTACTGTTCCAAACAGTCACTGTTGGATCAGCGATTTTCAAAGTGACTTAATAAATAGTAAAAAAATTCCAAAAAATATAAAATTTGGTCTCCACGCACATATTAATATGGAGAACAAGATGAACGGTTTGGATCGGTCATTTGGACTTTGAATCGGTGATTTATGGTCCAATGCACACCATGGCCTATGCATTGCAATGCACCATAGCCCATCTCTCTCTCTCTCTCTCTCTCTCTCTCTCTATATATATATATATATATATATTTCGTTGATTCTAATATGTACTGAAGCTTAATGATGCGGCATTTGATCTATCAAATGGACCTGTGATGGATGAGGTTAGTTCTGCTCTTTTTTCTTTTTCAGATATCTGATTCAATAGTACAAAATTATGCTAGGTCAATTTGCTAAGACATAAGGTTACTTGAAATATATAATCATGATGGAAATTGATGAGATGCTCATCAACTTAGTTTCATGAAATTTACAATTGTCTATCCACTTAGCTTCTTTTCCTCTCTTCTAAAATTGCTAGGATTTTAATTTTGACATTTAACAGTAGAGTTAACTAATAAATTAGGCAAGCAATGGCTTGTGGTGGCCAGAATATACTTTCAAAAATTAATACCACATCCAGTAAAATTTAGTTAATGAAGTCTTTTTAAATAAATGATAACTACATAATGTTGTCTTTAATTTAAATTCAATTTTATAGAAATGCTCGTAATGATTATTGAGACATATTTTTCTTTTTTTAAAACAAATTCTTGGATTTCCTGTTACAGTGTGGTGAAGAACTGGGAGAAATGTTGCTAAATCTGTCTCGTGCTTGGGAACATGGCATAATTGTGTGGGGAGGGGAGGGTTAAGGGAAGGAAGAAAGGGATTTGGGTGGGGAGGGGAGGGGAGGGACAAGGCGAAGGCGTCGAGGGAAGAGGTGATTTGGGAAGGAAGAAAGAGATTTCGAAAGGGATAAGGCGACGAGGGAGAGCTGCATGCTCACAACCACCTTTGGATGCGAATTGGATGGCGTACCGAGAATGCTATAAGATATGGAAGCAGATGCGACTATCTCAAAATTTCTACTATAAGCATATACAAAGGGGCCAAAATGACATGGCCGGTTACTTAGTTAAGGGTAGAATGGGAATCTCGGATTATGTGGGATATACTTTTTCAATTTTTGTTGATTAGAGGAATGTATTAAGAACATATGGTATAGTAGTATACAAATATTACTTTGCAACATTCTGGTAAATAGAAACGCCTATGGGCATTTGAAAGTAAAAAAAAATGATGTATATGTAAACAAAGATATACAAGAATGAGCAATAAAGATTCTGTTTCCATCTCTATCCTTGCTCTAATTTTTAGACCACCGAATTGAATAATTCATTTAAAGAAGAACAAAGAGATTTAAAGGTCATACTGTTAAAAGCTTCTTTTTACTGGTAAGTGAACAATACTATTCTGAATTGTATTAGAGGTACATCCCTCATTTTGATATTTACCAGTCAAGAGAAAAATGAAACAAGAAATATTAGCTTAAGTACAAAAGATTTCACAAACACTGCAAATATTTCCAAAGAAGCCAAGCATTTCATTTTATTGAATCAAGAAGTAATTTACAACCTAAAACAATTATCCCTCTAATTACAATATAAAAATTGTATGTTTTTATTTTTTTTCACCCATGTGCACTACCCTTTTATACATCCAAGTCTACAAACACCACACAATCAAATATAGTTTGATTCTTACCAAATATTTCAGAATTAGTTTAGAAGATACAATCAATCTAGTTTCAGCTTTCAAAATATCACCAAAATGACGACCTTTACAATTTAAATCCTAAATTATCTATACAAAACGAAGTTCAAATAGCTAAACCAAAAGCTCCATATATATACAATTTAACTACCTCTACTTGTCTAAACCTGCAAAGTGAATAACAAACAATCATTATCCAAAAGTATCTAATCGGCATGAAAGCATATGATTTATTTAATTAAAATTTCATCAGGATGGTAATGTCGTCTTTTTGGTACATTACCAGTATCAAAAACAGTACCAGTATCAACAAACCCACAAAATAAATCTTAAACATTAATCCTAAAACTAATTCAACAAACCCACAAAATAAAAACCTTAAACATTAATCCTAAACCTAATTCAACAAACCCACAAAATAAAAACAGTACCAGTATCATGTTTTTATGGGTTATAAGGGATTTCGTTTTTAATTTTGTAAGGTTACACCTAGACTGGTTAATTTTCAACATATAACTTCTCCCTTCTTCATTTGGTCAGTCTTGGTTGAGACAAAAGCAGGAATTACCAACCTTTTACTAGCTAAACTAATACAGTACAAACCGTTAAGCAAAAACTAAGCAAGCAATTCACAAAAATGGAATATTCAGTTATTGGTCCTTTTCCAAAAGAATCCTGGTCCTGAATTTCCATTTGTCTCAAATTAGTCCTCAAACTTTGAAACAGCTCGGAGAGAGAGAGAGAGAGAGAGGGAGAGAGAGAGAAGAATGACCTGAGAAAGATGAGAGCCACGGGGTCCCTAGGCGAGTTCTTAGAACAACGATCGAAGACTCAATTACTTCGCAGGGAACGACAAGAGAGGGCGTAGGGGTGATTGCAGCTATTGTCTCTAGAGTAAGGATCCAAGTAGGAATCGCAGAGGGTGGATTCGAGGAGGGCGAGGTATGGATGCCTTCAATCTACTTTCCTTTTGTAGTGGAGAGGGAGACGGAGAACTGGAGAAGTAACGCCATCGGACACCCCCGTCTCCCGTTTAGCTTCCGATCGAAGAAGAAGAGGCGAAGGGAATTAGATATGTTGAACTGAAGAAAATACTAAAATACATTTTTTATATATTATTTTTTAGAATAATTTAAATTAAAAATCTTGAATTTAGTGTATAATTGTGACAATTTACTTAATTTCATGACTTTAGAGTGGCAAATAATTAATTTTATGTTTTGAGGTGACAAATAAATAATTTTTAAGTTTTGGAGTGACAAATAAAAATTTTTCCTTCAAAAAAACCTACCCGCCCTTTTCTTAATTTCTTTATCGCCATTTTCGTCGCTTGGATCTTTGTTGATATGGCCACCTGGATATAGTGAGTCACCGCCCCGAATAAACAAGGCCGCAAATTTGTCAATGTACGTGCTTTGACTTAAACCTATAAGTCTATTTGATCTATCTCGGTAGATCTTTATGCCTAGTATATAGACAGCCTCGCCCAAGTCCTTCATTGAAAATACTTTCTTCAACGAAGACTTGGCTTGTTGCAAAAGAGGAATATCATTTCCCATTAGTAGTATGTCATCTACATATAAGATAAGAAAGGCGATGGCACTCCCACTAGTCTTTCTATACACACAAGGTTCTTCTTCACATCTGACGAAGTCAAGCTTTTTGACTTCCTCGTCAAATCGAAGATTCCAACTCCGTGATGCTTGCTTTAATCCATAAATAGACTTAAGAAGTTTGCATACCTTCCCAGCTTCTTTTGGATCCTCAAAACCCTCAGGTTGTGTCATGTACACATCCTCTTCTAAATTTCCATTTAAGAAGGCGGTTTTGACATCCATTTGCCATATTTCATAATCATGAAATGCGGTAATTGCTAGGAGTATCCGAATTGACTTAAACATAGCCACGGGCGAAAAAGTTTCATCATAATCTATACCGAGAATCTGTTTGAAACCTTTCGCTACTAGCCGTGCTTTGTATATAGTCATCTTACCATCCATGTTTGTTTTCATTTTGAAAACCCACTTGTTAGCTATGAGTTTTACCCCATCAGGTGGTACAACTAGGTTCCAGACCGTGTTGTCATACATGGACTGTATTTCGGATCTCATGGCCTCCAGCCATTTATCAGAGTCTGGTCTATCCATTGCTTCCGCATAGGTCAAAGGACCTTCAGTGTCATAGACTGAGATCTCGTGCAATCCCAAGTACCTCTCGGGTGCATGGACTGTTCTTGTTGACCTACGTAGCACTTGTTCTTCGGGCTGTCGAGCTTGATCCACAATGGTCTGCGGATCTAGTTCTTCTTCAACTTGCGTTGAAGTACTTGAGCTCGGGACTAGAACCTCATCCACAACTACTTGTGGATTTGGTACTTCCAGATGCTCATCAGTCGAAAAATCAAGAGGTGGGTTAATCTGATCTGGTTCATATATTGTATTGTGTGATGTATCTTTAATTTCTTCAAGTATTACATTACTCCCACTACTTCTTTTTGCATGAAACTCGTTCTCCAAAAATATACCATGACGAGCAACAACTATTTTGTTCTCAGATTGGTAATAGAAGTAATATCCTTTCGTTTCCTTAGGATACCCTACGAAAAAACATTTGTCAGCTTTGGGATCAAGTTTGCCAGACGTCGGGCGTTTGACAAATACTTCGCAACCCCATATTTTAAGATAAGACATATTTGGGAGTTTCCCAAACCATAACTCGTATGGAGTCTTTTCTACTGACTTGGATGGAACCATATTTATTGTTCATGCAGCAGTTTCTAGTGCGTGCCCCCAGAAGGATTTCAGAAGAGTTGCTTCACTCATCATGGAACGAACCATGTCTAACAGAGTTCGATTCCGTCTCTCAGAAACACCGTTCCATTGCGGTGTCCCCGGAGGTGTGAGCTGTGAGACTATCCCACATTCCTTTAAGTACTCTTTAAACTCAAAACTCAAGTATTCGCCTCCACGGTTAGAACGTAGAGCCTTAATACTTTTGTTCAATTAATTTTCTACTTCAGTCTTGAATTCTTTGAACTTGTCAAAGGATTCAGACTTATGTCTCATCAAGTAGACATAACCGTATCTACTGTAATCATCAGTAAATGTGATAAAGTAAGAAAAACCATTTCTTGTACAAGTACTCATAGGTCCACATACATCAGTGTGTATTAGACCTAATAAGTCACTTGCCCTTTCGCCCTTTTTGGAGAAAGGCGCTTTGGTCATTTTTTCCTCGTTTACAAGATTCGCATGTGTCAATTGATTCCAGATCAAATTTACCAAGAAGTCCATTTTTATGTAACTTCTTGATGCGTTTCTCATTTATATGACCAAGACGACAATGCCACATGTAAGTCGTGCTTTCATGTGATGTTTTGAGTCGTTTGTTATTGATGTTAAACACGGGTTTGTCCATTTCCAGCATATAAAGACCATTCACCATAAAAGAAGATCCATAATATACCTCATTCTTATAAATAGAACATCTATTATCTTTTATAACGAAAGAGAAACCATTCATCTCTAAACATGAGATTGAAATGATGTTTCTGGAAATGCTAGGAACAAAATATATATTTTCTAGTTCCATTACAAGCCCGCTGGGTAGACACAACTCTATATTACCAGCTGTTACGGCTGCAACTCGTGCTCCGTTTCCAACTTGGAGTTGTATCTCCTTGTTATGTAGCTTCCTCCTATTTTTCAATGCTTTCACATTTGAACAAATATGAGCACATGATCCGGTATCCAGTACCTAATCATTAATAGAGGTTGCAACGTTAACTTCAAGAACATTGATACCAGAAACTGAAATTTCTGAGACTCGCCCAGATTTCAGAACTTCCAGATCCTTCGGGCAGTCTCTCTTCCAATGACTTTTGCTATTGCTGAAATAGCAGTCAAAGTTAGTAGAAACTTTTATCTTGGGAGAGTTCGTTCCTAGAACCAACTTCCTTTTGCCTTTGTACTTCGGAGCCACCTTCTTTGGGGTTTTCTTTATCTTCCTCCCACCTTCTTGGATTATGAGGACATGAGAGCTATTCTCAATGTCTTTATCAGTGATCCTCAGCATCCCTTGGGGCTCCTGCAAGCTCTTATCCAACTCTTGCTTATGGGAGTTCACAATGAACTCCGAATAGCTGGGAGGAAATGAGTTCAGGATAACTTCCGTGGCCCAGTTAAGCTTCTCCAGTTTCTCATCATCGCTTGTCATACGAAGCGTGTGAGTACTGACAGAGCTGCTCTCTACTATTTCAGCAGGGACCGGTGTATTTCGGATATATTCTCTTTTCTCACGTGTTTGTTTTCCGAGCAGGGAGCGTAGAGAGAAGGACGTTTCTTTAGCCATATTACTACAATGTTAAATGTAAAGATTTTAGTTTTGTTCATGTAATGTTTTATTCCAATAATAAAACTCCCACTGCAAATTTGTTCTATTCCCGTTTGCAGTAGGACCAAGATCCCTATTTTCACTAATAACCAAGGCAGTGTATGCATATCTTGGCTATCAGTTTATCTTAGGTAAGCAAACTTGCTAATCACATCTCTTTGTGATTCTTGGTTTCGTTAAAACATCACGTGTATTTAACGAAGACTTTGCCCCAAGCCCAAAACTGTTTTGGAAATCATTGGTAAGTAACCTCACTCTATTTGGTTTGATATGTCGGACATAACCCTCGACCACCAAAGGTAAAAGGCGATGTCTACTGAGTAGTTTAATCATCAACCAATGAACAATGGTTTGAGGAGGATAGAGTGGAAAGGGCATACTACTTAATATTTAATGGGTTGGTGTTTATGATTAACAGTGTCAGCAATCTCTAAAAGGGATATGTCAGAAAGAATGACTAATGTGATTCTATTCGTATCTTTAAGCGACATCTTTCATATGCTTTATTAAGCAGTCGTGGAAAGGAAGTCTAGAGTACGAAATGTGATCCCATTATTTTCTATTCTTTAGTAGTACCTCTTTCATATGCTTAGCTTTGTTAAGTAGTCAGTTCTTGTAACTGACTTTAGACATTCTTACGGACACGTGAAAGTCGTCTGCCAGAAAGACGACGGTGAGTTCCTTCACAAATCTTTCTTTGACATCACGTTCTTTCACGGTTCCTTAAAACCGATAAATCTAATTTATTCATTTCATATCAAAGCAGTAAATCTAATTTACTTATATACGGGACCAAGTCAGGTATATTATTTATCAGTTCCTAATTATTTATTTTGCAGCTATGCTCAGTTCTTTATACCGTTTAAAGCATATAAACAATTTACATGTTTTTAAAACAGATATTCTTTTCGGTCCATAAAGCAATTTGGTAACGTGACAAAGTTCCTTTTCGGCCAGCCATTAGAACATGTAAAAGGGGCTCCTAGGAAAGATCGGGGTCACAAGGACCGCTTAGGCTCAATCTTTCCTAGACAGAACCATCTCTTTTACGGTGTGTAAATGACAGCTCTTACTAAGGTACTTTATTGCTTTATCACATTCTTCGATGAACTTTATTTATCCGAAGGTTTTCGAAAAAGGCGAAAGAGTTGCACTAAATTTTGCCATTTCAAAAGCGTTAAAGCAATTTGGTAACGTGACAAAGTCCCCTTTGGGCCAGCTATCAGGACACGTAAAAGAGGGTTAGACGAAAAATCGAGACTTTTCTTGTCATTAACCTTGTCTTTTACGGGTGGAGATTAACAGCTCTTACTCGGGTACTTTATTGCTTCATCACATTCTTAGATGAACTTTAACGCAATCAAAAGTTTTGTAAACGAAAACATAAAGAAAGCATAAAATCCTATTTTATCTTTCTCGGTCGGAAAACCGATCCAAGAAATGTAAAAGTTTACATTTCATAAGAAAGCATAAAGAAAACTTAAATCTAATTTAACTTTCTTAGTCGATAAAACCGAACCAAGAAAATCTTATTTCTAATCGGTTTTGGACTTGTGCTGCAAATGTAAGAATTTAAACCGATACGTGGTATATGCACCTTATTTGCATAAGTTATAACTTTTAGAAAATCAATCAGCGGGAGAGCCTTGAGCTCTGATACCACTGTTGGGTTTTGACGGTTCAAACCCATTGATTAAGTATGTTGGGGTTTTGACGGTTCAAACCCATTTATTTGCTTAAGGTGCGGAAAGAGTAAAACAATTTTTTTTTACATCTAACTTAAGCTACGGATTAAATGAATCAAGAAGATCCGTTTAATCCTATTTACAGATCTACTCCATAATTGATTTTCTAAAGCTTTAAATCTATTTACCAATTAAATAGATTAATATAACAATTTATACCTTGTTTCCAAATCACAGTTGGAATGCAGACTGAGCGAGAAGAGCTATACCAGGGAAGAAATTGACTCGGAGTATCACACGTGTGATACCTCTATTGGTTATCCACCAGGACTAACCAGAGAGCGGTTTATTTCTTTTGCCAGAAATACTATAAATCGCGGTATATAGCAAAAACACTATTCACCGAAAAAGGCGTAATAACACTATTCACGGACTTTTGTTTAATCAGATTCACTAATAAACAAAATCTGAAATACTGCGAAATTTGATAAAACACTATTCACCGATCCGAAAAACCGTAAACAGAGAAAGAGAGAAATTCCAATTAACGAAGTAATCAGATTAACATGTGAATTAGTGAAGTTTCTCTTTCACCTATGCCCCTCTATTTATAGGCATTTGAGGAGGTTCGCAAAAGACCGAAATACCCCCGAAGTTGCCAAAATTACCATTTTTCCCTTTTGGATGTGGCATTCAAATTTGATTTTGCAACTTCATATTGGTTAGATTAGTTTAATGGATTCTAAACCCATTAACCCAAACCCATTATGAATAGTAAATATCCAAATCAAATATGTATAATTGTCATGTACAATTATATTCGTCTGCGGTTTTCGTTTGGTAATTTTTATACAACATGTCAAACACGTTTATAAACTAACCAATGTTTCTGTTTGTCATTCTAAATGACGTATAATTAATTATAATTGATTATATCAAGTATAACTAATTATAACCATTAGTTTTTGCTTTGTCATTTTTACATGACAAATATAATTTAATTATAACACGTATAATTAATTATAACCATCTTAATATTAATTACAATTAATTTATAATTAATCAGTAAGATTCTCCGAATAGCTCCTATATGGTGTGACCCAATAGGATCTGTGTTATGTTGGTAAATAGAGTTAAAACTGTTTTAACTTCTATAATCATGAGCGGCATCTGGCAGTATACATCATGACCATCCAATTACACAGATGATGCTGTACTGTACAATATCACGATCCAGTAAACAATTTACTTGTGTCTGTTCTTCTGTCTCATAGCTATTAGATCAGTTTCAAGGTAGATGTGAGTCATCCTTGTTAACTGAATCTTTTCTTGATCTTGAGTAGACTATCAAATATAATTACTCTTGTAATTATACCGCATGCAGATAATCTAACTCTACCAAGGGTCCCAGTGATGCTATAGCTCGTATAAAATACGAGGGATAAATAGTACTTTTGGTAGACTATCACTTCCTCAGTTAAGCTACACATATGGAAATGCTACCGTTATGACTGCTTTTTACGGACAGCGTTAGATAACACTCACACATACATATTACTTAGTAGGAACGATAAATACCTCATACTGTAGAACTTGACACTGAATGAAAACACTAATGACACGAACACAATTCTATTTAATGTTTCATTCGGGGTCTATCAAATATCATGTTCTTAGAACATGTATCTATGTGATTAAAATGACATCTCGTGTCAAGTGGTTTGTAAAACTTAACCATCTTTTAATCCACATACTAACCTTATAGCGGTAATTAGTGTTCCTGCTAATTACCTTGGTCAGTGACCTTTTAAGAGTATATATCATCTATATTATGGAGTTTCACAATTTCAGTCATGAACTCGAAATGATCCATAAATGCAATAATACTCAGGGTAACAAAATGATATATAAATAAACATTCAATTCATGAACAAAATTTTATGATAAATTATCGTATTATTGACTTCTAGATTATTACAAACTAACATATTCAACCCAGTGCGGACGCTAATAATTAACTCTAACTGCCAATAACCGCTAATAATTGCTAATAAATAACTCTAACTGCCAATAACTTCCTATAACTGTAATTTTCGAAAGTACAGTTTGAAAGTACATTTATTTTGTCATGTCGTGCAAGTTGCAATCTTTTTCTAACTATCATAGGACCACTTCAAATAGTTGCTGGATGTTTTGTGATTAACTGATATATTTTATGTGATATATTGTATAATTATACAGCATATAGAAGTAATTTTACAGTATTCGTGCAAGTCAAAGCTGTGGACAAATGGTGGACAAAAGGTTGTGGACAATTAGGTTCTTCCTATGTAAAAAAATACTTAGATATGTATACCTTCGTAGTTATAAAATACTTTCAGTGTCATATGTAAAAAATACTTAGATATGTATATCTTCGTAGTTATAAATACTTAGAAGATAATATATTAACACTTAAAAAAATATTAATACTTTGATTGCCTGACTTGTTATGATTATCCTTTTTGGAGTTCTCCAATCATCCCCGCGTCAGTCTTCCTCTAACAAAAATAGTTGACCTCATACGTATAAATACTTCAATGTATAAGTATAAATACTTTCAATACTTAGATATTAATACTTTTAGTGTCATATGTAAAAAATACTTACAAGTATAGGTAAAAATACTTACAAGTATACGTATAAATACTTGTACGGTGAGGTATAAATACTTGTGCGACGATGAGTCTGAAAGTACGTCATCATGGATTTCATTTAAAAGAAAATATTACGTAGATTTTAATAATATGGAAAAAAAATTAAAATTGTGGAGATTTTGCAGTCCCTGCAGGAAGTTATCTTTCTACATTTAATTTTCGGTGGTCCCCCCGCGGGTACAGTGCGGATACAGTGATGCGGGTACCATTATATTCACGCTACAGTACCCGCACAATAAATAATTGTTCACCTCATAGGTATAAATACTTCCGTGCATAGATATTAACACTTTAGGGAAAAAAATGAATTGTAGAGTTTTTGTGATTCCCACAAAAGTTATTTTTTCATACTTAATTTTCGGTGGTCTCCCTTGTGGGTATAGTGCGGGCGAGTACTGTTATCAGCTTCCTAAAATTTAGGAAGCATCAATTATAACATTTGACTATATATTTGCTTTTTTTTTTATTTCATTTCAGTCCAACATATTCATCTGTAATTGTAAACATGTCAATTTTTTTTAGTGTTTTATCAATTATATAATTCTGATCATTTTCTTAAAACATATCAAAATAATTGACTTGCACTACATATTACGAAACATACAATAATAATTGTAAACATGTTAAAAACTTCAATTTTTTTTTAATTTCCCTCCTTATTTCTCTACCACTCTCTCCTAATTTTTCATATTCCCGCTTAAAAAATGAAGTCGCATCCTGTGAGATATCTCATACAACCGTTTCTAGACACTCGTCCTCTCCATTCTGTCAGTGCGGGTCCTAGACGCCATAGAGGTACACGCTTCAACGGCTCTGGGCTGAATTTGAATTTGAATTCTGGACCCACTTTCCAGTTGCTGCGGTTCACTTAAACTCCTGACCATGCTGCTACCCGACTTGTCCCCGTCCTTCACCTCTTTTTTCTTTGTCACCCCTCATTTTTTTTTTCCTTCTTCGTTTGCTCCCTCCATTGGCTGAGCTCGTAACACCACTGCTCAGCCAACATTGACCCTCTCTTCGTAGTGCTCGCTCCCGTGACCAATCCGGACAATCTCCCCTTCACGTGACTGCTCCTTATCCGCGGCGGCTACAGATTTGGCATGCCCGTAGGCCTTCCTGATGTCTCTCCCTAAGTGGTAATTCGTACTATCTTTCTTCCTTTCTCGGACGAAATTTGAAACCCTCATGTTGAATTTGAATTATATCTGATTTTTGCAAAAGGGAGCTTTGTGGAGACGCAACATGGGTAGGTAAGGTTCTCTGAGATCAGTGGCGTTTTGGAGAAGATTTGTCAGTACTACTGGTCTCTCCAATATTCCAGGTCGGACTCTTCCCTTACTAATTCTATGGGATTCATGAATTCACAATTTCAGTATGTTATTGGGTTCAATTGGGATTCTTTTTAGTTTTACTTTGTCTTTTATTTAGGAGTTTCAGGTTTCTGGCATCCAAATCTACTCTTTAAAAACTATAATTGATTAATTAATTATTTGAAAGATGTGTGTGGATAAAGCTGCAAACTTGAATAATCGATGACTTAAGGAAATTAATTCTTAATTATTTTACCGAGCAAGTAACAACTTAATTGGTGGATTCATTAGCAGCAAATTTATTGCCTGACGTAACTTGTCTGTCAAACTTGTCTCATAAAAATTAAGAAATGTTAATTTTTGAGTTACATCATTGCTACTAATTTATCTTCCCTTTTTTTGGCATTTCAAGGGGAACAATTCACAGATAAGAGTCCAACTTTTGGTTAATATAGAGCCAGAGATCACGCTCGAGCTGATGATGTTAGCTAATTTTCTAGATACATAAATCCGTATTCATGCAATCCATTGGATGAATATGCAAATTACATGTGTAAATTCACATTGTATATGCACATTATTATATAGAACCAGGGACATGACTACGGACGCGCCTATGTGCAACATGATTTTTGGTGGGTATGCTTGCACTATTTTACAGAACTACATAATTCTTTTAGTACAGAGCATTGAACAGGGACGTGCCTATGTGCAAAATTTCTGATTGACAATTACCAGTTTATATCACTTGCCATCATTACACTGTATACCATTCTATCCAAGGGTGTTCGGCAACTATTGCCTTTTCTCATTCTGCTTAACCAAACAACCTATTTAGGTAGTTATGAGTTATCTGTACTAAATGGAAATACTCGAGTCACTGGAGAAACTTTGTCATTTTTGTTGGAAGAGTAGATACAAGAATAACAGTAACTGATGTGCTATTAAGGCTTTATGCATTGACTTATAAAATATGTTTTTTACTCAGGCCAGTGCTGATCTTAAGGAATGCTAACTTCAATGGATGGGCATCAGTATTCACTCTTTTTCTCTCTATCAGACACACATGTGCACACACGCTCTTCTTTTTGTTCTTTTCGTTGTGCTTAACTGTATCTTACTTTGTTTTACTGTCTATGCAGGACAACAACAGTGTGCTAAAAATTGCAGATGATGTAAGTAAGCTAATAAATATTTACATCTCCTACTAATACTACTGTTTAATCCTCAAATGTACTGTGCAAAATAGGACTTATTGGATGATCCAGCTGTAGTAGGCGCATGATCCAGGCTAATCTAAGATTATTCGTACTTGTACAGTAGCATTTGCATGTTTAGCTGCATGAGCAACAACTGGTGTACCCGACTTGGAGATGACAAAAACTGTAATAGTTCTCTACTTTTTTAATTTATTCATTTAATATGTTGGTGATTTCCTTGGGGGATTTAAAGTAGTCGCGTGCTAAATAGATGTTTCATGTGAATCATATTTTGAAACTGGTTGAGCTTTCATTTAGTTTTGATCTATCCAAAAAGGGTCTGAAGATCCCTACAAAACCAAGATGGTCTGGTAGTTCAGATTACTACCTGATACTGACCTAGACTAATACAGTTCAAAACATACAATGCCTCTCTAATTAGAGTATGTTTTGATTTGATGCAGATAACTTTGATGCAAGTGTACCAGTATGCAAGAATTAATGAAATTTACTGAATTTGTTGCAGAAGTTAATTAATTGATTTTTCTGATCTTCCAGTTCTCTGTATTTGTAAGTAACAATTCCTATCAGTATTGAACAGTTCAAGTTTCTATTGCAAATTAATCGTCAGAATGCTAACAATTATGTACCACTCACAAACATCAGGTATTGTACCAGTTAAGTCATCTTATCATGTATTGGAGTGATGTTTTAAAGGGACGGTACAATGATTTATCAAACTTTTAAATTTGATAAATTTTTATATTCATATGCTTATCACTTATTATAGGCAATAATCATCACATTTATTCCTTAACTCTCTCTTTAATTGTGATACCTCCTCTTTAGCTGGGTGACCAAGTGGAAGGTAACCGTGCTGAGTTTACAGGGGGCAAATTGCGAACATTTACATCAACAGGTATCATGCGGTACTCGATATCAAGCTCTCTAAGAACCCGAATCATCTCTTGTACCACTAGTTCTCTCCTCTCAAACCTCATTCCCATGTCTTGGTAGTTGATTCGTTGCCGCATCCAAATTGATACAGTCAACTTGTTACTGTCTTCGACATCTCTCAATACAACCATCGGACCCGGATACCAATGCTCCTTTTTTTTCTCCATGAACCTATTTAAATTTCAGGTTAAAAAAATTATTTACCCCACTCAAGCATCACAAACTAAATGAAAAGAAGTGATAAAATGAAAGGTAAAATAAAAAAAAATGCTCGACTTGATTATTCTCTCCTTCATCTTTGCAATCTTCTCTAGTGGTGTGGCGACCTGAATGGCGAAATCGATGGAATCTCCCATGTCAGGGCTGCGGTAGTAGTTGCTTATTGGTTTGGTAGCAAGAATGCTGTTAGGATAGTAGATCTTTAAGTTATCATATCTCAGAAATACTGTTGACATGATATTCATCTCCTCAACAACAACCTGACATCGGAATAACCACGAAAATTCATTGACATATTTGAAGGTTATTCTCACAAAATGTACTCCAAAATATAAAAAAACGTGCTAGTTTAAAGTATCATGTTCATTCTCTAATTCTTTCTAGATAGAAAACAGCCAAGAGATGCTAAAAATAATAATAGTAATAATAATAATAACAACAATAAAATCATATAAAGATAAATAACTAAATAATAACAAGAAGCTGAGAGAAGTTGGCAAAAATAATAATCCTTTTACCTGAACTTCTTCAATCTCACATCGGTCACCGACATCAAAGGGATGCATCACAAACAAAAAAATAAGTGCTTCAAATAATGTCTTCAAAGTGTTCCCAAAAATGAACACTGCCAGGAGAAGTTGTGAGCTAAGAAAAACTAAGAAATGTGTCGTAGCAATTCCCAAAATCAGAAGCCAGAGTACAAAGACGATTATGCCCACAACCACATTTGCTATCTGGTGAAGTTTATTCACAGCTGTTTTTGTGTCGTTAAGTGTCAAGGCAAGAGCCTTGCGCTCTCTAAATGCATTCACCTGCAGTGCGTACAAGCAAATTGGTCTTAATTAAATGTAACCGCTAAGAGATATAGTTTGATATGATAATTCTTTTTAGTAGAAACCATTACCGCCCAGTTTTTCAGTGCCCTTTTGCTAATTGGTCCATGTTCATGTGCTCCGAAAAGATTCATTGTTTTTGTTGCTTCTTCTTGCCTCACAAAACGCAAAATGTCTTGGATATAAATGTACCTAGCATTGCCACATGCTATCTATTAGTAAAGAAACAATAAATAATTTGGTCAACCATTGACTTCAAATTTGAATTTTACTGAAATTAAGCCACTATCTCCATTTTAAACTAAAATGAGGTAAAATTACAGATCTTTGTAGCTTATCTATTGCTGGTAACAAAGATGTTTTAGATAAGAGTGTGTTTAGTTAAACACTGATAATTTTGGGCTGGCCGTATGTCCATACCAAATTTATATAGTTTCAGGAGATATTTAGATTATTTAATGTTTGTCTGCACAAAAGAACAGTAATCAATATGCTTGTGCGGTTTGGACTGCACATAATTGATGGTTGATGAGGTGTTACCACTTTTAAATGTATAAATAATTGATCTTCAATGTGTATACTGAGTTCTCCCCTTTTTTGAAGGGTTGAGTTCCTTCTCCTTTATTCCAAGTAGTAGTTTCTCTAACAAAACCCAATGTTTGTCACCTCTCTTTCTGTTTCTATCTTTGTTATATTGAAACTACTGGTATTGAACAGACAATGTATATATTTCTACTGTCTCGGTGAATCAGGATTTGGGACGATAAGTTGGGAAAGGAAAGTATATCTTTATATGGGTTCACAAAGATACTTTTGTGATATGCATTTTAAAACACACTTCAACATCTGGAAACCACCCAAAATTGCTGGTAACTTAAATTCATTGTGGTAATCACAGGAAGGGCTGGGCAGGAATTGGCAACACATGACATGAGTCTGAATAATGGTAAATTGGTCATTTTTTTGGCTAATATTAAACAGTGTTTTTAATTGATTAATGAAGAAATAGGGATATTAACAAAATAAGTGACTTTAGATAAGGAAATAACTAATGTTTATAATTTGAAGAGGATATATCTAAATCACAAAGTTATGTTGGGTATATATAAAAATTCAATTAATTCCTATCATCTAGCACAAATTTAAACTTTTCCAAAATTAGGCCACTCAAATATTAGATTGGAGGAATGCAATAGGTGAAATATAGTAAAAGAAGAAATTGAAAGACATACCCAAGACCCAATATAAAAAAAAACTCAGATATTGATTAGACACCCAAACCCTTGATGATCTGAACCAAACTAGACCTATCTGGTACGTACCACCACCATTTCCAGTATGAGAAATTTGGTAACTAAAAGATTTTTAAAACTCACTTGGCACCAGGCTTGGCCACATTAGTGAAAATCTTCCTGGCAGCAATTTTGGCCTCTAGCTCACTGAGTATATGTGTTGATGAATCCTCTGCCGTATCTGCTGCTATTAGTGGGATCCGCTTGTCCAGTGTCGTCAACGCCTCGTGCCTTATACTCCGAACCAATCTTTTCATGCTCCACGCAGATATGTTTCTCTGGTTCAGCTTATGGAGTTGGTCAATGGTGATACCTTCTTCTTTTTTGTTTCCCGACAATTCCCTTGAGAGGTGGATGCCTTTACCAATTTGTCCACTGTTCTTAGCAGGTAGCGCCGTCGCCTGGAGGTCGCTCGGCATTGTTGCACCGGCCTTTTGAAGCCCCTGAACTTCAAGCATTGTCTGGTTATCTTCATGAACCGGCGGCCCAGAAAGCGTCTCTACCACATATTGGTTGAAAAGGGCTTCTTGAATCCGATCGAAGTATGTGCTGACATGAAAGGAGGCGGCCATTACCTAATTTAACAACCACAAAATCAATTGTTAACAGTAGAATAAAAGAAATGAACTGCTTTCTAACTATCAATAAGAGTTGTATTTACCTCAGACTAGACAAAATAATGATTAATAGGTGGTTCATATGTACAACTAAACTATTTGTGATTAGATAAATTCTCCGGGTACTTAAGTTTCTAAACAGGATATTTATTATTTAAGTGAATTACTTAATTCACTCATGAAGTTGATCAAAATGACAACTAAAGTATTAAAATTAATGAGAATTTGTACTTTGATAAGCAGTGTTTTGATAAGGCGTATAATAGTCGCAACAAGGAGGCAGAGAAGGATCTTGGTCACATAAGGCAACACGGGACTGTGCGCGGTTTTCTTATCAAACAAATAGTGCCATGAAATGAGAACAAGGCCAAGCCAAAGACAATTTTGTACAGAACCCTTCACACCGTAAACAAAGTACAGCACTTTCTTCCTCATTACGAAATTTCCTTTGATGAGGAACACAGCCACACGAACAAACCAGCCGGAGACTAGCCGGCCGGATATAAGAGTCAAGATTAGTACATTCCATTTCCATAGATTGAGGCTCCAAAAGATTTGCCTCTTCAGCCGTGGAATTACTAGGCTGCACAGCAATGCTGCGATTATCAGTATCAGACTAAGCCATTGTAAGATGGTCCACATGTCAAACTTTGTTTTCTGCAGTTCATCGGGTATGTCAGAATCCATGAGGGGGTCATCATCATCCTCATCAGCAGGGCCTGATTTACCCCTCCTTGCCTCTGATTTGAGATGCCCCGACCTGGGCACTGGTTGCTGGCCTGATCTCCTTTTATGGTCGGGATTTTTAACGGGTGATGGAGGGTGCTGTGGTGGTGGATCCAATAAACGAGACCGGGTCTTGTCCCGAAGCAGAGAAGATGATCGGCCGATTGATGAACTTGATGTGCAAAGGATAACATCACCTTCAGCGCCTCCAGCACCATGACGATTCATTTTGTTCTCATCAGATGAAGAGGAAGACCTATCATTCGGTTCACGGGGAAGCGACTGTCCCAAGGCATCTTGGAACGAAATATGATGCTCCTTTGATTTGGATCCTAGAGAAGAACTCTTGTTGAAGAAGTTCATCTCAAGGTCCACAGCTGGCGACATTGTAACGCCGGTGGCGTCTCTCTTGCGTAAAAACGAACTAATTAGCCAAGACGGAGGGTCCTCAGTGGGGCTACTCTCGGAGGTGAACCCGCCATTGCGAATTCTGCCTTTTTGCAAGAAGTCATAACTGCTTTCTCTCCACACTCGGGAGTTCGGAGAAGAGGTGGTGGCTGCTGAGGTGGTCTGAACAAGGTTCTGGCTGTTTCCATCTATCTTCACGACCACATCGTGCTCGGGGAGGATCAGAAGCTTCTCCTGCTGGCTGTCGTATGGTTTTGGTTCCACCGATGTGTGCAGTGTATCCATGGTGAGAAATTTTAGTACAATATGTAGTAGCACACGAAAATGTGGAGAAGGAGATGAGAAGTTTTAAAAGAGAGAAAGGAGGAAGAGAAAGGAAAGTCGTGTGCTGTAGGGTTTTGGAAGTACGAGCTCTTATGGCATATATATATTTGCGGGGCTAAGGAGTTGGTCCGATGTCATTTGAACCATATCTCGTCCAAAGCCCTTGTTAATAGTCCGATTAAGTGAACAACCCGATTTTATTTATTTATAGAAAATAAATTAAAAAAAGAGAAATGTTCTGGTACTCCGAGCCATCATACCCGAGCGTGTTCTCCAAGTAGTTTAGCAAAAAAATTTTCTAATGTTATCTAATTTTCATTTCCAGCGCTAATATCAAAACATTTAAAATTATGTTTATAACATTTTACAATACTACTCATAAGCATGTAAACCTCGAGTAAGGCTTGGGTGCTATGGATAGCATAGAGGGCTACGGCTCAATATTCGAGTTTTCAAAATCCTAACGGTCGATCCGAACCGTTCATCTTGTTCTCCATATTAATATGTGTTTGGAGACCAAAATTTACATTTTTTGGAAATTTTTTACTATTTTTTTAGCTAGGTAGAAAATCACTTGATCTAAAAAATTCTGCACCATTCAGATATTTGATTTTCTAACTATCTAAAAAAATAGTAAAAATTTTTCAAAAAATGTAAAATTTGGTCTCCAAACACATATTAATATGGAGAACAAGATGAACGGTTCGGATCGACCGTTAGAATTTTGAAAACTCAAATATTGAGCCGTAGCACCGTAGCTCTCTATGCTATCCATAGCACCCAAGCCTTACTCGTAAACCTCTGTCTGAAATTATTAAAATTCTAAATCTGCTTAGTTTTAACTCCTACTACTTTTATCTTCAAGCCAAAAAACAAAAAGATTCATTTCACCCACTCTTTTTTATTTTTTCTCTGATAATTATAATTTATTTTTCCGATGATCCGTGATGAAAAAATACGAATGTTTTATATTCTATTTTATCTTTTAAATAAGATCCATGAAGAAATACTTTTGAGTAATTTTAAAGTCATTTTTTTTATAGTAAAACTCATTAGTACTTTAAATTTTCAAGGCTTTGTACATGAATTTATATGCTTTGTAAATGCAGTGTTATTGTTGAGGTTTATATGCTTTGAAATGTTATTGTTGAGGTTTTAATTCTTTGTACATAAGGTTTATATACTTTGCAAATGAGCTTTGTAAATGCAGTGCTATTGTTGAGGTTTATATGTTTTGAAATATTATTGTTAAGATTTTAATTCTTTGTATATGAGGTTTATATGTTTTATTTTAGAGATTTAAAGTATTATTAATGAGGTTTATATGCTTCTGAATAGATGTTTAAATTATTTTGAAGCAAAATAAAAAAAAAACTGAAAGTCATAAAGATTTAAAGTAGTAAAAAAAATTACGACAAAAATATAACTCGAAAGTTATTCTTCATGGATCTCATTTGAAAGAGAAAATCGGATAAAAGACGTTCATATTTTTAGATTCGCAAAATTCATCACGGATCGTCGAGTAAATGGATGAGAATGATCAGAGAAAAAAAAAGTAGGTGAAAGGAATCTTTCCGTTTTTGGCTTGAAAATAAAAGTAGTTATGAGTTAAAACTATACAGATTGAGAATTTTAATACTTGCAGATATATGCTTAAATGCTTGTGAGTAGCATTGTAAAATGTTATAAACAGAGCTTTAAATGTTTGAATATTAGCGCTGGAAATGGAAGTTAGATAACATTAGAAGTTTTTTATGTTAAACTACTTGGGGGACACACTCGGAGATTTTGTTTGAGGTACAATTATCAAGCTCCTTAAAAAAATATCGTGAAAGGAGATTGTTTTGAAGTTAAACTGGGACATTTTATCCTGTCAGGTTTATCCAAATTCTAATTCCAACCCCAACCTAATTAACTAAGCAGGAGGGAAATTTTTTTTACATATATAGAGAACGGTGCAAAACATCCCGTCCAACATAATTAAAAAAGAAAAAAAAACACGGGACGATAAGGTAATTCCTGTCCTTGGCATTTAAAAAGAAAAGAAAAAATTGGACGGTACAGACTGTCCCGTCCCAATACTTTGTCATTCGCTCTTTCTTTCTTTTATATCATCTCGTTGTCGCTCTCTTTCTTTCCCTTCATCTCGTTGTTTCTGCCTCACAGACAGAAAGTTCACCATCGGACCCACATCACACGCCTTCTCTAGGACGAAATAAGGTAACCTGTTCAAATCTTCGAATTCCTGGAATCCCTCCTCTGTTGGACCTGCCTCTCCCATCTGTCGACCAAAGATAATTTTTTTATATATAAAATTGAAGTAAATTAGAGTAGAAATCAGTTAATTGATAATAATTTCTAATTTGAGTTGTTATTAAACTATTGATTATATTGAATTTTATTAATTTGTTGATTATATTTTAAAAGAATTGATAAATTAGGGTTTAGGATTTAGAAGAATTGATTTATTTTTAGACTTAGTTGATATGGTATAATCAATTTCATTTAATTTATTGATTTTAATTAGTCCATAGCATAGAATTGAGAGTATTGATAGCATTATTTTAAGGGAAAATTGTCAAAATGCCACTCCAAAACCTTCAAATTGTCAAAATGCCACTCTAAACGTTGAAATTGTAAAAATGCCATTCACTTCATTAATTTTTAATTTTGTCATTTATACTAAATTCTTATACTACTTTTATTAAAAACTAACTAAAAAATATTATTTTGAAATACGTATTTTTGTACCAGGTTGTGCAATTCTGAAATACATATTTCAAAACAGTATTTTTCAGTTAATTTTTAATAAAAATAGTATAAGAATTGAATATAAATGACAAAATTACAAATTAATGAAGTTTAGAGTGGCATTTTGACAATTTGAAGGTTTTGGAGTGGCAAATAACCAATTTTCCCTTATTTTAATTATTGTTGAGATTAACCATCTACTCTCAATTATTAGTTGCAATTTATTAGATATGAATAATTCATAGTATTATTTTGACAATAGTTTAGCCTAAAGTTCTTCAAACAAAATAAAGTAGATAGTTCATTCATTTTGGATTTTTGGTAATGTAAGTAATTTAGGTAATGTAGGTACTTATTTTTTTTAATCTATTATAAAATTGAATTGAGTCGATTAGATTTTATTTTATTAGTTTGTTAAGTGCATTTGCAAAAATTGATAAATTAGATAATTTATTCATCTCTTATTTTATTTATGTTTTAATGTATTTATTCATGTCAGTTTTAGAGTTCATAGATAATTGTTTAATTTAGTAAATTATTTAATCATGTGAGTGTTCAATAAATTTAGATTGTTATTAATTCTAGAGTTATATATAATTCTTTCAAAATATTATGCATGCAGAATGTCAAGCATTCGTGGTCTGTGTAGCTCTGCAAATGCTGCAGCTGCATATGATGATGTTGTTTTGGATAGCATGGGAAGATGATTAGATTATTACATGATTAGTTATTTGCAAGGATATGATTTACATTATTTTGCATGCACTGCAGTTCATACTATTTGCGTAGATGTAACAAAGTATATAATAGCTGAAAATAGCTGCAAATCAGTATGCTTCAATTCAACAATCCTCCTCCCTCTCTGTACCAATCTAGTACCAGTTTAGTGCTGTTTTACAATTTTCACTTTTCCATTCATCAATATTTACATAAAGCACATTGTAAAATAAGTAGTAAGCAACTAATAAGCATTGACCAACATAGTATAGTCATTGTTACATTGTACCAAAATGTTAAAAGGAGTAAAACAACATCACTAAATGAAAGAGGGCTGCTTTTGTAAAATCCAACAATTCATTTATTTTGAAATGCATAAAAATAAAAACAACATATTTTAAGATTTGTGTATTTTAAAAAATAAAAAAAGATGAATTTAAAAAAACAGGATCATGTGATACTCAACAGCAGATTTTTTTCCCGATAACGAAAGGAAAAGGCGGGTGGGTTTTTTCTGAAAGGAGCAGTAGTAGTGGGATACGTGGAGTGCCAAAGATGATTCACTGTTGCGGGTGGGATTGGTATTTGTTTTTCGGCTGGAGATTTGGTTTTTAAAATTGAATTGGAACGTAATCAGTGCCTTAAATGGTCCCATTGTGAGATCAACGGTGGTCTTCTGAATCGTAATATCAGATCTGATTTACTCGACAGTTACAACACATGAGCATGATCGCTTTTTTATTTTTATGCCCAGACACTCATATGTTCCCACTTTGTTTGAAATTGTTCGCGTTCACATGAAAAGCTTAAATAGGTACTGATATATGAGAGTCCATAGTCCATACCATCTGAGGTAACAGACTATTTCTGTTTAGATCCGGACTGTCCGAATTTAATTCGGATAAATTCAGTTCAAAGTAGAATATACGAGATTTTTTTAATATTCGTGCGAATTCTGATCTGTCCGAATTGAAAATTGATATATGTTCTTTCAATATTCGTGAGGTTCTTTGATGTGTATATAAGTAGGACAGAAGCGAGAGTGCGGTATTATTGGAACTCGGAGCGAAGAGTCTCTATCTCGATCGGAGTACGACAATGAGTAGATCCGGTCATTGAAGCACGGCAATGGTCGAATTAAGAAGCAAATCCGATCGTAGAACGAGATGAGAATTAAGATACTAGAGTGATTAAGAGTATATATAAGTTTAGAAGATTATAATAGTTCAGAGGATTTCACGAGAATAAATAATAGTAAATTAGAAATTACAATCATTTGATATGTTATAAATATTTTTTTATCAACGAAATTATTAGTAAGAATTTAAAGTCACTCTTTCAAAAAAAAAATAACATCAAACAAGAAATCTTTCCTTCATATTTATTAACAAATGCCTATTTAAAACTCAAAATTTTCTCTAGCTCCCCTCCCTTCTGTTTTAACTATATAAATTATAAAACAAGATTAAAAGTTCAAAAGCAAAGCATAAACTGAAGTCTAAATATTTTCGAAGCAGGGTTAGTGTAATTCATGCTAAATTCGATTTAAATTGATAACGTATGACTGGATCTTAGTTAAGTGTTTAATTCAGATATCTTTTGTGTTCTCTTATAAATTTTATTGATCAGTAGATGTAGGGCTGGAAACGAATCGAACCGAATCGAATTTACTCTAGTTTGAATTTGGTTTGAATTAATTTCGAATCGAATTTTTTACGAACTCAATTTTAAATCTTTTACGAACTTTTTTATGACAAGAAAGAGTGATCATAGTTGCCGAAAGCGAGAGGTGAAAGTCATCTAGGATTTTAGAACTGAGAGCGAGAGTTACAACTTACGAGTCATGACTTATGGCTATGCGACATTATGTTTTAACTTTTAAGTCATCAGCGAACATAAGTCATCAGCGGAAATCAACTGTTCACGTTACTTTGAGATTCGAACTAGAATAGTTTGCGAATCTATTTTGAACGAACTAGGTCCAGTTTGAATTTGATTTGAATTAATTTCAAACTATTTCGAATCAAATTTTTTACGAGTTTTTTCGAATCAAACTCAAATCGAATCACGAACTACGAATTTTTTGTGCAGCCCTAAGTAGATGCCAATTTAGGTTATTCTGAAAGCTAATGTCAACAAGTATAATTAATGCCTACTAAGCATTTCAAGGACAAAAACTGAGGTGGCAGACTCCTTGGCAAAGCAGCGGAGATTGCATGGGTGGACTTATGAGAACACGTTCATTTAATTTGCAGCACTTCATCTCTTAATTCTCCACGATTATGCGTAGGGCCAGCCAGGGGCGGATCTACTGTAGCACAGGGGGGTCAGCTGCCCTCCGTTGGATTTTCAAAAATAGTGCTAAAAATATGTTTTTCGGACCTCTGCCCCCTCCCTGGAATTCAAATTGCCCCCTTGTAGCCCATTTTGGAATTCTAATAAACGAAACGGAGCCCATATAAACTCTGAGCGAAACAAATTAGCGGAGCCCAAATAGATGCTGATCCCAAATAGCGAAAATTAGTTGAACCAAAATGTTTTTATTTTTTATTTTTTTTGAATTCAAAGGCAGAGGCTGCCAAGTTGAACCAAAATGTTGATTTCAAATTTCCTATAAATGTTGAATTGTTGATTTTTTTCAAGTAATTTAGGATTTTTATTATATTGATTGGTATTTTTTTTGTTATGTTGAATTGTACCCGATAAGCTATTGGGTTTGAACCCAATAAGCTATTTGAATCCGATTATTGTCCCGCCCTGACAAAAATCCTGCGTCCGCCCCTGGAGCCAGCTGTGCAACCTCTGTTCCGTTTATGTTATTATTTTTAGTATTAAATTAATCTTATAGTATATATATCTTATTTTCATATATAGATAACCTTATTGTATATGGACCTTAAATTTTATGCTTATTGTGTTGGATGTAGAGAGAACGGAAGAAATGGTACACAAGATAAGCAGAGAAAATTTCATGCCTCTCTTGGATCTGCCGTGCATTGTTCATGAGTCTTACAAAACATATGATGAGAATTTGCTCATAAAAAACAGTTTGATGTTGGTCTGGTAACAAAACACGGTACTATTTGTAATTGTTGTCTTTTTTTCTTTCTTATCTGGCAATTTTTACTGATACTGTTATATATTTAAAATAAGATAACTGTCACCTTATATTATAATTTATAAATATATAAAATTATATATATATTTTATTAATATTATTAATATCATTATTATTATTATTATTATTATTATTAATTATTATGTTGATTTATATAAGTTTTATTTAATAATTTATGAAAAAAAAATTTATTTAACATTTTATATTATTTGATTAGTAATTGATGGCAAAATTAATTTATACAACATTTTTTATTGTTTTATTTATTAATAAGTTATATTATTGAAAATAATGGATTAAATAAAGTTTAGGTTTTAAATTTTATGATATTACGTACATGATGGTTTAAATATATTTATTTGATATATTTTTAAGTTAAATTATATAATTTACCAATTTATTCGATAATTTTTTTTTTTTACTAGATTACATGGTAGTGGCTACCATTAATGACAATAAATGCCCATGCAATGGACATACACGCCCACGTTTACCCCTAAGCAGCAGCTCATTTCCTCCATCTTTTACTCCCACGCAGGTCTTGTGCAGCATTTCACCCGTGCAAGCACTTCAGCCATAGATCGATTTCCTCTTTGATTCCGTTGTTTCCAAAGCCACCACGTTGTGCAAATGAACCGTGTAGCCACTCGCCTCTTCTCTTCTTGTCATGCGAGGTGCACAATCTTCTAGACTTCCTCCATGTTTCCTCAACCGTATCCCCCACCTGGCCACCTGCAACAGATTTTGTTTACACCTCCTTGACACCGCGTTCCAAACCTGTTTGGCATAATTAAGGACATATAAATAAATGGTGTAAAGGAGTTTCAATCAAACATGTAGAGCAAACCACACACCGCAGGTCATAATTCATCCCTCTTCTCTCCATGATACATCGATAATGAGTGAAAGATTCTTTCTTTAAGCGCCAAATAAACGAAAATCTTAACGTTGATTGGAGCATGACATCTCCGAATCAACATATGTCCCCATCTGATCCGCCGCCCCGACACCATGACTTTATACACCGACCCTGCCGGGCGTGTATTCCCCATTATCTGTCCATCTCCATCTCAAAACAATAGGGGCAGAACTAAAAAATCTTGATAATTAAAGGGGACCAAAAGTTAAAATATACAAATTGTAGTTAGTGGAAATTGAATCCAAGCTCTTCTTAAAACTACATAAGCTCTTATCACTAGACTAAAGTGAATTTGTAATCATTTGTGAAAAGAGCTGAACTATATAAAATTTTTCAAAAAAAAAAGAATTTAGTTAAATCTTAGTGTATATATATAACTAATATTTTAAAATCATAGAGGTAGTTTAGCCATCTTTTGATTGACTTTAGATCCACTACTTGTCATCACTCATCAGTAAACAAGAACTATTCAGAACTGTCCGAATAGGAATCAATAAGTTGCTCCAAACTTCTAAAATATGCACACTGATTTAAAGATCTAGGCAACCCATTTTTAAAATATCTGATCGGCCTACTCTGCCAATTATCGTACCAAAATGATATCGATCCTTCCATTCCCTATTTCCCAGGCAGCACTCCAATGAAATATGTTTTTAAACTTGAGCATTTGACTAGGGGTGTCAATGGGTACGGTAAGGATCAGGTGGAAACATTTTCATACCCGTACCCATCACAAATTATTCTTACCTATATCCTATCCTTATCCTTTACAAATTGCTTTATCCGTACCCTACCCTTACCTGTTGTAGTTGTCAGATAACGAAACAATAGCGGGTAAATAACGGTTAATACTTGTATAATAATAATTTTTATTATTTATTAAATAAAACACTAACACATTTATTTGTCACATATATAATCACATTACTAATTCGAAAATTAATTCCAACTAATTTTTTTTTTTTTTATCAAAACACAAATTCAAAAACACAAATATCTTTGTTTTCTAATTAAAAAAAAAATTAGGCATGCAAATAAAAACAAGGTGGTCAATTGTTCAAGTGTTTTAATGGTGAATTATGTTAACACAGT
Source organism: Carex rostrata (assembly GCF_964058835.1). Classification (NCBI taxonomy): domain Eukaryota; kingdom Viridiplantae; phylum Streptophyta; class Magnoliopsida; order Poales; family Cyperaceae; genus Carex; species Carex rostrata. The sequence goes on from NC_135924.1 coordinate 7,356,765, forward strand.
TATATAAATGGTCAATTGTTCAAGTTAGAAAATTTAATAAATTTTATTTTCCAAGATCAAGAGTAGTTGCCAGTTAGACTGTTGGAGATGGATAATAATTCAATGCTCATTAAGATATATAATATATATAATTTTTTATATAATTACCCGATTGGGTAACGGGTACGAAATAGATTTTATCCGTACCTTTATCCGTTTTGATAACAGAAAAAAATCTTTACCCGTATCCATACCCGATAAGTTTACGAAAAAAAAAATCTTACTCATATCCGTCTTATCGAATACGGTATGGGTTGGGTAAATGGATAAAAGGGTGCCATTGACACCCCTACATTTGACGCAAAAAACGAGCCTTTGATCGAGCATCCAAATACACGGCCTCACCCTGATTCGATAATTATTCATCAATCGTCCGTACTGTTAATCTTAATGAGTAAGAGTATGGTAAGAATAAAGTTAATATTTAACGTATAAGAACAAAATACAAATAAAAATAAGTACGAATACGCAAAATGCATCCATCCGATTCATATATACCATACTCATTGAGTATGACACTTCTACAATTCCTCTCTGACTCTTTCTTTCATTTTAAAGTTGATGAAAACATATCTTGATTCCAGAGGCTACTAGATCCAATGAAGATTCTGAATCCTCTCAGATACCGAACTGAGTACAATACTAACAGCCGGGTCAAAAGTAATACAGTACAGAAGGTCCGTTTTGAGATTCGTACCGGATTTATTAGACTGACGACTCAGATCTCATTATACTCAGTCAGGTATTGCACTGGATCAGAATTCCCCAATGAAAGCATTTTATAATTGCATGTGTTACTTAATTATAAGATCTCGGCGCGCTGCTTAATAATAATGTCGTTGATTGGTACGTATGAGCTGTGTGGTAAAAAATGACAATCCTGAAACCCTGATCATCATCTCAGTGCATGGAGGCGTTCAAACAAAACCAATAGAGAAGTGTTATCTGGATCAATGCCTCTTGCGCCTTTACCAGAAAATTTGGACTGTATATCATAATTTGCAAATAAGTGTGGCTGATCCTTCTATGGGTCCCTCCAATTTGTACCAAGAGACCTTTCAATCAAATTGGTGAATTAATCTTTATAGATCTGGGTTGGCACCTTAGGGAAGCTGCCAGCACGAATCTGTAGTGGACTGTCATGATGCCAAATTGACAACTTCATATTCCCACTACTCAGTTAATCAGTAGGTACTTGACTATATAAAACTCAAAAGATTAAGTTGTATTGGGCTATTTGTTTCTCTATTTTATTATATCTTTTATGTTTTTTAGGGGGCAAGAAAATAATGGACATGTTCATTTCAAAGAAGGGTAAATTACATAGCTTGAACTTTTAATAAAAAGATAAATTAATGATGAATTATACTCCAAAATTTTCATATTAAATTAATAAATGCATGGGGAGGTAAGAAAGACTTTATGTTTGAATGGGAGAATTATGTATTTTGTATTTTGATGGGATATTGGGGATTTTGAATGGTAGAACAATAAATAAACTAAGCTCAGTTGGAAGGAAAATGAAAGAAGAAAAAGGAAGATGGTCATGATGAAAATGTGCACCGACTTATAGATAAAACACACTACATGTTAATATAACATCAAATTAAGCTTTTCACACACTCTTTCACGCTTTACGGCCTAACAATGATTCTTATCTCAAAAACCTTGAAATTACGTATTCCCCCCTCTAAAATTCATAATATCATATTTACCCTTCTATAGTTCAAAAACTCACAAATTAACCCAAATTATTAATTTTTTTTAATAAAACTCATTCTAAATTTATAGACTACCCATTGTACCCTCTTCTCCCTCTATTCTTGTTCTCATTTCTCTTCGTTCCCATTGAAATCCCAGAAAAAAAAGGTGAAGCTCTCCATTGCAAAAGAAAATAAGAAAAATGAGAGACATCATTTTACCTTATGCACTCTTTTCTCTCTCTATTTAATTAACTGAATTCACTTAAATAATCATTATTGATAAGACAAGAAAAAATGGGGAAATATCAATAGATTGTGTCAGAATAATTGGATCCAGTCAGCTAGTGGATAAACTAGTACAAATCAAATAGGTAATTAAGAATTTTAGGTTGCTATTTCACTCATCCATTTTCGTTTTATATTAAACTAATCTCATTTTATCAAACAACCTAAACAACATTGGGAGAACTTCATATGTCAGAAGCTACATCAGGTGACTGCATCAGTAGCAAATGGCCAAAAGAGAGACATGTTCTACAATGCTGATCAGAAACTCTGATTGAGTTGATCAATTTGGAAATATATGTAGGTGCAAATAATGAGTAAATTCAGTTGAAGAAAATTTGCCCAAATTTTTATTTTTCGTGACTATATAATTTGGGGAAGATGTTTTTTCTTTCTTTCTTTTCTTGTAATTGTAGATATCTTTTGCCGAGAATCAGGTTCATAGGACGGGTTATACTATTCAATGTTGTAATATCAATTTCAGCTTGTATACCATTGTCATGTAATACTCTTTTTCTTGGATTTCTTTGAGAATGAAGAGAAATGAGAACAAGAATAGAGGGAGAAGAGGGTAAGATGGGTAGTCTATAAATTTAAAATGAGTTTTATTAAAAAAATAATAATTTGGGTAAATTTGTGTTTTTTTGAACTTTAGAAGGGTAAACATGATATTATGAATTTTAGAGGGGAGAATACATAATTTCAAGGTTTTTGAGGGGATACATGAAATTCCCCCTTAAATGCGAATTTTGCTTATCGTTATCATATCATTTTCTTATGTCAGAAGTGCACATTTACATATTAAAGACATTTAGTGCTGCAGCAGGGTTGATTCGTAAAATTATTTTATATTAATTATCTTGTTTGCATAAGAGTATGTGCCTTAAAATTATGAAAATGATCTATTTCAAAAAAAATAAAATTATGAAAATGATGTATTTAAAACTACGAAGATTTGGGTGGTACACTTCATGGCTGTGACTTGGCATTGCAAGATGCAGAGATATGGCTTAAATGTTGCAAGGGGAACCAGCACTATATATGTAGGGTGATCAGCTAATAATTAAGGTTTATGTGCTGTCATATCGATAAGCCATGTAATCATAGGTATGGTATGGCAGGGGCGGAACTAGAAAATAGAAATTGGGGGCTGAAAAATCACATATAGTGTAATTTTATTTTATAAGGGGACTAAAATGTATTAGGAAGCTGATAACATTACCCGCAGGGGATCACCGAAAATTAAATGTGAAAAAATAATTTTTTGTGAGAATCACGAAAACTTCACAATTCAATTTTTTTTCCTAAAGTGTTAATATCTATGCACGGAAGTATTTATAGCTAAGAGGTGAACAATTATTTATTGTGCGGGTACTGTAGCACGAAGATAATAGTACATCACTGTATCCGCACTATACCCGCGGGGGACCACTGAAAATTAAATGCAGAAAGATAACTTCTTACAGGGACTGCAAAATCTCCACAATTTTATTTTTTTTCCATATTATTAAAATGTACGTAATATTTTCTTTCAAATGAGATCAATGATAACGTACTTTTAGACTCGTCGTCGCGCAAGTATTTATACCTATACTTGCAAGTATTTTTTACGTATGAGGTCAACTATTTTTGTTAGAGGAAGGTTGACGCATAGATGATTAGAGAACTCCGAAAAGGATAATCACAACAAGTCACACATCAAAGTATTAATATTTTTTTAAGTGTTATTATATTATCTTCTAATTATTTATAACTACGAAAATATACATATCTAAGTATTTTTTACATATGACAATGAAAGTATTTTATAACTACGAAGATATAGATATCTAAGTATTTTACATATGACACTGAAAGTATTAATATTTAAGTACTAAAAGTATTTATATCTATGTATTGAAGTATATGTTCCTATAAAGTCAACTATTTTTGTTAGAGAAAAGTTGTCACGAGAACAAGTGTAGGGATTGTAAAAGGAAAACTATATAATTAGTGGGGACCATAGAGAAATGATGCTACTGGAATTTTAGAATAATAATTAGTTAAGACTATAATTATTGGGGACCATAATATATTATTTCTTTAAGTGAGGATATTGTAGCACGATTACTGTAGTGCGGGTACTAAAATGATTATTCAATGTATTAATACATATGCAAATTATAAAATTTAATTGACTAAAGTATAAAATTTTAATTTATAGGGGGGCTTAGCCCCTTTGCTCACTACTATGTTCCGCCTTTGTGGTCTGGGTGATGGGAGCATGGACGTTGTGAAGGAAGAAGAATAGAAGATTTATCTCTAATAATAAAAGGCGATGCATCGGTTTATCAACGATATGGCCTTGCAAATCCAAACGTGGAGAGTCAGCATCTAGGTACATCGATAGAAATTTTTTATGAGCATATCAATATTATCAATAGAAGTATCTGTAAAGATACCGTCGGCAAAATACACTTTTATTCACGCGGATAGTGATAAATTTTTATAGTAAGTGTTTTTACTTATCATTTTTATTCCAACATGAGGTCGTGAATTAGACAAATGCATCCTCCATTGTATAGTTAGTGGAAGCGGTCATTTATATACGTAATAGTTTTTGTAAATATTCTTTTCTTATCAATATATGTGTTGTCGACAATTACCAATAACTATAAAAAAAAACCTTTATTCAATACATCTTTGATAATCACTGCTAAATTTAAAAAAAAAAAGATATGTTTAATTAAAAATATAAGGATGCATTAGAGACAAATTGCTTGTACGCACTGCAGGTGAATGCATTTAGAGAGCGCAAGGCTCTTGCCTTGACACTTAACGACACGAAAACAGCTGTGAATAAACTTCACCAGATAGCAAATGTGGTTGTGGGCATAATCGTCTTTGCACTCTGGCTTCTGGTTTTGGGAATTGCTACAACACATTTCTTTGTTTTTCTTAGCTCACAACTTCTCCTGGCAGTACTGTTCATTTTTGGGAACACTTTGAAGACATTATTTGAAGCACTTATTTTTTTTGTTTGTGATGCATCCCTTTGATGTCGGGGAGCGATGTGAGATTGAAGGAGTTCAGGTAAAAGGATTATTACTTTTGGCAACTTCTCTCAGCTTCTTGTTATTATTTAGTTATTTATCTTTATATGACTTTATTGTTGTTGTTATTATTATTATTATTATTATTTTTTGCATGTCTTGGCTGTTTTCTATCTAGAAAGAATTAGAGAATGAACATGTTCCGTTAAAACTAGCACATTTTTATATATTTTGGAGTACATTTTGTGAGAATAACCTTCGAATATGTTAATGAATTTCCGTGGTTATTCTGATGTCAGGTTATTGTTGAGGAGATGAATATCATGTCAAGAGTATTTCTGAGATATGATAACTTAAAGATCTACTATCCTAACAACATTCTTGCCACCATACCAATAAGCAACTACTACCGCAGCCCTGACATGGGAGATTCCATCGATTTCGCCATTCACCTTGCCACACCATTAATGGAATCAGAGAAAAATTGCGATCTGCAAAGACAAAACTACTTGGAGCAGCTCACTGCCACTATTTTGCACCATTATTGCTACCCGCAATTTCCTTGATTGCGACCTGCAATTTCTTCACAGTTTCTGATTTTTGGGTTGCTATAGACCCAAAACCATATATATAGCCCGGATCTCCTTCCAAAAAGGGGAGGCCGATACTACACACTTCTCTCCAGCTGGGAATGATCTCAAGAGCTAGGGTTTTAGATCTAGAACAATTTGGAGAAGGAGAAGCTTGAGGGAGAAGAGATTTGTGTTTGGATTTGTATTCTCTACTCTATTTTCCTTTCGCTAGACTTTGGTAACAAATTGTTTATGTTATTTGTAACTATTCGCGCCCACATGAGAGACTAATCTCCTCTCTAGGGGCGATGACATGTAAAACTTGAAACTAGGTGCACTCTATCTTATTCGATTTGTGGTTTTTATTGACTATTAGCGATTTACTCTTTTAATGCTTGATTTATACATGGATTGGATGGTTTAACCTTACTCCTCTGATACATGGATTTAGGAATTTATTCAATGACTAAAAATCACTTGTGTTAATTTCCTGAACAAAAGAGTAAATAATAGGTTATTATGACGAAGTATTTAACCGAGAAGTTCGAGATAACCTAAAGGTACGTTATTAGCCCGTGAAGTACTTAACTGTGAAGTGTGCGCTATTATCACTTTAGATAGGACGCCCCCCGCATGCTTTAGAAATACGAATCGAGTAGATTGAACTTCTACACTTGAATCAGACCCAAGACATTTATCATTTGCTTCTTTCAATTTAATTAGATTTAGAAACCAACCCAAACTCCGGCGGTCTAGCTTAGTGAATTGGCGAGAACCAGTACTTTACGAGTTATCCCTGTGGATTTGACACCCGAACTACTACTAGATAAGGTTGTATGCTTGCAACTAAATTAGTTGTATTAGAGTTCAGAATTAGCTATAGAAAAATACAAACAATAAAAATTAAAAAATGTTAATTTTTGAGTTACACCATTGCTACTAAATTGTCTTCCCTTTTTTTGGCATTTCAAGGGGAACAATTCCGAGATAAGATAGTCCAACTTTTGGTTAATATAGAGCCAGAGATCACGCTCGAGCTGATGATGGTAGCTAATTTTCTAGATACATAAATCCGTATTCATGCGATCCATTGGATGAATATGCAAATTATATGTGTAAATTCACATTGTTTATGCAGATTATTATATAGAACCAGGGACATGACTACGGACGCGCCTATGTGCAACATGATTTTTGATGGGTATACTTGCACTATTTTACAGAACTACATAATTCTTTTAGTACAGAGCATTGAACAGGGACGTGCCTATGTGCAAAATTTCTGATTGACAGTTGCCAGTTTATACCACTTGCCATCATTACGCTGTATACCATTTTATCCAAGGGTGTTCGGCAACTATTGCCTTTTCTCATTCTGCTTAACCAAACAGCCTATTTAGGTAATTATCTGTATTAAATGGAAATACTCGAGTCACTGGAGACTTTGTCATTTTTGTTGGAAGAGTAGATACAAGAATAACAGTCACTGATGTGCTATTAAGGGCTTTATGCATTGACTTATAAAATACGTTTTTTACTCAGGCCAGTGCTGATCTTAAGGAATGCTAATTTCAATGGATGGACATCAGTATTCACTCTTTTTCTCTCTATCAGACACACGTGTGCACACACGCTCTTCTTTTTGTTCTTTTGGTTGTGCTTAAACTGAATATTACTTTGTTTTACTGTCTATGCAGGACAACAACAGTGTGCTAAAAATTGCAGATGATGTAAGTAACCTAATTAATATTTACATCTCCTACTCCATGATTTTTATTAATACCCAACTTTAAATATAAATATCCACTTTTAACCAAGTTTTTGAACTTTTTATAAAAAGAAGCGTCTAATTGTCCACAGCTTGTTGTCCACAGTTTGTCCACAGAAAAATTGTCATTTGACTTGTGTCAATCCTGTAAAATTACTAATTCAATACTGTAACATGTATAACAAATCTTATAAAACACACACTTTAAATTTCTAACATTCAGCGGGACTACTTTTTGTACTTGCAACTTGCACAACTTGCCAAACTAACTGTACTTGATGCGGGACCACTTGATGTACTTCTCTAACTTACATTTAATGACAATTTTAAAACCTTATAGAATATTTTAAAATTGAACTTCCCAAACTTACAGTTTTTTCAAAATAATCCTAAAAATTATACAAAATTAATTTTTTTGAATCAAATTTTCTTTTTCAAAATTAAAATTAGTTTTAATTTTTTTCAAAACAATTCATAATTTTTTCTTCAATTATTAATATTTATATATGCATCTATATCATATAAATTAAAACTACACTACTGTAAAACTTAAAGATGCAAATTATAGAACTTCAATACTGTAAAATTTCCAAATGTAAACTATAAAACTAACAGATGCAAACTATAAAACTGTAAATCTGAAACTTAAAACACTATCAAACTGAGATAAACACACTGCAAAATTTAATACTATAAATTTAAAAGATGTAAACAATAAAACTAACAGATGTAAACTATAAATCATCAATACATCAAATATTTACAACCACATTGTTAAACATTAGTAACTGTTCACAAGATGAATACTGTAAAATTAACATGGTGAATACTGTAAAATAACAGGATCAATACTCCATATCGTCTCTCTATCATCTCTTTCTTCCAGATTTTCACAAGATGAATACTGTAAAATTAATATGATGAATACTGTAAAATGACAAGATCAATACTCAATATCGCCTCTCTATCATCTCTTTCCTCTAGATTTTCAAAAGATGAATACTGTAAAATTACAAGATGAATACTGTAAAATTAATATGATGAATATTGTAAAATAACAAGATCAATACTCCATATCGTCTCTCTATCATCTCTTTTCTTCATATTTCCACAAGATGAATACTATAAAATTACAAAATGAATACTGTAAAATTAACAGGGTGAATATTGTAAAATAACAAGATCAATACTCCATATCGCCTTGCTTTCATCTCTTTCCTCCAGATTTCTACAAGATAAATACTGTAAAATTACAAGATAAATACTATAAAATTAACAGGGTGAATACTGTAAAATAACAAGATCAATACTCTATATCGCCTCGCTTTCATCTCTCACCCATATCGCCTCTCTCCTCAATCGATATTTAAACTAATTTGTTTTTTACCTTATGTAAAACTGACACATCTTGTGTCCCAATTAATGAAATATAGAGACTAGATCTCTATGTTTCTTTGTCAAAAACGATCTATGTAATTTTGAATTCAAATATCAAATTCAAAATAAAAAAATTCAAATCAGACATTGAAATAATGTGAGATCCAATATTACTCACACGGCAAAGTTGATCACGATGCCTCGCGTGGAGAGATGGCATCAAAAGTTATCACTACCAATCCCGAGAACTAGACGTAGAGAGAGATAGGCGGAGAGAGAGATCAGAACTAGAGAGACGGCAGCAGCAGCAGCGAAGTTGAGAGAAGAGGGAGCAGTGAAATCTGGAGGAGAGAGATCTAGAGGGGTGGGTGGGGAGATGAGAGAGCCAATTTCATTTTTGTAGAGAGAGAGATCAGAAATTTATTTTGAAAAAAAGAAAGAAAGAGACAGATCAGGAAATAAGTATAAAAGAAAGGTCGTTAAAATTGGACAGCTTTAAAAACGCATTAATTAGTAGGGACCAATAGTTAATGACAGTTAAAATCAGTTCAAATTAGTGTTGTGGATAAAAACCTTTTCTCTTTATAAAAATACCCAATCCGCTATATTATATAGCGGCTTGGATTTGTATTCCGATTCGCTATATAATATAGCGGATCGGGATTTTTTTTCAATAAAATAAGATTCCCAATCTGCTATATATTGGGAATTTTTCTTTTAACCAATTAGAATAATTTGAATGTTTTAGATATATATTATTTTATTTTATGGTTAATTTTCACCAAAGACCCTGGAAGTTTAATCACCGATAACTATAAATTAATTTTTATTACAAAGAAGTCAAATTACATATATTTTATTTTATTTTGTGGTTATTTTTCACCGAAGGCCCTGGAAATTTAATCGTTGATAACCCTAAATTATTTTTTATTACTGTTCGCGTGAAAGCGCAACGCAAGTTTCGGTACGCTTGGGAGCGTACCTTTTAAAACCGCGGTTACACCTTCCGATTAGGGTTGCAAGTGCACAACCCTATCGAGGAGTATAATCGGGTATCGATCCACAGGGACGGTTCCTTTATCTAGATATTTACTTATCTCGACTAAAGACTAGAAGTGAGAAAGATGGAGTTTTGGTACTTAATTTTCCTAAAGAATCAACTCAAGCAATCAAACAATGCAATAGAATAGTAAATGTGCAAGGAAAAGTATAAACTGTGTTTTGATTTGGGATAAAAGATGTTTCAAGGGTTTCAGACTTCATCTCTGATTTGCCTCTAGTGGTACGGGTCTTACCAAGTTGGTACGGCTAGGCCGCACCAACCTGGTCCGACCAAGCCGAGTGGAGCTTGGTACGGGTAGGCCGCACCACTCTTGTAAGACCCGTACTGATGTACCAGTACAGAGCTTACAAGTTCGAGTTGATGCATTTCTTGCTGGTACCTCGTATTAAACTCTTCATAAAGGTTCGATTGACCATACCTAAGGTTCCTAAACCTCAACTCTCGTTTGTTGGCTCAAGATCTAGGTTTTGGAGTCAATTCTTCACCTTCTAGGGTTTCTAGACCTCAACTCTCGTGTTTTGGTCCAGATCCTCTAGTTGATTGATTGGAGATCTAAGGTATCCTCTAATCTGTCAATTAGGGGAGAATTCAACCTTTCGGCTTCAATTCGAACAAGTCTACCTAAAGGGATTGGTTTGGTTGAGAGAAAGCAATGGTCACATGACCTTGTTAGGGTTGATCTACCACTATAGGCACACCATATGCAATCACAGAGAAACAAAGCAATCAAGACAAGCAAATACACAATCAATTCAATCAAAAGAGTTCATACAAGATCCAAATCAAGAAAAGCAACACAAATCAAGAAAATCCATCTACAAACCCTAGAAACAGTGATCTACTACTCACAATGGAACCCCCGAAAATGGAGAGATCCCCCGCTTTAAATAGCCTCTGCTAAGATTTGAATTCTGTCAGGCGGCATCTATGTACGGCCCGTACCAAGGTGGTACGGCCAGGCCGTACAAGATGGAAAAGAGGCTGGATCGGCCAAGTCTGGTAAGGGCCGTACCAAATCTGGTAAGGGCCGTACCAAGTCTGGTAAGGGCCGTACCTGTTAGTTTGTAATAATCTAGAAGTCAATAATACGATAATTTATCATAAAGCTTTGTTCATGAATTGGATGATTAATATCATTTTGTTGCCTTGAGTATTATTGAATTTATGGATCATTTCGAGTTCATGACTGAAATTGTGAAACTCCATAATATAGATGATATATACTCTTAATCTTAAAAGGTCACTAACCAAGGTAATTAGCAGGAACACTAATTACCGCTATAAGGTTAGTATGTGGATTAAAAGATGGTTAAGTTTTACAAACCATTTGACACGAGATGTCATTTTAATCACATAGATACATGTTCTAGGAACATGGTATTTGACAGACCCCGAATGAGACATTAAATAGAATTGTGTTCGTGTCATTAATGTTTCTCATTCAGTGTCACGTTCTAAAGTATGAGGTATTTATCGTTCCCACTAAGAAATATATATGTGTGAGTGTTATCTAACACTGTCCGTAAAAAGCAGTCATAACGGTAGCATTTCGATATATATAGCTTAGCTGAGGAAGTGATAGTCTGCCAAGAATGCTACTTGTCCCTCGTATCTCTATACGAGTTATAGCATCACTGGGCCCCTTGATAGAGTAAGATTATCAGCGCGCGGTATAATTACAAGAGTAATTATATTTGATAATCTGCTCAAGATCAAGAAAAGATTCAGTTAGCAAGGATGACACACATCTACCTTGAAACTGATCTGATAGCTATGAGACAGAAGAACAGACACAAGTAAATTGTTTACTGGATCGTGATATTGTACAGTACAGCATCATCTGTGTAATTGGATGGTCATGATGTGTTGCCAGACGCCACCCATGATTATAGAAGTTAAAACAGTTTTAACTCTATTTACCAACATAACACAGATCCTATTGGGTCACACCATATAGGAGTTAATCGGAGAATCTTATTTTGATTGATTATAAATTGGTTATGATCAATGATAAGATGGTTATAATTAATTATACGTGTTATAATTAAATTATAAATGTTATGTAAAAATAACAAGCAAAAACATTGGTTAATTTATAAACGTGTATGACACGTTGTATAAAAGTTAACCGGTTAATTTATAAATGTGCAGGACACATTGTATAAATTATCGAAACAACAATCGCAAGAAAAATATATATATAATTGTTCAGAATAATTATACGAATATTATTTGTGTTCGGGCCGAGGGCATTCGGGTCTTTTCATATTCGAGCTTATCCGCATGACACGTCATTGATCCTATCCAGATGACATGTCATCAATCCTATCCACAAGGGCAAAATGGTCATTTCACACCTATGCCACCTTGCATGTGTAGAAGCATGGAGAAGGATGTGGAAGGGTGTGGAAGGGGTATTTTGGTCATTTCACATATAAAAGGATGAGGTGTCAATGACATATCTTGTAAATAGGCCAAACTTGGAGGGCATTTTGGTCTTTTGCAACCAAATCAAAACACTATAAATAGGGGTGGAGGGGTAGAGAGAGAAAAATATATATTCACATATATACATATGCACATTCACATGTATCTTTTCGTGCAGAAACGAATCGGTATTTTCTCTCTTTCCCGGTTTCTCTCCCAAATAGTGTTTCGGTTGAGAAAAGAAAGTTATACGTAGTTGACGTATAATCTTGCGGGTTGTTGTGGAGAATATTTACGGGATTGATGAATAGTGTTTTACCGAATTTCGCGGTATGTCAGTTTTGCATATTGATGAAACTGAGCAACCGAAAATTCGTGATTACGGGTTTTCGTCTTATTCCCGTGAATAGTGTTTTTGCATAATTCCGCGGTTTACGGTATTTCTGGCAGAAGAAATAAACCGCTCTCCGGTTAGTCCTGGTGGATTACCGATAGAGGTATCACACGTGTGATACTCCGAGTCGACTCCTTCCCTGGTGAGGCTCTACTCGCTCGGTCTGCATTCCAACTGTGATTTGGAAACAAGGTATAAATATGTTATATTAATCTATTTAATTTGTAAGTAGATTAAAGTTTTAGAAATCAATCATGCAGTAGATCTGTAAAAAGGATTAAAATGGTCCTTGCAATGAAAGACTTCAGAAGGAACTCTGCTTTGGTCTTTCCGGCATATCCCTTTTAATTCACGGCTTGAGTTAGAAGTAAAAATTTTTGTTTTACGTTCTTTCCGCAGCTTAAGCCTAAAAGGGTTTTGGTTACCGCGAAACCCCAAAAGTGGTATCCCGAAAACCCAACAGTACCAAGTCTGGTAAGGGCCGTACCAAATCTGGTAAGGGCCGTACCAAGCCTGGTAAGGGTAGGCCATACCAAGTCTGGTAAGGGCCGTACCAAGCCTGGTAAGGGTTGTACCAGGGAGTCCAAAAACGCCGTTTCTTCGTGTATTTTGCTCCAATCCTGCAGAAAACAAACAAACTCTCAGCAGTACCAAATTCTAAGGATATATCAATGAAATGCACATGATTTTGACAATTTAGAACGTGAATTTGGTACGAAATCAAGTCAAATATAGGCTAAATATGCGAGGTATCAATTACAAAGAAGTCCAATTACATATATTTTATTTTATTTTGTGGTAGTTAAGCATAATTAGCATAGTTAAGCGTAATTTAGTATCATAATTTAACGTAATTAGCGTAATTTAGTGGAGTTAGCGTAATTTAGTGGAGTTAACGTATTTTTAGTGTAATTCAACGTATTTTAGTATATTTAGCGTAATTTAGTATAATTAGTGCAATTTAGTGCAGTTAAGCGTAATTAGCATATTTTAGCGTAATTTAGCATAGTTAGCATATTTTAGTGTAATTCAATGTATTTTAGTATAATTAGCGTCATTTAACGTAATTAGCGTAATTTAGCATAATTAGCATGATTTAGGACTATCGGCGATTAAATTTTTAGGGTCTTTGGTGAAAAATAACCACAAAAGAAAATAAAATATATGCAATTGAACTTCTTTGTAATAAAAATTAATTTAGGGCTATCGGTGTTATGTTACAAAATTTTTACAATTAATTTTTAATGATTTAAAAGCAAGAATCGAAAGTCGTGCTAATAAAATGGAAGTTTAAACCATAATTAAGGTTCCTCTAAATAAGTAAGTTAAGTGTGAATCGAAACCGCGTTGAAATTTTGAAGTTCTGAACCTTTTTAGGTCCAGTGCGTTCGCACTGGTGGTGAGTGCGGGTGACTGACCCGCACTGGCTTCTGTTTTCCTTAGAAATTCTTTCAAAATTTCTGTGAGTGCGGATGGATTGACCCGCACTGGATCTCAATGCATCCGCACTCATGATTTTCTGGGTTGATCTGAATGTTCTGAAATCTGCTAAGTGCTGAGTGCGGATGGGTTGACCCGCACTACGGGTGGGTGCGTCCGCACTCATGAATTTATGTGTGGATCTGAAAATTGACTAAGTGCTGGGTGCGGATGGGCTGACCCGCACTGGAGTCTCAGTACGTCCGCACTCGGCTCGGACTTTTCCAAATTTTGCTGAAAAATAACACTAAGTATTGAGTGCGTCCGCACTGATGGTGAGTGCGGATGGAGGACCCGCATCGACACCAATTCTTCTTCTAGAAAGCACTGGAAAGATCAGCTAGGTGCTGAGTGCATCCACACTCAGGTCCAGTGCGGGTGAGCGATCCGCACTGGATGAATCTGAGGGTTTATTTGCATAATTCATTTGTTTCTCTCTCTCCCATTTCATTTCTTTCACATGTTTGAGTGAATTTCTGCCAAGAGAGAAGAAAAAGAGCGAGAGAGTTTCTCGTGCCTCTCTAACCCCCAATTGTTGCGAGAAATTGAAACTGGAACCGCGTAAGCGCCCGTGAATCTTTCCTAACTCTCCGATTCGGTATTCCTTTCTCTCCTTCTCTCTTTCGAAACCTCGAATTTTCTCGATTTCTCAGGTTTTCATTTTAAACCCGAGATTTGTGTTCGAATTGCTTGTGGACTAGTTCCTCTACACTCTTTACTTGTTTATTTGTCAATCTTTTTCCTGATTCCCTTCCGATTTGTGGATTTTGATTTCTACGATTTCGTGCCAAAACTGAAATCGGGCATAATCGTGAATTGATTTGTTTAATCCAACCGATTAGACTTGTAATCGGTAGGTTTGCCTCTTGATCTTGAATTGCTTGAACGTTTAACGGTTAATTTGAGGTTTTGACCAAATTAGGGTTAACCACTTGGCGAATTGAATTGTTACGGGAACCGAAACTGTGAACTAGTAAATGAATTGTTACCAAATTGTGATCATGTATGGTCTAGAAGACCCAAATGGAAATTGTGAGAAGTTAGAGATTTTAAAGCAAGAAAGAGGAATAGGCAAGTATAAACCCTAATATAACTCGAGCGAATACCTCGATCATGAACCGCGGTTAAACCTAGTATACGTGTAATATAGGTGTAGGCTCGGTTGAGCAAGACTTCGTGGGGCAGTTCGAGACGCCCGATCCTTAACTAAGCAGTACGTTCGTCGTAACCAGGTGCGGGATTCTTGGACTTGTTTGATACTTTATTTTCAGGAATTAAACTGTGTATTCGTTTGTCATGTTGAATATCATTGATTGCATCATTGAATTGTGTAAAGCATTTGCATAGCCCAATCAAATTAAACTCGAATTGATGTGACTTGAGTGATTTGCATGCTGGTATGGTTGTAGGTTGTGTTGATCTATTATAATCTAATTTGATTGAAAGTCACCACGATTTGATATGTATGTGAATGAATTTACGAAGTTAAGCACTTGGATCCAATGAATTTGCAAAGTCGGGCTGTATGCTGGCTTTGGTTCCCAGGATCCTAATGGCCTTAGGTGAACGACCCTCAATGTTTCCCAGTACCAGTTGGGACGAGGGAGGGTGATTATGTTATGATGTGTGAATTGGAATCGTGGGTGACTAGTGTGTAACGTCTGTGACTCGGTGGCATTCTCCTACGTGTTAATGTATTTGGACGGTCAATTGAATATTGCGAATATTGGAAACGATTCTAAAGAGAATTTTCTTTATGTGACTTGAATCATACCTTAATAACTGTTAAGCCAAGCAATTGCAGATGGTTGTCAGATAAAGGGTCCAGCTCGGTGGAGCGTCTGTAGGTGTCAGTAACCCTACAGACGAGGGTTTGATAAAGGGTCCAGCTCGAAAGAACATCTGTAATTGCTACAAGCCCTAATGAATCGAGTTAAGCCAAAATATGTGTTGTGTTTGAAATTCATCTTGGAAATTACGTTAACTGTGATTCATCTGATTAATTGTTGTCAAGCATATGCATTCCTTTTTATTATGAATATGAATTGATTTGAATTGTTGTTGTATGGTTTCATTTTTTAATATGAAGTTTGATTGCAAATCCAATAATTTAACTGTGGCAAATTTGCACTGAGAATTTTATTCTCACCCCCACCCTTCGGGTTATTTTACAAGTACGGGTGCGACTGATTCCGGAGAGGCACGCGAGTAGTAGGCCTTGGTAGTTGACCATCACAGGACCCTAGATATGTTTTGTTGTGTAGTTTTAGGGTAGGCCTCATGGTGGGTATCCGGATGAGATACTTTTGTTGTATTATAATCTGACCAGACTGTGTACTCTGATTTATATATAGAAACTTGTTTTATATTGCTTGTTGTTTTGATTAAGTTGTTAATTGCCTTGTAAGCATACACGGCGTTGTATGCTTACGGCGGGGGACTGTTACGACCCGTGGCCGTGGGGTGTGACAATCGGCAATTAAACTTCCAGGGTCTTCGGTGAAAATAATCATAAAATAAAATAATATATATCTAAAACATTCAAATTATTCTAATTGGTTAAAAAAAAAATTCCCAAACCGCTATATTATATAGCGGATTGGGAATTTTTTTTTTTTTTTTTTTTTGAAAAAAATCCCAATCCGCTATTGGAATAAAAAACCAATCCGCTATATAATATAGAGAATTGGATATTTTTATAAAAAGTTCAAAAACTTGATTAAAAGTGGATATTTATATTTAAAGTTGGGTATTAATAAAAATGTCGCTCTCCTACCTGTACTACTGTTTAATCCTCAAATGTACTGTGCAAAATACTAAAATAGGACTTATTGGATGATCCAGCTGTAGTAGGCACATGATCCAGGCTAATCTAAGATTATTCGTACTTGTTCAGTAACATTTTTATGTTTAGCTGCATGAGCAACAACTGGTGTACCCGACTTGGAGATGACAAAAACTGTAAAAGTTCTCTACTTATTTAATTTATTCATTTAATATGTTGGTGATTTCCTTCGGGGATTTAAAGTAATCGCGTGCTAAATAGATGATTCATGTGAATCATATTTTGAAACTGGTTGAGCTTTCATTTAGATTTGATCTCTCCAAAAAGGATCTGAAGATCCCTACAAAACCAAGACGGTCTGGTAGTTCAGATTACTACCTGATACTGACTTAGATTGATACAGTTCAAGACATAGAATGCCTTTTCTAATTAGAGTATGTTTTGATTTTATGCAGATAACTTTGATGCAAGTGTACCAGTATGCAAGAAGTAATGAAATTTGCTGAATTTGTTGCAGAAGTTAATTAATTGGTTTTGCTGATCTTCCAGTTCTCTTTATTTGTAAGTAACAATTCCTACCAGTATTGTACAGTTCAAGTTTCTATTGCTAATTAATCATCAGAATGCTAACAATTATGTACCATTCACAAACATCAGATATTGTACCAGTTAAGTCATCTTGTCAGGTATTGTACAATGATTTATCAAACTTTTAAATTTGATAAATTTTTATATTCATATGCTTATCACTTATTACAGGTAATAATCATCACATTTATTCCATAACTCTCTCTTTAATACTTGAACCTCCTCTTTAGTTAATGATATAATTAGTTACTGGGTGACCAAGTGGAAGGTAACCGTGCCGAGTTTGCAGGGGGCAAATTGCGAACATTTACATCAACAGGTATCATGCGGTACTCGATATCAAGCTCTCTAAGAACCCGAATCATCTCTTGTACCACTAGTTCTCTCCTCTTAAACCTCATTCCCATGTCTTGGTAGTTGATTCGTTGCCGCATCCAAATTGATACAGTCAACTTGTTACTGTCTTCGACATCTCTCAATACAACCATCGGACCCGGATACCAATGCTCCTTTTTTTTCTCCATGAACCTATTTAAATTTCAGGTTAAAAAAATGATTTACCCCACTCAAGCATCACAAACTAAATGAAAAGAAGTGATAAAATGAAAGGTAAAATAAAAAAAAATGCTCGACTTGATTATTCTCTCCTTCATCTTTGCAATCTTCTCTAGTGGTGTGGCGACCTGAATGGCGAAATCGATGGAATCTCCCATGTCAGGGCTGCGGTAGTAGTTGCTTATTGGTTTGGTGGCAAGAATGCTGTTAGGATAGTAGATCTTTAAGTTATCATCTCTCAGAAATACTGTTGACATGATATTCATCTCCTCAACAACAACCTGACATCGGAATAACCACGAAAATTCACTGACTTATTTGAAGGTTATTCTCACAAAATGTACTCCAAAATATAAAAAAAAATGCTAGTTTAAAGTAACATGTTCATTCTCTAATTCTTTCTAGATAGAAAACAGCCAAGAGATGCTAAAAATAATAATAGTAATAATAATAATAACAACAATAAAATCATATAAAGATAAATAACTAAATAATAACAAGAAGCTGAGAGAAGTTGGAAAAAATAATAATCCTTTTACCTGAACTTCTTCAATCTCACATCGGTCACCGACATCAAAGGGATGCATCACAAACAAAAAAATAAGTGCTTCAAATAATGTCTTCAAAGTGTTCCCAAAAATGAACACTGCCAGGAGAAGTTGCGAGCTAAGAAAAACAAAGAAATGTGTTGTAGCAATTCCCAAAATCAGAAGCCAAAGTGCAAAGACGATTAGGCTCACAACCACATTTCCTATCTGGTGAAGTTTATTCACAGCTGTTTTTGTGTCGTTTAGTGTCAAGGCAAGAGCCTTGCGCTCTCTAAATGCATTCACCTGCAGTGCGTACAAGCAAATTGGGCTTAAATAAATGTAACCGTAAGAAATAGAGTTTGATATGATAATTCTTTTCACTACAAACCATTACCGCCCAGTTTTTCACTGCCCTTTTGCTAATTCGTCTGTGTTCATGTGCTCCTTCGAAAAGATTCATTGTTTTAGTTGCTTCTTCTTGCCTCAAAAAACGCAAAATATCTTGGATGTAAATGTACCTAGCAGTGCCACATGCTATCTATTAGTAAAGAAATAATACATAATTTGGTCAACCATTTACTTCAAATTTGAATTTTACTGAAATTAAGCCTATCTCCAAGTTAAACTCAAAATGAAGTAAAATTACAGATCTTCAACTATCCATAAATTTCCAATTAAGCCACTATCTCATTTTAAACGCAAGAAAGAACACCGAGTAAGAGTAAGACAGCTAGAGTTTTTACTGATTTGCTGGTAACAAAGATGTTTGAGACAAGAGTGTGTTTAGTTAAACAAGTGATAATTTTGGGCTGGCCGTATGTCCATACAAAATTTAGATAGTTTCAGGAGATATTTTAATTATTTAATGTTTGTCTGCACAAAAGAACAGTAATCAATATGCTTGTGCTGCTTGGACTGCGCATAGTTGATGGTTGATGAGGCTTTACCACCTTATAAGTGTATAATAATTGATCTTCATCTTATATACTGAGTTCCTTCTCCTTTATTCCAAGCAGTAGTTTCCCTAACAAAAACCAATGTTTGTCACCTCTCTTTCTGTTTCTATCTTTGTTATATTCAAACTGCTGGTATTGTACAGAAAATGTATATATTTCTACTGTCTCGGCGAATCAGCATTTGGCACGATAAGTTGTGAAAGGAAAGTATATATTTATATGGGTTCACAAAGATACTTTTGAGATATGCATTTGAAAACACACTTCAACATCTGCAAACCACCCAAAATTGCTGGTAACTTAAATTGATTTTGGTAATCGTGGGAAGGGTCGGGCAAGAATTAGCAACACATGAGTCTGAAGATAAGGGTAAATTGGTTATTTTTTTGCTAATATTAAACATTGTTTTTAATTGATTAATGAAGAAATGGGGATATAAAAAAGATAAGTGAGTTTAGATCGGGAAATCTAATGTTTATATTTTGAAGGGGAAATATCTAAATCACCAAGTTATGATGGGGAAATAGCTGATTAATTCCTATCATCTAGCGCAACTTTCAACTTTTCCAAAATTAGGCCACTCTAATATTAGATTGAAGGAATGCAAAAGGTGGAAAATAGTAAAATAAGAAATTGAATGACATATTCATCACCATACAAAAGTTTATGTTTTCTATCTATTTCGAGACGTTTAAATGCACCAGAGCCCTTAATTTGAGCAAAATGATTGCCGTGTAGCCAGCAACTCAATGAGGGAACAAAACATTAGCTGAGTATAAAACTGAAATGCGGGTCTAGTCAAGTGACATATGGATTATCTGGCCCTACAAACTAACCAAATCTAGGTTTGGAAGAAATTGACCATGCAATTGACCCAATTGAAAATCCGACCAACCCAGAACTTAAAAACCTGAGAATAAAACTTGCCCCCAAATTCAAAGATGTCATATTTTTGAAGCGCCAAGACACAATATAAGAAACTCAAATATTGATCCAATCTAAATGACTAGACACCCAAACCCTTAATGATCTGAACCAAACTAGACGTATCTGCACGTATCACCACCATTTCAAGTATGAGAAATTTGAAGAACTTGCCTTTGGTCTAGTGGCAAAGGCATATGGCGCTCATGTGGGAGGTTATGAATTCGAAACCCACAAGTGGAAAAATCTTCTATAATATACATAGGAGTTTGAAAGTGTATAACTTGACCTCCAACCCATGATTTCAAAAGAAAAAAAGTATGAGAAATTTGATAATTAAAAGAATTTTAAAACTCACTTGGCACCAGGCTTGGCAATATTAGTAAAAATCTTCCTGGCAGCAATTTTGGCCTCTAGCTCACTCAGTATATGTGTTGAGGAATCCTCCGCCGAATCTGCAGCTATTAGCGGGATCCGCTTGTCCAGTGTCGTCAACGCCTCGTGCCTTATACTCCGAACCAATCTTTTCATGCTCCACGCAGATATGTTTCTCTGGTTCAGCTTATGGAGTTGGTCAATGGTGATGGCTGCTTCTTTTTTGTTTCCCGGTAATGCCCTTGAGAGGTGGATATCTTTACCTATTTGTCCACTGTTCTTAGCAGGTAGCGCCATCGCCTGGAGATCGCTCGGCATTGTTGCACCGGCCTTTAGAAGCCTCTGAACTTCAAGCATTGTCTGGTTATCTTCATGAACTGGCAGCCCAGAAAGCGTCTCTACCACGTATTGGTTGAAAAGGGCTTCTTGAATCCGATCAAAGTATGTGCTGACATGAAAGGAGGCGGCCATTACCTAATTTAATAACCACAAAATCAATTGTTAGCAGTAGAAAAAGAAGATATGAATTGTTTTCTAACTATCAATTAGAGTTGTATTTGCCCAGTACCTAATTTAATAACCACAAATCAATTGTTAGCAGTAGAATAAAATATATTAATTGCTTTCTAACTATCAATTAGTGTTGTATTTACCTCAGACTAGACAAAATAATGATTAATAGGTGGTTCATATGTACAACCAAACTACATTCTTTGTGATTAGATAAAATTCTCCGGGTAGTTTCTAAAAAGGATATTTAAGTAAATTACTTGATCTCACTCATGGAGTTGATCAAAATAACAATTCAAAAAGAGTGAGGCTATAGTACTATGCATAGCGCATATTGGCCCGCACTATGAACTCAAATCTTTGATTTGAAAGTTCTAATAGTCGATCCGAACCGTTCAACATGGTCTCCACATGAATATGTACTTGTATACTAAATTTTACATTTTTTAGAATTTCATTACTATTTTTTTAGATTGATAGAAAATCACTTGATCTGGAATTATGGACCAATAAAAAAGAGTGATTTTCTACCCTTCTAGAAAAATAGTAGAACAATTCTAAAAAATGTAAAATTTTGTTTACAAGTACATATATTCATGCTGAATGGTTTTGATTGACCGTTAGGATTTTGAAAACAAAAATATTGATCCGTAGTACGGACCCATCTGTGCTTTGCATAGTACCATAGCCTCACTCACTAAGGAATTAAAATTAATGAGAATTTGTACTTTGATAAGCAGTGTTTTGATAAGGCGTATAATAGTCGCAACAAGGAGGCAGAGAAGGATCTTGCTAACATAAGGCAACACAGGGCTGTGCGCGGTTTTCTTATCAAACAGATTGTGCCATGAAATGAGAACAAGGCCAAGCCAAAAACAATTCTGTACAGCACTCTTGACGCCGTAAACAAAGTACAGCATTTTCTTCCTCATCATGAAATTTCGTTTCATGAGGAACACAGCCACACGAACAAACCAGCCGGAGACTAGCCGGCCGCATATAAGAGTCAAGATTAGTACATCCCATTTCCATAGATCAAGGCTCCAAACGTTTTGCCTCTTCAGCCGTGGAATCACGAGGCTGCACACCAATGCTGCAATTATCAGTATCAGACTAAGCCCTTGTAAGATGGTCCACATGTCAAACTTTGTTTTCTTCAGTTCATCGGGCATGTCAGAATCCATGAGGGGGTCATCATCATCCTCGTCAGCGGGGCCTAATTTACTCCTCACCTCTGATTTGAGTTGCCCCGACCTGGGCACTGGTTGCTGGCTCGATCTCCTTTTCTGGTCGGGATTTTTAACTGGTGATGGAGGGTGCTGTGGTGGTGGATCCAATAAACGAGACCGGGTCTTGGCCCGAAGCAGAGAAGATGATTGGCCGATTGATGAACTGGATGTGCAACGGATAACTTCACCGTCACCTCCCCCGGCATCATCACGATTCATTTTCTTCTCATCATATGAAGAGGAAGAGCTATCATTCAATTTGCGGGGAAGCGACTGTCCCAAGGCATCTAGCGACTGTCCCAAGGAATCTTGGGACAAAATACAATGCTCCTTTGATTCGGAACCTAGAGAAGAACCCTTGTTGAAGAAGTCCATCTCGAGGTCCTCAGCCGGCGACATTGTAATGCCGGTGGTGTCTCTCTTGCATAAAAAAGAATTAATTAGCTTAGACGGCGGGTCCTCAGTGGGGCTACTGCCAAAGGTGAGCCTGCCATTGCCAACTCCGCCTTCTTGCGAGAAGTCATAACTTCTTTCTCTCAACACTCGGGAGTTCGGAGAAGAGGCGGTGGCTGCTGAGGAGGTCTCAACGAGGTTCTGGCTGTTTCCATCTATCTTCACGACCACCTCGTGTTGATCGTGCTCAGGGAGGATCGGAAGCTTCTCCTGCTTGTGGTAGTACGGTTTCGGTTTCACCGATGTGTGCAGTGTATCCATGGTGAGAAAGAAATTTTAGTACAATGGAGTAGCAGTACAACGAGAGAGAAAATGCGGAGAAGGAGAAGAAAAGTTTTAAAAGAGAGAAATGAGGAAGAGAAGGAAAGTTGGTGCGGAAGGGTTTTGGAAGTACGAGCTCTTTTGGCACATATATGTATATGAATATTTGCGGCAGTGTGAGGAATTGGTCCAATGCCCTTTGGACCATATCTTGTCCAAAGCCCTTGTTAATGGTCCGATTGAGTGAACATATGATAATAGAAATTTGTCTTTTCACCTCTGTTTAGATAAAATAAGGCAAGTATTTATTTATTGTTTGAATACTGACCTGCACACTAAACAAATGGAGGCTCGCAATTCTTTTTTTATTTTTATTACAAAATACATATATTAATCGGTGACAATTTTATTTTAAAAATACAAAAAGAGTGAGGTTATCGTACTATGCATCGCACAGGTCCGTACTATATATAGAGAGAGAGAGATGGGTTATGGTGGCATTGCAATGTATAGATTCTTTTGTAGATTGGACTATAAATCACTGGATTCAAAGTTCAAATGACCGATCAAAACCGTTCATCTTGTTCTCCATAATAATATGTGTTTGGAGACCAAATTTTACATTTTTTGAAATTCTTTTACTATTTTTTTAGATTTATTGAAAATTGTTGTTTTCAGAAAAATCTGGACCATAAAAAACAATGATTTTCAATAAATCTAAAAAAGTAGTAAAAAATTTTCAAAAAATATAAAATTTGGTCTCCAAACACATATTAATACAAAGAACAAGATTAATGGTTTGGATCGGTTATTTGGACTTTGAATCCGGTGATTTATAGTCCAATGTACAAAAGAGGCTATACATTGCAATGCACCATAGCCCATCTCTCTCTCTCTCTCTCTGTGTATATATATATATATATCAAAACGTTTGCACCATGCCTCCCGTGCAACCAAGTCATTTTCCAATTTTTAAACTCAAAATGATCGATCCGAACCGTTAGATGTGATCTCCATATTAAAATGTGGTTGGAGACCAAATTTTACATTTTTTGAAATTTTTTTACTATTTATTAAGCCACTTTAAAAATCGCTGATTCAACGATAGCTTCTGATTTTATTGTTTGGTTAAGCCACTGTTGAATCAGCGATTTTCAAAGTGGCTTAATAAATAGTAAAAAAATTCCAGAAAATGTAAAATTTGGTCTCCAAGCACATTTTAATATGGAGATCACATTTAACGGTTCAGATCGATCATTTGAACTTTAAAAATCGGAAAATGACTTGGTTACACAGGAGACGTGGTGCAAACGTTTTGATATTAGCCACTCTCTCTCTCTCTCTCTATATATATATAGAGAGAGAGAGAGATGGGCTATGGTGCATTGCAATGCATGGAGGGGTTTGTGCATTGGACCATAAATTTAAAATTCAAAATCCAAATGGCCGATCCAAACCGTTCATCTTGTTCTCCATATTAATATGTGCTTGGAGACCAAATTTTACATTTTTCTGAATTTTTTTACTATTTATTAAGTATTTTACAAAATTGTTGATCCAACGGTGGCTTAAAAAACAGTAAAATCAGCAGCCACCGTTGGATTAACAATTTTGTAAAATACTTAATAAATAGTAAAAAAATTCAGAAAAATGTAAAAATTTGTCTCCAAGCACATATTAATATGGAGAACAAGATGAACGGTTTGGATCGGCCATTTGGATTTTGAATTTTAAATTTATGGTCCAATGCACAAACCTCTCCATGCATTGCAATGCACCATAGCCCATCTCTCTCTCTCTCTCTCTCTCTCTCTCTCTCTCTATATATATATATATATATATATATATATATATATAGGACTTGGCTACGGTGCTATGGGTTGCATAGAGGCCTCCCGTGCTACGGCTCAATATTCGACTTTTTAAAATCCAAACGGTCGATCCGAACCGTTCATCTTGTTCTCCATATTAATATGTGTTTGGAGATCAAATTTTACATTTTTTGAAAATTTTTTGAAAATTTTTTACTATTTTTTTAGATTTATTGAAAATCGCTGTTTTTCAAACAAATTTGGACCATAAAAAATAGCGATATTCAATAAATCTTAAAAAATAGTAAAAAATTTCAAAAAAATGTAAAATTTGGTCTCCAAACACATATTAATATGGAGAACAAGATGAACGGTTCGGATCGACCATTAGGATTTTGAAAAGTTGAATATTGATATATATATATATATATATATATATATATATAGGAATATGCTAGCATGCTATGCATAGCATAGAGCCCCTCCATGCAACGCCTTGGATTTTAACTTTTTAAAATCCTAACGGTCGATCTGAACCGTTCATCTTGTTCTCTATATTAATATGTATTTGGGGACCAAATTTTACATTTTTTTTAAATTTCTTTACTATTTCTTTAGATTTATTGAAAATCGTTGTTTTCAGCAAATCTGGACCATAAAAAAACAGCGATTTTCAATAAATCTAAAGAAATAGTAAAAAAATTCCAAAAAATGTAAAATTTGGTCTCCAAATACATATTAATATGGAGAACAAGATGAACGGTTCGGATCGACCGTTAGAATTTTGAAAAGTCAAAATCCAAGGCGTTGCATGGAGGGGCTCTATGTTATGCATAACATGCTAGCATATTCCTATACACACACACACACACAGAGATATATATATATATATATGGGTAAGGCTACGATGCTATGAGTTGCATAGAGGGCTACGGTGCTACGGCTCAATATTCGAGTTTTCAAAATTCTAACAGTCGATTCGAACCGTTCATCTTGTTCTCCATATTAATATGTGTTTGGAGACCAAATTTTACATTTTTTGAAAAAAATTTACTATTTTTTTAGATAGGTAGAAAATCAGTTGATCTAAAAAATTCTGCACAATTCAGATATTTGATTTTCTACCTATCTAAAAAAATAGTAAAAATTTCCAAAAAATATATAATTTGGTCTCCAAATACATATTAATATGGAGAACAAGATGAACGGTTCGAATTAACCGTTAGAATTTTGAAAACTCGAATATTGAGCCGTAGTACCGTAGCCTAGAGTATTAACAATACCCTTAACGGGTATACCCTACCCTACCCGCCCGTGCCCGCCGCCCGGGGTACCCGTGCCCGAGCCCGGGTATGGGTCGGGTACTCGGGTACGCGGGTAAGGGCAAAAACCTTACCGGACCCGGTTTTTTTTATCAATACCCGACCATACCCTACCCGACTAAACCCGTACCCGACTACCCGAGTATCCGTACCCGTATACCCGACCACTGTTCATGCCATTTCAAAATTCAAAATTTGTATTTCCCCCCCCCCCCAAAAAAATCAGAAAAAAACCAGAAAAAACCAGAAAAAAAACCAACAAAAAAACAAAAACAAAAAAAACCAGAAAAAAAAAACAGCAAAAAAATAAAAAAATAAAAAAATACCCGTACCCGCCTTACCCGTCAAGGCTACACGGGTAAGGGTATAGGACGGGTAGGGTATGGTTTTTGAAAATTATACCCGCCATACCCGTACCCGTATACCCTTGTACCCGAGTATACCCGTACCCGAGACGTACCCATACCCGTCCCGGGTATACCCGGGGTACCCGTACCCGCCCGAGTATAAATACACTACCGTAGCCCTCTATGCAACCCATAGCACCGTAGCTTTACCCTTGATTTGATATCTCATGTTTTAATTATACATGTCTATTCCGACAGATATAAATACTGCATATATTATGTTTGAATACTTAATTTGGTAGGCTTAAGATCAACTCTGTGCGCATATTCTTCTGTTAGGTAACATATTATTTTTTTTGGTAATTGTGAGGTGTAATGATAATTTTGATCTGAATATTTGATATGCGCAATCAATTGATATGGTAGGTATAAAACATAATTAAACTGTATTTATGTTGTATTTGGTGTACATGTTTGATTTGTGAGATGTAAATACTTGCTATTTTTTATAGAGTAGGGTTAAAATGCATCATTGGTTTTGTGCCCCAATTATACTTCACATCTTTATCTCCATTTACAAAATTCAAACAGTCGATTTGAACCGCTTAACATGATATACATATTAAAATGTGCTTAGCAGCCAAATTTTATATTTTTTTAGAATTTTTTTACTATTTTTTTTAGATAGGTACAAAATCATTGTTTTTGGATGGTCCAGATGCAGTGATTTTGTACATATTTAAAAAAATAGTAAAAGAAATTCAAAAAAATATAAAATTTGGTCTCTAAGCACATTTTAATATGGAGATCATGTTGAGCCACTCAGATCGACGTTTGAATTTTGAGAATAGAGATAAAGAGGTGGAGTATGATTAGAGCAAAACCAATAGTGCATTTTAACCCTACTCATTTTTATATGAATATCTAATATACTTAAACAATTGATATGGTAGGACAGGACAATATTCCCGTGTAAATGCTTTTCACATAACATATTAATATAATTAAGCATCAATCAAAGTCATTTGTAAATAAATAAACAAATTCTAGTACAATATGTTGATTAAAAATAACACAACATAAAAAAAGGCGTGAAAAGGAGAAAGAGTCGGGAAAAGCCAAAAACCTCAGATTCTTGAGAATTTGACAAATATCTAGGCGGCCAAATAATTTGGCAGCGCTTATTCTTTAGAGCCACCAAATAGTCCAGCGGCCCCTTCTATTTTTTTTAATCACAAATTTATTGGTTTTAATTTATTTAGTTAAAAAGCTTAATTTTAATTTATTTATTTGTTATTTTTCAAAAAAAAAAATTAAGTATATTTTCATCAAATAATGACCTAACAATAAAAATAAAGAAGTCATCAATAGAAAATTATAATGCATATGTTCTCACGAGTACAATAAAAATGCATCTAATAAATTTAAAATAAACAAAGTCTTTATCAATAAAATTAAAACGTCAAATACAATTAAAACATCCAATACATTAAAAACATAAATTTAACTCCGAGATAGACATTCTATCCATTGATTGATTTTCAAACTGCAAATTTACAAACATAAAATTCGGTGTTAATCTAATGGTTTCAATAACTTTTTTGAAAGTTGGAATTGAATAAAAAAAAAAATAACTACATCGCATCTCGAGCAGCTCTGTTCTATCTTTCTTGTGTATCTTAGTTGGCTTGGTGTCCTCTTCTCCTCCTATTTAGTAAGTCCAACCACATCGGAATCTTGATGTGTCGTCTTCTACCCAAACTAACAAGCTTATGTTCTGGAATAAGGACATGGCTCTTCTACCCAAACTAACAAGCTTATGTTCTGGAATAAGGACATGGCTCTCATGTTCAGGCCATTACGACTGATTATCATATACATGTCATTCACTCCTCCATGTGTCGATCAGTGTCTAGATGTGGTAGTAGTGACTTACAAAATTGCCAAGCTCGATGCCTCAGAGATGACACACAAATAGGAATTGTTCATTTTTTTACAATGCCGTAAAAATAGAACAAGTCCAATACTATAATAAACCCCATTAGGACCCATTAAAACGTCATTACCACCAGTGTAAATGAATAACATAAGACTCATTTTGAATCCAATACACACAAAACCTAAAATTAAAAATTAACTAAATTAATTATTTATCTATTGAAAAAGAAAGAAAAAAACTTACAGATCAGAAGTTCATGTCTATGAGAGAGAATGGATGAATGTGATAAATCAAATCTTGCATATGGATTGGTTTATATAGAAAATTAGGGGTCTCCAAACCATTTAGCGGATTCAGACTGGAACCGTAAGGGCATATGGCGGCACTCAGTCTTTGAAGCTGCACAGGCAATTGGCGACATGGGTATTTCTCGAATTTTTAAGAATCTGAGATGATTTGGTTTATTTTTTTTTTTTATGAATATGGTATAAATAAAAATTTCGGCGGGAAAAGACTACAATAAGGAGAAGAGATCCGAATTCCTATAACATCATTCATACTCAGTACTGCTATTGATCTCCCAATTCTCGGCCTTTTGTTTGGCACCATGGTGGTGTCTTTCTTGAATGAGCCGACATGTTCTAGGAAAGCTCATGGAAGAGTCGGGGTTGTAAAGATCTGCTCTTTCGCGTTTGTCGCGTATCAGCTTTCTCAAGTACACTATTTTTTTTCTCTTTCTTTTTTTGGTAAAAGTACACTCTTCAGTCTTCACCAACGACACTGTTTGCGTAGTGTTAATCGAGTTTATTTTGAAAATCGCAAAGCAGAATGACATGTCACTATGTCAGCGCAACCATTTCTTTTAGCATTGGCATCTAGTGAACTATGTCAGCGCAACCATTTCTTTTAGCATTGGCATCTAGTGGCTAGTGCTAATATCAGGTCGGCTGCCAATCGGCAACCCACAAAACCTTGAGCACCTACTCGATGTCTTTAATGAATGAAGGCTGGTAGAACTGATACTCATGCATTTGAGTCATGCTAACTTAGCAGGATTCTAAATTGAACAATAGCTAGTTGACATTTGTACTGCTCCCAAATAATTATATACAAATTATGTTCAAAACATAGATTTTACGAATTGCCTGCCCAAAACATGAGTCACATCTTGATCATTAAACCGCACTTTCTTGGGATCTAATTATTCTATTAGGTATGTTTGGTTGGAGTAAAAATAGGCTATTCGGAATAACTTGTTTTTTATTTGAATGAGATTGAATAGTTAGAATAGTGAATTCAACTATTTTGTTTTATTAAAATAGTCTATTCTTACAAAAGGTTGAATTTAGTTATTCTAATAAAACAAATGACAAAAGAGCTATTCTAGTTATTTTTATTTTGCAATCAAACATACCGTTATAAATTAAACTCTTCAAGAAATAAAACAGGAGGATGCCGCAGATGAAGTAGCAATGGCCACATAGCATGATCAATGACAATGACAAAAACCAGAGGAAGAAGAGGCGCTTGACATCCCGTGGGAACAAGACACCGGCTTTAATTTAGTTCGGGCAACCCAATAGCCTTAGCTTGTTGAATCGATTTGAGTCGATTCAACGAGTAACAATTTCAAATTTAATTATAGTTATAAATATTTTACATAACATCTATTAATATGGAGTCCGGCTAGTATGATATCGGCGTTATATGACATAAACTGCAAAATTGATTGGATAGATTTCAAATGACTAATCCAAACTATTCAAACCGATTTACTTTATAAGTGATGCATTTACATACAAAAATTTTATACTTTCTAGTTATTTTAGTATCGAATCAAGCGGTCAAAAATGGTGAAAAATGAATGCATTAAAATTAACTTGAAAACTCATACATTTGACCGCTTGACTTTATACTAAATAAATTCAAAAAATTATAAATTTTGCATGCAAATGCACAACTTATGAAATAGATCGGTATGAACGGTTTGGATTCACTGTTTGAAGTCAATTTGATAAATTTTGGAGTTAGTATGGATCAAGTGATTTTCTACTCATTTAAAAAAATAGTAAAAATATTCTAAAATAATGTAAAATTTATTTCATATAAATATCATATTAAATGAGTTGGATTGACAGTTAGAAATTTGAAAACAAATATATATATATAGGGTAAGGCTACGGTGCTATGGTTTGCATAGAGAGCTACGGTGCTACAGCTCAATATTCAAGTTTTCAAATAAATAAAAGCAGTGTGGGGAAAGGAAAGTTCAATTTCAAAAATAGAAGATATTTACGGAGGTAATTATTTAGTAGGGATCACTTAAGTTCGTTATAAACGGAGGATGCGCGCTAACTAAGACACAGGAGACATTGGGAGACGGAAGGCCCAGAGATAAAAATGGTGTAAGATAAGAGTAACTAGGGTGTTCTTAAGCTCACCAAAGTCAAATCTATTTCAAATGATGAATCCGAACCGTTAGAATCCGCCTACTTTACAAGTGATGCGTCTACATGTGAAAATTTTAAACATTCGAATTAATTTAGTATAAAGTCAATTGGTCAAAATTAGAAGGTTAATAAATTAATTTTAGTGCATTCATTTTTTGGTCAATTGACTTTATACTAAATTAATTTGAATGTTTAAAATTTTCACATGTAGACGCATCACTTGTAAAGTATGCGGATTTCAACAGTTCGGATTCGTCATTTGAAACTGATTTGATGAGTTTTGGAGTTAAGCTCATCAAATATTTTGGTGAGCTTAAGAACACCCTAGTTCTACTCGTAAGATAATATACAAGTGTACAGTGTATAGTTTACAGGTAGGTGTACATTGTACAGGTTTATAGCATTGCGTGAAGATGTTTATCGAATTTGTTAAAATAGTTCACAGACACTTTGTAGTTGAGTCCGATAATTTTTTGAAGATTAGTGCCGGCCCGGGGCAGTTAGTAACTTCCTTATAATTATATCTTACTATTTAAGAACCAGTATTTATTCTAGTAACAAAAATAATGTTCTTCATATAAAAAATTGCAGATTTAAAATTTGAACATAATTGATAGACCTAAATTATATACATATTCAATCTGATTTTTATCATGAAATAACACCAAATATCTTGTATTTTGAATATAAAGTGAATATAATACACATTGGATCAAGTTACTGCGTTTGTTTGGTTTTAATTTGTAGGAAATGAAGAAAAATGAAGAAAACCGAAGGAAACTGCTCATTGCGGACACACGGTTTGTGATATGGCCAAAATAAGTACTTAGATGGATTTCTGGACGCGCGCCAATTTTAAAAAGATATAATAAGCTATACATCAAAATCCGTGCGGATGCACGGATATCGATGCGGACGCACGGATCGCGATGCAGCCGCACTCTGGTCGCACAGGAAAAGTCCGAGCCTAGTGCGGATCTCGATGCAACCGCAGTGCGGGTGGTTCAGACGCAGTGCGGATCCTAGTGCGGATGATACTGTAGCAGCGCGGACGCACTGTAGCACTGTAGCAGATGGTGAAGACGCAGTGCGGATCCCAGTGCGGATGGTACTGTAGCAGTGCGGGTGGCCTGGTCCGTACTGTAGCAGAACGCATAACTGGAGCCTGATTTTAAGATAGCCATAACTTTTGACTCGTAACTCCGATTTAGGCTTGCGACCACTTTTTGGAAAGCTAGGAAGAAGATCTACAACATGAGAAACTAAAAAAGGAAATTTGGAGTCATTTGGACGCACAAAACTCGCAGACAGCCAAAATTGCACGGTTTCTATTTTTGGCGCACCAAGGACACGTTTTTACAGCCAAATGTGGACAATACAATCCTGGAAAACAATCCAAATATAACACTCACTAACTACACTTCCTAGCCTCTTAATTGGGCATGATCCTTGGCTATAAAAGAGGGGGTTTATTCTCCATTCAAGGCATCTCTTCCCATCTCACACATCATCTCTTCCTCTTTCATTTTCTCTCTATACACAATACTTAGCGATAAATTATGGAGAAAAGGAAAGCTTTCAAGCAAGGAGAAGAAGGGTTTCCTGAGCAAGAAGTCGGCAAGATAGAGGTTTTTAATTTGTCAAAGGGTGTAATTACTTTCTTTATTTCATTTCTTCTTACTTTGCCAATTTTTGTAATGGATCTCTCCATGACGGAGTAGTTCTCTCTCTAGGGGTTTAGGTCAATGCATGAACTTGTTTGATTCTATTTTATTCGGTTATTTGTTTCTATTATGATTGTTTTATGGGATTTGATTGTTAATTTCTGTGATTTATCATTTGTGTTGATTACATAGTTTAGTACTTGAAATCGCTGTAGTCCCGCTTTGGAATCGATTTGTTAAGCAAAAGATCCAAAGAAGTTAGGATGAGAGGAGAGTACCAAATTATGAACACAAATATCTTAGGTTTTAGGTTAGAAGCGACCATACTTTGATACCTATAACCGGAACTATAGAAATTAAGGGTTAGGGTTTGGTGAAGAACGACCGTGAAGTTAAACCCCTACTTAGGACACCTATATTGATTAAGTAATTAGTCAATATAGGCTAACAAGAGCTTAATGGGTCTAGATAATTAGGGTGAAGAACGACCGTGAAGTCCGAAATTATCTAGGCACGTTATTAATTCACGACCGTGACCCTTTTTAACACTTTAGGTTAGAAACCTCATCAAATCATACATGAATTCAAACAAATACCGAATAAATAGAGTTAGCAAGGGATTGTAGACCAAAGACCCCTAGATCTCTAAATCTTGAAAGCAAATCAATTCATTTCTTTTACTTTTATTTACAATTATTGTTTCAAACTCCTTTCTTTTGGGTATTGAACCCAACCTTAGGAATTGTTAGAACAAAACCCCCCCAATTTACTTTTATTGCACTTTACTTTATTTTATTTTCTGAAATTTATTACTAAAGTTTAAACTAAGTTTTTATCGTACTCCCTGCGGTTCGACACCTCAAATACTACTTTGATAGAATTGTGCACTTGCAATTTAACTCAAACGTGTGTTAAAGGTTTAAAAAGTACATCATTGTACTGAAACTTTGCACCATACCCTTTGGACGCATCAATAATAATTTTTTTTAAATATTAAATAGCTAAATAACTTGCTCTCCAACTATTACTCAAATAATATCTCACGGTTCAAAAAATTTGAGACCAATTCTGCTTTCATTTGGGCCTTGTTTTTTTCGGGTCGGTGACTCGTTGTATCCGGATCTCCTAAAGTAATCCAATTATTATATTTTGAATCGAGACTGTTCAATTTAAATCCATCGTTCAGAATGTGTATGCTCCACTTCAAAATAAATTGTCGCGGATTCTCAATCGCAGTCTAAAATCTAAAAATTAAAGTTACTTCAGTATTCAGTTGATCTGAATTCATATATCCAGGTGGCCCTATCAACAAAGACACAAGCCTCGAAAATAGCGATAAAGAAAGGACAAGGAGGTGAGTTTTTTTGAAAGGAGGGTTAGTAGTGGGATACGTGGCGGGCCGGAGATGATTCTCTGTTGCTGGTGGGATTGGTATTTGTTTTTGGGCCGGACATCACGTTTTTAAAATTGGATTGGAACTTTTTCGGTTGGAGGGCAAGTTATTTAAGTAATATTATATCGGATTTACTCGACAGTTACAACACATGAACGCGAGATCGCTTTTTCACTATGCCCAGACACTCATATGTTCCCACTTTGTTTGCAATTGTTCTTTTATTATAGTTGCGTTCACATGAAAAACTTAAATGGGCACTGATATGAGCCATATCATGATCTGTACCATGATATTTCTGTTTAGATCCGGACTGTTCGATTAAAATTCGAATCAATTCAGTTTAAAGTAAAATATATGAGATTCTTTTAATATTCATGCAAATTCCGATCAAACTATCTGAAACAAAAATATTATGTTATCTTAGGTGATATGAATTTTTTATATGAGACCTCTAGATTATTGATTTGTTGGAAATAGGTTTTTGAACTTTTATTTTTCACAAATATTCATAATTGTTAAATTTGAATAAGACATAATCAATATCCTATAACTTCTGTAATGTTATCTTTAAAAAAATTAACACTAGCAATCTGCTTGTGTGTTACTATAGATAGTTTATTTTAGAAAAAGCCAATATATTTAAGTAATTTTATTTTGAGGATGGCTCAAATGTCTTTATTTTTTTAGTCTCCCTCATGTCTTTATTTTTTAAATGTTAATAACTTAAAATTTAAAACTCAAATATTAAAATAAAATCATTATATTTGATCTATATCATCTCTATATACATATAAAAGATTATGATATTTCGATTTTATTTTGATCGGTATCAAGAGCTTGCAAAAATACATTAATCTAGATAAATTTTGGACGTTAATTTTTCAACTTATCGATTCATAAAAAAACATAATAACGAAGTGATAATTTTTTTATGTGCATATAAAGAAAGTAATATAAATCACATGTAACGGTTTTATTTTCATATATAAGTTTTTTAAAATTTTGTTATTAGAAATTAAAAACATAGAGACATTGAACCCTCCTCTTTTATTTTTAGTTGATACTAATAATTTATCCATGTAGTGTTGCTAAGGATAATTTATTTATGAAAAAATCAATATTTATTAACTAATTTTGCTTCTATGAAAAAGGAAAAATCGTTACAACTTACAAATGGCAACAAAAAATAAATCACGGGAAATGTTGTTTCTTTCTTCAAATTTATTAATAAAAGGAAATACCTTTGCAAATGACAACAAAAAAATAAATCAAGAGATATTTTCTGAAATATCTTTTTTTTTAAAACATCAGAATGCTCAACTCGAAGAAACTTATCAATAGTCGATTTTTTATTTTGGGCGATTAAAAAACTTAGGTTTTGCCAGCCGGCTCCTCCTTTTTCGCACAATTCCACCTATTTCATTTTTGACATAACACGCCTTCTCTTTCGGTTCTACTTCCTCTAACGGAGAGGAGAATGAAGGAGAGAGAAGGGCCGGAGCCGAGAACTTGTTATCGTCGAAACTGGAAGCATAAAGTCTCTATCTCGATCGGAGAGCGACGATATGTATATTCAGTTGTCAGAACATGGCGGTGACCGAAGAAACAAATCTAGTCGTAGAGCGAGATGAGGATTAAGGTATTAGAATAATTAGGAGTGTATATAAGTAGGCCGGAGTCGATCGGAACCGAAAATGTGATATTGTCAAAACTCAAAGGGTAGAGTTTCCATCTCAATCATAGCACAACGCTGAGTAGATTTGGTCATCGAAGCACGACGCAGTCAAAAAAGTAGATCCGATCATGAAGCAAAATGAGAAATAAAATAATAAAGTGATTAAGAGTATATACAAATAGAATTAAAAAATTAAAGTAGTTTAAAAAAATATACGAGAATAAAAGAATATATCTAGAAATTATTAAATGTCATTTGATCTTACAACGGATAGCTATTATCAAGTTTCTCCAAGAAAAACAGAGGTAAGAGATTGTGACTCTTCCGCATTTGGCAGACAAAAAGGTTTGTATCTCAGAAGCTCGTTTGAGAATAATTCAAACAAAAGGATCGTTATTAGCTTGTTTAATTTGGCTTATTATTAGTAAATTCAAGTTTGATTCAACTCGGCTCGAGTTTGATTACTTGGTTTCTCTCTTTTCTCATCTCGTTATGAAAGGAAAAAAAAACTATTTAATTTGCAGACCTTTTTATTATTTTTGTTTGTATTTATTATGAGAGAATGAAACTCGTTACAAGAAAAAGATGAAATGCTTTTCCTGGCTTGTAATTTATGAGTGATTTACATCATTAAATTGACAAAATACTTTGATCTATGTACTGCTGATCATAACACAAACAAGCTGGCTTGACTCGGTGCATAATTAGCTAGGCTAAAACCTAGTCAACTCGGACTCGACTCGTTCTGACACGAGCTGAACCCAAGCTTAGTCTAGCTCGACCCATTAACGTACAATTCCACTGAAGTGTATAAGCATAGGCGGAGGGATATGGAGTAAATTGGGAGTCAATTAACTCCATACATTTTTAAAATCTAATGATTACTATGTAATTTTATTATATATTTTATAATAAATTTTTTTTAAAATAAAAGTCAAGTCATCCAACTATTTAATCAATGAAATTATTAGTAAGCATTTAAAGTCACTATTTTTGAAAGAAAATAATGTCAAATAAGATATCTTTCCTTCATATTTATTAACAAATGGCTATTTAAAACTCAAAATTCTCTAGGTTCCCTCCCTTCTGTTTTAACTATATAAATTATAAAGCGAGATTAAAAGTTCAAAAGCAAAGTATAAACTGAAATATAAATATTTTCGAAGCAGGGTTTTAGTGTAATTCATGCTAAATTTGATTTAAATTGATAACGTACGATTGGATATTTAGGTGTTCAATTCAGATTTTTTTTTGTGTTGTTTTCAATATTTGATTGAACAGTAAATGTCAATTTAGGTAATTATGAAAGTTAATGTCAACAAA
Organism: Carex rostrata; assembly: GCF_964058835.1. Taxonomy (NCBI): domain Eukaryota; kingdom Viridiplantae; phylum Streptophyta; class Magnoliopsida; order Poales; family Cyperaceae; genus Carex; species Carex rostrata. Next base: position 7,393,997 of record NC_135924.1, read on the forward strand.
TATTAATGCCTACTAAGCATTCCAAGGACAAAAAATGAGGGGGGCAGACTCTTTCGCAAAGCAGGGGAGATTGCATGGCTGGACTTATGAGGACACGTTCATTTAATTTGCACCACTTCGTCTCTTAATTCTCCAAGATTATGCATAGCGCCAGCTGTGCAACCTCTGTTCCATTTTATGTGTTATTATTTTTTAGTATTAGTTAACCTTATGTATAGCTTATTTTGTTCATCATCATATATATATATATAGATAACCTTGTATATGGACCTTTTTTTATGCTTATTATGTTGCACGTAGAGAACGGAAGAAATGGCACACTTAAGATAGGCAAAGAAAAATTTCATGCATCTCTCTCTTGGATCTGACGTTTGCACTGTTCATGAGTCTTACAAAACATATGATGAGAATTTGTTCATAAAAAACAGTTTGATGTTGGTCTGGTAATAAAACACGGTACTAAAATGAGCTGCTGCTAGGGGTAAACGTGGACGTGTATGTTCATTGCATGGGTATCCGCAAGGGATAATGTCGGTATACCGTCGCTTATAGAAAAAAAAAACACTATTATATTGGTATACCCTCGTGGATAGTCACTTTTATCCTCACGAATACCCTTCCATTCTTATAATTTCCCCTATCTTTTACCCCCGCACAGGTCTTGTGTGCAGCATTTCACCCGTGCAGCACTTCAGCAAGAGATCGCTTTCCTCTTTGATTCCATTATCTCCAAAGCCACCACGTTGTGCAAAAATGAACCGCGTAGCCCACTCAATCGCCTCTTCTCTTCTTGTCATGCGAGGCGCATAATCTTCTAGACTTCATGTTTCCATAACCGTATCCTCCACTTGAGCAATTTTGTTTACACCATCTTGACGCCGCGTTCCAAACCTGTTTGGCATAATTAAGGACATAGAAATAAAAGGTGTAAAGGAGTTTGGATCAAATATGTAGAGCAAACCACACATTGCATGTCACAATTCATATCTCCATCATATCATGATATCATGAGTTAAGATTCTTTCTTTAAGCACCAAATAAACGAAAATCTTAACGTTGATTGGAGCATGACATCTCCAAATCAACATATGTCCCCATCTGATCTGCCACCCCGACAGACTTTATACACCGACCCTGCCAGGCGTGTATTCCCCATTACCTGTCCATCTCCATCGCAAAACATCATTGTCATCAGTAAAACAAGACCTATTCAGAACTGTCCGAATAGGAATCAATAAGTTGCTCCAAACTTCTAAAAGATGCACACTGATTTAAAGGTGCAACCCATTTTTAAAAAATCTGATCAGCCTACTCTGCCAATTATCGTACCAAAACGATATCGACCTTCCATTCCCTATTTCCCAGCCAACACTCCAATGAAATATGTTTTTAAACTTGAGCATTGATGCAAAAAAACCAAGCCTTTGAGCATCCAAATACATGGCTCCACAACCTGATTCTCTAACTATTCATCAATCATTCGTTACGGTACGTTAATCTTAATGAGTAAGAGCATGGTAAGAATAAAGTTAATATTTAACGTATAAGAACAAAATCCTCCATACTAAATAGCACGTTGAAAATTTTGGGCTCCAAGCACCTATTCACCCATATCAAATCTCAGCCATTGATTCTCTGAATCTCAGCTACTGATCAAAATTCATCTCAATCTCAGTCTTTAATAAATAATTTTGATTATATGCATATGTTTCATGTTGTCAAGCGTGTAGAAATCTAAATTTAATTAACGACATATCCATTACATGAAAAGCCACAGACACATAGAAGAACACGCGTTTTCCTTTGCCTTCTCCACGTGGAATTCATATCCTCTGAGATATCTCAAACTTTGCGTGACTTTATGGAAAATCCCAACCGTTTAACTACGTTCTTGTTGAGAAATAAAAGGCCTCAGACCCGTGAGGGTATTTTCGTCATAGGCACTTTCTAGGAAAAATAAAGAGCTCACATTTAAGGAGCTTCAATTTATTTATTCCTGTTTTAGGGACTGTACTGTTACCTTTTTAGGGACTGTACCGTTAGGATTTTTTACCGTTACAACTCTGGCTATATAAGCCATGTACACAGATAAAGCATATATGATATATACAATATTTTTCATCATAAAAAAGCTCTCTGATCTCAACTGTTAAATTCAACATGGTATCAGAGCATTTCTGATCCAAACTAAGGCTTCCGCAAAATCTCTTCAAGATCCCTCAACCAAGTAAAATTCAAAAAAAGGGCACTGTCAAAATGGCAGAAATCCTTCCAGATCCAAGGGAAACCACCACAATAATCAGGCATCAAGCCGATTTCAATTCATCTCAAAAATTAACCAATATCCCTTTGGATGGAAAAAACTATATACAGTGGGCCAAAGCAGCCAGAGTTACTCTCAAAGCAAAAAGATTGCTCGGGTATGTCAATGGCAGCAAAATAAGACCCACTCAGGGGGAGGATGATCAAGAAGAATGGGATGTGATAGATAGTCAAGCAATGACATTAATCACCAATTCGATTGATTCACGACTAACCACTTCCTTCTGGGCTTGTGAGACAGCAGCAGAGCTATGGCAAGCCATTGAGAAGCAGTTTAGTGATCAAACAAGTCATTCTCAAATCTATCAACTAAAAACCGAAATCGTCAAAATTACTCAAGAATCAAGAGACATACCAGAATTAATCGAACTTGTAACAGCCAAATACGAAGAGCTCAAATTGTACAGACCACCAACCACTGACCTTAATGTGCTCCGAGAACGGGAAGAAATGGATAAAATTTATACATTTCTGGCAGCTCTTGATTCAAGTTATGAAGCTGTTAGAGCTCAGATCCTCCTCTCCAAAGAGAAACTGACATTTGATGATGTCACCGCCCGTATTCGGCAAGAGGCAACAAGGCGAGTTGCAATGAAGACCTCCGACTTGAACCCAAAGCCGGAGGCTCATGCCTTCTCAGCCCAGTACCTCAGCGCCAAAGGAAGGGGTAAGGGGGAGAGTGAGAAATGCTCGCACTGTAAACGGGATGGGCATACTCAAGAGAAATGCTGGGTGCTTCATCCTCACCTCCGACCTAAGAGGAATGATCGGAATCCAGAGGCGGCGAAGAAGAAGTTCAAAACCCTAGATCCGAAAGAGGGGGAGAGGAGAGGTCTGATCTCAACGAAGGGAGGAAATGGAGACGAGGGGTCTAAAAGCCTGGGCGAAGCGACTGGACCAAGTCGGAACGAGAATGATCGGGATGACCGACTCGACCGACTGGAGTCGATGTTGGCTTCGCTGCTGGGCCAGAAAATGGGCCAAGGTCCAATTCAAATTCTTTTAAACTCTAAACTTAAAACCAGCCCAGGAAATGTAACCAGCCCAGAAAATGTAAAATTTAATTTCGGTATAGAAAAGCCTATACACAGTGAACAGATTCATAAGGATAGTTTTAAAAACAAATGCTTAGCTATAGGTTTTTCAACCAAAAATGCACCTCAAGAATGTACCAAATGGGTCCTTGATTCCGGTGCTACCGATCATATGACCGGGAACCAAAGTTTGTTAAAGAATTATCGTCCAATCAATGGTGAACAATTCTTTACTGTTGCCAACAATGAGAAAATCAAAATTAAAGGGTGGGGCATGGTTAGCATTTTTCCAAAAAGAATTTTTCAAGATGCTTTTTTTTGTTGAAAATTGCTCCGTCAATTTATTATCTATTAGTAAGCTAACTAAAGAATTGAATTGTGAGATTATTTTTAAAGAAAAAAATGTTATTTTTCAGGATCTTTTCACCAAGGAGAAGATTGGTGAAGGTTTCCTAGAAAATGGACTATATTTTTTGAATAGCAACAAGTTTATTTTCAACACTAGGAAAAATGAAGATTTAAGTGAACTTTGGCACAAGCGGGTGGGGCATCCTTCCGACAAGATACTTAAACATATGTTTAATTTTACTAATATTGATTGTAGCAAGTGTGAAGTTTGTAAGCTTGCCAAGCATACAAAACTTCCTTTTTGTAATTCAAATTCTAAGAGTAATGAAATTTTTGAGCTAGTTCACTCCGATGTGTGGGGACCCGCTCCCGTAAATTCTTATAATGACTTTAGATATTACGTTATATTTATTGATGATTTTTCAAGAACAACTTGGATATATTTGATGAAAAATAAAAGTGAAGTTTTCTTTCACTTTCAAACATTTGTAAGTTTTGTAGAAACTCAATTTAATAAAAAAATCAAAACTTTTAGAACGGACAATGGAACGGAATTTGTAAATCAAAATTTCTTAAATTTTATAAAACAAAAAGGTATTATTCATCAAACTTCTTGCGTTTATACCCCCCAACAAAATGGTATTTCCGAGAGAAAAAACCGTCATCTACTTGAGATGACAAGAACACTTTTATTTCAAAATAATGTTCCAAAGATTTTTTGGTCGGAAGCCGTCCTCACCGCAACCTATTTGATAAATAGGTTACCTAGTGCCATTCTAGATTTTAAATGTCCTATTGAAATACTTTATAATAAAAAACCGAATATTGATCATTTGAAAGTTTTTGGTTGCACTTGTTTTGTTCATAAAAATAAAATAGATAAATTGGATTTCACCTCAATAAAAACCTTTTTTGTTGGTTACTCTCTTGAAAAAAAGGGGTTTAAGTGTTATGATCCGAAAACAAGAAAACTCTACATCTCAAGAGATGTAACTTTTTTTGAGAACGAATCATTTTATAATAAAAATGAAGAAAACCACTCTAATAAATCATTTTCAAATGAGTTTGTTATACCTTGTGTTACTAATCTCGAAAGAAGAGAAAATCTTTTTGAAAATGTTGAGATAGGTAATCAAGAATCCGAAGGAGATGAGCAATTATTGGAAGAAACCGAAGAAAGTGAGGATTATGAAGAAGTCCAAGTAGAAGAAATACCATTGAGAAGATCTAGCCGACAAATTCAACCTTCAACAAGATTGAGGGATTTTGTCACATATTCGGTACAATATCCTATACAAGATTATATTTCCTACAATAATATTTCTCATGATCATTATGCATTCTTAAACTCTTTATCAAAAATAGAAGAACCAACCAATTATGAAATAGCAAAATTGGATCCAAATTGGTGTAAAGCAATGGAAGAAGAACTACATGCCTTAATAAAAAACCAAACTTGGGAATTGTGTGAATTACCAAAAAATAAGAAATCGGTTGGGTGTAAATGGGTGTACAAAATTAAATACAATTGTGATGGCACCATTGAACGGTACAAGGCTAGACTAGTAGCCAAAGGTTATACCCAAACATACGGTATCGATTATCATGAAACTTTTGCACCTGTAGCCAAAATGAATACGGTGAGAATTCTTTTTTCCATTGCGGTTAATAAAAATTGGAGTTTACACCAAATGGATGTAAAAAATGCATTCCTCCAAGGGACGCTCGAGGAAGAAGTTTATATGTCATTACCTCCCGGTCACAAAAAGGAAGGAATTTCTAACCTTGTTTGTAGGTTAAAAAAATCAATCTATGGACTAAAACAATCTCCAAGGGCATGGTACGGTAAACTTAATCATTTCTTATTATCTTGTAATTTCAAAATGAGTCTAGCCGATTCATCCTTGTTTACCAACCATAATTCTAACGGTACCACTGTGGTTTTGGTTTATGTCGATGACATAATTATAACCGGAGATAACCAAAATGAAATTGAAGATGTTAAAAGAAACTTAAAACAAAAATTTGAAATAAAGGATTTGGGCAAATTAAAATATTTTCTTGGGATAGAAATTGCCCACTCCACAAAGGGGTTATTTTTATCACAAAGAAAATATGTTATTGATTTGCTCAAAGAAACCGGAAAAATAGGGTGTAAACCGGCTATCACACCAATTGACACCAATATAAAGCTCAATACCGAAGATGGTGAACCATTAAGTGATATCAACCAATTTCAAAGACTCGTAGGAAAATTAATTTATTTAACCGTAACTAGACCGGATCTTGCTTTTGCCGTGAGTCAAATTAGCAAGTTTATGCATGCACCAAGAACACCTCACTTAGATACCATTGATAGAATATTAAGGTATCTAAAAAGTTCTCCCGGAAAGGGAATTTGGATGAGGAAAAATGGTACTAATGCAATATGTGGCTATTCCGATGCAGATTGGGCCGGTAGCTTCGATAGAAAATCGACCACCGGTTTTTGCACATTTGTAGGGGGAAATTTAGTCACATGGAAGAGCAAGAAGCAAAATATCGTGGCGCGATCAAGTGCAGAAGCAGAATATCGAGCCATGGCATCAACCGCAAGTGAATTGACATGGATTAAGCAAGTGTTGACCGACTTGAATGTGAAGGCTAATGAACCAATGCAAATGTTTTGTGACAATCAAGCGGCAAGACACATTGCGGCAAATCCAATCTTTCACGAGCGTACCAAACACATTGAAGTGGATTGCCACTACATTCGAGAAAAAATTCAAACTCAAGAAATCGAAACTCCATTTGTCAAGAGTGAAGATCAATTAGCGGATATATTTACGAAAGGATTAAGCTCTAAGGTTTTCGAGAATATTTCATGCAAGCTAGGATTATATGATCTCTATAATCCTAGCTTGAGGGGGAGTGTTGAGAAATAAAAGGCCTCAGACCCGTGAGGGTATTTTCGTCATAGGCACTTTCTAGGAAAAATAAAGAGCTCACATTTAAGGAGCTTCAATTTATTTATTCCTATTTTAGGGACTGTACCGTTAGGATTTTTTACCGTTACAACTCTGGCTATATAAGCCATGTACACAGATAAAGCATATATGATATATACAATATTTTTCATCATAAAAAAGCTCTCTGATCTCAACTGTTAAATTCAACAGTTCTGCATGAATCTCAAAGCAGAGATAATACTGACCCCATACATCACCCCCGAATAGGCACCGGACACGTCGGTCACGCAAAAGTTGAGATATCTCAGAGGATACGCACTCCTCCACGTGACTACGTGTTTTCTTCCAAATTCACATCCTCTGAGATATCTCATATTTTGTGTGACTTTTTTGGAAAATCTCAACCGTTCAAAGACGTTCTGCACAATTCGCAAAGCTCAAACAATACTGGCCCCCGCGCTATCCCCGAATAGAAACCGGACACGTAGGTCACGCAAATATGAGATATCTTAGGGGATCCGCACTCTTCTCAGGGGACACGTAGGTCACGCAAATTCTTTTGTGTACAATTTGTATGAAAGTATAATTTGTATATAATTTGCTCAGATGAAATTATTACGAATATGATTTTTAAAAAAAATCACAGGTCAAAATCTTAATAAAGAAAATATTAATATGTTATGTTTTACATTATAGACATGTCATTTCTATTTATATTACTGATTTATTTTATTTTTATGAATTTCAATAGTGAAAAATCTTATAATCTTGTGTTATAGAGATTCTTTTTAAAAAATATATGATGTGTGCTCTCAGTTAGCTCCCCTATACTTAAAATTGAATTTTGCTCCTGACAAATCCGTATTTGCCTTTCAAGAAGTGAATAGGGATAGTAAATGGAATGAGAAAATACAGAACGATACATAATGAAAAAAAAAACAAAACATTACAACAGAAGAGAACAGAATATAACATAATGAAAAATATAAACCAATAATAGAAACAACGAAATGGAATGAAAAAATAAAAATAAAAACAAAAAAGAAAACATAAATATGATATTATCATTCTCCAGTATATATTTATTTTGATATTTTGTCTGCATGGTTCTCAATGATACTTGTTTGTTTTTCAAATTCATGTTTGAATGCTTGTTTCAAAGCGATATATATGCTATTCAAATAATTCAAATTCATGCTTGAATGCTTCTTTCAAAGCGATATAATGTAGTACTTTCAAATAATTCAAATAATTGCATATACGTTCATTTTATAAAAATTAATCGCATATGAAGAAAGTGATCAAAATAATATTTCAATCCCGTTACAACGCACGGGCACTTGACTAATAGAAATAAAAATAATTATGAATACACAAAATGCATCCATGCGATTCACACCATACTCATTGAGTATGACACTTCTACAATTCCTCTTACTCTTTCTTTCATTTTAAAGTTGTTGAAAACATATCTTGATTCCAGAGGCTATACTAGTTCCAATGAAGAGTCTGAAACTCTGAATCCTCTCAGATACCGAACTGAGTACAATACTTCCAGCCAGGTCAAAAGTAATACAGTACAGAAGGTCTGTTTTGAGATTCGTACTGTTGGAACTTTAGTTTGAAAACTCAAAATTTGCAGTTCAATATATTTGCTCAAATCTCCATTTGCGATATTAAAATATTTGAGGATTAAACTGAAAATGATATTTTATTAATTATGAACAGTTTTGATATTTAGTGTCATATTTATTCCTCAATAATGATTCATTTCCGTTTGTGTGTTGAATTCTCATTATGGTCATTAAACTTAATAAACCCTCGCGAGTAGAACTAGGGTGCTCTTAAGCTCACCAAAGTTTTGGTGAGCTTAACTCTAAAACTCATCAAATCGATTTGAAATAACGAATTTGAACCGTTCAAACTCGCCTACCTTACGTGTGATTCATCTACATGTGAAATTTTTAAACATTCGAATTAATTTAGTATAAAGTCAAGCGGTCAAAAACGTTCAAAAAATGAATGCACTAAAATTAATTTATTAACCTTCTAATTTTGACCGCTTGACTTTATACTAAATTAATTCGAATATTTAAAAATTTCACATGTAGATGCATCACACATAAGGTAGGCGGGTTTCAACGATTCGGATTCGTCATTTGAAATCGATTTGATGAGTTTTAGAGTTAAGCTTACCAAAACTTTGGTGAGCTTAAGAGCACCCTAGTTCTACTCAACCCTCGCACCATTTCTTTTATTATATATTGTACCATCTTCTCTCTTTTTGAGGAAGTGAGAAGAAATAAAAAATATATATAATCTCTTTCTTGATTTGCCCTCAGAAAAATGAATCTATATCATTTATTCTCCCTTTTTCCATTTTATCTCAATTTTATCAAATTTCGATCTATGCTGGATATTGCGGAGTTATCGTCAGTTGCTTCCATGGCGTGCCTAAGAAGCAACAACTCCGGATTATCTTAGTTGCGGTTCCATCTTGTACGATGAGACGAAATACGCTTAAGGAAAGTATTTCGTACACGATCCGGGTAACTCTATTTCAATTTAATTTATTTTAATTAATTTCTAACTATCCGAATATTCTGAAAATTTTATACCAACATGTTAGTGTAATAATCTAGAAGTCAATAATACGATAATTTATCATAAAGCTTTGTTCATGAATTGGATGATTAATATCATTTTGTTGCCTTGAGTATTATTGTATTTATAAATCATTTCGAGTTCATGACTGGAATTGTGAAACTTCATTATATAGATGATATATACTCTAAAAAGTCACTGACCAAGGTAATTAGCAGGAACACTAATTACCACGATAAGGTTAGTATGTGAATTAAATGATGGTCAAGTTTTACAGACCATAGACAAGGAGTTGTTATTTTAATCACATAGATATATGTTCCAGAAACATGATATCTGACAGACCCCGAATGAAACATTATACGGAATTGTGTTCATGTCATTAATGCTTTCATTCAGTGTTAAGTTCTAAAGTATGATGTATTCATTTTTCCTACATAAGAGATGTATCTGTGACTGTTACCTAACACTATCTGTAAAAAGTAGCTATAACGGTAGCTCTTCGGCATACATAACTTATGCTGAGGAAGTGATGGTTTACCAAAAGTACTATTGTCCCTCGTATTTTGTACGAGCTATAGCATCACTGGGCCCCTTGGTAGAGTTAGATTATCTGCATGCGGTATAATTACAAGAGTAATTATATTTGATAATCTGCTCAAGATCAAGAAAAGATTAAATTAGCAAGGATGACACACATCTACCTTGAAACTGATCTGATAGCTATGTGACAAAAGAACTGACACAAGTAAATTGTTTACTGGATCGTGATATTGTACTGTACAGCATCATCTGTGTAATTGGATGGTCATGATGCGTTTTGCCAGATGTCTCTCATGATTATAGAAGTTAAAACAGTTTTAATTCTATTTACCAACATAACACAGATCCTATTGGGTCACACCATATAGGAGTTAATCGGAGAATCTTATTGTGATTGATTATAAATTGGTTATGATCAATAGTAAGATAGTTATAATTAATTATACGTGTTATAATTAAATTATAAATGTCATATAAGATGACAAGCAAAAACAACGGTTAATTTATACACGTACACGGTACGTTGTATAAAAGTTACCGAAACAACAACCGCAAGAAATATAATTGTTCAGAATAATTATATGGATATTGATTTCGGCCAAGGGCATTTTTGTCTTTTCACATGTCATCCTTATCCGCATGACACGTCATCATGACATGTCATCATCCTTATCCACCCGAGGGTATTTCAGTCTTTTGGCAATCGATCCTAAACCCTATAAATAGGGGTGGAGGGGTAGAGAGAAAAACCACTAATTCACTCGTATCATTTCGTGTCGAATCGAATCGGTATTTTCTCTGTTTCTCAGTTTCTCTCCCAAATAGTATTTCGGTTGAGAAAAGAAAATTATACGTAGTTGACGTATAATCTTGCGGATTGTTGTGAAGTATATTTACGGGATTGATGAATAGTGTTTTCCCGAATTTTGCGGTATTTTAGTTTTGCTTATTTGTGAAACTGAGTAACCGAAAATTCGTGTTTACAGGTTTTCGTCTTTTCCCTGTGAATAGTGTTTTTGCAGAATTCCGTGGTTTACGGTATTTCTGGCAAAAGAAATAAATCGCTCTCTGATTAGTCCTGGTGGATAACCTATAGAGGCACCATACGTTTGGTGCTCCGAGGAGAATCATTTTCGTGATGTAGCTCTACTCGCTCAGTCTGCATTCCAACTGTGATTTGGAAATAAGGTATAAATATGTTATATTAATCTATTTAATTGGTAAGTAGATTAAAGTTTTAGAAATCAATCATGGAGTAGATCTGTAAAAGGATTAAATTGGGTTTTGATGCCAAAGGAATACTGAAGGTGGACCGCCTTGGAAAGTTTCCTGACATACCCCGTTTAATCCTGAGCTTAAGTTGGCCGTAGAAATTATTGTTCTACGGTCATTCCGCAGCTTAAGCCTAAACGGGTTTTGGTTACCCAAAACCCAACACAACAATCTTAATTGTATATCCGAATTCGGATAGTGATTAAAGTAAATTTGAAACTCTGAAATTGGATGTGTAGATTTCTTAGTATTCTGCAATTAGTTGGTCTAATAATTTATTTACACAAATCATTAATTTAATTAATATGAGAGTATAATATATTGACCACTTCGATCAAAAATTTTAGATTGAATCTGTTTTATATAATTGGAGTAGAACTAAGGTGTTCTTAACCTCACCAAAGTGTTTGGTGAGCTTAACTCCAAAATCCATCAAATCGGTTTCAAATGACGAATCCGAACCGTTGAAACCCGCCTACCTTACAAGTGATGCATCTACATGTGAAAATTTTAAACATTCGAATTAATTTATTATAAAGTCAAGCGGTCAAAAAACGTTCAAAAAATGAATGCACTAAAATTAATTTATTAGCCTTCTAGTTTTGACCTATTGACTTTATACTAAATTAATTCGAATGTTTAAAATTCTCACATGTAGACGCATCACTCGTAAGGTAAGCGGATTCCAACGGTTCGGATTCATCATTTGAAACCGATTTGATGGATTTTGAAGTTAAGCTCACCAAACACTTTGATAAGCTTAAGAACACCCTAGTTCTACTCATATAATTGTATCATCTTATATCAGTTTTGTCTAACATTAGAAAGAAATTGACCCGTAACATCAGTTACATAGTACTGGTAATTGATGTATTTACGATTATATTATAAATAATTGATCAGTAAAAAATTAAATAAAAAAAATTAGAAGTTGAAATAAAATTTAAAAATCTGATTTGCTATTTTGAGATCAATTAATTAGATTTAAAAATTATCTTCTGAAAAAACAGAATAAAATTACTATTGGGTAGTGTTCGGCGCACCCTCCTTAGAGCTCCTTAGAGCTCCTTAAGGGACTAAGGAATCTTAAGCTTGCCAAATACTTGCTCCTTTGCAAAGCTTAAAATCCTTTTCTTAAGCCTCATTTTGCCCACTTTCTTAAGCTTGTCCCAATTTTTAAACCACCATTCTACATGGCTTAAGGCATTGAGCCTCCTTAAGAAAGCTAAAGACTCACTTTCTTAAATTTATCTTGCCAAACACCTCTTCCTTAGTGGAGCTTAAAATTTAAGCCTAACCAACTTGCCGAACACCCTCGAACCTTAGTTATTAACAACTTTAATCAATCTATATATAATAATGAATATTTGATTGACTGAGTGCATCATGAAATTAAATTAGTTAATTTAATTTCTAAATATGATTGTGATTTTTGGAAAATAATTTGTCATTATAATCAGAGCAATATCCAATATCCAGTGTATATACAAATTCTGCTTTAATTATTTTTATAGTTAAAGTCGTAAGAGAAACTTACAAAGATTTAATTTTCAATTAAAATAGCAGGTAGCCTAGAATATTTATTGCTAATCAAAGGGGTTGTGATCTTGTAAAATCTATAGTAAATCAAACTTACTATTGATAGATATAGAGTCATTTAGAAACAATAGATTTCATGATCTAATAAGACGATCTATCAAGAATTATGATTTGACTGTTTCGGTCAAATTATATATTAGATGTTGTATTGTTGATTGAATTGACAATTCGACTTCTACCGGTCTTAAATAATTTTGATATGATTTCAAAAAAAATAATAATAATAATAATTTTGATATATTTCTCCGTGTTTAGTATTTCAGAAATATACTTTAAAGATCTAATTAGAGGTATTGAACAATATAAATCATACTATCAGATTACAATATAAATCATACTTTTTAGTTAATTGGATTTATGAATTACTTTTCTGAAAAAAGAAGAATACAATTTCTGGTAAATATTTAATAATGGACCTATTTGTAATAAAAATAAATTTAAGACCATCGACAAATTAATTTTTTGGGTTATCGTTGAAAAATTATTATTAAATAAAATAGTAAAAATTAATAACGTAAGAATATAATTGATCAGAGTATCAAACCGTTGTCATAATCATTAACTCTTATATTGTATAACCGGTTAATATAATTATGACTAAGAAAACTGAAAGGCCCTAATTAAATGTCCATGAAATCTTTGTAATTATGAAATATTTATAACGGTCTTGATTAATTAAAAAATAATTAATGAATGAATCATTTCCATTATTATTTTTCGGTTTTGGTTGAATAAATTATCACCTTTACTATGACCGGAAATAAAAACAAAGCAATAATTAGTTCGGTGTACCAAGAAATTTGTGGGCCGGGTTTAATTTTACATTTTTCTGAATTTTTTTACTATTTATTAAGCCACTTTGAAAACAGCTGATTCAACGGTGACTTCTTATTTTACTGTTTTGTTAAGCCATCATTGGATCAGCGATTTTCAAAGTGGCTTAATAAATAGTAAAAAAAATTAGAAAAATGTAAAATTTGGTCTCCAAGCACAATTTAATATGGAGAACAACTTGAACGGTTAGGATCGACGTTTTGAACTTTGAAAATTGAAAAACGAATTGGTAGCACCAAAGCTCAGGAACTACCACTTTGATCTTAGCCAACCTCTATATATATATATATATATAACCAACAATTTATAACTGAATCACATTATATCAAATTTGTCGTGATGACTTGAATAAATGTGGAGATATCAAGTTGTATGATCTTTTACACTCTAGTAAAAGTAATTATAGATAATATTTTATCTCATACACATGCAAGAACACTAAAACATTCAATTTTCTACAATAACTGATTTTTTTTAATATAAAAAATTATAAGGGAAATAATCTTCTTTTTTTCTTCAATTTAGTTATTAGAAATAAAATTATTTCAGCCTACCAAATTCAGACTTCGGAATTTTGTTAAGAACTTATAGTTTCTTTATTTTCATTTTTATTTTTCTAAAAAAAATTTCAACAATATTCCTTTATTAATATTTTAGATTGTTGAGATCTAATTTGTTTTATTTAGCAGTATGGAATTAAATAACTAGAATCAATAAATTAAAATATTTTTATCAACCAAATTCACATGGCCTCAATTACTCAGTATGTGTATTATTTTCTTTTTTACCGTAAATTAAAAGGAAAAAAGAAACTTTAATGAAATAATTAATGATCAGTTTTAATGCTTGAATTTCATTGAATTGAATTTATCAAGAAAACTAATTTTAAATTTAGTGTATTGAAAATGTGGGGGTTTAAATATTTGAAGAAATATTATATTAACCCTACGATATGGATACATATCATATAAACATACATAAAGATTAAATACATGTCCTTTATTTAATGAGCAAAATGATATAATGATAAGTTTGATGAGAAAACAAAAATGAGATTATATGAAATAAAAAATGTTCATTTAGTTGATCATGAGAGTATCTGTAACGGCCTATATGAATCTACACATATCCTTGATAGGTAACTCACTTATATGAGAGTATATGTAACGGCCGCGGTGCGAGGCATGGGTAAGCCTTTAAGACTCTCGTGAAAAATCCAAGACTTGCATAAGGCCATTAATGTGCATACCGTGACGAGAAGCTCCATATGGTGTGTGTGGTAGTTGAATTTTGGATAAAATGAACGAGTTCAAGACATAGTTCACTATGTTTCCTCCAAATTAAAGCTATCGATACTAAATGAAGTTCAAAGTTTCTAAACTACTTCATCGATGCACAATATTAATATCCAGCAATTTGCTTCTGTATAATCTTCCATTTGATATTCTTAAATTTTGAGTTTTGTGGGGGATTGTTAGAACTTTAGTTTGAAAACTCAAAATTTGCAGTTCAATATATTTGCTCAAATCTCCATTTGCGATATTAAAATATTTGAGGATTAAACTGAAAATGATATTTTATTAATTATGGACAGTTCATATTTATTCCTCAATAATGATTCATTTTCGTTTGTGTGTTGAATTCTCATTATGGTCATTAAACTTCATAAACCCTCACACCATTTCTTTTATTATATATTGTACCATCTTCTCTCTGTTTGAGGAAGTGAGAAGAAATAAAGAAATACAATCTCTTTCTTGATTTGCCCCCAGAAAAATGAATCTATATCATTTATTCTCCCTTTTTCCATTTTATCTCAATTTTATCAAATTCTGATCTATGCTGGATATTGCAGAGTTATTGTAAGTTGCTTCCATGGCGTGCCTAAGAAGCAACAACTCCAGATTATCTTGGTTGCGGTTCCATCTTGTACGATGAGACGGAATACGCTTAAGGAAAGTGTTTCATACACGATTCGGGTAACTCTATTTCAATTTGATTTATTTTAATTAATTTCTAATTAACTATCCGAATATTTTGAAAATTTTATACCAACACGTACCGGATTAAGACTGACGACTCAGATCTCATTATACTCAGTCAGGTATTGCACTGGATCAGAATTCCCCAATGAAAGCATTTTATAATTGCATGTGTTACTTAATTATAAGGTCTTGGCATATTGCTTAATAATAATGTCGTTGATTGGTACGTATGAGCTGTGTGGTAAAAAATGACAATCCTGAAATCCTGATCATCATCTCAGTGGAGGTGTTCAAACAAAACCAGTAGAGAAGTGTCATCTGGATCAATGCCTCTTGCGCCTTTACCAGAAAATTTGGACTATATATCATAATTTGCAAATAAGTGTAGCTGATCCTTCTATGGGTCCCTCCAATTTGTACTAAGAGAGCTTTCAATCAAATTTGTGAATCTTGATAGATCTGGGTTGGCACCTTAGGGAAGCTGCCAGCACGAATCAGAAGTCGACTGTCATGATGCCAAACTTCATATTCCCACTACTCAGTTCAGGGGCGGAGGCAGAAAAAGGATATTGGGAATAGAACAATCATTGCTGACAATAAATAAAGTAAGCTCAGTTGGAAGGAAAATGAAAGAAGAAAAAGGAAGATGGTAATGAAAATGTGCACTGACATAAAGATAAAACACACTACATGGTAATTAATATAATATCAAGTTAAGCTTTTCACACCTTGTTTCACGCTTTACGGCCTAGCAATGATTCTAAATATTGTATACAGTGGAGGTACGGCCGTACGGGGGAGTGAGTTTTGTTTCTATTTTGTAAATAAACTTTCCTTTTTTATAAATATTATTGTTGGCGGCACCTCGCCAACGAACCTTAAAAAAAAAAAAAAAATTCTAAATAAAATTATTGCTTATCGTTATCATATCATTTTCTCATGTCAGAAGTGCACCTTTACATTATAAAGACATTTAAAGCTGCAGCAGCTAGGGTTTATCTCTAAAATCGTTTTATATTAATTATCTTGTTTGCAAAAGATGCTGGCGGACAAGGGCACAGGGCATACAGAGATACGGCTTAAACGTTGCAAGGGCAAAGCAACAACATGTGGTGGTGGGGGGGATCAGCTGATAAGGTTTATGTGCTGTTATACACTTTATTTAATACACCTTGGTAGCCACTACTAAATTTTCAAAAAAAAAAAGAAAAAAAAAAGAGAGAGAGATATTTAAAAGTACAAGGATGCACTGGAGAAAAATTTATTTGGTGCCTTGTTTATTTTTAGCCCGGCTTTTTATTTGCAACATTTTTTGTTTTGTAAAGGAGAAAATATCATATTGGCGTAGTTAAACCATATTATCAAATCTGACGGTTATAATTAATTCAGGCGTTAACTTATCAAATGATAAGTTATTGACAACATCCAATGGATGAAAATCAATACTGATTTTTTTTTTTTCTGAATTTGTTTATATTTTGTTGGTAGAGGCCGGTGCAAGACAAGAAATTAAGTCAATTTTCTTGTGAATTTTAATTATCCAGTTATTCTACGTTGGTTTTGATTTTATGGTAAGGGTTTAAATTTTTGTTGATTTAAATTCATGGCTGAAATTTTTTTGGAAATATTCATGTTTTTATATTTTCCCGATAAAACAAGTTTTTCTCATTGGGCCCGGAATGCCTAATTTAATACGAAGTTCGGCCTGGTGGGATATTTTAGGTCCAGTCCGGAACTACAAGTTTGCTTTTATACCACGATCCAACTTACATTATTGTTATAATTAAAAAAAAATTGACTTTTTTCTTATTGCCCCGGCAGTAGTGGTTTGCTAAACCCCTAACGGGTTCAACCCGTTTTGTCCGGCCCATACCCGTTACCCGAGCTACCCATACCCGTTGCCCGGGTGCAAACGGGTAGACGGGTACGGGTAATAAACGGACCGGACAATCTAATTTGAAAAAAAACCCGTTGTACCCGTACCCGTCTACCCGCCTATCCGTACCCGCCCACCCGTACCCGTCTGCCCACATACCCGTACCCGACCCGTTTCATTTCAAAAAAATTTGAATTTTTGCTAAAGAAGTGCATCACTACCATACAATTTTTACCCCACTTTCTTAAAAAAATATATATATACATCTACAAAAACTTTAAGCTGACAGAGGGTTTTAATTTGTATTTTGCGCTGCACATAATATCAGTTTCATAACATCTCAATAGTCTAGAAATTTTATTTATTTAGGAATTATAAAAACAGAAAAAAAAAAAAAAAAAAAAAACAGGGCGGACCGGACCCGTACCCGAGGTACCCGGACCCGTCAACCCACAACGGGTACGGGTAATAAACGGACCGGATAGAAGTTTTGAAAAAATTACCCGTCCTACCCGTTAGCAAATCACTACCCGGCAGAGACTGCCAAAAAATATATTTGTCACTGGCTAAAAATGACAAACTTTAAATAGATATACACAGTTTTACGAAAAAAATCGAAATTTCTCATAACTAATTTTTCAGCGGCCATTTTTATTAATGTCCTTAAAAAAAACCGAACATTTATTTCAATATATTCTCAGTATCATTACCGTGTATGTCTGTGAATATGAATTCTCATAAATTAAACAGTGAGTTTATACATACCGCACAATTTCATAACAAACAAGCACACCCTTAAAGCAAAATCGAACTTTCATCCATCATTGCTTAATTGAATAGAACAGCTTCTAATTTTGAAATTAGATTTGCCGAATCTCTTACCACCGTTTTTTATTTGTCCCAGGAAATTCCATTTTTGGCATATAGCTTAATTGAATAGGACTGCTGCTCATTTTCAACTACTACGAAAAGAAATCACCGTAATTGAATTTTGAATGTGTTGTTAGGATATGATTAAGATTACTATTTTGCAATTACTGCATGGATAAAAAAATATATAATTTTAATTTTTTTTTGTCAAAACCCACCAAATTAGTAGTCGAAAGCATTGAATTTATCATTACAACAAAAATAAAATGATTGTTATCAAAGACAAATTTAATTTTTTAGTGAGGCTATGGTACTTTGCAACACGCGGATCGTTCTATGCATTGGATTTATACCTCCATCTTCAAAGTTCAAATAGTCAATCTGAGCTGTTCAACGTTATTATCATATGAAAATATACTTGGATACCATATTTTATATTTTTTGAAACTTTTTGACTATTTTTTTGGTAGGTAGAAAATCACTACTTTCAGATGGTCATAATTTTTAGATCAAGTTATTTTCTAATTATCTCAGAAAATAGTAAAAGAAAATTCAAAAAATGTAAAATTTGACCTCCAAGTATATTTTCATATGATAATAATGTTGAACAGTTCAGATCGACTATTTGAACTTTGAAGACAGAGATGTGAATTCAATGTACGGAACGATCCGTACATTGCAAAGTACCATAGCCTCACTCTTAATTTTTTTTACTTAGGTTACATATTATATTTGAATCAAACAAAACATTTTGTATTGGTTGTCGTGGTATGTCATAATATTCCGTAATTATGAAATTGATATCTGATAATTATCACTGTACTCTGGAAATTTTATGGTATTATTACTTTTTTAAACTACTAGGCGTTTTATTAATTAGCTGAAACACCAAGTTACTCATTGATCAGGCTAGTTATCCTGATAGCAATGACCCGTTCTCCTAGCAGCACTCAAAAACCAACTAAGTATTATATCAGGTGAGACCATCCATGTACAATACTGTCAATACATACATCCATACATACCACAAAATATAACCTAATAATCAATTATATTTTAGTTAAATAGCTAATAACAGCTAGGTCTTCAGTTCTCTTCATTACCTTAATTGTTCTGACACCATCTGTCCATCTGTACGCAGGGTTCCACACGGCCTGCAGAGGAATGCAAGCTAGGGTTGTTTTTGTTATAATTCTTTTTTTAACTAGTACTAGTGTTTGGTAAACGGGCCGGGCATCACGGGTTTTTTTTTCAAAAATCCTGCCCTGCCCGTTTAATACCCGTGCCCGTCACGAGTTCGGGGGCAGGACGGTCCAGGTACGGGGGGCCGGGCGGTCCGGTCTGGATCCGGTTTTTTTTTTTTTTCTGTTTTTTTCTGTTTTTTCTTTTCTGTTTTTTTTTCTGTTTTTCTTATTTATGTTTTTTATTTATGTTTTTTTATTTCTGTTTTTTTTATTTCTGTTTTTCTTATTTCTGTTTTTCTTATTTCTGTTTTTTATTTCTGTTTATCTTATTTCTGCTTTTCTTATTTCTTATTTAAAAAACAGAATTTAAAAAAACAGAAATAAAAAAACAGAAATAAAATAAACAGAAATAAAATAAACAGAAATAAAATTCAGAAATGAGAAAAACAGAAATAAAAAACAGAAATAAGAAAAACAGAAATAAAAAAACAGAAATAAAATTCAGAAATAAGAAAAACAGAAATAAAAAACAGAAATATGAAAAACAGAAATAAAAAACAGAAATAAAAAACAGAATTTGAAAAACAGAAATAAAAAAACAGAAATAAGAAACAGAAATAAGAAAAACAAAATTTAAAAAACAGAAATTAAAAAACAGTATTTAAAAAACAGAAATGGAGGGAATTTGGATTTAAATTTTGAATTTTAGACTAAAAGTAAAAAAAAAAAAAAAAATCTGCCACGGGCTCACGGGTACGGGTTACGGGTACGGGGGTCCGGGTTCTCACGGGTATTTTTCCAAAAAATCGGGTCCGGCCCGTTTAATACCTGTGCCCATGTACCCGCGTACCCGTGCATACCCGTGGCACGGGCAAGTCCGGGTTGGGCCCCCGGAGGCATTTACCAAACACTAACTAGTACCCACATAAACATTCTGATTTTGGGGAAAATCTTCAATTTCCACCAGATCAGAGGAATTATACATTTGAAACCCCCCCCCCAAAAAAAAAAAAAAATTTTTTTTTTTAAACTTAAGATAAATAAAGATCTAACTGTAAATTTTCCAAATCAGAGGATTTATACATTTAACCCCCTAAAGTTTAAAAACTTGTATAAAGATCTAACTAAATTTTGTTTATTATTTTCCCATCTCCATGTGATCTGACCAGTGTTGTGTGTGAGTGTTAAATTTCTGATAACACAAAGTATTTCCTTGTAATATTCTTGTAATGTCCCCCCACTTAAGGTTCTCCTAAAATTTTGTATAGCTAACTTATCATTTATTTTAGTTTGCATGATCAGAAATAAATTTAGTAAATTGTAGTGTGATTATTATGGCAAAAACAAATTGTTGGGAAAAAAAACTTGCATGAACTTACAATGCATTTATAGTGGTCGTATTTTCTGTACGTCGTTATTTTAACAATCATGATTTATACCATAAAGAGAAAAAAAAAAGAATTTATAATTTTGTACTTTTTTTTTTTTTTTTACTTTTTTACGCTGCATAAATTTTAACAAGGCGGATACGTCAAAGTGGTCCACTTTAAATATCTTTTAATGTTGAAGTTCTGTCAATAAATTTTCACCGAAGTGCGTTATGTATTTTGATTTCTGTACTACCACATTTCGATTTTTTTAATACTTTGTCTCTCTTTATAACAAGATTCCATCCTGTCATAAGAGAATTATTTTCTGTATTCTTGCTTTCTGCCTAGGGGTGTAAACGAAGTTGGATTACCCGACGGATATCCATTTCGAATCCGAATTAAACGGATCCGGATAATTATCAAATATCCACAGAATATCCAGATTCAAATACGAATAGAAAGTTTTAAACGGAACAGATATCCGAACCATCCAAAACATAATCGGTCCAGAACGTGATCGGACCTGCTATCCTCAAGCTTCGGACCCGCTATCCTCATAACTAAGCGCTAAAATAATTAGCTCTACTGGGATTCAATCCCTTGTCCTCAAGTGTCAAGACTTTATGATGAAGTATCAAACCGCTACACCACTTTATCTTTTGTTACTATTTTTTATTTTTATATATAATATATCAATAGAACATCTCCTATCTCTTCAACATTATAATTAATTTTTATAATTAATTTTTTTTATTAATATTTGTATCTTAAAAGTTTATATACATCAATTATCCGACAATTATTCGTCTTGTATTCATATTCAAATCCGTATCTGTAAATTATCTGCTTCGTATCCATATTCGTTTCAGGTGGATTTGATTTTTCATTTTGACATCCGTTTACTGTCCGTATTCGTATTCGTATCCGTATCCGCTCATTCAAATGTAAATATGAATATAATTTTATCACTATCCGCTCCGTTTTCAACCCTAATTCTGCCGATAATTTATCCTTACAAAACTTTTTTTAAATCGCATGTTTCGCGTTCAATTCGAAAAACATTTCTGAAATCATTTTACTAATTCAGTAACGCCATTATTAGTTTTCCCTGGTAAGATTAGGGGAGGGGCTCTTCACTCTTGTCTAAAGAGTTCTAACAAGGTCTTATCTAAAATCAGATCAGAATCATTTGATTAGCGCTAAAATTGACATGAATCAGATCAAAATCATTCAATTAGCGTTAAAATTCACACGTTAGTTTAGATTTACAGAGATCTGTATAAATGATAAAAAAAAATGGGGTAAAGATTTTAACAGAGCAATCTTGACTTCAAGCAGCGCACGAACTATTTGCAACGCGGTTTTCATTCTACTGTATTTTCGCTGTAAGAAGTCAAAAATTCTCTGTTAAAATCTTCATTTGTCGAAAATAATTTGGCGAAATCCAATTCCAAGATTTAGTAGTCTCCGTCAGCATGAAAAACGGAAACTAACCCCACTAACCGTTGACTGTTCATCCCTTTCCTTATCTGACCGTGCGTGCTAAGGAGTCCGGATTCTCTGAAAAGTAACTTAAATTTTGAGTTTAGATCTAGTCCGTTCGATCATAATTCCTGGCCAATCCGGTCCTAGGTGGAACGCACGAGTTCCTTTAATATTCGTGCCAAAGAAGATCTGACGGGCCAGATCTAAACTCAAAAATTAGAGTTACTTTAGGTGATCTCAATTCGCGTGCTACGTGGCCTAGTGGCCTTTTTCGGGTCCCGCTTGATATCCATCTCTCATTTACTCTAAAGATCCAACGTTCGAGATTCCTCGGCGCAGCGTTGCTTTCACTGTATTCAGCTCGAAGAAGCAACAAAAGTCTTAACAGCTGCTGGATCCCCTGTACTTCGTTCCTTCGATTCTTTTTGTCAAAGGAAGAAGGAAACGAAACGATCTAGATTCGCTTTAGTTTCTTCTCTATAGTCTGTATTTGATCGCAGAGAGAGAGAGAGGCAAAGGGAGAGAGAATGGAGGAGGTTTTTGCGAATTTGGAAGATTCTCCAATGTTCAGGAAGAAGGTGTGTATTCAGTTTTGATCAATTTTAAGAGAGATCTTAAGGAGCCTGATTTAATTTAACATAGATTAATAGGATTTGACCAAGAAAGAGAGTATCAACTTGAAATGCTGATCTGTAGAAAGGCGATTGACTCGAATTAAGTTGTCTCTACTCAGGTGCTTCATAGTTTGATTTTAAAATTTTAATCTATGTTTGTTTGATCTAAAGGTTTCTTCAATGGAAGCATCGGTAGACGAGTTGAAAGACCGTTGTGAAATCCTGCAAGATGGAAGCAAGGGATTAATGTGAGTTTTTGTATTTTGCTATGCAATTATTTATTTGATGATGTCAATATTTCCTTGAACTTATTTGTTCTTTTTTTTAATATAATGGTGACAGCACCACGAGATTCTATTAGAAATCACCGAAACTTACATACCAGCACACAGATTTACAATCAACCATACATATCACTGAGTACTTTGTTCTTTAGGTAATTTTTTTTATTATTAACAGGAAATTATTGGGTGATGCTTACAAAGGAGACCTCTCCTTTGCTGGGAGTTTAGAAGCATTTGGGGCGGGGAAAGATGATCATCTTAGTGTTGCAGTTGGAGGTTATTCATTTTATCTTTTTGTTTTGCCAGATCTCTTCCAGTTAGCTTATGTTTTTGTTTTTAGTTTGAAATTTATTTGAAGTTATTGTGTTTTTTTTTTCATTATTTATACCAAGTGATTAATTATCTTAGGAAGGCTATTTTTGTCCACTTTTTAACAGGGCCGGTATTGGCCAAATTCACGGCTTTCTTTAAGGAACTCGGCACTTACAAGGATCTTTTATGCTCTCAGGTAAATGTTGACAGTTTTTTATATTTATATTATAATTATTTGAAAAAAAAATTCTTGACACCTCTTTTAAGTGTAACATGGTGCTGCTATCAATTCATTCAATAGGTTGATCATATGCTAAGTGCTCGTCTTTCACAATTCATCAATGTAGATCTGCAAAATGTGAAGGTCAATCTCCTGTTAAATTGCAATTTGTCTTACTGATTAGTTTAAATTAATTATCTAGTATGTTATATGAAGTGTTATCTATCTTTGTTTCTAATGTTATTTCCTTAAAGTATTACAATGATTGTTTTCATGAATGTAGGATTGTCGTCAGCGCTTGGACAAAGCTACAATTGAGTATGACCAGGTAATATAATATAAAATATTACCATCAACATCACCAGTAGAAGAGATGTTTGATGGTTTTTTCACCTTCAAAGAAAACTAAAAAAAATTATACAAAGTCATTTTATGGAAACTCTGGATTTGCAATTAGGATGGAGATTGGTTACTAGTAATATCAAAAAACTAATTAAATGTCTTTATAGGCACGTGAAAGATGCATGTCAGTAAAGAAAGGTACAAAACCAGAGGTTGTTGCTGACCTAGAAGAGGTATAACTTCATTTTAAGAATATGTATTCTACTACAAAACATCGGAATAACTTAGCACCCGTGCGACATGATTATTTCATATGCCCCTCTATATATAAAGCATTCATCCAATTCTTATTCCTTTCCTTTTAAATGCCAAATTAACCCTTTTTTTTTTGTCATTTCATCGAATATTGAAGGGATGGGCAGGTAAAAAGAAAGGGGCTACTTTTGTACATTTTATGTATATTGGGAAGGGATGGTCATGGAAATTTAATGTTTTGTATGGGAATACTTCTGTCTTTCTGGGGCATGCATGATATTTGTTGCTTTTGAAGGGGGTAGATGCAATACCTTGATAATTGCCAGCTAAGTTTATTTTTCACGAGCGCCATACTCTTTTTTTTCTTAAAACAGGATCTGCAGAACTCAAAGTCAACTTTTGAGAGATGTCGGTTCAATCTAGTAAGTTTTTATGGATGTTTTTTTAACTATCAAGTTATGAGCTGCCTGTCTCTCAGTACAATTACATATTTCCTCGTCTTAAGGATTTCAGGTCACTGCTCTTGCGAATATTGAGGCAAAGAAGAAGTACGAGTTTCTAGAAGCTACCAGTTCTGTTGTGGATGCCCACTTGAGATACTTTAAGCAGGCAAATAGTTGCGTTCTTATTAGTTTGTACTTTGTATATTGATTTATTCATTTTTTTTGTATACCTTTCTTATGCTTCCTTTTCATGTGATACAGGGGTATGAGATGCTGAGCAAATTGGAAAGTTTTGTTGAACAGGTAATGCTCTGACCTTCACAAAAAAGAGGTTATTTTCTTGTGTATATTAAACCAATGTCACAAAGTCGTACTTAGTAAATGCCCAAAAAATGTTATCTGCATGAATATAAATTCTCTACCAAGGTTCGCTACTTAGTAAATACTGCACTTAAGACTACTCAATTCTACCAATAGATCTCTCAGTCCAGCTCAAATGATCTCAACTAAAAGTCAATTAAATGACTAAAATAATGAAAATCAATTCTCTGCTGTTCAGGTACTGACATATTGTATGCAATCGAGAGAGGCAATGGCTGGCAAGCAAGACAAACTAGCCAAGAGAATACAGGAGTTCAGGATTCAAGATGAACTGGCTAATTCAAGATTTTTCAGTAGCAGAGGCACTTCTACGAGTGACATGCGTCTGATTGGGACACCTGCTTCAAATGGTGAGGTAAGAATTGAGGTCGTGAAGTATCTGTAATATTGGTTGGAACTTACCAATATTTAATGCACTGCAATTGACCTAAATTTGATTTTTTTTTTTTCCTTCTTCACTCTTATATAGATTTCTAAAAATAGTAACAAGAGCATTGTTTCTTATCCTGACTACTCTTTATCAGTATCTGTGAGGTTGGAGTACTTAATGCACAAGGGACATTTGCAAAAGAGCCACCCCATGATTGTGAAATTAATAGAAGATTTTGCTGTGTGTTTGAAGATGCTCTTCTTAAAAAATCAAAGCATTACCTGCTATTAATGTGTCTCTAGTAGCTTTTAATATAAATGGAATGAATTAACATAACTAGAAATGATGAGCACTCATATTTTAGAACAATGCAGTAAGAAATACAAATTTACTTATTAGAATTACCTACTTTTGTCATTTTACATACTAACTAAGATCTAGCAAACAGTGGGACATATTTTTTCAATAATGTTTAGTTTTCTGGCAAACTATGAACAGTAGGGGCTTTTCTGAAATATCTTGATAATGCAATACTGTACAAATTTTAAATTTTGGATGCTCAAATGCAAAAGATGTGAACGTTGAATGGCTGTCCTGTGTGTCATATAAGAAGTATATTAAGCCGTCTTTATCTAATACTTTTTAATGATTTAAATTTATTTTCAGGTTCAAATTATCAAACAAGGTTATCTACTCAAACGATCGTCAAACTTAAGAGCAGATTGGAGAAGGCGTTTTTTTGTTCTTGATAGCCATGGCACATTGTTTTATTATAGAAACAAGGTGAGTGAGGCTTAGACGTTTTAAATTATGGACAAAACAGGAAATGGAATATTATGAAAACTCAGCAAGTTCCAGCCAGAATAGTAATAGAATGCTAATGCATAAATTTGTTTTTCAAGTCAACACAACTAGTTGCTAATTTTCGTTTTTTTATTTTTAAATCATTCCATTGTAATATTTTTTAAGGGAGGTCAATCTCAGCAATCAAATGGTTCGTCAGAAGGCTCTGGAATGTTTGGTAGGTTTAAAATTTCAAACCAAAAGTCACCATCGAAGGGAGAAGACCACCTTGGGTACCAAACAGTTGACCTTAGAATAGCAACAATAAAGCTTGATTCTGAACAATCAAATCTTCGATTTTCCTTCAGACTGATTTCGCCAGTAAAGACATTCACTTTGCAGGTAGGAAAGAGAACATAGATGCATTTATTTATGAGTGAGGCTACAGTAGTATGCATAGCGCAGATTGGTCCGTACTATGGATCAGTATCTCCGTTTTCAAAGTCCAAACAGTTGATCTCAACAGTTCAACGTGATCTCCATAAGAAAATGTACTTTTAGATCAAATTTTACAATTTTTACAATTTTTTTACTATTTTTTTTAGATAGGTAGAAAATCACTTGATCTAAACATTCTAGACCATATAAAAGTAGTGATTTTATACCTTCCTAAAATAATAGTAAAAAGATTCTAAAAATGTAAAGTTTTGTGTGCAAGTACATTTTCATATGGAGATCATGTTGAATGGTTCAGATCGACTATTTAAACTTTAAACGAAGATATTGATCCATAGTACAGACCAATCTACACTATGCATAGTACACTAGCCTCACTCTTAATTTTTTACTTCTCTGAAACACAAACTCTATTCATGTAGCCCCACAGGTTTCTGCATTTCAATAGGGTAAGCTCTTTGAAACAGTAGCATTTTTAATAATAAACTATTATACTTTTAATGGTGATATCTAAACATGAATCTCCTCTCTTGTATTATTATGGACTTCTGCAGTTCATTTGAGTTATTTTACTGTAGCATCTTTTGGATTTGAACTTTTAAACAAAATATGTTTAGAAAAGTTTTGCTTGTCTTATTTTGGAAATTGAAGCTTTTCCTTTTCTTTCCTAACCCTTTAATAAGTAAAAAATATCCAAACTAAATTACTACATTTTCTAAAAAATTATATAAATATTGACTTTTGCAGGATTGTTCTTTCTAGTCCAAAGTATTCAACAACAAAAATCTAGGAATGGGAGAATTTGGGACAGGAATCACATTGATTAGTTAAATCTATATATGGCTCTAATTTAATCCGTTTCTTGCTTCTTTTGTAGGCTGAAAATGAAGCAGATCGAATGGACTGGATCGAGAAAATAACTGGAGCAATAACTTCTCTTCTTAACTCGGTATCCTCAGGACAGGTTATAAGCTAACTAAAGCATATAACAAAACTTGTGACATTTAATGAGACAAATTCTGAAACAATGGCTCTATCTGCCACTTATCAGATTTCATCAGGAGGTTCAGAAATAGGAGATGGTACCATCACCATGGGAAAAGACTCAGATTCATCAGTTGTTGAGGAAGCATACAATAAAGTTATCAACATCATGAGGGGTATTCCTGGAAATGAGAAATGTGCTGAATGTGAAGCCCCTAGCCCCGAATGGGCATCCCTGAACCTTGGTATTCTTGTCTGCATAGAGTGCTCTGGGGCCCACAGGAATCTTGGGGTCCATATTTCAAAGGTAAAATTTTGTTGTTGAAATAATACCGTTCTGGTGTCTAACTGGACATATTTGACATATGAATGGAATGAATTTTTTTTTTTTTCTGAAATAGGTGAGGTCATTAACACTTGATGTGAAGGTATGGGACCCCGTAGTCATTGACCTATTCCAAAGTCTTGGTAATACATTCAGCAATTCCGTGTGGGATGAATTGCTTCTTCACGATCAGAATGAGGGGTACGCTTTGTAACATCGTGTGTTTCAACTTATCTGTTCTTGTCATTTTCAATTCTATACCTGTAACTGGTACATTGTGGTCCATTATTTACAGCAGTTAAGTCCATTATTGAATCAAGTACAATAGTCTAAGGGGCTAATTCAACCAATAAACTTTAGATGCCTAACTGAAACGAGTGCAATACTTCATGGACCAAAAGAAGGCTAACCTCATTTAGCTATTCACTGCTTCATAGAAAGTCATATGATATATCAATTTCAACTAGTTCGGTCCAACGAAATAGAACTTTTATTTGATATGCCATGACAGAAATTCAAGTTTTTCAGGATGGATGAATCAGATAAATGCATTTGGCCAATTGGAAAGCCTAATCCAAACGATTCTTTTTCAAGAAAGGAAAAATATATCCAATCCAAGGTTTTGAACTGCACCCCTTCCATATTCTTACAACCGGTCGTTCAATCATAGTATCATACTAATTATTATCTAACCTTGTAGTATGCTGATCGGAGCTTTCTCATCCAAGAGACTGATGAATCTTTTATCAACTTATGGGAAGCAATTAAATCTAACGATATAAAAGAAACATACCGCCTACTGATAAAATCAAGCATCAACCCCAACATCCGGTATGATGACATCATCAGCAACAATATGTTTCACATTTTTGAGATGCCGGGTTCAAAATCTAGAGAGTATAGGCAGAATGACCTATCAAACTGTCAAAATATCATGGAATGCTTCCAAGGCTGTTCCCTGTTGCACTTTGCATGCCAGACTGGGAACACAACAATGGCTGAGCTACTGTTGCAGTTTGGTGCAGATATCAATGCTCAGGATTTTCATGGCAGGACAGCCCTGCACCATAGTGCGCTGATTGAAAAAGATGATCTTGCAAAGTATCTCCTTAAGAGGCAAGTTTTGTACTTTATTCTAGCAATTAAGGCAATTTTCTGAAATTAAACTGAATTGGGGGCAGAATGTTAAACATCTCTGGTGTTTGTTCTGGAAGGGGATCAGGGTTAAACTTTACCCTCCAAACCAAACAGGAGTAGCAGTGGGGGCAAAAAAAAATATTGGGCTGGGAAGAAAATGAATTTGACTCGAGGGTAGGCAAACTTGTTCACCAGGGGTAGATAATAGCCCAAAAATACATGGGCTAAGTTATTTATTTTCAAAATTGGGCCTTGGTTGGCCCCCTAAGTGGGGGTCAGGTTTTATGGTATTTCTTTAAGTCAGAAACTACACCCCCTGTTAATTGGGCACGAAAGGAACAAGCTCACTATGTTGGCTTCACCTTTCCAACCTTCTCTCAGTTGCAGTAGATAATGAGAATACAGAGCTAGTGCAGGGTAGTTTTTTCTTTGAAAACATGTACAAATGTTGTAGTTAAACCCCTGCCAAGGTAGGGCTTGTAATGCTACTTGTTTGATAATAAAGCGCCTACGGGCTTCAAACAAAAAAAAAAAAACTACACCCCCTGTTACCCATTGGGGTGAGCATAATAGGTCATCTTTTATTGTCATTTAAGTTTAATTCTGGCTACCTGTTGGTTCTTTTTTCAATATACTTATTGAAAAGTTGCACTTAATTCGAAGCTGAGACTTTTACTTGGTAATGTCAACTTGTCAAGTGACAAATGGGTTAGGTTCTGGGTTCAGGTCAGTTTCAAATTATGTTGGTCATAATGATATTTCTTTTTTCTTTTTATTTTTTGCTTAAGGCAATCTGAATATTTTTATATTTGGCTATAGGGGTGCGAGAACAACAATTACAGATGGAGGTGGCCTGACTGCATTGGAAAGAAGAATGGATTTGGGTGCAATTACTGATGATGAGTTATTCATATTGTTTGTTAATGATTCTGGCAATACATATCGAAATTGAAAATTGGTATGATATTTCTTATCCTTAATATTTTTATTAATATATATTTTCTACAACAGTAGTGGGTCGTGGTTGTTTCTTTTCTTCCCCTCTGCTTTTCACTGGTCACTTTACTATTCATTTTTGTTTAGTTGTTTCGGGATAAAATAGGCCTACATGATGTTATAGAAAAGATTATTAATTTATTTCTGCTCTTTATTTTTTCAGGGGATTTGAACTTTTCTTCCAACACATAAAAAGGCACTCTGCTCAGAACCAACAATTTTGTGGTTTCTTCTTTATGATTCTATTGCATCGCAAAGTGCCTCTTTTGAACTGAATGTCTTCAGTAATTTATGAAGGTTTTTTGTTTAATATATAGCAGTGAAATTGTAGTTTATTTGCATAAACAAACATTAAAAAGAAAAAATTTCAAAGAAATGCATGATAGGTGAACTGTTGACCGATCGTGCCTTCTGTTATTCTTCAAATCTAATTGTGTCCCAAATGCTGGTAAGAGTGAAGACTGTCTTGAGCATGAGATGAGGTATTGGATTTTGAATTTGTGACTTCTTGTACAGAGATAATGTTTTAGTAAGCATGATTTTCGAAAGCCTTTTGTGTGTTGAGTAAGCAATTTTGAAAATTTTGAACTGTAGTAGCATTCAGTAGTTAGACAAATTTCAGCCATATACAAGTTAACAGATTAAAATCCCTTGGAACTATCTTAATTTGATAGTTACTGAAAATAGTCAAAAATAGATTTGAAAACTGAAATCCAACAAGTTAAATGTGATATATATTATAGAGAATTCAAGTACGAAAAAAAAAGGTAATCCGAATGTTTTATCATTTACGGATAGATTTGAAATTTCCAACGATCTTTTGATTAATGAACGATTGAAGTATCAATTACTTGAATTTAATATACATCATAGATGATAGAGAACACATCTAATTTAAACGTAATATAAAAAGTTAAATATACGCTAGAATTGTTTATATATTTGATTGCTAAAATTATGTAAATTTAATATACGTCATAGATGATAGAGAACACATCTAATTTAAACGTAATATAAAAAGTTAAATATACGCTAGAATTGTTTATATATTTGCTTGCTAAAATTATGTAAATTGCAATTTAGTAAGCTTTCTTTTCTTTTTGGCATCTTTCTTAGTATTGTATTTTGAAATATTTTAAAGCTATGTATATAATGCTAATTGAGTATATATTTTAGCCATACAAACTGATCAAGAGTTTGAAAATAAAGAATCAATATTTCATGAACTTACAACTCATAATGTTACACATCATAGTCAAACGGTGATTTTAGCGTAAATCTAACTTTCAAGTAAATTTATTCAATGTCTTCGATATTATTGTCCAAACTTATAAAATTGTATATAGTTTTTCATTATTAAGATATGATGAAGATGAAATTTGAATCGAAATTTAATTGGTTATCCAATCAAACCATTAAAACTTAATCTTAAGTTTTATATTTTTGATGAAATTTTTTAAGGTAAATCTGGGAACGGCTTCGGAGATGAAATAATTTCGACAATACCAAACAACACTAAAAACTAGGAAATTTTCTATTTCTGAAAACTTAAAATAATTAAAAAAAAAAACAATTCAAAAGAGACTTACAACTATTTTGCATAAATAATTTTATTTTAA
Organism: Carex rostrata; assembly: GCF_964058835.1. NCBI lineage: Eukaryota > Viridiplantae > Streptophyta > Magnoliopsida > Poales > Cyperaceae > Carex > Carex rostrata. The sequence goes on from NC_135924.1 coordinate 7,425,792, forward strand.
AGTTTCTACAGATTTGACTTACAACTTTATATCGGCGTAAGACATCATTAATACATTTTCTTGCATAAATAATTTAATTATAAATTTTCTAACTGATAAAATGATCCCATAATCAGATTTTATATTATGAACAATACATGCATACAAAAATCAATATTTGATTGTACACATGAGCAATCCCTAATCCCTCGTATAATTTCCCAACTAGCTTTTACACATGGATCAACCAAAAGCCTATGATGAAAATTTCCAGGTAAGTTCCATAATGGAAAGAAAATTTCGCTTATGCAGTCCTTTCGAAAATTGAGAATTAGGATAAGGATCTTTTGAAAAAAATAAAAATCAAGAGACTGAAGAATTTTTCAAAGGTTTTGCAATGTTGGGAATGAGACCTATAATTTTTTAAAAGGATTCACAACAACATTGCAAATCCCTTGAAAAAGTTCTTCGGCCCTTTGAATATAATTCTTCAGTCTCTTGAAATTTATATATATATTTTTTTTCAAAACTCCTCATACTTATTTTTCTTCAGTCCTTTGAAATTTTTTGGAATAATTTTCAAAGAATCCTCATCCTGATTCTCAATTTTGCAAAGGACTGAAAAGGAAAAGTTTCATAGCATTCAGTTAACATTCACAGGAAATTTCCTTTTGGTTTGCACACCTATAAATACCCATGCATCTCTTCAGGCTTATATTACTCGCTCTCCTATATATCCAGCTCTCCTAGTTTATCACCATCACACTCTCCAAATTTTAAAGAAATCAAGAACTGCATTCGGAGATCTAATCTATGGCGCACCTCAACCAACATTATCATATATAAATATTTGCTCTCCGCTCCACCAGCTCTTCTTGCTAGTTCACTCTCCAAATTTTAAAGAAATCAAGTACTGTCGAAGTTGGAATTAATCTATGGTGGCCCATGAAAATGTTCCGGTTTTCTCTCCTGATGAGTGTGATGATTATGATCTTAAGTCTTAACATGATGCGCAAGAAGCTTCGTCATTTGGGTTTGTTCCTGGTGTTCACTGGAGCATCAATTGTTTTGAAAGAAACTCACCATTGCTCAGCTAGTTACAGTAAGAATATGTTGAGAAATAAAGGCCTCAGACCCGTGAGGGTATTTTCGTCATAGGCACTTTTTAGGAAAAATAAAGAGCTCACATTTAAGGAGATTCAATTTATTTTTTCCTTTTTTTAGAGACTGTACCGTTATAATTTTTTACCGTTATAACTCTGGCTATATAAGCCGTGTACACAGAGAAAGCAAAATAAGAAATAGACACAATATTTCATCATATAAAAACTCTCTGATCTCAAGCGTTAAACTCAACAGAATATCTATTTGGCCTTTGCAATTTTTCTTGAGGGAATCATCTTGCTTTGGCTTTCCCTTGTAGTTCATTCGTTTCCCCAAACAACTGCTTTGGTCAATGCGGTGCTCAACCACGCAACTTATTTTTTTGAAGGTTAATTAGCGGTTGATTTAGTTGATTCATGTGTAATATATATAGCTAGCTGGTTGGGATTTAATTTCTTCATATGTGTAGTTCATATAGGTTTTAGGTCTATGGAATTCATCGGTTCAATTAGGGATGGATATATTGCTTGCAGTGCCCTTTGCCATTTTCTTCAGTTTAAATATGTAAAATAAGAGGAAATGTATGTTTGGATTTACATTACTGGATATGGATTCTGGGTTTATGTATTTCTTACTGTGTAATTAGCTTGGGGCTACCCCAAGTGTAACAAAACTTAACTGGCATCTTCAAAATGAGATGAGACGTGCTCTTTCCTGTCACCTTTCACTATTGGATCGATCATTCAATTGTTTTTGCATGGTTTTATTCCTATGGAAACAAAAAAAATCAGTATAAATCATGACACAAATAAACTGTTAGGCCCCATCACACGTGGCAATGATCGATACAGGGTGTGGTGGATTTGACAAGTTGATATATTGTAAAATATAAATCAAAAGTGAATTTATGATATTTTCTGAATACGATTGTGGTGGGATGAAGTTTATGGATTTTATACTCATTAAAAAATAAGATATTCAAAGGGCCTAAAAAATTTTTTTTACTTGGAAGATTGCTGTTTTCTAACAGCCACTGTTTGAGCTTATTTAATTATGGCAACTGACAAAAAAAGGAAAATGCCAAAACAGAGGAAACAGGGGAGCAAGCAAGCAGCTAAACATCAACTAAACTCAACAAGCAATTTTACAGACTAGAAACCAAAATTTTGAAGAAGACCACACCAAATTCCGCATTAAATTTTACAAATCACCATTTTCTCAAATCACGTCTTAAAATTTGTCCATGTACCTTATGCCTTGATTTGATTTGCCATTTTCTCTTCTTCGAAACTCTACACTCTCTATTCTATTTTATAATTGGATTGGTTTTTGGTGTATTCTGGATAAGTAGATCACTAGGCTAAAATAAACCCTATAATTAATGGACCGACAACTTTTCTTTTAATAGGAAAGGAAAAGAAGATTTTTTTAATAGTATTATTTATACACCAAATAATTATGGGCAGTTATATGAGAACATTCGTCACAAGTCTAAAGAGATTTTCTTTTAGATAAAATGAGGATTAAATTTTCAAATTCGAATATTTATATAACTAAATTTTCAGCCGAAATTTGAACCAGTAACTCCTTGCATGATCTTCCGCCAATACCCTAAAAAAAAAAGATTTTTTTAAAACTGCCCCCTCATTCTTCTTCTTTTTTAAACTGCCCCGACCGCCAGGCCCACAGGCGGCCCAGATTCTCTAGTAGACCGTCCGGGTCAGGGGCGGTCTGCTAGGGACCAGACCGCCTGGGGGCCGGGCGGTGCTTTTTTTTTTAGATCTTAATATTTTGATTTAAATAATTTTGTGAATAAAAAGTTTTCTTGTATGTCAAAAAATAAGACATTTGATATATTTATGAGTATCATATGGTTAGATTGTGACATCTAGCGGGCCGCCTCTGGCCCAGGTGGTCTACTAGAAGATCTGGGCAGCCCGTGGACCTGGCGGTCGGGGCAGTTTAAAAAAAAAGAAACATAATACAGAGGTAGTTTTAAAAAAAAAAACATAATGCGGAGGCAGTTTTAAAAAAAAATCTCTTTTTTTTAAGGTATTAATAAAAATGGCCAAGATCATTAAAAATAAAGGATAATTTTCACGCCCAAAGAGATTGAATCTGATTTGCTGAACGTTTGTTTATGCAGAATTTGTCTGCTTTTTGTAGCAACATTGGGTCTTTTGAGTTTGGATCTAAACCGTCCGATCTGCTCTAGCATGAATATTGGAGGAGTCCATTTATACCATCTCGGATGAGATTGGTCGGAATTATGATTGGACTTCCTGGAGCAGTTTCTCAAGGAACACCGATTTACAAGAATCTCATTAAACCTGCTCTATTCAAATTCTAGCGGCCCAAATATCTTGGCCCATAAAGCCCAATTAATCTTCCGAACGAAGCAGCCAGAATAGGAATACTGATTAAACCTCGTCGGAACTCGTCACAGTCGGAACTCTATTCTATCGCAACTTACTCCGGCAATGGCAGAGGCGACTTCTGGCGCTCCGGGACTTCGCATCCTTCTTCACCACCACTCCAAGGATCGTTCTCCCCTCCCTGTTTCGTCCCACGCCGATCGCGACCGAATCATTGTACTATGCTTATTCAACCCTCTCTCTCTCTCTCTCTCTCTCCCCTCTTCATTGTTGGTTATGAAAAGAAAGCCCAATCGGAACTTTTGTGGAAGCGATTGGCAGTTAGTAGGTTAGGGAATTAGGTAGGAATAACACCTGGATTGTTTCTTTCGGAGTGAGTGTCTCCTGCAATTCGTGGCCAATCTTGTAATTCCTAGCTTAACTTCGAAGCCACATGGAATCACACAAAATCAGAGGAGGAAGCTTATATATTTACTATTCACTGCTATCAAATTCTCTGGGCTTAAGGTTTCTCTTCAGTTAAGATAGGTTTAAGATTATTGAATTCTGATGTTCATGTACTTTCATGTTGGTTTCACGTGATTTTTACATGTGCTTATAGAAACTTAGCATCTGTTCTTCTCTGGTAACACATTGACTTCTTAAATATCTCAGGGGGTGTTTACAGATGTGCTTATGAAAGATGAACCTCCAGAAAATTTTGCACTTCGAGCAGTGCAGGAAGCTATTAAGCCTCAGGTAACTACCTAGATTATGTTGTTTTGGTGTTGTGTAATTTTATTATCACCATGATCGTAATATTATTTGTGCTGTAATTAACTTTCAAATTTTTGCTATGCTTTAAATTGATAGAAACAAACGGTACTGGTCCTGGATGAAAACCAATCGTTGGAAAATGCTCTTAGAACCTTGCTCCAAGAATTAGTTGTAAGCTTTTAATCTCTTTTGTTCTTCCCTTTTCATTTAAATCTCAATCAAATTGCATATATGCATTTATTTGTCCTGGAAAACAAATTATGTGAATACAGTGTGCCGGTTACTATTCATTGCATATCTGAAACAAAGAAAGCAAACCACAAATTGGTGTTTATTGTCTTTTTGCAATGTGATTTCAATATTTCAAATGAATCCTAAGGATAGGAGGCGCTACCATTCAACTGGTTGCCACTAACAGCATTACTATGTCAAAATGGACTAAATTTTTTTTTTGAACAATCTAATTTCCTTGGTTAGTCATCGGCAGTTCAATCAGGTCAGAGGATGATGCAACGCAGTCAAAATGGTGGTCAAATACCTCACCTTCTTGGTACTTTCTCATTTTGTCACTTTAAGTCCATGCTCATTTCAAAATCCTGATTTAGGTTATGACAATTTTCTGTTTGTTCTTTTTCTTTCCAGATATTGTGCTTTATTTATGTGAAAGAGGCCATGTGGAAGGAGGCATGATTTTTCAGTTGTTAGAGGATTTGACGGAGATGTCAACTATAAAGGATTGCAAAGAAGTGTTTGCATATATAGAAAGCAAACAAGATATTTTGGGCAAGGTGTGTTCTGAGTGGTAAATTGTACTCACCAAGTATGTAGGTGCCTGCTATCTGTTTTGAAACCACTTGCTTAGCTAACTTAATTTCTCTCTCTCTCTTTCTCTTTTTAGCAAGAGCTTTTTGGTCGCGGAAAGTTAGTTATGCTAAGGACTTGTAACCAGCTGCTTAGGAGACTCTCAAAGGTGTGCTTTTTTTAAAAATTTGGACATCTTGAAGAGAAATTTTGTTAAGATCAAACATGCTACTCAACTAGTGTGCCATTATATTATTTTTATTTTTACTTAACTTCCAGGCAAATGATGTTGTTTTATGTGGTCGAATTCTTATGTTTCTCGCCCATTTTTTCCCTTTGTCAGAACGATCAGGTAAATACAACCTCCATCTTTCTTGCATATAACTAGTATATTTTATTACTTGGAGTTTTATCTTCATCAATTGGGTTTCATTTCTAGCCTACCCCAACTTGTTTGGGACTAAAGGCTTGGTTGTTGTTGTTATTGTTGAGTTTTATCTTTATCAATTTTGCAGCTGTGAATATCAAGGGAGTTTTTAATACTTCGAATGAAACCAAGTATGAGAAGGAGGCATCTGAAGGTATTATTACATCTTTAATTTCATCTCACCTATTGTCAGAAGAAATGCTTTGTATTTTTGTTTCTCATCGGATTAAATTATTTTTTATTTTAATAAATTTAGGGGTGCCTATTGATTTTAAATTCTACAAAACCTTGTGGAGTCTGCAGGTATGGTTTCTGCATCATGAAGTTGATTTTTTTTGTACAGATATAATGAATTCTCCGTTTGAACAGTTTTTAAAGCCCTTTTATGACCAAATAGTTCTCTGTTATTGGAATAAGTAAGCCAATGAAGTTTAAAATTGTGGAGGGCTTTGCAAGAGCTTACATTTCCTCAGAAAAAAATGATAGAAATAGACAGATAAATAAAAAATAATAGTTTGGCTTGATCTGACTATGGTTGTGAACCGAGCTTGAAATGTGTTCAGTATTTTTTTTTTTTGTACAGATATAATGAATTCTCTGTTTGAGCAGTTTTTAAAGCCCTTTTTTATGACCAAATAGTTCTATGTTATTGGAACAATTAAGCCAATGAAGTTTAAAATTATGGAGGGTTTTGCAGGAGCTTACATTTCCTCATATACAAATGATAGAAATAGACAGAGATAAATAAAAAATAATAGTTTGGCATGATCTGATTATGGTTGTGAACCGAGCTTGAAATATTGTTCACTATTTGTGTTCTATGCTTAAGATCTGTATCTTCTTTCTATGCTCTGTATTTTGTGGGCTTGATAGGTGTGATTGCGTAGAGTGTTAAGCAGTGTTTAATTTTATTATTGCTGGGTTGTTATGGAGTCCATAGATGGTTTGTTAAGTTCTTTGAAAAAACTTATGTTAAATATTCATGAAACTTATTGTAAATAATAAGCAAATAATAAGACAAATAAATAATCTAATCATTGTTCATGCAGGAACATTTCAGCAACCCAGCTCAAACTACATTGAGTCAACCCAAATGGCAAAAATTTGCTGGCAACTTAGCGGTATGTATAATCCTAGTACAACACTCTATTTTTAATTTGTCATGTATCATTACGCAAACAAAATATTGTTTTTGAATTTTTAGGTTGTATTGGATACATTTGAAGCGCAACCTCTTACTGAGGATGAAGGGAAGGCCAATAATCTTGAACAAGAGGAAGAAGCTACTTTTAGCATTAAGTACCTTACTAGCAGTAACCTTATGGGGCTTGAGGTTCATATTTGTAAAACGCTTGATATTATTCAGATAAGAAGACATTGAAAAGTTTCTCACATAGGTTTGTTTACTCTGTGATATTTTTTTTGCCAGCTGAAGGACCCTAGTTTTCGTCGCCATGTCCTTCTTCAGTGTCTGATTTTATTTGACTATCTGAAGGTCATATACTCTCTTATAAAACCAATATCGCAGTTCATAATCTCCTTCTAAATTTGCCCCAATGTTACAGCTTTTTGCAATAATTCTTGTTTACCTGTAAAATAAAAGAGAATTTTTCTTGTATGTATTTTTAATCGTGGAAAATATTAGAAATACTGCTCTACTGATTTTGATGTAAAGATTCCAATCAGCTGCCTAGGATGGTTACTTGAGCATCATTTTAGTCTAATAGAAAAGGATGTACTTTTAGCAGAAAGAAATACTTGATATGTTTCCTAGGGACATGCATGATTTTCTTGCTGCAGGAGTATGGAAAGATATGTCAATATTCATATCCATATATTCTTTAATAGTTCCATTTGAGATTAACAAACTTTTTTCAGGCACCTGGAAAGAGTGAGAAAGACAGCCCCTCAGAGAGCATGGTTAGTATCTGTATCTTATTTCTTCCTCAAATTTTTACTAGAAATGACACTAATCTTCCTTTTTCAGAAAGAAGAAATTAAGTTGTGTGAAGAGCGGGTTAAGAGACTTTTAGAGATCATTCCACCAAAAGGGAAGGAATTTCTCCAGAGCATTGAACATATATTAGAGCGAGAGAGAAATTGGGTAAGCATGTTTTTTAATATAAGTTTTCATTCTTGCTTTAAGGTATAAGGTGTTTACTTTAGAGGTGGAATTCATAAGTTGGATGTATAGGTTTGGTGGAAACGAGATGGCTGTCTACCTTTTGAGAAACAACCTACTGAGAAAAAAGCAATTCAAGATGGTGTGAGAAAACGGTATGGCATTTGATTTAGTTCTGAATGTAATGTAGCCACTTTTCTTTAGACCATAAATTTGTCAATTATCTTGCAAAATATTGCTTTTGTAGCAAACCTAGATGGAGATTGGGAAACAAGGAGCTAAGCCAGCTCTGGAAATGGTCCGATCAAAATCCTGTAAGCAATTCCTGCCCTTCTGTTTTTATTTTTTAAGCTTGATGCTGGAAATTGCTTTGGTAACTAATATTGTGATGTTAAAGCAAGCTTCCGGTGCAATTTCTTTAATATTTATATCGCATGAAAGGTCAATTGCATATATCTAATTCTGACAACTTTATTTATGTTGTAGAATGCTCTGACAGACCCTGAGCGCGTCAGCATGCCATCAATTAATGAATACTGGAAGCCACTCGCAGAAGACGTAAGTATATCCAAGTACCAGTACATACTAAACTGTACTTGACATACACCTGTCCAGCGCTCACATTTTTCCAGACTGGTACAGCCAGTCAAGTTTGTAGCAGATGCATCTTTCCAAATAAAAAATAATAATAACAAAGGACTATGTTTATTTCTAGAATCATTATTATATATTACTCCTCCTTTGTGGTAATCAGATGGATCCAGCTTCCGGGATTGAAGCTGAATATCACCATAAGAACAACCGAGTAAGTTATAAAATTTTGTATTGTCAGATTCCTTGTCTTTACATCATGCTACAAGCATAAAAGATGGTTAACAAGTTAAGTACAATGTCTTATGACTCTTGAAACAGGTGTACTGTTGGAAAGGGCTTCGATTTGCAGCAAGACAAGATCTGGAAAGTTTCTGTCGGGTGTGTTTTGGTTGCATTTTTACGATTTTTTAATAAGCTGATATCTATTACATTATTTTTTCTGGGAATGCGTGTTTAAGCAAACATGTCTTATGATGATTTGTGTTATTATTTGTAGTACTCTGATCTTGGAATTGGGATCGAAGGGGTAGTACCACCAGAGTTGTTACCATCAGATGTCCGTGCCAAGTTGCATGCTAGAACCACCGAGAAGAATAAGAGGGCAAAAAGGGAAGAAACCAAAGGTCCCACAATTCAGCCCGAAGAGGCCCAGGTTCATGAACACAACTTTTTCTTTTGTATTTGCATGTAATACATTCCAGTGCAACCAAAATAGTAAATAATGCAAGTGGTAGTTCAAAGGGTCACCCATTTTTTTAGTTGGCATGACTTTTGACGCACAAAAATTAGGTGAACTCTATACATTTCAAGAGTAAACCCTGTACGAATTTTAAATCAAAAAAGGAGTGAACCCTGTACGAATTTTAAATCAAAAAAGGAGTGAACCCTGTACGAATTTTAAATGAAAAGAGTGAACCATGAACGAATTTTAAAGCAAAAAAAAAAAGAGTGAATCCTGTACTGGGCGAGAGGCAATTTTCACGAGTGATATTAGCAACCTTCTTTTTAGTTTCCATCTATTTCTCTTACTTTGTTCTTTAGAATAAGATAATTATTTTCAATCAAAGTATCAAGTAGTAGTTTACACTGGGTCCAATTTGGCCCCAGTTTGTAATACTCCCTTTCCATTAGAGAAGAAAGACTTGCAACACATCACCACCATTGACCTGAGTGCCATGCAGCACCAGGTCATCACTAGAGTGCACATCAGCACCATATCATCGATGCACTTGACAGGCGCCTCACCAACAAATTTATTAAGTTCTAATGGAAGGTTGGTCTCTGCACTCTTGCTTGAAGCAAGTGCAAGTCCCTGGGGTTGAAAAATTTAGACCATAAAACCCTATGTTGTCAGTGTGAAAATGTACTGGCATTGTACTGATTAGGCACCTCTAATTATTTCTTTTTGAGTGGGTCTTGATGCCTTGTACTAAACTTGGGGATCTCCTTTTAAGTATGTTCTAAACTTGTAGTAGTAATTAAGAATATTTTTCTTTTCGAGTATATTCTAAACTTGGGGATCTCCTTCAAAATGTACTTTATAGGTTGCTACACCTATTGAAGCAGATGGTGGTGGTAGTGCCGGCGACTTGGAGGAAGGAGAAGCACTGATGGATTCTGACCCAACAGAATTGCAAAAGCAGAGTCCTCCTGAGGTGGAGTCAAGACAAGAAGCTGAAACAGAACTAGAAGCAAATATAAAAGTTGAAGTTGTCTAGAAGTTGGGATCAGTTTTGAAAATGATTTGCAAAAGCAGGGCCCTTTCTGTTTGGTAGTTTAGGTTTTTTTTTTTTTTTAAGTTTTAGAGGGTACTTCAGAATACTTTTGTAAATTCATCGTTCCTAGTTTGAAGTAGTTTAAAATATATTGTTATGGGACCAGCTGCCTTATTTTGTTCTAGATTAATTTTGCTTAACTGTTTGTATTTCAATAATCTTATATGATCATCGCACCTAAATTAGTATTTAGGAGGTGGGGGGTATCTACTATGTTTACTTTTAATTTGATCCTTTCCATCTTAATCATATGGATATCGTGCTAATATGTTGCAATTGTTTGGCTGTGTAGATATAACGATATGGCAATTGTATGTGGTGGGACTCACCAGCATGGAATTAACTCAAATTTTGTTTGTTAGTGCTGAGAAATGGAAATGATTACAAGTTAGAAAGGACAATTTTGAATGGGCATCTAGTGGATGAGCATCATCCCTACTATAATCTGTTGTGATTGGTGATTAATATTTTCTTTGTGCACCACAGCACCACCAGATTTCCAAAATCCACTCATCAGTGCCTGTCTATATTTGCTGCTGCTTCTTTTTTAAATGCGCTTTCTTTGTTTTTCTTTTTCCCCTTTTCCATAGGGAAGATGCACCGTGCGTATGCAAATTTAATAGCATCTCCCGACTCCTATAGTTGTCCAATTGAAAAAAAAAAAATGATTTCAGCTTCTCGTTTTATTTCTTCCTTTTTTTCTGTGAAATGATGGTAGACATTAGGGAAGTACATGATCCTATATAAAGTTTACTGCTGTGATGAAACTATTATTTATCTGTGTTATAGAAGTAAACTGTGCTGTGTAAATTGCAACGTCATGCAGCCTCCAATAACTATAGGCCTATAGCTAATTTCAACTCTGTAACTATATCATCATGTGCAGACATGTGATGAAACTACCAATTGACATTGTATGTCCAAAAAAAAAAGCCATGCTCTAGTTAAAGTCTTACCGAAACGTGAAACGCAACCGACAATTTGATTCGGTAGATTTTCTTTCTTTTATTGTTACAGTAGACTTTGTAATAAATAAACCTAGGAGGAAAAGTATGAAATCTTGAACTTCACTAAATCTGCAAATAAAATAACCCCCAATTGTCCGGGTCAACTTCTGTGGGACGACTATATCGAACAGTATATACTGCTCCATAGACCCGGCTCAGATTTTTTATCATAAACCGTAGAAGCGTAACATCCATGATTTCGGGCAAGATTCCTCATCGGTGTCCCAACTTTCCTGTATTGATTAACTGAAATATGGTCCCCACTAGTTAAATAGATTACTACTGTTACTGAGTACTGACCCTGTGACCCACTCTCCAATTTTTACACGAAGAGTCATAGGGTACCAATAACTTAAAATCTCAAGAAGTTGAACCCTAATTAACCAAGTAACCAAAGAAGAAAGAGAAATAGCCTTTCCCAAATCAAATCGAGTCAGACAAACTTTTTTTCCTCCGAACCCTCACCGACAAATCACCTATCCTCTCTTCTCTTCTCTCCTATTCCGATCGATTCTTGCCATGGCCACCGCTGCCTCACTCCTCTTCCTCGTCGCCACCATTCTCTCTCTATCTGGCTCCACCTCCGCCCGGCCCGGCCGCCCCTTCCACCCCGGCAATACCCTCCTCATCTCCTACTCCTTCACCTCCTTCTCCTCTGAAACTTCTGAATCCTCCTCCGACGGATCCTTAACCGCTCGCCATCCCTCCACCTTCATCGCCGTTTACCGCATCATCTCCCCCTTCCACGTATCTCGCCACCTACCCCAACCCTCACATCTGGACCGTCCGATCCCGAGCCAGCGCGCCATTACCCCCCTCGCCTCCTCTCTCCAAGATCGTGCCCGAGACATCCTTGCTGTTGCTGCTGGTCTCCTCTTCGGTGTCGGTTGCGGGGCCCTCACTGCAGCCACCTTGTATTTCCTTTTTGCCGTGGCGACGAACCGCCATGTCATCATTGGTGGTTCCCACTATGATGATGAGGAAGAGGAGGACGAGTATGATGAGATTCCTAGCCCAAAAAAAGGCGGCTATGTGGCTGTTCCTGTGGCAGGGACTGACGGAGCAACTAAAGAAGGGTATGAGAAAAATTAGTTTTGGATTTCTGCTGGTGGGGGTTGTTAGTGATCATGTGTGATTATTAGGTCAAAATAATGATATTTTGTGTGAGTTTGCGTGTTAATTATGTGGAATTGAGTTCTGACTCGATTTTACGTGAAAAAGGTGTTCATTTTATGATACCCTTGATATGGACTGGTGGTATTCATACTGTGTTTTACCTGTCTAATGCTATCATTAGTTTAATTTATATAATGAAGTTTATTTCATATTATATGTTGTTGTAACCGTAAGTGTATGTAAACCTCCTTGTAGGTTTCTCCGTTAATCTAGGATAATACAAGCTACAACTTTCCATGTCAGCTGCTTCATAGTTCTTACCATTTGATATTCTGGCCCTTCTGTTCTTGATTAACTAGACTGCTATTTCCCTAAACTATTTGGAAAATCAATTTCACTGCTACACTATCAAAGATCAATTTGGTCTTTGAAGCTTTTTACATAAGAGCAACGTGATCTGTAATTAACTAAACTTAATATTCACAGTATGGTTGTTTAAGTCTTCAAGCTAGACAATGTCAGAAAAGATAGTTAAAACATGGTGAATGAGAAACTTTCCAAACAAACTAGAGAACTTAGTCTGTTTAAAGTGTTAATTGTTCAATGCCTTTTCTACCCTGTATTTTATATAAAGGAAGATTAGTGGATGAAACAATTTCAGATGATTATATTCAAATATTGACCTTTGTTGGTAAAATTGACTTTCTTTTTCTGAATATTATCTAATTTCTGTTGTTCTTGTTACAATATCCTATCCTAAAAGGAGGGAAAACAATTGGAAGTTGGAAGTTATAACTATGCAAGGAAACTTTAGTTGACTATTGTTCTCCTTGTGAGGTTTCTTTGACAATAGTGATGGCTTTGAGAGATTGGAGTTAATTTTACATTTAACAATCGTTTTTTTTTTTTTTTTAGTAAAGGTTGGAGGTCAAGACTCAAGCCATCAACTATTTAATATCTATAAAGAATTGCCCTTTTCGGGTTTCGAACATGCGACCTCCCTTTGCCACTTGACCAAAGGCCGGTTTTCCAATTGTTTTATCAAAATGTTCCTTTCCATCTTTCTCAGAAAAAACTTGTATTGATTACCTTAATTATGCAGACATGTTCCAACCGTGTTAAAAAATTAAACGTGCTACATGGTTGATGGTAAATTATATGGTTGCCAGATGAGGCTGTATTGTTTCATAATAAATAGCTTCAGGACAAATGATTATGTGAATAGGATAGGGATTAAATTGATTTTTGTCCTAATAGATTCGGGGATCAAATGCATGTTGTAATTTGGTTTGGTTACTTCAGATTGGTTACCTGGTTGAGCCTTTTGATACTTTCAACTGAAATGACCTTCTGGTTGTTTTGATTGCTGAAAAATAGTGAGTTGGGAATAATTACATGCCAAGTTACCAATTCTATTTCAAAGCAATAAGTTTTAAGTTTTGCTCTTGGATATATAAATCTATTGTGTGGTTTTACCTTGAGGGTTGTGTTATAAGTGGGGTACAAATAGGGGTGCACAAAAAGCTTACGATTCGAAACTCAGTTTGGAATTAATTCGGATTTAACTCACTAATAACTGGAGTTGAAACTATCTCGAGTTTACTGACTCGATTGATTTATGAGTCGAATCCAAGTTACCTCCAACTCGGTTCGGAATCAACTCAGTTGGACTCACATTGAACTCTAATCCATATATTCCTAATTTATGCGTTTCCAAACTTTATACCTGTTTTTCACAATCTACTGTATTACTACTCGAAACTAAAAAAAAAAATCAATTACTTCTCAAACAATTAAATCTTATTTGTTTGGTAATTTTTAATTATGTCCTATTTTGGTATTTTCAAAATTTTTAATTATGTATTGGTTATTATCTCATTATGTATTGTGTTTAAATGTGTATTATTTTGATAAATTATGTGATGTTCTTTTGTTAGAATTAAATTAGATTGTCTTACTATGTACTACATTATGAGTTACGAGTCTACTCGTCTCGACTCGAGTTGCTTGCGAGTTAATTCTAAATTGAAGTTTTTGACTGGGAACTATATTAGCAACTCAGCTCAGAAGTTCGCGAGTTGAATTCAAATTATTCTCATGAGCAGCCTAGTTCATACAAAACGGTAAGAAAAATCCTTAGTATTTACTATTTAATATCCGATAAAAAATATGGAATATTATAGTGTTCAATCTTTTACCTCTAAAGAACTTTTAACTGATTTTGATTAAGATTTAAAAAATACAAAACATGGATGGACGCAATAAAATGTATTGGTATAATATTTAAGTAGAGTAGAGCTGCATCACTGATTTTGGGCTCTAATTATGTTCCACATATTTTTCTTTGTTTTCAAAGTTTTAACAATCAATTTGAATCACTCAACATGATCTTCATATTAAAATGTGTTTGGACACAAAATTTTATATTTTTTGTAATATTTCTGCTAGTTTTTTAGATACAAAATTACTGTTTTGGATAAACTAATATGATCTCGCCTTGAAAGCAAGATCCAAGTAACTGTATTCAGATTAAAGGCCCTATGTACAGGCCAACTTGATGTATCGTGATAGGTTGCTTTGGGCTTTAACAAGGCCATATCTGCAATTTAGGATTAAATACTTTTGGTGGAAATAACTCGTAGCCTGTTTCAATTTTATTCGGTGGACGAAGTGGCGAACATTGATTGAACATATATATATATACTTCTGATTTCTGAGGCAAGTTGATGCAGCCTACAAAGGTATTCCCTACTGAGCCCTTAATTAAAAGTTCTAAATTTAGATGGACCAAACTGGATTGCTTATAATCATTACACCGGCAGTTGAAGCCCAGGCCCCCAAATCAATTTTAGGCGGGGTTGATATCTGAAAATTCCCCCAACATAGCTAGGAGTGGAGGCAGGTTCCAGGAGACATAGGATGATGATGATAATGATAATACCATACGGTGGGATCCACAACTTTATAGTTCATATTTATTTTTAGTTGGGTCAAACTCATTTCGGTTTCTATGTAGACTGTAGAGATTCCCTTTAAGAGTCGTGTTAGGTTAAAAGAACGACCCGGATCCACTAACTCTAAGGAACATTACCTCTATAATACTCAGAAGGTACGATTTTGGTTCCAAGAGCATCAAACTTAATTCAGTGTGATGTATGTCTGATCGGAGTCGTCCGATTCGTATCAAGATTCATCTGCACTTGATTCGCACTATTTTAAAGTTGTCCATGGAAATCTTGATGCATATTAAACATTTATGAACTCACATCAAACTGATTTTGATCTGATGCTCATATGACTGTCTTTGATTCTCGATAACTAGGATTTTTATCCAAAAGTACAGATTAGATGGGGATCTACCTGATTGAAACCATTTGATTTCTATTAACTATTAAGATTTGTGAGGATCAAGGGCACATCAATCTTGGGATGAATTGAAAAGTTCCAACCAGACATGGAACCAGCCTCGCTCCATAGTAGAGTTTATATCAGGGTTCTAAATAGCTAGCTATAGCGGCGCTATAGCTTTTCCGGACCATAAACGCTAAATTATGAGATAAAATTGCGCTAACTCAGCTACGACCGCTATTACCGCTATATGAGACCCGCTATAGCTACCGCTGTGCTACATGGGTTTTTTTTTTTGCAATTTATATGGACTTCTGTACTTCTATTCTTATTTCTAATGCTACATGGTCTTCTACGATAAGTATACTAAACCAAACTATATGTTTCTATTTTTATTTGTGATTTATTATATCATTCTATATCGAGAAATATTCAAATACTAATTCTTCATTTAGTTACTCTTTTTATAGTATTCATTTGTAAAATTATTATCATTCGTTTCAATTGAAAGTTGATTTTGATTATTATTATTATAATTATAAAATGTTTAAATATGTATATTGACTTCATTTACCTTATAAAATTAATTGCTCTTTGTCTATTATAATATGTAATACCATGAAGTATAAACTATTAAATAATGTTACTTTTTAGATTTTTTTTTCCTTCTTATTTGCGTAATTGATAAAAAGTATAAACTTAGATTAGTTGTCATTTAGTTATTACATCAATTCTCTAATATTGATTATGTTAATAATTAGTAGAAATATAGAATATAAAGTTTGAAAAGGAAAAATCGCTATGTGTGATAGCTTCCGCTATAGCTACGCTATTCGCAATAGCTTTTTTTTTTGGTCTCCCCGCTATGCCGCTATAATCGCTATTTAGAACCTTGGTTTAGAATCCATATCCTCCCTGACTACAATACAATGAGCTCCAAACGACGGAGTGTGTATCCTCTGAGATATCTCATATTTTACGTGACCAACATGTCTGGTGCCTATTCGAGGGTAGGGCAGAGGCCAATATTATTTGAGCTTTGAGATTCATGCAGAACGCCTTTGAACGGTTGAGGTTTTCTAAAAGGTCACGCAAAATATGAGATATGATGCGAATATTAAACCGAGTGATTGAAATATGATACCTATGTAAATATAAGGGGTCCCTTGGCTTAGTAGACAACACAACACCCCACAGGCCCATCAATGGCTGCTGCCTGACCCATGAATCCATGATCCAATTCTTTATAAGAAAGAAACAAAAACAATAAAGGAGGTTAAAATAAAAAAAGCAAGGCGCCAAAAACACAAGGTACTGTGCTACAGGCATGGCAAAATTGTCTGAAGAAAATTTGCCGGTCTTGTGTATACTTCCAGAAAATTTTATGGAAAGTTATCCAATTAGGAGAGAAACGGAGAATCATATCTATAATTCTTTTTAATTTTCTGGATACAAATACGGATCGATTATTTATTAAAAAAATATTAAAATATTATTAAAAATATTAAATTCATAATAGTTATCTAATTATTGGTGAATAACATAATTTGTTTATAATATATATTAAACTATATAATATTTACTATTTTGATACAAATAATTAAAATATAAAACTATATATGTATTCATATCCACAAAGATACTCAATATCCGATATTCACATCAAATCTTTCGTATTGAATCGGATATTATCCCCACCAAACGTTTCCACCCCTATATCCAATGCTTCTCCAAATCATATAAACCTAACAACTGTCCCAATTTGGTGCAAATTAAACACCCATTTACTGGCAATCGTCTCAGCACAACCAAACGAGGAAATAAATCTGCTACGATCCTAAGGGATTGTAGGGGTCCTACGATTCGAAATCCAACCTTTCATTTTTTTAAGTATTACGAATCTCCAATTCTCCATAAAGGTTGGTTTTTTGCACGAATATCAAAACAAATAAAATGTTGGATTTGGCATCGTAGGACCCTACAATCTCTTTTAGGATCGTAGCAGATTTATTTCCAACCAAACAAACAACGCAAAAACAAAACAACAGATGTCGACACTTCAAAAACCAAGGAAAAAGCAAAAGTTTCTGAACAAATCTTCTCACTGTACGAACAAAATCTAAAACCCTTTCGGTCTCCCATACAGTGCACATTGTACCATCACCTCTCCCTCTCTCTCTCTGGGAATATTTTTCTTTTCTTTTGTTACTTTTAAATTTCAACAGTAAAAAAAAAGAATTGATTTTTTTCCACTTTTGCATGCACATCTCTCTATAGTCTATAGTCTATAGATCTCGTGTCCCCCTCGAATATAGCGAGATGTGACACCATATGCTATCTCCACATCCACTAGGTTAGGTTAAATGGTTAATGCATATCTAATTACACATGAGCACAAATAAACAACTTGAAATAAAATAATTAAGCTTCTTTGTCTTCTTCCCATAAAAAGGCCACATGCATTGAGCTATCTTTTCCTTTCAATAGTTCTACAGTTCTACTGCGCTCCTCTTTCGGCTGTACAAAATTTTGTAAAACAACACCCATCTTTTTTAATGGGTCCAAAAAAAATATATATATATTTATATATAGTGGTGCAAAAGCTGTGTCAAAATCAGGATCACGGAACAAGAACTAGCCAAGGAACCCACCCCCTCCCAAACTAATTAACAATTTATAAATTTCAACATATATCAACCTGAAAAAGAAAAAATCAAGAGGAGGCAAACTGAGGATTTGTAAAAATGCCTTGACCTGGGCCAAGGATGTAATTCCGATCAAACTGCGACTTGCGTCTGGCAAACCGATCCCACCTTTGGCTAAAATGCTGACGCCAATGGAACGGTGATGGTTGGTGCCCTAAATATTGCTTGGCACCGATTCTATCACATGCGGTCTGAGCAAACAAGCGCTGATGCTGAAGCAAGTTGTGGAGGCAATGGTGATTGCATGTGTCAGGACTAGCTGATTGAAGCACTCCTACGACATACATAAACCTATCAGTTGATCCAACCTCTGGTAGTACCGCCGACATGTTCCCATCCCATCTGAATGTACAATTGATTTATAATCAGATAACTAGTTCTTTGGATATAAGCCAAGAAAAATACAATATCAAAACACAATAGTAAATTCTTCAATAGGGTGAATTTTCCAATTTGTACAAAAACTCTTGCTATATAATTAACCCCAATTTCTGAGCTTTAGTTCAATTAACCCAACCTGGTATTGTTCGGAACCATACTATATAAAAACAAAAATGGAAAACTCTAATTCGTAGAGTTTTCCAATTTGTAGAGTCCATTTAATGTATAACTATAATAATACAAAAAATGATCAGCTTGTTGAGATTCATTGAGCTTGATTGGAGTCAAACCGTTAAAAAGATTGAGCAACAGCACACATAGCTGACATTAATTTTTTATGATTGTGAAAGCATCAACATCTCGATAAGTAAGAGAAAAACTCTAATTCATTACAATGTTTTATAGAGTAATCAAGCAAAAACGTAGACCATTTTTCTATAAAGTATCACCGTAACGAATCATTTCCCCTTTTATTAGTCGTAAGTCAAATGATGAATATGATTTGACTTGCATAATTTATAAGCGTTCATGCACACAATACAGGATTAGATTAAATCAAAAGAAAATGGGATGCATTTATTCTTGCAAACCAAAGCTCCTTTCCCTATCAGGTCAGGTCAACACAATTATGTGCTGCCCCAAGGAACTTACATTAGTTGACTTTTTTATATTCTTTTTTAGATGGATGCTAGAAGAACCTATGCCCTGAGACAAGCAATCTCTCAATATCAAATTTCTCTAAAATGAATATCTTAAATCAATTTCAAAGATTTATTCGATTTCATATAAGCTACAAAAAAAAAAAAAAAAAAACCTACTGTGGAAACTTTTACCTCACATACTGTTGTACTGTTTTTTTTCATAAAAAGGGGGAAGAAAGGAACTAACTAAATTATCATTTACAGCTACCAGGGCTGGGAAGTGGAAAACAATGTAACATTTATGTAATATAAAAGAAAAATTAATAAAATGTTAGCTTGATGCAGATTTGCAGACTAAAATTTGGGAGATGTACTACAACTACTAGGTTGAAGTTATTCCTATAGGAAGACTAATTACAAAAACCACAAATCTACAAGAAATAACAAGGCACATTAATGCCAAAAAAACAAAAACTCATTAAGGCAGCATTGCACTGCTCCTACAGCTGCAGCACTGCTAGACTGATAGCTTCATGCTAAGCAATCTCTCTTATATTCTCTATATATCAGACTAGTATAGAAAAAGAAACAGAACCTAATAGGATATAGCTCTATGTCATAGACATTATCCTTTATGAAATTCAATAGTGTGATAATATGTGCCTTATGTGTCTGCTAGGCTGTGCTTCTTATAAAAGAAATAGTGCCAGTGATTTTTTTTTATTTAGAAATAAATTATTATTTTCTGCTGGAAAGGGAAGCAATCAAGTTTATTTTCAAAAAACAGGGACCACCGGAACAATGCCTCAGTGCAAAATTCTTACTCCGGATTACTGCTGTGGTGCAATCATTTTTCCGGTGTAACAAGTATACCCAATTTATTTTATGGCATCGATCCAAGCCTCCATAACCACTCCGTAGATGCAGCCATACTAGCCACTCAGTACATTAATACCTGGCCAGTGCTTATTTTGTTTTGTTTTTTGTTACTATTATGTTGGAATTTTGTACCATATGACCCATGGTGCTCAACCCACCACACCAATCACCACATTGCCCATTTGAACCACATTAATTAAATTAAAAAAATAAAGTATATCCAGAGAAAAAACTTGCTTACTTGTCCCTGAGAAGAGGGTAAATGAGAATTAAGCCCATGAAATCATCTGGTGATATATACTCCATGAGCAACTCCTTGAACTCTACAATTCCAGATTTAGGCACAAACATGTTAAGCCATGGATGGTGCACATCCCACAAACCTTTCTTCCTCAGGCTTATCTCTTCCATGCTAACTCTATCAAGGAAATCAAAGTATGAAACTTCGACACTGTAAAACTGTGCTTGCATGCAACTCATTTGTCTTGATATATCTCTTACTACCTGAAACAGAGCACATGCACATGTAGCTTCAAGATTTTTTTTTTAAAATAATATATTTACATGCCAACAGTGTAATCCCATATTTCATATCAATATGTGATGAAACATGATAAAATTTTGCTATTAAATGCACAAACCTCATCAACATTTATGTGCTCAAGCTGATAATCATGGACCGCAAACTCTATGCAGAAATAAACCTTAGGCTTCTCTTTAGTACCAAAATCTGGTAGAAAACCGATATTTCCTGGAAATCCAACAGAGGAGCTATGTAGGGATTGCTCATTCAAAACTTTAAACCCCTCGACATAATCCACCGAGTCTGGCATTGAGACCAGTAACTCCTGATCCTTTGTGAAGGTATCAAAATCATTATAAAAGGCTCTGATCCATTTGACCTAAAAATAACGATCGTAATAATAAATTCTCAGTGCAGTAATACTCAACAAATTAAGAAGAAAACTAAGTGATGTTGTTAATTAAATATGTTTACCTTCTCTGGTGCTTTTTGAAGTATAATTCTGGCCTTTGTAATTATACCAAATTGACCTAGTCCCCCAAGAACAGAGTAGAACAACTCTGAGTTCTCGGAGCGTGAGCATGTCACAAATTCTCCTTGCCCTTCAAAAGATATTTTTTTTCATAAATAATCCATTAAATTACACATAAAATTACAAAATCTAAGAAAAACAAAACGCTTCTTTAATCCAAGGTTCCATTACCTGTGACAACCTCTAGTTGAAGAACATTGCTAATTTGAGGCCCAAATTTGAAAGTCTGGCCACTGATTCCAGCATTTGACAGGGTCCCACCAACTGTCAGGTGCAAATAATCAGTCCATGACCTAGGCGCCAAGCCAAACTTCAAGCTCTCTTTCAAAACCTCTATCCAAAGGGCACCACTGCTCACATCCATAAAAGAAATCTCATTCTTTCCTTCTCTGTTATGAATGTCCATTTCTAGAGGAAGTGATTCCATCTCTACCACAATGCCATCTACAGCTTGTGCTTGGCCATGAATTGAATGCCCAGCACCTCTAGCCGAGACAGTAACTCTACTCAGAGAAGAAGCAGAGAGAGAAGATAGAAGCAAAGAGATATCGGTTTTGGATTGAGGCCTTAGAACAGCTGCTGGAGTATTAAACACAATCCGACCAAAATCGCGAGAAGATTCATAGGTAGTTTGAAGGAGGTTTAAGGGACCAAAATCCATGGGGCTTTGGATGAACTTGTAAGGAGAGCATAGGGTTAAGAGGAGGATTAGTACATTAACTCTGGAGCACAGGAAAATGAATTCCATTGGAGAAGGCCTAGAGCATGTGCTTGGTTAGAGAGAAGGGGAGGGGAAGAGGAATAGGCACGAGAAGAGAAGGCTTTTATGGGTTGGTGTTTTAGTAGAGAAAGAGAGAGAGAAAAAATAAAAGCGGAGGGACGATGGGGAAAGATGGAGAGAGAGAGAAGGGGATGTAATGTACCTAAAAAAGGGGGAGTTATATCCCGATGTGATATTAGACTATACGTCTATACGTATTCTCTCTCCTTTTTAATATGCTTCCACCTGTTGAGGGAGACTAGCGAAACCCAACCCAATCGAGAATTCATATCCTCTGCATTAACTCAAAAGGAAATCATTTAAGTTAATGAATTTTCAACCGTCCAATTTGTGTTAAGATTCGTGTGGATTAAATCTGCACTAATATTGAAAACCCCCTTATGTTATAAGCAGTGTCGGATTGGCTCCGTTTAAAATGAGACGGTTCAGATTCATTAACTCAAAAGATTCCCTTTTGAGTTAATGCAGAGGATACGCATTCACCCAACCGAACCCTTTCGCTTTGATTTGTCTCTCTCTGTTTATTGTGTATGCATCCGTGTGAGAGGTCAGATTCGAGTACGGATCCCCTAAAGTAACTCAAAATTTGGGTTTAGATCCAGACTGTCCGATCTGAACCTGGCCATCTGATTATTCACCCTAAAGAAGATCGGACGGAGCTTTATCCAGAGTCAAATGTGAGGTACTTTAGGGGATATGAGTTCGGATTCAAGAGGAAAGGAGAACATAATATATTTTGAGTCTGAAATGCCTCCAGCCCTCCACGAACCGCTGTTTTGGACACCGATCTTGCTTCGAATCAACAGTTCAGATTCTCCAATATAATAGGGTGATGATTTGTAGGTAGTTCTGTAATTTTTTTGACACGGAACTGTCGTGTAAATTTGTAATTTGATTTCTACCTATGTTTTTTTTTTCTTTTTTTGAAAATGCTGAATAATATAAATATGTATACATCACAGTTTCATTCAAATATACAAAAATATATGCTAATTTTTCGTCTTTTATATATTTAGCATAAATCTATGGTCTGTTACACTAATTTCCCTATAAAATTCAAACTATAGCATCATTTTCTCAATAATTTTAGATGCGAGTAGTGTCGAAGGCATTATCGAATCTCTAAATATTGTCTCATTTCTCTGTTTTCACACATGCCACAATGCTACAATGAATTTTGTTGTTCATACCAACTTTTCTTTTGCCCCTCCCATACCTGTGCTTGATAGGAAGAAATCGAAAAATATGACTTTTTGGGAGAAAATAATAGGAAGAAAAACAGAAATTTAGAGAAGAAAAAAAATGATTGATTGGTTTTGAGATTTTTTTAAGAATCTATCTACATTGAATGAACTTATCTTTTGATGAATGGGACAATTCGATTTGCAAAATTGAGAAGAAGTTGTAAGGTTGAGAAGCTAAATCATCATTTTTAGTATTATTTGTTTTTTTTATTATTTACTTTGTTATTATTATCAAGCGTCTATGGATCGGTATTGTAAGTACGGTATCATATGTTTTAGAAATAATTTTAGATTTTCCTTTAAGATGGAAACTTATTGATATATTTACACCCTGTTTGGATAGAGAGTAGAGGAAGGAAGGGGAGGTGAAGAATAGAAAGGAATGGAATTAAATATAAAGGAAGATTAACATATTTAAACTCTTTGTATTTGAATGATTAATGAGATAAAATAAATTTAACTTTCATTTCCGTCTCATTTCTTGCTTGGTTGATTAAAATTTAGAATAATAAGAAATTTGGTGACTGTTGTAGGTTTGTGATAAAAAATTTGTATGAGTATTATATTGGTAAGATATAGAATTGGACATCTGTGTTATTTTTTCTAAAAATATTTGCAACAAAATTTATTTCCATCCATTACACCCCAAATTGGGAGAAAAACCGATTATATTAATTACAATGATACAATGTTAAACCTTTCATCTCCTATACCCTTCGCCTACGATATAATTTTGTCAACCAAACACTATTCGACAGAAAAAAAAAATTTCTTTCCATTCCCTCCCTTCCTCTATGCTCCATCTAAACAAGGTGTTAGTGACTAAATGACAGACATTATAAGAGCATCTACATCCCTAAAACTCAAAATGATTTGTAAATAACTATTAACTACTTTTTAGAAATTATGGTCTTTAAAGTTTTTTAACTCTCACATCCCTAAAACTCATTTTAGAGTTTTTATTAAGTCACGTTAGCAACAAATTAAAAAAGAGAAACAATTTGAGCTAATCATTTGACCAACATAGAGTTTATAAACAGTTTCTTAATGAGAAACTTTTCTGCATAGTTTCTAAATAAGAAACTCTTACACATCCCTGAAACTGGATTAGAAACTGCCACATCATATTAGAAACTTTAATAGTTTCAGGGATGTAAATGCTCTAACAAACATGTGGCGCACTTACACTTTAACCCTCATAAAATGTTATATTGATACCGAGGGGGTTAATAAATGTTTATTCAGCGTTCAGTGCTCCCTTAGTAATGGTGGTTATTATTAATGTTTTTGAGTTGGATAGTTTACCTTATTAGTTGCGCTTTTATTACTCCGTTGAAAGTTTATTTTGACGCATTGTTACTTCACTTTTGTCTGCATTTGTTGGTGTGAGTATTTAATATTTAGGATGTGGTTAGCATCTTTTGTTATGGCAGGTTTAACGAGTCAAAAGCTAACAAAATATTTATTTAAAAAAATTGTAATATAATTTGAAGAAAAAAAATTAATATTTAGGAAGGTTGGAATTTCAAATTTTCAATCCATACACTTTTTCATGTGAAAAAAAAGAGTAGAAAAGTTTGAATCGCTGTTCCAATTTCGACCTCCCAAAAAAACACAATTATATTTTGACCCTTCAATGGCCGTTATTAGAGATTCTTATCATTCATGTGCCGCTTTTTAAAAATCTGACCGTCCAAAGACCTCTATCTGAATGTCTGATTTTTTTTTTTTTAGAAATTGAGTTTATGACGAAATTTGAAAATTTTGTTCTTCTTCAAACCAGAAAATCGATCATACGACGGGCGAAGGAAAAATTTAATTTTTATCTCGTCTGCATCAAAATAAATGGTTAGAGCCGAAATTTCAAGTCTAGCTCCTCCTAGATTCCAAGACTCATTTAACATTTTTCAAAATGTTTTTTTTAATTATACACTTCTTAATAAAAAAAAATAAAAAAAATCGAATGATTCAATTTTATAACTCGTGTTTTGAAGTCGTATCTATATATAATCTCATATTTCAAAAGAGGTTTACAATGTGCTTCATGCCTTCATAATACATGCCGCTATTTATAACAAACTTCATTGGAGCATTTAAATATTATAATTTAATTATCAACGGCATCTTCGATTAGTTCAGATCTAGTGAAGTAACTCAATCTTTGGATTTTAAATCGAGACCGTCCGATTCGAATCTGTGATAATTCACTTCGTCCGAAGTGAAGCGCGCACATTCCAAAGATAAATTCGAATCGCGAAACAATCTTAAGCGACGAATTTGAATCGGACTTCAAAACCCAAAGATCGAATTACTTTAGGGGATCCGGGACCCATCTCCAACGAACCAATTGGACTTGCTTTTGTAAGGTAACGCATTAAATTTGATTTTACTTCATACTTGACCGAGCAATGGCAAATCAACTGATCTCACTTTCACTGTATGGATGTGTGCACTTTTCTGGCCGAGGAGACTGTTGCACTTACTCTACTCTGATACGGTTTCCGTATTCCAAATTTCCTGACGAATTGTCTGTCACGGGTCACTGACTCAAGGCCTCATGAGTAATCACAATTCTTAGCGGAGGATTAAGATTCTTGTCTCCACTTCGAAAACAAGGATTTCATTTAAGTCTCTTCTTAATCTGAACCGTCAAATTAAGATTAACGGCGCAGATCAATCCATAACCATTCATTTAGTTCCGTCCGATGTAAAATAGACGGCGTAGAATGTATAAAATAGTCAATTGAACATATAAGATTGGAGAGTATCCAGAACTGATGTAGGTGGGGAGAGTTAATTCCAGGTCCTGCACTCCTGCCCACACCGAATCTTGTGGGCCCGCAAATCCAGGCAAAAAGTGATGCATGTGACCTTCCTCTTTAATCCTTCTCTGTTCTCTCTGTTTCTGTTTAACTCTCTCTCCATCTCTCTCTGTCTTATTAAATGAGATTGGTTCAAAAGGGATGCCTTGGTTTCTCATATCCTGCCGCCTTTCATCAATTCCCCGCTCCCTCTTTCTCGCTGGCGCGTTTACTACCCTTGTTTTTATGTGACCTCCTCCCTGTGGTATTCTCTGTGGTATTGAAATATATATATTATTCTGTTACTCGTGACTCGTGAGTCGTGACTACTATGGAAAAATTCTGGCATCAGCTGAGATGGTGACAATCGCTGCAAGCCTGCAAGCATCTGCTTTTCTTTTTATAAAGTCAACTCATTAGATTTCTAGAAGATTTTGATTAAGTTAGGCTGAATATGTTTTTCACGTTGTTGACACCTAGTATAGTATTGATAAAAAAATAAGTTTAAATTAAAATATTAGTTTGACTAGAAGTTCTTAAGATTAAAAAATAAATATTTTAGTCAAGTATTTGACCTGGGCAAAAGTAGGTATTAAAAAAACGGTGAAAAAACATTCCTGTGATGATTTTTTTAATTTTGTCTTCTAAATTTTTTAAATTTTATATAAATATATTATTATTATTTTTTCTCATAAAATAAAATTACACGAAGCTCCTCAATTTCAAATCTTTGATCTCGTCCCTGCTTATCGAGATCTCTACATTTTACCTGCAAATTATTGAGAACCAATTATAATTCACAGTTACATTCCAAAATTATAATAGAAGCAAATGTGTTGTCTTGAGTTGTGACTAGGACTTTTTAAAAGTTAAGAACAAAAAGGTGGAGGGATGAGTGGATTCCCATTTTTTAGTACTTATTATTTCAAGTATAGGAATTGTAATCAAATATTTTCTGAGAAAAAAATTGCTAAATTCGTAGGAAAGGTATTTTTTTTATTTTTCTACTTCCAATATATATATATATATATATATATATATATATATATATATATATATAGAGAGAGAGAGAGAGAGAGAGATGGGCTATGGTGCATTGCAATGCATGGAGGAGTTTGTGCATTGGACCATAAATCTAAAATTCAAAATCCAAATGACCGATCCAAACCATTCATATTGTTCTCCATATTAATATGTGCTTGGAGACCAAATTTTACATTTTTCTGAATTTTTCTACTATTTATTAAGTATTTTACAAAATTGTTGATCCAATGGTGGCTTAACAAAACAGTAAAATCAGCAGCCACCGTTGGATCAACAATTTTGTAAAATACTTAATAAATAGTAAAAAAAATCAGAAAAATATAAAATTTGGTCTCCAAACACATATTAATATGGAGAACAAGATGAACGGATTGGATCGGCCATTTGGATTTTGAATTTTAGATTTATGGTTCAATGCACAAATCCCTCCATGCATTGCAATGCACCAAGAGAGAGAGAGATGGACTATGGTGCATTGCAATGCATAGGCACCTTTGTGCATTGGACTATAAATCAGCGATTCAAAGTCCAAATGACCGATCCAAACCGTTCATCTTGTTCTCCATATTAATATGTGCTTGGAGACCAAATTATATATTAGTGAGGCTACGCGCTGTGGACTCATATTTCCATTATTAATGTTCAAACAGTTGATTTGAACTATTCAATATAATTTTTATATGAAACTATACTTACAGAATAAATTTTATATTTTTTAGATATTCTTTATTAATTTTTAGATATGTAGCCAAACACTTGATTTGAAACTTCTGAACTATCTAAAAATAAGAATTTTCTACTTATCTAAAAAAAAAATATATATATATTAAAAAATATAACATTTGATCTACAAGTACATTATAATATCAAAATTATGTTTAACCGTTAAAATTGTCAATTTAAATTTTAAAAATAGAGATATGGATCCCTAGCACGGCTAGATCTGTAATATGAATATCATGATAACCCTCATTTTTTTGTTCCCAATTTTTTATGATTTTTGAAGACAAAATATTTGTGGCCATGGCCCACTTTCACTGCAGATGATTGACCATATGTCACCAAGCCCACGCAAATCTCTCATAGATTTGTGGTCGGAATTTAATCTGATCTTTTATGCAATCGCCTACCATCTTCCTTTTTTTTTTTTTTTTTTCTTTCTAAAATTCAATGATCTATAAATATTCTACAATAATTCATAGTGATAAAAATAGATAGAAATCGTATTAATTTGTCGTGACGCTACAGGCAACAGTTCTTGCATAGACAAATTTTGTTGAGAGAAAAAGATGGATGCATGATTGAGCTGTGGATCAAGCGTGCATGGTTGCTCTTGCTCTTAAAATGGCAAAACAAGATAGAGAAAGTGCTCAGAACAAATCTAGATCTGATCTGGACCAATATCAAACTAACAATAAAACAAGATAAATTAAAAGACAACAAAAATGTTACTTGCTCTTAAAATGTTTTAACACCTGTTAAGCATCTTGCATGGATATATTCCAGCAACACTAATGAATTGTTACTTGTTCTCTTCTGAGAAAAATGTACCAGCAGGCTTAACAAGCAAGGGTTGTAACACTGGATAGGGAATCATTTTTTACTTTACTTTTTAGTTCTTGGTTTCAAAGCCACTGGTATATTAAGAAATAGAATAAAATCTACAAAGAGATCTGAAATCTGATTAGATATATAAAATGTAAAATAAGCATAAAGTCAAGTCTGTCCTTGTCAATGCAAAATCAATAATCAGATATGCTCTTTGTTTGTTTCACCTGAAAATTTCAAGAAAAATGTAACTTGCAAGGGTTATTTGATTTATTTTTGAGGCACCAATAATGCTTAACTGGGATAATTTCTTAATTCATGATTAAATAATTTCTCAAGTGGGCATCAATTTGTCGGAATAATCAATGAACCTGTGTTGATTGATTTCATGTCATTATTTAAAAGGAATAAATATAACATCTAGATATAGAATATCCACATGCAACAAATATTAGATATATCAAAAGGATATCTTGCACTAAATCAACTTTCTCCTTTCGACAAGTTGTAGAATATTTGGGCCACAAAACAAGCAATAATAATATTTTATTATTTTAACTGAACTCAATTACCTAGGGGAGAAAAGTTAAAAAGGAGGCCAGGTATTACAAGCAAATGACTGGTTTATGCATACATAGAAAAGTAGGGTTATATCATAGATTAAAATATATTTTTATGGTGGGATACTTTATTAGAATGTCGTGTCCACTGAAGGATTTATTTTTAGTGCTGTATGATCAATCAATATATGTGATTATTGGCTCTAAGATGGAAGCAGTAAATAATCTAGAAGAACGCTTTTTCAACTTTTATTCTATTTTTTTTTTTGTAATGGTGCTTGACTGCTTGGTACATCTACTTTGAAAGAAGTATTGACTCTTTAAATATAATTATAAAAATTATATTTTTCATAGAGTAAGGCTACGGTGAGTTGCGAAGTAACACACGTTTTTACTTCACGTAGTATCTTCATTTTCAAAGTTCAAATAGCCGATCCAAACAGTTAGATGTTTAATCTATATTAAAATATGCTTGGAGACCAAATTTTACATTTTTTGGAATTTTTTTACTATTTATTAAGCCACTTTGAAAATCTGAAAATCAGGGTGAACAGTAAAAACAGTAAAAATTTCTGGACCGCTGGTTCAGTGATTTTCAAAGTGTCTTAATAAATAGTAAAAAAATTCCAAAAAATGTAAAATTTGGTCTCCAAGCACATTTCAATATGGAGATCATGTTGAGCGGTTCGGATCGACATTTGAATTTTAAAATCGCAAAATATGAGCGTGAAGTAAAATAGTCGCTTTACTTCGCAACTCACCGTAGTCCAACTCTTTTTCATACTAATAACATTATAATAATAAAAATAATAATGATATGAGTTGGGCTACGGTACTTCGCAAAGTAAAGCTAATGTTTTACTTCACATCTATATCTTCAATTACAAAGTTCAAAACGTCAATCTAAACCATTCAAGTTGATCTCCATATTAAATTGTGCTTGGATACCAAATTTTATATTTTTTGGGAATTTTTTACTATTTCTTTAGAATTTTTTACTATTTCTTTATAATTTTTTAAAACCGTTTTTTTTTCAGAAAATTCTGGATCATCCAAAACAGCGATTTTCAAAATTCTAAAGAAATAGTAAAAAATTCCAAAAAAATGTAAAATTTGGTCTGCATGCACAATTTAATATGAAGATCAACTTGAATGGTTTGGATCGACATTTTAAACTTTAAAATCGCAAAATATGAGTGTGAAGTAAAACACTCGCTTTACTTCACAAAGCATTGTAGTCCAACTCATGATATTAATATTATTATTACCATATATTTTCCTATCAATATTAATATATAATAATCATAGTTATCTATATTACCGTCGTCGTCGTTGTCATCGTCCTCATCATGATTTTATTATTATTATAATAGTAATAATAATAATATTCAGAGTTCCAGTGTATATATTAAGTATTTTCAAAAACAATATTTTTCGTAAAAGTAACTCGTTTAATATTTTTTTTAAATCCACAAAGATACGGTCGTGTATTTTATGATCACATGCCACAAACAACTAGTTCTATATTAAATCTAATTACAAATTTTGAACAAAGATATGTTCAGGAGTGCACACAGAGATGACACACTGACACTTCTCATGACTCAATCAAATATATGTATATTATTTGAGATGATATTATAAGCAAAATCATATAGAATGAAATTTTGAGTTTTCTCGGACTATATTGCAACACTTAAACATGCAACATAAGTCTACTCTTATGCTGCATGTATATTAGGAGAAAGGAGAGGTAACATAATTGATTAGGAAAAAGTTTTACAGTTATTGTACCCAAAGGTCGAGAATTCGATTCTCCCTCACGACTTCTGCGAAAGTTTTCAAAAAAAACAAAAAAAAAGTCTACCCTTAGGAGCAATATTTTGGTTCTTCTACACACTATTACAATTGGTTCATCCGTAACTGTATATAATCTGGTTCTTCTATGCACTTGTTTATAAAATCAAATCAATAATACTTGTTTGGTTGAAATATATAAAATTAGTTCTATTTAAAATAAAAATAAAAAAATAAAAAATGCATTCATGTGAAGCCTGGTCTATAAGGTTCATCTGTACACCAAGTGCATTATATTTTTATTAAAAAATGTCTAGAAGTAGAATCGGATAGTTTCCATTTTGCTTCTAATTCTCGTTTTCTTTTTCTCTGCTTGCTAATTGCCATTCCAGAAGCAGCCAGATTATATATAGAGAGATTAAATTCAGTATTTGACATGATAAAGTTAAATATTAACACATAGTAATATGTTTATATTTCAGTCCATGATCAGGCTATGTTGAAGGGATACAGTCAATTAAACTCTATCTTTTTTTTTTTTCAAAATTTTTATTTTTATGTCTTATTTTTTATATAAATTAGAGTAAAATATTATCAATAGGGTAAAATTGATTTTTATTCACAGTATGAAAATTTTATATATTTGATCTCTATAATTTGAAAGTTTGTATCGTTCCTGATTATTTCAGTCGTGGGATAAAATATAAATTTAAAATTAAGTTTTCTAAACAAATTACAAGTAAATATCAAGAAATAGAAATAGGAAGAATGTGATTTCTTATCCCATCTTATACAATCATAATTTTGTTCTTCGACGGTGCCAATTAGTAAAAGACAAAAAATATTGTCATGTCCCAAATTTTAAACGGATTGGAATTTATTTTTGTCTGTAAAATGTATTATATATCTTCTTCAACTTTCTTTCTCTTTCGTCGATTCACTTTCACTTGATTTGAGACAGAAAAATATTTCCGGTTTTCAATTTTCAAAGGCAAGAATATTATCGATCTCAAATTTTCTTTTATTTACGGCTGCACCAGAGAAAATGAATATGAGATGAGATATGGAATTTCCCAGATCCTTCCTTTTTTCAATATTTATTCGTTATTTTCCTACAAACTTTATTCTAAATTCATTATATGCAATAACGATGTTAACAAACCAACACTTTGGATTGTTTCTTTTAGGTTTTTAATATAATAATGCTGGAAAGAACTGAGAATTAAGACATCATAAAAATCTTCCATAATAATAGCATGCCGCTTCAAATTAATTTGTACACTATGTAAAAATTTAGTATGAAATATTGGATAAATCTTTATGTTAGACTGTGCTTCAGAATAACTTTATTAAAAAAAGATAAGAAGGAAGCGCGGGTATTATTGTATCTAACTTATGATAATTACTTGCTTTGATACCGAAAATTTGAAGGGAGATTGAAAAAAAAATGGAGGTGAGATGTACATATAAAATTAACAATTTTGCTCACTTTTAATTCGGAATATAGCAAAGTTGAACTCTTATGTGTCTCTCTTACTTTTTCTCTCCGTTCCTTTTTGTTCTGCAACCACATTTTTTACATTAGAATGTATTCTAAAATAGTTTTATTAAAAAAATGTAAGGAGAAGAAGAAAGCGCGAGTGTGACCGCACCTAGTAGATGATGATTATTTGTATTGTTACCGAAATTTTGACGGAAAGTGAAAGAAAATAGAGGTGAAATGTGCAAATAAAATTAGTGATTTTGCACTCCCAAATCGAAATGTAATGAAATTAAACTCTTACGTGTCTCTCTTTCTTTTTCTCTCCGTTCCCTCTATTATGCAACTGATTGTGGAGCCCAATCTTACAGTTCCTAATTTCAGGGATGAAAATGAAAACTGGGTAATTTTTTTCTTTTACAGTCACTTGTTGATTTTAATATGATTTGTTTTCCTATTTGAGATGACAGAAGAGGGGTCGGTGTGATTTGAGGTATTTTGTTGCTGGCCCAAAGGAAATTTGGGGCATTAGACCCCCGTCAGACAATGCCAATTCAAATGGTTGGCACAATACCCCAGCTGTGGTCCCCACATCACAGGTACTAAGTTTTAAATTTCTCTCTAAAAAAATATTGCAATGGTTCTATTTTATTTTATTGATGGTCCTGGTCCAGGACTTTAGTAATTAATTCATGTTATGAAAAAACAAATCAACATCATCAATCAGTTGATGACAATGATTGGAATGCTCTATATGATCTAATTATGATATTTATTTAAATTAAAGAGATGGGCTATGGTACATTGCAATGTATAGTCTTCTTTGTACATTGGACTATAAATCACGTGATTTAAAGTCCAAATAACCGATCCAAACCGTTCATCTTGTTGTCCATATTAATATGTGTTTGGAGACCAAATTTTACATTTTTTGAAAATTTTTTACTATTTTTTTAGATTTATTGAAAATATCTGTTTTCAGATAAATCTGGACCATAAAAAAACAGCGATTTTCAATAAATCTAAAAAAATAGTAAAAAAATTCAAAAAAAATGTAAAATTTGGTCTCCAAACACATATTAATATGGACAACAAGATGAACAGTTTGGATCGGTTATTTGCACTTTGAATCACGTGATTTATAATGCAATATAAAAAGAAAGCTATACATTGCAATGTACGTAGCCATCTCTAAATTAAATATTGACTTTGCATGACCAAAGAATGAACGGATGTATATATAATTAGTAATTAATATTTGCAACGGTGAAGCGTAATTGTACAAAGTACTCCTTGACATTTCAAAAGGACACATAAATAAATTTACAAAATATATTAGACGCATGAGACGAATAATTGCAAACTTCCAAGTGACAATCTAGCATATATACATGGATAATATTATAAATTCGACACAATTTTTAAATCCTATCTTGCAAAGCTGATGGTTTACTGAAGAAGCTTGTGAGAATATTAGGCGCAAATCCAAAAACAGAAAATTAAGAATATAAAAAATAATTGAGCCGGTTGTAGTCTCTCAGCTTTCAATTATTTTGTTGATGTCTTATTTTTTTTCTTTTAAATTTTGCAATCTTTACAATAATTAATAATATTCACCCTCACTTGCAAAATAAATTTACAATTTTTTTTTTTTTGAGTAAATGTTGAACAATAATTCAACTATCTAATATTTACAAGGATTTTTCTTATCTCCAGTTTCAAACTTGCAACCTCTCACACATAAGGTATTACCTTTGTCATTAAATCAAATATTACTTATCAAATTTACAAAACATTTATTAATTCAACCTCATCAATTTTTTTTTAAATATCCTGTATTTGACCTAGTGGCAAAGAAAATATTCTCCATATGAGAAATCACATATTCAAAACTAAAAAAAACAATCAACGCGATTATTTATAGATAATAAATAACTGATGACTTCACGTCTAACTTTTATCCAAAAAAAAAAAAAAAGTTTATATTCCGCTTCTGCATGTGATTCTTTTCTCAGAGAGATGCAATTGCTTGATTAGTTACACGATGCTACCTAGATTTTGGAATACATGTACAGCTGTACCAATCAAATACAGTAAAAGTACGGTGCTAGGGTTGGGGTAGCTAGTATTTATCTTTTATGTACAGTATTTTTCTTCGTGATAATTGTTTAAATGCCTTCACTGATTTCAAAATAACAGCAGATTCGGGTCTCAAAAGAGAAACATCGAATCTTGAATATTAAAATTGTTTAAATGGTTGGGAAGACGAAAATCATACGAATAGCGGATTTGATTCTTCTCAAAGAAAAAAGAATTCTGAAAGAATGACATTTGAATCAAAATAAACATGTAAATATATTTTTTGTTTTTGGGGAATTCGAAAAACACATGGAGAAATTTAAGTGCGACAATATTAGGGATAAGTATAATATTTCAATTAACAAATATCTGGACGGTCAGGTGTTGAATTTTTTAAGTTTATCGCCTAAACATCTTTGTATCAACCTAATCGGTCAATTTCAAATAAAAACTCTGGTGGCCCGGGTTGATTTTCATTGATATTCTGTGAAAAATAGCATATGCATCTGCATCTCAGTATATCTTTTTTCAATCTTAAATGCTAAGTAGAAAATGCTTATTTTACTTGGATAACTATTATCTAATTTTAACTAGGAAGTTGAAACAAAATTATTTAGAGTAGGGTTACACTACACTATTGATTTTGTACTCCAATCATACCCTACATCTCTATCTTTATACTCAAAGTTCAAGCAGTTAATTCGAACCACTCAATATGATCTCCATATTAAAATGTAATCAGACATTAAATTTTATATTTCTTTGAAAAAAAAATACTACTTTTTATAGATACAAAATCACTGCTTTTCGACCATAAAAAAATAATGACTTTGTACCTATCTAAAAAATTATTAAATTTTTTTCAAAATAAAATAAAATTTTGTATATAAGATTATAAGTACATTTTAATATGGATATCATGTTGAACAATTTGAATCGACTGTTTGAACTTTGAAAAACGGATATAGAGTTGTGGATATGGTTAGGACACAAAATCAATAGTGCATTTTAACCTTATTCAATTATCTATTTTATTATCTCTTACTTCTGATTTAAAAAACCTTAATAACAAAACAGCATTGTCAATCAAATAAATACAAACTATTAAACAAAACTTCATGAAGAGAAAGAGAAGTTGGAACTAGTCTACAAAGCAAGAGACGAAACATGAACAAGGATTAGAGTTGTCACCAAAAAATCTGAACAGACAATTACAGAAAGTGGGGAAAAGTGAAGCATTTGTTGATTCGCCGGCTGTACTCTTTTGGGGTTTTGCTCTTATTTTGCAGGGGTTGGTTTTTTTTTTTTTTGAGAAAACAGGGGTTGGTTTGAAGCCCTATATCAAAGCTTAGTTGGCTAGATTGCCTCTATCTCTCCACCTTACTATTTTTTTTTTTTTAATAATTTAGTCTGCTTTCATTTTTCCTTCTGTCGCCTTCCAATTTGTGTGGGCTCCTTTCTACTCCTTGCAATTAGACCAGCTAGTGTCTTTGTCTTATTACATTTATTCTACTTTCTTTTTTTAATGAGACTGATGTACTGTTAGCAATATAAAATTATGGACAACTGGTATTGTGCGTGTGATTGTTCTTGTACTAACAGTTCGTTGCATTTGGTGCTTGCTGCTTGGTACCGGGCACCAAAGCTGGTACAGAATCTGCACTTTTTTTTGGGGCCTTTGTAAATTTGTTTGGAAAACACTTTGCTTTTTCGAAAATTGAAATAAAAATTACCAATGACTAAGTAGTCTAATAGAGTGGTTTTGTCATATTTTGAATGATTGAACTTGTTATCTCGATCGGTAAACAAGTGCTTGAGAAACTTTGAAAAATGATCGAATTGCCAAACGGCCCCAACAGTCATATCTCTTCCTCTCTCATACTTATCCATTCATAACATCTATATGTCATAACTTAAGATGTATTCATCGCATGACAAACGCTATGTATCAAATATATTTACACTAAACATTTTATATCGAATACTTTCCTCAAAAAAATATAAAAAAAATAATATTATAACGAATCCAAGAGAGGACTGTTCATTGTACTTCTGGCTCGTAATCAAAACATTTGTCAGGTGAGTCTCACGGGCAAAACTAGGGTGTTCTTAAGTTTATCAAGTCTTTTAGTGAACTCAAGTCTAAAATCTATCGAATTAACTTCAAATGACGAATCCGAATCATTGAAACCCGTCTAATTTACAAGTAATGTATTTACATGTAAAAAAAATTAATTTTAAAATTAATTTTGCATAGAATCAAGTGGTAAAAAAAGATTCAAAAAATGAACATATAAACTCATCACTCATAAGATAGACGGATTTCAATAGTTCAGATTTATCATTTGAAGCCGATTTGATAGATTTTAAACTTGAGTTCAACCGGGGAGTTGTTGAACTTAAGAACACCCTAGTTTTACTCGAGTCTCACATTTATAAGTTTGAGAAAAACAAACTTAGATGTACAAAGTGCGAATTTCTCTCACCATATATGTTTACGTCAATCTCCATAAAATATAATTAATTTACTTTTATCACCCTACACGTGACATCTTCGTGAGTGTGTATCCTCTGAGATATCTCAATTTTTGCATGACTGACGTGTCCGGTGCCTATTCGGTGATTGCATAGGGGCTGTATTATTTGTGCTTTGAGATTCGTGCAGATCGTATTTAAACGGTTGGAATTTTTCATAAAGTCACGCAAAGTTTGAGATATCTTAGAGGATACAAATTCCATCTTCTTTGGATATAGGTCAGTAGAGCAAAGGAGGAAGGTGAAGAATAGAAGAGAATGTAATTGAATATAAAAGATGATGAAGATATTTAACTTTTTTGTATTTGAATTATTAATGAGGAAAAATAAATTTAATTTTTATTTTTTATTTATTTTCTGTTTGGTTAAAATTTAAAATGTTAGTAAAAATTTCGGTAGTTGCGTATGTTTGTGACAAAAAAAAATATAAGTAAGATATAAGATTTGATATTTGTGTCATTTTCTATAAATATCTGCAACAAATATTTTTTTCATTCATTACATTTAATTTGAAAGAAAAACCAATTCTATTGACATGGCCGGTCCTGGGGCAGGGCACCCAGGGCGATGGCCCCGGGTCCCAGGATTCAAAGGGCCCCAAAATTTTTTTAGTATGTATATATTACAAAAAAATTATTTGTATATATTGAAAATAAATAAAATATTAAAAATCAAACTTTGTATATATAAAAGCTCTAAACTTTTCTATAAATAAAAATGATCTATTGGCATATTAATAAAATAGTATATATATATAAAGGTAAGGGTGTAATCGGTCGGATACGGATCGGATAGTGATCAAACTGTATCTTTATCCGTTGTAATTTTTCAAATACGGATGCGAATATGGATAGTCTCAGATACGGATACGGATCGGATATTAAATGTATACAAATACGAATTATATATCAGATGAATATGAATATAATTCGGATAATTAAAAAAATTACTAATATACATTCGAGTAAAGTATAATATCTAAATATAGTTTTTTTTTCATTCATTAATTAGATCTAATATTTTTCATAATAAATTTGTTGGATACAAAACATACATCATATTACCAAAATATTAGTCACTATTCATCTCATAATGTTATATTGTTAATCAGAATATATCAATTCAAGATCAATAGTGTTTTTTTTCTAAGCATGTAGGACAAAAATAAAAAGAGTCTTGAACCAACTACATTAACGATCATATATCAATACCATGCAGCTAAAATATAAGTAATAAATTATTGGTATTTAACAACTCATTTCTTGTGGAGTAGAGGTGTAAATGGTCAGATACAGATAGTTACGGATAGTTAATTATTAAACCGTATCCTTATCCGTTGTAACTTTTCGGATACAAATACGGATGCGGATACAAATAGTTAATTATTAACCTGTATCCTTATCCGTTATAACTTTTCGAATATGGATACAAATACCGATAGTCTCGGATACGAATACAGATCAGATAATTTAAGTAATTTTTCGAATTCAGATCCGAAAGAAATCAGATAATATCTTATTCATTTACACCTCTATATAAACGACTCAAACTTATCTCCCGCCCCGAGCCCCAAAATCTTCAGGACCGGCCCTGTCTATTGATTACAATGATGCAAGGTTAAACATTTTCTTTCTTGTACACTTCACCCGACATAATTTTGTCTATCAAATACAATTGGAGGAAAAAAAAATTATTTTCTTTCCATTCCCTCTCTTTCTCTACTCTCCATCCAAACAAGGTGTAGGTCCTGCTCGGTGGACACATGGAATTGAGAACGAACTTGGAATATGGGCCAAATTAAACTGTCTGTTATTGTGCGCGTGGGAAAAAAAATCAATTGATTTTTTTGCCCACGCACACAGTAACTGTGTCGAACAGAGCTGTAAAGTGCGACTTTTTTATGGTTCTTTTGAAGAAAATATAGGTTTGAAAAACAAAACGGTGAACAATTGTTAACTTCTTTTTTTTGTTGACAAGAAACACAGGTGATAACTTTTAATCACTTATCTCGATGGAGGACAATATCATATTTTTAGAACAATAGTGATATAGATTTATTATCCAACATATATCAATATTTTTTTTTTATATTTGGCTAATAACGCAATGTTTTATGAGGAACAATTGATCTAAACTGTTTTGGAAATTGATCTAAACTGTTCAACATTTGAAAATTACAACATTTTACAACAATGTAATTTTTAAAGTCCAAACAATTGATCTAAACTTTTCAACATATAATATGTACTAAAATGCGCTTTAAGATCAAATTTTACATTTTTTTTTTGAATTTTCAGTGGTCCAGAATTATCTAAAAGAAGCAGTTTTGTAAAATACTTAATAAATAGTAAAAAAATTCAAAAAAATGTAAAATATCTTCAAACACATTTTAGTACTGATTACATATTGAACGGTTTGGATCGACTTTTTTAACTTTGAAAATCGCAAAGCTAAATTGTTGTAAGATGTTGCAAGTGGATCCCTCATGTTTTATATAAAATA
The DNA here is from genome assembly GCF_964058835.1 of Carex rostrata. Lineage (NCBI taxonomy): Eukaryota > Viridiplantae > Streptophyta > Magnoliopsida > Poales > Cyperaceae > Carex > Carex rostrata. Next base: position 7,465,228 of record NC_135924.1, read on the forward strand.
TCATATTTTAGCATTGAAGCAAGTGCATTTATGTATAGTTAGGTAATTTGTAAACAAATTTAGAATTGAATAGTAAGCATATGATGTTTTACAACAACTATCCATCTTAAATTATAAAACTTCATTATAATTTAGAGGTCAGATGTACAACGACCGTTTGATTAAATTTTTTTTTTTGAAAGAAACCGTTTGAATTTAGTTGATAGTACATATCAAATGTTGATGTGTCACAGACCAAATAAACAAATAAAATATATATCTTGTTAATTGACCACGGACAATTGTCAATTAATTTATTGAAAAAATAAATGAACAAGATATTGATCTAGACTGTACGATCATAATTAATTAGTGTATTAATACAAGAGCGGGTACGGGTACCCGGGTATACCCGGGACGGGTACGGGTACGTCTCGGGTACGGGTAGGACGGGTACAAGGGTATACGGGTACGGGTATGGTGGGTATATTTTTCAAAAACCATACCCTTACCCGTGTACCCTTGACGGGTAAGGCGGATACGGGTAGGGCGGGTATAGGTATGGGTATTTTTATTTTTATTTTTATTTTTTTTGCAGTTTTTTGTTTTTGTTTTTTTTTGGTTTTTTTTTCTGTTTTTTTTTGCTGGTTTTTTTGTTGGTTTTTTTTTTGCTGTTTTTTTTTTCTGGTTTTTTTGTTTTTGTTTTTTTGTTGGTTTTTTTTTAACAGTGTCGTATAAATGTTATTACGTGTTTATAATTCGACTTTTAAAATATGAATAATTCAATATCAAATAGTGTGTATATATATACATAAAATTATCAAGTCACATCTTTATAATTCTTAAATAATTAAAATTTGTAACTTATATATATAAATTATTCTTGCCAAAATTTGTTTGTTTAGTCGCCTAAGTACAGATGTATTTATTTATTTCTTTACACGAGTTATTTTATTTTATTTTTAAATTCTCGTTCTAATTATATAGTTTCATAATTTATTTATATCTCGAAATTTTTAAAACAATAGAAGTTACCCTCCTCCTTTATTCCGGGCTTGGCACTGGCTATGTAAAATAACATAGGCGGAGTTCTAGCTTTTTTTTTTGTTAGTAATTCTTCTTTAAAATGAATAATTTAAAAACTAATTGAAATATTTAGAAATTTATAATTTAAAAAATAATGATAAAGACTAAAAGAGGTTAGAAATTTATACCGACACTACCTATCTAGAAGTTCTCATTCCTATACCATTCTTCGCTCTCTTCCGGACCGTCTGAATCCGAATTAGCCTGGTTCCGCGCCTCGGTACCGCTTTCTTCAGTGTCGACTTCGGATGATGATGCTTCAGGCACATGTTGCCTGCGCTCTTCAGCTTGAATCCAATCTTTCAAGCACACAAGTCTTTCAAAGACATGTGGACCCAACTTACTGCGTTTATCGGAGAGGATCCTGTTCGCCGAACTGAAACAACTTTCGGAAGGGACGGTTGACACGGGCACAACAAATACATCGCGTGCCATCATCGCCAGTGTTGGAAAGGCCCTTTGATGCCTCCTCCACCATGCCATGACGTCAAGTCCATGTTCATTTTTGTTCATCATCGATACATAGGTCACTAGCTCGCTTGTTGTTTGTGGTTCGATCTCCGACTGAAAATATGCTAACAAACCACCACTGCTAGTGCTCCTGGAAGTGAAACTATTAAAAAATTTAAAAAATTTAGTGGACAAATAATGTATATATTATAAATAATAAATATTAAAAAATACATGTATATTTATATTCATACCTAGGGGTGGCACGGGACGAAGACGGGTTTTGGTTGGCACTCATTCTTGAGTTGTATATGTTAAACATCTCTTCGAATTTCGAATCCACGTATGCCTCAACCCTGGTACTGTCTAAACGTAGATTATCTTTGTACCTTTGAACTACTTTGATCGTGTAAAACTTCTTGTATGCCGGGTTGAGGCAGTTCGCGATAATCGCGACGAGCGGTACATCTTCCCAATATTTGAGAAACTTTTGTTTCATGGCATCTACGATTGGTGTGAGAGATTTATCGTGGATTTCAGCTTGTTCCAATTGACAATACACCTTGAAGATGTCATAGAGATGTCTGAGCAACTGAAATGACGTCGGTGAGTATGAGCAGGATAATTGTATGGTTGCTGTAAAAAAGGTTTGAAGGAAATTGCATAGCCTTTGTAGTTGCTCCCATTCTCCATCGGTGAGTTCCAATTGTAGTGCCTCGGGGGTGGAGCTTCTCAAAAACTCCCCTATGACAGCTTTGTAAGGAATGCATCGGTTCAACAACCTATAGGTAGAGTTCCAACGGGTATCTACATCCCAAGGTACTTTCAACTTGTCCAATCTATATTTGACACACAGAGCCCCAAACTTTTGTTTTCTTTCTTGGTTTGAAACAACGTGGTTGAGAGCATTTTTAAATTTAATTATCAATAGTTTTCCGGCTTCTGTTTTAAGACCCGCCTTCATGACGAGGTTAAGTATGTGGCACGCACACTTTTGGTGAAATATTTCACCATTCATGATCGGGTTTAGTGACCGTTTAAAAATCTCAATGAAAGCTATGTTGTTGCTCGCATTATCGAATGAGATAGAAAAAACCTTGTTCGTCATATCCCTTTTAAGGTTATATTCTTCTAAAAAGGAAATAATATATTTGAAAATTACATTTGCAGTGTGCGGGGAATCTAGCACTCCAAAACTTAATATTCTTTTTTGTAATAACCAATGATCATCGATCTAATGCCCGGTAACACAAGAGTACCCAAGTCCATGTTTACTGGCAGTCCATATATCGGATGTAATCGAGACCTTATTATTTTGGTATGCAAATAGAGCTTTAAGGTCATCTTTTTTAGAGAGAAACTGTTTTTTTATTTCACCAACCATCTTTTTATGATGCATCCTCTTGTACATTGGTTGGCCTAACCCCCGAATGCATAACCGGGAAAAACTCATGCAACTACCCATACTTATTGGTTGTTCTTTGTGGGTAATATACCGAGCCAATTCACTAAGAATTTTTTCTTCATCGAATTGTGAGTTGGTTCTGGTACCATCCGCGTTAATAAGGGTTTGGATTATTTTCGGTTGAGCATCTTCACTTGGTTCCTCATGCTTTTTTTCATGCATTTCGGAATGTCTTTTAAAGCTGCTCATACCACTACCTAGTTTATACTCAAAATGTCTATTGCAATTTTTTACCTTACAATCTAGAAATTGCATAATACCTCTCTTATCTCTGGTAATCTCATAAAATCTCGCCCACGGTTGATTGTAATCGGGAGGAGCTCTTTCTCTTTTAGTCTTCTTTTATGTTGGTGCTTCTGGGGGTCTACTTGTCGAAGGAGCGACAACTTCTTCTTGAATTTCAGGTTCAGCTGTCGAAGGGGCAGTGTCAGTGAATTGACTCGATGCTAGAGAAGAGCCCATGCCTCCATATGTATACGATGGTGTCGGTTGAAGTGATTCTTGTGGAATGAATACGTTTGGATCATTTGAAGTATAATACGATGGCGGTGCACTCATTTGTGGGGGTTGTTGATAATTTAAATCTAGCATTTGGTCCCTTCTTTGATAATTTTGTGGATAATTTTGTGGATAATTAGGTGGTGGCATTTGGGAGGAAGAACTATCAAGATAATTAGGCGGATAATTTTGTGGATAATGAGATCGTGGCATATCGGGGCCAAAAAGTGAGGCCGACAATCTCGAGGCAAAATCTTCTCCCCCGTCGCGAGGAGGAGTTGTCATATTTTAAACCTATTCAAAAAACAGAAATTAAAAAAAAAACAGAAATTAAAAAACAGAAATTAAAAAACAGAAATTAAAAAACAGAAATAAAAAAAAAACAGAAATTAAAAAACAAAAATTAAAAAAACAGAAATAAAAAAAAACAGAAATTAAAAAACAGAAATTAAATCTAACCTATTCAAAATAAATCTAACATTTTCAAAAATAAATCTAACCTATTCAAAATAAATCTAACATTTACAAAAATAAATCTAAAAAACAGAAATAAAAAAACAGAAATAAAAAAACAAAAATTAAAAAACAAAAATTAAAAAACAGAAACAAAAAAAACAGAAATAAAAAAAAACAGAAATTAAAAAACAGAAATTAAATCTAACCTATTGAAAATAAATCTAAAAAACAGAAATTAAAAAACAGAAATTAAATCTAACATATTCAAAATAATTCTAACATTTACAAAAATAAATCTAAAAAACAGAAATTAAAAAACAGAAATTAGAAAACAGAAACAAAAAAAACAGAAATTAAATCTAACCTATTCAAAATAAATCTAACATTTTCAAAAATATATCTAACCTATTCAAAATAAATCTAACATTTACAAAAATAAATCTAAAAAACAGAAATAAAAAAAAACAGAAATTAAAAAACAGAAATTAGAAAAAACAGAAATTAAAAAACAGAAATTAAAAAACAGAAATTAAAAAAAAAAAACAGAAGTAAAAAAAAACAGAAATTAAATCTAACATATTCAAAATAAATCTAACATTTTCAAAAATAAATCTAACCTATTCAAAATAAATCTAACATTTACAAAAATAAATCTAAAAAACCGAAATTAAAAAACAGAAATTAAAAAACAGAAACAAAAAAGCAGAAATTAAAAAACAGAAATTAAATCTAACCTATTCAAAATAAATCTAACATTTTCAAAATTAAATCTAACCTATTCAAAACAAATCTAATTACTTCACATATTTTCAAAAATAAATATAACCTATTTTTTAAACCTATGAAAAATAAATCCGAATTTCAAAAATAAAATCTAGCATAAAAAAAAATTTAATTACTTTACATCTAACAAATCTAACATAAACTAAATAAATCTAACATATTCAATAAATATAATAAATCTAATTACTTAACAAATCTAACATAAAATAAATCTAACAAATCTAAATATCTAATTACTTAACATCCAATAAATCTACATAAACTAAATTTACTCTACAAAAATAAATTAATCTAACATGAAATAAATATAACCTTTAAATCTCGCGGAAAAATCTTGCGGAAGGTCCCGAACTTCGTAATTTCGATACCTTCGTAATTCCGTTTGCGTATTTGTAGAAGGAATTAAATGTACAACTATATATTTTTTTAACAATAAATTTAAAATTTGAGAATAATAGAAATTTAGATTAAGAGAATAAGAGAATGAGAATTGAGATGGAGATGTGAAAATGAAGGGAGGAAGAGGGGTATTTAAAGAAATTTTGGTTGGAGGGATAAAATTTAAATTTTTAATTTTTAAAGAATAACAGTAACAGTAACAGAAACAGAAACAGAAAAAAAAAACCCGTCCCATCCGGTCGGTCCGGTCCGGTCCGGGTGGGTCCGGCCGGTCGGGTCCGGATGGGATGGCACCGGTTTGGGGGGGAAAAAACAGATTTTTTGAATTTTGAAATGGGATGAACAGTGGTCGGGTATACGGGTACGGGTACTCGGGTAGTCGGGTACGGGTAAACTATGGTAGGCTATAGTCGGGTATTGGTCCAAAATAACGGGTCCGGTCCGGTTTTTGCCCGTACCCGCGTACCCGAGTACCCGACCCATACCCGGGCGCGGGCACGGGCGGGTATGGTCGGGTATACCCGACCCGGGTTTTATTCAAACACTATAATTAATAGTGTAAATCAATTGAGATGGTCCAATAAATATTTCTATAATTGGAGAGAAGATCAGGAGACCCACATGCCAAATCCCTGTATTGGAGGCACTATGCTTAACCTTTTTGGTACAGGAATTGAATTTGTTTTGTTCCGATTGCAACTTTGTTTGGAAAAGCATTTATATGATATGGTCATATGGAAGCCGTTTCAGAGCTGACAACACCTGATGCCTTCTGTGGGGAATGGGGATATCACCACAGTGCGTAACTAGACAAAATATATGTTATTAAATTAAATTTTGTGATCTGAACTGTTACTGTTCACAAACTGTACTTGGAATATTCTTCTCATACCCTTTGGTGGGAATAATATTTGAGTGGAAGTGCATTAAAATATTAAACTATGCATACACTAAAAATTATCTTAATTTTTTTGGGTTGCACAAAATTAAATCGGCTAAAGATATTGACATAGCTATTTTGACTTCACACAACACACGATTAATAAAACAAAATGAAAAATATATGATCGGTGGGCTGCATGAAGCCAAATCAGCTCTGTCAATATTTTTACCCAAAACAATCATCAGCAGTGTGCACAGTTATTTTACTTTGGAAGTATATTTTCAAAAAGCTTTTTCAGAAGGTAAATTGGTTCCGTAATTTTGGGTCAGTTTACCATCCAATGTTTAGAAAGCCCGGCCCATATATTTAATGCACATATCCAAATATTAAGATAAAATAAAGAAAAATCATATATTATTCTGTTTGAAACCCAATTATTAGATAAAATAATTAATGTACATATCCAAAAGATATGATGTACCTCTAAGAATCAAACATCTCTGAACAACAATCAAAGAAAAAGGACAAGGCGGCTCAATTTGTGGTTCATCCACTGTATGATAATGAAATTTTCTGTTAGAGCATCTTTTCCAAAAAAAAAAGAGAGCACAAAAGCTGAAAAGCATATATCTGAACAATAGATCTGAATAGTTTAACTTCATCTCCATATGAAAAATGTATCTGTCGATCAAATTTCATATTTCTTATTTTTTTTACTATTTTTTGGTAATTTTTCAGGTAAGTAGAAAATCATTTGATCTAAACATTCTAAATTATTAAAAACTAGTGATTTTTTTTATATCTAAGAAACAGTAACAAAATTCTGAAAAATAAAAAAATTAGCCTACAAGTACTTTTTCATATAAAAATTATGTTAAACGGTTCAAATCAATTATTTAGACTACCGTAATACAGACTAATATGCGTGCTATACATATACATACTAGTGTTGCCTCACTCTTCCGTATTTACATCGTAATGCTACCACCACCAATCCATTGATGACCAGATGCATGACTTCGGAAAGAGCAGGTTCAAATACAAGAGAAGACAAGTTGATTTGATTTTGCTTTTTTTTTTGAAAGGTTGAAACGGCTTTAAATGTGGACAACAAATATTCAGCATATCTAGAATTTTTGTATTCGTAAAAAATGTTATTTGTTTAGATGTCATAGAAAGGAACTGGCTTATGCATGAGGCTGAACTTTCACGAAAAGACCCCTCAAAAGGACTAGTATTACTTGGTTTATTTTTTATTTAAAAAAAAAGACTAAATGTCTATTTTGTAACTACCACATGGACTTTTTGGTAATTTTTGAAGAAAAGAGAAATGCACGACAAAAAACCTCCCTATATATATTGTTACTAGAGGTGCTACTTTTACCCGATTATCCGGATCCGATTCGAAACCGAACCAGATCCAATCCGGAACCGACCCGGATCTGATTAATTTGGATAGGATATGGTTTAAAAAATATAACCGGTTAAATTATGGGTATGGTTACAAAATTAATAATTTAATATCCGACTCGGATCCGAACTGGAATTGATACTGTAATGGGTAGGATATGGGTTTCATTTAATTATCCGACCCATAACCGAACCCGACCCGATACCCGTATAAATACCCGATAAAACATATATTAATAACTATTAATATATAAAAATACAACTTTACATATTAATTTTTGCATAAGTCGTGGTGAGCCTAGTACTTTTTTGAATGTGAGAAAATAGAATGCAGTTACATATTCGCTATGTTTATACACATAGATGGATGCCAAATTTATTTCTTCCATAACAACTGCATTAATTTTTTAAATATAATTTATTACTATGAATACATCATTCAATATTTGCCTTGATATCCTCTGCATAATAATGGAAATTTATTGTTCTCATTGATATGTCTTTTTTATAAATTATTAGTATTTCATTCATAGATTTTTTGAACCATAGAAAAAGAAATCGTCATCTCTAATATTTTACCTTTTACAAATTATATCCCTTCAATATTTTTGTTTTCAAAAGTTATCTTCTCTCCATCCTCCTGATTTTTTTGTGTCATATACCTACTCCGGATCCGGAACTGCCCCGTATCAGAATCGGACCCGATGATCTACAAATAAGTTATGGGTATCTATCTACTCGGAACCAAAAGACTGGACCCGAAATATCTACGGGTAGATAGGTATCCGGATCCGGACCCGACCTGAATTGAAATAGATAAGTGTATGGATTGAAATTCGGACTCGAACAATTTTAGGGTACAGATCCAAATATAATAGTATTTAGACCCGACCCGACCCGACCCAATTGCAGCTCTAATTGTTACTTAGATGTGAAATTCTTCTATAAGATATTGATTATCAGCAAATATATTTATATAAAGATGAGTAAATAAAGAAAATGAAACCTATTAATTTGTAAAGGCGATCAAAGTCTTTCATCATACCATACAACTGGCAGAAGGGTGTCAAGCATAAGAGCTTCCTTCCGAGTTCCGCCTAATTAAGCGACTGAGGGTGTCTCGCACAGTCACAGTTGATCCGTTTATCTTCTGAGAATGTCCGCTCACACATGAGTACTAAGCCGTCTTGGCGAGTGGGCCCAACCCGGTAGCCCTACAGTTTTATATTTCTTTTTTTTCGGATTTAGCAACTTCTACTTTCTTGTTCTCCCTCAGTCAGTGATTTTCAAACAAATAAGTGAAATGGAGCTAGGTATCAGGAAGGATTAACATCTGGTAGTAAAGAGTTGGATTGTGAAAAAAATTAAACGAGTTGGACTACGTCAGAAATAGACAAAATTTTCAAACATGAGTTGAAAATAGCGATTTTAAAAATTCAGAAATAAACAACTGTATATTCCTATAACTTACTATGTAGCAGTATGTAATTGACAGAAAACAATGATAATTTTTTAGTAATAGATTAACTGCTAAAACCAAAAGCCAAAAACATGTTAGATTCCGTCTTGTTTCCCTAGTCAGATTTTAGAAGGCATGTCAATTCAAGGCAAAATTGTCATTCAATGTAAGCACGCAAGATGTATCTGAATTCTGTGGTTATTTCTGAAGAAAAGGATATGTGAACAGAGTCATGATTAAGATTTTTGGTATTACGAATTGACTTGCGATATTAGGTAATCCAACAGAATAACGACCCATGAAAGGACTCTATATGAAACCGACAATTCAGAGGAGGGATCTGTTATATAATTACTTTCTGATTTTATTTTGGGCTTTATAACATATATGGGCCTGCACCTATTATTCTCTTCTGGTACAACTCAGTAACTGGACCATCAAAAGCCCAACAGTCCAACACGAAGTCTCTTGAAAGCCCAATCCGAATTCTCTGGAGAAGGGATGTCCGTCCCATCCCAATTCGCGTCCTGCTTCGCGCAAAAGTAACTGATACGAATTTTGAAGCAGTACGCACGAATCATAGTAATTATCGAACGGCTACGATCAGATATCGGACCGATTTTGGTCCAACGCCCATCGGACGGCCCTTCTTCCCAATTTTCATCCTATAAATCATCTGTGACCCGAGCACAATCTTCTCATCACTTTTCACTTCACATTTCCATTTCTGGTGAATTGAAAACCCTAGCGCCTCTAGCCGTCGCTCTCCATCGATCAGACGGCGCCGTCTTCGAACTATCAATAGATTTAGTTCAGGTTTTGTCTCTCTCCCTCTCTCTTCTTCAATTGGTTGATAATCATTTTTCGGAGATAAATTCAATTTAGTAGTCTTCTTCTAGAGGTCTAGCCGCAGGTACTTCATCTATCTCAGGATTTGTATTTGAATTGAGCTGATTGTTTTTGTTTTCTTAATCTTAGATCGGAAACCCTAATCCTACCTTTTCTCATCTCACTATTGTAGTTTTCCGAAATTGCACCACAGGTTTGGTCCTCCCAAGTCAGAGATTATATCCGTTAATTTGGAATTTCACAATCAGCATCCTTACAAATCGCATGGTAGAAGAATCCGTTTTCTCAATTTAGAAGCTTTCACTGAAAATCAAAAAGTAGATCTAGTGATAGGAACAATCAGAATAGTTGTGAATTTAGATGTTATTTGAGATGAGATTTGCGTAAATGTTTTTTCTGTAACTGTTGTGGCTTTAGACCAAAAATTTCGCACAAAAATAGGCCAGCCTATGAAATATTGGTTAGAAAAACTGGATATTTGTGCCTTTGAATCTACAATTTATATTAGCAAAATAAAAGGATCACATGCACGGACTTTTTTTTTTTTTGAGAAAAACCCGTAGACATGCACGTACTTGCCTGCCCCCTTTGTAGTGTTTGATCTTTTCCCACCATGCTTGGAAAGCTTTCTGGGTACTAAGAACTGTAGCCTTTTGTAAACAATTTTTGCAGTTTGTTGTATTCTGAAGTTCTTTGCTCTGCATGTCATGTGTTAAGGTGGTAAATCCAATTATCTTCATTCATGTTTGATCTGGCACTGCATAATATTGAAGTTGATATAAATGAACTGTTTTAAAGATAAGACTTATAAATTACTATTTACTAATTTACTTATTTTTAGATCAACTGATCCCGCAATCTAAGTTCGCGAATTCTATATATATATGTTGCATTTGGATATAGTACTTGCTGTTATGTGCTCGGTTATCTGTTCATAGTCTGCAAGGTGCTTCTCTAGCTTAAATAAAGCAATTAAGTAAATAGCATATATGCCATGTTCGTAGCAGGTTTTACCCTGTTTAATATATGTCAGATGACTTGACGTTCAAACGTTTGAGCTAAATTTTATCGTGCAATTTTTGTAGACTCAAGTGCAAACATGTTGTGTTTATCTTTTCAGTTTGTACATCATTATTTGAGATCATAATTTGAATTGTCTTCTCCTAAAAATTGATTAACGATCAATCTGTTCCTTTTTAACTTACTATGCCATTCTTTTTTACTATTTGTTCAGATATAAGACAATGAGAACTTTTCATGAGTAGCCACTGGAAAATTTGCTTCGCTTCAATTCAGCATGAGTGGTCTAGGAAAAGGTACGAATCCAGCTCAAAATTGGTGATAATTTCTTTCTATAAAGTTGGTGATAATTTTACTAATTAATTAATTGGTACATAAGTTACCTGAATAAGCTATCTTAAGATGTTTCTGTTATTTGAATTAGTTCCGTATGCTATTATGCTAATATGTAATAAATAATGAATTTCATGTCACTTAGTATCCCATTTGACATTAGCATTTTTATATTTATTGAAAGAGGCTAAAAAAGATTATAGAAGCAGGCAAATTTATGCTCTAGGTACAGACCTGAATTTAATAGCCAAACATATTAAATCTCCAGCAACCCTTGGATAATATGTTATACTTGTACCTTTTGTATGTTTTTTTAAGTATAATAATCTATCTTTCTTATATTCTACCTTTCTGATGTATAAATTTTCTGAATTGATATTAGGGTTATACTGATCTCTTTAAGTACGAAGAGGCAGTTATGAGTGAAGTTCATACCATGCCTTAATGCATGGCCTTAAGTTGGATCAAGCCACATGGCTCGAATCGACTCCATTTCTCCTGGTCCTTCGAAACCCGTCAACAATTGGGCGGGTACCAGACAAGCCATCGTGACGAAATCAACATGCTCCGTAAGGAGCATGGCAGGTTTATGATGAAGATGCGCCACTTTACCCCAATCCAGCATTTTGGTGGGCGTACTGCACATATGGGAGTAAGCCAAAGGTGATAGATTTCTTCCAGGGGGCCTATAAGGTGGGTGAGTTAGTCGGGCAAAAGGAACCTGCCGGGAAAGAAGTGATACTTCTGGAGATTTTTGAAAGCAGTATACTAGCTAGGGTGGGGTTGAAACTTTAATTAGTCTGTCATGTTGTTTCTTTAGCAGTTTTGATTATGTTTTCGTACTTATCTGCAACTTGTAACTAGACACGGACAATTTCTGTAATTAGGAAAACAAATCATGTAAAAAAGGAAGTATATAAAGGCAAAATAAAATTCAGATATTATCTTATTAGCCAATGTTTAAATACAATTTATTGACATTAAGATGTTTCTCTATACAGACTCTTTATCTAAAGCTAAATAGGAGCAGATTAAGGCTAAATTAGGGAAGAAAGTTAACATACAATGTATAATCAAATGAACCAGCAATGTTTTGAATGATTTTTTTTTTGACGGTTAATTCTTGACAATCCAAATATCTTAACTTGAGAAATATGTAACTTCCCTTTTTACATATAGATTTAGAAATATGTATATGTAAAAAATATGTTAACTTGAGAAATATATATGTTATTTTCCATATAGATTTAGAAGGAGCCACCGTTATCCTTCTAAAAAAACCTATACATAGATTGAACTGTAACAGTTACTTTTGATTCCCAATTAATACCAATAAACAATATCAATAATATTTAAAATTCAATTGTCTAGCTGCTGGCACCTCTAGTCAAAGGAATTTTAATTCTACCCTCATTCCAAACTTGAGCTACTGAAATATTTTTTAACATTTTTAGCCTCAGCGCAGAATTAAAGTGAAAAGCAAACATCCACATACCAAATATCACGCCAAAAATGTGTATTAAACCTTCCCTTTATATTTAATATCAATCACAATTTTCCGGGTGGGGGTCATAGCTTCAATACGCTGGGACAATAGATTTTCATTACTGTTTCTACTTTAAACTGAAATATGTATACAATGCACTTTAAAGGAAACATTTAATTCATTTCGTACTAACAGTTAGCCTTGTTTATTTTAACAGAAATCACAAATTCATAATTTCGAAATACAAAATTGTGGCTTTCACCTACGTGATTTTGTAACCTTTATAATTGTTTTCTCCAATTATCATCACTTTCAGCGAACATGTGCAAAAGCAATTAAACAAATTTAAAATTAGAAAATCACATGTTGCTTGTAAATACAAGAATGGTTGGTTTAGAGTTTTTTTCCAAAAAAAAAGAAAAGAAAAAGCACTTGGGCCGTAGAGAGGCGGGCTCTGCTAAGCCCGCGGTTCAAGTATGGTTTTATAAGAGACTCATAATCCACCCCAGCCCAAAGAAATATCCTCTAGATTAGGTCAATTTTCTCGATGCGTAAACAGGTAATCTAAATGCCGAACTTCTTTTTAGTCAGCATTTGGAAAAAAAAGAAAATACAGAGTATGGAATTGTAAACAATTTTAATGTCGGTTGGTGTTCAGATATTATTTGAGTACCATTTAAGGATGGTGAGCAGATATTTAAAGGTGGTACTTTTGTGGCAGGTATTTGAGTACCATTTAAGAAAAAAATTATATGTAGGAATGAAGCCACGTACGAGGGAAAAAAGCCTCAACTAAAAACCTTCTCTAACTTTCTGGGGAGCATTGCACATGAATCTCTACTGCTATCTGAAAATGGGAAGCCAATTGCTAGTCAGAGGGGGTGAATGGCAATGAAATGGAGGAATTAGGCAATATGGATCGGGTACAAGACTGGCTAGATGGATCCTGGTACCAAAATTGGAAGGGGGGCATTGGAATAGTAGTTAAGAAGGGAGAGGAAATGGTGCTGTTCATATCTGAATCAGTCCAAGCTTGCTGTCCACTACAGGCTGAAGCAAAAGCAATGCTAAGGGCAATATAGGAGGGGCAAAAACGGGGGTACCTGGAAGCCCATTTTTATACCGACTGTAAAATTAAACCTGCATGATATTGTCATTTGTCAGCAACAGAATGCCACCAATGGAGACAGATTGGAATGCCTTTCAGGAGTGCTATCAAGCCTGGGATCAGATAAGAACAAAGCCGGGATTTGTCTGCGTTTACACAGGTCGGGAAAACAATGTCTTGGCTGATCAGCTAGCAAGAAAGGGGAGATGTGAGGAGTGGAAGATTACAGGATACACATACCCTATCTTTGAACCTGATTGAAGGAAAATTAGTTGATGTAATAGGCAGTGGTATAAGATGCTGGTACTGGTACTGTTTTGTATGTCGCAGTACTAGATAATCAATTAAATATGATTTGGTTTCTGATCTAAAATGGATATTTCAATATTAATTTTGTAACCGTATTCAAAATTTAAACGGTAATATAATATCCTATCTAAATTAATTGGATCTGGTTTGGTATTGGGTAATCGGATTATAGCAACACATATGGTTACTATTTTGTTAATTCATTAGTGGGCCTCTGTTAGATTTGCTTCCATTTGTTAGAAGAAATTAAATAATTAAATAATTAAATAAAGCTATACATAATACGTGCTAATTTAAAAAAAAGAAAAGAAATGAAATAAGAAATTAATAATTAAAGAAAACTATGATATGTCTATTAACCCAAAATAATTCACTTACATAAGTCCCAAAGCAATGACCACTACTTATTCTAACTTTAATTTTCCACCAAAAACGATAACAAAAGTGGTAATGGTAAAAGGTATGAGCACAATAATTTATAGTGCAAAAAAATAAAACAAAAACTCAAATTGCAAAATAATTTTGCGGTTTCGAATTTTTATTCCAAACCGCAAAATTATTTTGTAGTTTGAGTATTTTAAAAAAAAGAAGCGACTAATTGTTCACAAGGAGTTGTCCACAATTTTTACACAAAAAAAACTGTAACTTGACTTGCGCAATAATGTAAAATTCCAATTCTATACTGTAATCTCATATAGCGAATCATATACAAAATACACTTTAAAATTCTAACATCCAGCAGGACTACTTTGTGTACTTGCAACTTGCACAACTTGCCAAACTAATTATACTTACTGCGGGACCACTTTGTGTACTTCTCTAATTTACAGTTACTGATAGTTTTAAAACCTTTTAGAACATTTTAAAACCATACCACTTCTCAAACTTGCAGTTTTTTCAAAATAACTTCGGAAATTATGCAAATTTTATTTTTTTGAATCAATATTATTTTTTTTGAATCAAATTTTTTTCCCGAAATTAAAATTAATTTTATTTTTTTTGAAAAAAATTTCATACTTTTTTTTTTCAATTATTAATATTTATATATACATCTACATTCCGTAAATTAACATTACACATACTGTAAAACATACATATGCAAACTATAGAACTTCAATACTGTAAAATTCACAAATGTAAACTATAAAATTGACAGATGCAAACTATAAAACTACAAATCTGAAACCTAAAACACTATAAATCTGAGATAAACACACTGCAAACTTCAATACTATAAATTTAAAAGATGTAAACAGTAAAACTAACAGATTCAAACTATAAAACATTAATACATCAACTATTCACAACCACTTTGTTAAATATTAATAATTGTTCACAAGCATAAACTGTCACTATTGAAAACATCAATTTTCACTAGCAGCAAAAACAAACAATAACATTCTAAACACAAATTCATATATTCTGCACAAGCATACTATTCAACATACAAAAGCTTTTACTTCATAACCCTTTGTTTAGTATTGTTTGGATGAGTTACAAAAGAGACTATATATATTATGTAAATTGAGTTTTCAGTTAGCTTAATTTATGTAACAAGTGAATCTTATTTGTGCAATTAATTTTCTTTATATTTTATACATACCGTGTATTTAATTTGATTTAATTTCAAAGTGATCAGATAGCCACTAAAATGTCAGCAAAATAAAATCCTTATTTTCTTAAAAATTAGTTCCACAGTGGAGTATTAATTTTCAGTTATCCAAGTTAATTATACAAAACATATGTATGATTTTTGTTTTAATAACGTATGTATTGATTGTCATAATTATAAAAATTAGTTTCTGTACATAACATGTTGTTATTAATGAGGAATTCAAGGAGAGATTGCTCAACACTAAGTACTGACAGTTCTCTATAAAATAAATTTGAAAATGAATCTTTAATCTAGTAACAAAAACAATAACTTTTGTGTGATAGGTTGCATTTTATCTGAATATGATTGTTTGCGAATATTAAATAATTAGATATTTTCACATCCAAACTTAATTCATAAG
The DNA here is from genome assembly GCF_964058835.1 of Carex rostrata. Taxonomy (NCBI): domain Eukaryota; kingdom Viridiplantae; phylum Streptophyta; class Magnoliopsida; order Poales; family Cyperaceae; genus Carex; species Carex rostrata. The sequence continues at coordinate 7,481,216 of NC_135924.1, forward strand.
GGCATCTCCATTCCTGATATTATATAATTTCTAATTTAAGGTGGCAGTTTCTATTTCGATTTTAGGAATGCCTGCAAATTTTTTATTTAGAAACTATACATAACAATTTCTTATAAAGAAATTGTTTCTAAACTCCACATCAGCGAAATTATTGGCTGAAGTTTCTTTCTCCTGCAGGGAATCTTTAATCGCTGACGTGGCCTTAATAGAAATTATAATTTCAGTTTCATAAATGTTGAGATTTGTATTAGAGTTTCTATTTAGTAGTTAACAGTTATTTAAAAATTAATTAAAATTGCTGAAATGAAAATTCTCTAAGTTCATAAAATAAATTTATTTTAAATATAAGATGTTTATTTTCCATAAGAAAAAACCCTTTGTTTATTTTTTTGGAAGACTTAAGCGCGGGGACTTCTCTTCTCCCGTACGATAGCTAGGCTCCACACAAAACACTGAAATGCGAATCTAGTGCACATTTTGTATTCTTGTGGTCTTGTTTTTCTTTAAATAGTAAAAAAAGGGGCTTCTCCACGAGTGGAATTACTTTGAAATTAAACTTTCAGACGTCAAAAGCAAAAGTTCCTCCCAAAAGGAGAAACTTTAACTAATGTAAACAACGCTTCTTACTTTGTTTATGGCCTTTGCCATTTTCAAGTATTGAACCTTCCTACTTTGTTTTTTTGATATCTTGGCACTTGGCATAAGCTGCCAAGGGGAACCTACTTTGTTAAAGTTCGTTGACGATGCTTTTCTTCCCCTTGTTATTGCTCGTGTATATATTTCATTGTATACAAATGTATGTATGGCACACTCTCAGATACAGAAACGGAACTATGATAATTGTAATCGATTAACCATACAATCAAATAATAATCGTAGAATCTTTATAATTTTTTTTTTTCATTTTATTCAATTTTCTTTCTTCTTCTCTCTCTTTTTTTTTTTTGATGAAAGTGAATAAAGCACCGATTTCTTATAAAAGAGACCTAGAATGTCATAAGAGTAGGTACTAAACTTCTCGTACCAATCCTTCAAGAACAAACTACAAAGTGAAAACGTACGTCAAAACCTCTCTTCTCTTCTTTTCGATTCCAGTTTTCATTATTTGTTTTCCTCTCCTGAATCAATATAATAAAGAGAGAAAGACCCTTTAAATCGTTTACTGGTCAAGGGGTTAGGAGAGGTCTCATGCATGGGAGACACGTGGCTGGAATGCCACGTTTTTCTTTTCTTTCTTTTGGATTTTGCATTTTTATGTAATTGACCTTTAAAAGTATACAAACTTTGTAAGCAAGTCTAAAAAGCTTCAAAAAAATTATTCAAAATACGGAATGAAATCTGTTGTTTTTTCGCTTTTTTTTTTGGAAAAACAGAAATATATCTTTTCCTCATTCAACTGTTAATTTTTATCAAAATTCGTGCAAATAAAAATTTGAACGATTAAATGAGAAAAACAGATTCTTTTTTTAAAAAAAAAAATCACAGCAAATTCAGACTCTAAAAATACCGGGTGTTACAAAATAATTATGTTCCTGCAATATCAATATCGAAGAAACTATGCTTAGTTGCTTACGTTTTGAATCTAAAAAAATATGAGAGTGAAAAGTTAGACTGAATGCATGTGTGCGTGTCTCTCTCTGTATATATGTATGTTTGTATATATATGTGTGTGTGATATATCTAAAAATTGATTAGCTTTACCGAAAAAATAATACATAAGAACCATATATATATATTCATAATTTGATCAATATACAACAATAGTTCCATATTCTATCAATAATATAGCAACATTTTTTTTTTTGAAAAAACAATGGTGCGCACCGTCCGGTCATTAAGAAAATTCATCTTTAAAAAGACAGACGAGCATTTCATGCCGAATTTTCTTTGTTACCATCTTTAAAATTTGTCATTATTTGTGAAATTAAAACTGTTTTTTTTATCAACGGTATCGTTATAGATAGCTTATCGGACTGATTACTTAAAAATAATAATTTTTGTCGGTATACTCTCAACAATAATCACTTTTTAACCTCGCATATGATAATATATTTTGTAGTACAAAATTGACAGTGTTTCCGAAAATTTCAATTTTTATCAGAAATACAACCTGATAAGATCGATTTTTTTTTCCTAAAACCAATGACAACATTTTTTTTTTTAATGAAATGATAGCTAAAACAAATTCGTTTATTTGTATTTCATGGTGCACAGTCGGAATCACAAAAAAAAACTAAGCCAATATGTGGGCCCTAGAGAATGAGAGATTTAGTTCAAATTTAACTGAGGCGAGCATTGGCTGCCATCTGTACAAAAAGCCGGATCTATAGTTTTTCTTCCAATAGAAACACAAGTGGCTACATGCATGAAGCCACGGAAGGTCATCTAATGCGCTACAGCGTGGGACCCACCAACGCATGAATGGCTGCCTTTTTGGGCCTGAGGGCCTACCACGAGAGTTAAGTTATTTTCTTATTCAATTTCTTTTCTGTGGATCGGCCAAGTGGGAAATCAATAATCTTTATGATTTAGGAAACCAATATTAATGCAGCAAATCGCTACACGAGAAGTTGCATTTATTTTGTTACTTTCTTATTACTGGGAAAAAGAGAAGTAATTCGAATTCGTTCGATTTTCATGCATCAAGAATCTTGACTCTTGAGATAATCCAAAGGCTGAAGGCAACTGAGCTGGGAGCCTGAGTGGTGTGGTGGTATTGTAGGATTCTCACTGAGCTTTATTGGCAAGATTCATTCAACAAACATTTTAAATAGTATTATTCAGTTAGAATTTTTTTTTTTCAAAGCTAAGAAATCCAACAAATACACAATTTTTGTTGAATGTTACGGTGACATGTATATGTTGCACTATTCCGTTCATATTTGATAAAAGAATAAAATGATAACTCTTATTCCACCACTTCTCATGATAATAAAAGTTATCTTTACTCTTTACTTTATTTTTGTACTATTCCATGAATTATATCTTTATTCTTTTGTTTTTATCTCTCTCCCAAATATAGCTCTACCAAAGAGTTACTATTCTATGAGTTCTCTTTATCTCTCTATCAAACATGGTCGGTAACAAGAGTTATCACTTTATTTCATCTACTTTATTTCTCTACCAAACATAATAGATAGAAATCATTTTATTCATGTGCCATTCCTAAATCATTTTATTATCAAACACAACTTTAATGAATTATTTTAATAACAAATATATCAAAATTTAAAGAACACATCAATGTAGAACATCAAATAGTCTCACATGTTAAAATTGCAGATATATTTCATTTTATTGCAATCAGTAGATGTTGTTGAACAGGGGATCATAAACATGTGTGGGGTGTGTGTGTGGTGGTGGGGGGGGGGGGGGGGGGGGGGGGTCTTATACATTTTCATTTTTATTCTTAATTTTTTAAATTTATGTAAGAATTATTACTATTAAGTAATTACAAAATATTTAATTATCCAACCTCTCAATCTTAATTTTGTATTTTGCCGTGTTGTTGGGAATTAAAGAAATGTTGAAAAATAATAGTGCACATCATTTGGTATAACATTAGGAGAGAGATAACATGGTTTGAATTTAAGTAATAAGTAATTCATGCTTGAAGACAGCTCATATGTCATATCCATGACCATGAGCGAAATCTTTTTCTCTTAACTAATTTAAAAGACTAGCCAATAATCGACTTCTAAAATACATTTCAGTTGGGACGGACACTATCCCATAAGTTTAATTTTCTGTAACATTCGTTGTATGCCAATCTGTGTTGCCGGGTTGTCTCCATTTGCCCATCTTTTCTTATTTTTGCCAATAATGCAATGCAAAAACAAAAGAAAATGTTTCACTTCTTTCAATTAAAGAAATGTATTACATTTTTTTTTTCACAGAAGTACACAATGTCCTTCATAAATTCATGTTATATTCAATTACTTGTCAATTTTTTAGTTCCTCGTAATTTATATATTAAAATATAATTTGCCAAACATATTTCGTTCAGCAAATGGCGTTATATAGTATTTTGATTCATAAATGTAAAATATGGATGTTATTGCTTCTACATGGATTGTATATGTTGCACATATATTTTATTCAGTACATAATTGATGCATAAAAAACATCAATCATACTTTTTAATTTTCAATTTTCAATATATTTTTAAATTTTTTAATATATTCAAGATTTTAACGGTATGTATCATATTGTACTTTCCTTTATTTTTGACTAAATTATTATTTTTATATCTATTTAGCTTTTAAGTTTTAAGTATTGTTTTTTTGTTTAAAAAATATGCATTTATATGCATTTTGGCATATGCTTATATGTGATATGTTGTGCCCAACTATATGTAATTTTTTGGAAAATAAGTTAACCACATACATATTAAAAACCGCATTTTAAGCCGAAATTTTTATTAATACCATTTAAAAAAATAAACTAAAACACCACTGAAATTAGGGAATTCTAAAAATACCAGAGTCTCCAATTCAATATTCGGTCCCATTCTTGAGGGGGCGCAAATTGAATTGGAGACTCCCAAAAACCTAAATATCAATATATTACAGTATATTTTTAGGTTTTTGGGGGTCTCCAATTAAATCTGTGCTCCCCCCAAGAATGGAATTGCAGATTGAATTTGAGGCCCTAGTAATTTTCGAATTCTTCATCATTTGTATTTTTTTTTTACAGTAGTATTAATTAATAAAAATTTCGACATTTTAAAACATCGACTCATAGCAATGCAACCTGCCACATGGACAAACCTACCTCACGTAAAGATCTAAGAATTAGGTGGTGGATATTTCCAGAAATCAAGAAAATCATGGGGGTCCTTTTGTCATTGAAACTGAAACACATATAAAAGACCGTATAACAAAATAATTTAATAAAGTAACAAAATGAATAACAATGTGACTAGTTTTGGAATCATTTGAGAGAGAGAGAGAGAGAGGAATGTGCATTTGTGGGGGTGGGTATATATTCACAGGTAAAGTGACGGCTTCTCTTTTGCTTGCTAACCTTCCATTGGCGCCAGGGAAAGCAAAGCAAGGGCGGCACCACAACACCATATAAATATCAAAAGCAAAAGAAAACCCAAATTCAATAAAATGAAAAGAGAAAAGCAACAACAAATTGAACCAAGCGAATATTAAGTGCGGTGTGAGACGGATTATTGAACCCAAGAAAAATCCAGGATTCGATTCTCTTCTCTGCTGTTAGTTATCTCCAGGTCCCTCTCTTTCTCTCTCTGTTCTTATACTTCTTTTTTTTTTTTTTTTCTTTCTTCAAGTTAATCAAATTTTGTTTCAAAAATAAAAACACTGATCTTTTCTTAATTTATGTATTTTAGAGGAAGTTTCTCTGTCGGATGCACCATTAAAAGGTTAGATGGAAGCCGACCCGAACATGAATTTCGGGTCTTTTTCCCATTATAACAATCACCAATTACCTTCTTTTTCTTGGCAATACAATGATTCAAGCGGGTTTGATGGAATCGGGAATCCTGTGTCCATGTCTGGTAATGCTGATGCCGCGCCTGGGATTTCTTTCGTGATGCCACCTGGCAGCTCTCCTGCAAACATGGCTCTTTCTCCTGCACGTCGTCTTGTTCATGGCCCCGCCTGGTCGATCAAGTGGACCCCGCATGAGCAGGCTATCTTGAATCAAGGCCTTGAAGAGTATGTCGATTTATATATTTTTCATCCTGCATTCTCCGTTGTCATTTAAAAATGGAACTGGCCGTTTTTTTCATGCCATTCATCGTTCTGTTTTTTGTATTTTTTTGCGTATTTTTCAGATTTGCGAATGATCCTGTTATTACAAAGTATGCGAAGATAGCGACAAGACTAGTCAACAAGACTGTCAGGGATGTTGCAATGAGGTGTCAGTGGATGAAGGTTTGTATGTAGAATAAATAAGTTATTTTTTTTTGTGTATTTTGATAATTTCTACAATTAATATTTATTTAAAAGGAACTTAATGTTTCAGTAACGAAACAGGGATAGTAGTCTTTTCATAAAAAAAAATTTACTTAAAAGAAAGATCCTTTTGAGTTATAGTCAGTACATAACATGTGGGCATGCACATCAAAAAGCTGTTAACCATTCTTTATTTTTTTTTAAGGAAGACAACTTATCTTTATGATATATCATTTGAAATTATGTTTCTTTGATCATTTAAAAAAAAAAAATCCTGCTTACATCTTGCACCATTTTGTTAAATGGAACTTCTGTTATGTCTAACTATTACTAATTCTACTAAAATTTCTCTCTTTAGAAGAAGGAACAGGAGAAAAGGCAAATGATTGAACAGATGCATTTGAGAAGAAGCATGCATATGAGAGATAGAAAGGTTTGAGAAAATTTTATGAGAATTTTTAATCTGATCACCAAATATTATTAAACACAATTGATAATTACAATCCAGCTGATAGTAATAATTTATATCTGATTGTTTGCTTGTCCTGCCAAGTTAATTTGTCTTTGTTTAATTTGACTATGTATTCTTATTAGAGCATGGATTTATTACCATTAACTATTAAGTATTTGAAAAAAATTGAATGCAACAAACAACAGTTCTTATATATCTCAATTCTTATATTATTCACATAGTTGTCCTGATCCACCGACAGCTGAGATTGAAAGATGAATTTTCGAATTGAATATCAACCCTCCAATCACATAATCTGTCTTCTTTTGATTAAATACATCTATTTTATGTGTGAAAGTTTAAATCTAGTTAAAAACATGCTCGCCACACAGACTGCTACATGGTTTATCACATTAAAATTGAATAAATCCTTAGCAATTCATTTCCTTATTTCTCCTTACAATTAAATTATTTCTATTCTTGCAATTAAATTATTTTCTTATTTCTCCATTTCATCCGTTTCATTTCCCTGCCATCTATAAAAACTAATTAATTTGCATATGCCACATTTTTTGTTAACTCTCAATGAAGATTTTTACAATAATCAATTGTCATTAATATGTGTAGACTAACTTATATAGAAAGTTTTTTAAATACCGAAAAATTAGCTTACATAATGAACAAAGATAGAAAAATACAATCCAATGTCTTTTATGAAATAATTAATAATACCATAATTTATATAGAGAATAATCATTATAATGAATATAAATGAATAAAAAAAATTAATAATAAGAATATCAGAAGGTATTCTTTATGGCCCTGCTCGGTAGAAGAGTGAAGGTTACTGTTCATGTGGGGAAAAAAATTCACTCAGATTGAAATTTTTTTTTTGCCACGTGAACAGTAAAAATAAGTTCAAACTTTTGATTCCTATTCCCATTCCTATTCCTCTTAGGCCCGACAAACAGGGCCATATGAAGTTATCTAGGGGAGAGTTTCAATATAACAAATTTAATGTGCAATTTGGGTTATAAATTTTCAAATATAAACAAAAAATAATTTTTGCTACAAAATGTCGTAGCATTATAGAGAATTTTTTATTTTTAGAAATTATTATTAAATAATATAATAATATAGATTTAGCACGTGAACTTTTTTATGGCTTAGAAGGCACTGAGTAGGTAACTCGGATTTCAATTTTGGAATTGAGTTTGTAGTCTGGGTCCAAAGTTTAAGTCCGAACCACTAATTTGACTTCAAAGTTTTAATCTGAACTACTAACTTGATTCGAAAATTTTAATTGAAACCACTAACTCAGAGCCTTCTAGACCATTGAAAATCCAACGTATTCAATCTATTTTCCTAAATTATTTAGTAATAATTTTTAAAATTGAAAAATTCTCTGACAAAATTTTTGTGCTATAAAATGTTCAAAGTTTACCTTTTCATTTATATTTGAAAATTTATAACTCAAATTGCACATAAAATTTATTGTATTGGAACTCTTTTCAATATAACTTACCTTTTTTGCATAAAAAAATTGTGGTAATTTGTTATAAATTTATTTTACTTGTGGTATCATAATATAAGAATGGAGATTTCATAAAAACAAACTGGATTTTTTTTTTTCTATTTTTGTTGTCCATATGAGTCAATTTTTCTATGCTTAGAAATATTAATGACGGATCAAGTATTTAATTATTGTGAAAATCATTATTGAGAGGTCCAAAATGTAGCAGACCAGGATTGATTAGTTTTCATAGATGGTAGGAAAGTTCTGCACACCGGTGAGCAGAGGATTTGATTCCTTCATTTCTCCTCTTCTCCTATAGTTTCGACAATGAAAATGAAAACAATCATATCTTTTCGTATTTTGTTTAAGGTTATTGTATTTTTGTGAATAAATGAATAACATATTTTGTGCTGACAAAAGCAAAAAATCTTTCTGATTTGAAGAGAAAATGAAGAACATCTAGAACTTTCGTGTAGAGAAATTTCTAATATTAAAATAATTTTCATCAAGAATATATATGTAAAGAAAATCCTTATTTGAATCATTTAATTATATCTTTTTCAAATGTGTTTCTTAACATATCATCTCCTCTAAACTGTTTAATGAACTGTCTCAGTTGTGGAGAAAATTAGATATTAAATAACAATGTTATTTCAAAAAAAAATTCATGTTATATTTGATCCTTTTTTTTCATTTGTTATTGTTTCTTTTATTGTTATTTATTATTTGGATTTCCATTTTTTTTCAATTTGTCTATTATTTTCATTTAAATATTTTTTTAATTTTGTGTGAATGTCAAATAAAAAAATCTCTTTATATTATATTCAATCTTATAATATGTAACCGTTGCAACACACGGGCACAATACTAGTGACAAAATAATATATAGTAACTCCAATCGACCAACCTTGTAGCACATCTGCCAATGACTTAATTATTTTCCGTTTTTTTATTCTTTGAATTGCCTGGTGGTGTTTTAATTAACTAATTTCATTAATTATTATAAATTGTATGGAAAATGCTATTATATATAATACTTATTATTGTACTTTTAGATTCTCATGTCGACCGGTTTGAATATAGAACCCTACCTAAAATATGCAATATAAATATGATGCGCACAACAATACTCGGAGTCAATTGGATTCAAACTTAAGATATCCTGTTTTCATGAATACAATGTTTTTCTGAGCAAGCTCATGATGCATATTACCAGCAAATTAATCTTAAAATGTTTTAAATATGTAGAAAAACTGAGGAATATTGTTATATTACTGTTAACAGTATAATTGCTATTCTAAAGCTTAGTGTCTCTCAGGAAAGACTTGCTAGTTCATCTCTAGAGGCTTATAACCATCAGCACATTCAAACTGCAAGTTCAAGTGCTCTACCAGTGATGGATAGCTCGCACACAAACCAAAACGATCCGATTTCCTCGGAAGGTTTTACCTGTTCTTTTTATTTATTTATATCTTTATCTCTATTCTTTTGTAATTGTATGAAAGCTTATAACAAAATTCATCAGTTAAATATACAGTTCATCTGGTGGAAACCATTTTTTGCTTTGTTAACTAAGATTTAGAATCATTTTTTGTCTGATTACTGTATTTCAGTATAAGGACTAAATCCTGTCCAATAACACTAATATGTAATATGTAATGCACATTTGTTGGTGGAATATTCTTCTATCAAATTTTCATTTCTCCCATAACATTACTAATTGAAAATCTATTTTATGGCTTAAAATATAGTAGGAACCAAGGAATACTTAATTTAAACATCTTTTATTGTAATTTGGAAAGCTATAGTGACAGATATATATAGAACCCGAATTGCAAAATTTCAGACAGTAGAAAATTCCCAGATTTTTTTTTTGGTGTGAATCTCTTATCGATTAGCAGACAATGTCTTAAAATCTATTTCTTTCTTATTAGCACACAAGGTGGCTCATAAACGATTGTAGACAATGTATGTAAACAAAAAACATGAGATTTACAAAAAAGTTAGGCGATTTAGTAGCTTCTCAAAACTTATATATTGGGTTTCTTTTAGACAGTTCATCATTTCCCTGTTACCATACACAAAAAGAGTAGAAATTTAAGGGATTTCAAGTAGAAAAGGATCCTTGAGGGACCAGTTCTTTGATTTGATTACATTGTAATTTAATATAATTTTTTTATGTGCTTCAACTTGCATAAGTTTTGCGCCTCCTAGAAGAAAATGACAGAGCATTGGATATGATAGCTAGAAATATTGAAGAAGGCCAGGTAATCTGTTCGACTTTTTCAACAGCTTAGTAACAAGTCCATATATAATAATGTGCATTTTGTTTGCACTAATTTCTCACTCAAAAGTTAAATTTACTGGAAAACAATTATTGGCAGAGATGATATTAACTGAAAAAAGAACGAACTGTTTTATCCTTTTAATATCAAGTAATCAATAATCTATTATTTGTCTCTGATATATAAATTATTTCAAGTAAATGATAACGATACTTCTTAAACTCCAAATTCTTGAATTCATCTCCAGATACAGAATGGCGCCCTCTTCAATTATGTCGGAAGCAATATTGAAAACCTTTTACTTGGGTAATATTTTCATTCTCAAATCAAATCATGTTATCCATTAGATATAATTGAAGAATTAACTAAAACACTTGTCTATACTACCAGAATCAGATTCAGTACCGTTTTTTTTTTCTCTTTTTCTTTTTTTTGTGAAGCATGTACTGTACTGGTACTGATATCCATGACATATATGCTGAGTGTCAACTTTCTTCAATTTTAGTTAAAGAAAAAAAAGAAAGAAATTCTCTCATTATTAAATCTTGGAATTGCTCTTTCAAGCAGGATAAATGGACCTAATTCTAGTTTAAGAAGGATGCCTCCTATACCTGCATCAATAAATGGAGACCTTTTTAGAGCCATGTGGCCTAGTTTCTCCTCTATGGTATAGTATTCAATTTATCTTCTCACATTATCATCCAAGAACATGCACTGGTACATCTTAGCTGTTGAAGTACTATTCTTAATAATTTGAAATGTTTAATTTTGAAGGCAAGTACATCGAGCAATTTTAACTTATCGGAGGTACCAAGGAGGCATAGCTGATAGGTGGTAACAGCGGTTGGATCTCTGAAATTACTTTATTTACTTGTACAGCATATATTAAATATATGAGTCTTGTAATTTTGAAATCTCCATGGACTTGTCTTTCACTTGTGCGATGACATTTCTACGGAGAAGAGTTTTGATAAAATGCTAATCCTGAAACCCAGAGGCTAGAACATAAAATGAGTTGCATGTAGTAAAACACCTGCATTCTATGATTCTTTTTGATCGGTGCCATCTTTGAAATTTCGGCTTTTGCTCTGTCAAACTTCTAATTACCTCCTTAATTTTAAGTACTAGAATGACAAAGATTGTGAATGCAGAACTTTATGCCTCCTCCAATTTGTATTTTAATATAAAAATTGAGGACAAACAAGATTAATACAAAGTCAGCTTGATAAAAAATAATTGATCATTTCGTGACAATAGGTATAACTTTTTATATATAAATTTAACTTTGTGTGTGTCCAAATACATGCTAACAAGTTTATGAGATCATCACCGATTGAATACTCAGTTTTTCCTGCACTATTATCTTTTTCATTTCTAATATACCCCCCCCCCCCCCCCCCCCCCACACCGTAAGAAAAAAGAAGAAGAAGATAAGTAATAATAAATCACGAGCGATGATGCAGTTCTTTGTGAGCATTTGGGTTTCGGGCAAGGGATGACTTAAGAATAGGCGTCACTAGTTTCTGTGATGACTTCATTTCATTTCATCATATGAATCCTGCACAGGCGCTATTGTTTGCCTCTTAACTGCATTTACTAGCAGAAGTTCCAAATTAATCAATATCATTTTCTTCTCTGATCTATTCATTTGAGGCAGCATATATACCTAATTCAGGCTACACAAAGTATGACTTGACACATGTGGATAGCGTATTTCTCTGAGCAAACGGCATATGCTCAGAATATGTGGATCAGAGTTTAAGCAAGCTTGAGACTAATTATTGCATTTATTTTTCAGTTTTTGACTAAATGTCATATATGGCCCTTGGGTTGCAAGCAATTCACAATCAATGAAATATTCATTAAATTTACATTTAAAGTGGTATTCTGGAGGAACTTTATGATCCGAAAGAAGCACCTAGGCTTTAACAATTTCAAACGTCTTAACAGTTAAATAAGATCCATTAGATGAAGAAACGTACGTAGTACATACAATCAACTCTGATTACCAGAAAATTGGTACATTACATAGTTGTAGGAACAAAACTGGAACTATGCAGACTTCAGTAACATATACCTATACCTCTTGTATTAATTAGATAAGCAGTCAGGATCAGTTGCATGCAAAATCACTTTGTTGAAGTCCAAATTAATACATGTAAGTGACCTTGATGCGCAAATCATCTCTTCATCATCAGTGATCAAATATGCTCGGTTATTGATGCATCTGTTCACTTGCAGCTCCTCCATTTCATTCAGCTAGAACCTATTTTTAATTTGTTGTATTTATTATAAGCTTGTTCGTTGATCATAGAGGAGTGTTATTAGCAAATGCAATTTCTTGCATAAAGCAAGAGAGAAAACATTGTTGTTTTTTGTTGTTAATAACTGTTTGTTTTCAGAAGCAATAACAAACATTTAATAAGATTTCTTTTGCAGATTATATATAAGATCTCCCGGTCCCTATCAAATAATACTCTGCGGAGGAATTTCCTACTATGAAAACAAACACATATTTTTCATTTTAAAAAAAATGAGCGAGGCTATTGTACTATGCATAGCACACGCTGGGTCCGTACTATGGCTTAATATCTCTGTTTTCAAATTTCAAACAGTAAATCTGAATGTTCAATATGAGCTCTATATTAAAATTTACCCGGAGACCAAATATTACATTTTGAAGCATTTTTTTACTAATTTTTTTAAGATAGGTGGAAAATCACATGATCTAAATATTCGACTGTTTAATCACCAACTTCATTTACAAAATGAAGATCACGTTAAACAATCGACTGTTTGAAGTTGAAAATAGAGATGTATAATCATATACGAACTGATCTGAGCTGTACCATGGCCTCACTAAACAAAATAATAGCTGCTGCAACAAAAAATCCAATTATACGGCCCGGCCCAAGAATGTTTTGCCTTGCTGACTATTGGGCCCCCCTTTCTCTCGTCGTCTTCCGATCATCAATCAACAAGGAAGAATCGACCTTACTGGGGCTTCTCTTCCGATTCTTGAGGGTCTGATCGGAATGAAAATTTAACAAAGTTCAATTGATTTCAAATTTTCAATAGAGTGGAGTTCAAAAGGATTGATTTATAATTGAAATTTAATGATTGGAATGACTAAATTAGAAAAAATAATTGACTTCAAGGCAAAGAAAAAATATCATAATTTTTATTAAAATTACAATACATGCCATTGAAAATTTTACCTCTCTTCCCATTCGCATCTATATTCGACCTCTCTCTTCCTCTCTCCTTCTTCCCTGCTTCCCAGTTCGCTCCATAACTCATCAATTTCCTCCCCTTAATCTCTCTCTCCTCCTCTCCTTCTTCGTCTCCACTGCTCCCCAGCCCCGACGCTCAGTCCAGAGCTTTCTTCCTCTCCCTCTCTACTACTCTTCTGTGTCAACTCCAAGAAGATGATAAAGGTAAAAAGGACTTTTCACACTGGCAAAACGAATTCTCGTCAAATATCATCGTTTTTCCCGTGATTTCTTCGCATGATTTGGGGCTCCTGAAATCCCGTCGAATCATTTCTATTCTCGTTTCTCTCCTCGTTCTGATCAGATTATTATGAATGAATTCCGATTCAGATTCTCGTTTGAGCGAGAAAGCGTTGCGACCAGTCGGTTTGAAAATCACTCAACGATCGGATCGTGTGCTGCCGCCTTTAGATTCATTTTCCAAACCATGGTTTGTTGTGGTAGAAAGATCTGATTTTAGGTAAGGTACTTCACAAACAATTTTGAAATGCCAAACAAAAATTTTGTTTGAGTTAAGCCTAATGAATGATTTCATTATATACCAAACTTGCTTGGTTGTGTGTTTGGGATGTATGGTTTGAATAAAAGCTTACTGATCATGTGTTAATTTGTATCTAGCTAAGGTTTTGCAAAAGCTGCTCCCTTTTCTATTCCTATTTGAAGAGAAAGACTCTCTAAGTTCTTTTCTGTTTTCAAAAGATTTGTATTAAGATTGATGAGGAATAAGCCAATGAATGTTCATTTATGCATTTAGATTATTTTTTTCTTGGATAAATTTGAAGGAGAGAGAGTGCATGAATAGGTTGATCTAATCTAGCAATATGATTGCTTATTTTATTTTTTCTAATTATATAAGTCAGTAGTGTCATATAGGAACAAGGTAAAAGGATAAGGAGAAAAAGGAATTAAAAATAGAAGAATGTGATTTGGAGGAAGAATTTTTTTCTTTGAATAAAGGATGGAGGTCAAGCCACCCAACTATTTAATACCATCGTTATTACAACAAAGTATTTCTTCCATCCGGATTTCGAACCTATGACCTCTCACACAGAGACCATGTGCCTTTGCCACTAGACCAAAGGCTAGTTCTTTGAAGGAAGAATTTACTATTGTTGTCCCAAATTTGAGGTTAAAATTGTTTTAGGTATGTTGGGGCTGTTATGAATTGAGAGAAAACAGTAATTTGTATATTTACTAATACCAATTTATTGTCAGAATCAATGTATCAGCTATTATCGTTCTTACTTTTTTTTTTTTTTTTTTTTGCAAATACTTACAAACTGGGTCTTTTGTTCAAGAAAGGTCACTTCATTTTATACATAACCTTGATTAAATTTCCTTTAAATCTTCCAAAGAAGTTTCATCTTGAAATTATGTAGGTCAAGAGATGATGAGTTAACTGTGCATCATTAAACCAGAAAAATCACGAAAGGATGGCTGAAACAAAAAGGCGTCTGCCTCTTTGGATGCTTAAACCAAAAACAGAAACTAAAGCACCTGGATCTAATGCAAATCTGAAATCTGAGGATCAAATCAAAGAAAAACATGTAAAAAGAAAAAATAAGAAAAGGGCATCCAAAGAGAAATCTGAGGACCAAAATGAAGAAGAACCTGTAAGAAGAAAACAAAGAAGAAAGATATCGACTCAAGATCTCAATGAATTTGATGAAGCAGAGGTGGCGCCGCAAAGGCGTCAGACAAGACAAAGGTATAGCAGAGCTATGAGCAAAGATGAAACTGAAATCGGAGAAGAAAACAAAGAAAGTGCAGAAGGTTTAAAAAGTAAAAGGGCTCAAAAGAAAAAAATAGTTACTTGTGATGATGAGACGGATTTGACCATTGATGATCTTGTCAGCATAGCTGGAGAGGTAATTTCATACATTTTCTGAAAAGAATCCGATGGTTGGACCAGTTAAAGAATCTCTCGAAAATGTTAGGTTTCTTTGCTGAGGGGTTTTTGTGAATATAAAATTGCACTTTGGTATGAATATATATTTTCACCAGTATTCATAATTTCATATTGTAGATTTGATTGCTTGAAGCAAGGTCACATACAATAACCGGGTTCATATTGCATTAGAGGATTACTTATATAGTTTTATTTTTCTATTGAGTTGTTGGGAATTAACGCCCAATAATAATATTTCCCTTGCAAATGGCACCAAGTACCAAAATTTCTCATTTTTGCAGATGTTTGCTAATAGCATGCAGGTAGGTTATTTTAATGTGAACATTATTTTGTCAGTAAATATTTACATTTCACAGCTTTACCAGACTGATTTTTTTCTTTAGAATAAATTGAAGTAAATCCCCACCAAGCTGATTTAAGTCTCCTGTTCCATGCACATGCTTTTTTTTCTTGTTATTTGCAAGTACATTATAATGCTAATGTGTGTAGTCTGCACAAAAAAATAATATTTGGAGAATCAAGTTTACAACGGTTTAGTTTTGTAATTGTTGCAGTATGTAAATGCTGATAAAGATAAGCTGAAGAAGAACACTGCCACTGCAATCACCAAGAATGACCCTTCAAAAGATGCTCCAAAATCTGTGCCAGGTCCCAGACTAACCAAAGGATTACTCAAATGCTCGACATCTAAACCTAGTACTGATTCAAGTGATTATGCACTAAGCGAGGAAAACAATTTGATAGAGGATACAAATATCCCATCAAATGCAGTAACAACTGATAATCCAGCGCAGGATATGTTGGATCTGTTTTTGGGTCCACTACTGAAAAAATTGGCACCGGTTAAAGAACCTTTAATTGAACCAGTTGAAGAAGTTTGCAATTTCTCCTTGGTTGAAACTAATGAGAAAGCGGTGTACAGAGAAGAGAAAAAACCGGTGGAGGAAAGGGAAACACTGGTGAAGAAAAAAAGTAGCTTGAAGGATAAGGTGGCGATGTTTCTAAGTTGAAGTGTATGTATGAGATAGAGAAAGTGATTTTACTTTTTCTTCATGAGCAATTGCATTTTGTCTACCATGTTTTGTGCAGAGACCACCAGCTCACATGACTCATATTTCTTGTAAGATGAAATCTTAATTACTATTGGAGTGTATAATATGATATAGAAATTAACTTTTGTTCGCAGTACCATTTTTTTAAGCAAAAATAGCTGGTGGTACCATCAATTCATCAGGCTTATTTGTCACTATTGCTGAATTTTTAGCAAAACATGTTTGTTTGCTTGTACCATAAGAATTGTATGATCAGCACTTGTATGAATCAACACGTGCCAGTCTGAACAGGATTGTCAACAAATAGAAAGGTTAGTATATTTTTTACTTTTTCTATTTGATTTGTCTTGTTTCTCTCTGTTAAGACTTCAATTTTAGAAATAATAGAATATAAGTTTAAACAAATTAAAGGAGGTTAAATAACTAATTTTCATTGAACTTCCTCTCCTACTTTCCCTTTACTCTATTCTCCATCCAGATAAAGGTGTTAAGGAAATTATTTTCTTTCTTTTTATTTTTGGTCTCTTCATCTTCATATTGTGCTTATTTTGAATTTCATGATTAGTTATGCACTGAGCCTTAATTATAAGCAGTGTTTTAAAATGCGGCCGCATGGGCCGCATATGCGTATGCGGTCGGTAGCCGTGCTCAGAATGTCCATTCGGTTTTTTCATGCGGTTTTGACCATGCGGCCGCATATGCGGTCCGAATATGCGGTCATGCAGAATAAAGAAGCGCATATGCGGATTAAAAATGCGGCCATGCGGACTGAAATATGCAGCCATGCAGTCCTTCCATGCGGTTTTGATAATTTGATTGTATTTTAATTAAAATTTATGTGAAAAAAGTAAAAAAAAAACTATTGTTGGTTATGTCATTATGTAAAAATAAATTCAAATATATGAATATGAATATATATATATATATATATATATATATATATATATATATATATATATATATATATATATAGAGTACAGCTAACGCGCTTCCTCTAGCATATGGGTCGAAATGCTTCCGGTGGAAAGTTAAAATTTCAAAATCCAAAAAGTCGATCTGAACCGTTCATCTTCTTCTCCATATTAATATCTGCTTGGAGACCAAATTTTACATTTTTCTGAAATTTTTTACTATTTATTAAGCCACTTTGAAAATTGCTGATCCAACGGTGGCTTACCAAACAGTAAAAATCAGAAGCTACCGTTGGATCAGCGATTTTCAAAATGGCTTAATAAATAGTAAAAAATTTCAGAAAAATGTAAAATTTGGTCTCCAAGCAGATATTAATATGGAGAAGAAGATGAACGGTTCAGATCGACTTTTTGGATTTTGAAATTTCAACTTTCCATCGGAAGCATTTCGGCCCATATGCTAGAGGAAGCGCGTTAGCCGTACTCTATATATATATATATATATATATATATAGAGTTTGTCTAAATTGCTGCTGACAGTATTTCAGTAGAGGTGTTGCCGGGGCTATATTTAGCCGTGTGATGTCCAAACAACAAATCCAAACCGTTAGATGTTTAATCTATATTATAATATACTTGGAGATCAAATTTTACATTTTTTGGAATTTTTTTACTATATATTAAGCTGGTTTGAAAACCGCTGATTTCAGTAAATTTCTGCAACATTGAAATTAGCGGTTTTCAAACCAGCTTAATATATAGTAAACAAATTCCAAAAAATGTAAAATTTGGTCTCCAAGTAGATTACTAGTAATCGTGTCCGTGCACAACAACGGGAGCAAATTATGTAGTAGAAATCATTAAGCTTCTTAATAAGGAGGAGAGATAATTTAAATCAAATTTGTAGAGAAAAATAATTAAATACTATATTTATCTACAAGATAACACATGTGAACTCTAGTGTAGTGGTAAGAATTTTGGCACCAACATCCCGCCTTCAGCAGAAAAAAAGAAAAAGGGTGCGCGATGCACAAGCTCGGTCCGCAGGTGCCGTGCGTGGTTCAGAGGCGCGTTCCACTGGAGCGGCGCGCGGTTTACGGGCACTGAGATCATATGCGGCGCAACCAGTGCATACTTAAGTCTTGAAACTCATAATTTGGAAAATTCATCTATGTGCGATCTGGAAATTTAATGGCTGAGCATCATTCCGAAAAAAAAACAGTAAATCAGCATCCTTGCAGGATCTAGACATTAAGCTCCTTAATAAGGAGGAGAGATAATATAGATTAAACATCTAACGGTTTGAATTTATTGTTTGGACATCACAAAATAAAAAAAACAGCGGCAGCACTCCCGGCAGAAATGCTGCCGGTAGCAAATTAGCCACAGCATATATATATGTATAGGGTCCGGCTAATTTGCTGCCGGCAGTATTTTAGCTGGAGGTGCTGCCACTGTTTTTTCTATTTTTTGATGTTCAAATGACAAATCTAAACCGTTAGATGTTTAATCTATATTATAATCTACTTGGAGACCAAATTTTACATTTTTTTGGAATTTTTTTACTATTTATTAAGCTGGTTTGAAAACCGCTGATTTTAGTAAATTTCTGCAGCATTGAAATCAGCGGTTTTCAAACCAGCTTAATAAATAGTAAAAAAATTCCAAAAAAAATGTAAAATTTGGTCTCCAAGTAGATTATAATATAGATTAAACATCTAACGGTTTAGATTTGTCATTTGAACATCAAAAAATAGAAAAAACAGTGGCAGCACCTCCAGCTAAAATACTGCCGGCAGCAAATTAGCCAAACCGTTCATCTTGTTCATGGAGGGGTTTGTGCATTGGACCATAAATCTAAAATTCAAAATTCAAATGGCCGATCCAAACCGTTCATCTTGTTCTCCATATTAATATGTGCTTGGGGTAAGGAAAATGCGTCTGCTTCGAAGGAGATCAAAGAGAGAAAAGAGGATTCATCTTAGAGAGGATCGAGATAAAAGGGGGCGGAGAAAGATGCGTGGAGGAGAAGAGAGAAAAACGCGTGGGGAAGAAAGAAAAAATAGACCATTTTCGTGTGGCTCAGCATGTGGCAAGTGTTTTTATAACTAATTTCAAACTTGTACACAAACGGATAGATAAAATACATGCATAATATCTGATATTCAATACAATGATTTAGAATGGTTGGATTTGCAGGATGAAAGGCTGAGATCGTCTCTGGACAGATACACCATCCAGTCCCCTTTATTTCAAGGTGCTATTATAGGAGTCCTGATTTAAATAAACTTTGGCAGTAACTTGAATCTTGATGTAATTCTAAACTAAACTGAACTAAATTAATCTAAATGTATGGAAATTGGTCAAGTTATTGATACAAAATCCTAGGTAAAAGTATACCTAATTTACACTCATCACCGGTCTGTACCCGTTACCCGAGGTACTCGTGTCTGGGTACAAGCGGGTAGACGGGTACGGGTTTGAGACGGACCGGACAACTCGTTTTGGAAAAAAACCCATCGAACCCGTACTCGCCGTACCCGTGCCCGAAACCTGCCTACCCATACCCGTTGTACCCGTGCCCGCACCCGTGTACCCGTACCCGAACCTGCACCCCTTTACCCATTTAACCTGTACCCGTTACCCGTTTAAAATTTGAAATTCAAATTTTTTCAAATTTCCCACCAAACCGAATTCAGATCCCCTCAGGTTAACTGACCGAGTACAATTGAAACAGATGATCAAGGATCATTCTTTTAACTTGGCACAAATCTCAAAGCACAAATGACACTAGCCCCTGCGCTATCCTGATTCCCGAATAGGGAAATAAATCTGCTACCATCCTAAGGGATTGTAGGGTCCCTCCAATTCCAAATCGAACCTTTTATTTCCTCCCGAATAGGCACCCTGAGAGTAAATCTGGGCCGTCCGTTTCTATGAAACAGAAAAAAAAATACCCGTACCCTACCCGAGGTACCCGTTACCCGTACTCGAGGTATCCGTACCCGTTACCCGAGACGGGCACGGGTATGAAACGGGTAGGGTACAGTTTTTTAAAAAATTACCCGTCGTACCCGTACCCGTCCTACCCGACCTACCCGTACCCACCCTACCCGTTACCCGTTCTGGGTTTACCCGAGGTACCCGTACCCTACCCGAGAGCACAACACTACTGGCAGAGCTAGCTCAGGGGGAGACTTGCCTACACTGTGCCTACCTCTGATCTCTTTTTTTTTTTTCTTTCAAAATATGTTTCTCTTCTCGTGTTTGTTTTTTTATAGAAAAATTACAAAAAATATATTTTGTGTTCAGAATAATTATATATGAGTGAGTCTATGGTACTATGCATATCACGGGTTGTTACCGTGCTACGGCTCTATATTCGAGTTTTCAAATCCTAACGGTCGATCCGAACCGTTTATCTTGTTCTCCATATTAATATGTGTTTGGAGACCAAATTTTACATTTTTTGAAAAAATTTTACTATTTTTTTAGATATTTAGAAAATCACTTGATCTGAAAATTCTGGACCATCCAAAAACAGTGATTTTCAATAAATCTAAAAAAATAGTAAATTTTTTTTAAAAAATGTAAAATTTGGTCTCCAAACACATATTAATATGGAGAACAAGATAAACGGTTCGGATCGACCGTTAGGATTTAAAAACTCGAATATAGAGCCGTAGCATGATAACAAATCGTAATATGCATAATACCATAGACTCACTCATTATATATTTATGCGCTACTTAAGAAATTGTCCGATCCTATTATATTTTTTTTACTCCACCCCTGTGTTTCATGGTTTTAAAGAGTGTTTCATCTCAATCAAGACTGATTATAACTTAACTTCAAACCTCATTCATAAAATACAAGCGAAATACTTGTACTATTTAAACACCACAATCACAGCATATATAATCTATAACCAAATTAAGCTAGAACACTACTCTTGCCATAGGCTTATTATCAATACCACACAACATTCAACTGTAACTTAATTCAGCAAGAAAACCTCAAGTGCTCAAAAATCAGCATCTTGATTCAGCACTCCTTCTTGCAGAAGCACTTGCTCTGTAACTTTGAGGTTTTGCACTCCCCACTTGGGAATCCCTCATTGTGGCAAACATTTGCACAGTTGTTGTCGCTGAAGCACACACCCTTGAAACTGTGACTCTGTGAAAGGCAGTTCCTCGCCTCGGCCTTCATCACTGGTCCAATTTCTGTTTAAAAGAAAGAAATTTAGAAGAAGAAAAAAAAATGTTAGAAAGAAGTTCGTAAAGAGATGCAAACCTGGAGCAGCAATGAGCAAAAGGCAGAGGAGAAGAGCAGGAACCATTTTGCGAGAATCCATTATACAAAATTTTATTTGAAGCAAGTATTTGGAATGAAGATTGAGATTGGATGATGAAATAATTGGTACCTCTATGGGGTTTTTATAGGCAGATTGAAGGAATTTAAAATTTGAACGTGTGGTAAAATTGCATTGGCTAAGGAAAATATGGGGCCATACGGTGAGTATGATAAGGGAACCCAAATAATCTTGTAAGCTACTTCAGAATTTGTATTTTTTTTTTTTTTGTAGATTCCTTTGGTTTTTTATTTGCTATCATTTTGGAAAGGCATTAAAGTCACAATTTTTTATTTTTAAAAATTAGAAAATCAAATTATAGGAAAAAGGATGGATTATTTTTTTTTTTAAATCTCATTGGAATTTTTACTGAGACCGAATCAATAGGTCCCAGTAATTTTTAGAAGTTGTAGCTGCGTGCATTTACTAAAAAAAAGAAAAATCAGAAAGTACTAGGACCAGTAGAAGCTTAGGGCCTGTTCGGCGCCTCTGGAATTGATGGGAATTTCGTCGGTTGGGATTATATGGGGCAGTAATTCCAATAAGGTGTTCGGTAGCCACAATTTGTAGCCAAAATTTCCTTTGGGATGTTCCCATCTGTCTCCAATATAGTGCAATTTTTTGAAAAATTGAACCCGCACTCAGAGTGCATTTTTTTTTTCCCAAATCACTCTCTCCTCTCCTCTGTCTTCCACCTCAGCATTTCTTGTTTATTTATCACTTCTTTTAAGACTCTCTCTCCTCTCTCTACTGCACTAACAACTCAACGGGATAGAAGTTCTATATACGAAGATTTATATCTTATTTAGTACTTTTCTTGTGGGACTATTGAATACAGACGGATCCGAACTCCCTCTCTGATCGTTTTTGGTTAATTTTGAAATATGATGCATGATGCATTCTTATTTTTAATTGATGGTTGGACATGCAACTAAATCGATTATTTTACCAAAAATATTTTTAGTTAATACTTCTTATTTAACCTCATTAAATATTTCTTATCTAATTATAAAAATATTTATATTTTATAAAAGAATAATTAATATGAATGATATGTTATTATTTAATATATTTTAGTTAATTACATTATTAATAATTTTATTTATAAACATAATTGTATAATATCAAATATTTTAGAAAGAAAAATAAGATTTCACACAACATAATTAAAAAAATATGTTTACCAAATGTTACAATTTACAATCCATTAAAATATTAAATTTACAATATATTATTGGTCTAAATAAATAGATGGTGGCACGACAGTTTTTTTCATTGTAATTTTATATTTAATTACTTTTTTTATATTAAGCTAGTTTTAACTTAATTGGTTAAAATCAATACAAACATAACGCTATACTATTCAAAAACAATAATTAAATAAAAAATCATTTATAACTAAACTAAACTAAAACAAATAAATATACATATTTTAAAATAAATAAAGATTTCTCACAATTAATCCCATGATACAAACGAACACTCATTTTCTCATATTCCCATAATTAATCCCGTGCATTCCGTACCCGTGGGTTCCCACTTTTTCAAAAGTGAATTCCTATTCCCATTCCCATTCTCATTCCGTAATTCCGTGACATCCGAACACGCCCTTAATGTACAAGTTAATGGAACCGAACTAACGGTTATTCGGTTTCATAAATTTTCTACACTGTGTGGTTGTTGGTATGAAAAGCAGTGAAATCGAATTATTAGTGTGGTTCCACTGACTTTTCCACAATAGAACCAAATCATTAATTTTGCTTTATTTATTTATAAAAGAAAATACAATCCATCTTATTTTCAATAATGATTTTACTTCTAAAAATAGAAACTTTTGTCACAGTCGTGGCAGGATTATGCGTATTTATTCGTGTCATATGCCCCTTTATTCGTGTCATCAAAAAGTAGGATAAGATCGGATCCAATGAAGACTTTTAGGGAGTTTCTTGTGTGATCTTATATATTCTTTGTAAATGGGACGGACTATACTAGAAACTAGACGGAGATAAGGGGGAGGCTATGGATGCAACAATTTCAGTATATTATTTGATTTCCTAACTTAATTGTAATGATGTTTTCCTATGAATTCATTTTACCTAAGTAAATCAAATTTTAAGTGTTGACTGTTGACCCGATCGTCTGTTTTAGCATAGATATTAAAGAAGTTATGTATATTTTACCTCAAGCTGAATTGTTATTTTGCGTGAGAGTAAAAGTGTATTTTTATTGATATTATTTTTTCAAACATTTTTGTTGACAATACCAATACATTCAAAAATAACAATTTTTATCAATGTACTCTCAACAATAGTCACTTTTTACTTTTCACGGATAGTGGCATATTCTTGTTGACTCAGATTATAATCGGATAATCTGAATCTAAAATCAAAGTTTGAGTTACTTTGTGGGATTAATGAATTCATATTTTCATTTTCAAAATTCAAACAGTCGAAATGAATCAATCAACACGATCTTCACATCAAAATATAGTTGAAAACCAAATTCTATAATTTCTGTAACTATTTAAATATTTTTTAGAACTATTAAAAAATCACTACTTCCTGATAGTCTGAAATTTTTAGACCAAATAATTTTGTATTTATTAAAAAATTATAAAGAATGCATCTCCCGGTATATCGAATGATCTATTCATGTGTAGAGAGCGGTACAGCGCAAACATGTATCCGTGCCTGTTTATTACTATTGAACAAAGAATCCATGAACCCAACATGCTGTCTGGCTGACAAAAATATATAAAATTAACATAATACTATGTTTTTTTTTGTTTAACTTAAAACCGTAGACATTGTATTACATAGGGAAAGAAAAACGTGACATGACGTGACTAAAATAGTAGATGATAATCATATCATGCGAATAATCATGTGTGGTTATACTGTGATCAAACATGACATAACTATTCGCTTGACGTGATTAATTGTGTTTAATTATTATTTTCAAGTTTAAATTAGTTCAAAGAAATAATAACAAAATGTATCAAAAAATAAAAAGTTGTTCCAAAATAGTTATAATTAAAAGTTAATGTTTAAAAAATTGGTCACATAATGTGTCACGTAATATGATACGCAAGTCACGTTACGTGATCAACACACGTAACATTACGTGACATAACTGATAACGATATTACTAATTTTCTTCTCTAATTACAGCTGAAAATTACAGTGGATTTCCAGTAGCAGATACAATACAAAACAGTTACAGAGATTAAAATATATTTGAAATATGCACCAGGTCGGCACCAAATAAAATATTTGGTTCGAGATTTCTTGTAGTGCTTGGTGACACCAAATAAGAAAAAGATCGCATATTCTACATATGATAGAAATAGCACTCATTCCTTTTTCCAAATATATTTTTAATATTTCTAACAATAAAAAGAAAAAATAATCATATATAATTACCTTTCTATGTCGGCATCAAATAAAATATTTGGCTCGAGTTTTCTCGTAGTGCTTGTTGACACCTCGCATATTCTACATAGGATTATCCGAACATCGTTGTTTTGTTTGCTGTTAATGACTGTTTGTTTTCAGAAGCAATAACAAGCATTTAATAAGATTGCTTTTGCAGATTATAATATCTCCCGGTTGAGTAAGTCTATGGTACTATGCATATTACGATTTGGCACCGTGTTACGGCTCTATATTTGAGTTTTTAAATCTTAACGGTCGATCCGAATTGTTCATCTTGTTCTCCATATTAATATGTGTTTGGAGACCAAATTTTACATTTTTTGAAATTTTTTTACTATTTTTTTAAATTTATTGAAAGTCACTGTTTTTGGATGGTCCAGAATTTTCAAATCAAGTGATTTTCTAAATATCTAAAAAAATAGTAAAAAAATTTAAAAAAAATGTAAAATTTGGTCTCCAAACACATATTAATATGGAGAATAAGATGAACGGTTCGGATGGATCATTAGAATTTGAAAACTCGAATATAGAGCTGTAGCACGGTGCCAAATCGTAATATGCATAGTACCATAGACTCACTCCTCCCGGTTCCTATTAAATAATAATTAAGGGAGGAATTTCCTATAAAAACAACACATATTTTTCAAGAGTGAGGATATGCTAATAATATGCATATTACTGAGCAACCTATGCTATGAACTTATATAGTTGTTTTTGAAGTTCAAACAGTTAATTCGAACCGCTTAATATAATCTAAATATAAAATGTACCTGCTGACCAAATTTTATAATTCTTAGAATTTTCTTCCTATTTACTATTTTTTAGATTGATGAAAAATTAATTGATCTAAAAATTATGAACTATTCAAATGTAGTGATTTTTTATCAATTTTTTTTATTTATATCCAAAAAATATCCAAATCCCGACAGTATTTTCAAAACTAAAAAATTTTTCCGGTTTCAACATCAATAACCGAAATTTTTTTTTCCGGAAACTCAATTCCAAAACTGGAATTTTTTTTTTTCCGGAAATGGGATTTTCCAATTTATTATTATTATTATTATTATTATTATTTTTTATAAACTCATTTACCGTATAAATACCCAAAAGAAATATAAAATTACGAAATTTATCCACTGTCTGATTGAAATTCGAAAAATACCCAATCCGGTTAACCAATAACCGGATTTGGGAAAAACTTCCGGTTAACCATTAACCGGTTACCCATTAACCATTCAAAATAATATATCCGGTTAATGGTTAACCGGAAAGTTGTTGGTTTTTTTTTTTTTTTAAAAACAGAAAATTTTAATTTTTTTAATTTTTTGTATTGAAATATTAGAAATGTTGAATATATTTCTTTGAAAATAGATGAAATACAATATAATTTGATTTATTATAAAGACTGCAACAAATAACCGGATCAATATTTTTCAGGCCGGATTTTTCGCGGCTGTAAGAAAAATTAATATATTTCTTTATGTATTATTGGAAAAAAATAAAAATGCTTAAATTCTGAGTTATTGATCCCGGTTCAAAAGTCACTTCTATGTAATCTAGAAAATATTATAATCCTTCTAGGGCATTTAATTTATAAAAAGTTTGTATCTATTTTTGAAAAAAATATAAACTTTAAGTTATTTAATAATTGTTATTAAAAAGAATTATCAAAATAGATACAACTTTTTATAAATTAAATGCCCTAGAAGGATTACAATATTTTCTGGATTACATAGAAGTGACTTTTGAACCGGGATCAATAACTCAGAATTTAAGCATTTTTATTTTTTTTCCAATAACACATAAAGAAATATATTAATTTTTCTTACAGCCGCGAAAAATCCGGCCTGAAAAATATTGATCGGGTTATTTGTTGCAGTCTTTCTAATAAATCAAATTATATTGTATTTCATCTATTTTCAAAGAAATATATTCAACATTTCTAATATTTCAATACAAAATTTTTTTTTTTAAAATTTCTGTTTAAAAAAAAAATAAAAACCAACAACTTTCCGGTTAACCATTAACCGGATATATTGTTTTGAATGGTTAATGGGTAACCGGTTAATGGTTAACCGGAAGTTTTTCCCAAATCCGGTTATTGGTTAACCGGATTGGGTATTTCTCGAATTTCAATCAGACAGTGGATAAATTTCGTAATTTTATATTTCTTTTGGGTATTTATAAAAAAATCGGCTCATTTACTATATATGTACATATATTATATATACATATGAGATGGGCTACGGTGAGTCATGGAGTAAAATGCGTTGGTGTTCCATGGCACTATATTTTTATTTTGAAAATCCAAACGACCGATCTGAATCACTCAACATGATCTCCATATTGAAATGTGCTTGGAGACCAAATTTTACATTTTTTGGAATTTTTTTACTATTTATTAAGCATTTTTGAAAATTGTTGATCCGATGGTCCAGAAAATTTGACTGTTTTTTACTATTTACAGCAAAATTGCAATTTTGAAAAATACTTAATAAATAGTAAACAAATTCCAAAAAATATAAAATTTAGTCTCCAAGCACATTTCAATATGGAGATCACATCTAACTGTTCGGATCGGTCGTTTGGATTTTTAAAATGAAAATATGGCATTGAGTACAAACGCGTTTTACTCCATGGCTCACCATAGCTCATCTCTATACATATATACATGTATTATATTATATATACATATACATGTATTATATTATATATACATATACATGTATTATATTATATATACATATACATGTATTATATTATATATACATATATTATAAAAAAATGAGTTTATAAAAAAAAACCCAAACGACGTTTATAAACAAAATACCGATCATTGTATGCCTACCGTTTGCTCGGAGATAATTGGATTATTTGATTATTGTCGACATATACCAGTTGCTTGGAGATAGACAAACAAACACAATAAATAGTAAATGCATTTTAAAATAATTATATGAATAATTCTTGAATAATCTCTTAGATTTTTGACTAAACAAAATACCGATCGTTGTATCTACCGTTGAACGAAAACTTAAACTAAATTTTTGATGCACTAAATGACATTTTTTTTTTGAAATTCTGATGCTTTGAATATCTGGGGGTGGCCCCCGGGTGATATTCGGATCCGTCTCGTCTCCCTCTTTCTGAAAAGTCATCATACGCGCAAATCCGACTTTTCTAGCCAAAGTTATCGTTGTTTAAAATAATTATATGAATAATTCTTGAATAATCTCTTAGACTTTTGACTAAACAAAATACCGATCGTTGTATCTATCGTTGAACGAAAACTTAAACTGAATTTTTGAGGCACTAAATGACATTTTTTTTGAAATTCTGATGCTTTGTATATCCAGAGGTGGCCCCCGGGTGATATTCGGATCCGTCTCGTCCCCCTCTTTCTGAAAAGTCATCATACGCGCAAATCCGACTTTCCTAGCCAAAGTTATGGTTGTTTAAAGTTTTTTTGAAAGCTAAACTTTGGAAATTCATAACTAACTGTAGAAAAATCCAAATAAATTGAAATTTGTGTCAATTCTGTGTATTTTTTAATACTCTATATGTTGGTGTAAACGCTTTTGCAGTTTGATCCCTATATCAATCCATACTTGCTGATTTACTAGCAAATGTCAAATTTGATGTTTTTAGTGCGTTGCACTATACCAGCGGCCTTTGCCTAGTGCTTGGCTGTTGAGTTTGGACTTGGTACCATACCAGAGGTCAGTCTAGGGTGCTATAGCACGCTATTTAGAATCTTGTTTTCATTCAATGGTAGACATACAACGATCGGTATTTTGTTTATAAACGTCATTTGGTTTTTTTTTTATAAACTCATTTTTTTATAATATATGTATATATAATATAATATATGTATATGTATATATAATATAATATATGTATATGTATATATAATATAATATATGTATATGTATATATAATATAATACATATATATATATGGAGATGAGCTACGGTGAGTTGCGAAGTAAAACACGTTTCTACTTCACGCCTTATTTTTATTTTGAAAGTCCAAACGACCGATCTGAACCGTTAGATGTGATCTCCATATTGAAATGTGGTTGGAGACCAAATTTTACATTTTTTGGAATTTTTCTACTATTTATTAAGTAATTTTAAAAACTGCTGTTTTGCTGTGAACAGTAAAAACAGTAAAAATTTCTGGACCATCGGATCAGTGATTTTCAAAATTGCTTAATAAATAGTAAAAATATTCCAAAAAAAAATGTAAAATTTGGTCTCCAAGCACATTTCAATATGGAGATCATGTTGAGTGGTTCGGATCGGTCGTTTGGATTTTCAAATCGCAAAATATGAGTGTGAAGTAAAATAGTTGCTTTACTTCGCAACTCACTGTAGCCCATCTCTATATATATGTACTAGTAATCGTGCCCGTGCATAGCAATGAGAGCAAATTATGTAGTAGAAATCATTAAGCTCCTTAATAAGGAGGAGAGATAATTTAAATCAAATTTGTAGAGAAAAATAGTTAAATACTATATTTATCTACAAGATAATACATGTTAACTCTAGTATAGTGGTAAGAATTTTGGCACCAACAGAACCCCAACTGGGTTCGAATCCCGCCTTCAGCAGAAAAAAAGAAAAAGGGTGCGCGGTGCACAGGCTCGGTCCGTAGGTGCCGTGCATGGTTCAGAGGAGCGTTCCATGGGTGCGGCGCACGGTCTACGGGAACTGGGATCATATGCGGAGCGGCACTAGGATCATATGCGGCGCGACCAGTGCATACTTAAGTGTTGAAGCTCATAATTTGAAAATTTCATCTATGTGCGATCTGGAAATTCAACGGCTGAGCATCATTCCGAAAAAAAAACAGCAAATTAGGACCCTTGTAGGATCTAGACATTAAGCTCCTTAATAAGGAGGAGGGATATATAATATATGTATATGTATATATGTAAACGAGTTTATAAAAAAAATGGGAAATTCCATTTTCGGAAAAAAAAATTCCGGTTTGGATAGTTTTGAAAATACAGTCGGACTTTGAATATTTTTTAAAATTTTATTTATTTTTTTGGATATAAATAAAAAATTGGGATTTTTTTATATATCTAAGAAGTTGTTAAATTTTTTTGAAAATTATAAAAGTTGATTTTCATACAAAAATCATATTTAATAGTTCAGATCGACTGCTTAAATATTTAAAAATAGAATATATATAATATAGGTTTATCTGTAATATCAAAGTGGAAAAACGTGTTGTGCCGTGACTAATATGTTGTGACTTTGGTCATGTACCGTGACTAAATCAATTTTTCACGTGTTGTGTTATGATCAAAATATTGAGGAGTGGTCACAACACACAAATGATTACGCCACATGAGTCACACCTGTCCAAAAAATGTGTCCGGTCACGTTTAGCTATTTTTTTTTATAATTTAGATTAATTTATTTAAGATTCACCATTTGATTAAGACCTAACAATTCTAATTACCTGCCACTCACATGACCACGTGCCGTAATCAAACCTTTCATGTAATATATTGTGTCAAATTTTCAAAAATAATCACAGTACGTAACCCAAAGTACATCATTTAACCACTACACATACCATACCGTTCGTAATAGAGCCGGCTCTGCCGTGCTAGTTTTTCCGCTCTTCGTAATATGCACTACCTTATAGTCTCATTCCTCCATAAAATAAAATAGCTGCTCCAACAAAAACTTTAATTATACGGGCTGGCCCAAGAATATTTTGTCTCGCTGACCATTGGGCCCCACTTAATGTTCTCCTCTTCGTCTGATCATCAATCAACAAGTCAAGGAAGAATCGACACTGGGCTCCTCTTCTGATTCGAGCGTTGCAACCAGTCGGTTTGTGAAATCGCTCAACGATCGGATCGTGTGCTGTCGCCTTTAGATACAATTTCCAAACCACGGCTTGCGTAGAAGGTTCTAATTTTAGGTAAGGTACTTCACAAACAATTTTGAAAAGGAGGTGCCACCCCCTCGCTCTCTCTGGATGTAATTTCTAAAGTGTCAAACAAAACTTTTGTTTCAGAGTTAAGCCTAATGAATGATTTCATTATATACCAAACTTTCTTGGTTGTGTGTTTGGGATGTATGGTTTGAATAATTTAGCTTACATATCATGTGTTAATTTGTATCTAGCTAAGGTTTTTGCAAAAACAACATCTGTCATGATTCTAAAAAAAAAGTTGCTTGTGTTATTTTTTTCTTCTTATTATGCAAGTTGGTAGTATCATATAGGAACAAGATAAAAGGATAAGGAGAAAAAATGAATTAAAAAGAGAAGAATGTGATGTAGAGGAAGAAGTCACTATAGTTGTCCCAAATTTGAGGTTAAAATGTTTTGAGGTTTGTTGGGACTTTTATGAATTCAGAGAAAAACAGTCATTTGTATATTAAGCTATTTCTTAATACCAGATTATTGCTAGTGACATTGTGACTCCGGTTAAGTTTCATTTCTAGCCTACCCCAACTTGTTTGGGACTAAAAACTTGGTTATTGTTGTACCAGATTGTTGCCAGCATCAATGTATCAGTGTTTATCGTTCTTACCTTATTTTTTTATGCTTCCTAATATTTACAAAACGGGGTCTTTTGTTCAAGAAAGTTCACTTCATTGCATACACAACCTTAATTTCATTTCTTTTAAAATCTTCCAAAGAAGTTTTTTTTTTTCCTTGTAAATATGTAGGTCAAGAAAGATGAGCTAACTGTGCATCACTAAACCAGAAAAATTGCCAGAGGATGGCTGAAACAAAAAGGTATCTACCTCTTTGGATGCTTAAACAAAAAACAGAAACTAAGGCAACTGGATCTGATGCAAACCAAATCAAAGAAAAACATGTAAAAAGAATAAATAAGAAAAGGGGGCCTGAAGAGAAATCTGAGGACCAAAATGAAGAAGAACCTGTAAAAAGAAAACAAAGAAGAAAGACATCAAATAAATATCCCGATGAATTTGATGAAGCAGAGGTGGCACCGCAAAGGTGTTAGACAAGACAAAGGCATAGCAGATCTATGAGAAAAGATGAAACATAAATTAGAGAAGATAAAAAAGAAAGCGCAAAAGGTTTTGAAAGAAAAAGGGCTCAAAAGAAAAAAATAGTTATTAGTGATGATGAGACAGATTTGGCCGTTGATGATCTTGTCAGCATAGCTGAAGAGGTAATTTCATACATTTTTTTAACAAGAATCTGATGGTTGGACCAGTTAATAATTTCTCAAAATGGTCAGGGTTTCTTTGTTGAGGGGTTTCTCTGAATATAAAATTGGCACTTTGGTATGAGTATATATTTTGACTGGTATTCATATTGTAGATTTGATTGCTTGAAGCAAGGTCAGACACAAATGCTGGACTCTTATTGTATTAGAGGATTTAATTTTAAGTTTTATTTTTCTGTTGAGTTGTTAGGAATCAACACCCAATAATTTATTTCCTTTGCAAATGGTACCAAGCACCAACATTTCTCATTTTTGCAGATATTTGCTAATGGCATGCAGTTTGGTTAGTTTTATGAGAACATTATTTTGTCAGTAAATATTCACATTTCACAGGTTTTCCGTAGTGATTTTTTCTTCAAAATAGATTGAAGTAATTCCCCACCAAGCTGATTTAAGTCTCCTGTTACATGCGCATGCTTTTTTGTTTCTTGTTATTTGCAAGTACATTATAATGCTAATGTGTGTAGTCTGCACAAAAAAAATATTCAGGGAATCAAGTTTAATTACAACGGTTTAGTTTTGTAATTGTTGCAGTATCTAATTGCTGATAAAGAACACTGCCACTGCAATCAGCAAGAATGATCCTTCAAAAAATGCTTCAAAACCCGTGCCAGGTCCCAAACTAACCAAAGGATTACTCAAATGCTTGACATCTAAACCTCGTACCGATTCAAGTGATTATACGCTAAGCGAGAAAAAAAATTTAATAGAGGATACAAATATTCCATCAACTGGTAATTCGGCTCAGGATATGTTGGATAAAAAGAAAGAAGAAAAGAAAATCTACCCTTGAAAAAACCAGTGCCTCTAATGGTCTCACTAGAACCTTGACCGTAGGCAAAACTGAATTACATCCAACCTAAAAACCCATCAAAACAAGAACAAAAGCATCATCTGCCATGCAACTTAACAGGTACTATAATATTCAAGCAAAAACCAAGACATAGTAAGATATTGTGCCAGTAACAAGGGTAAACCCCTTTTATTACAAAGTTCAAGCATGACAGGAGCAAATAAAGCCTAACAGACATCCAAACTCATTGCTTCAGGCAACCATTAAGACAGGTTCCACTGGTACATGATCAAGTGGAGGCATCTTAAGCAGAGGCAAAGGAGAGAGGGACTGTATTGGTACCATATCAAAATCTTCTGGAATCCACTCATTGATGAACTGCCTGATATTCCTTTGTTTGTATCATGTCCAATAGTCCAACAAGGAATAGATTAGTAGAAGTAAATTTCTAATCGAAGGAAGAGGTGCATTATCAAAACAAAGAGAATTTCTTGTTCTCCAAACACACCAACAAATTGCACTAATTACCATTAACAAGGCCTGTCTTTTATGACTATTCAAAGACAGTGCTAATTGTAGGATGTTTTATAAAGATGTCTAATCACCATAAAATTTTCTGAATTTACCCATCTAAAACCAAATTTGAGCAGTATAAGGGCATTTTAGAAAAAAGGTGCAAGGCTGATTCCATGGTACAGTGACAAAAGAGACATGTGGTATCTCCTTGTCAATGTTTGACAGTGAGAACATCTTTTGTAAGAATTTTATTTTTGAACAATAACCACATAAAGGTTTTTATTTTCAAAGGTATTGGTACCACCCACTACACATCAGCACACGGAATGGTGACACCCCTAAAAGAAAGAAAGTTATATAAGGAAGCAGTAGTAAAATGCAGTTTAACATCCCATTTTCACTGAGGTAAGTTAGAGGAGTCAGTGAAAGTATAAGAAGAAATGACATGAGTGATATCCATCCATTATGACAAGAGAATGTCATGCAAGTTTCTCCTGAAAATGACCAATTCTCCATTTGATTCAATAGCATGTTTAACAGTAATAGAGGGGTTAGAACATAGGTCAAGGATTTGAGGGTATGTTATCAACAAAGGGCAAACATAATGTCAAGTATTAAGCCAAAATCTTGTTGGATCTATTTTTGGATCCACTACTGAATAAATCACCACCCGTTAAAGAACCTTTAATTTAATTAGTTGAAGAAGTTTGTAATTTCTCTTTAGTCGAAACTAATGAGAAAGCGGTGTACAGAGAATAGAATAAACTGACGGAGGAAAGGGAAACACTGGTGAAGAAAAAAAGTAGCTTGAAGGATAAGGTGGCGATGTTTCTCAGTTGAGGCGTATGTATGAGATAGAGATAGTGATTTTACTTTTCTCTTCGTTTACAATTGCATTTTGTCGATTTTTTATTTAGAAATAAAAAAAAATCTTCGAGAGAAAGGGATTGATTGTTTATTCTTCGAAAAATAGGAGGGACTGCACTATTGGTAAATGATGCGATTCCTTCAAGACAGTTTTCATCAAATTTGTGATCAAGATTAGTTTCCGGGCAAATATGTGGCCAGGATGGAATTTAAAGTCTAAAAAAACACTAGAAAAATTTGCACCTTGTGGAACCGTATGTGGTGTTATCTATTTTTCAAAAAAAAAGACAATCATTCTCTTTCTCAAAGAATTAAATTTTTAATTTTTAAATAAGAAAAATCCATTTTGTCTACCATGTTTCGCAGAGAGACCACAGGTTGACATGACTCACATTTCTTGTAAGCTGAAATTTTAATTACTATTGGAGTATATGTTGATATGATAAAGCAATTAATTTTGTCTACTGTACCATTTCATCAGGCCTGTGGACCATTATTGCTGAACTTTTTTCAATGAATATTTGTTTGCTTGTACCATAAGAATCTTTTGTTTTGGGGATCCACTGACCCTGCTCCTTTTGTTTGTTTTGGGTCTTAGTACAATCAGCACTTGTATGAATCAACACAATGTCAGTCTGAACAGGATTGTCAACAAAAATAAAGGTTAGTATATTTTTTTACATTTTTTATTTGATTTGTCTCTGTTAGGCTTCAATTTAAGAAATAATGGAACATAAGTTTCAGAAAATTAAAGGAGGTTAACTACGTCATTTTCATTAATCTTCTCTCTTATCAAATATCCAACTGTATAAAATTAATTAAAAACTTTCCTTTTCCTTCCCTCTATTCTCCATCCAAATAAGGTGCTAAGGAAACCGTTTCCGTTTTCCTGCTTTTATTTTTATTTTTGGTCCCTTCATCTTCATCTTAATGATGTTTGATTGTAGAGTAAAAGAGGATCAAATGACTTGCTCCATATTACTCCACATATTTTATATCTTGTTTGGTAATTTAACTCACGACTTACATTAATTTGCAGAGAACTAAGGTGTTGGAAACGAACATCTGCATATGACAGTGGATCCTACAGGTAGAGTAAGTGTAGAGTAAATTAATTCATCTAGAGAGGTGGAGTAATTAACTCCAGATTAACTCATCTCGTACTCCATCTTACTTCTTTTATTTTACTCCTCATTTAACTACTTAAGTATAGAGTAAGAGATTTATTCCACCTCTTACTCCACATTCCACAACCAAACATAGCCATTTTGAATTCATTAATTATGCACTAAGCTTTATATTATAAGCAATTCCTGTCAGGTACCGATTTGTAGCACTACGGTGTTTCACTCTGCTACTTGGGCCCACAGGAGACACTTGCCCGTCGCTTATCCAAAAAATGTTTTTCTTCTCGTGTTTGTTTTTTCTTAGAAAAAATTACAAAAATATATCATATATTTAGAATAATTATATAGGTATGCCCTTCCTATTCTATTTTTCTTACTCCATCCATGTGTTTCATGGTTTAAAACAGTGTTTCATTTCGTTCAAGATACTGATTATAACTTAATTTCAAACCACATTCATGAAATACAAGGGAAATACTTCTACTAATTAAACACCAAAATCACAGCATATATAATCTAACCAAATTAAGCTTGAACACTACTCTTGCCATAGGCTTATTATCAATCCAACACAGCAGTCGAGGCCAAAACTAACTAGCCAGAACAACCTAACACAACCACAAGTGCTCACAAATCAGCAACTTGATTCAGCAAGCCTTCTTGCAGAAGCACTTGCTCTGTAACCTTGTGGTTTTGCACTCCCCAGCCGGGAAACCCTCATTGCGGCAAACATTTGCGCAGTTGTTGTTGCTGAAGCACGCACCCTTGAACATGTGACTCTGCGAAAGGCAGTGCCTCGCCTCAGCCTTCATCACCGGTCCAATTTCTGTTAATAAGAAAAAGAAATTTACAAGAAGTTGTAACAAGAGCACAAGAGAAAGTTGTAAAGAGCAGCAAACCTGTAGCAGCAATGAGCAGAAGGGAGAGGAGAAGAGCAGGAAATATTTTGCGAGAATCCATTAAACAAAAGTTGGGAAAGGCTTGGAGTTTAATTTTATGTGGAATGAAGATTGAGACTGGATGGTGAAATAATTGGTAGCTCTATGGGGTTTTTATAGGCAGATTGGAGTAATTTAAAATTTGAACGTGTGGTTAAAATTGTATTGGCTAGGTAGATATGGAGCCATATGCTGAATATGATTCAGAGGGAACCCAAATAATATTGTAAGCTAGTTCATAACTTGTAGTTTTTTTTTTTTTGTGGATTCCTTTGCTTTTTATTTGCTATCATTTTGGGAAGACATTAAAGCCACAATTTTTTATTTTTTGAAATTAGAAAATAAATTATCAAGAAAAAGATTGATTATCTTTTTTATTGGGTATCTCAGTCTCAGTGGTTTTCGGAAGTTGCAGCATGTCTTGATCACAAAAAAAAACAAAAAAAAAACTAGAACTAATTATTTATTTGGTCTCAATAGAAGCAGCGAATTTATGTATAAATTAATTTATATTTGAGTTAGAAATTAATGAAATTGAAATAATCCAGTTTCATTGCTTTTCCACATCGTGTGATCATTGGCAGAAAACTCGGGACTGAGTAAGTAGTTCGGTCTCATTTATATATATATAAAGAACAACCCATTGCCATATTATTTTTTTAAAATTCTAAAAATAAATATTTTCAAACAGTCGTGGGTACTGGCCTACCGGGCAGAATCATTAATGTAAGATCACGGGTGCATATCCGCATTTATTCATGCCATAAAAAAATATGACATCATTTTCACATTCTATCCGTCAGATCTATCTGACGCAAATTGGATTGGATATAAATATAATCATGATATCCCAGGAGTTCTAATTATGTGGGTGTTAAGCTCCTTAACACTTCTTAACCTTCCTCCAGACTCTTTAGAATTGTGATTCGTCCAAATAACATCCTCTTAGTGGATAAATTCTTAATAGAGGAGGGTTCAAATAAACCCAAATGCACTATATCTTTCAAATTTTTTTTCTCCGTTTTCAAAGTCCGAATAGTCAATCCGAACCGTTAGATGCGATCTATATATTAAGATGTGCTTGGAGACCAAATTTTACATTTTTTGAATTTTTTTTTTTTTACTATTTATTAAGCCACTTTGAAAATCGCTGATTTTACATTTTCTGGACCATTGGATCAGCGATTTTCAAAGTGGCTTAATAAATAGTAAAAAAATTCCAAAAAAAATGTAAAATTTGGTCTCCAAGTACATCTTAATATATAGATCGCATCTAACGGTTCGGATTGACTATTCGGACTTTGAAAACGAAGAAAAAAGATAAGGTGCATTTGGGTACACAAAAATTTGGGTGCATTTGAACCCTCCTCTTCTTAATATTATTTCTCTTGAATTAAGCTTTCTTAAGACTTTCTTGCCTCTTTAGAGTTATTTTTCTTAATCCGACTCTACTTAAAATTTAATCTCACGCATGAGCCTTAACCTCTATGATTTGATTTTATTCTTTGTTTATTCATCTCAGTGTCATTTTATCACTACAAAATAATTAATATTGATGTAATTGTTAAAGTAATCGGATGCTATGAATACTAATTTTATTATTCTCAGTATCATTTATCAATTTAATAGATACTAGCATCAATATACCTTTTGTTGTAATTTAATTAATGTTAATATATTTATATACATCATCATTTTAGATATTTCAGGACAGATGTTTAAACTGATTTTCATCTAAAATTTTTAAACAGTAAATTAAATTTACAACATTGATTTAATATAAAATAAAAACTTTAAAGATAGATACCACTAGTGGCGGAGCCACCATTGCTTGGGGTTAGACATCTGCTCTATTCTGGATTTTGATTCTCTTTTTTTAAACTCATATTGTATTGGGTTGTTGGTTTGTCGCCCCACTTCGAAAATTTTATTGCCCTGTCCTGTGAAGTCCAAATTTTCTTACACATTATGCAAGTTGTAGTTTTTGAATTTGTACTTTAATATTTTGAAGAAATTTGAATTGTTAATATTTTTTGTCTACTCTTGATTCAAATCCTGACTACGCCACTGAATATGACATTTGTAAAATTTTAAAAATCAGTATAATCAGGAGAGGAAGTTGTAAAGAGAAGCAAACCTGTAGCAGCAATGAGAAGAAGGCAGAGGAGAAGAGCAGGAAACATTTTGCGAGAATCCATTATACAAAAATGGGAAAGGCTTGGAGTTTAAAATTGTAAATGGAGCAAGTATTTGGAATGCAGATTGAGATTGGATGATGAATAATTTGTACCTCTATGGGGTTTTTATAGGCAGATTGGAGCTCTCATGTGGTTTTCAGAGAGTAATTTAAAATTTGAACTTCTGTGGTAAAATTGTATTGGCTAGGCATGGGGGCATGTGGCCAGGGGCTGAATATGCAGCATAGGACCCAAATAATCTTGTAAGGTAGTGAGCAGCATCATTAATGTATGATCACGGGTGCACAGTGAAGGAAATTAATACCGGTTCCGTAACTCTTGGTAGCTACTACTAAGTTTTCAAAAAAAAAATACCG
Organism: Carex rostrata; assembly: GCF_964058835.1. Taxonomy (NCBI): domain Eukaryota; kingdom Viridiplantae; phylum Streptophyta; class Magnoliopsida; order Poales; family Cyperaceae; genus Carex; species Carex rostrata. The sequence goes on from NC_135924.1 coordinate 7,520,344, forward strand.
GTTCCGTAACGGTACAATACGGATATACTACGGTACGTCACGTTATGCGTATTGATTACGTGACGTGAATTATATGTTGCGTGACGTGTATTATTTTTCGTAAATGATACATTACGACACATCATGTAAACTAATTCATGTAAACTGATCTGGTCATGTTACGTAACTAATTTTTCCAATATTAGTTCTTTATATTAATTCTTTTTTAGCATTTATTTTAAATATTTCTATGGACTAAAGTCAAATCTGAAAAAAAATAATTAAATATAACTAGTCATGTCACGGTTGATTAATGTTTTGCACCAATTTAATCATGTTACATTATGTAAAAAAATTTAATCGCATGACATGACATGACCAAGTTAAAATGTGTTAATCATATCACATTACGTTATGTTTTTTCTTCACTCACTAAAGAATAAAGATGCATAACCACATGTAACTGAAGGTGCATAACCACATGTATTGAAGTCATCAAAAGAGTGAGGTTTTGGTGATATTTATATCACAGCAGGGGCAGACCCACATGTAACCAGGAGGACCAGTCGTTCTCTTCTGGATTTTGAATTTTAGTGAAGATTTATCGGTTTCAACCGACTTTGTTTCATCTGAAAAAAAATTTGCCTCCCTCTGAATTTTTTATTTGTAATTCGGGTAAAATTTAAGGTTAAAATTAAAGTAAATTTCTTAAATTATGATTAGTAATTAGAATGATAAGTTAGAGCATCAATTAAAGCATTGAAAAATATATATTAAAATATTATATTTTTTTATCGAGTACCCAATTAGTTAATGGATTTAAACTGATTAGTTATTTACTTATTTAAACTCAATTCACTATTGACAAAAATTCTGAATTCACCCCTATATCACAGATCGGTTCATAATATAAATTTATATTATTGTTTTTAAAATTCAAACAGTCAAATCGAACCATTTCACCATGATCTTCATAAAAAAAATATATTTGAAGACCAAGTTGTAAAACTTTTGAAACTTCTTAATATTTTTTTAGACTAATTGAAATGATTGCTTTTGAAGTGCCCATAATTTTTATATCAAGTGTTTTTTTACCTATCTAAAAGATAATAAATAAATTCTTCAAAAATTGCCAAATCTCCGAGCACTTCGAAAATCATCTAGAGCGGTACGTACGGCCCAACATGTATATATAGGTGCCACTTTATTGACTATTGAACAGAGAGCCACTGGACTCAACATGCTACCTGGCTGATAAAAAATATATAAAAACGACAGAGTGCTAACTATGTTGGAATACGCATAGGGGGGAGAAAATGAAAAACAAAATCATATGTACGTAATAACCTAACTACGTCGGCATCAAATAAAATATTTGGCTCGAGTTTTCTTGGAGTGCTTGGTGACACCAATAAGAAAAAGTTCGCATATTCTACATAGGATTATTATGTATCTAACAACTAGGTATATTTTAAAAATTTCACTAGCGATCTAGACACGATCTTATCGTAAACACACAATCAATCACATGTAGTTTATGAATCATGTCACATACATGATTTAGCAAAGTATTGTAAGTCATACCTCTCCAATCAAATAGAGTGAGATATGGTTTGTGAGCGCCTTAGTCTCCCTTGTTACAGTTTTTAAAACAGAAAACCGCAAGCTTCGCACACCAAAGTATTGAATAAGAACATGAGGAGATCAATGCTAGCTAGTTGCTCAGATCCTCTTGCCCTTGTGAATCTGAAAGCTAGCTCACTACATTTTGAATAGATCTTGCTGAGCACATCAACACACTCTCGATATCTTCTTCAAACTTAATTCTCAACTCGAAACAAGGAAAAGAAAGGAGATAAAGATCTAGATCAATCTCAAAAGAAGAAAACGAAAGAGAGAGAGAGAGAGCCTCTACACAAGGAGAGGCGAGAAGAGGCGGCGGCGGCGCAGCTCAATGGGGCGCGCGGGCTCGAGTGGCAGACGGCGACGGCAACGCGGTCTCCAAGCCGATTCGACAGGTGGTGGAGGCGGAGGTTGGCAGTCCAGCGGTGGCACAGCTCGGCTTGTAGTCGCCCCTTGCTTACTCCCTTGTGTGGTTCGGCCAAGAGAAGGAGAAGAGAGGAGGGAATATGGAGAGAGAGATCTCAATCTATTTTTCAAACTTGTGAAATGAATTTGTGTTAGATGAAAGTGGATGAATGTCATTTTATATATAATTTCACAATTATCTTAAAGCCCTAATCCATTATCAAAATGAGATGATATGAAATGAGGACATATTAGTAATATCATATAATAATGACCAATTGGACCATTGGTTCATCCAACTTTCATTCTAAAGGTTGCTTACACAAGAAACAACATCCCTCTCCATTTTGTTGACCAAGTCAACAACACTCTCCTCTTGGTCAAACATGTTGACCAATGTTTGACCATGATCAAACTATTCAAATGGCCATACCTCTTGAATCATAAGTCCAAATTGCTAATACCACATATCCACACGCTCATGTGATAATACTCTATAACATGGTATGAACTAATCAACGAGAATAACAGTTTTAACATACCTCACATAATCAAATCATCATGTGAACAGCCAGTTACAAATTGATTTTATTAGTCCTCATATCTCTCATAGTGTTGATCAATATAATGACTCGCATTATTTGATTTAATATGCATGTTGTTTCCAACATCTTAGCACAGTGTCATAAACTCGTATGACATCTTGATCAGGGACCTTATAGGTGTGACTGGCTTGGATCTGTATTATTTTGGCAATCTGGAACAACCCGTTTATAGTTGAACAAGGTTAGTGTCTAGCAACACACCTTGACTATCCAATTATACATATGATATGTAACCTGATAATATCGTTGATCCAATATAGACAATATATTACACTGCTTGTGTTGTTCCAATATCTCATGATGATCCAATGATGAACACGAGGTAGGATGTTGTCATTCTCGCTGTATCATCGATTATGTTTCTTGACACGTGAACATCATATTATAATCCATGATTGAATCCGGTTAATCATGGTGTGCACATATAATATAATCTCTATCAAGGAGCCCCTAGGGATATTATAACTTACTCAGCATTCACCAGGATGTGAATAAGGGGTATTCGTTTTATTGACATATATGTACTACCCAACATAAGTTCTACACAGAGAAGATGTCTTTATAGCTCCCTGTTATGGTGAGCAGTGGATACCAACCACTGATGTGCATACCTTAAATAGGAAAACCAAATGTCTCAGACATAAGATAACAACACCCGTGAAATATTAATGACAAAACACGTGATCCTTATAATGTTCACGTGTGGTCAAATCTGACGACATATAAACACCTATATGCATCTGTGATATTAAACCAGCAACATGACCATTGTTGATATGTGATAGCTGGATCAAAACGTTTAATCATCACACTAGCCTTACGTGTAATTATTGTTCCTTGCTAATTACCTCAGCCAGTGATATTTTGAAGTTCATTACTTTTATTAGCTGGTTGTTACACAATCTAATCTCTTAGATAAACCACAAGTAATGCAACTTAAGGCAACATATTGACTATCGTCAATCAATCATATGAACAAGAAATACAAAAAAAAGTTCACTCTAGGATACCCGACTCTATCATATTCGAACTTTGTTTACTTTTAGAAATATTAAAAATATTTTTTCACAAAAGGAATGGAGTGTTTTCTTTTATCCCATAGAACTATAGAACTATAGAAGGCTTTTCAAGCCCACTACCAAAAGATATAATTTGAGCTTCAGCTCCAAACCATAAAATGAAATCCGATAAGAAACACCACTTCACTTATATATGCTTTCCTCAACATCAGATTAAATATTTAAACATCTAAGTGTCTTATGGAAATGACCAAGATGATCAACAATTCAATTTCAAATTTTAAAATAAAAATGAAATTAATAGTTATGATATTTTTCTTAACATAAAAAGTTTATGGCATATCTTAGACACTAATAATTGAGGGCTGGCTCTTTTTTTCATCAATAATTAATATTAAAGAAGTTGAACAGCTCAACACTAATAACCGAGAGCTCAAAAATATATATATAACATGACAGAGGCTGTCAAAAACTTGTATTAAAAAAAGGAATTGTATTACATCATTTCACATCGGAGCCAAAGGAAAAAAATATTACATATATAGCCTGAAAACTAAATGAAATCTCATCATATAATACCTTATCACCTTTTGTTACACCCCCTACACTGCACTAATACACGACTAATTATATTTCTTTTTCTACTCCAGCCTGCACCAATACACTGCTAATGCATGTTAGCAAAAGTATTATCATAAAATAAAAACAACAGTTTTCTTAAAGCAAATACAAATAAAACTTAAAAGTTCCTAAACACCGTCTTCAAAGCTCGCAACTCTACTGGATTGGCCTTCTTAAAGAGTTCCTGAAGAATGAGGCTAGGGTTGCCAGCTGGAGCTAGCACCAGGCGCCGTTCTTCTGTTAAGAGAATTATGATGCCGCTAAACTTGAAGTCCCCCCCCCCCCCTTTCGATTGATCCCTGAAGCGATAGTAGTCGGATATCCACTTTGTATTTAATGCCTCTAATTCCTAATTGCAAGAACAAAAAAAAAAAAAAACACCTCAAAATTGATAGGAAATTTTGTTGATTGCATTTACATGAACAAACACCTCACTAGGGTTTCCTTCTACCCAAACCTGCATCTCCAGTTATAAAAAAACCTATTTTTTTTTCTCTACTTTCAAACATAATAAATTAAATACAAATATTCGATATAAAGATGATGGAAAATATATATGAAGTTAAATTAATAAATTCATATTACCATAAAAAGAGGGCTCACAAGCCCTGCATCAAACTTTCAGAGACATAGTCACACCTTGTGTTTGCTTCCAGAATGCTCCAATAGTTCACACGACTTTCGGCTGAATTTTGGAATCAGTGAGCAAACAGTCACACATAATGTATTCAGAGGGCATTTTGCAGTTGGATTAGCCGACCACCAAACAGATTTATTTTGGTACAATAAGAAACTCACCAGAAAATTAGTGAAGTTTTCTCATACATTATGACAGGTTTGTACTAATATTTCTGTAATGGAGGGGAATTATAAAAATTTGTCAGTTATGTGACTGGTTGTCTAATAAATTAAGATATATGAGGTGCAAATAGACCCTACTGGTACCATCTTGATTGTTTACTTACAAGTGCTGATTTGCAATTTGGCAACTATAAGAGACATATTTGATTTATAGGCTTAAATGGATTACCAAAAGGTGTACTTCACAAACCCATTTGCCCTTCAATTGTTTTGGCTAGTTTTTTTGCTTAGGACACAATAAGAGACTACTTGACTGTTAGGATCAGGTGTTTTAGGAGAGGTCAATTAACGATTTGACGACACTTAATTTGGCCACTAAACCGAATCATTACAGGAAAAAAAATGCATTATGAGTTGATTGGCTTAGCGTTTCTTTTAGGTCATCTAGTCCCTAAAAACATATTATATTATTATCAGTGCACTACTGGTGTCAATATAAGGAACTATAATTAACAGTATTTAATGGAGATAAAGATATGCTCTACAGTCCAATATATACTCAAACAAGGATTCTAAATTCCATGTTTTTTGGTATAAAGTTTTGTGTGTATTTCATTGCTAGGATACATGGAAATAATTAGAAATCATAGTACATCCATTCTTCAATTAAAACAAATGCATACTGACCTTTTGGTTGTCCTTTCTTTTCCTAAACCATTCATGCTGAAATACAAGCGATTCTATCATGCAACCACATAAAAAGGAAGAAAGTATCTGTTAGCTGCAGTTGATTTTAGAAACAGAATTAATAAAAAATATAAACCAGTACATCTCAATATACGTACTGATTTTATGAACAACACCCAGCACAATTTTGTTGAAAAACTTCATATAATGATATGCACAAAGTTACATTTTTTACAGTATTAAAACCTAAATTTTTGTTAGTATACTTTAAGTTTGTATATCAAAAATTCCTATGGGCAATACAACAGTAATTGCATTAGCATGAAATTAACTTGGACACTGAAGAAACCTTTGATGCATGCCTGCAATTATTAATTGTTAATTAAATCTATATATATGTTCGGCTGTAAATTGAACTATCAGATAGCAAAAAGGAAATTTGAGAAACATATAAATAACACAAATTATGGGCATGCATTAATCTTGTGGATTCTTAATTTTTTTTTACAAAAATATCATCATCGTTAATGAATTCATTAATATTTGTTTTCTCGTATTCACTGTTTGCGAGACATGCTACTTTAAAAAAACAAAAATTGCAAACTATAAGGTCCTGAAGATAACATCGAAAGAACAGAGAAATTAGATATCGTAATTTAATTCAAACTGTGGAAAATATTGTGATGAGTTAATTTATATATGGTAATAGATTAGATTTTGTACCAGACAACTCATATAATTTGCAGTTTATGACAAGAAATTAATTTTTTTATGAGGGAAGTCCAATTTTAAAGTGGTTTAAAGGGCAATTTTAGAAAGTAAATGATCTTTTGGGTTCAATTTTGAACAAAAACTTCACTTATGCTTGGCAAAATCAATCACAAACTAGCTGATAGTGCACCATAACGTATGTTTGGTTGTAATATTAGAATAGCTAGAATAGCTTGTTCCAAGTTTTTGTGAAAATAGCTTGTTCTAATAAGACAAACAAATTTGATTCCCTATTCTAGCTATTCTAACTCAACCAAATACCGAATAGCTTGTTTTTAAGAATAACCTATTCTCATTGCAACCAAACATACCTAATTAGTGTTAGTGTCTTATTAAAGGAAAAAAAAATCTGCGAACCGTGATGAACAAATGTCTTAATACAATTTTCAATATATATGTTAAATAAATCTGTTTCAAGAAATTGAAGCAAATAAATATCACTAAATTTCTTTTTATTTATTTATTTATTATTATTATATTATTTAATTATTTGGAGAGAGAGGAAAAATGATTGTAGCAATGGTCACTCAAATAAAAAAAATTAAAAGGAGCACAAAATTCTGTTTATTTTTCTGAAAAATAAATCGGTTTGGGGAGGGAAAAATAAATCTGTTTCAACATTTTGCCTTCATACATATATAGTGTAACATACAAGGCACCATATATATTTTATAATTTTTACCTTTCTATCCATAGTTTTTGATAAAAAAAAAAAAAACTTATATCCATATTAAAATAAAAAGTTAAATTATTATAATTTTTTGTCAACAACAAATCTTACTGTTCATTAGGAGGTTCCCTAATCCCTACTACCAAACTACTACAACTATTTTATATTAGATTTCATCAATAAAATAATTATCGGTGAATTTCGTTTCTTATTTCATTTGTTATCTGAGGATGCTTCAGTTTAAATATATAATTGTCTAGAAGAATTTTGAAAATGAACCTTATATACAGAAATTATTAAATAAAAAATTAAATATCAGGATATTCTAGAGAATTGTAAATGAAAAAATAAAGAAAGACATACCTTATGAAAAAGTCTGGCAATAGCATAGAACCGAGCTGGATTTTTCTGTTCTCACTAGTAGTTCATGAGGATATATTGTGCTCATCTAGGTCTTAGGTGCAAAGAGAAATTATCTCTAATAAAAAAGCAATGTGGGACTAAGCAAGAACCGGTTTGATGAACTCTTTTTATTTGAATTGACTGGATTTCAAATGGTTATAAATGTGGGACTAAGCAAGAACCGGTTTGACAAACTTTTTTTTTATTTTTTGAATTGACTGGATTTGAAATGGTTATAAACTTATAATAGACAAGTTATGATGACTACAGAGTAATGTACATGCTCCATATTTTATATACTATTATTACAAACCTACCTATAGATTTTGGAAAATTATATATATATATATATATAGAGAGAGAGAGAGAGAGAGAGGGGGTAGGCTAATAAACAATTGATTGTTCCTAGCCTTCCGTGCAACCAAGTCGTTTTCTAATTTTTAAAGTCCAAATGATCGATCCAAACCGTTAGATGTGATCTCCATATTAAAATGTGCTAGGAGACCAAATTTTACATTTTTTGGAATTTTTTTACTATTTATTAAGCCACTTTGAAAATCGCTGATCCAACGGTAGCTTCTGATTTTACTGTTTGGTTAAGCCACCGTTGGATCAGCGATTTTCAAAGTGGCTTAATAAATAGTAAAAAAATTCCAAAAAATGTAAAATTTGGTCTCCTAGCACATTTTAATATGGAGATCACATCTAACGGTTTGGATCGATCATTTGGACTTTAAAAATTGGAAAACGACTTGGTTGCACGGAAGGCTAGGAACAATCAATTGTTTATTAGCCTACCTCTATATATATATATATATATAGGGTCCGGCTAATTTGTTGTCGGCAGCATTTTAGCCAGAAGTGCTGCTGTCTTTTTTTTATTTTGTGATGTCCAAACAACAAATCCAAACCGTTAGATGTTTAATCTATATTATAATCTACTTGGAGACCAAATTTTACATTTTTTGGAATTTTTTTACTATTTATTAAGCTAGTTTGAAAACCGTTGTTTTCAGTAAATTTCTGCAGCATTGAAATCAGCGGTTTTCAAACCAGCTTAATAAATAGTAAAAAAATTCCAAAAAATGTAAAATTTGGTCTCCATGTAGATTATAATATAGATTAAACATCTAACGGTTTGTATTTGTTGTTTGGACATCACAAAATAAAAAAAGGGGCAGCAGCACCGCCGGCAGAAATGCTGCCGGCAGCAAATTAGCCACAACCTATATATATATATGAGGAGGGTTCAAATGCACCCTATCTTTCAAATCATTTTTCTTCATTTTCAAAGTCCGAATAGTCAATCCGAACCATTAGATATAATCTATATATTAAGATGTGCTTGGAGACCAAATTTTACATTTTTTTGGAATCATTTTACTATTTATTAAGCCACTTTGAAAATCGCTGATTTTGCATTTTCTGAACTATTGAATCAGCGATTTTTAAAGTGGCTTAATAAATAGTAAAAAAATTCCAAAAAATATACAATTTGGTCTCCAAGCACATCTTAATATATAGATCGCATCTAACAGTTCGGATTGACTATTTGGACTTTGAAAACAGAGAAAAAAAATAGGATGCATTTGGGTGCACAAAAAATTGAGTACATTTGAACCCTCCTCTGTATATATCCATAGCTACCAAAAAACTACATATTTTTTTATAAAATTTTGATGGCATGCTGTTAACGTTACACCTTGTGCCTGACTTCTTCCAGTCTTCTTTTTTGCAGATCAGATCAGAATTATAGGGTAAAAATTTTTGATGTAGAAAATACTTTTTTGAAGACTGCTTGTAGTCTTCTTTTATTCTTCAAGTTTCAAATGACGAATCCAAACCGTTGAAACTCACCTACCTTACGTGTGATGCATCTACATGTGAAATTTTTAAACATTTGAATTAATTTATTATAAAGTCAAGCGATCAAAAACATTCAAAAAATGAATGCACTAAAATTAATTTATTAACCTTCTAATTTTGACCGCTTGACTTTATACTAAATTAATTCGAATGTTTAAAAATTTCACATGTAGATGCATCACATGTAAGGTAGGCGAGTTTTAACAGTTCGGATTTGCCGTTTGAAATCAATTTGATGAGTTTTAGAGTTAAGCTCACCAAAACTTTGGTGAGCTTAAGAGCACCCTAGTTCTAATATTTTAGTGAGTCTGCAGTCCGGATAATCTAAATAATTCGGATAAAATTGTCTATCTTTTGTTATTTGGTATATATCTTCATTTGTTTTTTCTAATTTGCTTATATGAAACGACTATTGACTTTTTTTTTTAATTCATATATAATATTTAGAATAACAAATAAAAGCTTTTTCAAGAGTTATTGTAACTCTATTTAATTATCATGTTTAATTTTTTTTTTATCCAATATCTGACCTGTCAGATTCAAGTGTAATGTTATATTAATGAACAGTTTTCAAAAGAAGAACAGACCAATTTGTGTTCAAGAATCAAATTTAAAAGATCAACAAATTGAAAAAATGGTAAAGCAAATTTATCTTGTTGGTTTAAACTACGAACTCTAAAAAAGTTTGAAAGCAGTATTACTTGAATCAAGCGTCAACGGAAGTATGAATCTACAAAATACCTTCTAATTCAATTCCCTTATTTTTATTCTACTTTAATAATTGAAAAACAGCATCTACATTATAATTACTAGATTCGTATAATATTTTGTTTGATTTTGATTCGTTCAATTTAAATTCAATCCTAGCTGAAACAATTACAATATCTGATAGTATATATCTCGATCTATGATATTTCATTCATATTAGAAAACCGTTTTAGTTGGTGCTTCTGTAATTTTTAAGAGTCATTATTAAATAGAGGGGGTTGATGTTTCATTATGCTTGTCTTTATTTTTAGAACTGTATAAAATAACTTAAAATTCAAAATTTAAATGTCAAGAAAAAACTGTTAGATATAATTTATATTATTTTCTCAAGGCACGCATAAAGAATTACAATATTTCGATTTTGTTTTGATTAATATCAAGAGATTGAAAAAAATACACTGATGTGGATAAATTCTGGAAGTTGATTTTTCAACTTAATGATTAATATAAAATCAAAATCAAAATCAAAAAGTGATAATTTTGTATGTCCATATAGGAGTGTAGCTAATTTGCTACCGGAAGCACTTCGGCCGAGGTGCTTCCGGGGTTATATTTTAGTGTGTGATGATCAAACAACAAATCTAAACCGTTAGATGTTCAATCTATTATAAAATCTGCTTGGAGACCAAATTTTACATTTTTTGAAAATTTTGTACTATTTATTAAGCTGGTTTGAAAATCGCTGTTTTTATTAAATTTCTGAAGCATTGAAAACAACGGTTTTCAAACCAGCTTAATAAATAGTAAAAAAATTTAAAAAAATGTAAAAATTGGTCTCCAAGCAGATTTTATAATAGATTGGACATCTAACGGTTTATATTTGTTGTTTGATCATCACACACTAAAATATAATCCCGGAAGCACCTCGGCCGAAGTGATTCTAGTAGCAAATTAGCCACACTCTCCATATAGATAAAATAATGTAGATCGCATATAATAGTGTTATTTTGACATATAATTTTTGCATCAGAAATTTAGAAAGTGGAGGTACAATAGAGACATAAAATGGGTGTTGATATTAGCACAATAACTTTCGATTTTAATACAACTTCAAATTTTTGAACTTTATGAACAATTTTGCCCCTCTATACATAGTTCTTTCAACTGTCAATTTTGTTTTCCGGAGATTATGCAATTTTTTAGCATAAAAATTATTTATTCGTTGTTATATATTCTTTATTATTGGATCTTTATCTAATTTTAAAGAATAACAAAAAATAAAAAACAACCCATGCATCTCGATGCAAAAATCCTTGTTTGAATTATTTGATTTTAGCTTTCGTAAATATTTATATCAGTCTTTTGTTGTTTGAATATATAGGGTTCCAATACCTCATCTTTTGATCATAATATTTATACTAAAATGCATGGAGATGAAATTTTATATTTTTTTTTCCTTTTTACTATTTTTTAAGATGGGTACAAAATCATTGTTTTTGAACCGTTCAAAAAACAGTGATTTTCTATCCATCTTAAAAAATAGTAATAAATTTCCAAAAATTATAAAATTTCATCCCTAATCATATTTGAGTATATATATCATGTTGAATGGTTCGGATCGACAATTTGAACTTTAAAAACGAAGATATAAAATATGGGGTATGATGAGGTATGAGAGACATGAGGCATTGGAACTTTCCTCATAGTTGGTATAAGAAATATAAAAGTAAATTTTATAATATTATTATTTTGTTTAACAAATTCAACATGATTATTGGTTCTTACTATGTTACAAAAGCATATATATTCAAACAACATCACTTAGAAAAGAAAATTGCAATAAAAATATATGATTATTATGCTCAGCAAATTTTATGTACTGTAGTTTTTTCTTCCAGAGGTGTTATTTTTAATTTGTATATGCTTAATAATATAGTAAGAATTAAATTATAATTTATGTTCATTTTTCTAATTATACTTTTCAAATTTGGGAAGAAATGAAAAATTCTTAATTTGTTCTTAAAAACTTTGCTAGACGTTTTAGTGATGGAATAAATAACCAATGATTATTAATATGAAAAAGTGCATCGTAAAAAAGAAATGACGTCAAGAGAGAAATTAGGCAACGATAAATTTGTCCATACGAGCAAAACGTTGGAAATTGTTTTGCTAATAGAAAAATTAATTGTGTAATTAGTATTGTCACTCAAAAAGTAAGAGATTTTAGAAACTTAACTTGTGTTTGGGGGGTGGGTTTGTTCCGAGTATTCTGAGTGCTATAACGCAAGTTTTAAAAGTTTCTATGTTGTCACATTTTAAGTTTGTTTTATGGTTCTTAAAGTAAAACTATATCTTATATAAAGCATAGGAAAATGATCTTTTTTCCATCACAAATTAGTATATTTTGCATGTGTAAAGGTAGAGGAGAGGCTCGTCTATTTTCTTAAAAGAACTAATGATACAATAAGTTAGAAGATAATTTTTTTAGAAGAGGGTATAACACAATTGTTTGAATCAAACCTTGTATTAAGGATAAAAGTTTACATTTTTATTATTATTCATTATATGATATGACATTATTCTCTAATAAATAATGAAAAAATTGAAGGGATAAAAATGCAGAAACATCCAATTTAGCGATTCCGTATACAATAAACAAGACATGATTTTTCAACTAGCACCACATATCGATTTGCTTTTTGAAATAAAATGTTGTTGTCATATATAGATTCATGTTCGTTTCAATAAACAATTTTTAACGTGATAATTTTACCATAAGATATAATTAATAAATAAATTGTGTTGTCTAGTAAATGGAGCATAACCCATGCACTTTTTTTTTTTTTTTTGATAAAAATCAATTCAAATTCAACCACTCTACAATAGCCTTCTACAATTATTAAATATCATCTAGAAAATGCTTCTTTTATATTCATAATAGATCCATATTGATAATTCCATTAAACCTTCATCGAGGAGGGATCAAACATGTTAGAACAAATTTACAAAGAAGATGTTAGAACAAAATTAAAATCTTCTTTATATTAAAGTCGAAACTTTTTAAGTTGTCATAAATTTCTCAGTTTTGATATATTTATATATTATTACAACATATTTTGTACAAATAGATAAACAATAAACCGTAAGATTCAATTATAATAGGCTAGTGATCATTAGCAAATTAAAAATGCATCATTTGGATTTTAATCGAAGGGTGGAACCAAAATTAAGGACATGACTCGGTTAATATATATTGTTTTCCTTTTGAACCAAACGATTTGAGCTTGTTCTGCTTGGTACAAGACCATACACATTTCTATAGTTAGAAGGTACAACATAAGTACCTAGAAATTTAAGGATAAGTTGTGTAGTATTGACAAATCATTGATACATGCCAAAACTAAATTGATTATGATCTCGTACCATCAGCTTGTTTCAATTGAGGTGCTTAATTAATTATTGGTTCTCAAACCCTAACAAACATATACCATAATGTACTGGCATGCGCCAACTAAGAGTAAGTAATCGATCAAAATTGAAAAAGGCTCAATGCACATGGAATTTACCAGAAAACAAAAAGTGCTGCTTTTTAAAAATGATAATATATAGTTTCAAGATTGTAGGATAAACATGTAGTTTCAAAATATTAAAAAAAAAAATTCAAAATTTCAGCATGTCTCAATTTTGTTCAATAGCAATAATATTTATACTTTTGAAATAACTACATACACATTAAATTTCAAGTCATGCATGTAATGCTACATCCTCGTATTTTAATCATGACGAGCAATCACACATAATTTGAATAATATAAAATGTATGTCTTAAATATGAAAGATAAAAGAAATCTGAAATTTAAAATAGAATAATTTCAGACAATATGGAATGTCTAGAAACACATTTTATATAATCTTCAAAAACGTAGTAATATTCCAAAAAAAAAAAATGCTAGTAAGAACAATATCTCAAGAAGGCGAGCGTCCTGGACGACAGATGTGCATATCATAACTGTCCATTTTAAATCTGCACGAATATTAAAGGGTTCCAATTATAGACGTCGGGCGGATTGGCCCGGATTCTGATCGGACGGTCCTGATCTAAACTAAAACGGTGCGTTAACGCAGAGGATTGACATTCTTTGGCGAGGCCGATCATTCCCGTCTTTTTCATTTCTATTGATGGACAAATCGACAACGAAAGAATGCAAAAGACAAGCCCAAGACCGGCCCAGAATTCTGGGCCTTTGAAGATTATAGTAACTTTTGGTTAAATTATAGCCACGCCCTTTTGGAGCCTGATCATATTATTGGGCCTTTTTATCCTGAACGGAAAGCTTATTTTTAGATTGCATCTTTTCGTTATTTCAGAGTTGTAGAAGGGTGTATACGAATAACGTCACCGAATATTAATCGCCACAAAACAAAACCCGGAGTTGGAATCGAGCTCATCGGTAAACCCTAAACTCAATCCCCTTCTCATATCCGCCACACGGGATTTTTCTCTGTAGAGAGAGAGACTTGAAAAGGTGGGCAATCCATCTACCGATTTATAACCAAGGTACTTCTACTCTCCAATTCCTTCTCTTTAGATCGTTGCTGTTTCACCTTGCTCTATCGTTAACTGAGATAGATCTCCTGTATTTTGAGTTCATTTTACACTAATCCGCGTGTGGTTATTTAATCAGATGCCTTTTTTTTTAACTTATCTGTTGTTCAAATTTCTTGTTTCTTTTCCATTAAGCTCTTGTTTGTTTCTTCTGCAACAAGAAATGATTGGAGATCTGACATGTACAAGTAATTTTTCTAAAAATATTGGCCCTTTCTTGATGCATCACTGGTATTCATACTTGTTGTATGAAAAATCGAATGCAATACCAAAAAAATGCAAATAAAACCAGCAAACTTACCACTCTGTTGTTAAAAATCAGATATATCTCACAGCAAAGTAATTTGAACTTCTAAATAATAGATGGATAGAGAAAGATTAATGAAGATGGCCGGTGCTGTTCGCACTGGAGGGAAGGGCAGCATGCGCAGGTCTTATTCTCTTATTTTTATAAAATGGTTTGCTTAATAAAGTAAAAATGATGCTAAGGGTATCAATTAGTTCATAGTACAAAATGCTATTTTGAAATTGTGCAAAATTTGCCATACGTTTTCTTTGGAATAGTTAATTGTTCCAGTTGTGACTGGTGTGTACAAGTTGGAGTTTGGTAGTGACTTATTTGAATGTCTAATTAAGCTTAATTTAATCTCGTTATGCATCAAACAGCCACAGTTGTTTCTTATCTTGCATTAATTAACCTCATCTGCTGAGTAAAGACAAACTGATTGAAGAAAAAAATAAGACAGAAAAATTGGAGTTGCCTCTCAATTATGCAAAATGTGCATTACTTCAGTTTATCTCTGGCAACAATTTCCTCAATTAAAGATGAAATACGCTCATTTAAAACTTAAAAAGATGCAAAATTTGAACTTTTTTCTTATTGTCACCATAGTGTTTAATGGTTAAGTTTGTTAAATATGTTGTATTAGAAAGAAGAAGGCAGCTCACAAGGCCACATCTACAGATGACAAGAGGCTCCAGAGCACCTTGAAACGCATTGGAGTCAATTCAATTCCCGGCATTGAAGAAGTTAACATCTTTAAAGATGACGTTGTCATCCAATTTCAGAATCCGAAAGGTAAAACATCAACTCCAAAATAAATGCACAATAGATGTTGCATCCAAATTTATGTAAAGTTCCCATAATGAATCTCTTTGGTTAAATAAGTGTTGAGTTAAAATACTATTATTTTGAAACCATAAAAATACATGTCAAAATACTTGCTCACAAGCATCTTCATTTGATTTTGTATTTGCATTTTTCACCAAAAAATTACTGTGGTGTGATGGTTTGTATTGTCATCAGACTTCTAATATTAGTGTTTTTGTGATCTCCAGTGCAGGCATCAATTGCAGCTAACACCTGGGTTGTCAGTGGATCACCTCAAACTAAAAGTAAAATATTTTTCGTTCTTAGTTCTCTTTTAATTTTCTTCCTCAAAATTTGTTGTTCAATTACTGTTGAAAAAAATTAAATGACATTTGCATTTCTTTTATAACAGAGCTTCAGGATATACTCCCATCCATCATCAACCAATTGGGTATGTACAAAATACCTTTCTTATCCTATTTAAGATTTTTTATATAAATCAAGAATTTATAACTAACAATTTGTTTTCCCTTTTTGATGATTTTTAGGCCCTGACAACCTTGACAATCTGAGGAGGATAGCGGAGCAGTTCCAAAAGGAGGCAGCTGACAAGGCGGGCCCCGCCGATGGTACTGCTACCGCTGGAGCAACTGTTGAGGATGATGATGATGTGCCCGACCTTGTCCCCGGTGTGACTTTTGAAGAGGTTGCCGCTACTGAGGAAGAAAAAGCAAAGGCCTAATTTTACTAGTTTATTGAAAAAAAAAGAAAAACTTATTTCCTTGCAGTATTTATATACCGTTGTTGTCTTGTTGTATTTTTCAATATCCTGAAGATTAATTTTAGGAGGATGATTTTTTTTTTTGGCTGTTGTTACCACTTATTGGTAATGCGAGGATTTGTGTTGAGCTAGTGTCTTTTTTGTCAATTGCGTTATTCTCTGTTCTAATTTATCATCTATTGTTTCAGTGCCGTCTCATAAAATCTTTGGTTGCACATTACCGATGCATTGTTTAGCTTATCTAAATTGTTGGTACATGTATAATTTGATTTTATATTGTAATTTTTTGTTATTAATCTTCATAAGTTTGTACAAGTAATATAACTTTTTCAAAATTTTCAGTTGGGGTCATTGTATTGCTATAATCTTGTTTATGTTATGGTAATTCTCTGTAGCTTTTTTCCAATCATTTTTCATTGTATTTTTGTATCTCTATGTTAATATAATGCTAATTTGAGTTGCTATTAGCCTATTTCACATCTTGTTGTCTACCAGGTACCATTTGTTTGGCATATCTCTACAGAAAGCCATTGCTGTAACTGCATGTATATGCCGCAACTACTTTTGACTGTTAAAGCAAGCTACAGCAAGTTATTACGAATTATTTCGTTTTAAAATTGAAGTTTCTTCAAATTAGTATAAATTATATATAAATAAATTGGAACCACTAACAGGAATCATTGCGGAGAAACCAGTTTTTATTATTTATTTATTTTGGCAAGAGGAGAAACCAGTTATAAGATAAAAATAAGAAAACAACACATATTTTTAATGCTTCGGAGAATAATAATATACATAACGGTCTGTAAAATGTAACCTAAATCCTTTTATGGTAACATTTTATAACCGATTTGTTTAAGTTAGAGAGTAAACGCTAAATGAATTCAAAAACTTCATTGTACTCAACTAAACAAGGAGATTTGAGCAACATATAAGCTGAGAAAATAATTGAAGATGAGAAACAAGATAAAATCAAATCTTAAGTTTTTCATTTTGATGGCAACAAAGATTTGAATTTCTCTGATCTCCGCATCGATCTCTCCCATTCATATTAAAATATGATACATACGGTCATAAAATATATCTTAGATCTCTTTATGACCAATTTGTCAAAGTTACAGAGTAAACACTAAATCAAAAATTGAAGCTTGTACTCAACTAAGCAAGAAGAATTTAAGCAACATAACACAATATACCAAGAAAATAATTGAAGATGAGATACCAGAGAAAATCAAATCTTAAGTTTGTCATTTTGATGGAAACAAAGATTTGAATTTATCTGGTTCTCAGTTTCAATCTCTCCCATTCATATCCAAAAATAAGGGCCTGTTCGACTACACTGTGAAAATCACTGTTCACGTGGGAAAATGAAAATTCACTCGGATTGAATTTTTTTTTTCCCACGTGAACATTAATTTTCAGTTCAAAATTTTTCATTCTCGTACTCATTCCTATTTCCACTGGTGCAACCGAACAGGGCCTAAAAGAGATATGTAGGATAACCAGTAGGAGGTCGGATTAAAAAATAATGCCTCTCATCTGATTTTATAGGCGAAAATGCTAAGCTAAAAGACTGATTATTATTACTATTTGAACTCATGCAAATAGCATTGTAATAAATGTTTTGCACTTTTAACAGAGCTAGCACATGTAAATTGTGTGCCCAGAGCTCTCAGTTTCTTAAAATTGCTATCCTCTCCCTTGAGAGTTGAGAGAATTCATATCAACTGGGATACCTTATCCTTTGAGTTTGAATCAGGTTTATTCATTGTATATTCACAAATCTTAAAGAGGTCCCGTGTGTTACATACTTAGGCCGGATCAGTCTGGATTATGATCGAATGGTCTGAGTTTAAATTCAAATGGTGAGGTAATGCAGAGATCCGGATTCCTCTTAAGATGGTGGATCCGGAACCCTAAAATAAAATATGAGTTTGGATCCGTACCGTGCGATTAGAATTCAGGCCTATCTGATCCGAGATGAAATTCACGAGGTCCCTTTAGATTGTGCTTCAGAATCAGAGGTAAAACCTCATTAATGAAAAGGGAGGGGAGTCTCCCCTTTGTATAGTAATCTTACACCTCGATTTGAGAGGGAAAGCTTTCATCAAAAATCTACACAGTACTCCCCTCCGCACAGTAACCGTTCTCCTCCATTTCCTCTCCGATTCTCCATTTCTGGAGCTGGTGAAGGCGCACCTGACCTAGTGGGCTGGTGAGATCTCCCCTCCGCACAGTGATTTCTCCTTCTCCTTCCTCCGCGTACCCTCTTTTGGAGCTGAGCCTTAACATTTGTGTAAATTTTGATCAGATGGTATGGATCCAAACTCAAACTTTGAGTTACTTCTCTGTTTTTTTTTTTTAATAAAACTGGGCTTCGGTTTTTTTAAACAAAAACAAAAAAAGCTTTGAGTTACTTTAGGGGATTCAAAAGATTGTTATGTTCGACACTAGTCAACATTTGCTTTTTTATGAGATTAAAACAATTGAGGTCTTTTAAATTTGTTAACATGATCTTAGAGGAAGTTACCTTGATTTTAAATGCCACAAATTTTCCAATTAGCTTAATTTCTTATGCTCCCCTAAAGAACATAACTTGAGACTACCTCCTAACATGGTGTGCATGTCTAAATTAATAATGAAATTTAAAATAAGAGAACTCTTTTCTCCAGCCTTGGTTCTGATTAGTCAAAGGATTTAGCTGGATAATCAGAAATATATTTCTTCTTTATCAAATTTTAGGGACACTTTTTTAATCAAATATATTAGTTCGGATATCTGATGATGATTAAGTGATATAAACAGATATAATGTTCGAAATAATTTCTGACTCGGTTAATGATAAATATTGGACAGAAAATATTAATGGAACATTTTTTAGGATATGCTTGTCATTTCAAATCGGAAATTTTACGATTTGTCTTTCTTTTGAAAATATAGAAACAAATTGTCCTCTATTTTAAAATTTTAAACTAATTATTTTTTTTGCGGCCAACATTTATCCTCCCTTTCCTTCACCATGTGCTATTTCATATTCTCTTGTAGTTCATCTCCTTTCTAATTATTGAAAGAGAAAAGAGAAGAAAATTCCTATATTTATTGTGATCAATTTTTTATTTAATATTTATTTTCTATCAAATAAAATTTATACATTATCTTTTTTATTTCTATATTTTAAAAGTTAAATTAAGACTATATTCATATCTCTAACTAATAGACATTATTATTATGACAAAAATAAAGAAAAATGTGGACCGTTTTATATCTAACAATTTGAAAATTCAAAATTAAAATTTTAAGAAAGTAATATGATTGGTTGTTGGACTTAATATAAATTAGAGGCGCAAGCTAGAGATATTATTTTTTTTTCTTTTTTTATTACCTCCAATAATTGTAAACGGCATGAATTACAACTTCAAAAGAAAATAGTAATAATATAAGTTAAATAGAAGGGGAGGATAAAAGAGGTCCCACAAAAATATTTTACAAAAAAAAAAAACAATTTGTTTCAACTTTAAGAGAAGAAGAAGAAATGTAAAATATTAATTACCATTTCAAACATTGATTCGAATTTATTTTCTTTCAAGAGTCAAAGTGGATAAGTTCAGATACTATTCAAAGTTGAACGTGGATTCACATTTCTAAACTCGTCTTGCAAACATAAAGAAACAAATAAAAAAATTCTTGTGTTTATTTATTTTTAATGAATATCAAGACACGTCAGGTTTTTAAATTAATTCTAATGTTGACGTTACAAAATATTATATATTTATTAGCTGGTTCAGGACTCAGTTCAACTACTGGCCATCCATAATTTTGTTTCAAAAATACAAAATAAAAAAATATATTAAGTAGATAACTTGTATTGCACTAACTAAAACGAGGCGTGTCCTTAGAAATCCTAGGATACGTCACAGGACAACTAATTGGAAGGAGTCAAATTAATTATGTGCTATAAATTTGCTTTGACTTGAAAATTTTCAAGTTGCTAGTTATTTATTTTGTGAGTTTGGGTTGGTCATAGATATCATGTCACCAAAGATATCCAATAAAAAAAATACATTTTTTTTTTGTGGTTTGGTTTTAACCAGTATAAAATTTCTTCTGAGATTTTCGTGAGAAATTTTACCAAAATTGCTGTAATATTGAAATTATTTTGGTTTGTTATATTGTTATAATATTTTTGACGGGATGCAATTTTTTGTTGCTGAATTTCAAAGAACTAGTTGAGCTATTTGAGTCACCAGTCACGTTATGGCCTTAGTATGGAATCAAGTGTTTTTTTTTTTTTTTTCTTTTCAAGGGACAAGATTTGAGAATTTCATAATTCTCTTCTATTCTAAATTTATAGGGTCTATTTTCTCTAAAAATTATAACACTTATATTTTTCGGAATTTGAACTTATTATTTATAATTAAACGACGGAGTTACCAACCATTTCTACTGTACATCTTTTTTTCTACAATCCTATCTATATATACATATATAGTTTTAATTAAACAGTTTGAATATGTACAGCTGTATAAGCCTTAATTATACAAGGCTTAAATATAGAATTTTCTTTTGTTGGTTATGTCTATCCAGATTACAATTTTAAATTAATTACTTATTTACTTAGACATAATTTATTATTAATCTCATGAGAGAGACTTCATTGCTAGAGCTTATTGTGCGTCTTCATTACAATATATTGCCAATTGACAATTAGATTAATAGTGCTAGCTTGAATTGTAATTATATATAAAATGTCATATTCATTTTACTGGACAATCACTACAAATATTATTTCTTGATAATTAAATAATGGATAGTTCTAACGTACATTCAACTTCTATGTTTAAAAAAAATTATATCTTGAAAAATATTGTTACGATTAAGACTCTAAATTTATAGAGCACTCTTCATTAAATTTGGATCAATTTAAAATTTAATTGGTCATACTCATCATAAAATCATTAAAAAAAATATTGTAATTTTTATTAATTTGTTTGATGAGAGATTAAACGTCTTTCGGATCGGCCCGAACTCAGAAGTGCTATTTAAGAAATAAAGAACACATAAATATATGCATGCATCTACAATTTTAATTTACAATTTAGAACAAAATTTTTCAATATCAAAATATAACAAATAAAAGTTTTAAATTTGATGTATGCTAGAATTATTCTTAAATAATTAATACATATTAAATATTCTTCTAATGAAAATTACATATAATAATATCACAAAAAATTACAGTTTGCCATAAAAAATAAACATCCACAATATATAATCCGTTTGATCTAAATCGGACGGTGGCAGTTCCAGAAAAATAATGAGCAATTTTCATAGCAACGATTTTCAATCCAACTATCTAATTTTAGAACAAAAATATTTTCCAATGATATTTATCTTCGCTAACCGTAGCACCCAGCACTCGAAATTTTTTTATCTAGAGCTCCAATGAAGAAGAACCTCCAAGATCCTCTTTAGCGAAGTTCATATCCTTCCACGAGCAACTGCTTCAATCCTTGCCGGAATGTATGATTCTGAGAAAGTGGAAGAACATTACGGCGCATGCACTGGATCTTGACAACTACTTCACATCTCCTTAGATCCTTGATCTAGGTGAACATGCATGCATTTGGATCATCGATCTAATTGAATCTCATAATTAAAACTAGTTCTTGCATCAAACCGAATCAAGAAAAGATCGACAGTTGTGCACTTATGCTGAGTTGCAGAGGATCCATTCTGTTTCTCATATCTTTTTTTATTTATAGTGTTAGTGTTTTTCCCTTTAATTAATTAATTAACCTTTTGTTTTGCTAACAGAGTTTCATTTACTTTTGGTGTACCAGCGAGCGCGCGCATTAAGTGATCGAGTCAATTGTGCGGTAGGCAAGGTGCACAAACACCAGGTCTTTCCCACCCGCACCAGCCGAATTGTACGCAACTTTGCCACTGGTAATTTTATCCAGAAGCCAACAAAATCCATGAACTACTCAGAACCGCCATAACAGACTTGTTCAGCCCATGGGCAGTTTCTCAAAAAAAAAAACAGACTTGTTCAGGTTAATGATATCATTTACTCAGCCGGGACTTAGTCCTATCAGTATCGATCTTCTGTGGAACCAGAATCTAACTCATTATGAAGTGAGTCATTATGGCCACACAGAGCGTTATAGGAAATTTTCTTGGCCCACCTGCAGTGAGGCCACACATAGCACCTGTTTTGTGCGACCGCAGGGATGGTGAACTCGATCCGCGCCTGGAGACGCTTTCCAAACTAAACGCGCGAATTAGGAAAAAAAGATCATGGTCAGTCACTCAATTTGGTATTTTTCCTCACGAGCCCTTGACTGCTTCCATTTATGATTTTCCTATCACCCCTAAAATCTTTTTTATTTAGAATATTTACTGCGGATTTGGTACTTAAATATTTTCTGTAAAAGATTATAGGATAATTTTTGAGTAAATGATAGAAATCAAGCTATCTAAATATTTAATATCCATAAAAGAATTCTCTCAAAATTTTGAATACACGACCTTCCATTTATTATGGTATAATTAGTTATGAAAAAGATATGAAGTTAAATCTATACTTTTTTTTTTCTCATGTAGTAATTATTTTGCATGTGAAAATGAAAATTTTGAATAATGTATGGCTTATTACTTGCATCCATTATAGGTCATCATTATTCATTAGTGATAAATATAAATAGTTATTAAACTATTGAATGTTTTTATAACCAAAATTTTGAATAGTTATAAGTCTAAAGAAGCAACTAACATTTGTCACCCTTAAATACTTATTTTAATCGAGTCATATGTTCTCATTTAGTTTGATGTATTGTTATGAAAGTCTGCCTACATTTTAATTATAGCAAATAAAAACGAATGATCCATAACAACTTGCAAAACTTATATTCAACATTTCACTAAATTTGGGCATGATGAACTGTTTCTGATGATCAAAACTGTAAAAAAAAGTTATTTATAATGATTCTTTAAATAAGAATATTTACAATTTAAGTATGTATAAATCGATATGTAAAAAAAAAAAAAGATTTCCAATTTCATTCTATTATTTCATGCTACGACATATGAAATCTTTCCTGATTTGTTTTGACCAGAAAATCTCCAATTATCTTTTAACAAATAAATAAAGAACTAATAAATAAAATCAAATAAAAAATATCTTTAAAACACACTAATTCACACACTCAACAAAAATGCAAACCACAGACAACCATCTAATCTTCCCTGAAAGATGTGCAAAATCTAAAATATTTAAAGGGTTGATTAGAAAATGCCATGTACAATTTCATTTTGTTTTCCTTTTTGACTGTATTCTCTCTCCAATTTTGAATCTTTCTTCTTTACTCCTAAATTTCCGTCCCCTCTTAAACCCCTCGTCTCCTCTCTCTCCTCTCCATCGTTTCTCTCCACCTCACCTTCCCATTCCCTGCCAAAAACAAAAGAATCCAAAACCCGTTACCGTTACCCATCTCCGCTTTTTCCGATGGGAGAAGTCGCTCTTCCCCATCCACTCTGTCCTCTGCCCGATGAAATCAACAAGATCCCCACCGTCGATCCCACCAACCAATCACTGCCAGAGAAAGAGAGCAAAGAGGAGGCAACGGAGACTGAGGCCATGAAGCATGATCAGAAAGATTCAATCTCCACCGTTGATTTTATCCCCTCAGCTGAAAAAAACAATAAAACAGAGGCGGTGATTCTCCCAGAGCATTTACCCAAACCAGAGGCGCCCCCTGGTCTCTTGACAAAAACCAATTCCATCTCTCACGAAGAGTATCACCAGATGAAGAGGTCTACGTCAGCACAAATTCCATCAACTGTTGACATGGCATCAATCGGACGGTTCATCCGGGACCGCAGCGATGTTGTCTCAGCTGCCATTGCTCGACGCATCTCCTCTCTAAAAGAGACCTCCAATGGAACTAGCATAACTGAGATCGTTTTACCTGATGTCAAAGTAATTGTGAAGCCACCTGGTAAAGGCCCGTCGACTTACTCCTCAATGAAAGGCCGCGTCTCCTTCTTTTCCCGATCTGGTTGCCGTGATTGCACTGCCGTGCGATCCTTCTTTCGGGAAATTGAGTTGCCATATGTAGAAATAAATGTTGATGTATTTCCTGAACGGGAGGAGGAGTTGCTTGATCGGGCGGGAACAAACCAGGTGCCGCAAATCTTTCTAAATGAGAATCGTTTGGGAGGGTTGGTGGTATTGAATTCGCTGAGAAACAGTGGGGAGTTTGAGAAGGTGGTGAAATCGATGACCGGGAAGAAGTGCTCTGACAAGGCACCGGGGGTCCCGGTGTACGGATTTGATCATGAGGAGGCCGAGAAAGATAATTTAGATGAAATGGTCGGGATCGTCGCTGTGCTAAGGCCACGCATGCCAATACAGGATCGATTTGTCCGCATGAAATTAGTCAGAAATTGTTTTACTGGTGCTGAGATGGTGGATGTGATCGAACAACATCTCAATTTGGGCCGCAAGAAGGTAATTTTTTTTTTCATTTTAATTTTTTGATCAATTTGGTTTCTTGACTGGTGAAATGACGTCAATTTAATTAAACTTTGCTTAATTTTTTTACCCTCTTTTTGGTAATGGTGTTTAATTAAGAATTGACTTCGATGTTTGTGTGACAAATTTAATTGTACTGGAATTAGTAGTTGAGAGAGGCATTGAGATTGTGATTTTGTAGACAACAAGATATGGATGGATAAACGAGGAACAATATTAGGATCGACGGGTTCTTTTCTTGGTTCATTTGTACAAGTACCCATTTTCTACATTTTTCATTTAATTAGGGCTGCAGGCGTTTACTAAACACTAAACAGTAGGATTTGCTATTGGTTTAAGATATAGGTTTTTCTGTGGTCGAAAGCTTGGCGGTGGTTTTGGGCCCCACTCCATCTCAAATTAATTATTGATAATGGTTGAATATTGTTCATTGACCAATAACAATTTTTCAATTTCAGAATATTTTCTAGGCTAAGCAATCGAAATTTTGTCTATGTTTTGATCTTTTCTGTTACTTTAGAATGCGGTTCTCATATACTCATTTAGTAGAAAACTATATACATAAGATCATATATTTAATAATGGACTCTATCTTTTTTAAATTTATATTTATTACACATACAATTGAAGATATAAAGTTATCGTTTAATTAATTCTAATAAATACTAATATATTTTGCTTATTATCTTAGTTCGTAAATAATGAAACTTTTTCAAGACATACATCTACATATATTACTTGAATTTTATACTATATTTGTTTTGCTATAATGCTAATGCACTATGCATTAGTCAACAACACACATATTACAAGTTTACAACATTATGTATTCTATACACGATGAGTCTGTTAGGGAATAAGTCGCAGAAGATCCCGGGTCTAAATAGATTCTGGATAGAATTCGGCGAATCTGATTATAGGAGAAATAATTTAATTTTATTAATTTTTTTCTCCATGCGTGCCGTACGCAACTCCGCCGCAACGAAAGGAGATTAGACAGGATGAGTGGGGACCACACATCCGCGTGTTTCCTTCCGGTTGGATAACGGGAATACCGTATGAGGCTTTAACGCCCCACCTAAACGGTGTTTCTTGTACGACTTAGGTCTTGGTGCAAACGAGCTAGCTCATCTGCTCCCGGGTTCAAGCTGACGTGAAATTCGGAAAATTATATTTTTATTTTATTTGCTCTTTTTTTTTTTTTCTTACTTTCAATTTGTCTTTTCCTATTTCGGATTGCCGTGCAAGGCAACGAATAAAATTGTCCATTATAATATTAAAAGATACAGGTCTAATAACTCTCCCATTTAATTAAAAGAAGAAAACCAAGACGTTAAGCCTGATTTCTCAAGTCTATTGGTCTCGACCAATTGTCAAACCTGAAATCAACTCTATTGGAGACCGTGGTGGACGTGTTTAGACCAGGCGCATGGAACTATTTTGACAAAGATTTCAGGGAGAATTGCGCTCATATTGTCTTGTTAGACCTAATTTTTGGTTGACATCCATTAATTAAGTTAGGCTTGGGTCATTGATTTTTATATCATCATAATTTATTATCGGATCACATATTCACATGGATGTTCGAACGGGTTGACGGGTCATGCAGTTATTTATGATAATTATAACCGGTACTAGCGGGACCACTTGGGTCTTTTCTTTGGACTTCGGCGTAATACTGTACACATGGGAGGGCCTGCATGCAATAGGACGAACCATTTAAGCCCAATTGTGTCTATTGATTACAACATTAAACCGTTAACATTTAAATATATTAACGACAAGTTGGCCCAATGGGTAGTACTTTTTTTTTATGTAATGTAAATATGTAAATCCCCAGATCTTACCGTTTCAATCAAGCACACTTTTATTTTGCTGGGTAGGTGGGAGCTTTGTTTATTTTTACATTTTTTTTTTTACCTTTTTCAATAAAAAAGAAAAATCTGCTTAGCTTTTTAATACTTGTAATATCTAAAAAATTTAGCATTGCCAAATTAATCTTACAAGGGTTTATTTTATTTTGGTCTAATTAAAGCCGCATTTTTATAGGCTGAAGAAATAGGCAAGGAGCTCCTTAGAAAGCACTTCATCCATCATGTATTCAGGGAGATTGACTTTGAGGATGGGGCCCAGCAACTGTACCGGTTTCTGGAGCACGACATAGGGGTACCCAAGTACTTCAATTTCCGTGCTTCAACCAATGATAACAAGCCCAAGTCACCAGCTGTCATCGGCCAACGGCTCACCAAATTAATGGTGGCCATGCTTGAGGCCTATGCTTCTGATGACAGGTGCCACGTGGACTATGCTCGCATTGCTGCCAGTGAAGAATTTAGAAGGTAACCTATCATTCTCGGAAATTTTTGTTGTGTCTGGAATTTACTTAATGACATATTCATTTATTCAATTATTTATGTTCTTGTTAGCAACATGAGGTAGACATAAAATGCTAAAGTTAAATAGTTAGGGAGTTACATATTGCGTAAAATGAGTAAAATTTTAACTTCTTACTAAAAATATTTTATGCTAGTTTATAAAATTTAACAGTAATTAAAGAGTTCAATCAAATTCTAGGTATGGAATCTTGGTGCGAGATCTCCAAAGAGTTGACATGGAAACCCTGTCAGAAACTGAACGGCTGTGTTTCTTCCTCAACCTCTACAATGCAATGGTTATTCATGCAGTAATAACTATTGGCCAGCCAGGACTAATCGACCGAAGAGCCTTCTTCGCCGATTTCCAGTACATTGTCGGAGGCTACCCCTACTCTCTTTCTTCTATAAAAAACGGGATTTTAAGATCTAACAGGAGGCAACCTTATTCTTTCATTAAACCTTTTAGTTCGACCGATAACCGATTGAAGGTACCTGATCTTATTTGTGACTTATTTGTTCTCAATTCTCATGATTTTCTTAACTTGTTTATTTTCAAGAGGCATTTTTTAACCTCTCAACCAGAACCAGTGTCATTTGATAATCACTTTTGACCATTTCTATATGTAAACAGACGAACTGAGTCCACTGAGTTTGTTGAAATTTTTTACTCTTTTTAAGAAGAAATAAAGTTGACTTCTAAATGTTATATATTAATTATATGAAATTAAGCATATATTCTGTGAAAAATTACACAGTTGATGCCTAAGAAGATGAACCCACTGATCCATTTTGGGCTGTGCAATGGGAACCGATCAAGCCCAACGGTTCGTTTCTTCACACTAGACGGGGTTGAGGTCGAGCTCCGTCAAGCAGCTCGTGAGTTCTTCCAGGATGGTGGCATTGAAATCGATTTCGCAAAGCGTACCGTGTACCTCTCCCGAATCTTCAAATGGTATATATATATTTATGTACTTAATACGCTTGATTTTTTCCATTCTTTGCGGAAGTTTCATTGTTTCTTACTCTGGCAAAATTTATATTTGCCCCCAAAACTTCAAACTACCAGTATAAAACATGAAAGCTCTCATCTAGACTTATCTGTTTTTTTAAGAAAGATTTTAAAACATCCCTTCTGGATTCTCTCAGGTACAGTGCTGATTTTGGACAAGATAAAGTCGAGGTTCTCAATTGGGTCATGAACTACTTGGATTCAACCAAAGCTGGCCTTTTGTCGCACCTGCTCAATGACAGCGGGGCCGTCAGTATATCTTACCAGAATTTTGATTGGTCCTTGAACTGTTAAGACGGTTGACATGAAAGCTGCTTTCTTGTTCAAAAACTGATATTGTTTCAGAACCTAGTATATATGATTCCTAGAAATAAATAAACATGTCATAAAATTTAGAGGGAAAATATGTTGTATATAGTATTGTTAGTGTGATTTGTGAGAGACATGGGGAAGAATGTACTTAGCCATGTGCTTTGATGTGCTTCTGAGCAAACTGCTTAGGATAGTACTGTAGAAGGAATATGGATTTTGGCATTTTTGTATGTAAAGGAACAATTGCTGCTCATCTGTTTGTCTTTTCCTTTTTCCTTCTCTTTCTGAAACTGTTCTATCTAGGGGTGATAACGGATTAGATAGTGATAAAACCATATTCGTATCCATTTTTATTTTCCGGATACGGATACGGATACGAATCGGATATTAATCGGATACGAATACGGATATAAATCGAATTCCTAATTCGGATATATATATATATTACAACAAGATTGTATAACATCAATGGAGTGAATTAATTTTTTTAATTGTAAAACAACAAGTATCCACATTTGAAATCAGAACAAAACTAATTAATTAATGTATTATTTAATAAAAATAAAATGACCTATCATAAACAATAAATTACATCAAAACTCAATTAATTAAATGAGAAAATAATTAAAAAAATTAAAACGATTATTAGCATTTTTGAAAATTTATTATGAATTTTTAAACCTAAGATTCAACTTAAACAAAGAAATGAAAATTCAAAATGTTGTTTGAATATCAATGGGGTCTCATGGCAGGACCCCTCACTCACGGATGGCCACATAGATCCCACATCTTTCTTCTCTTCTGTCTATTTCTATTACAGGCGGACCTCATCCATATCCATATCCGAATATCCGAAAAATTATCCAATTATCTGAAAAATATATCCGAAAATTACAAAATTCGAATATCCGAAAACTCAATATATCCGGATCCGGATAATTATCCGAATCCGTATCCAGATAATTATCTGAATCCGTATCCGTATCCGCTTCCGAAATTAAAACCAAATTCGTATCCTATCCGGATAAATCATATCCGTATCCGCTTCCGAAATTAAAACCGAATTCGTATCCTATCCGGATAAATCATATCCGTATCCGTATCCGCAAATTATCCGTATTCGACTATCTGAATCCGAAAAATTTAGATACAGATCCGAATTCGATCGGATAATATCCGACCCGTTTTCACCCCTAGTTCTATCTGTTAATATTGTAAAAATCAAAGCAATTTTCTTTATGCTTTGAAAACGAAACTATTAATACACAGAGATGCTCCCCAATTCTGATTAAGCTAGAATCTTCAATACCTAAAAATTTATTTTCTTATTCATCTACTGGATACAGGAGGTGTTTCATAAAACTTAGCAGATACTAATTAATTAATTAGTCACTAACATTTGTAAGAGACTCATGCACTCCTAGCCGTTGGGCATTGCTTTTTGGACAGTTATGCTCTCTTCAAACACTCCTCTAGTTGAAAATGAGAGAATTACCTTCACTTCTAACTAGAACTGTGTTTGTAATTTTACATTTCCTCAAAACAAGCTATTCACCTAGATAAATTTCGTCGGAGGTTACTTAGCTTTGCTCTTTATCACGAATTGTCGCTAAACTTTAATTTGTTTCTCGATAGTCGGTAGCTATTAAACTTAAATTTTTTTTCTTCTTTTTTCTTTTCCCTTTATATAGTTAAAATCATTGTACCAACCAACCCCCAAACAGTTAGGTAGTCACATAAACAACAATAATTTTATTACTTCATACATAAATTTACAACAAACAGAACAAAACAATTAAACAAAATAATTCAGCAAAGAAAAGACACCAAGCACAAATTAATGAACTTCCAAAACGAAAATGAAACTGTTTTTGCCATGTATAGATTTTTGAAACCCGCTACTAATTGTCCGGAGTAATTTCGGTCTGGACTGACCCCACTATTGAGTCGTTGTCATGTGTATGAACCAGGTACTAAATTCACACATATGACAACAGTATATACAATCATTGATCTGAACGAAGTTGTTCCGGACAAGAAAAATCATTCCACGATAGATCAATTAGTTGAGGTCTCCGGCAGTGATCCCATCCAAGCAGGTGGCATCATCCCGGTTTGATCCTGAACTGTTTTAAGCAAAGGTGGCAGCATCCGATACACCCCTGCCACCTCCTTCATGGCTCCACCTTCACCGCTGCCTTCGCCACCATTTGTCCATATACTGATTTTTGGTTGTAATCCCTTGACTCCATCGGCATTGATCTTCGCTATCTCTTGGTACATGCGCCCGTTAATCATCAGATAATCACGCAGAGAATTGTAATTTCCACCTAATGCTTGAAGTAATGATTCTAAATAGGTGCTTTGAGCTTGGGCCAACACAAGTAAACCCTCCGCCTCCTTTTGTTTTGTGTAAAGTTGAGCATCGGCATCCTTTTGCCGAGCAAAGAATTCAGCCTCAGCTGCAGCGCGTCGCCCCTCGGCAATTCTCTCTTGCTCGTAAAGCAGGGTTTCTGCGGCCTTTTGCCTCCTGTAGACATCTGCATTTGCTTCTTGCATCTAAAATAAAATCATCTCATATATGTAAGACATGTAATGCACACATCACCACCAAATCAAGGATCGGCTTTTCCTAATTTTTTTTTTGGGGGGCAAATTTAGTTTATTTTTTATCAGAATAAAGTATTAGAACATTCATGTTGACCGCAAACAATTTTGAATTTGACAAGTATCATAAACAAATTGTTGAAGATACGCAGCAGCATGGCAAATTTACCATTAAACTTCTTATGCTTAGATTTTCAATATACAGCTGTCGAATCAATTCAGATCAATCAGCTGATATTATAATCTTGTGTATATGCTGTAAGTAGGATACTAGGAAAGCCTAACGACTAGCAGTTGATTAGTAAACAATAACGGCTAATTAATTAGCTTATATATACCCTTGTAGTCCGTATAATTAGCAATACAATTGAATAATCAATCATTCATAATTTCCTAATCTATCACAAGTTCTTACAATGATGCATGATTAAAAAAAAGAATTAATTTTTACTCAACATTATTCATTTATATCTATTGTAGCTCTGTATTTTTTTTCATAAAAGCAATATATATATGTGTACACTCTACTTACATAAGCATATGGGGATATATGCTTATAAGTCATTTTTTCGTTTTCAAAATCCAAAATGTCGATCTGAATCGTTAGATGTGATCTCTATATTGAAATGTGCTTGGAGACCAAATTTTATATTTTTCTGATTTTTTTTTACTATTTATTAAGCTACTTTGAAAATCGCTGATCCAACGGTGGCTTAACAAAACAGTAAAATCAGAAGCCACCGTTGGATTAACGATTTTCAAAGTGGCTTAATAAATAGTAAAAAATTTCAGAAAAATATAAAATTGGTCTCCAAGCACATTTCAATATAGAGATCACATCTAACTGTTTAGATCGACTTTTTGGATTTTGAAAACGAAAAAATGACTTATAAGCATATACCTTCACATGCTTATGTAAGTAGAGTAGCCAACCTCTGTATGTATGCATATATATATATATATATATATATATATATATATAGAGGTTGGCTAAGATCAAAGTGGTAGTTCCTGAGCTTTGGTGCTACCAATTCGTTTTTTAATTTTCAAAGTTCAAAACGTCGATTCGAACCGTTCAAGTTGATCTCTATATTAAAATGTGCTTGGAGACCAAATTTTATATTTTTCTGAATTTTTTTACTATTTATTAAGTCATTTTGAAAATTGCTGATCCAAGGGTGGCTTAACAAAACAGTAAAATCAGAAGCAACCATTGGATCAACGATTTTCAAAGTGGCTTAATAAATAGTAAAAAAATTCAGAAAAATATAAAATTTGGTCTCCAAGCACATTTTAATATAGAGATCAACTTGAACAGTTCGGATCGACGTTTTGAACTTTGAAAATTAAAAAACAAATTAGTAGCACCAAAGCTCAGGAACTACCACTTTGATCTTAGCCAACCTCTCTCTCTCTCTCTCTCTATATATATATATATATATAGGGTCTGGCTAATTTGCTGCCGGCAACATTTTAGCCGGAGGTGCTGCCACCCTTTTTTATATTTTGTGATGTCCAAACAACAAATCCAAACCGTTAGATGTTTAATCTATATTATAATCTACTTGGAGACCAAATTTTACATTTTTTGGAATTTTTTACTATTTATTAAGCTAATTTGAAAACCGCTGTTTTCAGTAAATTTCTGCAGCATTGAAATCAGCGGTTTTCAAACCAGCTTAATAAATAGTAAAAAAATTCCAAAAAATGTAAAATTTGGTCTCCAAGTAGATTATAGTATAGATTAAACATCTAACGGTTTGAATTTATTGTTTGCACATCACAAAATAAAAAAAAGGCAGCAGCACCGCCGGCAGAAATGCTGCCGGTAGCAAATTAGCCACAGCCTATATATATATATATATATATATATATGGCAAAGGCTTCTATGGACATAAGGACCTATTTGTAAAAATGAACATATTTTTATTTTCAAAGTTCAAACGGTCGATCCGAACCGTTCATCTTGTTCTCCATATTAATATGTGCTTGGAGACCAAATTTTACATTTTTTTGAATTTTTTTACTATTTATTAAGATGGGTACAAAAAATATCAAATTTAGACCATTGAATTTTGTACCCATCTTAATAAATAGTAAAAAAATTCAGAAAAATGTAAAATTTGGTCTCCAAGCACATATTAATATGGAGAACAAGATGAACGGTTCGGATCGACTGTTTGAACTTTGAAAATAAAAATATGTTCATTTTACAAATAAGTCCTTATGTCCATAGAAGCATCACTCTATATATATAGAGAGAGAGATGGGCTTGGGTGAGACGCGGTGTATACGCGTTTGGTGCTTCATGGTACATTTTAGCCATTTTGAAAATCCAAACAACCGATCCGAACCGCTCAACACGATCTCCATATTGAAATGTGCTTGGAGACCAAATTTTATATTTTTTGAAATTTTTTTACTATTTATTAAGCCACTTTGAAAATCGCTGATCTGGTGGTACAGAAATTTTTACTGTTTTTACTGTTCATCCGAATTTTCAGATTTTCAAAGTGGCTTAATAAATAGTAAAAAAAATTTCAAAAAATGTAAAATTTGGTCTCGAAGCACATTTCAATATGGAGATCACATCTAACGGTTCGGATCGGTTGTGGGACTTTCAAAATGAAAATATGGCGTAAAGTACAAACGCGTGGTGCTCCGCGTCTCACCCAAGTCCATCTATATATATATATATATATATATATATTTATATTTATATGTATGTATGTATGTATGTTTGTATGTATGTATGTATGTATGTATATACGAGTTAAATCATACCTTTGTTTCATAGTCGACTATCGCCTTACTAAGATGCTCGGCTTTGAGCTTCTCGGTCTGACGCATGGCATTCCTTCGCTCCACCTCCATTTGCAATTCAGCATCTCTGATTGCAACGGCCTTAGTTGCCTCAACCTGTGCCAACTTTGCCTCCCTCTCCCAGCTAGCCTTCTTCTTTGCAAGCTCGGTGTTCGCCTCAGCCACCTCAGCCTCCCTTTTGTTTTCATATATCTTCACCTCAGTCGTCACCTTTACCTCCTGCTTCTTCGCTTCTCCGTCTCTTTGTTTCGTATATATTTTTGTCTCAGCGTCGACCTTAGCCGCATTCTGCTTCGTCTCCCCCTCCCTCACCTTTGCACCTACTTCTCCCTTCATTCTTGCCTCCGCCACATCGACCTTCGCCTGATTGGCCGCCTCCTGCTGTGTCTTCTGACCAAGGAAAGAAAAATACTCGCTACCGCGAACATCCACCAACTGCTTCACATTGGCATTATAAATTAACAGCCCAAATTGATTAAGTTCCAATTGTACATTCTCAAAGACAGCTTGCTTGAACTCCTTGGTGCCTTTGAAAATTCCCTCCATTGTCATCGAAGCAGCGAGAACACGTGTTTCTCCCTCGATCACACCTTGCACGAGCTCTTTGACATGGTTGGATAGCTTGTCGTGCCGTGATATGAGCTTGGCGTACCTCAAGAGGGCGTCAATGCTTTCGGTTCGAGGACCAATAGTGAAGACAGCTGGAAGGATAAAGGGTAGTTTCTCGGAGCTCATTGCTTGAACCTCGAAAGTATAATTGACGGGTGAGATGTCGAATCGGCTGCATACCTGACCTGGCAGGATCCAAGCCTTCTTGACAAGCTTGATGTCTTTTATTCGAAAGCCAGTGATGGCTAGGTACTGAGAGGCACCGGCTACCCGGAAATACGCCATTACAACTGAGATTCAGTTTTGATAATGTTGAAAACAAGAGGATATTTAATCAATCAAGTGATGGGTGATTAATTGTATTAATTCTGATGGATATGAACATCTATATATATTGAAAAGCTTTTTTATTTATATATATATATTGACGAGCCAATTGGTTGACTAGCAGAATAAGTCTTTGTTTCTATTTATTTCTAAACCAACTTACCAAGTCTGCCCTCCAATATAAATTAGTAATTTCCTCATGATCTCCAGATATATGTTTGCATTCTAAATGTTAAATAAAATATATTTTCAATTTTGTTTATTAACTTATGGAGGCAATCAAATATTCGTCTAATTGACAAAGTGAATTCTTAATTAATTAGGTAATTTCTTAGAAGTTCTGTCTTAATTTCTTGCCCCTCAAGCAGGGGTTACCATGACTTGGATCTTATCGAAAATTCGAAATAGAACCAATTACAAGTTATCTACGTGCCATATCCAAAACTTTTATTTTTCAATGAATTATATTAATTTGTGTCGACGAGATAATGTAATTCGTGTTCAATGGCTTATGAAAAAATGCATGTTCTTCCAAGAAAGCTCTTAACAGATAAGTTATGAGAAAAATGCTACGTGGATATTATCGTTGTTATCACCTTTGCAATTAACTAATTAATACTTTATATGACTAGTCAGCCCTATCAAACAATTATTATTAATTCTTGCCTAGCATAACCTCAGCGACTGTTTCACAATTATTTGGCAAAATTCCGACAGATTTATTGGCCGTTCGATGAACTTTTGGTGATGATCAGGCGAATTTAAAGCAGTAGTATAATGTTGTAGTATTCAATTTGAATGTTTGGTTAAATGTTTGTTGTTCATTTTAGATACTTAGTGTTAATTACGCGTATTTTATTGTTCAGTTTAAATGTTTTAATTTGTATTCGGGCTATATGTTTTGTTCATTTTAAACGCTTTATTATTTATGTTTTATTATTCAGATTATTAATTATTTTAGTATTTAGTATGTATGATTTATTATTTATAATAAAATACTATTAAATAATTTATTGTTATACTGACTTGGACTATTTCATCTAAGAATATTGCTCCTTCAATATAAATTCAACTGTATTAATTTGAATAATTATAAAATCCCAGCAATTGTTTATTAATTTGTTTTAGACTTTAAATAGTCTAATGTCCTTTCTTATTTTGTATGTTTTTTTTCTTATACGAAATGAACTGGCATGCTTTCTTTAATATTTATTTGAAATCAATTAATTATAAATCATCACCAGCTGTGAACTAGGGGTTTTTATTTATATTAGTTGATTTCCTTTTATAAATATATATATATTTTTTTTTTTTGTGAACAGCCCCGTAGGCAAAAATTTATGCTCATTCATTCTTAAATATTGCTTGGATATACCAATGGGATATGATTTATTGACTAGTTTGACAAAAGGATAATTGCCCATAAAATTAAGCAGAAGAGACGGAAAATTCAGTGTTTAAAAATTGAAAAATATTTTTTAGAAGTTAATGATTTTGCTTGTTTGACAACAATAACATTCTTGTAACATGGACTCGGATCTGCTGAAATTTCAAAAAAAAAAATTCAGTCCCTGCAATCCCCCTCTCTCCCTATCTCTCTCCTCTCTCTTCTTTCTCTCTCTTCTTTCTCTCTCATCAAAGAGTTAATGAGAGAGAAAGAAGAGAGAGGAGAGATAGGGAGAGAGAGATTGCAGGGACCTGAAATTCCCTTTAGAATTTCAGCCGATCTGAATTCTTGTAACATTTGTAAGAATTTGCATCTCTTCCTAAAATACTGACGTATGCCAAACGCGCTTTATAAACCATCCAACATTCCAATTCGACAATGTCAAGTACAAAGAAGAAAGGAAATGGACAGCATGAAATGCAGAAAACGATATTTTTTTATTAATCGCAAATAAAATAAAAATATTGCAGAAGCGGATTGATTTGATGGAATTTCGATATCTAGATAAATCGGATTGATTTATTCCATCCAGACATATTTTTAGTACTATCCCATTTTTTTTCTGTACTTAATTAGCACTTATTACGATTTTAGATTAGGTATAGACTGTCCCGTCCGCTGGACGGAATAATTTATCTTTTTTTTATATTTCTATTTTTCATAAAAACACAATAAAAATGTATTCTTTTAGCGATAATTATTCTGTTTTTCCTATATTTTTATTTTTCATAGAAACGTCATCCTAGAGTACTGCATGGCTGTCTGATGTTCGATCTATAAAAATATATAATCGAACATATTACCAGGGTGGGTCTATATCAGAATCAGGTAATAATATAGGTAATATGAAATAGTGTAACATAACAATTCTAACACGATATAAAAAATATTGATTTAACCCATGTTGTGCCATCATGCTAATTAATTAACAAGTCAACGCGCAGGGGCAGAGTCAATATTTGCAGTATAATAAGATGATATTATAGGATGAGGCATAATTTTATAATTATTTAAACATTAAATTTGTTTTTATATTTTTTTAGAAAGAAATAAAAGTACATTTTCAAAAGAAAAAGTTTAGAATGAGACTTACTTTTTTAAATGTTTAAATCTCAAGTATATTTTATAATTTGTCCGACAAAGTTAAACCAAGAGAAATGTTTCCGAAGAAGGGGTGTAAACGGATAAGGATAATCCGCTCTGTATCTAGAGATTATAGAATCTGGATTAAATAAATACAGATAATTTTTGCATATGGTGAAATAATGGCGGATACGGGTATGAATAATTTCATGAAGGTATAAACGGAGTGGCCGATATCTGGATGTATCCGGATCCGAAATTGCTCCCAACTGGCTCTGATTTTACTGTTCCAGATAGAAGTTGTTATATAATTATTTCATATTCATTTCAGTCTTGGTTGTGGGATAAACGATAATACGATCCGGTTTCCAATTTAATTTCTTTTTTTTGCTAGTGATGACGCTACAATAGCGTTATTTTCTTTCTTTTTAACTCCATTTCATCACGCTGCATCCTTCTTCATTCAAGACTTTAGCTGGTGATTTAGTCAACTTTTAGCCTCTGTTAAATTGATTTTAGCTATTGTTTCAAGATGACAACAAGACACTTTTTTGTCCTTTATATTATTTTTTATTTGTTAATTATAATTTTTTATTTATCATATTTTATTTATATCTTAAAGTGTATAACTCAATTATTCGACAATTATTTGTTTTATATCTGTATTTGAATTCGTATTCGTAGATTATTCACTCCATATCCGTATACGTTTTGGTTTTAAACTTTAATATTCATTTATTATCCGTATACGTATATGTATATCCGCTCATTAAAAGACGGATAGGTATACGTATATCCGCTCCGAATCCGCTCCGTTTTCACCCATAATCGGAAGAGATGTGATATGTTGATCAACAATCCATTTTGGCAAGATGCATGCAAGAGGATGTGATATGTTGTTCAATTAATAGAGTTTAGTCATAACTACTGTTATATATCCTTCCAATGCAATTATGTAGGGGTTTATCAGGTCCGGTTTAATCGGTTTTAAACTGAGAGAGTTGGTTTAAATGGTTTGGTTTTTTCGGTTAAATAGATCAATTCGGTTTGGTTTAGAAATTTTAAAACCGGTTAGATCAAACCGTGATCAAAAGTTTTAAACCCACACCCATCCAATCCATTTTAAAAAAAAATTCAAAGATTAAGACAACCAAACATTGGTTCTTTAGCACTCCTTAAGCTCTTAATCCTTCACTCTTAATCATTTGTTGCCGAACGACCCATAGAGATAGCTTAGCCACCCTAACAATGAACTTAGATACACCCGCATCTTGCCCGCTACAGTCAGA
Source organism: Carex rostrata (assembly GCF_964058835.1). Taxonomy (NCBI): domain Eukaryota; kingdom Viridiplantae; phylum Streptophyta; class Magnoliopsida; order Poales; family Cyperaceae; genus Carex; species Carex rostrata. The sequence continues at coordinate 7,559,391 of NC_135924.1, forward strand.
GGCAATTGCTATAATGGAAGCGGTGATGTTTGTATTGATAGAGGGATGACGGACTGCACCTTCTTCACTGGCAACCAGGAATTGAGTAATTAAGGCCTGTAATGCAATGCAACCGTCAATGCAGGTTGAATGACACGCTTTCAATGAAATTTTTGAGACTTGGAGAAGACTGAAGGAGAACAGAGGCTTTAAATGTTTTCATATAAACAGGAGCCAAAACGATATATATGCGTACTGTTTTGCAAAAAGACAGAACGCAGAGCAATATTTAATGGATGCTTTACATATCCTATATTTCTAACTAACAGGGATTCAGGGAATAGACGTTTTTGCAAGGGTGCAGTTAAGGGCTGGAGTAAGATGCTGGTCTTTTATGCTTTTTGGCTTTTTTTTTTTCCAAGCAAATGTAATGCCTAAGGGCGCTTTTTTTGTCTCCCACTGACAGGGAGTCCGAACATAATCTTATTTAGGGCTACACAAAAATTTCGTAGTTCGTGATTCGATTCGAGTTTGATTCGAAAAAGTTTGTAAAAAATTCGATTCGAAATAGTTCGAAATTAATTCAAACCAAACTCAAACTGGACATGATTCGTTCGAAACAGGTTCGCAAATTATTCTAGTTTGAATCTCAAAGTAACATGAACCGTTGATTTCTACTTATGACTTATGTTCGCTGATAACTTAAAAGATAAGGCCGTCCATCCATAAGTCATAACTCGTAAGTCGTAATTCTCGCTCTCAGTTCTAAATTCTAGAGGACATTTACTACTGGCTTTTGGCTACTATGATCACTCTTCCTTATCGTAAAAAAATTTGTAAAAGATTTGAAATTGAGTTCGTAAAAAATTCGATTTGAAATTAATTCAAACTAAACTCAAACTTAAGTAAGTTCGATTCGTTTGCAGCCCTAATCTTACTAATATTATCTTTCTTGATCCTATCGTTTTCTTAAAGAAGTTTTTTGAAAAATAGTGGTATTTACCACCGATTTCATTTGAAATCAAAAACCATTACATATCTGTCTTGGTACCTAAAATTTGTACTAAAATCAAATACGACAAGTTTGTACAACTGTTCAAAACAAAAACAAAAACAACATAACATGCCCACAACAAAGGCAACATCATAAGAAAACACAAAAACATCATAACATGCATAAAACTAAGTACTACAGATGTAATAAGTATTCATCCTCCTCGTCGCTAGACATTGGATATGGGGGGTTGCCATCCCCAGTACCCTGCACCAGAAGGTCCAAAGCTTGGGTCGGTTCTGGACTTCTTTCCTCGTCCAACAGAAGGAGATCTGGGAGATCCTTAACATCAAAAGACATTATAAGATTTAATTTAAGGAAATAATCATCACCTCTAGATTGACACCAAAATTGAGTTAAGAAATAATCTTAGCACCTATAACCTTAATAGAATAAGGGGGAGCTATCATTAAAATATAATTTATTTCGTTCTAACCAAATAATCCATAGTATAGCCTCTCGTAATAATTCAATTAATAGTCTATCTTTTAAAGGAATAGAAGCATCAATCAACCATAAATCTTCTAAAGTATGACAATTATAACTAAAGTTATTATACTCAGCTATCCAGTTCCATATTAAGCTAATGTAAGAACATTGAACAAAAAGATGCTCTGTACTCTCTATTTGATCATACACATTTCGTATCTCCTTGCCAACCTTTATTTACTAAGTTAGTCTTAATCAAAATCTTGTCATTTCGAACAAGCCACAAAAATATTTTAATTTTTAATGGAATATGAGATTTCCATATGGTGTTATATTCAGAATTAGGCATTCCCCCATATTCTAACCATTTATAAAAGGAATGAACGGTAAAGTTATCATCTGTGGACCATCGCCATATAATCATATCTTCTAATTGGTCAGATCGAGTAAAATGAAAGAATCTATTTTGCAAAGCTAACCATTCCTCCATATATATACCAGTTAATTGTCTTCTAAAACTAAGTTGCAAATAAGAATTAGTAAAAGCCTCAGCCACAGACACGAATCTATTGGTAACAATTGAAAATAAATTTGGATACTGATGCTGTAGAGCATGTTCAGTATACCACCTATCCAGCCAAAAAGCTGTAGATTTACTATTACCTATTTCCTTATTTAAACCTAAGTTAATCACTACATGATCTTTTAAAATTGATCGCCATAATGGAGAACACACTGAAGGGTTAGTTCTACTTCCATACTTACTTAAAAGTATTGATTTCCATGTACCATGGACCGAATTATCAAGAAATCTAATCCACCATTTAGCTAAAAGAGATTGATTTATTAACTTTAAATCTAACACACCCAAACCACTTTTTTTTTTTTGAAATCTTGTCAGCAGCTGACAAGTGATTTTATATATATGAGTAAAATTACAGGCCTATCAACAGTTCGTTCTCCCAACTGTTGGTGCAGCTATTACCTAAATCAGAGTATCAACGTCTGTGCTCATCTCTAAACCTTTATTCTATTACAACTAAGAAAAAAAAAAAAAAAAAAAAAAAAAAAAAAAAAAAAAAAAAAAAATAATATTGTAGTTCTACAAATCAAAACTAAATTATATATAACTTCAGCAGTATTGTCTCCATAACTTGATCTCCTGAGCACATCTTCTTGCCAGCAAATTCGGGGGAATTCTTTGTTCGTTAAAAACAATATTATTTCTCTGTTTCCAAATCATCCAAGCCACACATATAAAACAAACCAGCCACTGTTTATACGAAAGTACTCCTTTCCTCTTAACCATCTGCCACGATTTTTCCCAAACCAGGTGCACCGTCATCGCCGGCATTATGATAGGAGTATCAATTATTTTTGTAACTTCAAACCAAACCGTTACCGAATATGGGCACAGGTATAATAGATGCAACACTGACTCTACTGGGCAATTACGACACAGAACACAGTCGAGTTGTATTTGCATACCTCTTCTCCTTAGCGCATCTCTAGTCAGTAATTTTGTACACAGAACTGAGTAAGCAAAGATCCTTGCTGTCGGAGGAGCCTTGCACTGCCATGTTTCTTTGAATGCTGCACTTGTTTTGCCTCCTTCTGACAATACTCCATACACTGATTTGACTGAGTATATCCCTGTTTTGTCCCATCTCCACTCAATTATGTCCTCTCCCTGTGTGAAGATGAGTAGGTTTCCATCGAAATGCTCATTAGGATTAATTTGTTGTATATCTGCCCATGCCTCTTTGAGTGATATACGCGGTTTCTGTGATGTTGGTACCCTAGCATATGCTCTCGGCCCTTCTTGCCATGAATCGTACCAATATGAAATTGACGTACCGTCTCTTACTACCCATTTCGTGCTCCATATGAACAACCTTTTAATTCTGCAAAGCTGCGACCAAAAGAAAGATCCTGTGACATTCCAAATTTTTGGCTTGACTGTTATAGCCCCCTTCTTCCGAATTCTGCAAATGGCAATTGACCATAGGCTTGCTGGTTCATGGTAGGCCTTCCACCACCACCGCAACATCAGGGATATGTTAACCAGTTTTAAGTTTGATACACCCATACCACCACATTTGGTCGGTAAACACACGGTTTCCCAGTTTGTTACTGATATTCCCCTTTCATTCATATTATTCTTGCCCCATAGGAACCCTCGACGTATCCTGTCAATTCTATCTATTACCCACTGCGGTAATTGGAAGCAGGTCATGTGATATATCGGAATAGCCGACAAAACTGACTTGACAAGTTCTAACCGGCCACCTCTTGATAACATCTTGCTTTGCCAGCCACATAGTTTGTGCTCTATTTTCTCAATCAATGGCATGTACATTTCCTTGGTTGGTTTCTTCACTGTTAATGGCATGCCTAAATATGGTACTGGAAAGTGAGTTTTAGTGCAGCCAAGGATTTGTTGCACCCATTCAAGCATACCCCCTTCCACATTAATCGGTACAAAGGTGCTCTTTGTGTAATTAATTTGAAGACCCGAAACGGATGTAAAAAGTTTTAATATCAATTTGAGGGAAATTAATGAGGTGATATCCGCAGATGCAATAATTGCGGTGTCATCCGCATATTGAAGAGCCAATATCGCCTCATTTATTTTCCTTGTAATTTTCCCTTGTAAAATTTTGTTTAGAGAACCCACCATTTGTTGAAAAACATCAACCGCTATGTTGAAAAGCATCGGGGATAGCGGGTCACCTTGCCTAAGCCCCCGCTTATGCACAAAAAAATCTGTTGATTCCCCATTGATCAAGACTCGTGATTGTGCCGTTTGCAATAAAGCTCTAACCCATGCAATCCAAATTGCCGGGAATCCCCTTGCCTCCATCACTTTAAATAGAAACTCCCACTCTATTGAATCAAAAGCTTTTGCAAAATCCAATTTGATAAAAACTGCGGGTTTTTTTGACACCGAAATGTGCTGCAGAATTTCTCTAGTGGCCACAAAATTGTCGGTAATTTGGCGACCCTTTATAAAAGCAGTTTGGTATGGAGAAATGAGATCCTTTAATGACAGCCCCAATCTATTAGCCATAATCATGGAAATAAGCTTTGGTATTATGTTAATGATGCTAATCGGTCGGAACTCTCCAACTGTTTGTGGGGATTCAGTTTTCGGTATCATAACTACATTAGCAAGATTAATGGCCGAGAGGTCTATTTGGTTATTAAAAAAGCCCCAAACAATGTTGCATATCTCATTTTTCAAGGTTGGCCAGTATGTTTTGAGAAACTCATTCGGGATTCCATCCGGACCCGATGCCTTGTTCTTGGCCAATGCTTTTACCGCTAGATCAATTTCAATCTCACTAACTGGTGCAACTAAATGTGTAAGTGTTGGATTTGTTGAGTATAGGACCTGGGGGTTGAAATGCATAACCTGAACCGAATTACCCAACGTTTGCTGCATCTGTTGTTGGAATAGATCTCTGATCAGTCTTTGATCCGTAATTTGCCTTCCCTCATGATTGAGAATTAACACTGCATTCCTTCTTAAGCGTGATGAGGCAAAAGCATGAAAGTATCTACTGTTTCGGTCCCCTTGACTTAACCATTTGCATCTTGCTCGTTGCCTCCACTTCTCTTCGATGTTATTTGCCAACTCGAATGCTCGTTCTTTAATCTTGCATCTTAACCTTTGCTCATGGTTCGCTAGCAGCCGCTTTTCTTCAATCCTGTCAAAAAATAGAGTTGCTTTTTTGCAATTGATTAGTTGTGTATCCATAAATGAGAATGCATTTCGGTGCCATTGTGACAGCTCTCTGTGAAGGGTTGTTGTTTTTTGTGTGAATCTTTGCAAGCTAGTTTGTGGATGAACATCCTCTTGAGTCCATAGTTGTTGAACCAATGTTCTGGGGGTTTCGTATTTTAACCAGAAAATTTCAAACCTATTTTTCTTTGGGCGGGTTGCTCTATTCTTGCATGATAACACCAGCGGAGCATGATCTGATACCACCATCTCCATTGCCTCAAGTTGCACCACTGGGTAATTAATTTGCCACTGAGCCGATGCAAAATACGGTGGTATCAAGTGATATTTTTTCCTTGTGAAATTTACCCCATGCCAAAGAAATTTGTGTCTAATTTTATCTACTTTATTTCTAATTTTTGCAGGCAATCTATACATAGACACCCAATATAAAGGGATTGCAGATAACACAAAATTTAGGAGGGTGACTTTACCTCCTAAAGAGAGTAAAGACTCTTTCCAACTTTGAAGTCTCTTTTCAATCTTATCTATTAAAAGTTACCAATCTATATCAGTTAAGACTTTGTTATTAATGGGTATCCCTAAATAGGTAAGTGGTAAAGAAGCTACTTTGCATTCTAAAATAATAGCCAATTTCTCACATTCTAAATCAGATAAATTGAGAGGGTACATTTCACTTTTGTCATAATTTATTTTAAGACCTGAAACATTTTCAAAGGCAAGAAGAAGTCATTTAATATGCAATAGAACATCCTTATCAGTTTTAAGAAATAGTAAAGTATCATCTGCAAAATGCAGATTCATAATATTACCTACATTAGGGAAGTTTCCTAACCCATCAACATATCATCCCAACTTAGCTCTTTGCAAAATTTTGTTAAGTACATCAGTAACTAAAATAAACAAAAAAGGGAATAGAGGATCCCCTTGTCGCACCTCCCTTTTACAAGAAAAGTATGGTCCTAAAAAACCATTTAAATTTACACATGTTCTACCACCTTACAAAATTAATCTAATTCAGTAATAAATCTAGAATCAAAGTCTCTAAAGGACCTCTAGTAAAAAAATTCAATTTATATGATTAAAAGCCTTTTCGAAATCTAATTTAAATAAAACTCCCTTTTATTTTTTAATTCTAACTTGATGTAGTATTTTGTGTGCACAAACTACATTATTTAGAATTAATCTATCCTTAAGCAGTCTGAGAAGAGTCTGTATAAGCATTTTTCAAAGAAAAAGAATAGAGACAACGACCAATCCGGCGTAGTACCATATCAACATGCAATGCTAGGAACAATATTAGAAACTGATCCATAATTTCATGTTAATTTATAACTTTGAAGCCAAAGTTTCATCGATTGTAAACAGAGGACTTTGACCCAAGAGCAATTTATTTAGTTTTAGCAATAAAGCTTACGCGATTGGATGTTAAAAATAAAAAAAATTAAGTAGACTTCAAAGACTTGGCATTTGCACCGAAATTCACACCATGTCTAATGTCTTCTCTAATTAATGATGGGGTCAACATTTATTTAAAATTGGTAATTTATATGATTTTCACATCCAACAGCACAAATTACAGTAGCTTAGAGTTAGCCCTCAGAACACATGGAATTAACATTATTGTCATCGATTTATCAACTACTTTTTTAAATTATAATGTTTCATTAAGACACTTTATACTGATCGAGTTGAAGTGGCTTAGCAACTCTTATAATAAACATATATATGTATATATAGGACTTGGCTATGGTGCTATGGGTAGCTAAGAGGCCTCCCGTGCTACGGCTCAATATTCGAGTTTTTAAAATCCTAACTGTCGATCCGAACCGTTCATCTTGTTCTCCATATTAATATGTGCTTGGAGACCAAATTTTACATTTTTTGGAAATTTTTTACTATTTTTTTAGATTTATTGAAAATCGCTGTTTTTCAGACAAATCTGGACCATAAAAAACAGCGATATTCAATAAATCTAAAAAAATAGTAAAAAATTTCCAAAAAATGTAAAATTTGGTCTCCAAACACATATTAATATGGAGAACAAGATGAACGGTTCGGATCGACCGTTAGGATTTTGAAAAGTCGAATATTGAGCCGTAGCACGGGAAGCCTCTTAGCTACCCATAGCATATTAGCCAAATCCTATATATTGAAATGTGCTTGGAGACCAAATTTTACATTTTCTGGAATTTTTTTACTATTTATTAAGCAATTTTGAAAGTCGCTGATCTGATGGTCCAGAAAATTTTACTGTTCACAACAAAACAACAATTTTCAAAAATGCTTAATAAATAACAAAAAAATTCCAAAAAATGTAAAATTTGGTCTCCAAGCACATTTCAATATGGATTAAACATCTAACGGTTCGGATTAGTCATTTGGACTTTCAAAATAAAAATACGGCGTGAAGTAGAAATGCATTTTACTTCGCAACTCACCGTAGCCCACCTCTGTATATATATATATATATGAGGAGGGATCAAGTTACAACATTTTTTGAGTTACAACAAGTTACAACAAGCATTATTTACATTTTCAAAGTCCAAATCGTCGATCCAAACCGTTAGATGTGATCTCTACAATAAAATGGGCTTGGAGACCAAATTTTACATTTTTTGGAATTTTTTTACTATTTATTAAGGTGGGTATAAAAACTAGTTAAATTCATACCATTGAATTTTGTACCCATCTTAATAAATAGTAAAAAAATTCTAACAAATGTAAAATTTGGTCTCCAAGCACATTTTATTATAGAGATCACATCTAACGGTATGGATCGACGATTTGGACTTTGAAAATGTAAATAATGCTTGTTGTAACTTGTTGTAACTTGATCCCTCCTCTATATATATATATATATATATATATAGAGAGAGAGAGAGAGAGAGAGATGGGCTACGGTGAGTTGCGAAGTAAAACGCGTTTCTACTTCATGCCGTATTTTTATTTTGAAAGTCCAAACGACCGATCCAAACCGTTAGATGTTTAATCCATATTGAAATGTACTTGGAGACCAAATTTTACATTTTTTGGAATTGTTTTACTATTTATTAAGCATTTTTTAAAATTGCTGTTTTGCTGTGAACAGTACAAAACAGTAAAATTTTCTGGACCATCAGATCAGCGACTTTCAAAATTGCTTAATAAATAGTAAAAAAATTCCAAAAAATGTAAAATTTGGTCTCCAAGCACATTTCAATATGGAGAACAAGATGAACGGTTCGGATCGACATTTTGAACTTTAAAATCGCAAAATATGAGCGTTAAGTAAAATAGTCCCTTTACTTCACAACTCACCGTAGCCCATCTCTATATATATATATATATATATGAAAAAGGATCAAGTTACAATAATTTTTGAGACTTGTAGATTAATTTATATATATATTGTCCAATGTAGATTAATTTACAAGTGTTGAGACTTGTAGAAAAAGAAAAAGCTAGTTCAATTAGTTGACTTTGAATAAAACAAGAACTATACAAAAAATATAGGGAAAATTTCTGGCGTACCCATCAAAAATTTCAAAATAGCCAATTTTCCCATCAAAACATCTTAATATCCAATATACCCATATAAATTAAACATTCTTTCTTCTATACCCATTTATTCATTAAATCTATTATTTAGTTATTTTAAAAGTTAAATAGACAAATATACCCCTTCTTTTCAAATGGAGATGTCCTTTGGAGGCAAGGTTGAATTGAACAGGAGAAAAAAGTGAAGAGACTCTTCATCTCTTTTTGCCTAAACTCATTCGCTTTGATCATGGAAACTGAAGGTCTCGGTATTTGGCAAAAGATGATAGCTGCTAGTACAGTTGCACTAGAAATTAACTCTAACTGATCATTTGAGTAGTAAATCATAGTGATACAAAGAAGCATATTTGGAGTTGGGTCCCACTTTGTCACAACAGAATATCAACAAAGAACACTGACATAGATGCTGAGATGTCAGCACAATATTGATTCTCAAGATCCATTTGATAGAATTCGAATTTTTGTTCTTTAACAGTTTTGCCTACAAATAGATAATCATTGTAACCAGTTGGATCACATTATCGAATAAGAATTTTGTGGTTTCTACCTATTCATTTTTGTATGTCGTACTTTTTTGGGTTCTTAAATTTTCTTCGAAATTGATTCAATTCATTGAATATTTGTTCAAATTATACTTTGATTATCAAACTCAGGTTAGGGGCCTGACAAAAGAGAAGAAGAGATTAATTTTTGATGAAATGGACTCTGTTTTTGGAAGAAATCACATAGCCTTTATAAGAAATTTTATAAAGAAGTTCAATTGACCTTAGGGAGCGAGTATCCTTAGATCAGGTCAACATAATAACTATCAAACAAAAAGGAAAAAAGAGGCAACCTAATGCAATGAGAATTATTGCCGAAAATGGTAGAATTTGTTTTTCCGTTGAGTTACTTCAGTAGTGTTATATTTGGATTTCCCACGGTATACTTTTTCTCTTATTCAATTCAATCCAATCTCAACTTTTAAAGAACATCTCCATTTGAAAAGAAGGGGTAAATTTGTCAATTTAACTTTTAAAATAATTAAACAATAGATGTAATGAATAAATGGGTATAGAAGAAAGAGTGTTTAATTTTCATGGGTATATTGGATATCAAAATGTTTTGATGGGGATATTGACTATTTTAAAAGTTTTGATGGGTACAGTAGAAATTTTCCCAAAAATATATATAATACTAATTGCAAACTCGTTGGCTTAACGTAGCCGCGTAAGAACATGAGTTTTCATTGTAGTTGGGTGGTATATATAAAAAGTCGCTGGGTAGGAAAAAAAAAAAAAAAAAAAAACGCGTTTGGCTTAATTAATTTGTTGGCAATTTTTTGTTTGAAGAATTCTTCGTTTGAAGTTTGAACTAGCTAGTCAACGACTCATATCTCATTAGTATTTATCCATGCAATAATTAGAATTAATCAATGACTATAAAGTTATATAACAGGAATCATCCCAAAAAAAATTACAAGAGCTCCTTAATTTCTCAGTACTTCCCTTCTCCCCCTGTATATATACACACACACACAAACACAACCCTTTCAATAAATGTAATTCAGATTCATCTAATCATTGATTAAATATTCTCTTGTTCTCAACATTATCCACACTAAATTACAATTGCAATGGCATATTTCCGGGTAGCCGGTGCCTCCGAGTACCTAGCCATCACTGGATTTCGAATCAAAGACATCAAGCTTGTCAAGAAGGCATGGATCATGCCAGGTCAAATATGCAGCCGATTTGACATCTCACCCGTCAATTATACTTTTGAGGTTCAAGCAATGAGCTCCGAGAAACTACCCTTTATCCTTCCAGCTGTCTTCACCATTGGTCCCCGAACCGACGACGATGAAGCCCTCTTGAAGTACGCCAAACTCATATCACGGCACGACAAGCTGTCCAACCATGTCAAAGAGCTCGTGCAAGGTGTGATCGAGGGAGAAACTCGTGTTCTCGCTGCTTCGATGACAATGGAGGGGATTTTCAAAGGCACTAAGGAGTTCAAGCATGCTGTCTTTGAGAATGTACAATTGGAACTAAACCAATTTGGGCTGATAATTTACAATGCGAATGTGAAGCAGTTGGTAGATGTTCGCGGTAGCGAGTATTTCTCTTTTCTTGGCCAGAAGACACAGCAGGAGGCGGCCAATCAGGCGAAGGTTGATGTGGCCGAGGCAAAAATGAAGGGAGATGTAGGTGCAAAGGTGAGGGAAGGGGAAACGAAGCAGAATGCGGCTAAGGTCGATGCTGAGACTAAAATATATACGAAACAAAGAGATGGAGAAGCGAAGAAGCAGGAGGTAAAGGTGACGACTGAGGTGAAGATCTATGAAAACAAAAGGGAGGCTGAGGTGGCTGAGGCGAACACCGAGCTAGCAAAAAAGAAGGCAAGCTGGGAGAGGGAGGCAAAGTTGGCACAGGTTGAGGCAACTAAGGCAGTTGCAATAAGAGATGCTGAATTGCAAATGGAGGTGGAACAAAGGAATGCCATGCGTCAGACGGAGAAGCTCAAAGCCGAGCATCTTAGTAAGGCGATAGTCGACTATGAGACGAAGGTATGATTTAATTTCTTAATCTTTTTATTCTTGTATGAAAAATTATTTGAAATTAACAGACCTTTCTGGTTATATATATAATTTTTATTTTATAAAAGAGTACCTACACTTGATGCATTAATAAAGAAAATATAGTAAATTTTTCCCAAATTTTTTTAAGAAAAGCAAATCCTTGATTTTGGTGATGATGTTCTGCATTACATGTCTTATATACATGAGATGATTTATTTTTAGATGCAAGAAGCAAATGCAGAGGTCTACAGGAGGCAAAAGGCTGCAGAAACCCTGCTTTACGAGCAAGAGCGAATTGCCGAGGGGCGACGAGCAGCAGCTGAGGCTGAATTCTTTGCTCGGCAAAAGGATGCCGATGCACAACTTTACGCAAAACAAAAGGAGGCAGAGGGTTTACTGGTGCTGGCTCAAGCTCAAAGCACCTATTTAGAATCATTACTGCATGCATTAGGTGGAAATTACAATTGTCTGCGCGATTATCTGATGATTAACGGGCGCATGTACCAAGAGATAGCGAAGATCAATGCCGATGGAGTCAAGGGATTACAACCAAAAATCAGTATATGGACTAATGGTGGTGAAGGCGGCGGTGAAGGTGGGGCCATGAAGGAGGTGGCAGGTGTGTATCGTATGCTGCCACCTTTGCTTCAAACAGTTCAGGATCAAACCGGGATGATGCCACCGGCTTGGATGGGGTCACTGCCGGAGACCTCGACTAATTGAAATCTAGTGGAATAGTGCTTCGTTTCATTTTCGTTGCTGAATTGTTTTGTTCAAGTGTTTTAAGAAGTCTTAGTATAATGGGAATTATTTGCTGTTCAATTTGATGTAAGGTTATGTATGAAGAAATTAATAAGATTATTATTGTTTATGTCACTAGCTACCTAACTATTTTCTTTATGTATGTATTGGTGGAATATAATTTGGAGATTTGGTTGGAAAAATGATTTAAGGTCATGTACTTGATTGTGAGTAAGAGGTGAAGTTTTATTTCACACTTAAATTGTTAAGAAAAACATAATAAATGAAATTATTTTTCAATCAATTAACTTACTCCATATTCAACCCGACAGCTTCTGCATTGCTCTAAAAAAAATTTACTACATATTTAAATATTTCGTCTGTAGTCTACTATCATAAACAAAAATTTGTTTTCTATTTTTCTTTCGTTATTTGACCAACAACTCATACATTCTATATCAGTTACCAGTTACCACTGCTGGAGCAAAGCGAGGCATTTCGCTAGTTGCTTTTGAACGTGCTGGACTTAATTTAAGATCTATTCCTGAGTGATTTGAGCTTGATAGCTTCAATTGTTAAATGTTTTTAATTTATTCGACTAAGCTTTGTACCAAATATTACCAAATCAAAGAACAAATCACAAACATTTTTACCACCCCTATTTGCGGCTTCATAGGTTGAGGCCCGGTGCATGAAAAAATCCAAATATGTACTTGACAGGAATGAAATAATGGAGATTTTTAAGAGGGATCTCATCATCTAAATATTTGGGCTCTAGTCAAGGGCTGGACTTAGTAAAATAAACTGCACTTTAATGCGATCTGTATCAAGTCTTTTGTTTGATTTTGGAATTAGAATACCAATTTTTTTTATCAAAAAAATAATAAAATTAAAGATTTTAGCAGATTTTAAATATTTCAGCGGTCAAATAATAGTGGTGTAAAACAAAATTATCTGAAATCGATAGTGTATAAAACAAAATTATCTGAAATCGATAGTATGGATAAAATCAGATAAGAATAAGGGAACATAGGCGTTTGATGGCCATCGGATTAAATTCAACTTATGCTCGGTCTAAATCGTTAGATTCACGTTGAGATTTTCACAAACGACTTGTATCACTAGACAATTTAACTTTGTATGAATCTTAACACGAATCGGACCAATATTATTAAACATCGGATTGAATTTAATTTGATGATCATCAACTACCCGCTTCCATTAAGAACTAGTATTTGATCTAGTGGCAAAGGCACATGGTCTCTATATGAAAAATCATGGGTTCGAAATCCAGATGGGAGAAATCTTTTGTTGTATTTCAAAGATATTAAATGGGTGGCTTGACCTCCAACCTTCAGAAAAAAAAACTACCCGCTTCCATTGAGTAAAGCATGAGAAAATGATGACAATTATTATTTATTTATTTTTTTGTCTTTCAACTTTCCTCTATCATAAATCCGTCACGAGTTCTTTTCTAAATGATTAGATAACAATCCACATGATGCCACATCAAATAATGAGCTCGCAAAGAGGCTGAGTTTTATTTTTTATTTCTTGATTTAGCTTTCTTTGAGTTGATAGGTCTGGGTAAAGCTTATTGAAGAAGTTCATTACTTTGTTCATCTTGACTAATAAAGTTTGGAGCTTATTAATATTGAGAACGCATTACAAGAGTTTAGTGGTACCGAAAATAAACCCTACATTATAAGTTACAAGAAAAAGCTACTGGTAAAAATAAATCCTACATCAAAACCTAAGTTAACATGCTACAAAACGATATAAAAAAAAAAAAAAAAAAAACTAAAAACTAAAAGATTATGGGGCCTGTTATAAGTTGAGGAGTCCCTTTTTCTGCTGCTTTATCCCTGCCCCGCATTGCTTGGGGATGGAGAGGTTGAATCCTGGACTGGAGATAATTTAGAAAAGAAAAGGGCAATTCTGTCTTTCTAATTTTTAATCAAAGGTCAATCAAGGATTTTTATAATTGAACTAGAGATAATTTAGAATAGTCAAAGTGATGGGTAAATAAAAAGCAGTTGCAATATTTGAGAGATATATGAGATAATTTTAAGTGTTGAGGGGTAAATAAGAAATTAAAAATGTGTTTAAGGGTACATAGAAAATTATCCCTAGAAATATTAAGCCAGTGAAAGAACCATCAAGTGCATTAATTACTTCTTAAGTTCTAACCTACTCTCCATTGTGTACCAATACATAAGCAAAACCGCATTGGAACAACACCCCTAAAAATGAATTGAAAAATTCAGAAAGCAAGAACCTTTACATATATTCCCTTTACCCATCACATCTTTGTTCTAGACCTCACGATCTTCGCAAGTGTCTCCTGTGCAGCCAGAGTCTGTGTATGGCCGTGACCAAGCATGACTGTGCGAATACTAATGCAAGTTCGGCACAGCTCCTCTCCACTGTCAAACAACCCCCCTCTGAGCAACAACTTGGCCCTAGTTTCAAGTAAGGTCGCTTTGAGAAGCGTGACCTCTTGCCACACCAACTCATCCACCTTTTGGTTCGACTGTTGCACCTCCTTTTTCTTCTTTCTCCAGCAAAATGGCCCCCGGTTCATCTCTTGGATCTGGCATGCAAATGATTTCTCAACTTCTTCAAGGACGTTTGTACAAACTTTCAAAAGTTCAAGGGCTGAGCTGCAACGGGAAAAGGTCATGAATGACTGAATCGCAAGAGGCAATGCAGTTTTCTTAATAAATAGTACCATTTCTACTGGTTTGAGTGATACGTTTGGTGGCTCTGATTTGAAACCGAATACGAGAAAAGCTGAGGCCCACAGATGGTCAGAATTCGACCCTGGGTTACCTGATCTAACAACACCATGAACCGCACTGATTGCCGGTTCTAACCCCCCACGAATCTTCCCAAATAATTGGGTTATCCGGTGTAACTGAATCCAACAACCCGATTGTTTGTTTGCTCTCTTTGCTAAACCAAGCTTCACTAATAGCAAGGCAGACTCAGCCTCGGTCTTTCGGGATTGGGTCGTGAGACATAAATTTGACCCACAACAGACTGCCATGGTAATGGACCGGCTCCACAGCTGAAATGGGTTCATTTTAGATGGGAGCTTGTTAGCCACTGAAGCCAATAGACTGGATGCAATTGGTGCAGGAGCAAGCCATGAACCAGATAGTACCATGCGTGAAGCCAGCGTACCCCTATTAGCCCGATCCATTAATGCGAAACAAAATATGAAAACCTTCATTAGAAATGAATTGTTCCTCCAAAACCCATCATCATTTCCACCAGTATTTAATGCACTGTCGTAAATTGAGACCCGCTCAACTGCCTCAAACAATTCAGAGGGTTGTATAAGTAGTTCCGACAAGAGTGACCCCACCATCCAGAGGCCAAAGCTCAGCCTGCCCAACCTCTCATCAAATTTTCTTAGAATTTCTGATTCATCTGCAGGGTAGTCTTTCTTTCTCCTACCCTTGATCAGCACTAAAGCATCAGCTAGAGATAGAGGTGGGAGTTGCATCAGCTCAAAATTCATGACCTTTGAAAGACGCGTAGTTATAATTATGTGAGTGGAGCCGGTGTTTCTGGGGATGAAATCATGAAGATCTTTGCCCTCCCACCAATCTTTCTCTGATTCGAGATTATCTATTACTACTAAATATGGAATATCTCTGAACAGTTCTCTTTTAACCCTCTGAAATGCATCCAACTCTTGCTCCTCGAAACTTCGCAATCTGCCCCTCTCTTTCTCAGCCTCAGCACTTACATCTACACCCAAATTCATCGACAAATTTAAAATATTCTGTCTAAAATATCTCATCTCACCACCTATCCACAAAACCATTTTGTACCTTTGAGCGTACCGGTATGCAAACTCAAGTGCTACTTCAGTTTTACCAGTTCCACTAGACCCATTTACGCAGAAGACACTTGAACTAATTTTGCTACCCCCAAAAATTCTTGATTTCTTAGGCTTATTTCCCTGCTTTTGCACTGCATTTCTGTTTTTACCATTTAACTCAACAATGGGCGGTTCAATCCATGCCTCCAGAGTTGGCTCCTTATTTTTCTTCATTTCCAAGCTAATAAACCTCTCCTTGGTGCTAACAGTATCAGTTTCTTCATCCGTAAAACCATCTGACATGCCGCTCGACCCATATAATGGTTTATTGGATTCAATTTCATGCACATCTGTGAACCCAAAGAAGGCTGTCTCAATCTCACCCAATTCCTTCTCCCGTCCGACAAAGTACCGGTTTCTTGGATAAGGCAGTTCTTCTTCCAGTGCTTCTCTTACCTCTCTCTCCTTCTCAGCTATACTCTTCCTACCCAATTTGGATCGCAAAATGCCAACCACTTTTTGAATGCAACTTCTCCAATCGGTATCATTTGTCTCAAGCTTGTATTCATGGCATCTCTGAAAGCCATCATAAGCATCTTTGCACTCTTTATCTTCTAATTTGCCTTCAAATAGGCTGGTAAGTTCTGACATCTCTGTGTCGAATAACAGAGGAATCAAATTTTTCTTCTGTGCAAAAAACCTCATCTCCTCCAAGCTAAATGGGTTTAAAAAGCTCAAAGGAGTTATAACAACAAACCCATAAGCAGCTGAACAGATAATCCGATCTGCTATCTCATGACTTTGCGAATCAGAATATTTTGCCCGATCTGCTATGAAGGATGCCATGCCTTCCAGCTCAAGCTCAGCTTTCAGCCATTTGCAAAACCGAGAGAGATTCGGACCCTGGCCATGAAACCCTATGTAAACATCACAAGACCGCAACTTTGTATTGGAGGAAGTCGGGGCGCCAGGGCCCCTCCCAAAAGAAACACGTGGCACAGGGAAAGAGAATGATATGCGGGGTCCAGCATCAGAGATCTTTGGCTTCTGGTCAATCTGATCAGCAGAGAAGTCGTCCCTTTCTGATACCGTGTGAGATGTGCTCGGCACATCGTCAGAGTGGGACCTGCCAGAGTAGGAAGCGGGAGAAGGGAGGGTTGTTATTGTAGGAGTAGGTGTTGCTTCGGTGTTGGGGGTTGATTTCGTGGTCTCATTCAATGGCGGTTCAATTGCTCTTGGTGAAATGTAAGGAGATTGCAGAGCAGAGACAAAGGCCGAGTTAGGAGGCGATGGAGAGTAGAGGTGAGGAGAGATGGAGATCGATGGAGATATTGGATTTGATTTGTTGGCTTCCTTCTCTCTTGACAGAGGGTTGGTTGCGATTTTGATGGTTCGTAGCTTTGCTTCTGAGATAGGAGGTATGTTGATGGAGTCTGCGTCTCTTGAAGGAGACGATGGTTTCTCCATTGATAAAGCTTGATCCTAATTTCTGGTACTAGACTGAAAAAAGAAATTTTAAATAGATATAAGCTTGTTACAGAAATTGGAGGGAAATAAGAAAATAGAGATACTGGTCACTTGCTAGTTACAAAATGGAACTAAACTAGCCCAAAGCCTTGCTTTGCTTCGGCAATGACGATTGAGATAATACAGAAAAATATAATTTATTGATATACTGTGAGGAAAACGAAACCAATACAATGTACATGCATGTAGTATTGGATTAACCACGGTATAAAAGCCATATAGATCGTATTGGATATGATTTTATAGACTATACCTATGGAACACAAATTGTATATAAGCTTGGTTAACACTTTGTGAACTAAAACTGTACAGTTGGAAGTGTTGTTCATTATTAGTGTTGTTCAGATGGAAATAATGAACAAAATAAATTTTAGTTTTTTTAACGGGATGTTGCAGCTTTTCTTTCGACTTGTTGTTGTCACTACTGCAGAAATGAGAATATACGTTAGTTTGTTTGAGTCAACTGGACTTGATCCAAATGTGAATCAACCAGCAATTGGTGTAGTTCTAATTTGAGCTGAATGTAGCTTGAGACTTTGAATATGACTGTGTAGTTATTACCTGAAGCTACTTGATAACTCAAAACCTCTCATACTACAAATTCAGGGTGTATTAATCCATATACAGCTGCAAACAAATTCAGTGTGTATTAATCCGCATACCAAACTTGAAAATAATTTGCTCACATGATTTTAAACCCAAGTTGACCAAACTGAAAATGGGTTTTAATCTTTTCTTTTATACATTTGTGGAGATGAGTTAGCTACCATGTTGTTGTTTTTTTGGTTGGATATTTCACAGATAATTGCTTTCTTGCTTTCTTGATGTCCCCGGTTGTTGGAGGCTTTTGTCGCAGTTTGCAACTGCAAGTATGAATATTGAGTTGATAGTTCAATAGTTAATGAAAGCCAGATGGAAAATGGGAAATATATTGTGTATGATCGTGAAAAATTATGATTCTCTTGGTACATAATTTTTCATTGTTCATATTTGCAATGCTGTCCAACAAACCAGTAAAAATTTTACAAATTGATGCACCATAGAAGCCAGACCTTGCAAATCTGAGAATGAAGTTGAGAGGTGAGCTTATGTGCAGCAACTATGTGCTTTGATTTATATTTTTGGTTGAACCAAACAGCCCAAGCCTACAGTCATGCATAGTCCATTTCTTATAATTGTTTAGGCTGGGTCACATTAATTTAAGATTGCATATTAAAATCTCTAATGAAAGGATGTTTCGGGATTAATATAACTCATTTCTCAATCCCTTAAAACCATGAAATCATATTTGCATGCAAAGAAAAATACTGGAACCATTGGTAACAATGAATGAAGAATAAGAGATACACATGTAAACAGAAAAATGTCTAAGAACTGTCATACTTGACAAAATCAGAAACCTATTTCTTCTTAAGAGCCAAACCCAAATATTTTAGTTATTGGCTTGGATTCCATACTCTAGCAGAATGACCAGATAAGAAGAAGGTGACATTTTGGATTACGTTGTTGATTTGAACATCATGTTTACCAATCAAACATAACAACAAGAAACATACATCATTTTGTAATACTAACAATATAAAACATATATTAAAGTTCTAGAATGCATATTTGGTCATGTAGGACAGCTACCGGTACAATTTTCATTTCTTTTCTTTATTAAAACTGCATTTATTTAATTTTTAAACCCTAATTTCCTTTTTTTTTTTTTTTTAAAATTGTGCAGAGAACCATTTTATAAATTCAATATCTATCTGCAAGCTTGTTGGATGGAGTGGAAATCAATTGAAAAAGATCATCTATTGATTGTTCTATAAACAGTAGAGAATTGAAGATCTAATTCAAAGCCAAATATTAAAATTAAAAAAAGACTACTTTGCATGTACTCACAGCTTATTCAAAATTTTAGCTGAAGAAATACAATGTAAATTATTCAAATAAATAGAATGGAGTTTCATCTGTAAAACATTCAGACAAGTTTGCCCTTTCGAGAAAATTCATATATACATTTTTTTTTAAAACTTGGTTGTTGCAGACAAAATTCATAACAATTAGGGCCATGTTCACATCTTTCTCAAACCCGTAGTCTATAGTGAAAAAATGATGCAAATAATGGTATATATTCAGCTTGGACTCTATGAATATAGTTTAAATTTAATTCCTAATGTCCTCTTTGATTTATTAAGTTTCTTATGCATTTTTATATCTTAATATCTTGTACCATGAAGGACAAAAAAAGAACAATTTGAACCAGTCCCTTGTTATTAATTGATAGATAAGGATTGATTTCAAAGGACTCAGTGCACGAATTGATCTATATTGGAAATATTTAAAAAACATAGGACTAAGTTTTCGTGGGTTATAATTTCGATGTCAATCTTTTGAGAAGATAAGAGCATACTTTGGGCAAAATCTATTAAACTCAAGAAAGCTTTTTGCAGCAAAAACCTGAGCTCCAGAGTCTCGTCCCGAAGAGCCTTAAGAGCATGAAGGACAGAATTAAATATTTGGAGAATTGAATATAAGAAAATTCTATAAGCAACATGACAGCATTAGGATCCTAAACTTACCAAAGAGTTTCATCTATCAAACACCAAGACAAGTTTGCCCTTTTGAGAAAATTCATAATTATTAGGGTCATTTTCTCAAACCCTTAGCCTACAGTGAACAAATATTGCAAATAATGGTCAAGTTTATTCATCCTGGATTCTAAGAATATAATTTAAATTCAATTCCCATTGTCCTCTGTGCTAGAATGGTAACGCTTCTAAGAAAACCCTAGTTTTTCTGTTAATGATCCTAATTTATCATTTTGTAAGCATTCCAAAGGGCATTTATCTAAATGCAGTAATTGATTTTGGAATCTCACCGAGATAATAGAGAAGAGTAGCTGGCAACGCCTAAGGAGAAGTTCCTATCTCTTATTGGTCCTGTTAAAAATCAATGTTAAAAAAAAAAATTAACATTTAGATCAGATTTGTAGCAATCTAAAAAATAATATAAATCTCTTTTATATTATCAATTGCTATATTGCTTGTTTATTTCAAATCTTGCTTCTCATAAGCTTTTAGGGAAGCAATATACACGTTGAATCTAAATATTGCTAAGTTTAGCTTCTAGGGGTAAAAACACACAGCAGGACTGACAGTAATGAAGCAAAACCAACTTGTTTTAGTTTTTTTATTATTGATTTTCCCCACTATTTTGTTGGAGTTAAAACATGTAAATCTATCTATTCTGATTACCTAAACTAAAAATAATGAACATATGCAACCTGAAGTTAAACTAATAATATGAATCAAACAAATTAGAAGAGCATTGATGCACAAGTGAGAATGTACACAAAGAGCATTGATGCAAATTTCAAAGTTTTATGCTCTAAAAAATGAAATTAGAAGATAGGATAATATTGTACCTTGCAATCTCTCACTTGTGAGCAAGGACTTGTTCAAAGAAACCACATGGTCCAAGTTACAGCTCCCGAAAACCAAATGATCCAACTACTTCTTGAAGCTGAGGAGGAGGAGAAACTCCGTGGAGGGAGAAGCAGGAAAAGGGGAAGAGAAGGTCGGCGGAGAAAGCTTCAGTTTGGGCGGAGAAAGCTTCAGTTTGGTCGGCGGAGAAACCAAATGATCCAACTAATATAGTTAAATGGGAATGATATCTCAAATGAAAAGGGCAAATGTTGAACTTCCTTTTTTACAATTTTGACGGATACAATTAATTTGGAGCAGAGACGAATAATTAAGATGTCGCAGTGACTTTTTCTATGTTTCTGTATGTTATTGTTATTGAATGGTTGTCGTATTTTACAGGGGGGTGCTTAATTAGTTTACTATTCCCAACTCCCAAGCTAGGTATTTGTCTTTATAATATAATCTTGGAAGTCGTTTCCAAGTTTTCAAAATAAAACTCTTAAATGTGATTAATAAAGTATGGTTTGAGCTGTTAATTAATATTCGCTCAGATAAATTAAAAAAAAAAAAAAAGGGAAGGGAACCCGAGAACTCTCAAATCTTGTGATGCAGATTCCCTGGAACATCTAATCAGTAGCTATTTAATGGTGAATCGCCACCATAGTCAGTTTATCTCTATTGTATCGACTCTCTTTATAAATTGCTATACGGGGGTATGCTACAGGGGACTTGAAGCTGGGATGTTAGAGGCAATCGAATTCGTATCTTCTGAGATATCTCAAACTTTTCGTGACTTTGTGGAAAATCCCAACCGTTTAAATACGCTCTGCACGAATCTCAAAGCACACATAATACTGACCCCTACATCACCCCCGAATAGCCACCGAACACGTCGGTCACTCAAAAGTTGAGATATCTCAGAGGATACGCATTGGACCTACTTTATGTTTGAATGGGCTCTAGGACCGTACAATATGCTATAAATCTGTACCCACGTCTTTAATATTCGTGCTCGCTCGCATCAATTGTCGTGTGCACGGAACTTAAACCGAATCGGACGGTTGTCAAGCCCATTGGACCCAAAACTCCTTTCTCATTTTGGAGGGTCAAATGATGACAAACAATCAAATTGCTGTGAACTGAGTCTCGAGGGCCACCCAACTCCTGAGACTTTCTGAAACTCTCTGTCGTCTCCATTGCACAACAAAATGGGAGACGTTATCACTTGACCTTGCATTATTTTTATTTTATTTTGGTAATTTGGGTAATCAAAATTTTCCAAATTTCTCTCTCTTAATCTTCTATTTGTAACAATCATCCTCCTGAATGTTTTAATCTGTTGCAATTACCTCTCTAATTTTTAATCTTTTTTTAATACTATTAATTTGTGTGTACAATGAATAAATAATGCTTCTAATAATTATATTTTTATTTGGATTTTCTTTCTGAATTTTACTATGCATTTTCCAATATTTATTTCAAATCTAAAACATATACTTATTTTTTATTATTTTTATTTCTATTTGTCGAATAAAAATTAATTATATGGATTTTGATTTTTTTTTAATACAATCATTTCTATAAAATAAACTAAAATCAAATACGAAAAGTTAAAATAAAAATCAAACGTGTGCCAATATGGTATTCATTTTTTTATTATGTTGATAACGTCAGTTAATTTTTTTTTTTTTTGTAAATTAGATAAATCAATTTTAAAATAATAACTCTATAAATATTCAAAAATGGTTTGGTCATTTGTCTGGACAATTTTTTACTTATTATGAAAATGGGTATTTGGAGAGTTCGTTATCTCCAATTAACAAGTACAAGTTGGGGAGAAAGGAGTATAATTGTCAATAATAAATGTTTAAAGCACCATTTGTTGCAAGCCAACACTTTAACGAAGCCTTGTATTTTTCCCTTTTAAACTAAAGTTTCGGCCTTATTGCAATTGAGATTTAGAATTAAGATTTAAAGTGAAAATTTGATGGGCAAAAAAATTATCTAGTATTTATATGAGATCACCAACAATACAAATAAATGTCAAGTGACTTCCATACAAATTGACTAATATAAATTATCATCTAAAAGTATGGACTTTATTTAAATTTATATGGTATTAACGACTTAATTTTTAAACATAATCTTTACAAATGATAACTGTATTTGTGGCTTTTTGTTCATTAGTAATAGTCTTATGAATTGTATTTCATACTAAAAAATTAATATTTTATTATGATAGATTTACGTTTTAGAAAATATTCAGTGCCTTTTAAAAAAAAAAACTAGTATTGATTTTTTTTCCCCTTCTTCTTTTATACCTCCCAACCAATCTTATAACTAATTTATTTCAAAAAAAAATTTCTTCTCTTGGCATGAATTAATTTTCCCACGAGGATGAAATTATTTTATAAAATAACATTTAACAATATGAGGGTGCTAGTGTTAATGTGCAAGCAACACAGAAGATGAGTAAGTGTTAAACTTGAGAGGAAGGGCTGCCTCTGCGGCTCTGCCTTTGTACTGATGTGAGCAGCATCCAGGGATTTGGAATTTAGAGCCAAAGACCAGTCCACTGCTAGATCAAGGAAAAGGCTTGGGGTCCAACCCCATTTAATTATTTGAACCAACCCTCTTATCTATCTCTCCTGCATATTCCATGTTGCATTATAGCAAAAACCCAAAAAGGATTGATTTTTGGCAGCATTGTAGAGATTTATGGGACCCAATGTTAGTCGATTCTATCTTTGTCGCAGGATAGCCCCTAGTAGACTTTCATCCTGAGTTCACAACTCATAATTGCGAGAATTTTTTATTCATAGAAATTAATAATAAAAGAAGGTACGAGAAAAGAAAAGGTGTTTTCATTACAAATTTACAATATTTATAGAACGATGGAGATTTTGGTTCCGATTCAAATTTATGAATCGAATTCAATGATACTGATTCAAACTTTAATAATTTTAATTTTTCGCACAGAAGGAAATCACAAAAATTTGGATGGCATCGTTGACACCAATCCAATTTTGCATTTTTTTTTTGTTTGTTCATTAAAATATTAGAAATATTTTTATATTTTAGAAAACAGATGGAGTACCACAATAGAATTTGAATTTACTAAAAACAATTGTGATATATAATCCGATCAATATTTTTCAGACCGAATTTTTTATAGCTGCAAAAAAATAAAAATATTCTTAGTGTGTTGCTGGAAAAAAAATATAAATATTTTTATCTGAGTTATTAATCCCGGTTTAAATTTTGGATCTGAGTCAATAAAAGAATATTGTGGTTCTTCTAGGACATTCAAATTCTAAGGTAATTCATCTATTTTTCTAGAAAGTGAATTTAGAAAAATATTAAAATATTCAAAATATAAAATGACTTATAGAAAATAGATGAAATACCTTAGAATTTGAATGCACTAGAGGACCACGAATTTTTTTTATTGACCCAGATTCAAGGTTTGAACCGAGGGAATCAAATCTGCTGGGACCCTTAAATACTAAACTCAACCGTCTAAATTTTGTATACACGAATCTCAAAGCAGAAAGTTTTTATGCACAAATCTCAAAATATATATTGAAACATATAGACCGTTGAAATGAGAAATTCAAGTTCCTGAAATCCCCTAGGATTTCAGCAGATTTGTTTCCTGAACCAGGATCAATAACTCAGATCCAAATATTTAATTTTTATTTTTCCAACAACACACAAAGAAACATTTTTATTTTTTTATAGACAAAAAATTCAACCTAAAAATTATTGATCTAAGCTATTTGTAACAGTTCCTCTAGTAAATTCAAATTCCATGATACTCCATCCGTTTTTCCAAAAATATAAAAATATTTTCTAATATTTGAACAGAGAAAACAACAAAAATTAAAGAATCTACTATTTATTAAAATACAAAAAAAATCACTTTTTGGATCGGTGTCAATGACTCAATGGTACGGATCCAAATTGATTTGAATTTTTGCAGAACTAATATAATATTAAAGTTTGGATTGAGATCAAGATCCCGATCTTTATATAAATGTTGAAATGGAGATGCTCTTTTCTATTTCCGTATCACTTTTTTTTATTAATTTCTATAAATACAAAATTCTCCGTAATTGCAACTATAATATAATACATTAAAAAAGGATTTATTGTCCAATTAAATTTTGCGCTGATCATAAAGGTCTTTCTTACAAAATCATAGCGCTATTTGATATGCATGATACGAATCGAACGGCCTAAATATATGTCACGGTCCACATCATACTCACCTCTTCTTCTTTTTTTTTTGATAATAAATCCGTAGGTATTTTTTTCACTAAAAAAAACTGGAAATCAGTCTACATTACAATATTACAAAACTAAATCATGGAATATAAAATTTAAGTTAAAAACTTCTACTCCTTTTAAAGGCCCATTTAAAAATCCCAGGTCCCGCCCCTTTTCTTTTTGCTCACCTAGTAATTTTGTCATATATGTCAGATGAAAGTGCAGAAAACACATAAATGTGCAATGAGAAAAAGGAGAAGGTTTCAGCTCTCCATCATGTTTTCATGACACGCTCCTTCTCTTTCATATCCTGGTAGTTTCCCTCTCTATCTTCCTTTCTTCCCCTTGTTTGGATGAAAGAATTTGGGTTTCCAGAGTCATTTTATTTTTTGTGTGTATATATAGGTTCTGGGCTTAAATTTCTTTCTTTTTTTTTGCGAACAATTTTCATTACTCATGAGACTGACTACATTCGATTTGATTTGCGTATTTTATTTACAAGACGAAAAGTAATTACTAAATGATAAGTTAAATTTCTGATATAGCAGCACATTTGTATATTTTATGTAGTAAAAGTTTCCATCCGTTGAGAGAAAAATTCGTATCTCATATAAACAGGGACATTTGGATCCAGAATTAAATGAGATTGGAAGGCAACAAGCGACAGAAGTAAGGAATGTTTTGGGAAAACAGGTACTGGGCCTTGGAGAAAATTGTTGGTCAGAGTCACCTTGCTGAGTGATTGAGGTACTGGCCCGGTTAAGCTGTTATCCCTTAATTCTAACTCAGTGAGAGATTTCAAGCCCGAAAGGTCAGGTATAGGACCTGAAAAGTCATTGGAGTGGAACCATACTTGATTTAAGGAGGTCATGTTGGAGAGGAAACCAATGTCACCAGTGAAACGGGTGGTCCTTGCTGATTGTTTAGCCATAGAGACCTTATCGGGGACAAAGCAAAAGAAACAGGTACAGACCCGGTTAGGTAGTTGAATGACAATGCAAGGTGGCTGAATGAAGGGAAAGTGGTGGTGAGGAAAGACGGGAGAGCACCTGTTAAGTTTGTGTTAACTGCCGAGAAGTTGACCAGAGAAGCCGCTGAGCTTAACGAATCGGGTATAACCCACGGCTGAAACGGGTTATTGTCGAGCGAAACTATTTACAGAGAAGATAAACCAGAGAAGAAGTTTGACGGGCTGGAGGTGAACTGATTGTTGTGGAGAAGCAGACTCTGTAGAAGTGCGAGAACGGAGATGTCAGAGAGTGGGCCCGAGAGAGTGTTAGACTGAAGCTCGTGTTTGGTCAAGCCGGTGAGGTTGGCGACGGTCGGCGAGAGAGAGCCTGTAAGTTTGCGATTGCCTAGCTGGATGGCGCTCACGCGACCGTCTGAAGAGCACGTGAGCCCGGCCCAGTTTTCGCACAGTTCGAACCCGGTTCAGTTTTCACCTCATTTCTAGAGCATGTACAATAAATATTTGACTCAGTATGGTGTTAATAGACGAAAAATATCACTTGTATTCTAATAAGCATTCATATATATTTGATATTTATATTTGAATATATCAAATATTTGGATCATCTATATCAAATATATTAGAATTAAATATTTCAGCTATCAAATATTAGGGCCATCTATATCAATTGAATATATCAAATATTTGAGCCATCTATATCAAATATATTTGAATTAAATATTTCAGCTATATATATCAAATATATATGAATGCTTATTAGCAGACAAGTGATATTTTTCGCCTATTAACGTTATAGTGGGTTTCACATCAAATATTTAAATATTAGGCTATATGATCATGCAGTATTTGTTCCATAGAAAACAAAACAGTTGGGAAAACAAATCAAATTGATATTTGTTAGGATATTTTTTTGGACCAATAGTCCGTAGACAAATTACATTTTATAAAAACAAAGTTTTACATAAATGGGCTGCACAGAAGTCCACCTGTTAACCAGAACAAAGTTTAGATTATATGAAGCTGAGCATACACATTTCCACAATTATAAAACAAATAATTCAAAGCGCTGAAACTCCTATGAAAGAAGAGGGAGAGATCCTAACACCTTGTTTGGATGGAGAGTAGAGGGAGGGAGGGAATGGAAAGGAACAAAAAATTTCCGTTGAATT
The DNA here is from genome assembly GCF_964058835.1 of Carex rostrata. Lineage (NCBI taxonomy): Eukaryota > Viridiplantae > Streptophyta > Magnoliopsida > Poales > Cyperaceae > Carex > Carex rostrata. The sequence goes on from NC_135924.1 coordinate 7,586,622, forward strand.
GTGTTTGGTTGATAAAAGTATGTCGGAGGTGAAGGGTACAATAGGTGAAAAGTTTAACCTTGTATCATTATAATTAATAGAATCAGTTTTTCTCTCAAATTGAGATGTAACGGATGAAAAAAAATTGTTACAAATATTTTAAAAAAAAATGACACAAATGTTCAACCCTATATCTTACATATATAATTCTCATACAATACTTTTTCCTCAAACCTACAACAGTCACCGAATTTCTCATTAACCTCCTAAATTTTAATCAACCAAACAAAAAATAAGACGAAAATGAAAGTTAAATTTATTTTCTCTCATAATCATCCAAACACGAAAATGATAAATATGTTAATCTTCATTTTTATTTCATTTCATTCCCTTCTATTCTTTACCTCTCATCCCTTCTATTCTTTACCTCTCATTCCTTCTCTACTCTCCATCCAAACAGGGTGTAAATCAACTATCTAGACACTTGGACCCATTTAATGGATATGAACTCATATAATAATTTAATTATTCGACAATTATTATTCATTTAATATTCATAGTGGTAGATCATTTATTCCACTAAAGCAAGTTTCTAAATAGCGTTTATCGCGTCATAGCGGGAAGCCTAAAAAAAAGCTATAGCGAATAGCGTCGCTATAGCGAAAGCTATGCCACATAGCGTTTTTTTTTATTTTTATAAAAATTATATCATATATTTGTACTAAATATCAATATTAACTAAGTCTTATAGAACAATAAATAACATCAAATTGATTAAAAAATTATAATATTCATATTGAACCAATAGAAAGTCCAAATTGCGATTCAAAATATCTATAGTAATACTAATATCATAAACTATCGATCTTTTTCTATTCAAAATATATTCAACATCATGACATAATCTATCTTTTTTGTATTTAAATTTCAAAATAACCTAGACATCATGGCATAATTAATTATCTTAATCTATTCAAAATATTCAAACTACCATATAGTAAGTATCATTTTGTTACTTCAAGAAATATCTTAATATATTCAATCTGAGCCTTTTATTTAAAGCTCATATAAATTGAAAAAGAAAAAAAAAAACAGCTCATGTTGCATAGAGCGCTATAGCTTCCTTATTTGATTTCGTTTGATGGATCTCTCATTTAATAATTAATAGTTTACTATAAAGTTTAGTACGTCAACTGCAAAAAAAAAATCACGGTTAAAATCCAATATGAGCTTTTATTTAAAACCCATATAAATTGTAAAGAAGAAAAAAAAAACAACTCATGTTGCATAGCGCGCGCTATTTGCGCTACACACTATGCGCTATAGCGGACCGCTATTACCGCTATAGCGCATAGTAGCTCAAATAGCACGTTTTGATACCATAGCGTAGCGTTTAGGGTCCAAAATCGCTATAGCGCGCTATTCAGAACACTGATCTAAAGTGAATTTAATTTTAAATTTTAACATCTACTAATTACTTGTATTTGTATTCATATATGTCTCATTTAAAAGCGAATACAAATTTAATATTAGCATTATCCGCTCCGAATTCGCACGGTTTACACCCCTAACTTGTATCCCTCCCAATTTATATATTCAATTTTTAAAGAAAAAGAATAAAGACAACGACCAATCCCGCGTAGTACCATGGCAATTAACATGCTATATATGCTAGAAACATTAGAAATTGATCCATAATTTCATGTTATAATTTACAACTTTGAAGCCAAATTTTCCTCGATTGACTTTGACCAAAGAACTAAAGTTTGTTGGAATTGTTGTGCCTTTCGAATGAAAATGCTTTATTATTAATTCTTTTTACCCACTGCACGAATATTAAATCCGGTAAAACTATAGTTACTATAACAAATTGATATTATATTTCCTTGATCATTTTAGATCCGTAACCGAAGAAAATAAATAGTTGCACAAATAATGTCCAGCCTGGCAGCCTATGGAATTTTTATCAAGAAATTAATAGCAATAAGTTGACTTGAAACACTTGGCATTTACACGGAAACTCACAAACCACGTCTCCTAATTAATGGAGTCAACAATTCAACATTAATTTTAAATTTGTATTTTTTTTATTTTTATATGAAACATGATATTATAACTATACGCTGGAAATTTTTAATATACATCATTAATTTTTTTATAATCAAGAGCGTGACTAAGTATTTCTGACTTGTCGTAGATCTGTCTCTGAATATTCATAGGTACAATTTTAACTTGCATTATTACATTGGCTTATTTTCTGAATATTCATAGATTATCTTACAATTTTTAAATCCATTTTTTTGTTCTAAAAGTATCTCTGACTCGATCAATCCATATCTAGTTATCTATTATTTTCTTTTTTTAATAAACAAATAATAGACCGTCAAAGTCTAAATAAGTAATGTACTAAAAATAAAATATTCTCACAAGGAACTTCCTTTGCTTTCCTCTTCATTGACAACATCTAATTCCAAGTTGTGCTCTTCTCCTCTGATTTCCTTCAAATTCACATATTAAACCCCCAACCATTTCAACATTTTTTTTCTGAAAAGATGTTTTCGTTTCGTGTCGCTGGTCCTTCTGAGTATCTAGCCATAACCGGTTCCGGCATCAAAGAAATCAAAATTGCAAAAAAAGCATGGGTTCTTCCCGGTCAGGTTTGCATCTGCTTTGACATCTCACCGGATTCATACAGATTCCAAGTGCAAGCAATCAGCTCTGACAATGTCACCTTTGTGCTCCCTGCAGTGCTAACAATCGGGCCCCGCACCGATGATGTGGAAAGCCTTGTAAAGTACGCGAGACTCATCTCGTCTCAAGACAAGAACTCCGACAAAGAGCATGTGAAAGAGATTGTCAAGGGGGTGATAGAAGGTGAAACTCGTTTGGTTGCTTCGACTATGACACTTGGAAAAATCTTCCATGAACCGAAAATGTTTAATAAGGCGGTTCTTGAGCATGTTCAAAAGGAATTGCATAGTTTTGGGTTGCATATCTACAATGCAAATATCAGACAACTTGTAGATGAGCATGGCGTCGGGTTCATCTCCAATGCTGGTCTGAAGATGCAACAGGAGACAGCAAATCAAGCGAAGGTGGAAGTAGCCGAAGAAACGATGAAAGGAGATATGGGGGTAAAGACTAGAGAAGGTCATATGACGCAATATGCAGCGAAGGTAGATACCGAGACGAAAATATATCAGAAGCAAAGGCAGGGGGAGCTGAGTAAGGAAGAGGCGAAGGTGACGATGGAGGTGAAGTTGTATGAGAATGCAAGGGAGGCCGAGGTGGCAAAAGCGAACGCTGAATTGGCAATGAAGAAGGCCGAATGGGAGCGTCAGACGAAAATGGAGCAAGTAGAGGCCGCCAAAGCGGTGCAATTGAGAGATGCTGAGTTGCAAATTGAGGTTGAACGGAGAAATGCGGCGAGGGAGATGGAGATGCTCAAGGCCGAGCACCTGACCAAGGCGAAGGTCGAATACGAGACAAAGGTTCGATTTTTTTTCTTTTTTCCTTAACCAGAAAGCAAATCTTAATTTGTTGTAATTTCAAAATATTTTTTAAAAACTAATTTGCATAATCCATAATTGCCAATAGACATTAGGAATTAGGATTTCATTAAGACAATTGATTTGTTCACCTCAAATCTTCAAGATCTTTGTAATTTCAAAATAATTTTTAACATTAGGAACTAAATCAATTAATTAAGACAAATTAGTTGTCCACTTAAAATAATCAAGTCTGATTTGCATTTTTGTATAATAGCATAAATTGTGATCACAGGAAATCAAGTGAACATTTTCCAATGTTTCTTGAAAAACATACAAGATCCTAGACAAATTGATTTGAAATTTTATATATATATATATATATATATATTTGATTGATTTGAAAATCTTGACAGATGCAACAAGCACAATGGGAGCTGTATAGCAAGCAAAATGCAGCTACTGCATCACTGTACGAGCAAGTTCAGGCAGCCGATGGAAGCAGAGCAACAGCTGAAGCGGCATTGTTCACGAGTCAAAAAGAGGCCGAAGGAGAACTCTACAGCATGCAAAAGGAAGCTAAGGCATTAGAAGACTTGGCCAAGGGGCAGAGCGTGTACCTTAAATCATTAATGGAGAAATTTGATGGAGATTACAATAAAGTGAGAAATTATATGATGATTGAAGAGGGGGTTTATGAAGAAATTGCACAGATAAATGCTGATATGATGAAAAGCCTGAAACCAGATATTTCTATTATGAAATTGTAACAAATTAGATTGCAATGTAAAATTAAAATTAAATGAACAGTTCCTAATGTATCACAGATTCACAGTAAAAGAAATCCTGGAATGCTTTTCACTAGTATGACAGTAATTTATATTGAGTTAATTTGTTTTTCTGACTTTGTGTTTGTTCTTTATTAGAAGGAAAACATAATAAAAATAAAAAAAATAATGATACGGTCATATTGAACGGTTCAGATTGACTGTTTGGATTTTGAAAACAAAGATCGATATTGATAAGCTTATGAGTATTACATATGCATCCAATGTCATAATATTTTTATATGCATGATTCATGATCATGACTTAAACATTTTTATATTTTAATTTAATTTTAGTCTGTATGTTTATCAAGATTATGCATTGCAAATATTATATTTTATCTGTTAGTGTAATAATCTAGAAGTCAATAATACGATAATTTATCATAAAACTTTGTTCATGAATTGGATGATTAATATCATTTTGTTGCCTTGAGTATTATTGAATTTATGGATCATTTCGAGTTCATGACTGAAATTGTGAAACTCCATAATATAGATAATATATACTCTTAAAAGGTCACTGACCAAGGTAATTAGCAGGAACACTAATTACCGCGATAAGGTTAGTATGTGGATTAAAAGATGGTTAAGTTTTATAAACCACCTGACACGAGATGTCATTTTAATCACATAGATACATGTTCTAGAAACATGGTATTTGACAGACCCCGAATGAAACATTAAATAGAATTGTGTTCGTGTCATTTATGTTTTCATTCAGTGTCACGTTCTACAGTATGAGGTATTTATCGTTCCCACTGAGAAATATGTATGTGTGATTGTTATCCACCGCTGTCCGTAAAAAGCAGTCATAACGGTAGCTTTTCCATATGTATAGCTTAGCTGAGGAAGTGATAGTTTACCAAGAATACTATTTGTCCCTCGTATCTCTATACGAGCTATAGCATCACTGGGCCCCTTGATAGAGTAAGATTATCTGCTAGCGGTATAATTACAAGAGTAATTATATTTGATAATCTGCTCAAGATCAAGAAAAGATTAAGTTAGCAAGGATGACACACATCTACCTTGAAACTAATCTGATAGCTATGAGACAGAAGAACAGACACAAGTAAATTGTTTACTGGATCGTGATATTGTACAGTACAGCATCATCTGTGTAATTGGATGGTCATGATGTGTTGCCAGATGCCACCCATGACTAACAGAAGTTAAAACAGTTTTAACTCTGTTTACCAACATAACACAGATCCTATTGGGTCACACCATATAGGAGCTACTCGGAGAATCTTACTGATTAATTATAAATTGATTATAATTAATATTAAGATGGTTATAATTAATTATACGTGTTATAATTAAATTATAAATGTTATGTAAAAATAACAAGCAAAAACATTGGTTAATTTATAAACGTGTATGACACGTTGTATAAAAGTTAACCGGTTAATTTATAAATGTGCAGGACACATTGTATAAATTATCGAAACAACAAATAACCGCAAGAAAAATATATATAATTATTCAGAATAATTATACGAATATTATTTGTGTTCGGGCCGAGGGCATTCGAGTCTTTTCAGATTCGTCCTTATCCGCATGACACGTCATCGATCCTATCCAGATGACACGTCATCGATACCGAAACAAATAACCGAAAGAAAAATATATATATAATTGTTCAGAATAATTATACGAATATTATTTGTGTTCGGGCCGAGGGCATTCGGGTCTTTTCAGATTCGTGCTTATCCGCATGACACGTCATTGATCCTATCCAGATGACATGTCATCAATCCTATCCACAAGGGCAAAATGGTCATTTCACACCTATGCCACCTTGCATGTGTAGAAGCATGGAGAAGAATGTGGAAGGGTGTGGAAGGGGTATTTTGGTCATTTCACATATAAAAGGATGAGGTGTCAATGGCATATCTTGTAAATAGGCCGAACTTGGAGGACATTTTGGTCTTTTGCAACCGAATCTAAACACTATAAATAGGGGTGGAGGGGTAGAGAGAGAAAGATATATTCACATATATACATATGCACATTCACATGTATCTTTTCGTGCAGAAACGAATCGGTATTTTCTCTCTTTCTCGGTTTCTCTCCCAAATAGTGTTTCGGTTGAGAAAATAAAGTTATACGTACTTGACGTATAATCTTGCGGGTTGTTGTGGAGTATATTTACGGGATCGATGAATAGTGTTTTACCGAATTTAGCGGTATGTCAGTTTTGCATATTGATGAAACTGAGCAACCGAAAATTCGTGTTTACGGGTTTTCGTCTTTTCCCTGTGAATAGTGTTTTTGCAGAATTCTGCGGTTTACGGTATTTCTGGCAGAAGAAATAAACCGCTCTCCGGTTAGTCCTGGTGGATAACTGATAGAGGTATCACACGTGTGATACTCCGAGTCGATTCCTTCCCTGGTGAGGCTCTACTCGCTCGGTCTGCATTCCAACTGTGATTTGGAAACAAGGTATAAATATGTTATATTAATCTATTTAATTTGTAAGTAGATTAAAGTTTTAGAAATCAATCATGGAGTAGATCTGTAAAAGGATTAAATTGGGTTTTGATGCCAAAGGAATACTGAAGGTGGACCGCCTTGGAAAGTTTCCTGACATACCCCGTTTAATCCTGAGCTTAAGTTGGCCGTAGAAATTTTTGTTCTACGGTCATTCCGCACCTTAAGCCTGAAACGGGTTTCCGGTTAGCACCGCGTGAAAACCCCAACAGTGGTATCAGAGCACAAGGCTCTCCCGCTGATTGATTTTCTAAAAGTTATAACTTATGCAAATTAGGTGCATATACCGCATATCAGTTTAATTCTTACATTTGCAGCTTAAGTCCAAAACCGATTAGAAATGAGATTTTCTTAGATCGGTTCTACCGACTAAGAAAGTTAAATTAGATTTAATCTTTCTTTATGCTTTCTTATGAAATGTAAACTTTTACATTTCTTGGATCGGTTTTCCGACCGAGAAAGATAAAATAGGATTTTATGCTTTCTTTATGTTTTCGTTTTCAAAACTTTCAACTGCATTTGAGTATATCTAAGAATGTGATGAAGCAATAAAGTACCCAAGTAAGAACTGCTAATCTCCACCCGTAAACGACAAGGTTAATGACAAGAAAAGTCTCGGCTTTTCGTCTAACCCTCTTTTACGTGTCCTGATAGCTGGCCCAAAGGGGACTTTGTCACGTTACCAAATTGCTTTAACGCTTTTGAAATGGCAAAATTTAGTGTAAGTTTTTCGCCTTTTCGAAAACCTTCGGATAAGTAAAGTTCATCGAAGAATGTGATGAAGCAATAAAGTACCTGAGTAAGAGCTGTCATTTCCACACAAGAAAGAGATGGTTCTGTCTAGGAAAGATTGAGTCTAAGCGGTCCTCGTGACCCCAATCTTTCCTGGGAGCCCCTTTCACGTATCCTAATGGCTGGCCCAAAAGGAACTTTGTCACATTACCAAATTGCTTTATGGACCGAAAATAATATATGATTTTAAAACATATAAATTGTTTATGTGCTTTAAATGGTATAAATAAGAACTCAGCATAGCTGCAAAATAAAGAATTAGGAAATGATAAATAATATACCTGACTTGCTCCCGTATATAAGTAAATTAGATTTACTGCTTTGATATGAATTGAATAAATTAGATTTATTGCTTTCAAAGGAACCGTGAAAGAACGTGATGTCAAAGAAAGATTTGTGAAGGAACTCACCGTTGTCTTTCTGGCAGACGACTTTCACGTGTCCAAAGTCAGTTACAAGAACTGACTGCTTAACAAAGCTAAGCATATCAAAGAGGTACTGATAAGAACATAAACTAATGGAGATCACATTTCGTATTCAAGACTTCCTTTCCACGACTGCTTAATGAAGCATATGAAAGAGGTCGTTATAAAGATACGAATAGAATCACATTTAGTCATTCTTACATATGTTGAGAAAAGAAAGTAATGGGGATCACATTCGATATTTTAGACTTCCTTTCCACGACTGCTTAATGAAGCATATGAAAGAGGTCGCTATAAAGATACGAATAGAATCACATTAATCGTTCTTTCTAACATAAGATAAGAAAAGAAATGGAGATCACATTCAGTATTCAAGACTTTCTTTCCATAATTGCTTAATGAAGCATATGAAAGAAGTCGCTATAAAGATACGAATAGAATCACATTAGTCGTTCTTTCTGACATACTCCTTTGGATATTGCTATCACTGTTAAGCATAAACACCAACCCATTAAATATTAAGTAGTATGCCCTTCCCACTATATCCTCCTCAAACCATTGTTCATTGGTTGATGATTAAACTACTCAGTAGACATCGCCTTTTACCTTTGGTGGTCGAGGGTTATGTCCGACATATCAAACCAAATAGAGTGAGGTTACTTACCGATGATTTCCAAAACAGTTTTGGGCACGGGGCAAAGTCTTCGTTAAAAACACGTGATGTTTTAACGAAACCAAGAATCACAAAGAGATGTGATTAGCAAGTTTGCTTACCTAAGATAACTGATAGCCATGATATGCATACACTGCCTTGGTTATTGGTGAAAATATGGATCTTGGTCCTACTGCAAACGGGAATAGAACAAATTTGCAGTGGGAGTTTTATTATTAGAATAAAACATTACATGAACAAAGCTAAAATCTTTACTTTAAATGTTGTAGAAATATGGCTAAAGAAACGTCTTTCTCTTTACGCTCCCTACTCGAAAAGGTAGACATACGTGAGAAAAATGAATATATCCTAAATACACCGGTCCCTGCTGAAATAGTAGAGAGCAGCTCTGTCAGTATTCACACGCTTCGTATGACAAGCGATGATGAGAAACTGTAAAAGCTTAACTGTCCGTTGAGCCACGAGTTGGCCACGGAAGTTATCCTGAACTTATTTCCTCCCAGCTATTCGGAGTTCATTGTGAACTCCCATAAAGCAAGGGTTGGATAAAAGCTTGCAGGAGCTCCAAGGGATGCTGAGGATCACTGATAAAGACATCGAGAATAGCTCTCATGTCCTCATGATCCAAGAAGGTGGGAGTAAGATCAAGAAAGCAAAAGGGAAAAATGGCGATTAAGTACAAAGGCAAAGGGAAGTTGGTTCCAGGAACGAACTCTCCCAAGATAAATGTTTCTGCTAACTCTGACTGCTATTTTAGCAATAACAAAGGTCACTGGAAGAGAAACTGCCCGGAGTATCTTGGAGATATGAAGTTTGAGAATGTCTCAAAAGTCTCAGTCTCAAGTATTTATGTTATTGAAATTAATGTTGCGACCTCTCTTAATGATTGGGTACTGGATACCGGATCATGTGCTCATATTTGCACGAATATGCACGCACTAAGAGGAAGTTACGCAATAAGGAAGTACAACTCCGAGTTGGAAACGGAGCACAAGTTGCAGCCGTTACAGTCGGTAGGATAGAATTGTACTTGCCTAACGGGTTTATTCTGGAACTAGAAAATGTCTATTTTGTTCCTACCATTTCTAGAAATATCATATCAATCTCGTGTTTAGAGATGAATGGTTTCTCATTTGTTATAAATGACAATAGATGTTCTATTTATAAAAATGAGACATATTATGGATCATCTTACTTGTTAAATGATCTTTATATGCTAGAAATGGAAAACCACGTGTTTAACATCAATAACAAAAGACTCAAAACGTTTCATGAAAGTATTGACTTACATGAGACATAAGTCTGAATCCTTTGACGAGTTCAAGGAATTTAAGACTAAAGTAGAAAATCAATTGAACAAAAGTATTAAGGCATTACGGTAGGACCGTGATAGCAAATACTTGAGTTATGGTTTTCAAAACGTACTTAAAGGAATGTGAGATAGTCTCACAACTCACACCTCTAGGAACACCGCAATGTTACAGTGTTGCCAAGAAAATGAAACAAACCATGTTGGACATAATTCGTTCCATGATGAGTAACGCCACCCTTCCAAAATCATTTTGGGGACACGCACTAGATACTGCCGCACTAACGATAAATATGGTTCCATCCAAGTCAGTTGAAAAGACTCCATACGAGTTATGGTTTGGGAAATCCCAAATATGTCTTATCTTAAAAATGGGGTTGCAAAGTATTTGTCAAACGTCTGACGTCTGACAAACTTGGTCCCAAATCTGACAAGTGCTTTTTCGTAGAGTATCCTAAGAAAACGAAAGGATATTACTTCTATTACCAGTCCGAGAACAAATTAGTTGTTGCTCGTCATGGTATACTTTTGGAGAACGAGTTTCTTGCAAAAGGAAGTAGTGGGAGTAATGTAATACTTGAAGAAATTCAAGATACATCACACAATACAATATCTGAACTAGATCAGATTAACCCACCTCTTGATTTTTTGGCTGATGAGCATCTGGAAGTACCAAGTCCACAAATAGTTGTGGATGAGGTTCTAGTCTCGAGCTCAAGTGCTTCAACGCAAGTTGAAGTAGAACTGGATCCGCAGATAGTTGTGGATCAAGTTCGACAGCCTAAAGAACAAGTGCTACGTAGGTCAATGAGAACAGTCCATGCACCCGAGAGGTACTTGGGACTGCACGAGGTCTCAGTTTTGACACTGAAGATCCTCTGACCTATGCGGAAGCAATGGATAGACCCGACTCTGATAAATGGCTGGAGGCCATGAGATCCGAAATACAGTCCATGTATGACAACACGGTCTGGAACCTAGTTGTACCACTTGATGAGGTGAAACCCATAGCTAACAAGTGGGTTTTCAAAAGAAAATAGACATGGATGACAATATGACTATTTACAAAGCACGGCTAGTAGCGAAAAGGTTTCAAACAAATTCTGGGAATTGATGAAACTTTTTCACCCGTGGCTATGTTTAAGTCAATTCGGATACTCCTAGCAATTGCCGCATTTCATGATGATGAAATATGGCAAATGGATGTCAAAACCGCATTCTTAAATGAAAATTTAAGAAGAGGATGTGTACATGACACAGCCTACGGGTTTTGAAGATCCAGAGAATGCTGGGAAGGTATGCAAGCTTCTTGAATCCATTTATGGATTGAAGCATGCATCACAGAGTTGGAATCTTCGATTTGGCGAAGAAGTCAAAAAGCTTGACTTCGTCAGATACGAAAAAGAATCTTATGTGTACAGAAAAACTAGTGGGAGTGCCATCGCCTTTCTTAATCTTATATGTAGATAACATACTCTTAATAGGAAACGATATTCCTCTATTTGCAATTAGCCAAGTCTTCATTAAAGAAAAGTTTTCTCGATGAAAGACTTGGGCGAGGATGTCTATATACTAGGCATAAAGATCTACTGAGGTAGATCAAAGAGACTTATAGGATTAAGTCAAAGCACGTACATTGACAAAGTGCTGAATAGGTTCAGCATGCAGGATTCTAAGAGAGAATTCCTGCCAATGAATCATGGTGCACTGCTTAGCAAGACTCAGTGTCCTTCGACAACTGATGAGCAAAGCACTATGAGAAGAGTACCATACGCTTCGGCTATTGGCTCTATCATAAACACCATGTTGTGCACTCGCCCTGATGTCTCGTATGCTTTGAGTATGACGAGTAGATATCAGGCTAATCCAGGCATAAAGCACTGGAATGCTGTAAAGAATATCATTAAGTTCTTGAGGAGAACTAAGGATATGTTTCTCGTCTACAACGTTATCACCTAATACGAAAGATCGTAAACATCATAAGATGCTTATAATTAATTATAAAAGATATAATCAATATAAAGGTCATGTAAAGATAAGTAGAGTTGACACAATCAGCAACACAGCTGATCCACTCACAAAATCTCTTCCTCAAGCCAAGCACGAGATGCTTAATGCTTCTATGGGTCTGGAACACATAGAAGATTGGCTGTCAGATTTTCTCAGGATCTACGAGATCTTAGAGAATATAGAGTTTTGTATATAAGTAGGGCCTATGATGATTGGCTCCTAGCTTAAGTGGGAGATTGTTAGTGTAATAATCTAGAAGTCAATAATACGATAATTTATCATAAAACTTTGTTCATGAATTGGATGATTAATATCATTTTGTTGCCTTGAGTATTATTGAATTTATGGATCATTTCGAGTTCATGACTGAAATTGTGAAACTCCATAATATAGATAATATATACTCTTAAAAGGTCACTGACCAAGGTAATTAGCAGGAACACTAATTACCGCGATAAGGTTAGTATGTGGATTAAAAGATGGTTAAGTTTTATAAACCACCTGACACGAGATGTCATTTTAATCACATAGATACATGTTCTAGAAACATGGTATTTGACAGACCCCGAATGAAACATTAAATAGAATTGTGTTCGTGTCATTTATGTTTTCATTCAGTGTCACGTTCTACAGTATGAGGTATTTATCGTTCCCACTGAGAAATATGTATGTGTGATTGTTATCCACCGCTGTCCGTAAAAAGCAGTCATAACGGTAGCTTTTCCATATGTATAGCTTAGCTGAGGAAGTGATAGTTTACCAAGAATACTATTTGTCCCTCGTATCTCTATACGAGCTATAGCATCACTGGGCCCCTTGATAGAGTAAGATTATCTGCTAGCGGTATAATTACAAGAGTAATTATATTTGATAATCTGCTCAAGATCAAGAAAAGATTAAGTTAGCAAGGATGACACACATCTACCTTGAAACTAATCTGATAGCTATGAGACAGAAGAACAGACACAAGTAAATTGTTTACTGGATCGTGATATTGTACAGTACAGCATCATCTGTGTAATTGGATGGTCATGATGTGTTGCCAGATGCCACCCATGACTAACAGAAGTTAAAACAGTTTTAACTCTGTTTACCAACATAACACAGATCCTATTGGGTCACACCATATAGGAGCTACTCGGAGAATCTTACTGATTAATTATAAATTGATTATAATTAATATTAAGATGGTTATAATTAATTATACGTGTTATAATTAAATTATAAATGTTATGTAAAAATAACAAGCAAAAACATTGGTTAATTTATAAACGTGTATGACACGTTGTATAAAAGTTAACCGGTTAATTTATAAATGTGCAGGACACATTGTATAAATTATCGAAACAACAAATAACCGCAAGAAAAATATATATAATTATTCAGAATAATTATACGAATATTATTTGTGTTCGGGCCGAGGGCATTCGAGTCTTTTCAGATTCGTCCTTATCCGCATGACACGTCATCGATCCTATCCAGATGACACGTCATCGATACCGAAACAAATAACCGAAAGAAAAATATATATATAATTGTTCAGAATAATTATACGAATATTATTTGTGTTCGGGCCGAGGGCATTCGGGTCTTTTCAGATTCGTGCTTATCCGCATGACACGTCATTGATCCTATCCAGATGACATGTCATCAATCCTATCCACAAGGGCAAAATGGTCATTTCACACCTATGCCACCTTGCATGTGTAGAAGCATGGAGAAGAATGTGGAAGGGTGTGGAAGGGGTATTTTGGTCATTTCACATATAAAAGGATGAGGTGTCAATGGCATATCTTGTAAATAGGCCGAACTTGGAGGACATTTTGGTCTTTTGCAACCGAATCTAAACACTATAAATAGGGGTGGAGGGGTAGAGAGAGAAAGATATATTCACATATATACATATGCACATTCACATGTATCTTTTCGTGCAGAAACGAATCGGTATTTTCTCTCTTTCTCGGTTTCTCTCCCAAATAGTGTTTCGGTTGAGAAAATAAAGTTATACGTACTTGACGTATAATCTTGCGGGTTGTTGTGGAGTATATTTACGGGATCGATGAATAGTGTTTTACCGAATTTAGCGGTATGTCAGTTTTGCATATTGATGAAACTGAGCAACCGAAAATTCGTGTTTACGGGTTTTCGTCTTTTCCCTGTGAATAGTGTTTTTGCAGAATTCTGCGGTTTACGGTATTTCTGGCAGAAGAAATAAACCGCTCTCCGGTTAGTCCTGGTGGATAACTGATAGAGGTATCACACGTGTGATACTCCGAGTCGATTCCTTCCCTGGTGAGGCTCTACTCGCTCGGTCTGCATTCCAACTGTGATTTGGAAACAAGGTATAAATATGTTATATTAATCTATTTAATTTGTAAGTAGATTAAAGTTTTAGAAATCAATCATGGAGTAGATCTGTAAAAGGATTAAATTGGGTTTTGATGCCAAAGGAATACTGAAGGTGGACCGCCTTGGAAAGTTTCCTGACATACCCCGTTTAATCCTGAGCTTAAGTTGGCCGTAGAAATTTTTGTTCTACGGTCATTCCGCACCTTAAGCCTGAAACGGGTTTCCGGTTAGCACCGCGTGAAAACCCCAACATTATCCTGATCGGTACGGTACGTCATTTGGTTCTTTTTTTTATTAACATCATTAAAAATTGGGCCCAAAAGGGCTTGAATTGTGCGGCCCAATTTGTTTCTGCTGAAAGAAGAAAATCTGAATACTAAAGTTTGATCAAGTTAGCCTTATCAAGAAATTTCAGAAATTTAATTAATCTAAAATTATCATATCTGAAAATGATGAATTTGGATGACTTCGATCTTGTTGACAGACACTAATTGGATTCATTATTTTTTTAGCTTGTTTTTCATAAGGTAAAGTTGTTAAAAAAAGAATTAATTTGGTGTTCAACTATTTGGATATTTTGATCTTATATAAAAAAAAACTGAAAATCAGAAATTGAGAAAAATAAAAGTTTTCCTCAAGGATAATAATTTATAAGATTAAATAGGCATAATTCTTCTTTTTTTTTTCTTAAATAGGCAGATTTGACACATAATAACCAGACTGTCATAATTCAAATTTGGAAGATTTCTATGAAATATCTCAATGCATTTATAGTAAAAAAAAAATGAGCCATATGAAAAGGAATATTCTAAATTTATGGGTTGCTTTAATTTATAATATTTCCTTTTCGTATGGCTTATTTGTTCAATTGTTATATTGGTATAAATGAATCATGACAGTCTGATTATCTTAAATAGGCATATTTTGATACTGCATTTTAAGAAAGAACAGAGAGATATATGCCTATTTAATCTCATAAATTGTTGTGACATATGGAAAAGATAAATTAAAATGATTTAAGAAATCATTTAAATTATTGTGACAAATGAAAACTTAACATCTTTATAAATTTGACAAGAGAAGAATTTTTCATTTTCGTTTTCGTTTTGCATAAGATTTAAAATTAAAAAAATGCAACAAAAATTATTCAATCTCTTAAGGATATACAAATTGAATTTATTATTCGGACGATTTATAAATTAAACTCAAAAACATGTAAGCATGACCACATGGATTGTATATCAAGTGCTGCATGCTCACTGTTGATTTTTTTAAGGATCCTGATAACAATCTCTGCAGTTTCAACTCCGCAAAAAACCCTGCACAAACTGCCAAAAAAGTCATGGGGAGACCGCTCAATCATTAATACTCCGCAGAAACTATTAGTATTTAACTTAAAGCATCAAAGTATTTATCCTGGATTTGCAAAGTATTAATCCATATGCAAAGATCTCTATTTATGACTGAACAAATCAATCCATCAATTGTCCCCGCACAAAATTTCCTTCTTTTTTTTAATTGTCCCCGCACAACTGGAGACCATTAAATAAACAATCTCCTCATAAATATTTGTCAGTTATCCCCGCACAATTTTTTTTTTATTGTCCCAGCACAACTACGGACCATTAAATAAACAATCCTCTCACCCAATGATAAATACTTCTCAGACATATGATAAATACTTTATGCTACATGGATAAATACTTTATGTTACATGGATAAAAACTTCTCAGACATAATTGCAACTTACAGTAAAATATTTCTCAGACATAATGATAAGTACTTTATATTATATGGATAAATATTTTATGTTACATGGATAAATACGTCTCAGACATAATTGCAACTTACAGTAAAACGTCTGTGACAATGATAAATACTTCTCAGATATAATGGTAAATACTTGTTAGAACAATGATAAATAATTTTTTGAACTTTGTTCTTGAACTTGTCAATAAGTAATGTTTAATCAAATCAAAATATTAACATGTCAGGAACAATGATAAATACTTGTCAGACATAAGGATAAATATTTGTCTGAACAATGATAAATATTTTCTTGAACATCAATAAACAGATAAATAATTGTTAGCGGAGATTGTTATTAAAGGAAAATATAATTAATACGGAGATTGTTATTAGATGACAATATAATTAATGCGGGGATAAATGAAAATTCTTAGCATAATTAATGGGAGGAATAAAAGGCAGTTAATGAAGTTAATTTGGGATGGAGGGATTAGTACAATTATTCTTTTTTTAAATAATTCATCCAAGAAGCTTCTTGTTAAATGCAAGTATTCGCCAATACATTTTGATATTCACCCTCATTTTGTGATTTGTTTTTATCAAAAATCCGATCATTTTCTAATTTTAGAAAACACATTACTAAACATGTTCCATAACAAAATCAGTGCACCGAGTCAGCTCATGAGAATGCTTTTCGTAAAAAGTTAACTTAAACTACATGTTAACCATCTGTTGTAAGCACCACATTTACACCAGGTTCAGCAATATTAAACTACGAAAATAGCTAATCCCAGATTAGAAATTTAGAATAGTTTATATATATACCCTTCATAATTTCTTAATTTAAATATTTTTCCATCAAATTTTAAAGTTAACTATTTCCTCAACTCACTTATTAATTAATATCTTATTTATTAATTTAATCAATTAAAAGTATATATTAATATTAATAAAACAAGACATTTTTCTCAGCCTCCGTGGTAATTTTTTCATTTATATTGTTATTATTTTAGTTTGATTAAATTAAGAAATTAAGACATCAATAAAATAAGTGGGTTTAGATGAAAAATAACTAATTTTAGAATATTGATGGAGATATATATAAATAAAGAATTTATGGTGGATACATATATAAATTGCTGTTAAAAGTTAAAACCTCCCACTGCCTTCTCAAAACCTCCTCCATTAACCTTCACCATCTCAGTAACAAAAAGAAAACAGAAAGCTAGCTATTTGAAACAAATCTCTGTTGCGAGACAAAAATGGCGTTTCGTGTGGCAGGTGCGTCAGAGTATCTCGCGATAACCGGATGGAAAATCGATGACATAAAACTAGCAAAGAAGGCGTGGATCCTTCCCGGCCAGAGATGTGTCAGATTCGACATGACTCCGGTGAACTACACTTTCGAGGTGCAAGCCATGAGCGCCGAGAAGTTGCCTTTCATTCTCCCAGCGGTTTTCACCATCGGACCGAGAACCGAAGACATGGATGCGCTCTTGAAGTACGCGAAATTGATCTCGCCGCACGATAAGTTGTCTAACCATGTCAAGGAACTCGTGCAAGGTGTTATCGAAGGAGAGACGCGTGTTCTTGCGGCTTCTATGACAATGGAACAGATTTTTAAAGGTAAAATTAACGAGAGGGTTTTTGCTTGATAGCGATTTTATTTGGGAGGGCTTCATAGATACTGTTTCATGTTTTATGTTGTTTCTTGCTAATCAGTAATAGATTAAGAATGTTTCGTGAAGTAATATATTTACTAAAATTAATATTAGTGCAAAATACAAGACATTGTTCCTAAGCTGAAATATATTTTTTAGCATAAGAATCATTATGGAAAATTTTTACATCAATTAAAGTTAAATTAGTCATCAAGATTGTTGCAAGAATCTGTTGTGTAGGAATAAAAGGTTTTTTTTTTTTTTCCAAAGTTCCAGAACAGAGTTGCAATAGTTTTCAAATTGTTATTAGAAATTGAGTTGATGGTCTTTCAATTCAAATTATATGTGTTATGCAATAGCTTCATGTTTTATGTTGTTTCTTGCTAATCAGTGAATATATGTTATAAATAAGCTGAACAGAATTAGGAAAAGAATGTTTCTTGCAGTAATATATTTACTAAAATTAATGTTAGTTCAAAGAGGAGGGCTCAAATGCCCTATTGCTTCATGTCTCAATCGTACCCCAATCTTTATCTTTGATTTTAAAATCCAAACCAATCAACATGACATCCACGTTAAAATGTGCTTAGAGATAAAATTTTACATTTTTTGAAATTTTTTTACTATTGTTTAAAATATGTACAAAATCAATGTTTTTTAGGAAATTGTGGACCATCCAAAAACAATGATTATGTACCTATCTTAAAAATTAGTAAAAAGTTTCCAAAAAATATAATACTTTGATCTTGAAGGACATTTTAACATGGATATCATGTTGAGTGGTTCAGATCTTTTATTTGGACTTTGAAATCGAAAATAAAGATGTTTATGTACTGTTGGAGCATGAAGCAATGGGACATTTGAGCCCTCCTCTAGTTCAAAATACAAGACAATGTTCCTAGGCTGTTATATATATTTTTCTGCATAAGAATCATTATGGTTATATTTTACTTTAAATTAGATCAATTAAAGTTAAATTAGTCATCAAGATTGTTGCAAGAATCTGTTGTGTGTAGGAATAAAAGATTATTTTTCCAAAGTTTCCTGAACATAGATGCAATAGTTGCAAATTGTTACTAGAAATTAAGTTCATCACCTATCAATTCAAATTATAACTTACTTATCTTTAAGAAAATTATTATTTGGGGTTTAGTTACTTTTGTACATTGTTGCATCTCGTTCGTCCCTTTTGTACATTCTTCCCCTCTATTTTGCATTTAAACTTGTTTTCTTGATTTAATAAAAGATTAAAGTAGGCTATGTCCTACTTAAAAAATAAGACTTCGATTTTCTTGAAGTATTAAAAAATCAAATTTTTACCTGTTTTAGTTACAGTAGACTATCATTGCCTGCTTACGGGTTTCATCTTAAGAAAAATAGAATGCTAAAATGACCTCCATTTCAGTTTAATCACTCCTAATCTATTTCTGTGTTACAATACTTACAATTTCACAATCTGAGTATTTTTACTGAATAGGCACAAAGGAGTTCAAGCAATCTGTGTTTGACAACGTGCAACTTGAACTACACCAGTTCGGGCTCATAATTTACAATGCAAATGTGAAACAACTGGTGGATGTGCGTGGCCACGAATACTTCTCCTACCTCGGCCAAAAAACCCAACAAGAGGCAGCCAACCAGGCAAAGATCGATGTATCGGAGGCAAAAATGAAGGGTGAAATGGGTGCCAAGGAAAGAGATGGCCACACGAAGCAAAACGCTGCCAAAGTCAATGCAGAGACTAAGATATATGAGAAACAGAGAGAGGGAGAATCACTGAAGCAGGAGGTGAAGGTGTCAACTGAGGTTAAGATTTATGAGAACCAGAGAGCAGCGGAGGTGGCTCAAGCGAATGCTGACCTGGCTGTGAAGAAGGCCTCATGGGAGAAGGAGACAAAACTCAAGCAAGTCGAGGCCGAGAAGGCCGTGGCAATAAGGGATGCCGAGTTGCAAATGGAAGTGGAAAAGAGGAACGCAGTGCGCCAGACAGAGAAACTCAAGGCAGATATTCTTAGTAAAGCTGTAGTTGACTATGAAACCAAGGTATTTACTTTTACTTTTTGCACAATATTTATAAACTTCTGAGTGAGGCTATGGTAATATGCATATTACACAATGGTCCGTACTATCGACTCATATCTTCGTTTTTAAAGTCTAAAGAGTTGATTTGAACTGTTCAACATGATTTTTGTATGAAAATTTACTTGCAGGTCAAATTTTACATTTTTTAGAATATTTTTACTATTTTTTAGATAGGTAGAAAATAATATGATTTTATATTTCTGGACCATTCAAAAGCGGTGGTTTTCTACCTATCTAAAAAAATAGTAAAAACATTCAAAAAAAATGTAAAATTTGTTCTTCAAGTACATTTTCATATGGAGATCATGTTTTAACTGTTCATATGGTTTTCAATACGTTTAACTAGATCAAATTTGTATATATGTTTTCCTTTGTAGGTGCAAGAAGCAAACCGTGACCTGTATAAGAAACAAAAGGCGGCCGAAGCGATGCTCTATGAGCAAGAGAAGACTGCTGATGCACGCAGGACTGCTGCTGAAGCTGCATTCTTTGCACGTCAGAAGGAGGCCGAGGCCGAGCTCTACGCAAAGAAAAGGGAAGCCGAGGGGCTGATTGCCTTGGGAAATGCACAGAGCCAATACCTCTCCTCACTCCTTGGTGCACTGGGTGGCAACTACCATGCTCTGAGAGATTACCTCATGATTAACAAGGGTATGTATCAGGAGATTGCTAGGATTAATGCTGACGGTATCAAGGGCTTAAGCCCGAAGATTAGTGTGTGGAACACTAATGGAGACGGGGGTGAAGGTGGCGCTATGAATGAAGTGTCTGAGTTTTACCGTAAGGTACCCCCGCTAATGAATATTGTTCAAGATCAAACCGGTATACAGCCGGTCCAATGGTTGGGAGGATTGTCTAATGGCAGGATTGTACCGAATGCTATTGCTGATAGCGAGGACCGTACAAAAGCAGGACACTCATTGTCACCTATTTCTGATGGAAATGTGATTGCTAAGGTCTCGGAGGAGTGAAAATGTCTATTGACTATTCAATTTTAGCTTGTTTTTAATTTGCAAAGGTCTTTCTCGATCGGATTTGTTCTTAGCAATTTTTTTTAGTGATTTGGTTCCGTCTATTGACTATTCATTGGCGCTGTTAGATAAAAAATAAATAAATAAAAGGTAATGCTGGTAGATTTCTTCTATTTGTTGTTATTCTACATTTTATCAATGTTTTTCAGTTTTTTAATGCTATGAAGTCAGATGTGCTCTATGTTTACAGTCTCCTCTTCAAATTTAGAAATGCTATGTTTTATTTGCCTTTTATTTTATTTTTCCTTTTTTTTATGGCATCTTTCTGTGAATTGCAGACGGGCGTGATAAGCTGGTTTTAAATAGTTCAGTTGGCTGATATTGCTAAGATTATAGCTTGCATCATATTATTCCGTTATTTTGTATGAATCGTCCTGCGTATATCAATGAGCAGACATCCCTGTTTCATAAAATTGAGCTGTTTCCCATAGAACAATAGTTCATCGCTTCTTTATTTTAGTACCATAAAAAGTGTAAAACCTATTGCCCAATTGTGCATTATTTCTGATGAGCAAATTTTCACGTTTTTATCGTAAAAATGTGATGAGCATCTTACTAAGAGCACACGTTCTATCTTCAAACTATGAATTTTCAGAGTAGAACTAGGTGTTCTAAAGCTCAGCAAGCTTTTTGATAAACTTAACTTCAAAAGACGAATCCAGATCAGCTGTTGTAACTGTAGAATGAAGTCTACTATCTAGAGTTGAGCTTTATTAAAACTATGAACTAAATTATTAGGGAAGTAAATAAATGTTCAATCAAAGGGGTAAAAAAATCTAGATAAAAGAGATGAAGCTCTGACAAGAAGATGCAACTTGTTGAGAGAGACCATCCTCTATAAAGTTTTCTTTGAATGGTTCAAGTTTATTAAATTTTAACAATCGACTAACTAATTCATCCTTTGTAGAATACAGAAATTAACACGAAAATTGCAAAACTAGAAAAAAAAAATCATGATGATGACAGTTGCCAGTGTACTTTTTCTTCATTTTCAGCAGCAGTTCAAATAGTCTCTCTTATATCGACTTGAATTGCTATTACCGGCTGAACCGGTGCAATATTAATGATGGCATCAACAGACTCAGCATCTGTCAACTTTGCATACAAGTTTTCATCCTCTATGTAGAGATAACCAGTGCGGATCTCTTGAGCAAGAGCACACGACCAACAAAACAGCCATTGTACATAATCAGTCAATGACGCAGAGCGACAGGCAATTTAAGTTTCTTTCTCATCTGAATTCTCCAATATCCTCCATATAGTAACCCATAAAAACAACAAAAAATTCCCGCATAGCCAATGACATCTGAAAGTTCGCTTATGTGAAGTGCCGAAATGTTAAGTACCCAAAATGGAGCTATGCATAGTAGTAAAAATGTGAACATGTGCACATACATGTTCCCAAACCCAAGCCTCTGTATGTTCCAACCAAACATGCAACAGGTGCAAAAAAAAAAGAGAGGCTCCTAATATCCAAATATTAGGATTACTTGTGCAGTCAAACAAACCTCCATTCCAATTGTGGTCAACTGGTACTTTAAATTGGTTTTGTCAGGCTGATTATTGTTTTCAATTGAATTGGATTCAATTTCTCTTCTAAGAGGGATAAAGATCATATAATACAAGCCAGCAAATACTGGTGCTGCTACCCCCAAAACAGAGAAAAAAATTTCCCAAAACTCTGGACGGGTTTTACTGTTATATCCCCAGTAGAGGCCGCAAAGTGCATACTGAAAGAAACAGGTGACATGTAGGAAAACTACCACAACTGTAATATGGACCCATTCATGTGGTCGGTACATTCCGTTTTTGCAATATGTTTTTCTTAGTTCTAATACATCTTCAGATCTCCACCTGCAAAGTAGGAAGAAATGATGGAACAGGTGGGGGTGTTCAAGTAGGCTCATAAGGGTAAAAAAGCCATTTAAGACTTGGTTGTTTATTTCAATCCAACGGTTTCTTAATGATTTTGTGGGGAATGCTTTGTTTAGTGCACCAATAAGAAGTAATACCAGCATCACTAGAGAGGCAACGACGCAGAGAAACCAAATGAGAAGTCCAATTTTCAGAGGATGCTTTAACCAATTCTTCAATTTGGAAAGAACTAATTTCCAGTTGAACTTTCCTACTAAGTGGGTCCCTGCAGGGGAGGGAACTGAAATTGAAATTTCCTCTTTTCTATTGAGAGTATCATGAAATTTGCTTAACAGATTGAGATTTCTTCTTCTTTCAGGTTCTTCCTGCAACAAGCTCTCCTCCATGGATGGAATACTAATGGCGCAGTATTCTAATTCGGGGGGGAATGGAGAAGTTTTGTGTTGTTGTTCTTGTTGTACATCTATTATTTCACTATTTTCATTAATGGACATTTTAGTCCTTTTATCGGGTGTAATTTTCTTGTCCCGTATGTTGTGACAGTTTTCCTGAAATTGGAAATAATTGTTATATAAACCTTTTCCTTCAATGCACCAAGAAGTCTATCTTGTATCAATGTAAACAGAAATTTATCACAAATTTTACTAATTAATGAGAGATTCATCTTTCATGTTTGACATTTTTATTAAATGAACAGACTTAACTCTTATGACAATGATGGGAAGAAAATAAATATAGTAGTAACTAACTAACTAAGGGAGGTAAAGTTCTAAAGATTGCACTAATTAGTGAATGCTCAAGAGAATGAAAAATATTATACTTCATTCACATTTGGAGGTATGAAGTTAAGATCGATTTAAGAAACCAGGGTCCTAAAAATACTACGGTGAAATAACCATCTGGTAAAAAGATTGCTCGAGTAAAGTAGCACAATGTAAAGCAACCTGATAAATAAACTCAGCAAACAAACCCAAAAGTATAAACAAAACTTTCAACAGATTGGTCTTGTAGAACAAAATCAACAAAAAAACTATGCAACTGAAATGAAACTACAGTTATTGAGAGAGTATTTACAGAATTAAAACCAAAAAAAAAAAAAACAGATATAATGTTATGAAGTGATACCTTTCAAAGCCTCAGTGGAGTACTGTTTTCTGGGAGAGAGAGCAGAGGAAAATTATTTTGAAATAGAGATTTCTAATTATATTCGCTCCACTACACCAAATCTAAGAAAGAAAAAAGAGAGCTCTGTTTGAATTGGGGAATGTAAGTGACACATACAAACATGCCAATACTGCCACTGAAAATCACTGTTCTTTTGATTTTTCAACTTTCAAATTTCGTTTATTTCGAATTTGAATTAACAGCATTTTTTATAGTTTAGTTCGACTGAACTGGAGACGACAAAAAAGGAAAAGAGGAGAGAGAGACAGAGAAAGACCCTAACCTAGGTCGAGGTGTGATCATGGCGAAGAACAGGAAGAAGAAAGAAGAATAACAACATAGAGGAGTCACTCCAATGGATACTCGTCTCAACTCAGGGTTCGTTACGCTGCCTGATGCGTCTCAGCCTATGGATACGACCAAGGGGGAAGGACTAGCAGCGAACCTTGGGCTTCTATCAGTAGAAAAATTAACTAAAGGGCTAAGAAGCTAATAAGAACAAATGAAATCAATTGCACGTGCGTGCTCCATTGGCGATAAAAATTAAGGTAATTTAGTATCAATTTGTCACATTATATAATTAAGTTGTACCAACAGAAGCGGAAATAATTGCTTAGTCTGTTATGCATTTTCAACTCTATGTTTTGTATGTTTTGTATGTCATGTCATCCTAACTCTTAGTTGCTGATTAGTGTTGCTCATCCTCTGATTGCTTAACAATCAGATTGATAATTAGCCTTTTAGTTACTGTTATACTTTTGAGTACTGTAATTGCCAACATGGCACATTTTGTAAAGAACAATTTAGTTTTTAATGAAACTGGTGGCCCATGCCACTTTTATCAAAAAAAAAAAAAAAACAGAAGCGGAAATAAATCTGCTACGATTCTAAGGATTATAGGTCCCTGAAATTTCAAATCTAAGGATTAGAATCGTAGCAGGTTTATTTCCCAACAGAAGCTTATTAGTATTGGTGCTTAGCTAAAAGCTTTTGTTCTAGCATCTTGCATAAGTTCTATCTACAATTTTTTTTTATACTACCTTTAAAAAGATAAACTACGGAACTTGTGTTATTTTTATATGTATCTTAAGTTACCTTTAAACGGCAACTGTTGTTAGTTATGCTGGATGGAGCCAGAAATTTATGAAATGGGGGTCAAAAAAAAAAAAAAAATTAATAAGAATGGTGAGTAAAAGAGAGAACTTTTGCATCTGTAATCTCTTGCTGTATATACAAAAATAGATTAGCCCAAGTATTGAAAATGTCATATACATTATAATTGCCTGTAGAAAATGTCATAGACTCTATATGCAATTGCAAATGTCATAGACTTTACGATTGCCTATAGAAACCAAGACAGAAGTTAGCCTAAATATTGAAAATTCTTTGATATTTACAAAGAAAAATGTTACTCGACGTGATAATTCTCCGTGTTGTGTTGAGTACTTGGGCTCTATGATGTTAGGCCCAGTCCATGCATCTTTCCTAACCCAGTTTGATCCAAAATAGATCAATTTTGTATTATCACGGTGTATCTGATAAATGAACAGTCAAGAATCAAAGATTACAGAAGGAACCTCAAAAGCGCTCTTCACCAATCACCATAGCAAAATATTCCTTCACTGTACTCACACTACAACATCTCACTAGATTGTGGGGCCGGACTCTGAAATCGACAATGGTCCGTGTTTTTCGCTTATTGGTGTATTGGGCCGTTTTACTACAGGCACGCATAAAAATAACCCACACAATTCCAAGCCTATAAAATAACTTCAAAACCCTAGAAACCCTTCTCTCGCGCCGCCGCAAAAGCTTTTCAGGAGAAGGAGAGATACCAGCTCGAGCAGAGAGGTAAAGGATTCAACAATGGGGCGCGTCCGTACGAAGACCGTGAAGAAATCGTCTCGCCAGGTGATCGAGCGCTACTACTCGCGCATGACCCTCGATTTCCACACGAACAAGAAGGTTCTTGAAGAAGTCGCGATCATCCCCTCTAAGCGCTTGCGCAACAAGATCGCCGGGTTCACGACTCACCTTATGCGCCGGATCCAGCGAGGCCCCGTCCGAGGCATCTCGCTCAAGCTTCAGGAGGAGGAGCGCGAGAGGCGCATGGATTTCGTGCCAGATGAGTCGGCGCTGAAGGTGAACGAGATCTTCGTCGACAAGGAGACGATAGAGATGCTCACGGCGCTCGGCATGGCAGATCTTCCAGGTGTGGAGAAACAAGAGGTGGTTCAGGCTGCGCCACAGTACGGTGGACGTGCGCCATATGGTGGTGGTGGTGGCCGCAGAGGAGGGAACTGAGAAAGTCTGATGAATCAACGGTAGGTGATTTGGATCGTGTTTTAGTTTTTTAAGTCATTTTTGGTTGAAACCTGAGAGTCATCAGTAGGTTATGTTTTTTATTAAGATTTTGTTATGTGAGTTTTGCTTGTTCAGACCTTGCTGTTCATTGGGATAAGAAATCTTTGTTATATGAATTGTCATCTCTTAATCTTATCAGATTTCTGGTGTTACTGGTTTCATATGTTATTTGATTTAGTTTAACATTAGATGATAATCAATTAATTCACCCATGTTAAGGTTTGAGAAGAAATCATCGAAAAATGTTGTTATCAATAAATTCTAGTGTTAAATGCTTAATTTATTTTTGCAAATCTGTTGTAGATGTTTATTTTACTATGGTAAGCACCAAACTCGATTTTATTCTTGTAATTGGATACAGTTTTTGATTCAATTGGTAGTTGTTTGTACCAGCTAAAATCTTGAACCTTACCAGTTGCTAGATGACACAAAACAAAACCCTTAGTAATGGTAGGCACCTTAAGGTGAAAATCTATAGAAAATAATGCTCATTTCTTACATGTTAAAATAATGGTGCAAAATTTGGGATAAGTAAACATGTTAAAATAATGCTCATTTCTTACATTTAGTTTATGGATTGGTTTGGTAGTTCAGAAGTTTTAAGTTTTCCGTAAACTTGCTTGGTTACAAGTTTATTTCGAGCAAGGGGATAAACAAACACCTAATTATGCCTTGTTTACTGAGACTTTTAGCAAGTATTGTATTACATATTAGTAATTATGTCTATGTAGGCAATTTTCATAGTCAGAACTAAACATGCATATATGGTTGTTAATAGATTTGGATTATAATCCCTGCTCTTTCCCAAAGGGACGAATATTTTTGTGGGTTACGTTAGTTTGAAATCATCAAACAGGATTATATGTGGGGTATTAGAATTTACTATTACTGAAGTTGCCGGTACTTTGCTGTATTTGGATTATATATTTATGTAGGTGTTTACAATTCAAGATACGGATTCTTCATGCTTTAAGTAGTTAATCTGCGAACGTGATAACTGATAAAACTCATATTTAACTATTTCAATTGAACTTTCAAGGATAATTGCTTGCATATCCACAACTCTGTTATTTCATTTGTTATATTCAATGTTTTAAATAGCGGTTTGCGGTGCATGTTCTAACATTCTTAGAAAAGGTTGTATTGGAAGGCTATTTTATAGTTATTAAAATATATTTCATACATGTTATTACAAAAATGGATTAGAATCCATTAATTGCAGCTTACCATAACAATAATGATAATGATTAGTGAAAAAATAGATGAGAATTACCGTAACAATAATGATAATGATCAGTGAAAAAATAGATGAGAACGATCATAGAAAAAAAAAGTGAGTGAAAGGAATTTTTTCGTTTTTGACTTAAAAACAAAAGTAGTTAGATTTTAAAATTATATATTTAAAATTTTAATGTTTGCAGATAGAAATTTAAATGTTTACGAGTAGCATTGTAAAATGTTATAAACGTAGCTTTAAATATTTAAATATTAACGTTAGAAATAAAAGTTACATAACATTGGAATTTTTTTTTGTTAAACTACTTGTGGAGAACGGACTTGGAGATTTTATTTGGAGTATAATTATCAGGCTCCTAATTAAATGTATACGGTTTTTAAACTGTAATTAACACTACCAGTCTATGAAACAAATCGGCTGATATACAGACCATTAAGAACTTGCAACAAATAACCGGTAATTCATCAGCATCGGATATGAATGTTCAACATTCCATCAATTTGTAAAATAGATCACTGCAACTTGAGACCAGCTAAATGCTTAGTAAACAAAAAGAAGTTGCGATTTCACAATTATGTAAACAATTACAAATGAACGTGCCGATTCTAAATAAGGGTTAAATTCAAGGTTCTAAATAGCGATTATCGTGTTATAGCGAAAAAGCTAAAAAAAACTATTGCGAATAGCATAGTTATAGCAAAAACTATTATACATAGCATTTTTTTGTTTATAAAATTATATTTTATATTTTTACTAATTATCAACCGTATATAAAGTCTTATAGAGCAATAAATAACACAAAATTGATTAAGAATTTAGAATATTTATATTGAATCAGTACAAAGTCCAAATTGTTATTCAAAATATTTCTAATAATATCATTAACTATCTATCTTTTTTTATTCAATATAACATAAGTATCATGATATAAACTATAAAATTTTTCTATTAAAAAAAACCTAAGTATCATGGAATAAACTATCTATCTTTTTCTATTTAAAAGCAAAATTAATCTGGATCTTGAAAAAAAAAAACTTTAAAATAAATTTTTAGTTTGGGCCTTTAAATAAAAGCATATGTAGCATAGCGTGCACTATAGCACGTAGCGTGTAGTGTAAATAGCGAACCACTATTGCTGCTATAGCGGTCGTAGCTGAAATAATGCACTTTTATCCTATAAGATAGCGTTCAATGTCCGAAAATACTATAGCGCGTTATTTAGAAGACTAGGTAAATCTATCTTATTAATCGAGACACAAACCTGATTATGTAATTTTAATTTTAAAAAAACTGGCGATGCAATTTTTAATCCCAAAATGTGAAGATGATTTCCACATCTCTCGCAACCACAACACGAGGAAAACAAACTTCGAACATTTTTTGTTCATAAAATTTCTTATATAAAAACTACAGCATGAGGAAAACATTTTAGAACACCTATCTATATAATTCTTTTTATAAAAAGAACATACTTTGGAATGATATAAAAAGGCAAAAATGGGGTTTTGATCAAATTTTTTTATTAAAAAAAATCAAACAAGCATTTCATAATTGCAAACTAAGACCAAATTCAATCCATATATGCCGAACTTGTGAAGTAGAAGCGCAATAATCTCATGCGAAATTGAAGCCAACATTGATTTTGGTCAAATAGTGGCCTTTTGTTTTCTTCTTCTGATACTTTTGCACAAAGCCACAAACCAATGGAGTAAACCAAGCAAGGATCAGAGTAATTTAAATAAGGTCACTAATAAAATTAAATAACTAAAAAATTGATTGTTGTCTTCCACTCGCAAGGATTGAACCTTCCTAATGAGAGAAATCGTGTCTTGTTCTTTACTTTGTGAAAGATAAAAGACAAAAAATTAAAATTAAAATTTTGCTGATGTTAATGTAGCAGCAATGTGAAAAAATTTCTAGTTGTACCTACAGCAACTACTATTGCATTTTATGGTGTTGCTGACTACAATAAAAAAATAAAAATAAATCAACATAGAGATAAAATAATCAAAATAAGTCTCTCATGTAACATCTATATAGTAAGGTTACAGACATTGAAATCTTAAGATCATCCTATTTTTACCATATTACCAAAACATTTGACATAGTAAACGACATCTGATAGTTATTTCAGGCTGCACTTGATCTAAATCTATGCACAAACTAAATTATCTGAATGAAAAATATTAAAAATTGAACTTCATTGTGCTTTTAATAGAGAGCGTCATCCAGAGAAAGTACCTAAAATTATTTATAGTGTTGACATAGTACAATGGAGCCATGGAATGCCTCATCAGATTTCAATTATTCAGACTATCTCATGAGAATTTTTAATTTATAGAAATTATTATTAAATAATAAAGAAAAACAGAAAAAGTGCTGGGGGTTTCCCCAAAAAAAATTTGGATCCAAACTTTGTAATGTTTTTTTTTTTTTTTGTTTCGGGTCCAAAGTGTTTTTTGTTTTCCTGAAAAGGTGGCTTCAGTTTTTTTCTGAAACAGAAAGATTGGCTGGATTCTTTTGAAACAAAAACATTGCTGGGATTTTTTTGATATAGTGGCTGGAATAGAAAACAGTTTGAATCCAGAAAAAAAATGTTTGAATCCGAATTTTAGTGTGAATCCAAATTTTAGTTTTTAGATCCATCTATGCCATAAAAAAAACCCATCACATTTTACGTTTCCCTTTGTTATTTAATAATAATTTCTATAAAGAAAAAAATTCTCTTCTCCTTTCTCATTATAGTTTCTCGCAATATAGACCAAAATGCACCAGTTCAATACTAGCACCAAGTATGATGGCTTGCTCAAACATTTTATGTATATACTCACCAAGTCATGGTGCTATTTGGTATAACTAGTCAGGAATAGCATTTGCACTTTACAACATAAATCAAGTTTAGTTGAATCATTAATTATAAAAGAAAAGGGTGACCCCGATGCTAAATTAAGTTGAAGACCATAAAATAGTCACAAATAGTCATCACGAAACTTGTACACTACTTTAATGGGTATCGCAATAAAATATTCAATTTCTGTATAAAATATTGTCAATGGAATTTCGATTTCATCCTACTTTAATGGCTAGTATTGTAAATTTTTATTTTCTATTTATTATAA
Organism: Carex rostrata; assembly: GCF_964058835.1. NCBI lineage: Eukaryota > Viridiplantae > Streptophyta > Magnoliopsida > Poales > Cyperaceae > Carex > Carex rostrata. The sequence continues at coordinate 7,617,251 of NC_135924.1, forward strand.
AAAAATATTCGGTAGAATTGGACAGTTCAAATGCAAAAAGAGATATGAAAGTGCATTTCAAGTTTTCAACTTTTACGGATCCTGTTGAGCAATTTGTACACCTTTCTTCCTACACAGTAACAGCCTTCTTAGTTCTTTACAAAATAGACCACGATATTAATACAAACCTAACATATGCACCAAGATTAGGGAATTCGCATCCTCTGAGATATCTCATATTTTGCATGAATTTTTGCAAAAGTTCAACCGTTCCAATACATTCTGCATGAATCTCAAAGCTCAAATAATATTGGCTATACCTGTGCTATCCCCGAATAGGCACCGGACATGTCGATCACGCAAAATATGAGATATCTCAGAGGAAAAGCTGGCTAGGGCAGGTGGGAAAGACGCTGATAAAGACTCAAGATTAGGTACACTGAAAAGACATCCTAGATGATTTTCATACAACAAAATTGTGCAAACCACTATCAAATCAAGTAATAAACTAATAATCTCATATTTGAGAAATGAGTTCAATTTACTAAATTACATTTCATCTCTAGTGAAATACACTTCAACTTATCAAGGCAATCAAATCAGCAGCTATATACATTAAAACCCCTGCTTAGGAAATATAAACTTGTATCGAGCGGTACCAGTACAGGACTACCAAAATTCATGTAATGATCTCATATATGGCCCAGGTACACAAGCACCAACTCTCAGACCCACAACCTGCCACACACAAATGATCAGTGTAAAAAAAAAAATTAAAATAGACTTGATGGCTGAGAAGAAACTTGGAATGATAGTAATTTAAGGAAAAATAGAAATAGCTAGTAAGCATAAAATCAAAAGTTGTTAGAGAGAGAGAGAGACTGAAATTAGCTAATCTAGTTTAATTTTATCAGTGTCCTCAATCAAATTATTGGTCATGCCAAGAAAGAGAGAATGAGCAAAAAACTTAATGAATTATTTTCTAAATTAATAGAATCATACAATAGATTTAAAGAGAGAAGATGCAGTCACTTGAGATAGCTTGAGGGGGCTTCGTCTTGCGTCAAATGATCGAGAAAAGACGGAGGTACTTTTTCTCTCTCCGCTATTTCACCTGGAAGATAGTGAAGAAAGAAAAGAGAGGAAGGGAACACGAGGGGATGAGGGGGGCATCGAAGGGCAATATTGTCCAAGAAATACTCTGCTATTCTCTTCTCCCCCCTCCTGTCATCCATTTGGCACATTGCAAAAATCAGAATAGCAGCGGTATACCGAAGAGTGCATGGAATTGCTCTGGTGGAACAAACCCTAAACCAATTAGCTCATGATATAACTTCTCCAGCTCAACCATATCATCAAATCACAAGTTTCTTCCAATTTGCATATTTCTCGTATGAAACTGAGGCCATGATGCCTTCTTTCATAAAGCCTGTCTTTGCACATATCAGGAATCATCAGTAAAACCATACCCCTTTACATCAGGTGTATACCCTTTCTCAACCATCCCCTCCTTAATTATGTCATAAGTCACTCTATTCGGAACCAAACCCTTCTCTAACATCTCATTCAAAAGTTCATTGGCCTCGGATAATTTACTGTTTGCACAATAATATTTCATGAACACGTTGTACGTCACCACATTGGCACGTTTCCGTGCCTTCTCCATCCTGTGCCGCATGTTAAAAGCTGCTCTCATATTTCCCTTCTTACACAACCCATCAATCAATGTGTTATATGTAATATGAGTTGGTTCCAAGCCTACTTCATACATCTCATCCAAGAGCTTAATGGCCTTTGCTGTGTTGCCTTGTTCACATAATCCTCTAATTAGCACATTATATGTTACTAAGTTGGCTCGGACCCCTTTCTCCTTCATCTCATCCAAAATTTCACTGACACCTTTCGTGTCACCCGTTTTACAGAGGCCACATATCAAACAGTTGTAGGTATATATATCTGGGTTAATTCCTTTCTGCTCCATCTTTTTTTTCAAATCAAATGCCTTTGATGCCAAACCATACCGGCAATACCCATCAATCAAAGTATTGTATGTGATCACATTTGGCTCAGTTTTTCTATTAATTATTTCATCAAACCAAGTCTTTGCCTCATCCATCATCCCTTTCTTACATAAACCATTAATGAGAGAATTGTAACTGGCCGTATTAGGAACTAATCCAGAACCCTCCACTTCTCTCAATAATGCAATTGCCTCATCAATCTTATCTTCTTCGCAAAAACCAGCAATCAGAGTATTATATGTAATTAGACTAGGAGAAATCCCTTGCCTCTTCATCTCGTCAAAAAATTTAAGTGCAGCCTTACAATTCAAATCTTTACAATAGCCGTCAATTATAGTATTGAAAGTAACTACATTAGGTTTCACCCCATTGGAAACCATCTCCTTCAACAATGCATCTGCTTTATACATCTTACCAGCTCCACCTTTCTTACAATACCCATCAAGTAACGTATTGTATGTAATTACCGAAGGCTCAAAACCCCACGACTTGACATCCTCCAACAAATCACCCGCTCGCCTCAATTTTCCGGCTTTACAGAACCCATTAATCATAGTATTAAGAGTGATTAAATTTGGGCCAAATTTTCTCCTGAGCATATTATCAAACACACTCTCTGCAACACCTGTCTTTCCATTTTTTATCAGAGAAGATAACAAGGGGTTAATAGAGAGGGTAGATAGGCGAAGGCTGTAGTCACCTGACCGAAAGAACGACTCCACGGAAGACTCTAAATGCGAGGTTTTGACCAGAGATAGAGTTAGCATATCAGCAATCAATGAAAATGATTCACGGTGGAGCCGTGCAGAGGAAATGGAGAGCGAATGGAGGATCGAAGAAGGGGAATGGACGTGGGAGAGAGAGATGTGGTGAAGCTCAGAGCGAAGGTGGGAATAGAGCTTGTGACTGGAGAGGGAGAGAAGGAGAGAGGAATGAAGAGAGAGGGGGAGAGGGGTGGGGAAGCGAGAGCGGGCCCAGCGGGTGAGGCGGAGGAGGAGTAGCGGTGGGAAGGGAGGGGAGAGGGAGAGGAGGCGGCTGAGGAAGGAGGAAAAGGAGGCGGGAGTGGTGACGCCGGTGAGGCATTCCAGGTGAGACCATCGTTGCTTGGAGATGAGAGATGTTAGGGTTTCAAGGTCGGGAAGAGAAGGATGGGGTTGCGAGGCGGAGGCCGTGGAGAAATTGGTTAGAGATCTGTAGCGGATGAGGATCTGGTGAGAGAACATGGAGAGGAGGTTGGCGAAGAACCTTGCACCGTTGTACGGTGAGTTTGGGGACCCTGATCAGGCCAGCTTGAAATTTACTCGACCCACTCTTAAGATTCTTAAGATTCTTAAGATTCGTGCTGATCTAGTCCACACGGATCATAAAGTAATTCCGATCCGCGCACTGCACATCGCATATATCTATGGAGTATGGACTATGATCTGTAAACTTCAACAAATGAATCGCATATATCTATGGAGTATGGACTATGATCTGTAAACTTCAACAAAAAAAAACAAAAAAAAAAAAAAAACTTCAACAAATGAAGATAGAAGAAAGTTAAAACTAATAATAATATGAGAAGTACATGTCAGATAAGAATATATATAAAAAAATCTATATCCATTTTTGTATCTTGCCTATTCATCTATCAATATTCTCATCCGAAGACCAAAGAATAAGTGTGAAAGTTAACGCTAATACTTATATGAGAAGTACATGCCAGGTAAGAATATAGATTAGTCTTCTATTAGTTCCTCTAACAATCTATTATCATTAATATGCAAAGTCAATTGTGCTTGACTCCTCTCTCTCTTCCGATAAAAAAAAAAAGCAAAATCATATTCACGCTCTTTACGGCCTCCGCCTCTTCATGTCCTTCACGGCCTCTGTCTCTTCTCTTTCTCGGCGTGGTGCACCGTCGAGATCCGACGAGGAGAGCGTGGTGCACCGTCGAGATCCGGCGAGGAGAGAGTGGTGCACCGTTGAGATTCGGCGGGGAGAGCGTGGTGCACCATTGGAGGGGTCCATGCTAGCCCAGCGAAGGTTGTCACAGTGCAACATATGAATACTTTATTAGTTAGATATGAATACTTCAGTTGTTAGATATGCATACTTCATGTTATATATGAATACTTCTTGGAAGATGTGGGATGAGAGAGATGAATCTGACCTTGAATTTTGAATTGTATAAATTATTTTGAACATGTATGAATACTTCGTAATCGTCAGTATAAATACTTCTTGGAAGAAGTGGGGTGAGAGATGAATCTGACTTTGAATTTTGAATTGTATAAATTATTTCAAACATGTACGAATACTTCGTAATCGTCACTATGAATACTTCATTTGTTTAGATATGAATACTTCTTTATTTAGATATGAATAATATATAGATTCGCTGTAGTGGTCCCCAATCTTGGCAAATGTCGCTTTCAGACGATTGCGGTTCCCAATCCAGGCTGTCACAAGATGTCAGCGGTCCCCCTGGTCGTTACTGGTCCCCTCCAGCTTGTGTTTACATATGACGAATGGTTCTGATAATAAGTATGAATACTATAAATTCGTAGGTATGAATACTATACGTTTTGACTATTAATAAAATAGCATTAATCTTGCTCTTTGGTGATAGTTAGCACGTTTTAACTATTTTTTTGTCTTTTAGTGCGGGGGATAGATAGGAAACTGAAGTGGGGGGACTGTTAGTCGATCCCAAGAATATATATAAAAAAATCTCTATCTATTTTTGTATCTTGTCAATTCATTTATCAATATTTTCATCCGAAGATCAAAGACTGTGTATTATGGTCACCCGTCAAAATCTATTAATTTGCTCTGTGATGTTTTATGAGAATTTTGTAATTCCCTTTTCTTTTGACAAACACATGATTTAAGATAGAAAATTACTAATCAACATTGTGAATATGTGATTGTTTAATTATTACTTTTTATATAGAAGGTCGAAATTTTAACAAAATATAATATTTAAACATGGTCAAACAAGTTGTATGTTTTTTTTGGGAGAAGGTGGGATATCCCCACTTAGCGGTGCACAAAAAATTCGAGATTCGTGATACGATTCGATTCGAAAGTAATTCGGTTCGAAATTAATTCAAACCAGTTCGATTTGAAATTAATTTAATTTCGAATTCGAACTAGGGCAGGTTCGAATCGAAATAGGTTCGTTATTTTTTTGGGTTCGAATCTCCAAGTAACATCTACCGTCCAATAACATTTACGAGTCTCTCCCCCTCTCTCTCGCGAGTCTCTCCCAGTCTCTCTCTCTCATTTTCTCTCCACTCGCGAGTTTGTCTCCTCTCTCGCTCTCTCTCCACTCACTCTCCCTCTCTCGCTCTCTCCTCTCTCGCTCTGTCTCCTTCGCGTGCAGGTTCGATTCGTGACACTCTCTCCTCTCGCGAGTCTCTTCCTCTCTCGCTCAGTCTCCTCGTACAGGTTCGATTCGTGATTCGATTTAAATTTTGTTGCTTAAAATTTGTTGATTTCTTTTGATTTTCTGCCTCAATTGTTGATTTTCTGTCTCAATTGGATTTCCTGATCTCAATTACTGCCTCAATTTCGAACTAATCGAATCAAATCAAACTAGTTCGAATTATACCGAACCAAATTCGAACTGGCATTTTAGGTTTGAAATCTATTTCAATTTCGAACTGGATTTGGTTCGAAATTATTTCGAATTTGAATTCGAACTAGGGCAAGTTCGATTTGGTTCGATTCGTTTGCAGCCCTAGACTCCACTCATGAAAAATCATAAAAACATGTAAACATGTTCTCTGTATACAACATGTTGTATGAATTAATTTTAATGTATTTATTTTTATCTTCTTTTTAACAATTTGATTTTATATTAAATTAATATAATTGTTGAAGTACGTCATGATGTTTATTGATCATTCATTTCATCATAATAATAAAAGCAACAACGTTTGGTTCAATATGTTTGGTAGTATTATGTACAGTAGTGGAGTTAGATTTTTGGATATGTTTAGATGAGAGTTAGAATAGTTAGAATCATGATCCTAAATAACTAGTTATAGCTACGCAATAGCTGCACTGTAGCTTTTTTGGACCTCAAAAACTATAACGCTATTAACCGCTTTTCTTTTATAATGATTCTAAATAGTTAGCTATGGTTGCGCTATAGCTTTTTTGGACTTTAAAAGCTATAGCGCTATAATCACTATTTAGAACCTTGGTTAAAATAGTGAAATTTGAAAATAGAACATGAGAATAGAGAAAAAATAGTGATTTTTCATATTAGTGTGAAAATTGTGCTATTCGGATTAGTAAAAATATTGTTTGGATTGTACATTTAAAATGATGTTGAACAATGTGTTAATTAAGAAAAAAGATAGATAAGTGGGGTCTCAAACGAATTGGCACAATGTGGAGATAGTAGAAATAGTGTCAACTTTGTTATTTCAGAATTGTAATAGTAGAATCCAAAAAGGAAGTATTTTTTTTCTCTTTCTTTATATTTTTGAATAGTAGCTATTTTAACATTTACCAAAAATATAGAATAGAAACTATTCTAGTTATTTCGAATAGTAAATATATTTTGAATGCACATTGCTATTTCGAATAACTTTTATTGTAGAATAGTCTATATTTTTGTGTCATCCAAACATAGCTTATATCTAAATTAAATTATATCATTTTATTCGATAACAATTCATTATACACACACGCTGTAAACTTTAACTAATAAAGATAGAAGAAAGTTAAAACTAATACTTACATGAATAGTACATATTAGGTAAGAATATATATATATATATATATATATATATATGAGATGGGCTACGGTGAGTTGCGAAGTAAAACGTGTTTCTACTTCACGCCGTATTTTTATTTTGAAAGTCCAAACGACCGATCCGAACCGTTAGATGTTTAATCCATATTGAAATGTGCTTGGAGACCAAATTTTATATTTTTTGGAATTTTTTTACTATTTATTAAAAAAATTTTAAAATTGCTGTTTTGCTGTGAACAGTAAAAAACAGTAAAATTTTCTGGACCATCAGATCAGCGAGTTTCAAAATTGCTTAATAAATAGTAAAAAAATTCCAAAAAATATAAAATTTGGTCTCCAAGCACATTTCAATATGAAGAACAAGATGAACGGTTCGGATCGACGTTTTGAACTTTAAAATCGCAAAATATGAGCGTGAAGTAAAATAGTCACTTTACTTCGCAACTCACCGTAGCCTAGCTCATATATATATATATATATATATAGAGTTAGGCTGGGGTGCTATGGATAGCATAGTGGCCTCCCGTGCTACGGCTCAATATTCGAGTTTTCAAAATCCAAACGGTCGATCCGAACCGTTCATCTTATTCTCCATATTAATATCTGCTTGGAGACCAAATTTTATAATTTTCTGAATTTTTTACTATTTATTAAGCCACTTTGAAAATCGCTAATCCAACGGTTTTACTGTTTTGTGCAGCCACCGTTGGATCAACAATTTTGTAAAATACTTAATAAATAGTAAAAAAATTCAGAAAAATGTAAAATTTGGTCTCCAAGCAGATATTAATATGGAGAATAAGATGAACGGTTCGGATCAACCGTTTGGATTTTGAAAACTCGAATATTGAGCCGTAGCATAGAGGCCTCTATGCTATCCATAGCACCCCAGCCTAACTCTATATATATATATATGAGTGAGTCTATGGTACTATGCATATCACGGGTTGTTACCGTGCTACGGCTCTATATTCGAGTTTTCAAATCCTAACGGTCGATCCGAACCGTTCATCTTGTTCTCCATATTAATATGTGTTTGGAGACCAAATTTTACATTTTTTGAAAAAATTTTACTATTTTTTTAGATATTTAGAAAATCACTTGATCTGAAAATTCTTGACCATCCAAAAACAGTGATTTTCAATAAATCTAAATAAATAGTAAAAAAATTTCAAAAAATGTAAAATTTGGTCTCCAAATACATATTAATATGGAGAACAAAATGAATGGTTCGGATCGACCGTTAGGATTTAAAAACTCGAATATAGAGCCGTAGCACGGTAACAAATCGTAATATGCATAGTACCATAGACTCACTCTATATATATATAGGACTTGGCTACGGTGCTATGGGTTGTATAGAGGCCTCCCGTGCAATGGCTCAATATTTGAGTTTTCAAAATCCTAACGGTCAATCCAAACCGTTCATCTTGTTCTCCATATTAATATGTGTTTGGAGACCAAATTTTACATTTTTTTTTGGAAATTTTTTACTATTTTTTTAGATTTATTGAAAATCGTTGTTTTTCAGACAAATATGGACCATAAAAAACAGAGATATTCAATAAATCTAAAAAAATAGTAAAAAATTTCTAAAAAATGTAAAATTTGGTCTCCAAGTATATATATATATATATATATATATATAGGAATATGCTAGCATGCTATGCATAGCATAGAGCCCCTCCATGCAACGCCTTGGATTTCGACTTTTTAAAATTCTAACGGTCGATCTGAACCGTTCATCTTGTTTTCCATATTAATATGTGTTTGGGGACCAAATTTTACATTTTTTGGAATTTTTTTACTATTTTTTTAGATTTATTGAAAATCGCTGTTTTTTTATGGTCCAGGTTTGCTGAAAACAGCGATGCTATGCATAGCATGCTAGCATATTCCTATATATATATATATATATAAGAAGAGTAGAACTAGGGTGTTCTTAAGTTCATCAAGTTCATTGGTGAACTCAAGTCTAAAACCAATCAAATCAACTTCAAATGACGAATCTGAATCGTTAAAACCCGTCTATTTTACAAATGATGCGTCTACATGTGAAAATTTTAAACATTCGAATTAATTTAGTATAAAGTCAAGCGGTTAAAAAACGTTCAAAAAATGAATGCATCAAAATTAATTTATTAATCTTCTAATTTTGATCGTTTGACTTTATACTAAATTAATTTGAATGTTTAAAATTTTCACATGTAGACGCATCACTCGTAAGATAGGTGGATCTCAACGGTTCGGATTCATAATTTGAAATCAATTTAATAAATTTTAGACTTGAGTTCATCAAGAGACTTGATGAACACCCTAGTTCTACTCTAAAAAAACAAAAAACAAAAAAAAAAAACAAAAACTCTATCCATTTTTTTATCTTGTTAATTCATTTATCAATATTCTCTTCCCGAGACCAAAGACCATTTTTGTATCTTGTCAATCCATTTATCAATATTCTCTTCCTGAGACCAAAGACTGTGTTATATGGTCACCTGTCAAAATCTATTAATTTGCTCTATGATTTTTTAAGAGAATTTTGTAATTCCCTTTTCTTTTGACAAACACATGATTTAAGATAGAACATTACAAATCTTTTTTTTTTTGAAATCCTGGCAGAGGCTGACCAAGAGTAGAACATTACAAATCAACATTGTGAATTTGTGATTGTTTAATTATTACTTTTTTATATAGAAGGTCGAAATTTCGAGTTATCGTTCGTTTATTCCAAATCTGACTAGATGATTCCTTGAAAACAAAAACAAAAAAAATCAATCTGAGATGTTTATAACTCAATTCTTGTTCTTAATTTTTTTTTTTTTTTAGAACTTTACTTATTTCATAGTATAAACAACTATAACTCAGCCTAGTAATGTAATTGCTAATAATCTTGTCCACGAATTTGATCCTCTTTTGGGACGAGATATGTCGGCATATCTATCAATTCAAAAAAATGACATTTCAACCTCCACCGCGTAAATTTGACAGAGTACACTCAGTACAGGATAATTAAGTTACTATTGTCTTTAAATGATTAAATATAACAAGATTGATTGCGCCACTTTGAAGCCTATCACTAACTTTTACTTGGGTTCCTTTCTGTTGCTGTCTTGTATCCCTGGAGGCACTGCATTAATTAATAGTGCTTCTATTGCTATCTAGCAGAATTTTTATTTTTAGAAATACAATACAGAATTTGTTACAAGAGATAGATGGGAATTTTTTTTTCTGTGTCATAAAAAGAACCGAAACCACAAAAAAAATCGAAATTGAAAGGAACCGTAGCATTTGCTTCGGTTCCTTATGCATTGATGCAGGTCTCATTTTTATATTGATGTTAAAATAACTGAAATAATACTTCAGTTCTTTTAAATTTCATATATTTTTTAATCAAACGTGAAGATCCTACAATTCTTTAGAAATGTTCAACAGAAACTAAATCAACGAGTCAATTTTTTTTTCGTAGAATCATTTTTTTTTTTTTGTCATCTATCTCTTTCCCAACAAAACATATAATATTTCCAAATATAAAAAAAATTGGGTGGCTAATGCCCTCTTTTCTCCGATGAACTTATTTCTGGTTATTATAGGGGTCCTTTTAGGTCCACACGCTGGTAGTGGTAGCCCCTTTGGTCCACATGAGGGGCTTTTTATAGATACATGTTGGTTTGATGGCTAATCTTCAAATATTGGCTGAGGGTGTGTTTCACAATAAAATATTTGTATGAACGAACAAGTTTGATAAGAAAGATTTTGCTAGAATCACTAGTATAAAGAGGAGGTTTATAAGATAGCCTTTTACACTTCATTATGCTTCATAATTAATATATTTGTTTTTAAAGTTTAAATTGTCAATTTGAACTGCTCAATATAATATTCATACTAAAATATATCTAAGAATGAAATTTTATAATTTTTAAAACATTTTTACTATTTTTTAAGATAGGTACAAAACCACAGTTTTGTAAAAATAGTAAAATTTGGTCTCAAAATATATTTTAATATAGATATCGTGTTGAACAGTTCAGATCGACAGTTTGAACTTTAAAAATAAAAAATAAAAAATATGAAATATGACGAAGTATACAAAATATAAAATATTATAACCCTTCTCAGTATAAAAACATTTTTAAGTAACAGTGACAATTATGACTCCATCAGTGGTGACGTTGTCACGGTTGTAAAGTGTCTTCTTTTACGTAACAACTATTACTATAATCTTCAGTGACCAAAAAGAGTTAGGCTGGGGAGCTATGGATAGCATAGTGGCCTCTATGCTACGGCTCAATATTTGAGTTTTCAAAATCCAAACGGTCGATCCGAACCGTTCATCTTATTCTCCATATTAATATCTGCTTGGAGACCAAATTTTACATTTTTCTGAATTTTTTTACTATTTATTAAGTATTTTACAAAATTGTTAATCCAACGGTGGCTGCACAAAACAGTAAAACCGTTGGATTAGCGATTTTCAAAGTGGCTTAATAAATAGTAAAAAAATTCATAAAATTATAAAATTTGGTCTCCAAGCAGATATTAATATGGAGAATAAGATGAACGGTTCGGATCGACCGTTTGGATTTTGAAAACTCGAATATTGAGCCGTAGCATAGAGGCCACTATGCTATCCATAGCACCCCAGCCTAACTCGACCAAAAATGCTATTTTAATAAATCATTTTCTATAAATTAAAACCAAACAAACGCAGTAACTTGATTCTAGGTATATTTTATTCTTTTTATATTCAAAATACAAGATATTTGGTATTATTTTGTGATAAAAATCAGATCAAATATGTATATAATTTAGGCATATCAAATTCTCCAAGCTTGGACATTACTTGTCCCCAAGCAACATCTAAACTTGGACTACAATTTGATCTCTAATTCAACCCCATATCAAGTATATTTCTCAATCGAAAAATTTGTATGATCTTGACAAAATTTAAAAATCTCAACGTAAATTTTTACAAATTTAAAGTTCAACCCTTGACTAATCGCGATTCACCACACAATTCAATTACTCTAACTTTTCATTTCCCTAAAGGTGTAGAATTTGTAAACTTCGAGTATCTAAATTTGATACAAAAAATGCACTCTTATTTGTGGAAATTCTTTTAAAAATCCCCCAAGCTTGGATCTAACTTAGGTTAGAAAGTCGCGGACTTCATGTGTTGATACATGAAAAAGTTTTGGAAATTTTTCGAGCTCAAAGGCATCCTGTAGGATTGTGCCAGTACTTTTTTTTTTACTTTGGGAGATGAGCTCAAAAGCATCCCGTATGATTTATTGTGCCAGTACTCTTATTTATCTCCATCTTTTATTTTATTTCACTTTTTTTTTCATTTGCATATACCATGAATACACACATCCCTAGGCTTTAAATCATACCCATGGATATCCCGATCTTTCTAAATCCATTTTTCACAAATAATTTGCATTTTCAAAATAAATTTAAATTCTAAGTTTTCATTTTCATAAATCTTTATTTTCACAAAGTTTTTCGCCAAATTATGTGGTTATTTCAAATTATTCCAAGGGTATTACTAAAAACTCGTTAAAATTCGCGTCAAAATTTCTAACTTCCGTCAATCACTCAAATTTATCAAAGGTTTTATTTTTGCCAACTTTTAACACAAAAATCAAACATGATTTAATACTTTATGCATTTTCAAACAATTAAGTCTAATTATGCAAGACTCTATTTTACATAACTTCATAAAACATCTTGACAAATTCGCAATTTCAATCATTCAAGTTCAAAATCACAAATCCTACTCATAGTCAAGTGAAAAAAACAAGGTTATAAATCCTAAAAATTTGAAAAACTAAAAAAAAAAAAAACATGCATGCAAAGATACAAATTCTTCTCATTCCCAAGCTTAAATTAAGCATTGTCCCCAATGCATAAAAATAAACAAAAGTAAATAGGAAAAAACATGGACTACTATATTGGTGGAAGGTGGTGGTGGTGCGCGCGGCTCCATTGCTTCGTTTTGTGTCGATTTTCCGAGTCCAGTGCGGGTGGCCTGGCCGCACTGTAGCAGAACGCATAACTGGAGCCTGAACTTAAAATAGCCATAACTTTTGACTCGTAACTCCGTTTTGGACTTATATTTTTATTTTTCTTCATTTTCTACAAATTAAAACCAAACAAACGCAGTAACTTGATTCTAGATATATTCTATTCTTTTATATTCAAAATACAAGATATTTGATATTATTTCGTGATAAAAATCAGATCAAATATGTATATAATTTAGGCCTATCAATCAATCAGTAGCTGAGTTCAAAACCCTAAATACCATTAATCTAATCAATCAATAGCTTGAAGACAAATCATTTCCAGACTTCCAGTACCGGATAAACTAAAATATAAAGCTCGACAATTTTATTTATAACCTGTTTGATAATGAATAACATTTATGTGAATCTAGGTTCAATAAATAATATTATTTATGAGTTATACAAATCCATCTCTCAAGTACTACCAAAATAGATTTCCGTACACCATAGCTGCTGCAGAATGTATATATTTATTGCATAATATACACTTGATTATTTCAGTTAAACATAATAATTATTGTCAGTTGTACGTGTTTTGTCAAAGCCAAATTTATTTTGAAAATTGTCAACACTTGTTTGAATTTTCTTTCTAATTCCTTAAATTGCTTAAAACTGGAGGATGAAAACAGTGTTGATAATATCCGATCCGCATTTGAAAAATTAGATGTAGATATTCAATGTTCGAATATCCGTGTGGATATAAATACATATATAGTTTTATGTTTTCGTATCTGTATTTGGAGTTAAAAAGATATATAAATATAATTTTACCACTGTCTGCGATGTGTTCATCCCTACTTAAAACCGTCACTCTGTTATTTTTAGAACACACTTGACTATTATAAAATGTATACTTTCTGCTTGGATTTTCACCTTCTTTTTTTTTCGAAACACCTTTAAAATGCAAACTTCGCTATTTCATAATCTATACTTGAATATTACAAAATGCACGCTTGATTATTTAATTTGTTAAACACACAATTGATTATTTAGTTTATTTTTCTAAAAAAGTTGTGCAATAAAACTGTAACTTGGGACATCACTGGTGTCTCTGGTTAATAAAATTTGAAGGTTGTGCAATATCTAACAAGTTAAAACTCGCGAATTTTGATCAGCGATTAAGGCAACAAACTATTTTATTATTAGTTAAAAATGAAATTCTCATCAATTTCCATCAATCTCTCAATTTTCAAAGAAAATTTTTACTTTGCTTGGGACTGAATTTTTTTCATGGCCACTTTCTCTTTTAAAGTCATTTTTGTGTTTCATGGCCGCCTTCTCTCTATAGAGTCATTTTTGTAAAATTTCTAACGATGTACAACTAAACAATCTCCGTATATCCTTGCATGTTTATTGCCACCAAGAATTTATGTATCGGTTTTTGAGATCACGTTTTGAATTTATGTTCTTATAATTTTGTATTACCAAACACACCCTTACTTTATAATCGATTCAGTTATGTATTTTTTTTATTATTAAATATTAGAAGTGAAATCATCTAATTATTTAATATCTTCAGGTAATATGTTTATTCAGATTTTAAACATACAACCTTTTGTACAAAAAATATCATCTTTACTATTAGACCAAATGTTGATTCTAATTGAGGAGGATCTAATTACACCCGGTGTCACCAAAAAAAGTGTAATTGGATCCCTTCTCTTCTTAATTATGTATTTTGGTTTTAGCAGGCTAAATTGTAAGATTCTTATAAATATCAGGGTTATATTGATTGATGTATCTGCTTTTTTTGTACAAACCATCCTCCTCTTAAATGGAGATGGTCTGCTTCCGGGTTGTTTACGGTCAAATCTTTGTACCAATTTCTAAATTTTAGAGGCATTACTCTCACTCAGCCCATGCTATGGTGGAATTTGAAAATCCCACCAAAAATTAAAGTTCTTATGTGATTAGTTCAAAAAAGGAAGATTCTCACTAAATTACAACTCATCAAACGAGGTTGGACTGGACCTACACATTGTCATTTTTGCCAAGAATATGAAACTGCTAATCACCTGTTTATTCAATGTCCATGGTTTAGGCAAATTTGGTTCTAGTTTGGTCAATGCCAAGAGGAATTTAGCCAATGGAATTCAATACAGGATATCATCAACTTTGCATACTCTTTACCACGTTCAAAACAACATGCTTTCCTTACTGTGTTTAGTGCCCTCACATGGACTATTTGGAAAATTCGCAATGACATTTGTTTTAATCATGCAGATATACCTACAGGACGTACTACAATCATCCTTATCATCTCTCTTGTTTTGTATTGGACATGCAATGAAGTAGGAGACATTGATGATGCGGTGAAGAACTGGCTGCCGCAGCATTTGGAGCACATCCCTCTTCGCACCTACTCTGGTGAAGATGACCTTGAGATGGTGGAAGCAGCTCACGCAGGGGACTCGGCTAGTGCTGTATGAAGACCTGTTGCTAATTTTGATTTTACATACTTGATATATTTGCTAACTGTGATCAACTGAACTATTAGGAATTTTGTTGTGCTGTTTTGTTCCTAAACTCATTGCTGGTTACCACCTTAACGTGGTATCGTTGCTTAGGAGAACGATCGTTCTAATATCAGAACTACCTGGTAGATAAAACTGGTTAATGTAATTAAGTTTCTGCAATGAAACAGACCTAAGCAGCCTTATTTTCAAAAAAAAATATATATATATATATTGATTGATGTATCTTACATCATAACAAAAAAATTCACCAAAAAAAATCACATCATTTTAACATGACCCAGATGTATGACCATTTTTCAACGCAATAGTATGACGGAAAATAAATTACAAATCTTAATTTTGTAGACAAAATTTGGAACTTCCACACTCTAGGGAGTAGGGACCAAATCAAAAAGTTTGAAGAAGAAGTGGATATTATTATTAAAACAAACCACAAAGCAATTTGGTGACTAACTACGCTAATTTACTATATCTCCTTTTTGTACCGTCGATATTCACCTAAACATACGATGATTTAGGTGTGCAAACGGATACGGATACATATCGTATCTGTTTTTATTTTTCGAATATAAATACGGGTTGGATATTAGACTGATAGAGATACATATCGGATATTAAACGGATACAGATACATATTCACTTTTTTTATAACAGTGAATAATATATATTAAATTATATAGTATATATTTACTATTCGGATATAGATAATTAAAATTTAAAATTATGTATGTATCTGTACAAATATTCAAATATCGGATATTCATATATAATTCTCAGATACATATTCAAATACAGTTGAATAATATCCGATCCATTTGCACCTCTACAAGGATTGCAATTGAATATTCGATACTTGAATAATATTCGAGTCTGTATCCGTACAGTTGAATAATATTCGATACTTGAATACCTAATTAGTAAATTATTCTTATGATTTTAATTTTTTTAATTATGTATATGAAAACATAACTATTTTTTATTATTTTTTATAATTCAGTTTTGTCAAATGTTAATCGTGTGCTTGTAATTTAGTAATTAAAATTTTAGGAGTTTAAATCTCACTTATCACAAATTATGTGCTCTAGCTTTTAATTTAAAATTTATAATTTCGTCCCTGTTAATTATAAACAATCTCAAAAAAGATTTTTGAAATGAACGTACATGTAATTTGGTGAATACATTAATTCACTGCATCTCTTTTAATTGTTTGTCCATCCAATATTTACACACGCATATAATCATTTTCATGCCATACACGTATGTAATTTAAATAATTAGAATTTCATTTTGTAATTGTCAAAATTTGAGATTAAATCACAGCTATCACACATTATGTGCTCCAGATTTCACTGTTAATTATAAACAACCTCAAATTTTTTTTTTTTTTTTTTTTTTTTTGAAATGAACGTACATGCAATTTGGTGAATCCATTAATTTACTGTATCTCCTTTAATTGTTTGTCCATTCAATATTCACACAGACACAGACATTTGCATGCCATACGCGTCTTGTTAGCATAATAATTGAATATACATATCATGTGAGACACAATCGTACAATGCAACAGTATATCACTAATCTAATTATTTGATGATTACGCTCAAGATTCTTATAATGAAAGAAAGTCAAACAACTCACTCCTCTCTGATTTATCTAATTATTTATATATTATATATTAGATAGATACCTTTTCTATCATTCGAGCCTTCGAGGCAATATTTTCTTTTACCACCTCCATCCCATAATCCCATTATTCACAAATTGTAAATAAACCCACCACTAACCACAAAAACAAAAACCAAATAAAGCGAAACGAAAACGATTTCTCGGGAGAGAGAGAAAGAGAGAACGAGAGAGACAAAGAAAAGAGTGTTTGCTCTCCTTTCAAGCCAGAAAAAGATGCAAATAAATATGATTATTTTCATGCCATCGCAAGAGCGTTGAGCTCAGAGCAATTCGCTGAGGCGACTGCTACGCTTCCACCTCTCTCTCTCTTTATCTCTTTTCACCTTCCATTTCAGGTAAATTTTCAATCTTTGCGTGAATTGTATAATCAAAATCTGGTCTTGCTACTAATTGTAGTTGTTTGTTGTTTATTAAAGTTTCTGAATTTTTTGCAAAATTTAACTGATTTTTTCTTTCTCATGCTGGAAAGGGGTTTGAAAGAGGGAATAGAGAGAAAAAGGCCACAAACGGGTGAAAAAATAATTTCCAGAATTTTCAAAAATTATAATTAGTTTAGCGAAAATCAGGCCAAGTAAATGCTGAGTGAAAAAGAGGCTGAAGGAATCGAACAGGATAGAGATGAGGAGATGCCAGTACTGAATTCAAATCCAGTGACTAATGACACCTCCAATTGTACTACTGAAAATCCCAAATTGGGGAAAACATGCGAAGATGCCGGTACTGGTGTGGCTGAACAGTCTGTAGCTCATCATGTGGCGCCTACTATAAGTATTGTTGTAACACAGCCAGAGGAAATTAAAAATGCTGAGTCACCGAAAAAGAGTGCTCAGTTGAGTGATGATGGCGACCGTGATTTGTGCAGGTAGTTTTTGTTCTTTTGATTAAGTAAAGATAAATGATTTTTTTAACATGGAATTTTGGTTATGACTGGTTAGTTGTTATCTTTTATTGGATTTTGGTCAATGGTGGTTGATACAATGATGCAGAAAATGTTCTGTTAATTAAAATAATGTTGTGGCAATAATTCACAAAATTGTTAAAATTGTAGCTATCAAATGAGCTAACCGGGAACGATAAAGAAATAGGGTTTTGGAGGTGGCGGAAGGTAGAAGGCTAAACCACTTCATTTTATTCTTCTAATAATTTCAAAGAGTTAATTATTAAGTAACTTTTGTGATTTGTTTACTCCTTTTTTAATCTGCCTTTCTACAATTGTGCCTTTTCTTTTAGAGTTAATTTAGAATTTAAATTAGTAATGTTTTTAGTTTGAACAGACAATACAACGAACAAAAGAATTTTACACTGCCGAAGATGAATAGATTGCATGAGCAAGATAACTTCATGTGTGCCAAAAGAAATCAGCTGTTTAAACTTTAAATCACAATATATTCTAATAAATTGGCTATAAATTTTAGAATTGAACATTAGTTGTTTTCCATAATTAATACATTTATAGTGTTTGGAAGACCAACCATAAGTTGCCCTCTTCATTTATGCTGGAGGAGAATTTCTGTCTACTTTAGTTTGGTAGTTGGTAAATTATACTTTTTTTTGTGGCAATTATACATTAATGTTATTTGTACCAAATCATTATAAAATTCATTGTTAAATGTTGATTAGTACTCATTAGACTAATAATGTTGATTAGTACTCATTTTATTTATTTATTACTATTATTATATTAGAAAATAGTGTTTGGACTTGGGGCTACTACCATATCCATATCAAAGAAACATACATTAACAGAAAAAAAAAAAAAAACCATAAAAAGGTACTCATGTTTAAAATAGTTTTATTGGCAAACTATTTGGATGCTAATTTGTGAAATCTAAATTTAGGGTTTGTCAGCAGCCGTCAGAAGAACCATTGGTGGATCTTGGGTGCAGATGCCGTGGTGATCTTTCTAAAACTCATAGGTCGTGCATTGATGTCTGGTTTCGTACCAGAGGGTCCAATAAGTGTGAGATATGCCAGTATGTTTCCTTATCTTGACTTTCCATATCACAGCAAAAAATAAAATTGGCAAATTAATCTCAAAACTAAATATACTTATTTTATTTCAGGTATGTGGCTACCAACATACCCGTTCCAGAGATGACCCCATCGAGTGTATGTACACCACATATGTTACTTATATTAACTATATATATTATGATTTCATAATTATATGTTTATATTTCTCCAAATAAACTTTCATAGTAATAACTTGATACATCAGTAGTGCATTGTGATATCAACTAGTCACTCCCTCTAGTGGGAATTTTCACAGATTCTGCATAAACATTTCAAAGTTTATTGTATATATAATCCTGAGATTGATTCTGTTAATTTAATTATTTTGTTTTGGTGGAACAGACTAGTTATTGGATATGGAGGGTTGACTCAAGATATGGGGGCCGAGAAGTGAACGAGAGGGTATATCTCCTCTTCTTATGAGTTTATTCTTACAACTTAAAAGCATACATAATTGCACTAAATTAAGAGGGTGCTTTTGCAGAACTCAGCTATATTTTTGCAAGTAGGTACGGCATTTTTGCATTTTTCTACTGGACAGCAGCATAATTCTTATGTTGTTTGCAGACACAACACTTGAACTGTTAGATTAGCAATGAAACATGAAATTCATTTAAGAAAATTTGGGTTATTTTGTTCATTCTTTGTTCAAAAACTAAAAAGTTTCCATTTTTTATGTCACCTTAGTGTTTCTTTCTACTATTATTAATTCCTTCTTATAGACATCAGATTTTAATAAAGTTTGTTCTTATAGAGGTGGATGAGCCCATTGTGGGTTGCATTTGCGATTTTAATTGGAGGACTCTTATTGGATGTGCTGATTTCAGTATCTCTTGGTGTTTCTGCACTTCCTGTTAACATAATTATTGGTAATTTTCATCTATCCGAGGTCTCTCATACAAAAATTGGTACATTCATATCATATTGGTCATTTCCTGAGAACTTAACTACCTATGAATTCATATCAATATTAGGTCACTTGGCATTAATATATGAGCAAATGCCTCATGTCTTTCAAGCCTCAAGCGTGCCTCGTATTCTTATTTCCGTTTTCAAAGACCAAACTGTCAATCTGAACCGTTCAACATGATCTCCATGCTAAAATGCATTTGGAGACCAAATTTTAAATTTTTTTGGAATTTTTTACTATTTGTTTCTACAAAATCACTGTTTTTCAGAAAATTCTGGACCATCCAAGAACAGTGATGTTGTACCTATCTAAAAATGGTAAAAAGTTTCCAAAAAAATATAAAATTGGTTTCCAAGCACATTTTAAAAAGGAGATCATGTTGAGCGGTTCGGATTGACTATTTGGACTTTGAAAACAGAGATAAGGATGCGAAGCACTCTTGAGAAGACATGAGGCATTTGAATCCAACTTTTAATGTATTCAATCAGTTTTTTTATTTTTTTTCATGTCTACAGTAGGTTGCTTTCCTATTACATTTATGTACCTGTTTTACTGCTGTGTGCCTTCTGGTACACAAAATGAATCACATAGTACAAAATGAACTAATGAGATCAACTTTATCATGTCTAATAGGTGTTCTGATTGTGTTGGGTTTGGGGACAGCTATTCGTCTCGGTCTAGAATGCTGTCATGAGCTCGGTACGCGAACAACGGTGCAACGAGTTGATTTCAATATTAGCCCTGGGTACCCTGCTGCTGCTTCTGTTGCTGTATAATTTCTCTCTGTATATAAGCTTCAGTCACCACAGATTGTCCAAAAATATATTGGGCATCTTCTTATTTTTCTTTGGTAAAAATTAATGAAAATTTCAAAGATGCTTATTTTTTTATCCCAGGTTTCCTTCATTTAATATCGGGGGTGAAATCTATAGTTGTTTGAAAGAGGGGTCCTTTAAATTTAAGTATAGTTCCTTGTATTGAATGAACAAAATCAATAGGCACCTCAGTTGGATATACATATTCTCATGTGATCTTTTGATAAGAATAAGTAAATGGAGATGATTGGATTATTGGATATATTATCATGCATTCTTTTAGTAAAGAATAAGAAAATGGAGATGATTCAGATAGATGATCCAAATTGAAGTACTTCCATAAAATTGTGGGTGTTTATAACTTTTTTTTTTCCTATATTGATTTTGCTAAGTGGTCTCTCACTAATGTTTTATTTTACTATTTGTTTGCTTGCTTGGTTTTTGTAAAATTTTCAAAAAGGTCCTGTTCTATAGAGAGAGTACGGGAGTTATCATGCTGTACCCGTCTTTTCTCCATTAGAATTCAAATGGAGATGTCTCATGTAACAGTAATTGTATGTACATGATCCGACTCAAATATTTAGCACATATCCCTCTTCTTTCCCTTAAATAATTAACGATCAATTTCTGCATCAGCATTTGCCAAGTGCTATGCAGTCAGGAACGCATCCATTTTATTTGCTAGCGTTACTAGATAATATTCAAATAGAAAACTAAAACCAAACCAAACCTAGATAGATACGCACATCATTTAGCCACTAAAATTTAAACAAAAAAAGGTTGCTCATGCTAATTCCTCAGGCTTAACCTCTCCATTAGCACGCTTAACATTCTGCCTTCTCTTAATTATCACGTAAACAACCCCGAAAACTGTCGCCACAAAGAATCCCACTCCAACTACAATACCCACCACTCCACCTGCAGCTAACCGTCTCCGATCTGACATATTGTTTCCTATCCAAGCACCCCCGACTGCCTCATCAGCTCTGGCTCTTCCAGTGGTTGCTCCTTTGAAAGCCTGCTCGAGCAGCATTGGTGCTTGAGCTGGTGCATGTGCAATGTGTCGTCGCTCGTGTGGCGGTATGATACCCGGGTGGAAGAATTGAAAAGCGTCGGGCGAGAACGCAACCGGGGTTTCGTAAGAAAGTCCATGAGGGGTGTGTTGTGCTTGTGCAATTGCTTGGGTTAGTATAAGAGTAAAGAGAAGTAGAGCAGCCATTGAATTCTTTGGTGATAAAAAGTTTGGTTGTATGGTTGCATATTTATATTAAGAAAGGGGAGAGAAAGTATGGTTACTTTTTTTATTATGTTTTTTTGGATGACTTTTAGCTTTGCTTGAGGAGTGAGGTACTTTGGGGTAGCAAATAAAGGGAAGCAAAATGATGGATATGGTAATAATGAGTGTAGCATGCTACTAATGATGTTTTGATTAGGTGTCTGAATTAAATGTTAATTTGAAGAACAATTAGGGTGTTCTTAAGCTTGCCAAGAATTGGGTGAGTTTAACTTCAAAATTTATTCAGATTGATTTTAAATGACGAATCAAAAATGTTGAAATCGATATACTTCACGAGTTATGCATTTCCATATAAATTAAAATTTATAAATTTTCGAATTAATTTAGTATAAAGTTAGGTGGTAAAAAAATGTGTATATGTTAGTTTTAATATTTTTTTTAAATCATATTTTGACCGTCTTATTTTATAACAAATTAATTCGAAAATTTATAAAATTTATATTTAAATGCATCACTCGTGAAGTAGATCGGTTTCAAATGTTTGAATTTGTTATTTAAAGCAAATTAAATAGATTTTGAAATTAAGGTTAATGAATGAGACTTTGGTACGTGAAATTAAAAACACTCCTCTACTCTAATTTGGTTTTTTTTTTCAAAATAAAAAATTATTTAACTTGGGCTCTTTTATTTCACAGTGCTAAAATACTAACAGTAATTTACAGCCGTCAGGCCCATAACAAATAGGCATTGCATTGAATTAGTAATGAAAAGCTGAAGAAACCCTACACAAAGAGGTAATCATGAATAAGCATGGTTAAAAGCCAAAATAAACAAATAGGGGAAATGCTGCACATCTGGCTCCACAGTTCCTCGCTTCAGAAACAAGCAAAGGCTAAGAAACAAATTGATTGAGGCAACACTACATGTATACAAAGATTCAGAATTATCTCTCCTTTTTTGGAATCAATTAATCGCTGCATGCCACACACAATATAACGCATGCCAAGTGCTCATCAATGTATCCACCCCTTGAACTATGACAAAGCGTGACACGATGCATATTATTAATTTTTCACTGCCTCGTCTCTTTGTTTCTTTCCCTTAATTTGTTTATCTGAAAAAATTGCAAAAAGACACTGCTTTCTTCTAAATAGCAAAAGCCACTACTTTCTAAGTAACAAGGCGCAAGTTTATCATCGTCTTCAATCAAACTTTAAAGTTTAAAACATTTCAATATTACTAAAGTACAAATTAACACTACTTTAAGAAGTTGCCTTAGATCTCTAAGAAATAACATGATGTGATGTAACTAACACGTCGTGATTTGGTCATGTTACGATATGTGATAAAAAAAAGTTTTCATGTAACCATTTTCTTTTTCACGTGACGTGAATAAAATAATAGGTGATAGTCACATCATGTGAATGGTTGTGACCACATGTGACATGATTGATCAGTTTTTTTTTTCAAATTTTAAATAAGTTCATAGAAAAAATCCAAAAAAAAAAAATGCTAAATCTAAGAAAATATTGTAAAATTAATTATAAAGAAACAATGTTGGAAAAATCGATCACGTAATGTGTCACGTGATGTGACGTGACTAATTTTCTTCATTAAGTTGCCTTTAGTAATACTACTACTGCATATAAACATTAATTTAAGCTTAAGTTATGATTACAAATACAAATAAATTAAGGAGGAATGCAGGGACTTCAATGCAAATTATATTCCCCATTTTTTGTAAGTTTTAATGAGATCATCCATTGGGGCAGGTACATAGAAGAGTCATAACTCAAAGGTCTTGCTGTTCATGCACCACTCATGTTTAGGTTTTAAGCTAATAAATATTCTAGCATGCCTCAAATCCTCAAAAGGGGGATGTTTGGATAATGGTAGTATCTTGACTATATAAATATGATTGACTTAAATAAATCAATTTAGATCTTGAATCATATAGAAAATGTTATGCTAATATTTAGGTCTGATTGACTAAAAAAGATATTCTTGATAGATATAATAAAATCATATATAACGTCTTTTGCAATCATTACACAAACAATTAAAAATTCATAAATTCAAAATAAAATAGCAAATGTAATTTAAATCTTACAGTTCTAGAGTGATGACATCTTAAGCAGAAGCGTAAATACCGATTTTCAATGGTTTTTGTTAGACGTAATGATGAAAACTTTAGACGTTTTTTTTTTACGCTTCTCTTTCAGACGTGATGTT
Organism: Carex rostrata; assembly: GCF_964058835.1. NCBI lineage: Eukaryota > Viridiplantae > Streptophyta > Magnoliopsida > Poales > Cyperaceae > Carex > Carex rostrata. Next base: position 7,641,439 of record NC_135924.1, read on the forward strand.
GGACGAAATTTTCAAAATGAGGTGCGTCCAAATAAGAAAAGAAGTATTTAATAACAATGAAGTAATTTTTGAAACTAATTTACATTTTTTATAATTAGCAATCTGAATTTTTTCCATCAAAAAATTACTCATGATTAATTTTGTAAATGAAACAAGTGTACAATAATAACATAGACCACATAATTAAATAAAAACTAACAATTCTTCCCTAAATTATCACTCACCTAATTATAAACGTACTAAATATTAAACAATTAACTAGTACATAAAGGAAAAAGTAGAATCACACTCTCAAGCAACAGAAGACAGCATAGATGCACAATAATTGAAGATGTGCTAATTTCAAACGATGGAGACATTAAATATTACATGCCATTAGCAACGGAGTTGCGCTTGAATGAACCCATAGCTTTCAAAACACTGGCTTTCAGAATATGCTCATGGTAAATTGCTGCTAATGCCGCTCCAATCAACGGTCCGACCCAAAATATCCACTACAAAATTTCAAACATAACAATAAGATTTCACTTGAAATAGGGCAAAAAAAGTTGGGGCTGTCATATTTCCTTTTTTAAACTTTATTTTCTCAATTTTACTTGAAATAGGGCAAAATAAGTTTTTTTTTTTTTTTTTTCGGGTGCTAAATTGAATATGAGATATAACTGCTACTGTTAGATAACCACTGCAAAAAAAGGCAAAAGAGAAAGAACAAGAGGTAACCTGATCATCCCAAGGTTTATCCTTGTTGTACATCACAGCTGCACCAAGGCTTCTAGCTGGGTTAATACCAGTACCAGTAATCGGTATAGTTGCCAGATGCACAACAAATACTGAGAAGCCAATTGGGAGAGGTGCCAATATCTGAAGTACAAAATTTCAAACATTTGTTATAAATAAGGAATTTGCATTGAAAAATTGATCATAAAATTCTTATCTAATTGGCTTCTTTTTTTTCTTAAAAAAGTTATTGTCATGTACCATCTGCTTCCAATTAAACAAAACATAAGTTTATACTCAGAGCTTATCTAATTAATATATATCTTGAATGAGTCTACGGTACTATGTGTATGCACATATAAGTCTGTACTATGAATCAATATCTTCGTTTTCAAAATCCAAATAGTCAATATGAACCGTTCAACATGATCTTCATATGAAAAGAATATATGTACTTAGATCAACTTTTACTATTTTTTAATATAGTTAGAAAATAACATGATCTAAATATTTTCAACCATTCAAAAGTAGTGTTTTCTACCTATCTAATAAAATAGTGAAAAGACTTTAAAAAATGAAATTAATGTGCAAGTACATTTTCATATGGAGATCATGTTGGACGGTTCAGATTGACTATTTAAACTTTGAAAATCAAAATATTAATATGTAGTACGGGCCAGTCTGCGTTATACATAGTACCATATTGTGTTAAAGAGATTTTCATGCAACATTTAAAATTAAATAACACAAAACAAGTATATTCGGGGTCCTTGAGCCCTTACCGGGACATGACTATCACGAGCCCGGCGTTTCTCATCGGTAGCAGAGAAGACGGTGAATACAAGAATGAATGTACCGATGATCTCTGCACCGAGAGCGGTACCACACGAGTACCCGCTGCTGACAGTATTTGTTGCACCACCGTACCGGTTAAACAGTTCCTTTTGAAAGCCCTTAACAAGCCCAGCTCCACAAATAGCACCAGTTATTTGGGCCAACATGTAGAACAAAGCACGGATTAGTGGCACTTTACGGCCCACTAATAGCCCAAATGTCACAGCTGGGTTGATGTGTCCCCCTGCAAGTGCAAAGATATGTGAATATTAGGTGGTGCAATGTCCAGTAAAAATTTACGTCAAGAATATGTGAGTTGTTTCTCAGTCATTTCCTTGCATATATTTAGCGCTGTGATAAATCTAACAATATATGCACAGCAACAAGTTTGTCAGCATGTCTTTTATTTTTATTTTTTTGAATGAGAGGTTAGGATCAAGCCACCCAACACTTTTTTAAAATCCTTATTACAACAACGGAATTTTTTTTTTTTTTTTTTTGAAATACTGATAGAGGCTATCAGAATTTACATAGGAATTTCTCAACTTGAATTTTGAATTCATGATCTTTCACATCAAAGAACATTTACATTTGCCATTAGACCGAAAAATGATTCTTGCATGTCTTTTATTTCTAGAGTGAGGTTACTATATACATAGCACATATTGGTTCGTACTTTGAACCAATATCTTCAATTTTAAAGTCCAACAAGTTGACTTGAATAGTTCAACATGATCTTCATAAGAAAATGTACTTGCAAACTAAATTTTTTATTTTTTTTATTTTTTTTTACTATTTTTAATAGGTAGAAAATCACTATTTCTGAATGGTACATAATCTTTAAATCAAGTGGATTTTTTTTACCTATATAAAAAAATAGTAGAAAAACTTGTACAAATGTTAAATTTGATCTATAAGTATATTTTCTATGGTGATTATATTGAACGGTCCAGAACGACTATCAGCACTTTATAAACAAGATATTGATCTAAAGTACCGATCAATATGCGTTACGCACTATAGCATTACTCCTTTATTATTATTACATATTTATTCACTCAAAAACAATATTCATCTATGTAATAGCTACAATGATCCAAACATGCTGTAATTGTTAGCTTCAATCTTATTATAAAAATAAAAAAAGGTATGTAACAAAGAAATTACCAGAAATGCCAGCAGTACAGTAGACCAGAACAAATATCATGCCACCAACAGCCCAAGCAATGCCTTGGAGACCGACGCCGCCACACGGTCCATTAGGAGGATTTCTGAAATCGCTTTGGTGACCGTACCCGATCACTGTCGACACTAAGACATAGAGAAACAAAAAAGTGGCAACAAACTCTGTGATCAATGCACGGTATAATGACCACTTCCCGAGCTCGTCAACACCGAGGAATGGTGGAGGCGGCGGGACGTTAGGATTTCCCGAAGATAACCTCCCATTTTCATGTGTTTCCATGATATATATGTATGAATGGTTAGAGAGAGAGTTATCTCCCAAAGATTATCCTTCAATGTTGGATTAATTAGAGATGATCATGAAACTGTATATATGTAGGAGCCTGGACAAGGGTATAGATTTTAACAGAGCAGGTTTCGCTTCATGCAGTGCATAAACGCTAGATTCAAAGCAGCACTGCATATGATCCATGCGCTACATGAAGCTAAAATTGATCTGTTAAAATCTTTACACCCTGAACAAGGGGGACTACCAGAAACCAACGTGACAAGCGCCTTCTTTCAAGTCGTTGTATAATCAAATACATTACTAAATTAATTACCTGATTTGTGCATTATTTAAGTTTGGAGTCCTTAGTGGATTGGTGAGACCAAATTAATAGACGATCAGAATAATGCCTGTAATCTTTCTTTTAATGTGCATTTAAGATCCTCCTTGCATGACATGTACATCCAATAATTGACTTGCAAACAGTAGTTCCAGCTCCTCTTAAATTAAAAAAGGAAATAAATATTTACCAGAGGTGCGTTTACTTTTTCTTTTTATTTTAGAATGAACTCAAAAATTTATAAGGCACAAAGTTAAAAATTAATTTAAACCATTTGATCTAATAACATTTCAGACAGAAACTAGATTCCTTTCATGTATGTATATATTTTTTAAAATTTTCAAGCTTATCACTTCTCAATCTTTTACCATTTTCCAAATATGAACTTTACTACACTTTTTCCCCTATAAAAAGAAATAACAAAAAAAAGGAAAAACACTTGAGATCTTAATTAATTAAATTGCAATTAGTTTCATCAAGAATTATACATCAAAAAGAACAAACGAACCTAGCTCAACAAAAAGATAACGTGACACATATTTGTTCAAAACTAAACTTGAAGGTTCCTGAAATGAATCATATATCCAAAAAGAAGGCCCAAAATTGAATTATGAGTCTGTCCTGAAAGAGTCCGTCTTGAAAGAACTCCATTTGAAGGAACCTAAAGCTTTTAAGGCACTAGCTCTCAGCATATATTCATGGTAAATTGCAGCTATGGCAGCTCCAATGAATGGCCCCACCCAAAAGATCCACTACAAATTCAAACCAGGTAAACGAAAATTAGTTTATACTCGAACATGAAAAAAATAATTAAGCATTTAAATTGCTTAGGAAGAGTAATTGCTTGACATAGGAGATGTATATATGGAGCCCTTTGAGTAGGGATGTAAATTTGTGTCATGTCACGTGCCATGCCGTGTCATGGTGTGACCAAATCAGATTTGTACGACGTGTCGTGTCGTGTCGTGTTGTGCTGTGATCAAATTTAGAGGAACGATCACAGCACGTGATGATAACGATAACTTTAGTCATGATGTGTCCAAAATTGAATGGACACGTTTGATCATGTTTAACTATTTTTCGTAATTAAGTTAGTTTATTAGAAATCACTATTCAATCATGATCTGATTGCGCGTGATTAATAAAGTAAGGTCCTGACCTGATCATCCCAAGGCTTGTCATGGTTGTAAATCACAGCAGCCCCAAAACTCCTAGCCGGGTTGATACCTGTACCAGTAATCGGTATAGTTGCTAGGTGCACTAGGAATACTGAGAATCCAATAGGTAGAGGTGCCAAGATCTGAAGTACAAAATTCCAGAAATTAACAAGTCACTGACATGTATTAATTATATTTAACAAGAAAGCTCATCTTCTATATTTGTCAATGTGATATTCTTTATTGAAAAGAGGATATGCTTTGTCAGCAAATAACTGTGCAAATAGTCAATGAAATAACTGTGCAAATCACTTGAATGAATGAAATTTAATTGCTACTAAAATAAACAAAATTTGTAAAAATGGTTTTGTAAATTTCCTATTTTGGGCTGCCTAGCTGTTAGGTATATATAAGGGATATAAACTACAAGGAGAGTTTCATTTGTACCCTTCAAAAATCTCAAAATTACATATCCCCTTTTAAAACTCATAATATCATATTTATCCTTCTAAATTTCAAAAACGTACAAATCTACACAATTTATTCCATTTTATATTAAAACTTATTTAAATTTATAAAAGTCCCATTTTTAACTTCTATTAAAAAATAAAAAATTGTAGCTCATGCAAGAGAAATTTAATCTTCTAGTTGGCTGGTTTGTGAGGATTCATTTATCTACCTATGACGCATACACAATGACATTTAAACATATGCTTGTGTGCACGTCACAACAACAACAAAAAAAATTTCCTCACAAACTAGTCAATTAAAAGATTGGACTTTTCTTACACAAGCTACATATTTTGTATTTTTTTTAATTAAGGATAAATGAAACTTTATAAATTTAAAATGAGTTTTAATAGAAATGACAATAAATTGGATAAAGTCATTAGTTTTTAAAATTTAAAAAGAATAAATATAATATTATGCATTTTAGAAGGAGAAATAGGTAATTTCAAAAATTTTGAAGGATATATATATATATATATATATGAGGAGGGATCCAATTACACCATTTTTTGGTGACACAGAATTACACTCTCCAGTTTCAAAGTTTTCAAATTCCAAATAGTCAATCCAAACCGTTCAACATAATGGATATGTTAAAATGTACTTGTAGATCAAATTTTATATTTTTTGGAATTTTTTTACTATTTATTAAGTATTTAACAAAATCACTATATTCAAACCGTTGAATTTTTGTACCCATCTTAATAAATAGTAAAAAAATTCAGAAAAATATAAAATTTGATCTGTAAGCACATTTTAATATATCCATCAAGTTGAACTAGGCATTTGCTAAACCCGGAACGGGTAGAACCCGTTTTGCCCGGCCCGTACCCGTTACCCGTGGTACCCGTACCCGTTGCCCGGGTACAAACGGGTAGACGGGTAGACGGGTACGGGTAATAAACGGACCGGACAACCTAATTTGAAAAAAAACCCGTTATACCCGTACCCGTCTACCCGTCTACCCGTCTACCCGTACCCGCCTACCCGTACCCATCTACCCGCATACCCGTACCCGTTACCCGTACCCATCTACCCGCATACCCGTACCCGTTACCCGTACCCGACCCGTTTCACTTCAAAAAAATTTGAATTTTTTTGAAAAAAAACAGAAAAAAAAGGGAAAAACAGAAAAAAAAAAAAAAAAAAAAAAAAAAAAAAAAAAAAACCGGGCGGACCGGACCCGTACCCGGATACCCGGATACCCGGATCCGTACCCGGGATACCCGTACCCGTCAACCCGCAACGGGTACGGGTAATAAACGGGTAGGGTAGTGGTTTTGGGAAAACTACCCGTCTACCCGTTGCGGGTTGTACCCGTACCCGTCCTACCCGTCTACCCGCCCTACCCGTTACCCCTAACGGGTTACCCGGAACGGGTCACGGGTAACCCGTTAGCAAACCACTAAGTTGAACGGCTTGGATCGACTGTTTGGACTTTGTAAACATAGGGCGTAATCCGGTGTCACCAAAAAAGGGTGTAATTGGATCCCTCCTCTATATATATAGAGTTGGGCTAAAATGAGCCATGGCTCATAGTGCGTTGGTGAGCCATGGCTCATTTTAGCCATTTTGAAAATTCAAATAACCGATCCGAACCGTTTATCTTGTTCTCCATATTTAAATGTGCTTGGAGACCAAATTTTACATTTTTTGGATTTTTTTTTTTACTATTTATTAAGCATTTTTTAAAATTGCTGATCCGATGGTCCAGAAAATTTTACTGTTCACAGCAAAACAACAATTTTCAAAAATGTTTAATAAATAGTAAAAAAAATTCAAAAAATATAAAATTTGGTCTCCAAGCACATTTCAATATGGAGATCATATCTAACGGTTCGGATCGATCGTTTGGGCTTTCAAAATGAAAATACGGTGTGGAGTACAAACGTTTGGTGAGTCATGGCTCACCCAAGTCAACCTCACATATATATATATATATAGAGAGAGAGAGAGAGAGAGAGAGAGAGAGGGGTTGGCTAAGATCAAAGTGGTAGTTCCTGAGCTTTGGTGTTACCAATTCGTTTTTCAATTTTTGAAGTTCAAAATGTCGATCCGAACCGTTCTAGTTGATCACTATATTAAAATGTGCTTGGAGACCAAATTTTATATTTTTCTGATTTTTTTTACTATTTATTAAGCCACTTTGAAAATCACTAATCCAACAGTGGCTTAACAAAACAGTAAAATCAGAAGCCACTGTTGGATCAGCGATTTTCAAAGTAGCTTAATAAATAGTAAAAAAATTCAGAAAAATATAAAATCTGGTCTCCAAACACATTTTAATATAGAGATCAACTTGAACGGTTCGGATTGACGTTTTGAACTTTGAAAATTGAAAAACGAATTAGTAGCACCAAACCTCAGGAACTACCAATTTGATCTTAGCCAACCTCTAGATTTATATATATATATATATATATATATATATATATATATATATAGAGGAGGGTTCAAATGCACCCAAATGCACCCTATCTTTCAAATTCTTTTTCTCCATTTTCAAAGTCCGAATAGTCAATCCGAACCGTTAGATGCGATCTATATATTAAGATGTACTTGGAGACCAAATTTTACATTTTTTGGAATTTTTTTTACTATTTATTAAGTCACTTTGAAAATAGCTGATTTTACATTTTCTGAACCATTGAATCAGCGATTTTCAAAGTGGCTTAATAAATAATAAAAAATTCTAAAAAATATAAAATTCGGTCTCCAAGCACATCTTAATATATAGATCGCATCTAACGGTTCGGATTGACTATTCGGACTTTGAAAACGGAGAAAAAGGATACGATGCATTTGGGTGCACAAAAATTTGGGTGGATTTGAACCCTCCTCATATATATATATATATATATATGAAATTCTCCAAAACTAGAAAATATCATTTCAGTGCAACTAAAATTGAATTGTACATTTTATTGAGAATAAGAAAACAGAATAGCATGTAACAATTAAAATTGTACATTTTATTGAGAATTTACCGGTACGTGGCTATCGCGTGCCCTGCGTTTCTCATCTGTGGCAGAGAAGACTGTGTAGACGAGAACAAAAGTACCGACAATCTCTGCACCAAGTGCGGTACCGGTGGAATAACCCTCATGGACAAAGTTTGCACCGCCACCGTACCGGGTGAACAGAGATTTTTGAAAACCTTTCACAAGACCAACTCCACAGATGGCACCAAGCATTTGGGCCACCATGTAAAACAGGGCCCTAGTTAAAGGCAATTTACGGCCCACTAATAGCCCGAATGTCACCGCCGGGTTTATATGACCCCCTACATGCAAAAAAAAAAAAAAAAAAAAAAAATCAAATTCTTCATTAATATTTGCAATGGTGCATGTATGGGGTGTTCAAATGGTCGGTTCGGTTAAAATTAAAATTTTATTCAGTTTTAACATTTTAACTGAACCAATCAAATTAAATTTGTCGATCGAATAACAACCAAATAAATAAAAATGTAAATTTTAGGTTGTTTGGTTGAACTGAAATAAGGGAGATTGTATTTTAAAATGTCAAAACTCAATATATATACACAAATATATTTAGAGGAGGGATCAAGTTACAACAATTTTTGAGTTACAACAAGTTACAATAACTATTTTCTACATTTTCAAAATCCAAGTAGTCGATCCAAACCGTTAAATGTAATCTCTACAATAAAATGTGCTTGGAGACCAAATTTTATATTTTTTGAAATTTTTTTACTATTTATTAAGATGGGTACAAAAACTAGGCAAATTCAGACCATTGAATTTTTGTACCCATCTTAATAAATAGTAAAAAAATTCCAAAAAATGTAAAATTTGGTCTAGAAGCACATTTTATTGTAGAGATCACATCTAACAGTTTGGATCGACGATTTGGACTTTGAAAATGTAGAAAATAGTTGTTGTAACTCAAAAATTGTTGTAACTTGATCCCTCCTCATATATTTAATAATCATAGAAATAAATATCAAGATAATCGAAATAAGAGAGATTAAATTAAATCAAATATAAAAAATTCAAGTAAATTTTAGTTTATTTGGTTGAACCGAAATAAAAGAGATTAAACTGAACCAAATATAAAAAAAAAACGGAATTAATTCAAAATACCAACTTAACTGAACTATTTAAACCGAAAAACCATACTATTTATTTTTTTTAAAAAATCGGTTCGGTTGAAAACCAAATAAACTGGATCCGATATAAGAGTAGAGACTTCTCATTTCTGCATTCTGCATTGATCATTACTTTGATCCCTGTGTTAATGGCATTACACTAATTGAATTCAATTTCAATGTATATAAAAATGCTTTCCAATCTCAGACACAAACACACACAAAACAGAGTAAAAATCACCTGAAATGCCAGCAGTACAGTAGACAAGAACAAAGATCATGCCACCAAAGGCCCATGCAATACCGAGGACACCAACGCCGCCACACTGTGATGATTCGGGAAAAACTTTCGGGTCACTTTGGTGGCTGTATCCAATCACTGTCGCAACCGTTACATAAAGAAACAACAGTGTGGCCACAAACTCTGTTATTGTTGCACGGTATAGCGGCCACTTGCTGAGCTCATCTAAACCGAGAAACGGAGCGGGTGGAGGTAATTTGAGCTTTGCCAGGGAGGGCTTATTAGATGATCGGCTCGCTTCTTCCATGGTGGAAAGATGAAAGAGAGAGAGAGAATGAGAGATCCAAAGGAAAGTTGTGTTATAATGTCAGAATTTTGGAGAGGGTGATTTTGCATGGTGTTATATATAAAGGGGGTTGAGAAAAGGGAAGTGCTGCTAACATGAAAAAATTATAATTAAGATGTTAATGATTGATTCAATTGTTGAACTGGAGATGATATTGAAAATTTTAAAAAAATGTGAATTGAAACCGTTGAAAATTTTGTAACAGAATGGGGGGACCCAGTTTGATCAAATTTTGTATACAGCTTTGCTTTTGGGAGAAGCAGTCTATTTTCTCTTTGTTTTTAAATCCAGATAGTCGAAAAAGAAAATTGCCCTGCATTCCTCTTCAGTTAATCTCTCTCTCTCTTTTTTTTTTAAGAAAAAAAAAAAAACTATCCTGTAAATTTGGGTACCCAAGATGCAGTTCAGACTAAAAATATTTCTGAAATTCAAATACTACTGTGAAGAAATTCATCTCCCTCATCCCCTGGTTCAGATTGCGCACGTTTCCAAATTTTGAATTTAAAACAGAGACCACCTGAATGCTGATTCGTTGATTTCAGTATTAATTGTTGGGAAGTGTGTAGAATGATAGAGACTGTTTCTGAAATTGAGGTAAGTCTTTGATTTAATGATTAAAGTAATCTTTTTCATATAAAACACTGGGTTAAATATTTGCTTAAGAAATTTATTGTAGATATTTAAAGTTAAAAATTTTGATTCTATCTTTATTTAGAAAATTATACAAGTAAGTGTATGTGATGCTTCAAACCCAATTTGCAATTTAAAAGGTTTATGCCTTGTACAAATACAAGCTGTTTGGATTAGAAATGGTCCAAATGAACTCATCTAATATGCATTTGAGTCACTAACAGTTCAAATTAATTTAGCTGTTATCACTTATCAGTGTTTCAGTGTGTTCTGATTTGTTACAGTGTAGCTCCAGTCTCTAAAATGATTATTTCAAATAGAGACCGTTTATAAGGAAGAATTTGGGTTATATATACTAATGAGAATATAGAAGTACTAAAAGCTAAAATCAAATGAGAAGATCAATATCCCGAAATTTTTATAAATATCCAAATCAAATAACAAATTACGGAATCTATCCTGTTTTGCAATGAAATTCGAAAAATATCCAATCCGGTTATCCAATAACCGGATTTAATACAAATGTCCGGTTACCCACTCCCCGGACTCAACAAAACAAATCCGGTTAATGGTTAACCGGATTTGTGCATTTTTTTTTTTTTTGAAAACAGAAATTTTTTATTATTTTTTATTTTTTGTATTAAAATAATAGAAATGTTGAATATATTTCTTTGAAAATAGATGGAATACAAGATAATTTGATTTATTAGAAAGACTGCAACAAATAACTCGGATCAATATTTTTCAGATCGAATTTTTCGCAACTGTAAGAAAAATTAATATATTTCTTTATGTGTTATTGGAAAAAAAATAAAAATAATTAGATTCTGAGTTATTGATCCCGGTTCAAAAGTCATTTCTAGGTAATCCAGAAAATATTGTGACTTTTCTAGTACATTTAATTTATAAAAAGTTGTATATATTTTGAGAATTCTTTTTGAAAAACAATCATTAAATAAATTAAAGTTTTTGATTTTTTTCAAAAATAGATACAATTTTTTATAAATTAAATGTACTAGAAGGATCACAATATTTTCTGAATTACCTAGAAGTGACTTTTGAACCGGGATCAATAACTCGGAATCTAATTATTTTTATTTTTTTTCCAATAACACATAAAGAAATATATTAATTTTTCTTATAGCCGCGGAAAATCCGATCTGAAAAATATTGATCCGGGTTATTTGTTGCAGTCTTTCTAATAAATCAAATTATATTGTATTCCATCTATTTTTAAAGAAATATATTCAACATTTCTAATATTTTAATACAAATAATAAAAAATAAATAAAAAATTCTGTTTTCAAAAAGAAAAAATGCACAAATCCGGTTAACCATTAACCGGATTTGTTTTGTTGAGTCCGGGGAGTGGGTAACCGGACATTTGTATTAAATTCGGTTATTGGATAACCGGATTGGGTATTTTTCGAATTTCATTGCAAAACAGGGTAGATTCCGTAATTTGTTATTTGATTTGGATATTTATAAAAAATTCGGTCAATATCACAACCTTACTTTTTTTATTCGAAGTTTAAATTTAAAATTTCAGATTTTATAGTTTTAATTATTGATTAACATTTTTTATTTTTCACGAGGATTCTTCCACGTAAAATTTTATAATTTTTTATAGTATTTCAAGTGGTAAAAAAAATAATTTACTATAATACATTAATTTAGAAATCATATAATTTTACACACATACATCCTTCGTGAAAATAAATAAGACTAACACTTTTGATTCACAACAATTTGACTTTTAGATTTTAAAAAGATAAACAAAAAAAGTGAAATTATTATATTTTGTGGTAAAAAAAACTTAGCCATTCCAAAATTCCTAAAAAAAATTAAGGTTATCTAGTCATCTAACATCTAATCACTTCTAAAAAACTACTTTAGCCAACCAAACAAATGAGGCATATTATAGCTACACAAAATTAAAAAAAATTAAAAATTAATGGCGCACAACCATTGGTGGAGCCCCATATTATGCCCAAATTTCTACTAATCATGCGATGCATTATCTCACATTTTTAATTGCTTTGCGGTGCAACGCTATTAATTGGACTATAATATTGCACATAGGGATACCTTTAAGGTAAAATAAAAGGAGATGAACCCCTGAAACGGTGACTAGATCTTTCCTTAGAAAGCAAGAAAAATATTATTTTTCAGATATTTGAAATTAGAGAGAAGAGTACCGACATTTTTATTTTTACCCCATTAAAAAAATATTTTAATAATAATAACCAAAGTTTAGTAACAATTTTAAAAATATCCCACCCGTGGAATTTTTCCACGGGCTGGAATTTTTTTTTTTTTGTAAAACATAAATTTGTTTTTATTTTTTATTTTTTGTATTGAAATATTAGAAATGTTGAATATATTTCTTTGAAAATAGATGAAATACAATATAATTTGATTTATTAGAAAGACTGTAACAAATAACCCTGATCAATATTTTTCGCGGCTGTAAGAAAAATTAATATATTTCTTTATTTGTTATTGGAAAAAAATAAAAATGCTTAGATTCTGAGTTATTGATCCCGGTTCAAAAGTCACTTTTATGTAATCTAGAAAATATTGTGATCCTTCTAGGACATTTAATTTATGAAAAGTTGTATCTATTTTTGAAAAAAAATAAAAACTTTAAGTTATTTAATAATTATTATTTAAAAAGAATTCTCAAAATAGATACAACTTTTTATAAATTAAATGTCCTAGAATGATCACAATATTTTCTAGATTACATAGAAGTGACTTTTGAACCGGGATCAATAACTCAGAATCTAATTATTTTTATTTTTTTCCAATAACACATAAAGAAATATATTAATTTTTCTTACAACCGCGAAAAATCCGGCCTGAAAAATATTGATTCGGGTTATTTGTTACAGTCTTTCTAATAAATCAAATTATATTGTATTTCATCTATTTTCAAAGAAATATATCCAACATTTCTAATATTTCAATACAAAAAATAAAAAATAAAAACAAATTTCTGTTTTACAAAAAAAAAAAAAAAATTCCAGCCCGTGGAAAAATTTCATGGGTGGGGTATTTTTAAAATTGTTACTAAACTTTGGTTATTATTATTAAAATATTTTTTTAATGGGGTAAAAATAAAAATGTCGGAGAAGAGTAGGTCCGATGTTCATTGAATCTACTTTAGTTCAGTATAATTCGGTAGGTTCAATCATTGTTCAATCCGCTTTAAGATTTGTGTGTTTCATTTTAAAATTTGTACGTGTATGTTTCAATTTTTATGTACACAATCTTAAAATAGATCGGACAGTTTTAAAATTCATTGGACCCTATAGTCAGGCTGATACCCATCGAGCCTACTCTGTTCTCTTGAAATTTAAATTGTCTAAATATTCGTCCCAAAAATTATTGTATCAAATTCAATTCTCTTGTTTAATTGTGAGAAAAAAAAATTAAGTTAAATGAACTTTTCCAAATTGAGGAAAGCTGACTTTCGCATTTTGAAAAAAAATTATATAAAAATTGACAGGGAATATGGAAATCATGCATTCCATTATTCTGAAATGCATTATTACATTAATTATGTAATTGGACATTTAAATAACAAACAAGTTGAAATAGATATCGAATTTTTATACATCTCAGATCAGATGGTACTGATCTGTTATTAGAACGACGAGTTAGGTTGAACAAGAAGAAATACTTGGGCATGATAATATATTATCTTGATTAATAAAATTATTTTAATATTCAATCACTCATTAGCATTTATGAGCTCTGTTTTATTATCCGAATAAGATATAAAATTGCCAGATTTGCCAACCTACCAAAGATTTCCACCCAATACATACATTGACCGATTTTTTTATTTATATCCAAAAAAAAATATAAATTTAAAAAAATAATCAAACCTCGCGTCCATTTCGAAAACTACCCAAACCGGAAAAAAAAATTCCAGTTTCAACACTAATTTCCGGTAAATGGATATTAAAACCGGAATAATTTTTTCCGGTTTTAGGATTTTTTTTTTTTTTAGTTTTTATAATTTATTTATTTTTTGTATGGAAGTATTACAAATATTTAATATTTTTTTTAAAATAGATGGAATACTATATAATTTGATTTATTCGAAAGACTACTACAAATAATCCAGATCAACATTTTTCATGCCGGATTTGAAAATACCGATCGTTGAATGCCTACCGTTGAACGAAAACTTAAACTGAATTTTTGAGGCACTAAACGACGTTTTTTTTAAATTATGATGCTCCGAATTCCTCTTGCAAAAATTCGGATCCGTCTTGTTCTCCCCTTTCCGAAAAGTGGTCATATGCGCAAATCCGACTTTCCTAGCCCAAGTTATGGCTGTTTAAAGTTTTTTTGAAAGCTGACCTTTGAAAATTCATAATTGACTGTAGAAAAATTCAAATAAATTAAAATTTGTGTTAATTATGTGTATTTTTGAATGATCTACATGCTGGTGTAATCGCTTTTGCAATTTGATCCTTGTATCAGTCCAAATTTGTTAATTTACCAGCAGATATCAAATTTGATATATATACACATATGATACATATATTATATATACATATATATACATATATTATATTATATATACATATATATATTATATTATATATACATATATAGGGATAAGCTACCCTACATTGCAATGTATGGAGGGCTCTATGCATTGCATTGTGAGCTGTTGGATCTCTTTTAAAATTCGTGCAGATCTGATAGATGAGATGTCGCTGGATTTCAAATTTTTCAGAAATGGAAGTTCCATTTCCAAGCACACCCCTCCCACCCCCATCCCATTCTCTCTCACG
Organism: Carex rostrata; assembly: GCF_964058835.1. Taxonomy (NCBI): domain Eukaryota; kingdom Viridiplantae; phylum Streptophyta; class Magnoliopsida; order Poales; family Cyperaceae; genus Carex; species Carex rostrata. The sequence continues at coordinate 7,656,589 of NC_135924.1, forward strand.
CTGAGAACCCCCAGCCTTAAAGGCGATCACCCTCCTCATCTTCTCTCCTATCCGCACCACCTCCAGCGAACCCCAGCCCCGACCTAGCGATCTCTCCCGCACCTCTCCTCTCCTGTCGGCACCACCTCCAGCGAACCCCAGTCAAATCGATCTCAATCGATCTCTTCTGTCAGAGGTACGACCCCCAAGGAAAGCTCCACCTCCAGCGATCAGGTTTTCCTTCTTGTTTGTTTAGGATACCCACACCATATTTGGTTATTAAAATAAACAACAATCACGGCTTGCCCCAGATTATTAAGTACCAATGCCAGATTATTCAGCACTATAAGGGATCAAAATCTGACAACTGCTGGCTAGTCCTCCTCTATCTTTGCCGATGATCCCAAATAAACCCAAAATTTTGAGGAGCTAATGGAACCAAACAAATGTCCAAGTGCAATATTTACTCCCTTCAAAAAATAAAAAAAGACTGAAATACTCTGGTGTATGACTTTCTGTACTTACAAGTGTTAATTTGAGAAAAAAAAAATAGTGAAATGAAGTGTATTTTGTCTTTCGGGAAAATGGAAAAGAATACCAAATTCATCTAAATTACATATGAAAATAGAAACCTCCAATTACTGCCTCCAATTATTGCCTCTTAAATATGTTCACTATATTTTTTTCTAGATAAGTACGCACCAATCAGTTCATAAGATTACCATTTAGACCAGTACCAGTATAAATCTTGAAACCAGTAATTAAATCCCAGGAAATTCATACCAATAATTGCTCCTTTTTAATTGCTCATTTCAGTGCTGACCAGCAACGAGAACCAATGTCAGAATGTAACTCAAAAGTTGAAAACATATAAAACTGAAGTAGTCAAATAGAATAGTTTTAAGTTTAGTAAAGAAAACCAATCTGCAGAAAATTCACTATTGATGGCTATAGAAGGGCTCTTCAACTTGACAATAATTCTGTCAAGGTTTAAATCTCTAAACCTTTTTCTTTTACATTTGACTTGCCTATGAAATCATTGTGCTTTATATACTTCTATGCAGGAATTATGTAAATGAAGGAAATGGCCATCCATCTTCTACAAAACTTATGAAGCCCTTGAATGAATGAAGTTGATATAGATAATAGCAAGGAAAACATTACAAAATTACTTGTGTATTTTTGATAGATAGAGCTCTCTTTTTGTACTCTTTTGGTTGCTCGTATTTGATATAAGACCTAATGAAGCAAAATGTCATATTAATGAATCTTTTTGTTTTATTTTGCATAAAGTCAATAAAAGGATGTCTTCCCTACATGGTTAAGCTAGTAAGTCATTTGCTGGTTTTGTAAAAAGAGGATTTGAGAAGGGCTTATTTGCAATTTTTGCATAATGCCCCGATGACCACCTTTGTTCTCTAGCTTGTCTAGTTTCATGGATTATTTACATTCACAATGGCATTATAATTTTACATTCATGAAGCCCTGTCCTTAAATAGTTGCATTTTTGGCTTGTCATTTTTCTTTCCTCAATTCATATTAATTTTTTGCATGTTGCAGGGCTCTTCCTTAATTCATACAGACTTTTTTGATGAGTGAACTTTTTAAAATCAGTCTTCATATTTTTCCTATTGAGTCCCCTGTATTTACTGGCTTCATAAATCCTGCACATCTAAAAATATAAGATAAAAATTTACAAGTGAAATACCTTTACATTCAAAAATTTCAGCACTTGTAAGGACTTGCTTGCATTTTTTTGCATTTCTGTTATTCCCTGAAGCATATTTACATAATTAGGATGCATCTTAATGTTTGGGATTAACTAATAGATTCATTTTGCATACACTGGTACTTGTAAAAAAACAGAAAAATGAGAGAGACAATTTGGAACCGGTACCAGTTTACATCCCTTTGCACCACTGTAAAACCCACGATGTGCAGGCACATATCAAAGAAATTAAAACTGATAGCTCCAATAACAAAATTAATTTAGCATCTTTCAAAAATTAATTCATTGTTATATTCTTGTTTTTGTTTGATATGCAATTCAATGGGTTAAAAAAAGCACTCAAAAAGCTATCACTGCAAAAAAAAAATTACATTACATTGTAAGCTGCATCCTACATTACATTGAAAATTATCTATTACATCGACAAAAAGCTATAACATATGACAAAGAACAACCGCAAAATATCCTCAACAAACATTAACAAAGAACAATTCCCAAAATATCATCGGCAAACCTTAACACAACAAACCGACAATACATTCATCAACACTAAAATACCTCACATATATCTTTCAAGAATTTCATAAATCATATAGGAAACAGAAGTGCCTCTCAGCTCCAGTCTGTCATCTTGATAAATATATACTGTTTATATTTTTTCCATCAGCTCATAGCTCCTACAAGAACAAAAATCAAATCAGATTCCAACACACTTGTTACATGGATAAAAGCAAAGTACATGTGCAGAATTGAATTTCTGTGAGGTACTAGTACTGAAGAGTACTTGGACCAAGGATAGACTTAAATTATATACACATTCGATCTAATTTTTATCACAAAATAATATCAAATATCTTGTATTTTGAATATAAAGTGAATAGAATATACCTAGAATCAAGTTACTGTGTTTGCTTGGTTTTAACTTGCAGGAAATGAAGAAAAATGAAGAGAATTGAAGAAAAATGCTCAATGCGGACACACGGTTTGCGATATGGCCGCAATAAGTACTTAGATGGATTTCTGGACACACGCCAATTTTAAAAAGGTATAATAAGCTATACATCAAAAATCCGTGCGGATGCACGGATATCGATGCGGACGCAAGGATATCGATACAGCCGCACTCTGGCCGAGCCTAATGCGGATGGTACTGTAGCAGTGCGGACGCACTGTAGCAGTCAGGCAAAAATGGAGTCAATTTAAAACGGCCATAACTTTTGACTCGTAACTCCGATTAAGGCTTGTGACCACTTTTTGGAAAGCTAGCGAGAATATCTACAACATGAGAAACTAAAAATTAAAATTTTTCTCAGTGCGCGTGAGACCATACGCAGTGCGGCCCGGAGCACCCGCACTGGACCCGCAGAAAGCCAAAATTGCACGTTTTTGACAGTTTTTCTATTTTTGGCTCACCAAGGACGCGTTTTGACAGCCAAATTTGGACAAGGCATCCTGGGAAACAATCCAAATATAGCACCCACTAACTCCACTTCCTATGCTCTTAATTGGGCATGATCATTGACTATAAAAGAGGAGGTTTATTACATCCACAGAGAATCCATCCATTATCTCATTCTCTCTCTCCACACACATAATACTTAGCGATAAATTCTGAAGTAAGGAAAACTTTCAAGCAAGAAGAATAAGGGTTTCCTGAGCAAGATTCGGCAAGATAGAGGTTTTTGATTTGTTAAAGGGTGTAATTACTTCTTTTATTTCATTTCTTCTTACTTTGCCAACTTTTTGTAATGGATCTCTCTAAGAGAGAGTAGTTCTCTCTCTAGGGGTTTAGGTCAATGTATGAACTTGTTTAATTTTATTTTATTCGGTTATTTGTTTTTATTATGATTGTTTTATGGAATTTGATTGTTAATTTCTGTGATTTAATAATTTGTGTTAATTACATAGTTAGTACTTGAATTGTAGTATCCCGTTTTGGATTCGAAAGAACCAAAATTGACTGTGATCAATAGGATAGTACCAAACTATGAATGCAAATGCCCTAGGTTTAGATTAAGATTGTAACCAATTTAATCTAAGCCGGAACTATAGAAATTAAGATTAAGGACTTGGTGAAGAACCTAACCATGAAGTCAAACCCTAATTAGGACATCTCAATTTGAATCGGGTATTGGTATCATGAACTTAATTGAGAAGTACCAATATTTGAGGAGAGGAGAGACTAACAAGAGTTTATGGTCTAGGTAGCTAGGGTGAGGGACCTAATCGAGAAGTCCGAATTACCTAGGCACGTTATTAATTTACGAAAGTAACCCTTAATAACATATTAGGTTAGAAACCTCGTCAAATCATACATGAATTCAAACAAATACCTAATTAATAGAGTTAGCAAGGGATTGTAAACCAAAGACCCCTAGATCTCTAAATCTTGAAAGCAAACCAATTCCTTCCTTTTACTTTTATTTACAATTATTGTTTTAAACTCCTTTCTTTTGGGTATTGAACCCAACCTTAGGAATCGTTAGAATACAACCCCCAATTTACTTTTATTGCACTTTACTTTATTTTATTTTCTGAAATTTATTACTAAAGTTTAAGCATAGTAATTATACATAATCTCTGTGGATCGATACCCAACAATATACTACACGGTAGGATTGTATACTTGCAATCTGAACTGAAAGTGTATTTAGGGATAAAAGGTACATCTAATTGTACTGAAGCTTTTTACCATACCCTTTGGACGTATCAACTTAAGCTTTGGATCTTAGATGGTTTACAAGAAATCAATTGAGTGTTAAGCAATAAAGAGATCATAGACTGTGAAAGTAGTTGTGTATATTAGTGTCATAAACCATACCAGTAAGAGGTAAATAGTATATTGAGATGAGTACATACCATACCAGAATTAACAATTAAAGTTGATACTACATGGCTCTAAAACCAATTACTTGAAGTTAATCTTCTTCATCAATGCCCTTCTCTTCCATTTTCCCGAAACAGTAATTGGAGGTCAGTGGCAGCAGTAGGGTTTAAGGGGGTCGGTGGGTTCGAGGGGCGCGGAGTTCAGCCTCTTCCCGAGTGGTTCGCTGGAGGTGATGCCGACAGGAGAGGAGAAGAGCGGGAGAGATCGCTAGGTCGGGGCTAGGGTTCGCTGGAGGTGGCGCGGACAGGAGAGAAGAGGAGGAGGGTGATCGCCTTTAGGGTTGGGGGTTCTCAGCGTGAGAGAAAGAAGGGGACGCGGTGGGAGGGGTGTGCTTGGAAATGGACCCTCCATTTCTGAAAAATTTGAAATCCAGCGACATCTAATCTATCATATCTGCACGAATTTTAAAGAAGATCCAACAGCTCACAATGCAATGCATAGAGCCCTCCATGCATTGCAATGTATGATAGCTTATCCCTACATATATCTCCATTCTATTATTACCACACGATACGTTACAATTTAAAATGAACAAATTCTGAAATATAGCTATATATTTATTTGTTTCCTTATTCCTTTATTTTCATTTTTTTTTTCCTCTTCAATTGAGAAGACTCCATCTTCCATTTTCTTATTTATTGTTTCCTTACTTCTTCGTTTCTATACGAATCACAATGGAAATCATTTTTTTTTAATTTCCTTATTTTTCTTTTTTTGTTTCTATACATATTGGTGTGGGCAATTTAGAATATATTTCCAATATATAATATATCAATGTGTGTATGTGTGTGTGTGTATTCTAAATTGGAAACAAAGAAGAATATAAATTGGAACATGTGTGTGAATATATATTTTTCTTATAATATGTGTGTGTGTGTGTGTGTGTGTGTGTGTGTCTCCTATACATACAAACGATAACACTTTTTATTTATGTTTTTTGATATCATATTATATGTTGATATTGAATTGTTGTATGATATTTGATATTAGATTCGAATCGAGCTATTATTTGATATCATATTATATGTTGATATTGAATTGTTGTATGATATTTGATATTAGATTCGAATCGAGCTATTATTTGATATCATTGTTAATGGTAAAAATAAAGAATCATCACATCATCAAATTGTTATCAGATATCATAATTAAAGTTAATTAAAAATATATAATCATATAAATTTTCTATTAACATGTGTTTTAATTTTTAGATAATTATTATTTTCATTGATATATTTGTTTCTTATAATATGTACCCGTTGCAACGCACGTGTATGATACTAGTATATACATATATATATTACTAGTATCATGCCCGTGCGTTGCAACGGGGATATATTATATGATTAAATAGAATACGAAGAGATCTTTTTGTTTGACATTCACACAAAATAAAAAATATATATTTAAATAAAAATAAAAGACACAAATGAAGAAAATAAAAATTCAAATAATAAATAACAATAAAAGAAACAACAAAAAATGAAAAAAAAAAAAGATCAAATATAACATGAAAAAAAATTGAAGTATCATTGCGATTTAATATCTAATTTTTTTCACAAGCAAGACATGTCATAAAACGATTTAGAGGATAAATGATCTGTAAAGAAACAAAATTGGAAAATATTTAATTAAACGATTCAAATAAGAATTTTCTCTACATGTATATTATTGATGGAAGTTATTTTAACATGGAAATTTTTCAACATATCATTTCTCTACACAAAAGTTCTAGATACTCTTCATTTTCTCTCCAAATTAGAAATGTATGATTGTTTTCATCAGCACAAGATCTGCTATTCATCTATTCACAAAGATACAATAGCTCTAAACAAAATCCGAAAAGATATGATTGTTTATATTTTCATTTTCGAAACTATAGAGGAAGAGGAGAAATGAAACAAAAAAAAATAGAGAAATAAGAAACTAATTTGATTGCAACAATTAAAGATAGTTGTAAGGAGAAATAAAAATACAGATCGCTAGAAATTCATTCAATTTAATATGACAAACCATGTAAGAGTATAGGGATTCATTTAATTTTATGGAATCGAACCTTTCAGTGCAGCAAAAACTTTTGATGAAGCCTATTAATACTCTCATGCAGCAAAAAGTGTATATCCATCTCAACCTTTCAATGAAGTACATACATGAATTTGCATATTGCTTCACCAAATATTGAAATCCATTATTCCGATATATAGGTCTAAAAAAATAAAAACATTTTGTCGGATTTCTATGACAAGAATAACATTTTGCAAACAATTCATTGATATTTCTCTTTTCTTTTTCTTAAAAAAATATTTTATAACTCAAAACAAAAGCTTTTGCATATCTAGGCATCTGTAAAAAAAAATGCAATTTCTAAATAAAAGGAGGTACATTTAGCCAACTTATATAGAGTGATAAGGATTTAGATATGCATATATATACTGGCAAGCTAGGTTCTAGGAGAAACTTCCGGGGAGGTAAGCTAAACTTAAATATATGTGTATGAATTTGTGCTTTTAGTTGTAATAGTCCAGAATTTATACCAAGGCGCAATTAATTTCTCCTCAATTTTTTTTGTAGAAGTTGTTTTATTCTAAGGATGACACTAATATGAAATTTTTAATAAAATACTTGCTCACCATAGGATGGAAATAATCTACTCGAAAGTTTTAGATATTTTTTATTTTTTCTCCAAATCAAAAATGTATGATTGTTTCCATCAGCATAAGAATTGATATTCATATATTCACAAAGATACAGTACATCTAAACAAAATCCGAAAATATATGATTGTTTCCATTTTCATTTTCAAAACTATAGAGGAAGAAGAGAAATGAAACGGAGAAAATGGAGAAATAAAGAAATAATTTGATTGCATTAATTAAAGATAGTTGTAAGGAGAAATAAGGAAACATATTGCTTGGAATTCATTCAATTCTAATGTGACAAAGCATGTAGCAGTCTGTATGGCGACTATGTTTTTAATTAAATTTAGGCTTCTATACATAAAATAGATGTATTTAATCAAAAGATGACAATTTATGTAATTGAAGGATTGATATTCAATTTGAAAATCTATCTTTCAATCTGAGCCGTTGGCAGATCAGGACAACTACGTGCATAATATAAGAATGGAGATATTATATATACATATTTTATATTATCTATACATATATATATAGAGGTGGGCTACAGTGAGTTGCGAAGTAAAACGCGTTTCTACTTCACGCCGTATTTTTATTTTGAAAGTCCAAACGACTGATCCGAACCGTTAGATGTTTAATCCATATTGAAATGTGGTTGGAGACCAAATTTTACATTTTTTGGAATTTTTTTACTATTTATTTTGCATTTTTTTAAATTGTTGTTTTGCTGTGAACAGTAAAATTTTCTGGACCATCAGATCAGCGACTTTCAAAATTGCTTAATAAATAGTAAACAAATTCCAAAAAATGTAAAATTTGGTCTCCAAGCACATTTCAATATGGAGAACAAGATGAACGGTTCGGATCGACGTTTTGAACTTAAAAATCGCAAAATATGAGCGTGAAGTAAAATAGTCGCTTTACTTCGCAACTCACCGTAGCCCATCTCTCTCTCTATATATATATACATATATTATATTATATATACATATATATACATAGAGTAGAACTAGGGTGCTCTTAAGCTCACCAAAGTTTTGGTGAGCTTAACTCTAAAACTCATCAAATCGATTTCAAATGATGAATCCGAACCGTTAAAACCCGCCTACCTTATGTGTGATGCATCTACATGTGAAATTTTTAAATATTCGAATTAATTTAGTATAAAGTCAAGCGGTCAAAATTAGAAGGTTAATAAATTAATTTTAGTGCATTTATTTTTTGAACGTTTTTTTACCGCTTGACTTTATACTAAATTAATTCGAATGTTTAAAAATTTCACATGTAGATGCATCACACATAAGGTAGGCGGGTTTCAACGGTTCGGATTCGTCATTTGAAATCGATTTGATGAGTTTTATAGTTAAGCTCACCAAAACTTTGGTGAGCTTAAGAGCACCCTAGTTTTACTCTATATACATATATATACATATATTATACATAGAGGAGGTATGAGGTATGATGAGGTATAAAAAAATGAGGCATTGGAACCCTCGTTTAGTGCCTCAAAAATTCAGTTTAAGTTTTCTTTCAACGGTAGGCATTCAACGATCGGTATTTTCAAAGTTTTCAAAGTCCAAACAGTCGATCCAAACCGTTCAACATGATGGATATTTTAAAATGTGCTTGCAGATCAAATTTTACATTTTTCTAAAAATTTTCACTATTTATGAAGATGGGTACAAAAATTCAATGGTCTGAATATAGCGATTTTGTTACATACTTAATAAATAGTAACAAAATTAAAAAAAATATAAAATTTGATATGCAAGCCCATTTTAACATATATATTATATTATATATACATATATATACATATATTATATTATATTATATTATATATACATATATATACATATATTATATTGTATTATATTATATATACGTATACATATATTAATTTTTCTTACAGCCGTAAAAAATTCGGCATGAAAAATGTTGATCCGAATTATTTGTAGCAGTATTTCGAATAAATCAAATTATATAGTATTCCATCTATTTTTAAAAAAATATATTAAATATTTATAATACTTCAATACAAAAAATAAATAAATTATAAAAAATGAAAAAAAAATCCGAAAAAAAAATTTCCTAAAAAAAAATTTTCCTCAAAAAAAAAATCCTAAAACCGGAAAAAATTATTCCGGTTTTGGAACTTAAAACCGGAAAAATAATTTCCGAAATTTCTTTTCCGGTTTTAATATCCATTTACCGGAAATTGGTGTTGAAACCGGAAATATTTTTTCCGGTTTGGGTAGTTTTTGAAATGAACGCGAGGTTTGGTTAGTTTTTTAAATTTATATTTTTTTTAATATAAATAAAAAAATCGGTACATTGAAGGTTGACATACATAATATATTCTACATCTGAGGCAGTTCTTTTTAATGATATTTTTATTTTATTTTGTGAAAAGACTATGTACTAAGTAAACTTTTTTTTTCTCAATGAGGGGTTAGAATGTTAGAAAATCATTTTCATTTTATATTTATGAAATTTATATTTTATCTTTATTAAAAAAATAAAAGATATGTAGCATAGACGCACAAGCGTATATCTAAAAGTCACTGTGTATGTATCAAAATTCAAAAGTAAAAAAATGAACTTTTTGCCCTCACAAATTAGTCAATTAGATCTTTTACATACGCTTTCTTAAAAGGCTATTGGATATTTTATAAATTTAGACTGAGTCCTAATAATAAAAAATATATATATAATAATTGGATAAATTTTGTGAGTTGTTGAAATTTAGAAGGCTAATATGAGATAATGAATTTTAGAAGGGAAAAATACGTAATTTAAAGGTTTTTGAGGGGTATACAAGAAATTCCCCCAAATTTTGTCTTCCATTTCTACCCAGCGTTCCCTCTCACACCAAACCCAACGGCCAAGAAAATTCTAAATCATTTCAAAGTAACATATCTGGTCAAATTATCGACAAAATTTTGCCTAAATTTATATTTTCTTGAATTACTTCAAAATTTTACAAGTTCTTTGAACTTTTCCAACATTAAATATACAGTATACATTTCATGAATTCCTCTTGTATCGGTACCGTGACGCAAAATAAACAAACAATGCTAAATTAAGCATGCAAAGCCCTGAAACCAACCAAAAAAAACGATCTAAGTGCCCCTCATTTAAGTTATCAGGTATCCATCCAAACACCCAATCAGTCATTGTCAAAATAATCGACGTGACATAGCCTCCAAGTGCTATGGTAAGAAAAGCAAGCGCCAAACAGAGACTCCTCATCGAATCCGGCGCTTGGCCATAGAAGAACTCGAGCATGCCTATTTGGTTAAATACTTCGCCGATACCTACTAAAACATGTTGCGGTATTTGCCAAAGAATACTCATCGAAACTGCAACATTTTCATGTACCAAACCTTCATTGGTTGCTATCTCTAAGCGCTTCGTTTCCACGATTGCTGCTGATACCATAGCAAGAACAGCAAAGAACAAGCCGATCCCTGCCCGTTGCAAGTGAGAGAACCCTCTATCTTTTCCGGTAAATCTCCGAGCAACCGGCACAATTATTTTATCATAGAAAGGTGTGAATGCAATCACCGCAAGTACATCGAAAGTCGTGAGAGAAGCGGGAGGGATGTTCAGAGAACCCAAGCGTGTGTTCATGAACATTCCTTGTTCGACAAAAACTGTTGATTCCTGGGTAGAAACTGAGGCAAAGAGTATAAATGTGGTCCAAATAGGAAGCAACCGAAGTATAGATTTCAACTCTTCGACTTGTGATGTGGTGCAAAGACTCCATGGGTTGCGGGTACCAGTACGGGTGAAATCCGAAGCGGAGACAATGGAAGCTTTGTTAAGGAATCTGCAATTACATTAAAATTCAATTCAATTCTGTGCTTGGACCTCTATAATAATCAAAATCTATAATTGTAAACCATCATCAAACATGCAACCATCTACTCAACCAAAGGATACTTTAGGATAAAAAAGGTGCATCACATCAGAAAAGTACCATTTTTTTCTTTTTTGAGGTAGCAGAAATGTACTAATTAAAAAACTACTGGATTAATTAAAAATTAAAAGAATAAATATAAATGAAAAGATAGCTTGATATTTTTGTAGTCGAACTCATTTCTCCTTTTATCACATTTTAATATATTCTATATTATAAGAGGAGGGTTCAAATGCCATTTTTTATTCTATATTACAAGAGGAGGTGTACTGGAGGCACAATAAATGAAGACATTTAAACCCTCGTATCATAATTACTAAATGGTGCAGCATTCAAAAGCAGATTACCTGAATTCTGGGGTACTTTCTAATTTGCCGATTCCCGATTTTTCTGTTGCGTTATGTAGAAGAGACTCATCCTCGGGCAAATCCAAATTAAATTTTCTAGTGGCCGCAACAATCACTTGACACATTCTTGTAAGAGGGCTTCCTATTGGTTTGCGGTATCTATATAACTTAGAACCAGATATAAAATTCGTAAAGCCTATCCCAAGTACTATGGTAAGAACACCAAATCCTAAAGTCCATCCATAGTTATCTTGTATCCATACAATGACAGTTCCGGCAAACAAAGCACCTATAGTGACAGTGAGATAATAGAAACTAAAGAAAGATCCCTTTGCAGTGGTATCAGCCGTGTCAAATTGATCGGCACCAAATGCTGACATGCACGGTTTAGTGGCCCCAGCCCCGAAAGCAATCATGTAAAGGCCGAGAAATGAGGCAACAGGAGAATGCTTCAAGATTGAAAGTGATGTTGATAGAGTCAAAACCACCAATCCCTTTTGTGAAAGAACAAAAAAGAGATACATCAAACTAATTTGAATTGAAAAGCAAAATATTGTTTAGTGTAGGAATGGTGCACAAGCAACCCTAGCAAAGTTAGAAGACTAAATATTCTCTGAAACAAGTTAAATATTTTTTATTTTTTAATAAAGGGTAAAATGGTAATTTAGAAATTTAAAGTTGAGTTTTAATGGACAAGTCAATAAGTTGGTAAATTTGTGAGCGTTAGAAATTTAGAAGGGTAAAAATAATATTATTAATTTTAGAGGTGGAGATACATAATTTTGTTGTTTTTGAGGGTATACATGAAATTATCCCTAATATCGTATGCAGAAATACTACTGCAATAAGTCTATCACATTGTTGTCATACCTGTATGTCACTGGTACAACAACGAATTTTGTAATATGAGTGCTCCTCTAACAGCTTTGCAAATTGTATTTTGTAATATGTCACTGTTCTTGGTGTGTGTGTGTGCAACCTAATGATAAGCATATGAAAGTGCATCATATAGAATTGGATACTTACGATAAAGAAAATGACAAGGAAAGATACAAGAGTCAAATAATTTCCCCAGTAAGAATCTGCCACATAAGCACCTATCAGTGTCGTTGCGAAACAAGTGCCTTGCCACGTTGAAGCTTGCGCTGCTGCGGTAACACTATCTTCAAATAGCTCTGTTTTAAGATATACTGATAGATTTCTGCCGATGCCATAATAGACCACGCACACACAAAATTCAGTGCCTATAATATATGCAGAAATTTAATAACTCACTTTCATTATATCTTAATTAATTTTTGTCTGGTACAAGAGGATTTGGAAAAAAAGATTGTGAAACTATTTGGAAGAATTTAATGTAACAGAAAAAGTCCCAGTTTATAAAACAACCAATTCCTGGTAAATTTGAACTACAGATGCTGGTACCTAGTTTAAATTGAGCTTAGCTGGGGCCTCAACCAAAATTAGGAATATTCTCGAACTTGTATGATATATAAATGAATTTTATAACTATTTTCCTGAAGTTCTTATATCACTTGGCTTGAGGCATCTGGAGCTAATACAAGGTCAGGTTTTGATCCAAGCCGTCGGCTCAATTCAATCAAGCCAATAGATTTAGATCGGATAGCTCAAATGAGATAACAGCTACTGTTAATTTAGAAAGAGAAATTTACATATATGGCCATCATAACTTTGTGATTTAGTTATTTTCCCATCAAAATTTAAAATTTAGTTATTTTAATACACATAGGTATGAACAAATGGTGAACAAGATGTAATTTCAGTAAAATGTGATTTAATACGCAGAAATGGTGGTGGAGAGGTTAGTGAGTGATACGGTAATTAGGGGTGTCAATGGGTACAGTACGGGTCGGGTGGAGACATTTTCATACCCATACCCATTAAAATTGACCTTACCCATACCCTACCCATACCCATTAAAAATTAATCTTACCCTACCCTACCCTTACCCGTTAATATTATCGGGTAACGAAACGGTAGCAGGTGAATAACGGATAATACTAGTATAATAATTAGTTTTATTATATTTTACAAATTAAACATCAAAAACTCATTCATTTTAACACATATATAATTGCATTTCTAATAAAAAATAAAATAAATGTGCAATCAATTCCAACTAAATTATTTTTTATAAAGAATAAAAATTCAAAAACACAAATATACATTTAAGTGGGTTGAAAATTGAATTGAATATATATTTGGATTTTATAATTATCTTATAGGATAACGGATACGAAATAGTCATTACCCATATCCTTACCCATTTATTTAACGAAAAAAAATTCTTACCCATTCCCATACCTAATAAACTAACGAAAAAAAAAACTTACCCATACCCGCCTTATCGAATACGATACGGGTCGGATAAACAGCTAAAAAGGTACCATTGACACCCCTAACGGTAATTTGAATATAAGGTAAAATAGTCATTTTAATTTTTTTACTAATACTAAAATGAGCTTTTAATTGATTAAATTAGAAAAATGGAGTTATTAATAAATTAAGTAAGTTTACATACTAATTTTTATATTTTGAAGGGGAAATATCTAAACCACAAAGTTATGATAGGCATATATACAAATTTCTCTTGTAGAAATGACCCATTTGCTTACACATAATTAAAGAGCAAGCTTTCCATCCTCCAATCCGATGCTTTGATTCTGAGATTATTCTTTCCTGCAGCATAGTACCATATAAATTTAAATTTCCCAATTTCTATAATGGAACAGTTCAACATATGAAATTATATTATTTTTGCCGGTTACTACAAGCTCGGAATATGGCTTTATATACATTGATGCAGTCTGATATTTTAAAATTTAGAGGGGGGAATACATAATTTCGAGAATTTTTAGAGGCATACATGAAATTTCTCCTAACACTTGTTGAGCTTGAAACCACCGCTCCTTTGAAAAGGAGAGGAGAAAAGGCTACAAATAGAAGCTTTGAGGTACCACTCTTCAGCTTGCAATCCAAAGAAAATAAGAAATTGATTCACAGATACCAAAATTTGAGTACCTCATTTGGGGATTGGGATTCTTCTTCTACCACCAGCAAACTCTCTCTCGCCTCCTCCATTAAGCCCAGTTGAGCAGTTCCTCGATGCAAAAGGAATATATTTATAGTGCTCCACTGCTTCTCAACTGCTCCGCATCGTCTGCATTAACTCAAAAGAGCATCTTTTGAGTGAATAGAACCGTTTCCTCTCCAATTGTACAACTTTATTGCGAGTTTTAAGCGGATCTGAATTCTGAACTTCATTTAAGATCAGGTGGTTTGAAATAATTCAGAACTATTCGATTTGTTTCTAAAATATCAGCATGCTATATGTATTTTAGCTTCTTCTTTTTCTTTCTTTTTTAAATGTTATATGTACTTTACCAAACATTATTACTTTTAATACTGATGCAAAACGACTAAATATCAAACATCACATGTGATGTGCGCAGCTTAATTACCGGCTACTTAATAATCAATTATTCAACTGTTATAATGTCCTTGGAACCAATTTTTTTATTACACTTTTCATATCACGCTTGTAGATATTCTATGTTGGTACACCAAGAAAATATAAGAAATAAGAAAATGAACAAGTGGTACCAGTTGGCCCCAAATCCGAATAGAACTTGAAATACACAGAGAAGATTATGAGGGGAAAAAAAATGTTTCTTTTCTATTACAAAAAGATAAAATAGGCCCAATTAATTATTTTGGGTTTGCAATTTGATGTTTGAGTTAAGCCCATGAAGTAATGCAACGGATTCCAAATAAAAAAGAAGATCAATATTGAGATCCCATGCTGATGCGAGTGAGTATCCTCTGAGATATCTCATATTTTGCGTGACTGACGTGTCCGGTTCCAATTCGGGGTGACGTAGGGGGCCAGTATTATTTGAGCTTTGAGATTCGCACAGAACGTATTGTAACGGTTGATATTTTCCAAAAAGTCATGCAAAATATGAGATATCTCAGAGGATGCGAATTCTGCTGATTCTGCCTCTGGAATTCGAATTTCCTGACTCCTGAGGTAACTTAGATTTTGAGTTTGGATTCGGACTGTCCCATTAGAATCCGCACTATTAAAGGATTGTGGTAAATTTATGAATTTTTCATTTTACCTTTTACAATAAAATAAAAAAATATATAGCATGTGTTGAAATATTCAGTTTTGTAATTAGCATGTGTGATGACAAACTATTTATTTTCCTGATAATATAATCAAATAAAGGTTAGACCTTCATTTTTCCTAAAAACAAAAACTATTTTTCTACTTATGACGGTCTAACAGATACACAAGTGTATACTTAAATATCACTAATTTATTATGTGTGTGTCAGAAGTAGAAAAATGAATTGTTTGCTCTCACAAACTGACCAATTAGATCTTTTACAAATGCTACATGTTTTTTACATTTTTAATAAAGGGTGTAATATATATTTCATAAATTTTAAATGAGTTTTAATAAAATAATAATCAATGGGTAAATTTGTGATTTTTTGAAATTTAGAAGGCTAACTATGATATTATAAATTTCAGAAGGTAATGTACGTAAATTAAATGTTTTTTAGGGATATACATAAAATTTCCCCAAACATTTTCTTCCCCTTCAACCCTAGCCTGCCTTCTCTAAATCATTGCTAGTAATATATCTGGTTAAAATATGTACAAAATTTTCTCTAAATTAGTAAATTTATATTTTCTTGAATTACTTCAAAATTTTACAAGTTCTTTGAACTTTTCCAACATTAAATATACAGTATACATTTCATGAAATCCTCTTGTATCGGTATCGTGAGGCAAAATAAACAAAAACTGCTAAATTAAGCATGCATAGCCCTGAAACCAACCAAAAAAAACGATCTAAGTGCCCCTCATTTAAGTTATCAGGTATCCATCCAAACAACCAATCAGTCATTGTCAAAATAATCGACGTGACATAGCCTCCAAGTGCTATGGTAAGAAAAGCAAGCGCCAAACAGAGACTCCTCATCGAATCCGGCGCTTGGCCATAGAAGAACTCAAGCATGCCTATTTGGTTAAATACTTCGCCGATACCTACTAAAACATGTTGCGGTATTTGCCAAAGAATACTCATTGAAACTGCAACATTTTCATGTACCAAACCTTCATTGGTTGCTATCTCTAAGCGCTTCGTTTCCACGATTGCTGCTGATACCATAGCAAGAACAGCAAAGAAAAAGCCGATCCCTGCCCGTTGCAAGTGAGAGAACCCTCTATCTTTTCCGGTAAATCTCCGAGCAACCGGCACAATTATTTTATCATAGAAAGGTGTGAATGCAATCACCGCAAGTACATCGAAAGTCGTGAGAGAAGCGGGAGGGATGTTCAAAGTACCCAAGCGTGTGTTCATGAACATTCCTTGTTCGACAAAAACTGTCGATTCCTGGGTAGAAACTGAGGCAAAGAGTATAAATGTGGTCCAAATAGGAAGCAACCGAAGTATAGATTTCAACTCTTCAACTTGTGATGTGGTGCAAAGACTCCATGGGTTGCGGGTACCAGTATCGGTGAAATCCGAAGCGGAGACAATGGAAGCTTTGTTAAGGAATCTGCAATTACATTAAAATTCAATTCAATTCTGTGCTTGGACCTCTATAATTGTAAACCATCATCAAACATGCAACCATCTACTCAACCAAAGGATACTTTAGGATAAAAAAAGGTACATCACATCAGAAAAGTACCATTTTTTTCTTTTTTGAGGTAACAGAAATGTACCAATTAAAAAACTACTGGATTAATTAAAAATTAAAAGAATAGATATACATGAAAAGATAGCTTGATATTTTTGTAGTCAAACTCATTTCTCCTTTTATCACATTTTAATATATTCTATATTATAAGAGCAGGGTTCAAATGCCATTTTTTATTCTATATTACAAGAGGAGGTATACTGGAGGCACAATAAATGAAGACATTTAAACCCTCGTATCATAATTACTAAATGGTGCAGCATTCTAAAGCAGATTACCTGAATTCTGGGGTACTTTCTAATTTGCCGATTCCCGATTTTTCTGTTGCGTTATGTAGAAGAGACTCATCCTCCGGCAAATCCAAATTAAATTTTCTAGTGGCCGCAACAATCACTTGACACATTCTTGTAAGAGGGCTTCCTATTGGTTTGCAGTATCTATATAACTTAGAACCAGATATAAAATTCGTAAAGCCTATCCCAAGTACTATGGTAAGAACACCAAATCCTAAAGTTCATCCATAGTTATCTTGTATCCATACAATGATAGTTCCGGCAAACAAAGCACCTATAGTGACAGTGAGATAATAGAAACTAAAGAAAGATCCCTTTGCAGTGGTATCAGCCATGTCAAATTGATCTGCACCAAATGCTGACATGCACGGTTTAGTGGCCCCGGCCCCGAAAGCAATCATGTAAAGGCTAAGAAATGAGGCAACAGGAGAATGCTTCAAGATTGAAAGTGATGTTGATAGAGTCAAAACCACCAACCCCTTTTGTGAAAGAACAAAAAAGAGATACATCAAACTAATTTGAATTGAAAAGCAAAATATTGTTTAGTGTAGGAATGGTGCACAAGCAACCCTAGCAAGGTTAGAAAACTAAATATTCTCTGAAACAAGTTAAATATTTTTTATTTTTTAATAAAGGGTAAAATGGGTACTTTAGAAATTTAAAATTGAGTTTTAATGGAAAAGTCAATAAGTTGGTAAATTTGTGAGCTTTAGAAATTTAGAAGGTATTATTAATTTTAGAGGTGGAGATACATAATTTTGAGGTTTTTGAGGGTATACATGAAATTATCCCTAATATCGTATGCAGAAATACTACTGCAATAAGTCTATTACATTGTTGTCATACCTGTATGTCACTGGTACAACAATGAATTTTGTAATATGAGTGCTCCTCTAACAGCTTTGCAAATTGTATTTTGTAATATGTCACTGTTCTCGGTGTGTGTGTGTGCAACCTAATCATAAGCATATGAAAGAGCATCATATAGAATTGGATACTTACAATAAAGAAAATGACAAGGAAAGATACAAGAGTCAAATAATTTCCCCAGTAAGAATCTGCCACATAAGCACCTATCAGTGTCGTTGCGAAAAAAGTGCCTTGCCACGTCGAAGCTTGCGCTGCTGCGGTAACACTATCTTCAAATAGCTCTGTTTTAAGATATACTGATAGATTTCTGCCGATGCCATAGTAGACCACGCACGCACAAAATTCAGTGCCTATAATATATGCAGAAATTTAATAACTCACTTTCATTATATCTTAATTAATTTTTCTCTAGTACAAGAGGATTTGGAAAAAAAAAGATTGTTAAACTATTTCGAAGAATTTAATATAACAGAAAAAGTCCCAGTTTATAAAACAACCAATTCCTGGTAAATTTGAACTACAGATGCTGGTACCTAGTTTAAATTGAGCTTAGCTGGGGCCTCAACCAAAATTAGGAATATTCTCGAACTTGTATGATATATAAATGAATTTTATAACTATTTTCCTGAAGTTCTTATATCACTTGGCTTGAGGCATCTGGAGCTAATACAAGGTCAGGTTTTGATCCAAGCCGTCGGCTCAATTCAATCAAGCCAATAGATTTAGATCAGATAGCTCAAATGAGATAACAGCTACTGTTAATTTAGAAAGAGAAATTTCCATATATGGCCATCATAACTTTGTGATTTAGTTATTTTCCCATCAAAATTTAAAATTTAGTTATTTTAATACACATAGGTATGAACAAATGGTGAACAAGATGTAATTTCAGTAAAATGTGATTTAATACACAGAAATGGTGGTGGAGAGGTTAGTGAATGATACGGTAATTTGAATATAAGGGTAAAATAGTCATTTTAATTTTTTTTACTAATACTAGAATGAGCTTTTAATTGATTGAATTAGAAAAATGGAGTTATTAATAAATTAAGTTTAGATACTAATTTTTATATTTTGAAGGGGAAATATCTGAACCACAAAGTTATGATAGGCATATATACAAATTTCTCTTTTAGAAATGACCCATTTGCTTACACATAATTAAAGAGCAAGCTTTCCATCCTCCAATCCGATGCTTTGATTCTGAGGTTATTCTTTCCTGCAGCATAGTACCATGTAAATTTAAATTTCCCAATTTCTAAAATGGAACAGTTCAAGATATGAAATATTTTATTTTTGCCAGTTACTACAAGGTTGGAATGTGGCTTTATATATTGATACAGTCTGTTATAGTAGCTGTATAATTGGAGAACTCATTTCCTCCTCTTTTTCTTTATAGGGGCCAAAAAATGTTTCCATCCACAGAAAAAAGTACAGCATTTATCAGAGAATTTTTGTTTCTTCTAAATCTGCGAAGAGAATCTAAAACGGAGGCATTTCATGTATACCCCTCAAAACCTCGAAATTAAATATTTTTCCCTCTATATTCCATAATATCATATTTAGCTCTCTAAATTTCAGAACACACAAATTTACCCAATTATTATCTTTTGAACTAAAACTCATTTTAAATTTATAAAATTCCTATTTTACCATTTATAAAAAATAAAAATATATAGTATTTATGAGAAAAATGTCTAACTTTCTAATTGATCGGTTTTCAAGAGCAAATAGTTCATTTCTCTACTTGTGACACATACATAGTGACATTTAAATATATGCTTGTTACACATCACATGTAAGAAAATGAATCATTTGTCCTCACAACCAGCCAATTGAAATACTAAAACATTTATGCTTAATCAGGCTACCCATTTTTTATTTCTTTAATGATGGTTAAATTGAGTACTTTATAAATTTAAAATTTGTTTTAATATAAAATGAAATAAATTGAATAAATTTGTGGGTTTTTAAAATTTAGAGGGTTAAATATGATATTTTGAATTCTAGAGGAGAAAATACGTAATTTCCAAGTTTTTGAGAGACATACATAAAATTACCCCTAAAACTTACTTTGAGGTACCACTCTCCAGTTTCGAATCTAAAGAAATTGATTCACAAATGTCAAATAATTCTGAGATTAATTTGAGTACCTCATTTGAGGATTGGGATTCTTCTTCTACCACCAGCAAACTCTCTCTCGCCTCCTCCATTAAGCCCAGTTGACCAGTTCCTCGATCCACAAGAAATACAGTGCTTCTCAACTGCAGTGTTTTTTTTTTTCGGTAGATATTTTTGGTTGATTGATTGGTACAAAGATAATCTCTCCTGATGCATTCATATACCTAAGGTACCTCATCGTTTGACTTTGAATCCGATCCGTTCGTTATATAATCGCGTGAATTTTAGAGCCTCTGTCTTGGGACCGGATTGGTCCGGATTCAAACTTACTATAACGCAGAGGATCTGGTCACTATGGGTCCCACTCACTATAACAGTGACTCGCTGTCAGTGTCACTAATAAAGATATTATGGCCTACTGGCTTTAATGTTCAAAAATAAAAATAAGCTAATAAAGATATTATATTATGATATATGGTGACAGGGATCTTATGTGTCTATATGGATCACTGTGAGAAAATACAATTTGTTTCTTCATAACATAATGTTTTATTATTATAATTTATATTTATATATATGTGAGATTTTTTCTAAAAATAAAGGGTCTTAATTATGTCAACAAATATATTTTTTTATGTTTTATTTAGATTAAATTGAATGAATGTTTTTTCTTCTTTTAAAATTATGTTTCAAAATGTAATTATCAAAGGAAAGGAATGGGATGGAAGGGAAGAAGTGAGGAAATTAGATTTAACAATTCACCTACTTCATAAAAAGAAAAAATTAAAGAGAAAAGAAGAAGAGGTGAAGTGTGTTGCACAAACTTGATGATTTTTTTTCAAAAAATATTTGCTAGACTGCAAAGTTGTGCGGGAGAATCGAAAGACTCAACGACTTTCATCGCCCTCAAAATAAAAGTGTAGAGAAAATAACTTTTATGGTGATATTTCTCTCTTTCGTTCCTTTTACTCACTGCGGTGGAGTTCTAAAGCACAAGCTAACAAAGAGTGTCTCATGCCATAAAAATCATAGCATCTTGTACAATAAAAATATGTTCATTTTTATCATAGTTATCCACGTCTAAAGAAATACCATACAAAATGGAAGAACTTGAAATGTTGTCAATGTACGACCCGCTACAGAGTATTATACAACTTATAAGCCACAGAATAACCTTTTGAGTTTAAATAATTAAAATTAATGGTGTCTCTGCCAGTCTGCCTTCTGTCTGGTTCGTTTTTTACTTTCTTCCGAAAGGAACTCCCGTGTCGTCTCCAATTGTACATTTTATTGCGAGTTTTAGGAGGATCTGAACAAATCATTTTAGATCAGACGGTTTAGAATAATTCAGAACTATTCGATTTGTTTCTAAACTATCAGCATGTTATTTATGTACTTTAGCAAACATAATTATTTTTTAGTACAGCTACAAAGCGACAAAATATCAAATATCACACGTGCTTAGCTTAATTACCGGCTATTTAATATCAGTTATTCAACTGTTATAATGTCCATAGGACCAATTTGTTAGTGCACTTTTCATATCACGCTTGTAGATTTTTTATTTTTGGTACACCAAGAAAATAGAAGAAATTACTAATAAGACAATGAACAAGTGGCACTGACAGTGGGCCCTGAATCGAAATATAACTTAAAAGAACCGAAAGAAAATGAAGAGGTGGAAAGCATAAAATGTTTTTTCTAAAACAAAAGATAAAATAGGCCCAATTAATTATCTTGAGTTTGCAATTTGAAGCTTTTAAAGAGTTAGGCCCATCAAGTACTGCAATGGACTAGAAATAAATAAATAAAAAGATCAATATTAAGATCCCTTGCTGTTTCTGTGGCAAAGATTTATGGACTCCATGTGAACTTATTGAGTCAAGTATGGCTGGTTCTAGAGTGAGAAAAGTGGTATGGCGGAGGAATTCGTATCCTTTGCGTTAGCTCAAAATGGAATCTTTAATGCAGTTCAATGAGCTTTAAGATTAGTGTGAATTAAATTCTCATTAATATTAAAGATTCCTATATTTTAGACGGAGCTGGATCCGGCTCCATTTACAATCGGATGATATATATATATATATATAGAGTACGGCTAACGCGCTTCCTCTAGCATATGGGCCGAAATGCTTCTGGTGGAAAGTTAAAATTTCAAAATCCAAAAAGTCGATCTGAACCGTTCATCTTCTTCTCCATATTAATATCTGCTTGGAGACCAAATTTTACATTTTTCTGAAATTTTTTACTATTTATTAAGCCATTTTGAAAATCGCTGATCCAACGGTAACTTCTGATTTTTACTGTTTGGTAAGCCACCGTTGGATCAGCAATTTTCAAAGTGGCTTAATAAATAGTAAAAAATTTCAGAAAAATGTAAAATTTGGTCTCCAAGAAGATATTAATATGGAGAAGAAGATGAACGGTTCAGATCGACTTTTTGGATTTTGAAATTTCAAATTTCCACCGGAAGCATTTCGGCCCATATGCTAGAGGAAGCGCGTTAGCCGTACTCTATATATATATATATATATATATATATATATATATATAAACTCAAAAGATGCTCTTTTGAGTTAATGCAAACAGCGCGGACTCAAAACTCAGTTCTGTTACGGAACAATACGGTTACGGTACGAAATGGTACGGTACATGCGTCGGATATGTGTTGCAATTCGCATGTCTTGTGTCGTAACTATTCGCGTGTTGTGATCATCTTTTCGAGTCACGTATAATTAGAATCGTTAGATCTTGATCAAATGATTAATCTTGAATAAACTAATTTCAATTGCGATCAAATGGTCACACAAGTCACATTTGGTCACGACACGTTTGGGCACGGCGTGACCCACGTGCCGTGACCATTTGCATGTTGTAACCACCCCTAACAGTTTTGTCACGACACAGTACAAGACTAAAGTCGCGGTGTGTTAATCACAGTACAGCACGGCATGTTTTTTTTTTCCACTCTAGCTTGTTGCATAACATACATTAAGATTCGTTGCAAAAATCAGCCAAAATCCAACGGTGGACTAGTGCGTGATGTTTTGAGGATAAGGATCTCTGTTGCGTAATTGGAAAGGTTACGGTAATTTATCAAAAAACAAATAATGTATTGGCAAAAAACAACACATGCTGCAAAAAGAATTAGAGGAAAAAGTGTCGTCACCTTGTGAAACAGGTGATCATAGCATTAGGCATTAGCATTAAATGATTTTAACAAAGAGAGACTCCTTACAAGGTTGCTCTCCAAGACTCCAACAACTTTTTTCCTTTTTCTTCGGAGCATAATAGGGGTAGGTTTAGCGAGACAAGATGTAATTGGGAGTCAATATTTTAAAACAGCAGTTTTGACTTCATGCAGCGGTATTTTGATTTGTAGTATGCGTGTTGGATGAAGTCAAAAAATGTGTTAATATCTTGCTATGAATAAAGATTAAAAGAGTATGGTGGCATCAAAAATAAAAAATTATAAAACAGTTGGGTACCTTGAAACAATTATTAGGCCTCAATTCTTACTGGACTTTCAGCTGTGGGTCCATCTTTATTATTCAATTAATGCATATACCCATTTACCAAAAAAAAAAAAAAAATTGTGCATATACCCAGACCAAGTAGAGGTGTAAACGGGTTGATTTCGGGTTTTAATTATTAAATTCGTAAATCGATTTACCATAATGAGTTGTGACATTTTCAATCTATGACAAACTAAATAAGATGAATATCATAAGGAGAGCCCAATCATTATAAATAAGAATACAATATTACAATCTCATGGATAAGGATTTGATGATGTGACATATGTGAAAAGTATTAAAACTTAACGCTCTTTATAAAGTAAATTTTAGTCATTAAATAAAAAAATCGGTCTAAGGATTACGATTTTCAAAAGAAAAAGAATTTTTTTTCCGTCCCCTTAATTCTATCATCAATTTTTTTTTAACTCAAATCTAAAATTTATCAAATGGGTCTCAAATAACAAATTTGAACCATTAAAATCTACCTACCTTATGAGTGATATGTTTACATGCGAATTTTTTTAATATTATAATTAATTTTGTATAAAATCAAGTGGTAAAATACTTTCAAAAAATGAATGCATTAAAATTAATCTATAATCCTCATAATTTTAACCGCTTGATTTTATACTAATTAATTTTAAATTTTAAATTTTTTGCATATATACACATCACTCTAAAGATAGATGGATTTCAACGGTTCGGATTCATTATTTGAAGTCAATCCAATAAATTTTAGAGTTGAGTCCAGAGAACTTGATAAATTCAGTAGTTCTACTATGATCTTATATATTTTATTATAATATAAACCATAAATATACTTTAGTCCTCGTTGTAGCAAAAAAAAAAAAAACTAACTTACAAAAGTCAACATTTTCAACACGTTCTCTATTATGATCCAAGAATTTTACAATAACTCTATTAGTCAATTTTAATACGCATCATGTTTTTGTGAGAAAAAATTAATTGTTTTATAAGTTTTCTTTTAGTATCTCCAACTATTTTAATAAAAATGCACATGCAAACACATGCATCTGTGTTGCAGGTACTTTTCTTTAAAGGAAGTCACATATATTTCCTGAGCTATTTATAATGCTCCAACAACTTAGAACAAATTATAGGGATAAGTTCACGGCTGTGTAATAATATATCAAACGATTTCAAAATAAAAAATTATAAATATCTCTGATAATTTAGATTGACTTGTCATTAGTCAAACAGTTTAAAACAAATGAAGGTTTAGTTTTCTCAATATTTAATTGTTGACCAAATGATTCTAACCTTGCACCGAATTAATTTAAAACACAACCAATTTATATTACGGAGAAATATCTATAATTTTGATAATTATTTTAGTGATTCTGTGATTGCTATGTACATCGGTACATCACTCTATTATTCATATTACATAGAAATTTCATGTATATTTCATGAAAGAATCTCTTCTGATGTGCATCTTGAACCGTTGGATTCACATGAAGATTAGTGTGTACTGAGAAACAGATGGCCGCGATTCGTTAATCTCTGGTTCTTAAAAATTTCTTCTGGGAAAACCGAGTATGACATTATATGATGATGATAAAAAAGAAAAAAAAAAACTCTAGTATAGATTTTCTCCTTTTTGGAGGTGGATTTTGAAAGACAGTCAAATAGTTGAACTGGCAATAAAAATTGCAAGGCAAGGAGATACTGTTCAATTTTAGTTAGATGATTTAATGAATATTGTTTTTGCAGTTTATTATGTTTTCTTTTACTTCAAATCCATCTCTTCAATTTTTTTAGTTCCGCTCCTGTGTGGCAACACCTTTTAATTTTTTCTACATTTAAACCCTCCAATTTCCATTCAATATGAAATAGCATGGAGATGCCATTCTTCTGGACAATTTTTAGTTAGATATTTTTTTATTTGACTTCTCAATCATGATTTTTATGCAGTTTGACCAGCTAAAATCCTTCTCAAAATAAAACTTGTTCTATAGCTTGTTAGAAAAAAAAAAAAAAAAAAAAAGCAACTAAAGATTAATTAATTAATAGAGGTTGGTAGGGTCCGAATTCTTGCGTCTTTGTGGACAAAAATGAAGCAGCGTGTTATCTCTTTGTTACATGCTCGGTAGCAGCAATTATATGAACTTGAATAGCTTCTTTTAATAATTTTTCTTTCTCAGAAACATTAAACGAATGATGATTTTGGAATAAAGGTTAGAGATTAAGCCATTTAATTATTTAATTTTCACAAAAGATTTTCTTTTTCGAATTTTGAACCAGCGACTTCTCAAATGAAGGATGATTTAGATAGAAAGCAATATAATTTGATTTAATAAAATCAAGTGTAAATCATTAAGGTCTTTCAAATTAAATTAATATAATTAGTTTGACAAGCCTCTGGTGTAGAGCTAAGATTGTTACACCCCCTCGATCTGGACAGGAGATTGAAACTAAAAAATTTGTGTTTTTTGAGGTTTAAAAAAACATAAATTTTAACTTTCATTTCATTTAATGTTTTAATGTTGTAATGTTGTATGTTAAACTGTGAAGTTTGTGTTTTGTAAACTTCAGTTGTTTTGAATTTGATGATGTGTAGGTTAAGTGCAAACGGCAACAATTGAGTATAGCTTGTTTTAGGAATTATGTAACTTGGTACCGGTTGTATGATGGTTTTGTGAACTTCTCTGTTTCAATTGTTTTCCATCTGTCTCGATTATTTCTAACACAGAAATAGTTAACATAACATGTAAAATACTAACCTTAAAAAACATATAAAATACTAGATTAATCAAATAATAATAATTTAAAAGTGTGATTGAATTAATTAAAACGAGCTTACGGTTTTAATTGGACCGAGTGCTCTCCTGAGTAAAAAATAAAATTTTCTCAATTATTTTTTCTAAACCAGTTAAAAAAAATAACGGCCCGTATGAATGAAAAAAAAAAATATATATATATATATATATTGCAAGATCCAAGGAGGTTTTTTGAACCAGGAGGGTTCAAATATCTCCACTTTTGATATCATCGTTATTCCTCCATTTATCAATTTTAATAACTTAAATTTTTTAATTTAAATATTTAAACAAAACCGTTATATATGATTCATATAAAAAATTTAGATCGTTATATATTATTCATATAAAAGTTTTAGATAAATTTCACTTGAGGACAATAAACTTTATCATTTGTCATGAATTGGTCACTCAAGTTTGATTTGTCCAATTAAGTCATTATATAACTTTTCTATCTAAAATACTAACGGAATATGTCCATTTTGTCCAAAATACTAACATAATATGCTCATTTCATTCAAATTACTAACAGAATGAGTATTCCGTTAATATTTTGGATGAAAAAGTTATAGACTTGATTGGCTTAAATGAAAAGTTCAGTAAATTGATTAGAAATTTAGAACAAATCAAACTTGAGTGACTAATTTGTGACAAAAGACAAAGTTTAGTGGCCTCCGGCAAAATTTATCATTTTTTACGCATGCGTAAAATATTATAACATTTCAACTTTCTTTTAGTTGCTATTAAATACTTGTAAAAATACACAAATGTGGATAATGCCTAGACGTTAATTTTTCAACTTATTAATTATATAAAAAAATATGACAAAAAAAGTGATATTTTTATGCATATGTAGAGAAAATAATATTACGGGAATAATAATTAGAATAATACGGTGGAAATGTTGCTATATCCTCAATGTGTGTGGGTGATCAGAGGCGGAGCTATTCACAATGAATGAGGGTCAACTGATTCTCATTCATTTTCAAAATCTTTGTACTTTGATACGATTTTGTTATATGAAATAGAATAAATGCTATGGATATAATGAAATTGATCCTCATATTTTTGCAAAATAATTTTGACTCTCATATAAAACTTATGAGATTTGACTCTCATAATTTGAAAGTCTGTCTCTGCTCTTGAGTGACAAAAAAAAAAAAAAAATAACAGTGTAAAAGATATTATTTCTCTCTCATCTCTTCTTTGGTCCTTTGTTATTCAATTTTTTTTAATTAAATAAAGAATAATTATGCTAATCCCCCCATCCCTGTCCCCCCATTTATCCCCGCACTCTTTCTCTCCAAATTAACTTCCTTAACTGTCTTTTATCCCCCCATTAATTCCGCTAAGAATTTCCATTTATCCCCGCATTAATTATACTGTCCTTTTATTAACAATCCCCACATTAATTATACTGTCATCTAATAACAATCCCCGCATTAATTATACTTTCCTTGAATAACAATCTCTGCTAACAATTATTTATCTGTTTATTGATGTTCAAGAAAATATTTATCATTGTTCTGACTAGTATTTATCCTTATATATGAGAAGTATTTATCCTTATCTCTGACATATTAATACTTTGATTTGATTAAACATTACTTATTGACAAGTTCAAGAACAAAGTTCAAGAAAGTATTTATCATTGTTTTGACAAGTATTTACCATTATATCTGAGAAGTATTTATCATTGTCATAGACATTTTACTGTAAGTTGCAATTATGTCTGAGACGTATTTATCCATGTAACATAAGGTATTTATTATTATGCATGAAAAGTATTTCACTGTAAGTTGCAATTATGTCTGAGAAGTATTTATCCATGTAACATAAAGTATTTATCATTATATCTGAAAAGTATTTATTATTGATGTTTTACTGAAATTTGCAATTATGTCTGAGAAATTTTTATTTATGTAACATAAAATATTTATCCATGTAGCATAAAGTATTTATCATTATGTCTGAGAAATATTTATCATTAGGTGAGGGATTGTTTATTTAATGGTTCCTAGTTGCGCGAGGACAATCCAAAAAAACAAAGAAATTTTGTGTGGGGATAACTGATAAGTATTTATGAGGGGATTGTTTATTTAATGGTCCCCAGTTGTGCGGGGACAATTCAAAAAAAAAGAAATTTTGTGCAGGGACAATTGATGGATTGATTTGTTCAGTTATAAATAGAGATCATTACATAGGGATTAATACTTTGCATATCCAGGATAAATACTTTGATGCTTCAAGTTAAATACTAACAATTTTTGCGGAGTATTAATGATTGAGCGGTCCCCCATGACTTTTTTGGCAGTTAGTGCGGGTTTTTTGCGAGAATAGACTTGCGGGAATTGTTATCATGATCCTTAAATAAAACAGAGTGCTTTTCCTATACAGGTACAAACAGTAAATCTGTATCTAGCAATAACTCTACGCATAAAGACACTGCCATGGCATGGATGGAAATTAATATTACAAAGTCTCTAGATCTGCAATACTGGTTAATTAGAAACTACAAACGACACCAAAGTAATTATCTATATATAATAGCTAGTCAGCTAATTAATGAACTAGTGGATAAAGCCTAAAAAAGAGAAGCATCCTCAAAGTACTAAAAAAGCAAACTAAGATCTTGAAATTGAGAAATTGTTATCTTTATCAGCCAACCACCATCACCTGCTCGGATCTCGGAATTATAATGTATAATTTCAACCACATCTCATGGTATTTATTAACTTAAGTAGCTTGCTCTATAATAATAATGACTCGTGTTGTAAGCCCAGTTGTAAGCATGACAGCTGAACCAATTAGAGAAGGTGTTAAGGAGATCAATTATGAGTAGAACTAGGGTGTTCTCAAGCTCACCAAAGTGTTTGGTGAACTTAACTCCAAAACTCATCAAATCAGTTTCAAATGACGAATTCGAATTGTTGAAATCCGCCTACCATACGAGTGATGCATCTACATGTGAAAATTTTAAACATTCGAATTAATTTAATATAAAGTCAAGCAGTCAAAAAACGTTCAAAGAATGAATGCACTAAAATTAATTTATTAACTTTCTAATTTTGACCGATTGACTTTATACTAAATTAATTCGAATGTTTAAAATTTTCACATGTAGACGCATCACTCGTAAGATAGGCAGGTTCCAGCGATTCAAATTCATCATTTAAAACCGTTTTGATGGATTTTAAGTTAAGCTCACCAAATACTTCACCAAACACTTTGGTGAGCTTAATAACACCCTAGTTCTCCTCATCAATTATTGTCCCAATATGCCCAGATATTTACAAATCACATGCCTCACCTTGAAACATGTGTATCTTATTTAATTATTATTAATTATTAATTACAATAACAAACTATCTTATAATTTTTTGCATGTACATATTATTCGTACATTGGATGACGGTAAAGTTACATAGCTGGAATTTTTTTTTTTAAATATCTTTATACAGGTCACAATCGGTGATTTCGTGTTACTAAATCAAACTTTTACACAACATTTGCCGTATGGGCATTGCGTTTTTGCCATTCCATATATTCACTCTAACAATTTACTAAAAGCTATACGCACAACTGGAAACACGACACGTAATACTAACAAAACGAAACTCGATCTAATTATCCTCTATAATCACACGGGCCCCGGCGTCAGTGTAATAAGAACAGCTGTCTCAAAGGAACAGTCTCTTTAAGAGGGGCCCCACTTCACGTGGTTTCACGGCCCCCTAAATGTCTCTCTCTGTCTGTACGACACGTGTCAGTCCGATACGGAAAA
Organism: Carex rostrata; assembly: GCF_964058835.1. Taxonomy (NCBI): domain Eukaryota; kingdom Viridiplantae; phylum Streptophyta; class Magnoliopsida; order Poales; family Cyperaceae; genus Carex; species Carex rostrata. The sequence continues at coordinate 7,687,193 of NC_135924.1, forward strand.
GCCACGCGTCAGCATCTAAAGCTCGTAAACCCCGCCTGTGGACCCCCCAGTGCCCAGTACGACCTTCTCTCCTCGACGTCGCGACAGAAAACCGAGAGAAGTGCTATTTTTCTCTGAAAAAGATTAAAGATAAGAGCTGATATATAAAATTACTTAACTACCCTAGGCGCTTCAATGCTTTCCTCATGTTTTGTCGTTATCTTATCAACACGCCATCCTTGCGTCCTGCCGTCCGATTAGAGGCATTGTCAATGTTTAAACGGATGTGATTGTCTCATAAATTACGAGTTCTATCATAATGGTGTTACCGGTTAAACGTCAACAATAAAAGATATAGACGGTCCCAAAACGTGGCATCCTAATCACAATTGCAAGTGCTGCCACGACAGTTACAATTTTATGCATATTTATTAGTAATCCTTCTATACATGCCAACTTAATTTATAATTGATAATTAGAGTTATGTAAAATAAAAAATTATAAAAATACACCTTACAATTAGAATTACAGCTAATCATAATGATAGAAATAACATGAAATTTTATTGAGAAAAAAACTGCTAAATTACTAATATGATAATCAACTATACTTACGATTGTATTGCTCATTTATGAATATTCTAATCGAAGTTAGATGTATATATTCATAATTTATTAACTTCATAAATATAAAAACATTCTAATTTTGATAATTTAAGTTTTAATATTTGTAGTTCATGTATGAAAATAATAAGAAATTTTCATGAATCTTTTTATGCTTATCATATAACTTAATTTTGTAGTAATCTTTCACGACCCTTAATAATATTTAAATTTCATGAAAATCTAGATGCAATTGATTTATAAAACCAACGGGATGTCTATAATTTACTCTAATTTTTGAAAAATTAGTTAACTATTATGTTATTAAGTACTCATCATTAATTCTAATAAGGATTTTTTTTTCCATACGAGAACAACTAATTATCCGATTGTCAGATAATGTCAATACTATACAAGTTCTATTATCCAAACACAATATAATATTTAAAAAAATACAAAATACTTGACAAAATCCTTTACAATGAATTTATACTCAATGTCAAACCGTAATGATTAAAATAACTGAATAAGACAATTCTCAGTCATCAGTCATCAACACAATTCCGGGTGCATTTCCGGGTATGGAAATTATTTCCTTTACCGACTCTGCCCTACTGCAGTCTGCAGGGAGACCTTAAATTACAACACGTAAGGGCCAATGGGGAGCCATGCAACAAACTCCAAAACCACTGGCAGTTTTGTAACTTCCTAATATTCCCAAGGGCAAAATCGACAGAGAGAATAGGCCTTATCCACAACGCCTCTTCCCTCACCTTCTATAAAACCCACACCAAACCCCTCCAAACTAGAAGAAACTAAACCGTAGAATTTTATAGCCTTTTGCCTTTTTCTTCTTTTCTCCAGTAATTGATAATTGATCTCTCTTTCTAAGGTCTCGAATACGACACGAAGGTACGTACCTATCCCACAAAAAAAAATGGCAGCAAGAAACCGATCCATGATGAAGCATGCGTCACGGTTCTTCTCACCGGTACAGAACCCGGTGCGCTCAAATCGAGTTGACTCTGAAGAGTTTGACGAGGCTGACATATGGGGTCATGAGTCGGTCGAACTCGGCCCCACCGAGATGTCTAATCCGATCCAGATCACCCGTGCAAAACCCAGAACCGACCGCCGTGGTTCCGGTACCGGTACTGGTACGGGTACTGGGCCTGCGTCTCTGCCAGTGAACATACCGGACTGGTCAAAGATACTAGGGAACGAGTATAAGAATAGTGTCGGGGGAAGAGATTGGGAGGTATATGATGATGATGTGGCAGGGGAGGTAGAGGCTGGTTCGTGGGTCCCACCTCATGAGATGGTGTGTAGAAACCGTGCCATGTCATTCTCGGTGCATGAAGGCGTTGGTAGAACTCTCAAGGGGAGAGATTTGAGACGCGTTCGTAATGCAATTTGGGAAAAGACAGGGTTTCAAGACTAACTTTTAATTTATTAATTAAGTATTAGTGCGGGTCTAATTAGTAATTATTCTCTGATGAGTGAGAAGAGAGAGAGATTTGATGCGGTATAGAGGAAAGGGGATTAACAAATGGAAATTTTTAATTATTAGTGGGTTTTAAAGCATTATATGTGGGTCAGCTTTGTTAGATTCTTTTTTGTTTTTATTTTTTTTGTAACTTTTTTTATGTTCAACTTGTTTGAGCATTGCTTAGGCCTTTTTGCTTAATTGGGTTAAAGAAAAGGATCATGGATATTTTTCTAACCTAGAGAATTGATTTAATACTGTATTAATTTAATCTTCGAAAAATGGAAATATTTTTCCTTCCTACCAGCACACTTTGTAATTTTATTACAAAATATTCTTATTCTTGTAAATTTTTTTTTTCGTTAAAGAAAGTAAATGGTGTGGTCCCATGTAAATTATTCAATGCACAATGAAACTTGAGATTTAAAAAAGTTGCAAGGGATTAGTTTTAATTTCTATTTTTTTGCAATTTGGAAAGGGATGTGGGGTATTAAAATATATTATAATAATGCAAAGGTATAATTTCCTAGTCTTTTTATAGAGGCAAAAATACAGTTTGGTTGCCCTACCATTTATTTTCTTAAAACAATATATATTCTTTAATTAATTGGTGCTATTTTGGCATTTGGATAATTTAAGGGGTATAAACCAAGAATATTCTAGGAACTTATTTACTTTTCTGCTTTATCTCTTATCTCTTGTGTTTTTAATTTGGTTTGCCTGTTTGATATAGATTTGTGTTGACAGGAGTCCTTGTCTGCTGCTTTGTATACATGCCTACAAAAGGATATATATATCCTTTTATCCAAAACCCTAAACTCCACATAAGCTGCCATATAAATAATAATTAATACAGCATTTATAGTTAGAGATGCGTCTTTTTAACGTCAACAGTGAAATCAAATGATTGAAGTCCAGATAAATTATTCTTCAAAAAATCAAAACATACTTTAATCAGCACATTGTCCAATCTGGACCGTTTGATTTATGTTAAGATTTATGCGTCCGTTTGAATTTACAGAGCAACTTATTATTATAATTATTCATACGAATCTTTTATGCAAATCGAACAATCTAAAATGGATATTGAATCAAATTTGATCTGAAATTCATCGGATATATATGCTCCCGTTACAATATCAGATCTGAAATGTCCGCTCATTTTAATTCAGGACTTAGAGATATTAACGCAAAATTTGTATATAAAAATTGTTTTTGTCAATGTGATGAAAATACAACCACCCAAACCAACCCACGAGCTTAAGAATTTGAGCTCAGCCTATCCTTTGATAGTCTTACCTAAACCCGCCTGCCTATTAACACTATTTTTTTTAAAAAAATTAAATATTTGAACTGTAAATTTAATTATACAATAAATAATTGGAAATGGAATGGTTTTTAGGTTGCATCATACCTTTAAAATAATTCAAAACGTAACTACTTAATATTAACATTTCACAAAAAAAAAAAAAAAAAAAAAACAGTTTCCATTCTCCAACAATAATTGTGAAGGTGTGTACATTGGACTTTCTGTTTTAATTTCTAATTTGATGTGACATTTTTTTTCAATTGATGTGACGTGTATATGAGAATTTCATAATTAGTAAGTTTTTTTAAAAGAAAACACTTCCTATTTCTTATTTTAACAAAAATACGTACACTCATATGTTGATCATTTTCTTTTTTCTTTTTGAGAAGCTTTGCAAAAATTGAAAAGTTATGCGCGGAGCTTGAATTCTCGATCGTTGAGTATCCAACTGTTTTAGAATTTTTTTTTCTAGTTAACTGTGTTACCGTCTTACCCTTAAGACTTCCAATTCTAATTCAAATCTAACGTGACAAGATAATTTTTATTATTTCTACTATAAAATCATACTAGATTGGATTGGAAGTATCGAACTATACATATTAAATCAAAATGTAGGACTACTCGAACTTGATATGGCCCGGTGTGACTGACAGAGGACAAATTGGCCTATAGACGTGCTACCGAGTTTAAAAAGTAATTGGAGAGAAAGGGAAGAAAATAAGAGAAAATAGATAGAGCAGTGCACTATGTATAGAATTAGTACTTATTGGTATTGGTTTGTACTGTAAATCAATATTTTATTTTCAAATTTTAAATAGTTAATCTGAATAGTATAACATTATCTATATATGAAAATGAACTTACATATTAATTTTTACATTTTCTATTTATTTTTACTATTTTTAAAATAGGTAGTTAATCACTTGATGTAAATATTATAAATTATACAAAAATAGTGATTTTTAATCTATCTAGAAATTAGTAAAATGTTAAATAAAAAAATATTAGTTTGCAAGTATATTTTCATAAAGAGATCATGTTAAATAGTTTAGATTGACTGTTTAAACTTTGAAAGTAATAATATTAATTTATAATACGGACCAATCTAATGTATCGTTGTGCAATGATAGTATGATAGCACCGCTCAAATAGATATGATAATCTTCCGTAGTTTATAAAAAAATAATTGAAATCTTAGATAGATTATATTATTTATTTCAAAATTTAAAATAGACAAAAAAAATAATTCTCTGGAGCACAAGGACTCAAGCATCACATCAAACATTGTACCAGCGTTGTAAAAGAAATAAAATATTTTCGTTCAAATGTTGACATATGACAACATTGACAACGCTATCTTGGGGGCATTTTAGGCACCCTTTTTGCACCATAAATGCTCAAAATAATTGTAGGCGAATATTAGGCTTTTTGTGTAGGCGCATAAACCTAGGGTTTATGCCACAAAAGTTACCTTCATTGATTGGTTAGTTTGAAAGTCACAACCAACAGCAAAAGGTGTTTAAAAAAAATTGTTGCACTTTTGTTTCCAGTCTACACGAATCCCTGTAAATTTCCATTTGTTTTGTGCTGTTAAGCTTAGTGGGTTAAGAATGTAATTAAACTACTAACCACGTAAGAGAATGACTATAGGTTATGTAAAAATTAAATAAGGGATGGTGTGTTTCAATAAATTATTTTTATAAATGCTATTTTGAGTGTGCTAACAATGTCAAGGGCATTATCGTCATTGGCTCGCGCACGTACCACAGAAAATTATGTTTTTTAAATTTTAAAATATGTTTCCAATTTTATGTTTTTATCCAAAAAAAATAATAATAATATATACTCGAGCTTCAAAAATTATAAAATTCTGCTTGCCCCTGATTTTTTTTCACAAAATATGTTTATTACTATGTTTTTCTTATAAAAATTATAAATACTTAATATTTTAAATAATTACAAAATTATATGGCACCCTACTAATTATTCTGTCCGTACCTGACCACATCACGCCACATCATTTTATGTTATCATCTATAAATTTTAAATCTGTACATATTTACATTTTTTTTTTTAATTGTGCAAATTTAAAATATTTTTTCACTTTACCTAATAGGTTCTCTATGTGTGGAGTAGTGACTGATAGGAGAGAATATTCCGGGGCACCAAAATAATTTCCCATATTAATTTATATTCATAATATTAATTATCAGATATACCACAGCTAAAATAATTAAATTTGTAATACAATAAAATATAATGCAAACCATTACTGTGCTCAGTCAAATCAATACCTTTTTTTTTTACTTTATCCATTCTTCATTATAAATAATTAAACCGTTGATAGATTTGCTTCTTTTGTTTATTGCAATTTGACTTCTTTAAAATAGCCAAGTTACTCTGTATTATTTCAATTTTAATGTCTTTCCGTTCGTTCTTCTTTCTTTTTTCTTTTAATTGTAGAATTTTGGTCATTTCGGTTGTACATCAAAGATCATTTAAATTAAAATCTACATAATAATAAATCAGTAGAAGAAAGGAAGAATAATCCAGTGATTTTTTTTTTTTCAATTTAATTTTTCAACGAAGAAATGGCCTGATTTTATAGGTACCCAAGAAGACCCACAAATTGTTTTGAAAATTTCTACATCAAAATTTTCATTTAGGTAAGATTAAATCAGAAATGGAAACGTCCAGTTTTGATGAAACTGGAGATTAGAAGAAGATGGTTGAAAAGACGCTTTATTATTCCCGCTAATGGTTTTGGTTTGCTTTATGAAAGGTGAGACTTTGGTGCTTATAGGAATCTAAACCTTTACGACTAAAACCTCTATTTTTCTATTTGACAAGTTTCTTTGTTCGTTTCAATTGGAACTTTTCATCGGTTTGAATTTTTTGGACCACATTAAGATCAAATTCAGATCCCATGAGGTAACTCAAACAGTATGATAAAAATCAACACGAATATTAAAGATGCCGTGTGAATTCTAAATTGGACCGGATGACTCGAATTATTATCAGATGGTTCGGATCCAAACTCAAAGTTTGAGTTACCTCAGAGGATCTGGACCAATGAATAAGCACCGTTGCATCATTTTCCATGTTTTACCCAAAGCTAGTAAAAAACACTTTTGGGTACAAATTAGTGAAAAGTTACGCTTTGGGGGTACAAATTAGTGAAAAGTTACACTTTTGGGGTACAAATTAGGGAAAAGTTAGATTTCTAGTCTTTTGCTTTGTGGTTTATATGGAAGCCGAAAGTAATCCCTAGAGATACCTAATAAAATGACAATAAATTCAGGTAAATATCCTAATCATCTTTCTATTATCATTTTCACTGTTTTCCTTTTTGTTTATTAGTGGCAAGTGGGATTTAATTTAAGATTATAAATTTTAATTTCTCAATGTCTCTGATTTATATAAGAATTTAATTCAGCAGGATTCATTTTGCAACTCCAGCACCCACTTTTTTTTTTTATTATTTTCAGAATCATATATTTTATTTATTCAACATGCTTATGGTCAAAACGACTGTTGTAATTTTTAAGGGGTTTCTGCTAGAATAGCAGCGTTTAAATTGTATAGTTCTGTTGGAATATTTTTAGACAAGATTTTACCCAAATTGGAAAAGAAAAAATAATAAAGGAGATTTTCGGCAACAAAAAGACAAGACCCAAAAAAGAACAAAGGCCTTCGGCCCATGTACGTATCAAGGCCCATATAGTGCCTTATACTGGGCTCATCTATGGAGATAGGCTGATAGCCTGTGATGATTGTCAAAATCCATGTTTAGTTAAGAACCATTATTCTGATTTAATTATCATTATTTTTCTATCGTTTAGTTTGCAAAAGGATACAATTCTGATTTAATCATGTATTAGTTTTCCTAGTTATGCTTCTGTTATAATTAATTAATTTATGAACTAAGGGAGAAAGTCAAATCCAAGCTTTATTAGTAAGAGAAAAGCTCAGAAATATATTTAAAAGTGGAGATTTTCTAGATTATATTTCCCTCCTTGTATATCCAATTGACCTATGAAATTTTGCTATACTTCAGTAACCGCTTCTACCAGTGTTATTAAAACCGGACCGGACCGGGTGGTTCAACCGGAAAAAACCGGAACCGAATTCTAGTCCGGTTTGGTTCTTCAAAACAACCGCTTGTGCAATTGAATCGGGCAAACCCGGGTAAATTAAGCGGTTTTCTTGAATAACCGTTGAATCGTGAACCGTGAATAACCGGTTTCTTGCGACTTACCCATTATTTATCTTTTCTTATATTTTCTCCAAGTTCCAATCTCTCTCTCTATTTCTTTTGATAGCTGCGCTGCCGCCTCTTCCATTTGCTCGGTGCCTTAATCTCCTCCTCTTCCTCCTTTTCCGAGTGAAAATCGCGGGCATCTGAGATGTACTGACATTGCTCCTGTTTCCGCCCAAATTACATCTGAAGCACGTACTTAATTATTCGATTAAACTTTCCTACTTGTCCTAGTTAGATCCAAAGGTGTTTGATCTAAAGAAGCATTTGCTAGATCAGAAATCTGATCTAAAATAACCGAATGTTGACCTATTGCTGCAAAGAAATTTAAAAAATTGAATGAGCATGAGGTCAAAGGTTAAATTAAGGTACACAAGTCCATCTAGCAGGAAGCACATGCTGGATCAGATTTTCTTGTTAATTTCTTATGTGTCTTTGTTATTAAATTGTTTCATTCTATTTTCCTGTGGCATTGGGCAAATTAAATTTTCTGTCTTGTGCACAGTTGGTAATCAGTTGGTACTTTTATTTTATTTTAATGTCAAAATTTATAAATTTATATATAAAATCCAGTTTTTTACAAGTTATTAATATATATTTGAAAATTTTCAACAAAAATATAACAATACAATTATTTTTGTATATAATCTTCATATACGACAAATATATAATTATTTTAAAAAATCATCATTTGAACCGGTTGACCCACCGGTCCAACCAATAAACCGTTGACCCGATGCTTTACCGGTTCGATGACCGGTCCGGTTCTGATAACATTGGCTTCTACATATTGATCAGTTGAACTTGATAAGATTTTCACTTGGATAACCTAAAAAAGTTACATTTCAACGGTAAAGATTTGAACGCTCTGTATTTTCCAACAACCTAACTAACTTGGTAGATAGTGACGTAGTGTTGATGTGGCAATTGCTCAGTTGTTACAGAATTTTCTTATAACAACCATGCATTAAAGTGTAATTAACTTCCCTTCATTGCAATATTTTTATAAAAAGAATTGTGAATGAAATTCACTAAAGGAGCCAATAAACAGTATTAACAGAAAGTATACGTTAGCATTAAGTGTACCAACTAGCTTGTATGTTAGGCGGAAGTAGAAAATTGAGACTGTAAACACTAAATAAATCCAATGTAGTGTAATCTTATTTTATAAAAGTTGCTAAAAGATATTGATACATACAAAGATAACAAAATTTGACAGACAATATTAAAAATTTCGCCCCCTTTTCCATCCGCTAAGATCCACCCCGGTTCGTATGTACGCACCATCTGTCTGTGGTGTATAGTTAAAAACCACCAAGATTATTCAAACTTGAATAATATGATGATGTGCCATTTTGATGTGGTAGGATTAATAGTTAATCAAGATGTAATTCATTAATTAATGTTTTTTACCACATTTATGGCCTGGTGTAAACCCACGTGCACATACACGCAACTAGGAGAGAAAATGACACAAACCCAATATTTGACCTTTACATGTTTTTTTCTTTATTTATATTGCCCATGCATGAATCCCCAACTCCCCTAGTTAGGAGATGGACTTTCATAATTGTATCTAGATAAGATTTTCACCTGTCAACATTTGCACTTCGGAGTAGGTCCGATGTCCATTGGACCTACTTTGGTTCGATGGGTGATCTGGCCGTCCAAATGCATCAAGAATCGTGCACTATGTATTAAAATTCGTATGAGTTTTTATCAATTTTCGTGCGCACAGATCTTAATGCTAATCGTACGGTGATAGAGCTAATTGAACCTACAAGTAGATCCAATGTCCATTGGACCTACTCCTATCTCCAACATTTGATGTCTGCAAGGCAGGGACGCAATCTAAGCTTCCTACTATTAGTGTATTAATGTGTTGCAGGGTACTGATGAAAAAAAATCATTGATAAAAAGAAAATTGAGTCAAACAGTGTACCAAGACTATTGATATTAAAATCTGTAAACTGTGCATCCTTCAGATCGGGGTGTATAAATGGAAGAATTCAGATCCAGTCAGTTACCATCGAATGAATCTGAACAGTTTATTTTAATCTGGCATCAATTCTTTTTTTGAAAACTTGGTAGTAGCTACCAAGGTTCGTGAGGTAGAATCAAACTCTCGACCTTTGGGTATAACAATTTTAGGACATTTTCCTAGCCAATTATGCTACCTCCCCTTTCTCAATCTGGCATCAATTCTAAATACCTCCATACAAGTCGGGTCCCAAAAAAAGATGACTCAGCTGGAATTAACTCAGATACCTGCAATAGTTGAGAGTAGTGTTTTAAAATGTGATTCATGTATACAAAAAATCACTGCATACTGCATATGAGGTATGTAGTTACATATGCGGATTTGTATGCAAAAATATATATGTAGTTTTACTATGTGTTGTTAAAGAAATATTAATAAAATAAAACTAATTTATATCACAACAGTTGTTTGACATAGTGCACTGTGTTATTTTCCACATTCCTATAGGTTAAGAGTTCAAGCCTCCCTCAACTCATTTTTTGGACAACATGGATTATTATGTGTCCGCATGATCGTATATATGGTTGCATATATTCAAATCTGCTACATGACATTCTGAATATTATTGTTGTATTTAAAAACACCGATTGAGAGAATACTCTTCCTAAAATAATGAAAAGAAACAAAAGACGGAGTGGAGTAGTGGACAACACAAGTATTCACCTCCTCTACATCTCAATTTAGTGAAACAAATAATTAAATTTCCCAACTTCCCAATTTTATCGTTAAACAAATAACAGAATAAAGTCCGATTTTTTTATTTATATCCAAAAAATAAATTAAATTTTAAAAATTAACCGAACCGGCTCCTAAATTTGAAATCTACCCAAACCGGTTAACCGTTAACCGGACCAAATTTCCGGTTAACGGTTAACCGGACCAAATTTCCGGTTAACGGTTAACCGGACCCTTTAAAAGAGTCCGGTTAACCGTTAACCGGACCCAAACCATGGGTCCGGTTAACGGTTAACCGGATTCGTTGGTTCGCTTAACCGTTAACCGAACCCAAATTTTTTTATTTTTTTTTTACTTTTTTTTAAAACAGAAAATTTTTAATTTTATTTTTTCTATTGAAAATATACATGAAAATTCGTATTTAGATTTATCAAATTTACACCAAAAAATTTTGTAAATCAAATATGAAATTTAAAATTATAGAAAAATACACATACACATACACATATACATATACATATACATATACATATACATATACATATACATATACATATACATATACATAAATAATATACGGTTACCAATTTTTTTTTTTTTTTTTTTTTTTTACTTTTTTTACTTTTTTTTAAAACAGAAAATTTTTATTTTTTTATTTTTCTATTGAAAATATACATGAAAATTCGTATTTAGATTTATCAAATTTACATCAAAAAATTTTGTAAATCAAATATGAAATTTAAAATTATAGAAAAATACACATACACATATACATATACATATACATATACATAAATAATATACGGTTACCAAATTTTTTTTTTTTTTTTACTTTTTTTTAAAACAGAAAATTTTAATTTTTTTTATTTTTCTATTGAAAATATACATGAAAATTCGTATTTAGATTTATCAAATTTACACCAAAAAAATTTGTAAATCAAATATGAAATTTAAAATTATAGAAAAATACACATACACATATACATATACATATAAATATACATATACATATTATTTTAAATTTCATATATAATATGTATATGTATATGTATATGTATATGTGCATGTGTATTTTTCTATAATTTTAAATTTCATATTTGATTTACAAATTTTTTTGGTGTAAATTTGATAAATCTAAATACGAATTTTCATGTATATTTTCAATAGAAAAATTAAAAAATTAAAAATTTTCTGTTTTAAAAAAAAGTAAAAAAAAAAAAAAAAAAAAAAAAAAATTGGGTTCGGTTAACGGTTAAGCGAACCAACGAATCCGGTTAACGGTTAACCGGACTCTTTTAAAGGGTCCGGTTAACGGTTAACCGGTTTGGGTAGATTTCAAATTTAGGAGCCGGTTCGGTTAATTTTTAAAATTTAATTTATTTTTTGGATATAAATAAAAAAATCGGGAATAAAGTAGCCAGAAAAACACGGCTTCGGTTATTTATTTGCCAATTGACATCACATCACACATTGACTTCATGATAATTTAACCATTTCAAATTCAATATTCCATGCAAATTTGCGAAACAACCTGTCTGGTTCAGTTTGAATTCCTGATTTAAGTAGGCCTTTCTAGAAACATTTATTTCTACTTTCAACACTTGGTATAAGCCCAAATTGGACGAATTGGCCTCAACAATCAGATCTGTTTTAAGATTTGGACGGACAAGATTCGCACTAATATTAAAGGAATCTTTATGTTATAGACAAGAGCCGGATTTATTCCGTTTAAAATTAGACGGTTGGTATTCATTAACTGAATTTTTGAGTTAATGCAGAGGATACGCATTCAATTGGGACCACAGACGCTGATTTAAATAAATATTATATTGCATGGGGTCCATTCCAGGTGAGACGGTGCCTGTTATTAAAATCAATATAAATTTCCAACTAATACATCTTTTACCGATTTTAAGTGACGGTGCTGGGCCGACCTGTCAGAGACTGTTTTGTGTTGAAATGAAACATGTAAAATGGTTAGATCATTAGATCATAGACTTATTATAGCCAGACCCCAAATTAAATTGATACTAAAAGCTGCTCCTCTCAGATCGGATGAAATTGGGCCCCACATAATAGTACCACTCATTAAGTGGCGGGTCCCACCGCTGTAATTGCACATTGGCTTCAAATACCTACCATCATTCCAACTCCAGCATTATCATATTCATGTTCATCCCATTAGCAAAAACACAAAAAACCGATATTTTTAAAAATACCATTTTCGGAAAATTAATAAATCAAAACACCATTTTCAGAATTTTTTATTAAAAACAGCATGGCCGCTTCTGTAGAAAGCGGCCACATACAATCGGGCCGCTTTGGTGGGTAGCGGCCACTGGAAAACAGAAATTTTCCCTTTTTTTCCTTTTTTTTTTTTTTTTTTTTTTGAAAACAGAATTTTTATTTTTATTTTTATTTTTTGTATTAAAATATTAGAAATGTTGAATATATTTCTTTGAATATAGATGGAATGCAATATAATTTGATTTATTAGAAAGACTGCAACAAATAACCCGGATCAATATTTTTCAGGCCGGATTTTTCGCGGCTGTAAGAAAAATTAATATATTTCTTTATGTGTTATTGGAAAAAAATAAAAAGAATTAGATTTTGAGTTATTGATCCCGGTTCAAAAGTCACTTCTAGGTAATTCAGAAAATATTATGATCCTTCTAGTACATTTAATTTATAAAAAAGTTGTATCTATTTTTGAAAAAAAACAAAAACTTTAATTTATTTAATGATTATTTTTAAAAAATAATTCTCAAAATAGATACAACTTTTTATAAATTAAATGTACTAGAAGGATCATAATATTTTCTGGATTACCTAGAAGTGACTTTTGAACCGGGATCAATAACTCAAAATCTAATTATTTTTATTTTTTTCCAATAACACATAAAAAAATATATTAATTTTTCTTACAGCTGCGAAAAATCCGGCCTGAAAAATATTGATCCGGGTTATTTGTTGCAGTCTTTCTAATAAATCAAATTATATTGCATTCCATCTATATTCAAAGAAATATATTCAACATTTCTAATATTTTAATACAAAAAATAAAAATAAAAATAAAATTTCTGTTTTCAAAAAAAAAAAAAGGAAAAAAAAAGGAAAAAAAAAAGAAAATTTATGTTTTCCAGTGGCCGCTGCCCACCAAAGCGGCCTGATTGTATGTGGCCGCTTTCTACAGAAGCGGCCATGCTGTTTTTAATAAAAAATTCTGAAAATGGTGTTTTGGTTTATTAATTTTCCGAAAATGGTATTTTTAAAAATTTCGGCACAAAAAATGAAGCATATAATTGACACGATATTAAAGAAATTTATTTGCTGTAAAGGAGACGCTCGATTATCTGAAAGATGATTATTTTTAAAAATATTCGCGTACTAATGAAAAAATGCTGTTCAGATTCCAGTAGAAAGTACGTTTGTAGGAGGAAAGAAAGAAGTAATAAAACAAGTTTGGATTCGATTTTTACTCTTCTAGTGGCCGTGTCAAGTTTCCATTAACTAACTCAGTGTTTTAAAATGCGGTCGGCAGCCGTGCTCAGAATGTCTATGCGGTTTTTCCATGCGGCCGCATATGCGGTCCGAATATGCGGCCATGCGGTCTGAATATGCGGCCATGCGGACTAAAATATACGGCCATGTAGTTTTTCCATGCGATTTTGATAATTTGATTGTATTTTAATTAAAATTTATATTAAAAAAATCAAAAAATTATTGTTGGTTATGTTAATATGTGAAAATAAATTCAAATATATGAATATTCATATATATATATATACTTGAATTTTTATTTTAAAATCCGCATATATAAATCCGTATGAAAATTCGCATATGCGTCTGCATACCGCATATACGGTATGCAGTGGCCTTCTGCATGCATGAACAAAACCGCATTTTAAAACACTGAACTAACTAAAGCGATTTCCATCTTCAAACCAAGACCTCCAATAGAAATCTTCCGAAGCACTATAAAGTGAAAAGTAGTATAATGTAATTGTAGTATTAACATTTCGCTATCTGGAAGTCTTGTCTAAACACGGTAGTTCAGTCGGTTCACTGAGCGACTTTAGTTCGGTCTGTGGTTCTTTGTGTCGAAAGTAAAAGTATCCATTCGTGTAGCATTACGGACCAACACCAGTAGCGGAATTCATTGTTTCTCCGAAAACAACTTATAGTCTTATGAGTATAGTGACAAATGAATTATTCGGGTTCGGTTTGGCGAGGTCAAAATTTTGTGATTCAGGAATAATTCGGGTATGATTCGGTATTATCTGGACCAGAAATCTCAGTTCTGCTAGAGAGCAAAAAAATAAAAATAAATAAAAAAATTGTTCTGAGAAAAATTTGGGAAAAATTCGTAAAATTCAGAAAAAGTTTGTAAAATTCGTGAATTATTCGGGTTTCATTTGGTCAAAGTTTGGTTAACCGAATAATTTAATGTTCGGTTCAGCATCACCCAAAAAACGAATTATTTGGATATAATTCGGATATAATTTGCGAATCTTGTGACTATGCTCATAAGTAAACACTAAACAGCCACACATTATGACACACGGTAAGTTTCCGCAAAATATTCATAACTTCGGCGTCCCTCTCTCGCTCTTTCCCTTGCGGTGAAAAGTCAGTCTCCCCTCGCCTTTTTCTCTAGAATCTCCGCTTTCTAATTCGTGTTTTTTAACAAAGCATTTTTCTCTTCATGCAGTGCAATAACGGCAGAATTGAAAAGCACTGTCTTATTATTTGTGCGTTGTATGAAATCAAAACTAATCTGTTAACTCTTTACCAAATTTATCTTACTAAATACAGTGGGAAGCATGTTTTTTTGGCTGTGACTCAACTAAAATTAAGGTCTCGTAAATTACGGGAAAGAGACCTGAGTCCTGACTGAAGCTTTTCTTCGTAACTAAACAATCATCGCTATCACAGCAATAATTAAGATATCGAAACCAACGGTCCAGATTGCTTCAGATTTGTTTGGTGAAAATTCAGCCGAAAATGTTGACTTTTAAGGCGAGTTGACGACACAGAGAAATAAAATCTAATGTTTTATTGGATTTTTAGACTGGTTTTTGAAACTGTGGTACAATGTACTGGTATATCCAGGTATTTTGTTTTGTTTGCATTCACTTGAAAAATTCAAATTCTACTGTGGATTCATGTACAAATTGAACACGGGAATTATAGATTGCTTTGCTTGTTGTAATCAAATCAACGCCAAAAAAGCACAAGGAAAGATCAACACTAACAAGCTTGTGATTCGTAGGACATGCGTAGAATCCTAGTTCTATAATTTATGAACCTTTTTGTGGGGCTCAGTATATCATTTATATTAAATTTTTTTACGACTTGTGAATTGTGAATATATAAAATATAATGATAACAATAATAAGAGTGGTGTTTGCACTATATACATATATTGGTCCGTATTATCAATTAATATTTTTATTTTTAAAATTTAACGGACTTGACCCATATTGTTTTCTCAAAAAGTGTAATAAGTCGATTTCAATAGTTCAATATGATCTTCGTATAAAAATGAAAATGACCTGTAGATCAAAATACATTATTTAGATTTTTTTTACTATTTTTTATACAAGTAGAAAATCACTTGATATGATTCTAAATCATACAAAAGTAACGACTTTTTTACCTATATAAAAAAAATAATAAAAAGTTTCTGAAACGGTATAATATTTATTTTTTAGGTACATTTTCATATAGATATTATATTGAACGGTTTAGATCGACCGTTTGAAACTTCAAAATGAAAATACTAATTCATAGCACGGACCAATGTGTGTTACAAATAGCGCCATAACCTCCTTAATAATAATAATAATAATCATAATCATAATCATAATCATAATCATAATAATAATAATAATAATAATAATAATAATAATAATAATAATAATAATAATAATACATGGATTTTCTTGAGTTATTCACTGGGCCCATTTATATTATTTTTTTAACGACGACCGAGTTTAGTGACCAAAATTAGGTCTTGAGACCGTGTTATCTTTCGTTGATTCAATTTTTCTTTCGTTTTAATTGATTCGAATCTTTGAAATGTAGTCGGTCCATTAATCAATCTTCTTTTAATTTCACAAAGAAATTTGAGTGTGAAACAAACATAGTGCGGTGTTTTTAAAGTGTTTGAATTTCCTCTCCAGGAATTAATTAACGCTAGCAAGATGAGACATGTTTTGGTGTGAACCATAATAGTTTGCTACAACTAATGAAAACACAACATACAAATATTGGTTAGCAATATTAAGAGTGCTATTTTGGCTTCGGACAGCGCATAAATCATATAGTTTTAATTATTTTTTGGGATTTTCTATTGTTTAGCTTTGAAGAAATCAAAATAACATTGTTAATATCGTTATCTCAAATATTGCGTGTGGTCAAATCAACTGTGACCGCTCTATTCAAACTCATTTATATAGAACCCATGTAATTCATTCTTTTCTTTTCTTACTCCAAATAATTTCCAGATAGAAGCTATTGTTTTAAAAAGAGGAGAGAGGGGAACATTTTCATTATTGGTTTTCACTTATATTGAAATGAAAACTCTTGGTTTTGACACGAGACGCCAAATTTCAGTGATTTTTTCAATTGCAAAATAACATGACATGATATACCATAATTCACAAACTGTGTGATTTTCTAATAAAAATCGGTGACATATGACCACATTTATTTAAATAAATAAATAAATTATTTGAGTTTGTAGAAGCAAATACGCTGCAATGGCTTGAGATTGCTATTTGTGAAAGGAATTGCAAGATCATGCACCACGAAGTTATTATGGTATATTGCTCGCTTTTTTATATTGGTATTAGGGCTTTCAAAGGGTTATTTTTTTTTTCTTTTGTCTCGAATTCTAAGCCTTATCTTGTAATTTATACTCTTTTTTTTTTTTAAATCGGGTAGAGGCTGTCAATAATATTTCAAATGAATGTCAAGCCTTCAAGCTCTATTAATGAAACATTAGAGTTGTCATGATTTTACAAAAGATTGCTAGAAGGCAATGTAAAATATTGAAAGTATGATTTGTGTGCTTTAATTCGAGTAGAACTCTAAAACTAATCAGATTGGCTTTAAATAACGAATTCAAATTGTTGAAATTCTTCTACTTTACGAGTAATGCATCTATATGTGAAAATTTTAAAGTTTTGAATTAATTTAGTATAAAATCAAGTGGTCAAAATTAGAATGTTTATAAATTCATTTTAATGCATTCATTTTATGGACGCCTTTTTGACCACTTGACTATGTACAAAATTAATTTAAAATTTTAAAAATTGCGTATATAAACGTTTCACTCGTAAGGTAGAAGAATTTCTACAGTTTAAATTTGTTGTTTGAAATCAATATGATAGATTTTAGAGTTGAGTTCACAAAGGAACTTAGTAAACATAGAAACACCTTAGTTCTACTCTTTTAATTCGTTATTTGATGAAAATGTTTAGAAAAATACTGTTCCTCCCAAATTACGACATAATTAACACTTTCGCATTTGCAACGTCAATTAACATATTTTTCTTGGTCCAAAAATTCTTGAAATTTATATGGTTGTGTATATTTTTGGGAGATATTTTCAGGAAGTGTTGGAGCAAGTTTTTTAGATGTTATGATGATTACAAGCAAGAAGGTGTTAGTCTGTCTGATTTTCTAAAAACATTGATGTTTCTGTTTTAGCGATCATATTTACTTTAAATTCTAAAAATTAAAAACCTTGTAAAACTTAGAATAATTCAAAGATTTTGTAAAAAAGTATAATACTGTAAATTTTGGATGACCAATTAGAAAGATTTGAGAGTCATAATTAGGGAAATTATGACGGATTGTTAATAGTCAAAAAGATAGTCATTGATCTTTCAAATTTGTGGATCATTTTATAATTTACAAATTCTAAGGTTCCCATTGTGGAATAGATGTGTCAGAGATATATCCGATTGAATCATTAATTTTTGATGAAATTTGAACGAATGATGGTTGAAATTTGGACGAATGATGGTTGAAATTTGAACAAATGATGGTTGAAAGTTCGATTTGTCATCATATTAGACTGACCGCTGCTTATATTTACTATAAATTAATGCTATTAAATCTACTCGTATAAAAATGAGTAGAGAGAGAAAACCGAGCAATCACGTTATAGTGATATCTTATAGGGTATGTTTGGTTGGAATGAGAATAAGTTATTTATAAAAATAAGCTATTTGGTGTTTAGTTGAATTAGAATAACTAGAATTAGAATAAACTATTATCACAAAAAAATTGAAACAAGTTATTCTAATAAGACAAATATCAATTTTACTATTCTAGTATTCTAATATTGTAATCAAACATACCTATAATAATGAAGTTTAGATAGTGATCATGCACTTCAAAATTATTACATGTTGTGATGAGTCTTATAATTGATGTCTTCTTATTATAAAGAGATGTAATTAGGGGTGAAAACGGAGTGGATAGTGGTAAAATTATATTCATATTTTTTTTTCGGATACAGATATGGAGCTGATATCAGACGGATTCGAATACAGATACGGATTGGACCGGATATTTATTAAAATAATATAAAAATTATAAGAAAAAATTTTAAAGTTCATTATATTTATTTAATTATAATAGTGAATATAAAAATGTCATAATATATATTAAAATATATATGTTATATATTTACTATTTGAATACAGATAATTGAAATTTAAAATCATATCAGTATTCATATCCATATGGATATTCGGATATCGGATACCCACATCTAATTTTTCGAATACGGATCGTATATTATCCATACCGTTTTCACCCTACATGTAATCGAATTTCATATTAAATAAATATAATGAATTAGAGGTGAAATAATCTAATTGTTTAATATTTATAAATAATATTTTTCATTTGAATTTTGAACTTGCAATCTATTACAAGGAGAGCATTACTTTTGTTACTGGACAAAAAGTTGATTTTCAATTTTATTTTATTTTTGAATTATTTGATTAAGTATTATGAAATTTTTATTTTTTTGCTCAATACTCGTTAAGAAATTTCAAGCCTTTTGACTTTTTTTTTGTATCGTATTTTCAATTTATCAATAAAATATAAAATTAAAGGTTTGATTGCTAATTTTTGCTATCTTATTTTCAGAAAAAGGAGATCCTGGTTGCTGAAACATCAATATGTCAGGTCAATTGTTTTCTAAGCTTAAAGATTTATAATGTTTTTTTAAAACCAATGTTCCGGACAACAACAAAAAATGAGATAACAAGAATACTTTAGACAACTGATGAGCTTAGCAAGACTCAGTGTCTTTCGACAACTGATGAGCAAATCACTATGAGTAGGGTACCATACGCTTCGGCTATTGGCTCTATCATAAACGCCATGTTGTGCACTCGCCCTGATGTCTCGTACGCTTTGAGTGTGACGAGTAGATATCAGGCTAATCCAGGCATAAGGCACTGCAATGCTGTAAAGAATATCCTTAAGTTCTTGAGGAGAATTAAGGATATGTTTCTCGTCTACAACATTATCACCTAATACGAGAGATCGTAAACATAATAAGATGTTTATAATTTAATTATAAAAGATATAATTAATATAAAGGTGATGTAAAGATATGTAGAGTTGACACAGTCAGCAACACAGCTGATCCACTCACAAAATCTCTTCCTCAAGCCAAGCACGAGATGCTTAATGCTTCTATGAGTCTGGAACACATAGAAGATTGGCTGTGAGATTTTCTCAAGATCTACGAGATCTTAGAGAATATAGAGTTTTGTATATAAGTAGGGCCTATGATGATTGGCTCCTAGCTTAAGTGGGAGATTGTTAGTGTAATAATCTAGAAGTCAATAATACGATAATTTATCATAAAGCTTTGTTCATGAATTGGATGATTAATATCATTTTGTTGCCTTGAGTATTATTGAATTTATGGATCATTTCGAGTTCATGACTGAAATTGTGAAACTCCATAATATAGATAATATATACTCTTAAAAGGTCACTGACCAAGGTAATTAGCAGGAACACTAATTACCGCGATAAGGTTAGTATGTGGATTAAAAGATGGTTAAGTTTTACAAACCACCTGACACGAGATGTCATTTTAATCACATATATACATGTTCTAGGAACATGGTATTTGACAGACCCCGAATGAAACATTAAATAGAATTGTGTTCGTGTCATTTATGTTTTCATTCAGTGTCACGTTCTACAGTATGAGGTATTTATCGTTCCCATTGAGAAATATGTATGTGCGATTGTTATCTACCGCTGTCCGTAAAAAGCAGTCATAACGGTAGCTTTTCCATATGTATAGCTTAGCTGAGGAAGTGATAGTTTACCAAGAATACTATTTGTCCCTCGTATATCTATACGAGCTATAGCATCACTGGGCCCCTTGATAGAGTAAGATTATCTGCTAGCGGTATAATTACAAGAGTAATTATATTTGATAATCTACTCAAGATCAAGAAAAGATTCAGTTAGCAAGGATGACACACATCTACCTTGAAACTGATCTGATAGCTATGAGACAGAAGAACAGACACAAGTAAATTGTTTACTGGATCGTGATATTGTACAGTACAGCATCATCTGTGTAATTGGATGGTCATGATGTGTTGCCAGATGCCACCCATGATTATAGAAGTTAAAATAGTTTTAACTATATTTACCAACATAACACAGATCCTATTGGGTCACACCATATAGGAGTTAATCGGAGAATCTTATTGTGATTGATTATAAATTGGTTATGATCAATAGTAAGATGGTTATAATTAATTATACGTGTTATAATTAAATTATAAATGTTATGTAAAAATAACAAGCAAAAACATTGGTTAATTTATAAACGTGTGTGACACGCTGTATAAAAGTAAACTGGTTAATTTATAAATGTGCAGGACACGTTGTATAAATTACCGAAACAACAACCGCAAGAAAATATATATAATTGTTCAGAATAATTATACGAATATTATTTGTATTCGGACCGAGGGCATTCGGGTCTTTTCAGATTCGTCTTATCCGCATGACATGTCATCGATCCTATCCAGATGACACGTCATCGATACCGAAACAAACAACCGCAGAAAAATATATATAATTGTTCAGAATAATTATACAAACATTATTTGTGTTCGGGCCGAGGGCATTCGGGTCTTTTCAGATTCGTGCTTATCCGCATGACATGTCATCGATCCTATCCAGATGACACGTCATCGATCTTATCCACATGACATGTCATCCTTATCCATTCAATGGCATATCTTGTAAATAGGCATAAGTTGAGGGGTATTTCGGTCTTTTGCGAACCTCCTCAAAAGCCTATAAATAGAGGGGTGCATGTAGAGAGAAATTCACTAATTCACTTGTATCGTTTCGTGCAGAATCGAATCGGTATTTTCTCTCTTTCTCGGTTTCTCTCCCAAATAGTGTTTCGGTTGAGAAAAAAAAGTTATACGTAGTTGACGTATAATCTTGCGGGTTGTTGTGGAGAATATTTACGGGATCGATGAATAGTGTTTTACCGAATTTAGCGGTATGTCAGTTTTGCATATTGATGAAACTGAGCAACCGAAAATTCGTGTTTACGGGTTTTCGTCTTTTCCCCGTGAATAGTGTTTTTGCATAATTCTGCGGTTTACGGTATTTCTGGCAGAAGAAATAAACCGCTCTCTGGTTAGTCCTGGTGGATAACCGATAGAGGTATCACACGTGTGATACTCCGAGTCGATTCCTTCCCTGGTGAGGCTTTACTCGCTCGGTCTGCATTCCAACTGTGATTTGGAAACAAGGTATAAATATGTTATATTAATCTATTTAATTGGTAAGTAGATTAAAGTTTTAGAAATCAATCATGGAGTAGATCTGTAAAAGGATTAAATTGGGTTTTGATGCCAAAGGAATACTGAAGGTGGACCGCCTTGGAAAGTTTCCTGACATACCCCGTTTAATCCTGAGCTTAAGTTAGCTGTAGAAATTTTTGTTCTACGGTCATTCCGCACCTTAAGACTAAACGGGTTTCCGGTTAGCACCGCGCAAAACCCAACAACTTTTGCTCTGCTTGGTTCGTGCTAGCTCGATTCATTTTTTAATTTGTTGCAAAGAGGAGTTATTTTCGACATTTTCACTATCCCTCTTTATATTTATCATGAGAAGATAAATCTCGTTGCCAAAAAAAAAACCCAGTCTTGACCTTGTGATCTATGCATTGTCCCACCACACTAGGTCGGTACACATCACAAACTAGCTTGACTAAGTTAAAATTGGACCAACCCGGCTCGTCTCATCTCATCCTGAAAGAACCGAATTCAAACTTTATCTAAATCAGTGTAATTCGACTCATTTACTAGTCCTATTTAACTCAGATTTCTAGTTACAGTATAGGATCGCCTCCCATTCGAGGTAAAAGGTGTGATTTTTACATAAAATTGTTAGCGCACCTATTTCAGTTAAATGTACATAAAACTGTAATTTTTTTACATAAAATGCACGAAGTTATAAATTTTCAAGACCTTTACGAAATCTGAATTAACTTCAATAAAAAAAATATTTGTATTAAGACCACAAATTTTTCTCTCGCCCCGGGGCCCGAAATGTTCAAGACCGGCCCTGCCCGCAATTAGAGAGAAAATTATAATATTGTGCTACTCTAATTGCGAGCAGGGCCGGTATTGAAGATTTCGGGACCCGGGGCGAGAGAAAAATTTGTGGTCTTAATACAAATAATTTTTTTATTGAAAATTTATTGAAATTTTTTTTTTATTGAAGTTAATTCAGATTTCGTAAAGGTCTTGAAAATTTATAACTTCGTGCATTTTATGTAAAAAAATTACAGTTTTATGTATATTTTACCTCAAATTGGTGCGCCAACAATTTTATGTAAAAATCACACCTTTTACCTCAAATGGGAGGCGACCGTATAATATTGTGCACGAAGTTATGCACGAAGTTACATAAAATGCACGAAGTCAACAAGATCTTTACGAAGTTATAAATTTATAATAAGTAGTTAAGTAAATTATATTTGAGCATTGATGATTTTTGGAGCATTCATATTGAATACGTCAAATATGTAACCAATTTTAATTACAAGTCAACATGT
This sequence comes from Carex rostrata, assembly GCF_964058835.1. Lineage (NCBI taxonomy): Eukaryota > Viridiplantae > Streptophyta > Magnoliopsida > Poales > Cyperaceae > Carex > Carex rostrata. The sequence goes on from NC_135924.1 coordinate 7,710,690, forward strand.
TTCAGTTTGACTTTGTCCAATATGAATGTGATATGTTGAGGAACTCTGTGGCAAGTTCCGTGAGACAAAATGTATTGACTGTTCTGGGCGAGTATAAACATACGAAATGATTGAATACAATTTTAATTAAAATGCGGAAACTCTAAACTGCAAATATCCGTACAATCCATCCAACGGGAGGAAAGTCTTTTCGTCGAAATGGATCTGGTAGATCTAAACTCCCCACTATAAAAAGAGTTATTCCATTTCACATTTAGCAAGCTAGCCGCCTCTCACATTTCAAAAAACATTATTTTGCAACTCTTGCCAAACTTTCATTATTGAGCATTATAACTTCAATACCCTCTCAACAGTCTCAAATCAACTTGACTTATTTTTTAGGAGATAGTTTAGTGTCTATGATTTAGTTCTAGAGCATTTCCAAACTAGCTAGTGTAGTCTGCTTGTAGGGCGCGAAGGAGTATACTAGCTCGAGTTGTTGAGCTCAATATTCTTAAAGATGTGTGACGATCATCTACGTATGACTCGCCAGCTGCAGCTTCTAGGCCTACCATGTACACGAAATTAGCCGTGATAGCCCAAACGATTTGGGATCACGTGTCACTAGCTGTATCATTTCTTTCTGGGTAATAAGAAAGAGGCATCGACGAGGTTACTCTCCCCGGAGACATAGGCATTTTATGCTGATTTCCGTTATCATCCTGTGTGTCAAATATCTCTAACTCTATCTATTTACTTTGCTTGTCCACGACTGTTTGAATTGATTATTTTAGAGGGTTAACCGAAAATCGTCTAAAGTGTTTCCGAAACTCTAATTAACCACTCTCTAAGTGCTGTTAGAAACTAAAGTTTGAAATTATGCAATTATGTTATTTCACGTTTCTTCTATTAATTTTTTATGTTACATTTGAAATTAGAAAATTCTCTAATTTTTTATAGTAATTATATGACTCTTGTATTTGTTGTGTTATTTCTGTTAGTTTGTAATAATCTAGAAGTCAATAATACGATAAGTTAATCATAAAGCTTTGTTCATGAATTGAATGTTTATTTATATCATTTTGTTGCCGTGAGTATTATTGCATTTATGGATCATTTCGAGTTCATGACTGAAATTGTGAAACTCCATAATATAGATGATATATACTCTTAAAAGGTCACTGACCAAGGTAATTAGCAGGAACACTAATTACCGCTATAAGGTTAGTATGTGGATTAAAAGATGGTTAAGTTTTACAAACCACTTGACACGAGATGTCATTTTAATCACATAGATACATGTTCTAGGAACATGGTATTTGACAGACCCCGAATGAAACATTAAATAGAATTGTGTTCGTGTCATTAATGTTTTCATTCAGTGTCAAAGTTCTACAGTATGAGGTATTTATCGTTCCCACTAAGAAATATATATGAGTGAGTGTTATCTAATGCTGTCCGTAAAAAGCAGCCATAACGGTAGCATTTCCATATGTATAACTTAGCTGAGGAAGTGATAGTCTACCAAGAATACTACTTGTCCCTCGTATCTTTATACGAGCTATAGCATCACTGGGCCCCTTGGTAGAGTTAGATTATCTGCATGCAGTATAATTACAAGAGTAATTATATTTGATAATCTACTCAAGATCAAGAAAAGATACAGTTAACAAGGATGACACATATCTACCTTCAAACTGATCTGATAGCTATGAGACAGAAGAACTGACACAAGTAAATTGTTTACTGGATCGTGATATTGTACAGTACAGCATCATCTGTGTAATTGGATGGTCATGATGTGTTGCCAGATGCCACCCATGACTAACAGAAGTTAAAACAGTTTTAACTCTGTTTACCAACATAACACAGATCCTATTGGGTCACACCATATAGGAGCTACTCGGAGAATCTTACTGATTAATTATAAATTGATTATAATTAATATTAAGATGGTTATAATTAATTATACGTGATATGATTAAATTATAAATGTCATATAAAATTGACAAGCAGAAACAACGGTTAATTTATAAATGTACACGTTACGTTGTATAAAAGTTACCGAACAACAACCGAAACCGAACCGTGAGAAATATAATTGTTTGGAACAATTATATATATTTGATTTGGATTTTATTATTAATTAAAACCCTTGATTAAAATTAAAATTAAAATCCAAAAACAAAATATACATATAAATGAAATCAATTGAATTTGATTAATGGAATTAATCATGTCGGCCCAATCAAAACAAATCAATATATATATATATATGTGTGTATATATATATATATCAAAGAGGATGTCGGCAAAAATTAAAATCATAAACAAATATATTGAGATGCATGTCGGCCAATAGTTGCAAAATGAAAATTGATTTTGTTTTGCCGACCTCTTCTAAACCGCCACAATAGTTGGCATGGGCATTTTGGTAATTTCATGCATATTGATGCCTATAAATAGAAGGGTAGGGGTAGAGAGAAAATCACTAATTCACATGTATCGTATCTGATCTGTCTGATCGATTCGAGTTTCTATTTTCTCTCTTTCTCGGTTACGGTTTTGGTGAATAGTGTTTCTGCAGAATTCCGCGGTTTACGGTATTTCTGGCAGAAGAAATAAATCGCTCTCCGGTTAGTCCTGGTGGATAACCAATAGAGGTATCACACGTGTGATACTGCGAGTCGATTCCATCCCTGGTGAGGCTCTACTCGCTCGGTCTGCATTCCAACTGAGATTTGGAATCAAGGTATAAATTGTTATATTAATCTATTTAATTTGTAAATAGATTTAATGCTTTAGAAAATCAATTATGGAGTAGATCTGTAAATGAATTAAATGAGATTTTGATGCCGAAGGAATACTGAAGGTGGACCGCCTTGGAAGGTTTCCTGACATACCTCGTTTAATCTTTAGCTTAACTTAACCGTAAATTTTTGTTTTACACACTTCCGCTGTTAAGCTAAACTAATGGGTTTGAACCGTTCAATAAAACCCAACAATTTCGCATTAGTAATTTTTTATTATTTCTCATTTCTTACAAAAATGGAGATAATTTTTGTTTGAGTAGTTGGCAGTGGCTGCCAACTTGAGAAAATTTTATTGAAAAGTAAAAAAAGTGTTACAGTCATTCTAAAATAGAATGATTCCTACTTTCTATACATCCCCACAATAAGCAAATTATTTACAGAAAACTATAGGATCCTTTAGCAGTATCTCTTCCATAAAGAACCTACATTCATAGCTCTTTCAGCAGTAATCTCTGGAGGTACCTTTACACCCCTGAATGAAGGATGTGTGTTTTGAAAGTTATCTTTTAATAATAATTTATGTGTTGTTCATGATTTTATTACGAATATTATTATTCTTGTTCCTTGAGATTTATATGTTATATTTTTGGAAGTATTCAAGAAGATGCTCTTGGTCTTGCATCATAGAACTCCTAAGATGTGGAACATTTAATCACTAAATAAGTTCACAATCGTGGTAATTAAGGAGGAACATTAATTACCGAGGAAGATTGTCATGTAGATTAAAGTACATTGAAGTTCTATAAATGCTGATAAAGGATTATCATTTAATTACATGAATATATAAAATGTGTATTTTATATATTGAACATGGCCTAAATGAATGGAACATTATATGGATTGTGTTTTGTGTCATTAATGTTTCCATTGTGTTTTTAGAATCTTAGATATGAGATGTGTAGGTTTTTCACATGAGAAGCATATAATGTGATTGCTATTTAAATACTATCTTATGATAGGAATAAAATAGCAATTCGTTGTGTACAACTTATGCGGGAGAAATCTATATGTTAATATTATCATTGTCCCTCAATTTGAGTTATAATATTACTGGGCCCCTTGGTAAAGTGGAATTATATCGCATGCAATATAACTGATGTAGTTATAATTATAATTCACTTGAGAGACCAAGAAAATGAATATAATGCAAAAATGACACGATCCTATTTTGCATATTATTCATAATATCATGTGACAAGGATAGACACAAAATTAGTGGATTGAGTAAATGATTACTATGTCGTTTGGATAACTATAATGTAATGATAGAACCTCTTATAGTCAATAATATAAAGTTTTATATTATTGCCAAGATAACATAGATCCTCTATACGGTCACACCAACTGAAGAGAAACAACAAGTATTTTACATTTCATAATGATGTATAAGATAAAATACATGTGATGAAATGCTAAAATAAAATGTCATAATATGACATGCTTAGACCATAAATAAATTTATGAAGTTATGCAAATATTATTTGGTATAATGTTTGAATACATTATAAGAATAATATAAATATTGTATAATATAATAATATGAATAATATTATTTGTTCGTAAATTAATTTATTGAACCAACCATAAGATGAGATTAAAAAGAGCATGAGATGGCTAAACAAGGCTAGTGGCATTTGTGTAATTGATTCAAACCTTACACAAAAGGTTGCCCTAACCCTTGCCTGTTTAAGGGGGGCTCATTTGGGAGAAAAATAAGCTAATTTTCTGCTTATAACACTTGCCAAAATCAGTCCCTTTGAGCAGCCACGTTTTTTCCTTCCCTTTGGCCGAAACTTTGAAGGGAGGCTCTCATCTCTCATCTCTTCTTGCTAGGTGGTTGGATCTAAGCTCTAAACGTCACATCCATCTATCTAAGAGGTGTGCTAGTTTGTTGTTTAGGTTCAAGGTGAACCAAGAGGTGGAGAGGCGCTTCAATCGAAGAGGTTGTTTCCAAGAGATCTAGAAGGGAAATCAACTTCCCTCTAATCAAGAGATTTGACAATCTCTTTAGGTATAAATTATTATCTCCTCTTGTATAAGAAATGAATAAATTTATTTATTTTTATTTAATACACATTAGGTGCTTAATGAAACTATTAAGAAGTTTCTTGTTTGCTATTGTCATATAAATAACGTCCATTGAGTCAAGTGGTGATAGAAAAAATTTTAAATTCTCACCACATAGGCATACACATGAAATACTTACACTGAATATGTAGTTGTTTCGGTGTAACCATAGGTGCCAACAAAGACTCATGAAACAAACCATAATTAGTTTATAATCATGGTCTCCTTTTGATCTGATTAACAACATTGATTTGGCCCAAGTTACTTCCACAACGTCGATTACTCTGAGTAAGGAGCAACCAAGCAATGTGGCCATTCTTGCCCATGCCCTTACCACATACTGACAATGGAAAATCAGGTGGAATGATGTTTCCAGAGTGCAGTGGTTGCAGGGGCGGACGCAAGATTTTTGCCAGGGGGGCAGAAATCGGATCCAATTAGCTTATTGGATTCAAACCCATTAGCTAATAGGGTACAATTCAACATAACAAAAAAACATACCAATTAACATAATAAAAATCCTTAATTACGTTGCATTTAGACTCTTTTCTGATATTCTTTATTACGTTGCATTTCTCATCGGCGCCTAGTCCCCTTGCATTCCAATACAAAACTTTAAAACTTTTTGTATTCATTAAAGAACTTGGTCACTACTAGACATCTTAACCGGGGTCAGTTCTCTCTAGAGCTCCATATCGGAGCCCTCCTCTGAATTTGCTTCATAGTCCCCTAACTGCAAAGTTGAGTCGGTACACAATTGCGATCTTTGTTGGTTGTCACGCATTATCTCTCTTTGCACATCGTCTGGAAGCATGCCTCATTCTCCTACCAGATCAATACAATGTGATTTTTCAATGTGGACTTGATAAATCCCTTCTGCATTAATAACTAGGGCTGCCTTTGGTTTTGCCATCTCGCCATTCTTTTTGGGTTGTCCCTGTTGAGCTTCCTTTTTTCTTCTTGGTTTGGGCCTTGATGATAGGCCGGCTTGCTCCATTGGCTGAGGGCACATGGCAAGCAGTAGTTGTAGAGGATCATTCTCGAAAATCACATCCGAAGCTTCCATCCCTGGGGTTGCCAGCACAATTTTCGTGTTGTTTGTCCCTTCTACGTAATGCCCACTGTGTTGTATGCTTGTGCTTATGTTTATCCGCGGTTCATCACGTGAAGCGCTTTGTGTGGCCATCCATTGTTGCTGGAGTGAGTTACCCGCTTCAACTTCTACTCCTCTTTTTAGGATTATGATTTGTGCACTGTTCCCAAGAGGCTGTGGATGAGGTATCTCCTGGATCATGTGCGGTTGTGACCCATGCTGCTGTGTTGTTGCGGTTGCGGTTGTTGTTGGTGTCACTATGGACTGACCCTCACCACTGATACGCCTACTTTTTGTTGGTGGCGACATTGCTTCCAGAGTCGCAGTTTCTGCATGGGGCTCAGAGCCTGCATAGGAGTCAGTAGCAATCTGAACCGCATGTGTTATTTGTATTGTTGCTAGTGGATCTGTTGTGGCCAATTCTCTTATGGATAGGTCTAGCAGCACGATATCTTCTTCTTCTCCGGCCTCCGCCGTGTCTCATTCATCCTGGGTTTTGGCTAGGTATTCCCTGAGGTCATAAGGTAGGGTTGTCGGATCCCTGTCTTTGCAGATCTGTAACACCATCCACCTCGGCATGTGTTGTCATCCTCATCATGAAAAACAAATTTTCCTGATGAATCCGAGCATGGAGATTCCGGCAGCGGTTTCTTGAATTCCAATGGTTTCTGAGGTATTTCATATTTTTTGTAGATTGGAGCTTGGATCCATTTTATAGGAAGTACTCGTATTCTGGATTTGAAACCTCCAATGAAGGTCTTAATGGCCTTCGGAATCCTTTCTAGCTTATCAGTGGCGATTGCCACTGACCAAGCCGTATAGTTGGCACTGTGTGGTGGGGAGATTGTGCCTAGATAGACGCCGAAGTTGGATACTGCTCTAATAACATCTCTTTCTCTCCATAGATGTATTTGGAAACCTGCTAGGTCAATGAGCACTTTGAATTCTGGTATGACCTTCTCAGCCTCTGCATATAGTGACCACTGTTGGAAATCAAACCCTAGGTTCCATACACGCATAGGTATTGCCTCAATGAAGGTGGCTGGTGCCAAGGCAGGAGGCAGGTAGATGAGGCATGTGGAACCGTTAAGAGTTGCAACCGATAGTTCACCGGCCTCCACCTTCTCCATTGCCACAGCAAAATCTACCACCTGGTCAGCCATGAGGTCTCCTTCCCAGTCTATCGCCCGTACTATTACCGCCTGTCCCAATGCCGCTACCTCATGCTCGTATTTAGCATCACGTTCTAGGAAACATGTGATAGTTTCAGGTCTATCTGTGGGTATAGGTGGGGATAGGTATGGGTGTGGGCCGGCGAGGAGCTCGTCAAAGAGTGGTTCAAAGTGCATCTTGACGGAGGGTGGTGAAAGTGGTAGTTGGCGAGCCGGCTTTCCTGGGACTGATCCTACTGCGAGACAGCGGTAGCCAGGGTGGTCGTCTTTCCAGCACCTTCCACACTTGAGGGGGTTGTGGCAAACAGATGCCGTGTGACCCATTCGGCAGCAACAGAAGCAATGTCCTTTCCATTCCGGAAAGGCCGGGGATGGAGGGAATCTCAGGGACGTGGGACTATGGGGTGAAGTGTAGACGGTTGTGGTATCGGAGGTGGTGTTTTGATTGGCTGGTGGTTGGTGGTTTATGTTTAGTTTGGGTGTTGGCTGTAGGTTGAGTGGTTGGGGGGGTTTTGGTGGGTTGAGAGGGGTGGTTACGGCCATGGCGAAGGTTAGGTCTGAGGAGTAAGGTTTGTAGGGTTTAGCCTTGGCTGGTGAAAGTGGGTGGTTGTTGCTCCAGTTGTCTGGGTATCTCCGGCGTCTTTGCACGAGTTGCCATTCGCCTTGGCTCTGTTGTGCTCCGCTCTTCCTTTCCATCTGTCTCTCAATTTTTCTCTTCTTTGCAAATTGCAAAGTTGGAAACCAAAATGGAGATAAATTTGTCGTTATCCCAATGAGCAACAGGAACCTATTATTTTAATCTCAATAGTTCAAATTTTTTATGCGCGAAACTTAACAAAAAAATCAACTATTGGGATCGGAATAACAGGAACATGTTATTTCGAAATAACAACATATTTATTTCCTACAAAAATCATGTGACTTGTAATTTTGTACTTTTACATATCCATGTCTCTAATTAAGCTGGTACTGTAAAGACTTGTTTCAACTGATATCAGCCTTTTGTATTATTTTGTGGTAATAAAAATTGAAATTATTTCAGTTTTTTTTTTTTTTTCTGTTTTTTCAGTACAATCAAATTAAGTGAGGTAAATAAACAAAAACAAAAGTAATGGACAAGGTAAGCAAAAAAAAAAGGTTGCAATACCTACACAAGTTTTTGATTAATCTTATTGCATTAGTGGACGCCAAAAAAAAAAAAAAACAATCAAACTTCAAGCCATCAAAATCTAACCAAACAAAAAATAGTTTAAAACATACATAACATAATTTTAGATCTCAATTAAACATATATAACTTAAACCGATCTAAATTAGAATAATCAATTTAGACCTCCACCAAACACCACCAATATATCAATGTTAGAATCGAGTCAACTCAATTTTGAAGCAAAATATTTACTAGCGTAATTGCAGAGTTCATGTGATAATTTTTTTTTTTTAAGAGGATCTTATACAGGTAAATAATTAGTGAACGGACCATATTAAAATCCTCAGGAGATTAAATTTCATGTTTTTTTATACATTTTACTATTTTCTTTTAATTAGTAGTCGTTATCTAGGTTATGAACCATAAAAAAAAATGGTACTCTATCTATCTAACAAAAGTAAAATATATTCTGAAAAAAATGTAAAACTTGGTCATTGGATACATTTTAATACGGAGATCATTTTGAATGGTTCGAATCAATTATTTGAACTTTAACATCACAAAGTATGAACATAATTAAAGTAAAAAATTTAAGTCCAAAATCCAATAGCGGATCTCTACATAGATTTACCAACGGTAATACGTAACTCATTAGATCCAGCTGAAGAAATCAAACTTTAGGTTGATTTCTTGATTTCTCTTTATTATAAGCTATGAAGTTCTGAGACTCGTCTCCAAATTTCTTAGTAAATCTCAAGGAAATGGTCATTACCGAACACTGACAAGAAGAAATAAAATAATTAAAATAGATTGTACATTTTTTTTTTGTAATAAAAAACAGTACAATTGAAACTTAAATATTTATTAAAAAAAAATGAATTTATGAACTGTCCGAAAATACTGAGAATTTGCACTTCTTTTCAATGACGTTTCGTGGGAAAATTGATAGAAACTTCTATTGCATTCGTAGAAAAATATATCATAATATGCAAAATATATTGTTAATTTTGTGGGATAGATATTATCTCTCATCTTTACTACTTTATTTATTGTTGGTTCATCTGAGAATTAAGCATTCATAGAGATTGTTATAGAAAACAGGACTATATTCTAGACTCAGATTTGAGAGAAAAAAAAATATATAATGAGGATTTTTTATTAATAAAATATACTATCAAAAAATACAAAAATGTTAATACATGATTATGTAATTATTATTTTACATTAAATCAAGATACACCGCACATGGATGAATATTTATCAACAAATATTAAATAATTATAATTTAATAATAATTAATGATTGATGTAACAATTAAAAATGCCATAATTTAAATTGTCTTAAAAACTTCAATGCTCCACCACTTTTATTAAATACAATCAATGCTTTTACAACTGTTACCGGATTTAAGTATTGGATTGACCGCACCATAACCGGAGGCGCATAGGTCTATGCTGTCATTTATTTCTAAAGCTCGTTTTTTCTCGTCTTTTATTTTAAGTTAGGTAGGTAGATGCACATTCTAAATTAAAGCTCCAAGTCATGTGAATTTCTTTTCAAGACTATAATTAATGATTTATTTAATTTTATTTTGACTTGGTCAAATCAATATATTGTTGATATATAATTGTGTGATTTAAAAAAATAATAATAACCAAATAATTGATCGGAAATTATTTAATTAGATAGTCAGAATACAAAAGTTTAATATCTAGAAACAATTTGTGCCAACAACACAATTGTAATGTTCGTTGAATAGAAAAAAATAGTTAGTTCAATGATACTTAGCATCCAACAACACAATCATATTTAGCATTCAACAGTTGGTTTAATGAAAAAATAAATATTTTTTTAACTAAACCCGGAATATATTAAATTTCTTACGAAAATTAATTATCCATAATATTTCTTCAATGAAGAAATAAATTAATTATTCCTAATATTTTTTCGAATTTGATAAGGAATCCGTAAGCCGGGAACTTAAACAAAATTAAATAAATCATACAATTATATGACTTTTAGAATTTTATTATATTTTAAGCTGTAGTACATGATTATGTTTAATTTATTTTAAGTCGTTTTATGTGAAAATTTGAACGAGATATTGCCATCACTTTCCCAAAATAAACAAAAATTCCACCGCACATACTTTTTGTTTCTTTGTTCTTGCCGCTGCCGCAAAGCGTGAGAAAGCAATCAAACATCACTCACTCCGTCACTCAGGAGTCAGGTCACTATCTTTTTGCCATTAACAGCTGTATTAAATAAATACAAACTAATCTTAAACTCAACTTAAAATTAAAGATTGCCTTTTCTCTGAGGTAACAAAATATTTCATTTTATATTTATACCGTGAGATCAGAATCCAGGCTAATCTGACGGCGTTATTATTCGTGCTAAGATAGATCGAACGGCTGGATCAAAACATAAAATTTATGTTACTTTGGTGGATCCTAATTCCTCGGTCTCTCTCTAATCTCCATCTCTCTCTCTTTTTGCCCCCAGATCTCTCTCTCTCCCTTCTTTTCCTTTTTTCTTTTATCAGTCAAAAGAAAAGAGCAAACGATAAGTGCGAAACCCTAGCTAAAATCTCGCTCTAAAACTCTCTAAAGTTTTCTTCTTTGTGATCCTCTGGGATCAATCGTTGCGCCGCTTCTAGCGGTTCGTGGGCAACGTAGCGCCGCCACATCACCGGAATGAGGTCGTGTTCGGCTCAGAAGTTCATGGACCTGGCTGATCGGTCCCACATTAGCAGAGATTAGGCGTCCTGGTTCATATATACACAGTTTCTCTTATCTTGTGGAGAAATTGGAAAAACAAACGGATTGAGAGGCAGAATTCACAGATTGGAGCTCAGATTCGATCGGTCTTTGAACCATTGTGTAAATCTGAGAAGAAATTGGAAAAAAAGCGAAGAGAAAGGGGTAATCATTGTATAGTTTATACATTTTTTAGCGGCGTTAAATCGGAGCAGGAAGAACAAGGAGTCTAGGTTCCTTCTTTGGCAGTTGGTTATAGGCGCCGCCCATTTTTTCTTTTCATTCCAAATTTGAGTGAGAGGAAGTGAGAGAAAAAGGGGATTGAAGTATCCAGGGATAGAGAGATGTATAAAAACCAATTGCAAGAGCTTGCACAAAGGAGTTGCTTCAATCTTCCATCGTATACCAGCATAAGAGAAGGTCCTGATCATGCGCCGAGGTTCAAGGCGGCGGTGAATTTCAATGGAGAAATCTTTGAGAGCCCCGGGTTTTGCACCACGCTTCGTCAGGCTGAGCACTCGGCTGCCGAGGCTGCTCTTACGGCTCTCTCCCAACGTGGGCCCTCCTATTCCCTTGCTGCTCGCATCCTGGTTAGTATCAGTTATTTATTTTCTCTATTTTTTACATTTTCTAGGAATTGGTATTCTTTTCAAACCTTTTTGTTGATTGATAGTAATGTAAGTTTGTATTGGGTTTTAATCTTCTCTGAAAGAGATATCTCGATCATGGAATTGATTTCTGAAACTCCTGTTCGCGAGGAAATTAAGAAAAGGGGATCTTTTTGTTGCCTCGATTTTTTGGCCCAAAAAAAAATAGTTTCGAAAAGTCCCGACCCCATTTTGATCAAAATCTTGAACTTCATACATTTTGGAAAAATCAATTATATTTTCTTAGAGTTGATTTTTCTCTCCTGTCAGAATACACTGTGAAATATAATACAGTCATTAGTTCGTACAGGAGAAAGAAAAGGTACTCGATTTCCGAGGTGGGGGAGACAAACAATTAACTCGCAAACTTGTTACTCGTACTTTGCACATCTCTTTAACTGTAAAAAAGTAATTAACAGTTAATTAATATAGACAGTAGGATTAAAGAAGTGTAGTAAAAGGGTATTTTCGTCGGGACGAAGACGGAAGAGGGGGGAGGACTGAGGAGAGACGTGGCTTTTAATTACGCATTTATTACTTTGTCGTATTTTAATGCTTCCACTTTATAGTTCGGTGCTTTATTTTTCGTGCCCATCTTGGCTCTCTGTATTTATTATTAGTTTCTCTTATTATTTGTTTAGTGGGGAGGGGTCTCCACTCTCCACTAGCGGTCGGCTAGGGTTCCGTGCCCCACTCGTTAGCCACCGTAGTCTCCGTCTACTTCATTCATTTTAATCTCAGACTTTTGCATTTACACCTAGGGCTGTCAAACGGGTATGAAACGGGTCGGGTGGATGTATTTTCATACCCTTACCTGTCAAGTTAATGAAAAAAACCTTATCCATTGCCGTCTTATCAAATACGATACGGGTCAGTAAACAGATAAAAGGGTGTCATTAAATAGATGTATATGGACCATGAGTAAAACCATATCACATCATCCATCATACCCATATAAATATTTCATTTTATAATTTTTATTTTTAATAATTACCATTATCTAACGGGTATGAAAGTCTTTATCTGTCATGTTAACAAAAAAGAACTTTACCTTACCCTTATCCGATAAATAATGAAAAAAACCTTATTTGTACCTATCTTATCGAATACTATATGGGTTGGGTAAACAGATTAACGGGTACCATTGACAACCCTATTTGCACCCCTGGAAGTTTGTTATGGGAAGTAAACAGCCTTAGCAACTAATAACACTTGTAAAGTTTGTTTTGTTAATTAATTTATTGCTGTAAGAGTTTTGTGTATTGATGAATTAAAGAATGGATGCAGAAGTCTAAGAGTTAGGAAATCAACCATTTTGTTGATCATATTGGTTCAACTGTCTGATGTTTGTATGATAAGATAATAATGCTTACATCTTAGTAATGAGATATTTCATTTTTGTTGGGTTTAAATTTGATTGTAAGTCTGGAAGACTGTAGCTACCAAATTCTAGTTTTTGTCAAGTTGTTTATACGCAATCTTTGTTTAAAATTATTTTCCCATCTGCATTAATTGCATGGTGTACAAAGCTTGAGAAAAGAGGGGAAACTTTAGCGGCCTTCAATAAATCTAGTGCATAAAATGTATATACAAGTCAAACAATGAAAGGTGGAGTAGAGAAATTTGACTTCAATATTTGTTTGGTGCTGACCAGGAAAAGAGGTGGGATTTTAAATAGAGGGCCAAATTAAATAATAAAAAGATTTGGTTGGGTGGTTTTGAAATTGGATTGGGAAGATATTTGGGGCCCACCTGTCACCTAATCCCTCTCATTAGTCAAGCATTGTGGACCCCACCTCCCTTAGTGGTAGACAGCCATATTGAGTAGACTAACACTTGAACTTCTCAATGTTTGGTTATCATATTTGGTTCCTTTTTTTCTTTATACATTGCAAAAAGAATAACTATGATGAACTAGAAAAATTGTGCCATGAAGCCTGCAAGTATCAGTAATAATGAGCACAGATATTTTAAACGTGCCGAATGATTATGTAATGCATGACTTCATCGATTACCATGCTTTCAAAATATTTCTTAGAAAATGGAGTAGGAAAGAAGACTTTTCCAACTCACTGCTTCTAGATAAAATGTGAACCACTAGTTCTTGCTTGATTTTCTCACTGCAAATATTTAGGTTCTGTTACCGGTGAATTAATTATGCTGTTGAGTATTCAAATCTCGATTCAAGTTTTCAATCAGTGATTACTGTTATTGACCATAACAGTTGGGTTAATGCGACGGGTTGACTTGAATATGTTTTCAAAGATGATTGGTTATATATTGTGCCCAACTTGACAGAGACCACATTAGGATTTCTATCTCATTATATTTTAAAAAATAAAATTGTACTTTTGGCAGTGTTAAACATTTAAGAAAATGAGGCATTCGGTTTGTTTTTTAATTCAGGATGAAACTGGGGTATACAAGAACTTGTTACAGGAGGTGGCACAAAGAGTTGGTGCGCCATTACCATCGTACACTACTGTGCGTTCAGGTCTCGGCCATTTGCCGGTTTTTACATGCACTGTTGAATTGGCAGGAATTACATTTACTGGCGACCCTGCTAAAAATAAGAAGCAAGCTGAGAAAAATGCTGCTTCTGCCGCTTGGGCCTCTTTAAAACAATGTAAGTTTCTACGGTTCAAACTGCTGATTTAGAATGACACTGCCTGATATAACACCAATTAAAGACGTCCGTATTTAGCATCAATTATGCCTTGAGTTATTTAAAAACAAAAGCAAGAATGTTGCAATAACAATATAGTGACATGAATTGATTATTGAACAGATTTTTCTACCGTCATTCCAATACAAATTTGCTTAAATGTTGAAGTATTGGTTTTAGAAGAATCTTATATGGGCAGTTCACTTTTTTGTTAGTTTGAATAGATGAATCTCATTTGTAGACCAAAAATTTATAAAAGAATTGTGTGCTGCTAATCTTGAAAAAATTGTTTCTTCAAATTTATTAAAATATTTGGTTCAGTATGCAATAAACTGTAAGGATAGTTTTTTTGCTTTCATGCCTATTTTTTTGCATGATAAAGTGCTAATTCCTTGTGCATCCTACAATACAGTAGCACAGCAAACGGCAAATTCTTCAACGGAACCTGAAAACAGTGACGAACTGGAGCAGATCCGCATTGCCCGTGCTTTGCTCAACTACCGTCTTAAAGAGAAGATTGCCATGGCGGCGAGCAACCCCACTAACCCTTACGCCTCTCCCTTCCCTAAGAAATTCCCAATGCAACCACCTACCGACTCAAGCCGCCGGCCACAATCCATCCACCACCAACCGGCACAATCCAATCACTCCAAAATACTCCCTCTCATTCGCCCCAAATCAAACTCCCGACCCCGACCCGACTCCTCCACTGACATGTCACAAGCAAGTTCACCAAGACCTAAGTTCCCTGCCCTGGGTGCACCCCCGTACGTCCCGGTCAGACATTACCGTATTCCATGCCATGCCATGGCGCCACCCGTCACTGTCAGGACGGCAGTGCCAGTATTCTCTGCCCCACCGCTCCCACCTCCTGCCAGTGGAGTTGGGCTTAACTTACCGCCAATTATGGGCCTGCCACCATCTATCCGCATGGCTTCCCCAGTGCGGATAAGGCCTGCAGTACCAGTATTTTCTTCTCCAGCCCAGGTGCAGGCTTCAAATCCTGTGTTGCCTGTTCAGATAAAGGAAAGGTCGTTTAGACCATCCACGCCAGTTGAGGCTCCTGCTGCCATAAAAGAGATTGCTGATAAGAAAGTTCCAGTTCCATCACCTCCAGTTCAGATAAAAGTGGATGCACTAGCTGCTGTTCGATCACCTCCAGTTCAGGTGGAACTGGATACACCAGCTACTGTTCCATCACCGCCACTTCAGGTAAAAGATGTGCAGAGTGCTGCTACTGATGTTAGTGAGGAGAGTATCAACAAGAGAGATCAGATGGCGAAGGAGGCTGCAATAGAGAGCTTGAAGCAGCTTGAGATAAAGAGATAAGTGAGAGTTGTCATGAGCGCCCGGCAAGCGGCATATGGTGCCTTGTTCATTTGTTGTAACTGCATGATATGGGAGTACTCTCCAACCTTTTTAGTTTGTTTTAAAAAGATTAGGGTTTTGGCCAGGTTGATATACCTTGCATGTCTAAAGATAATAGCCTTTCATAAGGAGATATCCGACAGTAGGTTATAATATGCGTCTTAGTTTCCACCACCTTTATTTTTGTCCCTTCTAAAATATAACAGATCGCCCGATACTTATTATAATAAACCAGAATCGAGTCTACAATCAATCAATGCCAGAGGGAACTTTCACAAATCCTTGTGCATAAAATGAATGTAAAAAGAGGAGGGTTCAAATGTCGTTCTTTCACAAATCCTTGCATAAAATGAATGTAAAAAGAGAAGGGTTCAAATGCATTATGTTTTTGTACTTTAATGTGCTTCACATATTTTATCTGTTTTCAAAGTTAGAATAATTGATGAACTGTTCAATCTGAAGCTTCATAATATAGTATATATTTGGAGATCAAATTTTTTATTTTTTAGAATTTTATAAAATTTGATTTTTAAGTATATTTTATTATGAAGATCATGTTGAGTGGTTCAAATGCTCTATGTTTGAATTTTAAAAACGTGATAAAGAATGTGAAGCAGCACAAAATCATAGAGCATTTGAACTCTCGTGTAAAAATATAATTTTGGAAAAAAAATATAAAACTTCATCAAATGCATTAAGAAAATAAATATATAGATCCATAGTATACATCGAACTATCATATCCGTGATAGCCTTATATGCATGTTATAAGTTGCCTCCAAGTGCATATTATACGTATTATGCATAATATAAGCGCCTCACTTCATAATCGAAATTGCCTCAACTGTTAGTAACTGCAAGTTGTTAAATGTTTGAAATTTTAAAAAGAATAACGTGAATTAGAATGAACAATTTTAACTGCTTCACTTGAACATAACTTTTCAACATATCACGATAACATAACCAAAACTTGGTATTATAGTCACTGATCCCAAACTGCCCTGCTAAATTACAAGTTCAGTCCCAATAAATCCACCTAAACCTAAATCTGACCAAAAAAAACCCGATGCAACATTTTCAAATAAATATACCAAAAAGGGATATAAGTTAACACATTCTGAACAAAAGTCTAAACAAAGGACCAGTTGGAAAAACAAAATGCAAGGCAGTGTACATTCCCATCTTCTCCTAGTACCTTCCAAGCAACAGCCTGATCATACGACACCTGGCGACCCATTCCGGAGAAACAAAAACCACCAGCCGGTAGATACGCGTAACCCTGAGGTGTCAAAAAATCCACACAGCGGGTTAAACACAAATTTTAAAACTACAATAACCAAATAACTTTTGTCACATAATAAAAATACCTGTTCCATTAGTTTGCCAAACTCAGCATAGAGTGCTTTCTGACCAGGTTCATCGAAAATCTTATCCAAAGAGATGTCTTGTAGAGCAACGAGTGAGGTTTCTAACATGTCAAGCCCCGATTGGTTTGCAAATGTAAATACTGGCTTGGCCTGTAAAAGAAACAGTTAATGTATTAACAAAAAAACCGGCCATATTCAAAACCATTTAATGCAATTCTTTCAGCTGAGCGCAAGCATATATACCTTGAAAGAACAGCATAGGATAGCGTCTTGGTGATGCCAAAGCATCTTTAGCAATTCATCCCCGGAATCATCCCCACATGTCAACAAGTCAACACCCAAATGGTAGCTTTACACCAAATCAACAAAGAAACACGATAAATAATACAAATATAACAGGAAAAGCAGGGTTAAAATGCCCATTATTTCGTCCCCGATCATGCCTCACATCCTAATCTCCTATTTCAAACAGTCAGATCCGAAACCGCCTAACATGTCTACAAAAAAATATAAAATTTGATTGCCAAACACATTATAATATGGAGATCATGTGGAGCAGTTGGGATCGACTATTTGGACTTTGTAAATAAAGATAATAATTCGAGGCATGACTGGGGCACAAAAACAATGGGGCATTATTAACCCTATCCAAGGGAAAGAGGGTACACTTTTAAGAACTCTAGAAGCTTTACTTGTAGCTGTGGCAAATCCAACGGGCCAAGGTTCCAGCTTGCGGTGAACCGGGCAGAACCCTCTGACCACCAACCAAACGGCCACTGCCAGGATGAGAAGGCGTCAGAGCAATTGAGACACGCTGGACCGCAGAGACTACACCACGCACATATTGACGGGCCATTGCAGCTACACTCTCCTGCAGATGGGCCTCGTAAGGGAACTGGAATGCAATTGTCAGAACAGATCGGGAGTTGGTGGCACAACCATCAGGAGATGCATCAGAGTTGGGGTTAGTGGATCCCACTTCCAGGCTCGATGCTAGGTCGAGAGTGCGGCTTGAAGGCAATCCATCCTACATAAGAATTTCCTATTTTAGTTGATGTGATTGTTGATAGTTTAGATTTAGATTTTCTTTGTTACAAATATTTATTTACGCAACTGATTTTAAATCAAGCGGGATGACACGGAACCCAGAAGATACAAGGGGTGCATCGTCAGGGAAGAGTTCATCTATTGGTGCAAACACAAGTTGAAAGCATGAACCAAGTGCATTCTCATCTATCCCACTACAAAGCTGATGCAAAGAGGTAAATATGTCAATTGTCAATACAAGTAGCAGAGAAAATATTGTCAACGTTGAAGTAATAAAAGAGCACCTGTAACAGATGGACATCTCGGGATAGCATGACCTCCTCCTGAGTAAGAGACTGGCCTTCAAGGCGTACCACTTCAAGAATCTACACAGTTAAATGTCAACCTTTTACCGGTTACAAAAACTCATTTGATTCATTCTATCTCGTTCCTCAAAAATCATTTTATGAAAAGCAAAAATGACATACCTCCTCATTTTCTATGGTGTGTGCAAGAGGCATGATTATCTGGTTACCAGAAAAGCGTTGAGGTCTTAGCCCGGGAAGTGCACAAGTTGCGGCCTTCAGTGATGCGGCTGAGTACACATCTACATTATAATCTGCCCATTCTGACCGGTGTTCCCTCAAAAACCGTACCAGTAATGCCGGCGGCACACTCTATCAATTAAAGCAAAAAAGATCACATGAGTAAAGATGCGAATAATTTAACACTAATAGGTCATAAAAAGACAACGAGGATATATGGGTCCACCTGAAGTAACATGGATGCTTTGGCACAGATTATGCCTCCTGGAACAGAGAAAGCATTGTTCGGCGAATTTGGACAGCTCCGTAATTTCTTAGTTGAATTTGCGGTAATTATAACATCTTCAACCCCATCACCAGCCATCAGTGACCATCCATCATCACTAAAACCACTAATCGCATCATTAAACCCCCTGAAAATTTCAAAGCTCAACTGTTAATCAATGTTTTTGTATTATAATAAGCAACTACTCTTATCAGGAACCTAGGAGCATTTATTTCAACCATACCTGCTTAGTCTTTGGCTGAAGGTACGCAAGACAGCGGGTTGCCGGCCCAAGGCATATACAACTTCGCCACTTGTCTCTTGTGCAATTTGTCTGATGTGGCGTAGAGCCTTCAATCACAGAATTTACATATATTTATTTCGTTATTTGCTCTTTCATAGATAAAATAGAGTAACTTTACGAGACAGGTACTAACTTGGACTAGAACATAACAATAGGTGAGATCATACAAAATGGTAAAAGAGTATCTGGAGAGATATTCGTTATTATACTGGTACCGACTGCTATGCAACGAGTACAATTAATTCAAGCACTTACTGCAGTCGTCATCTTTTGTGCAACCACACGAGACGACTCATAAAGAGGTCTAAGCACTTCTGGTACACTCCATGCCTGTATGTTAGAGAAAAACAGAGGATGGTCATTAACAGTAACAAAAACACGTAAATTAAGCAAAATGTGATGAATGAAATTGCAAATTTGCATATAGACCTCGAGATCAAGGTGATCTACTATGTGAACTATTGACCCGCCTCCTTCGCATGGCCTAACCAAATAGCCACTCGGTAGCATCTCTGCTCTGACAAACTGATGCGCTGCAGCTGCATTGGGCCCACCGCCAGTACCACTCAGAGATCTCTCACAAACCTTCAAAAGTTTAAGGAAAAAATAAACCAGTTGTAGTGTGCATCCCCTTATTACATTTGCGGCAAGAATATTTAAAAATTAAACTTAATTTATTCATACCACAAGGCTTCCATCCTCTAAAGTTGTTGTGTATCTCAGGGTCCAGAAATCACGTGCCGGTACAAGTGTTGTTGGCGCGTACATCTACAAAAATCAGAAAGTAGAGAATTTCACAGAACTGAAATGTTTATTTAATAAAAAGGCATCCATAAAATAAACCAAGAGATCTATACTGGGTGTTCAAACTAAAACATTTTTATAATAGTTTTCTTACTTGCATATAAACAAGTTCAACTGTGCCACCATTTCCAGCTGGAAACATTGTAAACACTTCGAGACTTCGACAATCTCGAAACCATGAAGGTCTATCTTTAAGTATCTCCACAATCTACACCAAATATCAATACGTAAGAAAACCAAGTTTGCGCTTCGTTATTTTTTTTAGGCTAAATTTACTTGAGGATAAAAGTACCTTAGATGGCTCCAAGTTGACTAGACCACAGGCACGTGCGGCCACACCGCGGCATCCATGTGAAACAGCAACTATACCAACCGAATCCGGACCAGGCTACATTATAATTTTCAAATGACATTATACAGGTAGCATTATACAACAACATATTAATAAATTGAATAGTATCGATAAAAAAATAAAACCTTCATCCCAGGCATCTGGACCCAATCAACAGCAGTCCCGGTAGCCTTGGATAGGAACTCTGTCAAGGTCTCCTCCGCTAACGACAGGAGTCTATAAAAGGTAAACTTATAGTGATTAACGTAAAAGCTCCTTTAGTACAGATAAAAGATATTTAATCCTGATATTTTTTTTTACCCAGAAGGATTATTTGCATCCCTAAGCGGGTTCTGAGGTGTTGTCACAGCCGACTCACAGCTCGTATCGTTCGCTATTGATGCCTACCTTGTAAAATAAGATTCTTTCAGAAAAAACTAACCCAAACAAAGTGTATAAATTTATAGGTCAGCTTATTAATTTTGAGACGTACACTTTGTAACTGTTGACGCATGTATGCATTTTCGTGTACAAGTTGGGAGACCTGTTTCTGGAGCCTCTCATTCTCCTCCATTAAAAGTTTATTCATGGCTGTTAACTTTCGATTCACTGCCTGGAGCCTCGATGACTCTTTTCTCTGTTTGTCACGGCATCTATAATTTCACCCAACATATGTATCAGTGCTAAAATTTAGAATGTATTTAAGCCACAGCATCTACGATTGCACCCAACTTATGTATTAGTGCTAAAAATTTAGAATGCATATAAGCCTCTCTTTTCGCTGTTTTGACTGTTAATAATAAATTTAGAATGCTTTCTAGTTAATTAGCACCCGTGTTACCTTCTATTCTGGAACCACACTTTTATCTGCTTCGGCTCAATGTTTGCGAGAATCGGACATTCTCGTAATAATTGCTGGCGCCTGGCTGAACTCGGTTTAGGGCACTCAGCATAGACCCGCTCTAGCGCATCCACTTGCTCCGGTGTATACCTTAGAAAAAAAACATAAAAATATTACTTAATGCAATAGGCATGGCAATTTTGCAATTGTACACAAATTATGCGAAAATGTAACATGTGATTACAACATAAATGCAACTATACCCATACATTAACACATAATTACTAACCTGACGTATTTCCCGGCATCCATGCCATGTTTATCAACCATTCCACCACTGCTGCTACCACTTCTCGTGGCCACAGCTGCAGCCATTCTTATCTGGCCACAAGAGATCCCAAAATAACACTCAAAGTGATAAACACCAGTGCAAGTACTTGTGTTTCCCTCTTATTCCCCTTCTAGTACCACAAACTTATTCCTCTTTTGCTTTCCTTTGCCTCTTTCCCCTTTCCCTTTTCCTTTAAGATCCTGTTGCAACCAAAGAAAAAAAAATAATGGGTTAAATTTTACTATAATAACTACTATTTAAAAGAGTTAGTATTCTATTTTCTCTGTAAGCTTTAAAGACTCAGCTCAGGAGTTCTTTGAGCAGCTAAATAAAGCCCAAAGGAGGCAACTTTCAAAAAAAAAAAAAAAAAAACAGAAAGCAAATAAAAGGAGAGAAAAAAAACGACACAGAGATAAGAAAAGTAAAAGCAGAGAATTAATCAAAATGCGCAGTAAATCACAGAAAACATGCACACAGTTCATTTTTTAATGAAAGGAAAAGCAAAGACCTATTTCCTGTTAAAATATTTTTCACTGAAACCGCTTGTTGCGTTCGGATCTCAATCCAGAAAACAGGAATAAGAGAGAATTGGTTGAGTGACATTGAATTTCGTGTAACAGAGCAGTGTTTTGTGAGAAATACCACCAAAATGGAAGGTGAAAAATGCAAATAACTCCATAAAAGCGAGAACTTACAGATAATTGAACAGAGAGGCTCTCTAAGGAGAGCCCGTGAGAAGGCGCATCAGATAACTCTCAATAGCTCACAACCGGAGAAGGAGATGTAGAAACATACAACAAAACCAGAACCCATCACATCAGAGAAAAAAAACCAAGAGAAACAAGGAGTGAGTGGGGTTCAGTTAAGAAAGAGAGAGAGCTTCTGGGATTGGATAGAGACTAGAGCTAGGGTTTTTTTTGAAGAGCGAAGTAAAAAAGGCGAAGAGAAGGAGAAGAAATTAAAAGGAAACAGTGGAGAGAGACGGGAAAAGCTGACAGCTTTAAAGAAGCGAGAACAGAAGCGAGCAGTCGTACTGACAGGAGAGCACTGTATTTTTGTGTGTGTCTAGAGAGAGAGAGAGAAAAAAAAAAAAACAAGCGAGATAGAGCTTAGAGAGAGAGAATGGTAGGGTCGGGAGAACGGGAATACCGAGGCTTGATTAAATGACGAGAATACCCCTGGGAAGTGACCCTTGCTGAGGGGCAGTGGCGGGTAGGTGACAAGCTACGAGTGGCTAGAGAGACCTAAAGGTCTATTTTGAGATCTTCCGTGTCTATTTCTCTGTGATTTTATATATAGTGATTGATTCTTGAGTCGATGCAGGGACTCGTTTCGGGAGAAGGTTTTCAAACGGGACGCCGTTGGATGGAACGGCTGGTTGTAACGGTTGTTGGTCCCTGTGTATAGCACTTAAATGCGTATCTCCGGTCCTACGTAAGCATGGATTGCCCCGGTTCACGTGAACCGAACCAGATGATGGGTTCGATTCCTGGTTCTTTTGCGACGGATTGGGTATGGATGGATGTGTTGCCACTTACCGAATTGTCGGTAGAACGCGGTCAATTGCAATTCGTAATTCGTTGCATTTGTGCACCCTTTTGCCTTCGCCTTGAGGAAGCATATTTTAGTGGACAAATTTCATTTGAAAATTATGATGTTTTAATGTTAGAAAAAAGGATAAAGGTTTATTGCAAATGTTTATATTAATGACTGATCTAATTCACATTCAAAGTTATTAAAATTTTGAATTATTTTAGTATAAAGTTAAGAGATTAAATTTCGAAGGCTTGTAAATTTATTTTAATGCATTTAATTTTTAAATATTTTTTTACCACTAGACTTTATATCAAATTAATTCAAAATTTTAAAAACTTTCCAGATAAATTCATCACTCGTGAAGTAGATCGGTTTCAACAAATTATATTAGATTTGTTGTTTGAAACTAATCCGATACATTTTGAACCAAGTTAGCCTCACCAAATTCCTTGGTAAGCTTAAAAACCTCTAATTCTACTCTCGAGTTGAGCTATGGTGTTAATAAAATACAGTATTTTACGTCAATATTTAAAATTTGAAAATTCAAACAGTGCACTCGAGCCGTTGGATGTAATTTAAAAATTAAAATCTTGTTTAAAAATAAATTTTATAATTTTTAGATCTCTTTTACCAACTTCACAAAAAGATTTCTTTGATCAGACTAGATAAATACATCTCTTGTTCTGGAAAAAAAAATTATAATGGAAAGTTACTGGAGCGGTACATACAGCCATCCGAGATCTCTGTTCATTAAATAATCGTGGTAACTCAACTTGGTAAAATGGTTAGATCCCTTTTTTGAGGAGCTCTGTCCTTGTTTATCTACAATAGGCCTCTTAATAATTTCCTTTCTTTGTACTTAAGAAACCTAATCTATGGAAAGAAAATGTGATTATTACCTCTCTATAATACCTGTTGTGAAAAAAAATTCCATGTAAAATTACACCAAAACATCATGAAAATAACTCAAAATGTTGAGTAAAGATATTAACAACATTGCTTTGACTTCATACAACGCACTAGTCATATAATTTTTTGTTACTCTGTTGTTCATGAGCTACATAAAATAAACAATGATATGGACATTTTTATCCAAAATTTTGGTTGTCTTTTGATTTTAGTTCATATTGAATTTAGGGGTGTGAACGGAGCGGATAATGCTAATATTATGTCTGTATCCACCTTTCAATGAGCGAATACTGATACGGATACAGATAGTAAACGGATATCAAATTTTAAAATTAAATCCACCTTAAACGGATACGGAGCAAATAATCTACGGATACGAAACAGATAATTGTCGGATAATTGAGTTATACGCTTTAAGATACAAAAGAATGTCTTGTTGTTGTCTTGAAACAATGGCTAAAACCAATTTAACAGCGACTAAAAGTATACTGTTCACGGACTAAAGTTTTGAATGAAAAATAATGGAGAGTGAAGAAATGGATGTAAAAAGGAAAGAAAATAGCGCTATTGTAGCACCATCACCAGCGAAAAAAATATTAAATTGAAAGCTATATCGTATTGTTATTTATCTCACAACCAAGACTGAAATTAAATATGAAATAATTATATAACAACTTCTATCCGAAGCAGTAAAGTCGAAGCCGGTTTGGAGCAATTTCGGATCCGAGTAACTGCGGATACAAATATGGATATTCATCTTCATGAAATTATCTGTATCCGTATCCGCCATCATTTCACCATATGCAAAAAATATCCGTATCTGTATCCATAATTATTTGTATCCATTTAATCCGAATTCGGATAATCTCCAGATATGGAGCGGATTATCCATATCCGTTTACACCCCTAATATTGATAGGACCTATAAATAAATTGTCATTATTTAATGTGCCTCTTAGTCAGAAAATTTAATTATTTATTTATTTTAGACCGGTCAAAGATAGTTATAATTATATTTATATGTTACGTAATTATGTTGCACTTAGTTGTAATTAATCCTTTGTTAATCATTAATTAATAATTGGAGCAATTAATTTACTGTACAAGGTATCTCCACCGGCTCAAATGATATTTGGACAATTGGACCAGTGCCAATAAATCGCTTTAAATATTTTGTCCATTAGCTAAAAAAAAATTCAAACCAGTAATCAAGTTCAATTCAGATCCTTGTCTACTCTTAAACAAGAACAAAAATTTGCAGCTGATTCATCATTATCTCGTGGAATATATTACATGGTAATTTATTCCATGAAATTCAGATTCCTCTCGTGTTTTTTTGTTTTTAATCAATGGAATAGAAGCGTATAAAATTAGGTTTGTGGGGCTCGTCGATTTCAATATCTGCCATTCGATTGCAATCTAACGAGTCACATCAAATCAAGATCGACCGCGTCGAATCAGATCATATCAAAGGAAAAACCATCTCTTCTTAAACAAAAAGAAAAAAGTTACGTACTCGTTTTTTCATAAATTTAAAAGGATGTTATATTCTCAACAGGTGATTTTTTTGGTGGTTAACAGGTTAAGGCATAAATATATCTAGTCTTTGGTTTAGTGACAAAAAATAATAATTATTCATGCAGAAGGTTGCAGGTTTAAAAAATTCAGATTAAAAATTTCTTGTGAATTTTAAATAATTTAATATCTTAATCTCCAACCTATATTAAAAACAAAATTAACTTGAATAAATGTCTCTAGCTCCAACTTGATTTAATTATCAACCGAATCAAATTGAGTTTAACCAGGGTGAATAGTTTTAGTGATTTTTTGTCTCCTGGATCATATATATTTACAACCAATATTTTGTTGATATCACAATGAATTCGGGGAAAAAAATGCACTTATATCTAACATATAAACATGTTATCTTATATTAATGTATGCTTCTAATTAGATAATATAATTACATATCAAGCTATTTTGAATCGAGCTTGAGCATGTTAACTAAATTTTGTTCGAGTTGGAGCTCGAGCTCAACCATAGCGGAAGTTTAAACAAGCAAGTCGAGCTGGAGTTAGATTCAAATCTCTCTCGAGCGAGCTATATAAGTTACAAGTTCTCTTGTTGTTTCATACAAATAGGGGAATTATTTTAATTTAGAATTAAAACTGGTTTGAATTTAGGGACAAATTTACACTTAACTGAGGGGTGCTAAGTGACTTTATAATTTAGTTCTCCTTATAAAAATTTTAGATGTGCGTTGGTAGTCTAATAGTTAAGACTATATTTTGAATTTGGGAGATCTTCAGTTCAAATTCCACCAATTACAAATTAATTACTACACATTTTATGTTTTAGTCCTCCTAGTTAAATTTTCTAGTTCTGCTTTTCTTTATTAATTTTTTTGTATGTGTAGATTGTGTATCTAAATGTTTGAAATGCAATGAAAGTTGAGATACTTAGTTCGATTTAAAAAAAAAAATGAAAGTTTAAATTGTAAACTCCAAACCCTAAATAAATAAATAAAACAAGAAGGGCTAAATCTACAGTGATGAGATTTTAAGAAAATATGCAATGTATCAGGCACTTGTTTGATACATCCCTTGGTTCATTGCAACGAAGATCACTGTACAATAAATTTATGAATACATAATTATATAAGATCTGCTCAATGAACATAATTATTACTAGAAGAATTATAATTCAAAGAGTAATGTGAGATAGTGACAATTGAAAAAATTATTAAAAAAATGCTATTCGGAATAGTATTGATTGTATGTTTTTGGCAATTGAAGATAGAACAAGTAGCGAACAACACAATGTAAAATATATTTTTCCTGCCTTTCTTTAAAATAGCAAAAACAGTCCTTTAATTAATATAAAAATTACCTTATGAATCGTAATTTACCAGCATGTCTATGAAAAGTTCCTTATCTATTCATTCATCCGTACATGTAATTTTTTTTATTTTTTGTTTGAAACAATACTATAAGAGCACGCCCATTGATTGATTAATAATCACATATCATGTGTGCATTTCTTTACTTGCCCCAAAATAAAGAAGCCTTTTTATTGAAGGAACATATTGGCATGGATGGATTATAGAAAGCATAAGAGTAGTAGCTTCAGAGCTTGGCGGTTTCTTTGCCACACCAAGTAGTAAAGTAAAAGCAAGGCCTCAATGTGCTTCCTTTTTTATAATTTTAGGTGGGTTTAAAATTACAATTTAGTCCTCTTTTGCAGACAATTTCTTTTCTTTTTTTGACTTGATGACAGTGCTCGAATTCATATCACCTCAGGTACCTCAATATCTGAGTTTGAATTCGGTCTGTTCGATGTATACTAGCACGAAAGAGGTTCTATGTATTACAGGTTTGAGCCGAATAAATTTGAATTTTGATCGGATGATTCGGATTGAAGCTCAAACTGTTCATTATATACTAGCACAAAAGAGGTCCTATAGGATCTGAACTCGACAGTGTTATGAGAATTTAATGACTTTGTTGGTAATAGCAGGATAAAGATATTAATAACACAATTCTGACTTCATACATCGTGCAAATAATTGAATTTAAACGAAAAATTTATCTAGACACTGTATAAAATCAAAACACCACTCTCAATATCTTTACTTATAATAGCTTCATGTCGTACCGGAAGTAGTATTAGATTCAAATTGCAAAAAAAAAAAAACACTTTAGGGAGAAATTGTGATAGTGATTTAGCGACCCGCTACACAATAAAGATAGTGCCACTGCCCCGCCAAAGTATTCTTATGAGAAAAATAATACCTTGATATTTAAAAAAAAAAAATATATCACCCTCATATTATGTTATTCCACCAATTTTCACAAAACCCATCAAATTTAAGAAAAAGGATAAATTTGACTTAGTTCTTTTTTTGTTTAATATTTTTATCATATTGTTCTACCATAATCTTTCTCATGTCTACAAATTTTTGTGAATTATATATTCAATTTTTTATATCTTAAAAAATACTTATGCTTGGAAATAGAACGCACCGAAGAGAACAAAACTGCAGTCCTAAAGTTACATCCAGACAAAATAGTGTTTTGTAAGGAAGCGATAAATATAGTACAAATCACAAATTTAATTAAAGGTATCATCAATAACTTTTTGAGAACAATTAAAAGAGAGACTTTGACGTGTTAATTTTCATATGATTAAGCATATCTCAGTTAATTAAATGACAATGTTTTAATTGGTTGTTAGTGGTATATTCTAGTTGCACGCGAGAAAAGGAATAGCAGAGGCACGTGGGTTCCAATTCTCTCTCATTTAATTATAAATCCGAATCGTGTAAAGAAATGCGAATTGTGGGCCAAATATTTAATTACATGTACGGCTTCATGAAACTTTTTAATTTAATTCCTTTCAAATATTTTAGTGTTTGAAATTTGGACAGACATTTTTGCAGTCCTTTCCTGCTTCGGCGAACATGACCAGGCTTGTTTTAGCTATAAAATAATATGCGAGCGAGATGAGGAATTTTGCATTTATACCCTTGTAATACCTACTTATTGTTTTCAACTGGCATGAGCCTTCTGTCTTGCTATTAGGAACAGTGGTCACAGCCGTTTAGGTTGATTAGTCCGCCAATTAGTTGTTAGCGGTGATCAAATTGTTATGGATTTTTATGACTAATCGGACGATTATTCTTGATTTGCTTAGCGGTACCCTATTTGTCCAACAAATACATACCATTATTTACAACACTGATTAGTAATAAAAAAATTCTTTTACTGAGATTCTAAAAACAAAATGGTAAGATTTATCACGGCCGTCTAAACAAAATATAAAGCATCTCTTTTGCATCGGTCGTGTTATATTTTAAAGGTTTAAACTCCTTCGCGGGATGAATTTTTCTCGTTAATTTTTTCAATTAAAACTAAATTTTATATATTATATTATTTTTTCATCAGACCAAATTGACGCCGATTAAACTAATACGACAAGCAGTTCAAGAGAATACAGTAAATACACTTGTGCATAAAAAAATTTATTGGCATTTTAAATAATTTAAGTTGTATATTATAAACTTCTGTTGCTTTCACGATACTTGATAATTTTTATAGAATAGTTTTGTTGATGTAATTTACACTCATATATCTTCTAATATTGTTTTATCTTACTAATTTAGTGATGTTACAGTAACAAACATATATCATATGTTCCAAGCTAAGTTGGCGAACTTTCACGACTTAGTTTCATGTTGAAAAAATAAAAACAGAACTACAGTTTTTAATAAATAATCAACTAATAGTAAAAAAAAATATAGTTTTTGTGCAAAAATTCTAAATTAAACGGCCCTTGTTCCAGCTGTTTATTATATTTTTCCTCAAAGCATTGAATTT
Organism: Carex rostrata; assembly: GCF_964058835.1. Lineage (NCBI taxonomy): Eukaryota > Viridiplantae > Streptophyta > Magnoliopsida > Poales > Cyperaceae > Carex > Carex rostrata. The sequence goes on from NC_135924.1 coordinate 7,740,035, forward strand.
CATGCAACTTCATATAACTACATATTTTTGAAATCAAGGTTAAATATATTAAACCCAGCTGACTAATGATTCAACAACGGTTCACATTCTTCACCAGAAATTTAGGAGAATAAACAAATTAAATTTCCTTTAAGAACTCCATAGTTAGGCTAGCTGCTAATAAAAATAAATAAAACGGCTAACCTAGACATGCAATATTATATTGTACAAGGGGCTATGTATAAGAAAATACAATTATAAAAGACAGAGGGGCTACAGGCCGAAAGGTACATAACAATTGCGAAGTGTTGTAAGCAAAGCACCAGGAACTAACCAAAAGTGCAAGCATGTCTCACTATGCCATTTATTTAGTCCATCTGGTACAAATCTTAGAGCAGCTGCAGCACCAATTATGGAAGATATTTTTAAGGTGTATCTCACTTTTAAGATGCATCTAATTTTGATGTATATCCTACGATTGAGATTTAAACAAAAGAGATTATATATTTTTTTCCCTTTTTTTATTTAAAACAGAGTATTTTGATCAGTTTAATTTTATTCATAGATGGAATGACATGGCGTGCATTTAATGTACTGATTTTGTGTTGAGAAATATTTATCCTTTGAGATGTATTTCATGAAACTTCTACGATATTAGTTTCGCAAAACTACTTTATTATAAATGATTTTCAATTTGATAGGCGAAAATGACTTTTTTATCTTTTGAAAATTTTACAGCTATAATTTAGGATCCACGATAAAATTGAATGTACGTAAAATCTTAAATGCACGTCAGAAACACCAATTTTTAATTTTTAGCATTTAAAAAAAAAACACGATTATAATGAAATCTAGTATTAACCGTGTCGCCTTTTATTTTATTTTTAAATGCCAAAAAAAAAATATTGAGAAATCTCAATCGTTCATCGCGTTTTTGAACGGTTAAAATAATGTGCAGTGAGTATTGTGTATTTGTGTGATTTTGGGTTGCTTGATGGTGTTAGCCAAGCATTTTGATCAGATTAACTTATCAGGAAACCAAAACATTCTCCAATTTTTTTAATACCAGCCATGCTGTTCCTTGATCAATCCCAATGATAAGGTGCTGAAATTTAGCTTAGTAGTGCTTTGCATACGACGCCACAAACCTTTTTTATTACGATAAAAGCCCCTGAGCATGTTCATGATGATGTCATCACCATCGTCATCCTTTTCAAACTCACACTGTCACACACACTGAAATAAATCCGCTGTTATTCCTTGAACTGTTATTTCAAAGGATCCCAACAGTTGGTTTTCGTTAAGATTCGTGTATAAAAAATTAACTTCATTAAAATTTGTGTATGAAATTTTTTGAATGATTGAGATTGGAACAGCAGGTTTCTGTTATTCTCAGAAAACGACAACAGATTTATTTCCCACACACGGGTACACAGTGCTCGCTCCAACTAAAATATTACAATTTTTTTTTTCTAAATTTATAAAAAATAAATTATCGGAAAACAAATGGATGAGATATCTATAAAGGGAGTAGAGATCAAATTAATGGTTCGATTCCGATAATTTATATAAATTGTCAAAAATTAGATCACATAAAATTTAGAAACTACAAGGATTGAATCATTGATGTGATATCTATATATAGATGTTTCAAACTCTCAATTCACATAAATTTAAAAAGGAACTGAATTATTGGTTCAATCCATTTAATATTCCAAACTGTATGATCGTTATTATACAAATTGTGAAAATTAAAGAGACTGAATGAATAATATAGCCCCTTTATTACTTTTTTTCCACCTTTTATACATAAAAAATAAAATACTTTTTTTTAAATAATTTGTTTTTATATTTCTTAAAAAATAATCTTTGAAAATATTAATTAGTACTTCCGACATTATTACTCGGAAATTGTGATGCAGCGATGTGTGTGCACGCGCGCACCTAATATTGTCTCTAAGCAATTCATGTTATGCTCTTTAGATACTTATTATTTCATTTAATACGGTCATATCTACTTAAGAAAGAAGAAAGAAATATACGATGAATCGAATATACGCATTGTATATTTGTATATACACAAGGTGGTCTTAGAGAATAATATCTGTTGTTATTTAAACTCTCTCTGTATAATTTTAACCAAACGAATCGGATTCTATCACCTTTGATCTTGGATTAGAGAGAGATTTTAATACAATGTGGTTACAAAATTCTGGTTCAGATATGAATCGATTTGATTCAAAAAAACAAGAACTTGTACATCACAAGTTCAAAATGCAGATGAAAGATTTATTATGTATATTAAAATAATTGAGTGATTTGACTTCAATTTTATTTTTTATAAAATAAAGAATTAGCACCAGTATTTCAGATTTTCAATGCCAACAAGGCTAATTAATGAATTTAAAGGCCTGATTCCATCTGCTTAATTCAAATCAACAGAAGGGAAAGACTAAAATCAAATTTAGCGTACATTCAATGTTCCCATGATACATCAATTTGATATCTTGAATAAATATTTTTTAAATGAAAAAAAAAATGTAAAATCACATATGTTCTTCCAATTATTTCAATATATTGTGTATTAAATTTGAGTCAATTTAAAACTAACTGACACCCATCTGGAAGTCTCTGAAACTCTATCTATAAAACTAATAATAAACTGTGTTTTAAAAACTAGACAATTTTTAAATCAGTTACAGTTGATACATGCACATGCACTGTTTAAAAAATAAATAATACATCTATAATTTTAACCTTCCAATTTAAATAATATTTCTTAAGATATTAAATAAATGTACAATTACATATAAAATTTGAACGTACACCACAACTATTCTTAGAACAAATAAAATAAACCACGATGTACTTCCATCTATTTAGATAGACTATGCATTAAATTTGACTAAATTTAAAATTTAATTAGCCACTCATTTTAAAGCTTTCGAAACTCTAAAATTTAAAAAGCTAAATGATTTGATTAAAGACCATACAACTTTTAAATCGATCTAGATTTTTTTTTTTTTTTTGTTGATAAAAGTGGTATAGACCACAGATTTCATTAAGAAACGAAACATACAAAGTTTATCAAACGTGGTACCAAACCGCTGGTACCTGTTTACACACATCCTATAAATGATACATCAAAGAAAATCACATAGCATACTACAAATTGAAACTATAGAAATAGTTGGCAACACAAAGCCATCAAAAACAGCAACATATACGAAATAACATGCATATCATCTAGCTAAATGTCAGAAACGACCGAATGAACTACCAGTAAGGTATCATCATCAGTCTGATGCTCTAACCCATTTATTCCAGCTACCCTCTCCTCCTGCAATAGAAAATTATCTAGAGTTGATACACTCACTATTTATTTTTATTTTTTTAAATTAAACCTACACTGCTACAACCAGTGTTGTAAATAACGATATGCAGTCGTCGGACGGACATAGTACCGTTAAATAATTAATTAAAAAAAATATAACGATATCATTAAGACTAATAGATCAATTAATTGGTCTAAAGAGACGTTTTTTACAATACTGACTACAACTGTTCTTGAAATTAAAAAAATAAAATAAACAGTTCAAATATGGGTCTAAAATTAGATACATAGAATCTGAGAGGAACCAATAGAACATCATTTGTCTCTCTCTCTCTCTCTCTACCTGATGAGTAGGAAGCAGAGGAGACAAACTGTGCAAATTTTGGACTTTGATTACAGAGCCCACTTGCTTCTGTCGCGCTCTTTTTTTTCTCTTATAGCTTTGATTGTATGACAAGCTTCTGCAACTTTGAATTTGCATGCTGCATCAATTCAATTATCTATACTGGCATGGTTCAATGGGGCTCATGCTCTCTCTCTTAGCCCGTGCACCCGTGCCACTTGACTTGGAGTTGAAGTATTACTATTACCTTTTCTGCGCAGCATGTTTCATTTATTTATTTGCTAGTGGACCAGATCATGCATAAAGAGCTTATATAGAGCTTATATATACAATTATACATAGAAGTGTGTGGTGAAGCTGTGAATGAAATATATAAATAGAAGTGTATTGAAGAAAATTAGTTATATCGTTGTCGGTCACATCACGTCACGTGATTTGTATTGGTCATGTGACATATAACTCGCATGTCACATGACGTGTCTTTTCTCGATTAAAAATGATATACGTCATACAAAGTGATATGATCTCGTCACGTCACGTGATCAATTTTTCCAGCATAACTCAAACCATTAAATTAAAACCAATCCACTTTATGAAGAATGTATCTACATATGAAATTTTTAAATTTTATAATTAATTTGGCTGATTTTGCAATGTAATTGCTACTTCTATAAATAATTACTGAGAATAGAAGAATTGTATTGCACTTATTTCTATATCATGCCACAAGTTTTATGATACATCTATTTGGTATCTTAAAAATATTGCTTAAATAAATTTTTTTTTGTAGATGTGTAACATCATGAAGATATAATGTGTATTAAATTAAATTAATTTGAATTTTAACTGATCTGTCTTCAAAAGTGACTAAAACTCAAAAGATTAAAATATTTGAATTGAAGCTTAATAATTTCGAAATTGGTTCAAAATCAATGCACAACCCATTTATAAATGATTAACATATATATATATTTGTATTTTTTATTATTAATTTACAGCATACTTCTAGTGATATCAATTGAAAGTATCATCAAAGTTAGACATTAAGTTAATATTATCCTAAATAACAAACATGAAGGGTATATATACAGAAAAACCACTAAAACAATACCAGAATATATATTCAACGGTTTCAAAATGTCTATTTGAATCAACGACAAAATTTTTTTTTTTTCATGTATTTTTAAACTCGTGCTGAATTGTATTTGAAATAAACCTCTACACTGCTATCTTGTTATGATGAACATTTTATCTAAAGCATATGATTGACAACCTTTTTTGGTTCATGATTAGTAACAAAAGAACCCACGGAGAAAATGACATAATTATGCACCATAACCCTAGTTTGTAATTTCCACTAGTTAGTTAATTTGCCTGATCGTTACAATTAATTATAGTTTGCATCCCAAGTGACTGATTCTGCAATGATCATTAGAAGAAGCCATGACTAATTAATTTCTTCCAGATTTTAGGGAACCGAATTTCCTGCCAACACAATCCATCCATCCGTTCATATTTTAGACGGACATGATTCAAAAAATTATTTTGTCTTCTTAAAACTCAAATACTCTCTCTACTTCAATTCCGGTCATCCAAATCATGAATGGATAGATGGATAGATTGTATTGGCAGAAATTTCCTGCCCTTCTATCGGCAGGAGATTCGGTTTTAAATTTTAGACCTCAATATAATTATCGAGAGAACAAGCTTGGTTGACATTACATGTGGTTTTCAACTTGCCTCTTCTTAGTTTTACTTTTATTTTATTATTATTAAAGATTTCAATATACTTAAATATTTTTTAGATGTTATTTATAAAAATTAAACGTAAGTTTCTCAAGTAAAACGAAAGCACGTGTCACTGCACTAAGCTCGTAATTCATAGCTCTTCTTAGTTAGTACAAAATTCATTAGATGAACCTGACTAATTATTGTCTATTTATTTTAAAGGGTGAGGCCATGGTACTCTACAATGCGCAAATCAGTTTGTGCTACAAATTCATATTTTTTTTTTCATTTTTAAAATTTAAACAATCAATTTGAATTGCTCAATATGATTTTTATATGAAATGTACATACAAACCAAATTACACATTGTTTTTAAATTTTCTTAACTATTTTTTTTTAAGATAGATAAAAAATCACTACTTTAAAAAAAAAAAATCTAAATTGGATAATTTCAACCAGTCAAAAAAATAGTTAGAAAACATAAAATTTGATCTTTAAATATATTTTTCATATAAAGATCAAATTAAATGATTCACATCGACTGTTCCGATTTTTTTAAAAATACCCAAAAAAAATTATTTTATTAAAAATAACAATGTTTTGAGTGAAATTTTAAAAATAGCCAGGCCGCAGATTTTTTCTGCGCTTCGGAATTTTTATTCTGGGCCGCGGAAAAAATTTGTGCCCCGAATTTTTTTTTTTTTTTTTAGAATTTTTTATTCTGAGCGCAGATATTTTCTGTGGCCCGGATTTTTTTTTTTTTTTAGAGTTTGGAGAAAGAAAATATCCATGGTTTGATTTTTTTTAATAAACTCATTTTTTAATAATATATGTGTATATATATATAATATAATATATGTATATGTATATGTATATGTATATGTATATGTATATATAATATATGTATAACTCATTTTTTTATAATATATGTATAATATATTTATATGTATATATATGTATATGTATAGATATGTATATGTATATAATATTTATGTACATCTGTATACATAAATATTATATACATATATTATAAAAAAATGAGTTATACATATATTATATACACATATATATATTATACATATATTATAAAAAAATGAGTTATACATATATTATATACACATACACATACACATACATATACATATACATATACATATACATATACATATACATATACATATACATATACATATACATATACATATACATATACATATACATATACATATACATATACATATACATATACATATACATATACATATACATATACATATACATATACATATACATATACATATACATATACATATACATATACATATACATATACATATACATATACATATACATAGACATATACATAGACATATACATAGACAGATACATGTACAGATACATGTACAGATACACATACACATACACACACACAAACACACACACAAACACACACACACACACACACACACACACACACACACACACACACACACACACACACACACACACACACACACACACACACACACACACACACACACACACACACACACACACACACACACACACACACACACACACACACACACACACACACACACACACACACACACACACACACACACACACACACACACACACACACACACACACACACACACACACACACACACACACACACATACACACACACACACACACACACACACATACACATACACATACACACACATACACATACACATACACATACACATACACATACACATACACATACACATACACATACACATACACATACACATACACATACACATACACATACACATACATATACATATACATATACATATACATATACATATACATATACATATACATATACATATACATATATTATACATATACATATACATATACATATACATATATTATACATATATTATATTATATTATATATACATACACATATATTATTAAAAAAATGAGTTTATAAAAAAAAAATATACATATACGTATACATATACATATACATATACATAAACATAAATATTATATACATATACATATACATAAATATTACATATATATGTATATTTATATATACATATACATATATTATAAAAAAATGAGTTATACATATATTATATATACATGTACATATACATATACATACACATATATTATTAAAAAAATGAGTTTATAAAAAAAATCAAACCATGGATATTTTTTTTCTCCTAACTCTAAAAAAAAAAAAAAAAAAATCTGGGTCGCATAAAAAATCTGCGCTCGGAATAAAAAATTCAAAAAAAAAAAAAATTCGAGGCACAAATTTTTTCCGCTGCCCGGAATACAAATTTCGGAGTGCAGAAAAAATCAGCGGCCTGAATATTTTTAAAATTTCACTCAAAATCTAGTTATTTTTAATAAAATAAATTTTTTTTTTGGATATTTAAAAAAAAATCGGTCGACTGTTTGAACTTTAAAAACAAAGCTCTAGTATAACTTTAAATCATACAAATATACAATACAGTTCTAGTCTAATCGACATTTAAACTATCATATTTGAAGGAATAGGTCAGGTTTGGTTCATTCTTTTTGAAATTTTAATCGGACATATCAATGTTTGATCTAATGGTTAAAAACAATACTCTCTGTGTAAGGAGTCTGTTCAAAGTACAATAGATAATCCTTGTGAATATGAATGACTGATTTGATATCCAGCTTCTCAAAAAGGAAGAAACTAGCAGAAGCTACGATCTTTTCTAATTATAATTTTAATATATTATTGTTTTTATAATAATTTCTGACTTCGCCTTTGCCTGTTGATTGCTGAATGAGCTCAATTGACTCGGTACAAAATTTTTAGGAGAAATTTGAAAAAAAAAAATTCAAATTTCTTATCTCTCTGAAACTTATAATAGCGTATTTACCTTTCAAAATTAAAAAAAAAACAAACTAACCAAATTTATATGCATTTTCTATTAAAATTCATTTTAAATTTACAAAGTATCCATTTTACCATTTGTTAAAAAATAAAAATAGATAGTTTGTATAAAAAAATGTCCAATCTTCTAATTGATCAGTTTACGAAGACATATGATTCATTTCACTACACATTTAGGCACATGTTTGTGTGTATTACAAGTAAAAAAAAATGAATTATTTATCTTCACAAACGGTCAATTAAAAAACTGAGTTTTAATAAAGTGTACTTTATAAAGAGTGAAATGAGTACTTTATAAATTTAAAATGAGTTTCAATAAAAGACACTAAATTAGATAAATTTGTGGGTTTTGAAAATCTAGAAGAGTAAATACAATATTATGAATTTTAGAGGAGAAAATACGTTATTTATTTATTTTTGCAAACGAAAAAAAATACGTTATATTTGAAGTTCTTAAAAGTATACATGAAATTCTTTCAATTTGTTATATCTCAAGAAAGCGACTTAGCGGCGAGCTTTTTTGTTTTATTTAGTAGTAATAATTTGACCGAAGGGAAACATGAAAGGTCGATTAAAATGTTTAACATTGTTCAGTGATTAGTTAATATGCTATCGTGAGAAAGAAGCATGAGATTTGAAGCAAACACAGTGCAACTAAATTTGTCCGATTTGGAATATCACTGTCACTCTCACTTTAATCGACACCTTGTTTATTTGGCATTATATTGACATCAGTGACCCGCCATGTCTCATAGACTCGTACCAAGCACAAGGTCCGGTAACACTCCTCTCCAGTTCAGTTGAAACGGAGCACTCCGTTTCCCTGTCAATATCAATTTGTTGGTTTTGTTTTCCTTTGCAATTTCATCTAGTGCAAAATCATTTTGTTATAGTTTTATGGTTACCTGGTTATTTCACATCATCTATATTCAACATGCCAGCATTGCATGCACTGTATGAAGCTAAAACTGAGTTGTTAATATCTTTAACCCTCTATTTCGCTTGGACAGAAACCGGGCAAGAAGTTTGGATTTGTGTGTGGTTAAATTTTCTCCAATTCCTATGAGAAAAACGGAGAAGCAATACAGAATCTGACTGGTAAAGTACAGTGGTTGGTTCTAGTTGGTCTTGGCAGCATGTAGTTACTGGGCTAGAAGGGATGAAACCCTAATATGAAGTTGGTACCAATTGGTACTTGGTACTATTATTTTAACGTGTAGTTGTTCGATTTATATACCTTATAATAATCTAGGCAATGTAGACATGGGTTTAGTGGGCCTTGGTCAGGCTAATAGTTAAAAATCTATCCAGTAAGCCTGTCTCGGCACTGGTAGAAAATGACATGAAATCCGGTACTGTGTTGGATCTGAATTCGCTTATGCAACACTCTTAACCAAACCAATACAAAACTTAATCTGAACGCAGCTAATGATAAAAGGTTGGGCCCCTCAATAGGAGGGCAGGCAGGATATGAGAGGCATTGTATATTCGTACCGATTTACACAAAATGTTACTATCGATTGCTTTATTTACGTAGGATATGAGAGTACTAGAAGAGTAGATGTGTGAGAGACCTCTCAAGGAGATTTGGCAAATGCTTTAAGCAGGAAGTGGAAGGAGAAAAGGAAATGATTAGAAAGCAAAAGAAAAATGGCAAGTTTCGAAGAGCAGCAAAGTTAGGAAAAGAGGCAAAGAGTCTGAGAGAAAGAGACTAACTAACAACATCTTTCACGTTTCAATGAAAACAAGTTCTTCTTAGGTTGCATGGTCAAGAGTCAGTACAAGAGCACTTCTGAGTGCCCTTCTTTTTTTTTTTTTTTTACTTTTCTAGGAGCATTAGGGATTAAAAAATTATCAGCCATATTAAATATATATTTTATCTAAGTCACCATATTCAACAAGTTACTTGACATGTTTTGTTCTTGTCCACTCATTGCTCTGATTTTTTTATATCATAACAAAGAAGACCCCCAATCAAAACAGCCTTTTGGGGTCCATAATTGTTTGCTTCTCTCTAGGGTTTGCCATTTCAAATTAATGAATTATTCCTTCCAAGCATATTAGCTATGCCAAAAATAGGAAATGTACAGAGAATATAGAACAAGAAAGAAGCCAATTCTAATATTTTTTTTTTCCTTTTTTTTTTTTTTGCTTAAAAATGATAAAAGAATGTGATACAGTTCTTTTATCTATTTAATAGATTGATAAACTTGCCCAAAAAGAAAAGAAAAGAAAAGAGGAATGTACAATGGCTTCACCTTCCTTTACTGGTAGGCGAACACATATTTAAGTTAACGAGTGGTTAAATGGTCACCACCTGTTAATTGAAAAGGGTTTTGGATGTTTCAAGGTTGTCGATCGGCACTGACTTGGCGGCATCTAGGTGGTTCAACCGGCACGTGCCGAGCAGGACCTCTGGGAGCTCTTCTTGTGTATTACCCTGCAATTATTTGTACAATTAGTAAAGGTTTTACCAATTTCTAATTTTGATCGCATTTTTTTCTTCCAAAATGCCCCTACCTGAACTAAGAATGCCATTTCAATAACAAGGTTGTTCAAATAGCCAAGCACAAGACTAACCACACCTCTGGCCACAGTTGAGGAACCGACATCGACACCAAGCTGGATATTCGTATCAAAACAATAGTGTTATATAACTTTATTATACAATAAAACGTTGAAAATTTTGAACTGGTAATAACCTCCAAGTAGTTTGATCCACGAAAATAATTTATTTCGAGTGCCTGACCAACCAAACAAGCCTTTTTGCCAACACTCTGCTTCACTATCCATGAACCCTACAAAAGCAACACAACATTTGCTTATTCACCCTTGCAAGTAATATTATATCTAAGATACACAATTAATGCAGAGCATTATATCAACCAATCATTGGTAGGCTGGTAGCTAATGCTGATGGGCCGAAATCTTGAAACAGGTAGTGCATGAAAAGAAAAGAAAAGGCCAAAAATGCAGTGATACCTACCTTAGAGATATAAGGGATGAGTTTGAACCGTGAATTTCTGAAGGCATCATCACCTTGGACGAATCTTTCTAAAAGTGGGACCTTCTCCAATGGAGTTGTCATCATGTAGTACAATGCAAGGCTGTATGTTGTTGCACCTGGCACCTATTATTAAAAAAGAAAAGTTCTTTTCTATTAGTATCATTAGCTATTTACATGCACAAAGCTGGAGAGGGTTAAACTAAAAATCACCTGTATATTTACAATAAAGAAAAACTCGCTGCCACCTTGCGCTGCATGTTTCTGCACATTATAAATTATAAACAAATTATCAGCACAATAAATAAGGTATTTCTCACTGTCATCAGCAAGTAATCAATTTTTTTTTGTTGTTGTTGAATAAATACATGAACAATGCCACCAGGACGGCCGGCTAAATCATCTTCCCGCTTGTCAGACTTGATCCAGTCGGCCCCGACCATTTGCATCAATGTATTATTTGCTTTGATCTGTCAAAGCATAGCAGATATGACTACAATTATCACGAAAGAGTAATCATCCGAAATAGAATGATTAGATTTTCATTTAATTACCTTTTGACTGTCATGTAAATAAGATTCGCCACGGATTAAAAAAGTTGGTGCTTCAGCCATGGCCCAGCTAGACAGAGCGGTACAAGTTGCGTCTTTTGGTAAGGTAGCACCGTAGAAACAATGCGACATATCATCTGGCCCTGTTCCTTGCAAATCCATGTAGCCCTTCTTTTGAACTATATGTAGGTAAAAACAGACAAATTTAAAAATTAAATAGTTAAACTTCGCCTTTATTGAATATAGATAGGAAATTAATTCTAGAGGGTTCAAATGACTCCATTTTTTGTGCCTCCATTATGCCTCCACTTATTAATTTTCTAATAACAAAAATGTAAACTTAAATGTTAAAATAAAACCATTAAATGTGATCTATATCATTTTCTTTACACACACATAAAAAATTATCATTTTTCGATTTTGTTTTTACATGAATCAATAAGTTAAAAAATCAACATCCAGAAAATATCCACATCAATGTCTTCTTCTAAGCTCTTGATAACAATCAAAACAAAGTTAATGTTATAATTTTTTACATGTGCATAGAGAAAATGATATAAATCATATCTAAAGGTTTATTTTTACATTTAAGTTGTAATTTTTAAGTTATTAAAGTTTGAAAAATGGAGACATTTGAACCCCTCCTCTTCAAAGATAGTTTATAAAGCTAAATTACACACCTGTAAGATCATGGAGCCGTTTTACAAGACCAGCAGCAGTAGATAACTTTGCGGGACGTTCCTGCATATTTTAAGAATGCGGAGTGTTAACACTTAACACTGAAACTGATTTACCAAAAATTTATGGAATACATGGACAAAACCTTGTGACAGGTGTTAACTTTGCAGGATGTTTCCGCCAGTACTGCAGTTTGCACCTATTGTACTTTTCTAACACCAAATTTCATTGGTACAGTGTGCCGTGTGGTACAGCCACTTTGACAGTTTTCTATGCTCCAGCGATAAAATAATTGGAGTGAGGATATGGTATCAATATCTTCATTTTCAAAGTTCAAATAGCCGATTAACATGATTTTCATATGAAAATATACTTGCAGACTAAATTTTAGAAATTTTAGAATTTTTATATTATTTTTTTTAGATAGGAAGAATATCATTACTTTGGAAGGGCCTAGAATTTAGATCAAGTGATTCTCTACCTATCTTTTAAAATAGTAAAAAAAAAATGTAAAAAATTAAAATTTTATCTGCAAGTAAATTTTCATATGGAGATAATGTTGAACGGTTCATGTCGACTGTTTGGACTTTAAAAACATGATCCATAGTACGGACTAATTCGTGCAATGCATAGTACCATAGCTTACTCAAATAATTGAATTCTTATGTAGTCGCAATTTATAAATTCAAAAGCAAAGAAAAGAAACACAAATCAATGTAATAAGAAAAACCATGAAGCATACAATTAGAAAGCTATATGAAATTGGTAAAATACAACTCCCGTATAGCCATCCTAGGTCCATACCAGCACTGGTGTAAACCTTATCTGTATGAAAGGCAAAAAAAAAAAAAAAGTGATAAAAAGAGAGATGAAAAGAAACACTGACCGAAGATGCGACACTGTCCGCAGACGACCAGGGGGCATCGTCTAGTTCGTATTCAGCTTCGTCAGGTACGTCGAAGAATTCATCGACCGCGTCGTTGAGTTGTAAGATGGACCCGGTGCTTGAGTGCTTGTTTAGCATGTGCTCGTCAGTTGCTGACGTGGAATTATCAGTTCCGGTATTTACGGAGAGTGATTGGGGGTCCACTTCAAGTTTTATCTGACTCTGTGTCAGCCTGATATCCCTCTCCTTCATCAGCTCCCCTGATGAGAACTCAGTCTCAGTATATCCTCCCAGTTTTGCTCTGAAGAACTCACGCAAGGCTGTGCTTTCACATGAAATTAAGTATAAGAAATAGAAATGATTGTTTCCCAAACTGCCCCTGCATTCTTTAGTGAGAATATGTTTTTGCTTTGGTATGAAACGGAAGGATGGGAAAATGTCACCTTACCTGACAGGGGTTCTCATTTTCTAGGGGGCTTCCTATACCAGGGATTGTGTGAAAATTTCATTAACTAAAAGATTGAAGAAAATAATATGTACCGGCAACTCGCCCGAGCATGCGAATGGTAATATACTTAGCCGAAGAGGTAAGGAGGTAAGATTTCCAAAATTTCCAATCTATTGCTAACATGTGCTTCACAACTGACTCTTTCCCTTGGTTCACTGGAGATATGACGTAGCCGCCACCTAAAACAAAGTTTCATTTGGAAATTATTCCATAGAAATAAATGCACAATTTCCCTTTGATTTTTAACTATATCCACAGCTCAATCAATGTTCAATTTGAAAGCATACATTACTTTTAAGGCAGGCGCGGGTATAGCCCTTTTCTTGTTCGCATTCCTGATGGAAGACAGAATGGTAAAGAATCACTGTTCAACAAAGTAACAAAAGAAAATAAAAAAACTAATATCACCACATTATTTTTTAATTAAAATTAAAAGAGTGAGGCTTATGATACTATGCATAGCGCATAATAATCCGTACTACAGATCAATATCTCCATTTTAAAAGCCAAAGAATCAATCTAAACCGTTCAACATGATCTCCATATAAAAATGTACTTTTAGATCAAATTTTACATTTTTTACATTTTTTTTTAGATATTTAGAAAATCACTTGATCTAAAAATTCGAGACCATTCAAAAGTAGTGATTTTCTACCAATCTATAAAAAATAGTCAAACAAATCTAAAATATGTAAAATTTAGTGTGAAAGTACATTATCATATAGAGATCATGCTGAAAGATTCAAATCAACTATTTAGACTTTGAACACAAAATAGTGATTCGTCAATCTGTGTTGTGCACAATACCATAGCCTCACACAAATAAAATACTCATTGTTCTTCTTCTTATAAAATGATGATACCGTAGGTTCCATCATCTTCTCTTCTCCAGTAACGTCGCAACAATAGATCTCTTCTCTTCATTCCCCTAAACATTAAAAATTACACTCTTAGTAAACTTATAACAACAAAGGATTTGAGACTTTTTGAAGGCAATCTGACCATGGTAACCAATCGTTTCTGAGTTTCTTGTGAATAATGTCGGTATGACCATCTAAGTGCTCCACAACCTTTCCTTCTTGCAAGCAAAAATCCCACCTACAAATAACAAGAGAAAAGAGTGAATTACATGGTATTTGTTTAGTTTGTCTAGTTCAGAAGCAATATAGAGTAGGGTTCAAATGCTTCATGTCTTTCATGTCTTAATGGTGCCTCACATTCTTATCTCCATTTTCGAAGTCCAAACAGTCGATCCGTACCGCTCAACATGATCTTTGTATTAAAATGTGTGCTTGGAGACCAAATTTTGTATTTTTCGGAAATTATTTACTATTTTTTAGATAGGAACAAGATCACTGTTTTTGAATGGTCCCGAATCTTCTGAAAAACAGTGATGTTGTACCTATATAATAAATAGTAAAAAAAAAATCAAAAAATATAAAATTTGATCTTCAAGCATATTTTAATATGGAGATCATATTGAGCAATTCTGATTGACTGTTTGGACTTTTGAAAATGGAGATAAGGATATGAGGCACGATTGAGACATGAAAGACACGAGGCATTTGAGCCCAACTCAGCAATATATAACCAAAATATATTCAGAGAAGAACACAGATGAATTACTCGGATCGGGATTTGCCAAGAGACATGAGGGCTTGAAAAACTGCCTCAGAATTTGCGTCTACCACTCCCACAGCCATTATGGCTGGATGGTCATCCCAATACTAACAAAAAAATTACATAATTACGATTATTTATTGATTACCATAAAAAAATGCACAGAGTATTAACTAAAAGGATGATCATGAAGTTTGTCACGATTATGAAGAAGCAAGTGTTACCTTTTCATGAAAATCACCATCTTTTGCCTCTTTAAATAGCCGTAGGCCTGCACACAAGAAGCGAACATACAGAATCAGATAGAAGCTTCAAAAAGCAACCTTATTTTATCTAAAAAAAGTGGCAAAAAGTTACCATTTTTACAACCAAAGATTGTCCAAGGAGAAGGAGCAATGACGTCAGAATGCATGGGATCAGCATGGACCGCAGAAAACATGGTCCAATCTAGAATCAAATGTTTTAATTAGCTTATGAACCAAGTTCCATACAAAAAATTGAAAAATAATCGAAACTTCATAATCCGATGTAAGAAAAAATACCAATAGAGTGCATGCGGCTCCGACCACGACTCAACCTGTTAAGGAAACATAAGATTCAATCATTTGTATCTAGAAGACAGAAATTTGTTACACACACACACACACATCACACACATATATTGATCAAATTAGGGATTAGAGAGAAATTTAGAGACCTAAAAGATTGCCATCTTCTCCTAGGACATGGTATCGCCTTTTCATCCTTGGCAGGGCATGTCTGCAATAAATGGACTTCGAATTAAATAACAAGTACGTATTTACTGATGCCAGACTACCTATTCAGTACACTACAACAAGTGAGTTGTACCAGTAAGTAAGAATTACAAAAGTACTCTCCTATAAAACTTTTCTGGCATTTTTTTTTTTTTCATTTTTGGGTTTAGTCATGTCATGCCTGGGCATAAAGGGGATTTATATTCAATATTGAGCATGCTTTGGTTATAAATATTTCTGATTTATTTCGGTTCATTGAGAGAGACAATCAATAAAAGAATCATACCTTTGAGGCTGAATCCATTAGGGTTCGAATCCACCTTGCCGCCTCTTCTGAGCTTCTAGCTCCCAACTGTAAAACGATAAATGCTTTATATATTTGTGTATTGATTATTTTAATTTCAGATTCCTTTATGACTTGCTATTATTAAAAGATGAAAACTGGTGTACCTTTAATTGATCATTGTGGTTAGAAGCATTATACAGTGTAAAAATGTAAAATACCTGAAAATTTTACAAGAAAAATAGCCAGGTGTTAAAATAAAACAAATTGTATGCCTATTACATAATTTGTCAATAATTAACTGAGAGAGGGAAGGTTGTTTTACACTTCTATGCACACTCTCTCTGCCGTTATCAGTGACACGTATGCACGAATCTAAGAGCGCACTTCTTACTGGATCCTGACAAAAATGAAAAAGATGCAAAATTAAGTAGTCGGGTTAGGTACTGGTACGTGCAATATATGATGCTGCAGTATTCATAAGATGCTGGTAACCTAATGCATGATCTATAACCAATGGCCCAAGTCTTGGGAAGACTTATTATAGATAAAGGAAGCTTAATTTATCTAGAAACTTTTGATAAAATATTCAGTAGTATTGGCTATACAATTGTGCGGTTTCTGGAAATTTTAAATGCCGGGTGTTAACACTTCGTATCTTACATATCCATATCTTTGGTATAAAACGCTCAACTCATATAAATCGAGGGCAACAGAAACAGTTTTAGTAAGTGTCACCACACAGCAAATGAAAAAGAAAAAACTAGAAAGAGAGAGAGAGATGAATTAGAGAAATTCCCTGGGATTTAAAGAAATGTTTTAATGCTAAAAAAAAAATCTCATAGGAATGACCTTGTCAACATAACAAAAAGAAATATCTTTGCCTTTTATGTAACACATGGACACGATTACATTGCAAAAATAATTGACTACCATAAACACTAAAACTAGGATACAACAAATACAAATAAAAAAACATTGAGCATGGGGTACCACAAACATTCAGCACAAGTCAAACTAAAATCATAGATTACAGTTGGCTCTTTTTAAGAATAGAATAAAATATTCCAAGGATGGCCAATTCAACCTCAAAATATTACAGAGATCCATACACACAACAAAACAGCAGTGAAAAGTTCCTATCTTCCTTTCATTAAAGGTCATAAATATATAAGAAAAGAAACAAAATTAGAAAATACATTTTTCCAAGATATTCATAACATACCCAAACTGTCGACACATTATCCTTTCTCTGTAGATAACTGAGACATAAAGGACCCACAATTTCAGTATCCTTTGAACAAAATCAAAATACAAGGGATAGAAAAGATATAAATATTTTGTGGTATTGACTTTCATCATTTTTCTTTGGTGTATAAATTAAATCTTGGAGGATGTGAAATCAACTACAAGGTTCTCTTTGCAAGAAGAATTTATGTCAGATAAGGAAAATAGATCAGGGGCCATGACTTTCTAAAGGTTATGATAAATATAGTATAAAATGTGGAAAAATGGATGTTACTTCCCCAGTTAAAATTTTGGAAAAAAAAGGGTACAGGTATTTCCTTGGAAGCTTAAAAAAATAGCCAATGACCTGTTTATTTCCGTCGACTACCAATAATTACAAATAAGAAGATAAAATGATGCATTGTTGCAACTAACATAATTCACCAACAACTAAAACTATCTTTCAAATTCATGCTTGAGAATTGCACAAAATTATGTGAAAAAATAAGAAAGATACTCCAGCATCATCGGTTTATGTTATAATAAAGATATATTTTACCCACTTTCCCAATAGAAACTGCAAAATTCTTAAACATATCATGCAGAACCAGGTGAAGAAATATGTCTTTGCAAGAATTCCAAGCTTTAATTATAATAATTTATGGCGATCGACAGATAGTAACACAGATAAAATAATTAATCAATATTTGTTTCCTTTCCTTTGTAATTCAACTATAAAATCCGTAAATTTAAACTCTTGCATTCAAATTAGTAGCTAGCATCTCAATAAAAGTACTCTTTAACAAAACTAATTACCAACTTCCAGCTTAAAAGTGAATAAAAAGTTCACTTCTAAATTAAAAGCAAAAACGACACATTGGATTTCCAAAATTAAGAAAAAACAACTACCTCCTTTTTGGAACTAGGTACAGCTTTAAAGCAATGGAGGCAATTCTCTTCAAGCACGAAGTATCTCTTTCTAGAATATTGCAAGCCGAAGCGATTTGATCTAATGAGGTACAGCCACCCCTCCATCCTCCGTCCCTCATTCGCCACCACTTCCGCCGCAGCTCCAGCCATCCCTCCCTCTCCTCTCTCTCTCTCTCTCTCTTGCTAGATCCTCTCCAACTACGCCAGCTCGAGTTTTGCACAAGACAACCAATGGACCTTCAAAAAGGCCTCGGCTTTTTCTGTGTAAACCTTTCCTCTGAGCGGGGGAATGGACCCCCTGCCCGGAGGAAGAAGAGAAGAGACAGAGAGATAGAGAAGAATAAAACTTGAGAAACGCGGAGAGAAAGAGAGACGGTTGGTTGGTTTTGCGATTTTATTTAGCTTTTGTTTAAAGAGAAAGGTTGATATGATGCAATCAGCTCGATTCTCTCTCATCTACAATTAGGAATTCGAATCCCCTAAAGTAACTTAAATTTTGTGTTTGAATCCTGACCGTTTGATCAGAACCCCGACCAATCCGGTCCGACGTGGAATGTACCGGGCCCATTAATGTTCGTGCCAGAGCAGATCGTACGATCCGGATCCAATCACAACATTTGAGTTACTGTTGGAATCCGAATTCCTCCAATTAGGAGGGGGAAGACGGTCAGCGCGTCAGGTCATCATTGCTCGAGTTTCCTCTCTAACCTTTGCTGCTCGCCAAATGCACATATGTATCTCTCTATTTATATGAACTGTATATATCCATTAGTTTGTCACAATCTAGCAGCTTAGATCGAACGGTCAAATTCGAATATACTTTAATAGGATGCGTCCCAGATTGCGTCAATTTGACCTTCCTGTTTGAATCTACGGTTAGGAAGGACTGGTTCGTGAAGTTTAAATAAACTGGAGAGGAAATGGAGAGCAAACATAAAATTTAAGTTTCGAAACGGACACCCACTACTTTCTCAGACAGGTGACTGGAATTTAGGAATCATGTCTAATTTTTCTGCGGTGCTCAGCTGTGCACTATTGTGTGTGCGCACAGCATTTGAGTTTTGCAATTTTGCCTGTTGTATTTACATCGTGCGTTTAACTTTTAGTTTAATAATCTTTTTACTTTAATAAGAAAATAAATTGTCTCGCTTTTATGTCAAGTTTCTAATTTTAGTTACAATTATTTTACAAAATTATCTGGAGTTCTATAAATATGATGTTACAGGTAAAGAACACAACCAACTCCACCACAACTCTCTGTTATGTTACTTGGAGTCGAGTACAAGAAAGATCCACAGAAAACCCATGCATGTCTGTCCAAGAAATGTCAACAGAAAACCCATACATGTTTGTACTACAAGGAAGTCGAGTGCGTATCCTCTGATATATCTCAACTTTTGCGTGACCCACGTGTCCGGTGTCTATTCGGGGTGATGTAGGGGGTCAGTATTATGTGTGCTTTGAGATTCGTGCATATCGTATTTAAACGATTAGGATTTTCCATAAAGTCACGCAAAATATGAGATATCTCAGAGGATGCGAATTCAAGGAAGTCCAGATGTATTGTTGGCTTAGATGACATTTTCTATTGGCCTCAAGTTAAGGTTGCAGCTACCAGTTTTATTTTACCAAATTAAACTATTTGAAAGAGCTTTTCGCCGTCTGCATCCTCACAAAAAAACAAAATTCAAAAATATATTTAAAGAAGGATTGGCCTCAACCTTACTAGTCACTTTAGAATTCAAAATAAATTGGTAATGGAGAAAGATTTGCCCAGGAGCAAATCTACAGTCAAGTCAGGGTGCTTGATCACACTTATAATTTTTATATTTTTAATTATATATATTGAAATATGGTTGATTTTTTTTTTAAAAAAATTTATATAGTTCAGTCCTCTTATTAAGATCAATGTATGAATGTAGTTTTGTGGTTAAAATTTCCCGAAATTTTTAAATATACCATTATACAAAAAAAAAATAAACCAAACCACCACTTTCTCTCAAAATTTCGAATTTTAACATGGCCGCATTCCCAAAATGCGGCCACTTTTCTTCGGGCCGCATCTAGGGGATGCGGCCACCTTTTTTTTTTTTTTTTT
Source organism: Carex rostrata (assembly GCF_964058835.1). Classification (NCBI taxonomy): domain Eukaryota; kingdom Viridiplantae; phylum Streptophyta; class Magnoliopsida; order Poales; family Cyperaceae; genus Carex; species Carex rostrata. Next base: position 7,760,906 of record NC_135924.1, read on the forward strand.
GCTTTTTTCTCTTCTTCGTGCAGTTCAATTTGAACGGAAAAAAAAGGGATGGCCGCACCTAGGGGATGCGGCCATGTCAAAAATCAAAATTTTTAGAAGTTGTGGTTGTTTGGTTTTTTTTTTTTTTGAAAGTATGGTATATTTAAAAATTTCGGTAAAATTTCATTATGTGATATGTGTCATGTGCGTGCTTATAGTTTGGTGATTAAAATTTTACTACGTGATTGCGGAGCCTTAGATTCATATCCCAGTAATCACACATGCATTATGTATTTTACGTTTCAGCATCCCCAATATACATTTTCTAATTCTACCCCTGAATGCAGAATCATAACTAAAAGTTTGGTCCTTCATAAAATTGAAATTACTTTACAGTTGAAATGTTTATAAAAGTATATCGGATTCTAGCATAAAATATGAATTCCACTTCTGGAAAAATTTCAAGCACAAATTGAACGGATAATAATTTATCAATTTTATGTCTAATTAAAATACAAAATAACCTTAGATGAAGAGCCTTTGACAGATAACATTATATTATATACCTTGAGATAAGCATGAATGATATGAAATCTTAATTATTTTAGATGATATGATTCCTATGCACTTGTAATGCACAATCTTATCAGATTTACACTTTAGATTATAGCAAGTTTCAACTGCAGTCAACATCTAGATTTGATTTGAAGTATTGTAACAGAAGCAATTAATTCTATTACTTGTAACAATTGATGCCACATTAATTTACAAAGCTAGGAAAAGGAGAGCACAACTACAGCAGTACCAAGTACGCCTTAATGAAAGTGTTATAGCGTGTCAAAGTGTTAAAATCAACACAATACTTGCTACAGTACTGGTACTGGTACATACATGCAATTATTGCTATTATTTTTGTAACCTTGGTACAGTGTCACAGTGACAGGCATAAATCCTCCTCTACTGTAGAAATTAAATGTTACTTTTAAGTTTTACGAGCACAGAAGAAGAGAGCTCACCTAGATTTTTTTTCCCTTTTTCGAAATAAAAATAAAAGTAAAAATCAAAATTTGGAAAAGAAATTATTGTGTTTTTTCTCTATGAAATTAGATGGAACCGCACCATTAGTATAGTCCCAACATTTTGAGCAAATTTGTGATTAAGATGGAGTTTAATGTCTGACAAACACTGAGACCACACCAACGTGATACACTCAAACCACATCACTAGTGTGATCTCATAAACCTACACCTAGTGGAACTGCACCATTCGCTCACCTACATTTTCACGGTGTAGTCTCAAAAAACCTGTATAGAGTGAAACCGCACTATTAGTACAGTTTCGTAAAAAAAAAAGATAATCATTCTTTTTTCCGAAAAAATGAAAAAAAAAATTCTGAAAAAGTTGCTCACCTACAATTTAATGAAAATGCTTACGCATATCTACACAATATTTGTAACAGTAGCATTGGTACAAACATCCTAATTATTACTGTTTCCATCATTTTTGCAACCGCTTTTTGTTTGTTCCCTATGGCTTTTTGTAAATAATTGCAAAGTAAAGATAAAGTAAATTTTTTAATTTTTCTGAAGAAATAATTATTACTAGTTTGACTGAACGAGTGTTATTATTGGCTGTGTTAATTAATTTAATTTATATATATATAACTAGAACTAGAACCTTACCTACACTTTTGTGCATTTAATCTCAAAATATGGGGAGCACATGCAAAGCTTAGATTAGCCCATGCTCTCTATTAAAAGATCATTAATGGCAAATTGAACTGCTGTTTAATTAATAATTCATATGCTTCTATTTGACTCAAAAGCACCATGCAATCATTGATGCAACTTTAACTGAATATTTTGCTGAGTTCAGTCTTGCTCCTTACTAATTCGTTGGGATTAATGAATGTGCTTGAATTGTTTAATCTCTCTCCTCTCTCTCTCTCTCTCTCTCTCTCTATTGTTTTTTGCTAAATGGTCCAAATATTTTGTTAATGAATTGAATGATTAATAAAGATATCATTTTGTTCCTTGAGATTTATCGAATTTATGAATAATTTTGAGTTCATGACTTGAAATTGTAAAACTTTATAATTTAGATAATAAATACTCTTAATAGTCTCTAACCGTGGTAATTAGCATGAACACTAATTTACCGTTAAAATGTTAGTATGTGAATTAAATGATGTTTAAGTTTTACAGACCATAGACAAATAAATTGTCATTTTAATCACATAGATACATGTTAAAGAATATGGTATTTGACAGACCCTAAAATGAAACGTTAAATGGATTGTGTTCGTGTCATTAACGTTTCATTCAGTGTTAAGTTCTAAAGTATGAAGTGTTCGTCTTTCCTACATGAGAAATGTGTATTCGTGAGTGTTGTCTAACGCTATCTGTAAAAAGTAGCTATAACAGTGACATTTCAGTATACATGACTTGTGCGGAGGGGAGATGTTCATCGAGACTACTATTGTCCCTCGTATTACTATACGAGTGATAGTATCACTAGGCCTCTTGATAAAGTAAGGTTATCAGCGCGCGGTATGATTACAGAGTTAATCCTATTTGATAATTTGCTTAAGATCGAGAAAAGATTAAGTTTGCAAGGATGACACACACTTACCTTGAAACTGATCTGATACTATGAGACAAAAAAATTAACAGGAGTAAATTGTTTATTGGATCGTGATATTATACTGTACAAGATCATCTGTGTAAATTGGATGATTATAATGCATTTTGCCAGATGTCGCTTATGATTTGAAGAAGTTAAAAAGGTTTTAATTATATTTACCAACATAATACAGATTCTATCGGATCACACCAATAGGAAGTTAATCAAAGAAGTTTCTGATTAATTATAAATGTCATAAAGATGACAAGTTTAAACAGATTATACTTATAAGCGTGTATGACATGTTGTATAAATATATCACAACAACATATGCAAGAAATATAATTGTTCAGAACAATTATATAGATATCAAATGGATTACAAATATTAATTATGAATTAATATTTTGGGTCTGAAGCCCGTTTCAATTTGGACCTAAATTAGATTTAGAATTTAATTCAAAAGTCCAAAAGCTCGAATCAGAAGCTCAAAATTAACCAATTGAATTATGGGCTTATGACTCGAGGGTCATTTTGGTAATTTCACTAAAGTCAATCTTATCCAATGGCATTTTAGTAATTTCCAAAAAGAGATCAGGGGCATTTTGGTAAAACCAATTACTTACAATGGCAATTTTGTAATTTCCAAAAGTTCAAGGGCATTTTGGTAATTTGCCAAACTGGCCTATAGGGGCATTTTGGTCATTTTGAAACCGACCTATATGCCTATAAATAGGCATGTAGGGTGAAAGAGAAAATATGCCAATTCAGATAGTCCGAGTCCGAATCAATTCGAACATCTTCTTCTCTTTCTCGTATTTTATCCTTTCAAATAGTGATTTGAGTAGAAAAGAAAAGTATACGTAATCCACGTATATTCTTGCGAGTTGTGAAAAGTGGTTTTTATCGCTGGTACAATATTTATGGCAAAAAAAATACCAGCTCTTTGGTTATTTCCTGGTTGATACTGATAGAGACATCAGACGTCTAGTGTTCTAAGCAAGTCAGACTTCAATTCTAAATTCGAATTTGGAATAAGGTACAGTTGTTGTATTAATTTATTTAAATGTTAAATAAATTTAGTTTTAGAAATCAATCAGAGGAACAGATTTTCAGCTTTTGGTAGAAGTAAAATTTTTGTTTTACGTTCTTTCTGCACCTTAAGCCTAAATCAAATTCTGCGGTAAATTTCCAAGCGGGATTTGACGCGGGATTCTCCAACACCCTCGTCTCTCTCAAGTTGTGCAAATCTTAGCTTTCTCTGTCTCTGACCTGGGCAATTAAATAGTTGAAATACTAATGTGTGTCAAATAGTCACTTTTTATTCCCGCGAAAAGTATAAAAAGTTGAATAATGTGTGTAGGGTTAAATAGTTGAAAATGACAATATTAATACTTGTAGAAAAATGTTCCAGTGCTGAAATTTTGCGGTCTCTATGGTGTAAAAATTTTAAAGTGTGCAAATACTGTTATCACCTCCAAAAAAAAAAATATGAACCAAATTTATTGATTTAAAAGAATGATCATAATTTGATGAGAAAATTTACTGATAAAGAAATTATTGTTATTATATATCTATCATGGGCGAATCAGGCATAGCTAAACATGAAATATTTTCGCTTTTCATTTTTATTGAAATGTTAAAACAAAGATTTCACTAATTTTTAAATTATCACTATTCAATTTACAAGATTTGATATATGAATACATGTTTTGAATCCTAAGTTTTCGTGATTAATTTCAAAAGGCAAATGACAATATTTTCCATTTTTTTTAATAAAGCCATAAAGCTGTCAAGGCATCCGATTCAGTGAAAATGAAACAACAACCTACAAAGTAGCTAAAAAAATGAAAAAAAAAAATTTCCTTAATAGCTACACTTAAGCAATCAACCTGCAGCGAATTTAAGGGTGAAAACGAAGCGGATACAGAGCGGATAGTGGTAAAATCATATTCATATATATTTTTTATTTTTTAAATATAGATGCGGATCATATATTAGTTATAAATAAATACAAATATAGATACGAATCGGATCCGATATTTATTAAAATAATATTTAAAATACTAAAATTCATAATATTTATCTAATTATAATAGTGAATAACAATATTTTTTTCATAATACATTATATATCTACTATTCGAATACTGATAATTGAAACGTAAAATTATATCAGTATTCATATCCACAGGTATATTCAGATATCAGATATCCAAATCTATTTTTTCGAATACAAATAAGATATTATCCATACCGTTTTAACCACTAACCAGCTTCCTTGGTGAATGTTGAGCCCCTTTTTTAACTTAGCAAAAAATGAGCTCAAACGCAGACCTCTACTTGTTTTTTTTTCTTTTTTTCTTTTTGTCAGTTTCTTTAAATAAAGTTTGGTTAAACCCACCGTTTCATAAAAACCATAATCGAGTCAACTGAGGGTAATACCAAACAGCTGGTATTAGTTCAGTATTACAAAAATATCTAAAATCTAAGAAGGAAGAACAGATGTACTACAGCAAAATAGTAGTCATCAACAGCTGCCCTATATATTGAATCAAAATAGAACACAACTAAGAAAGACTCATTAATACAGTTCATCAACAAGACTGTTACAAGTTCTGATTTGCTTCATTATATGACGAGAAAGATGCAATTGAATATTTCTACAAAAGCGCAACGATGTGTTGGAACGGAAGCATGGTGTGTCTGATGGACATCAAACTCAAATCAACTCGATGTTTACTTAGAACCGTCTGATTTGTTTTATCGTACAAGTTTGATCTGGACGAATATAAAAGCGGCACGCATTAGACTGATTTGAGCGAGCATCAGACTGATTTGAGTCTGATGCTCATCGGATTTATCCCGCTTCCAGATTCGAACTCACATATAAATCATTAAAGAGAAGGAATTGTGTTCTCCAACTTGATGCTAGTGTAATTAAACAAAACAGTGTATTGTGTGACTTTAATTTATTTATTTTTGTATTCTATCATTTTCTTTCCCTTTTTTTTTTTTGTAATTTTACACCACGGTGGTAAATTCATAAAATTCAGGGGCTAATCCCCTGTCTTTTACTTAAAAAGAAAAAGAGGGGGAAAAAAAAAAGCAAGCGCATACCTCTGCTGACTGCTGGTACGCTTAAATCATTGTCTAGCTACTAAAACATTCCATGCTATCTTAATTTGTGACCTCTGCTTTGTACGCTTAACATCATAGTATGAAAAATATTTATCTACATGAGATTTGACTGATAATAATATAAAATTTAAGACACGGCCGAAAGCAAATAGTATAGATCTTGAATTGACTTTGTTTGATTCGAATACAATTAAAGCAGCAAGAACAGATGAAGCATTTAAGAGATTTCTGTAGAATGTCTGGCAAACTGTCTTTTTCCTTGGGTTTGTTTTGAGTTGAATTCATATAGTCTATAGTAACTCAAATTTTGAATTTATGCAGAACAAATTTGGACCGTCCAATTTGTATTGATACGAATATTAAAGAAATCTGTGTATTACATGTATGGGTTGGATTGATCCGTATTATGTTCGGATGGTTGTGATTCCAAACCCAAAATCTGAGGTAATGCAGAGGTGTTTTGACGAGGATCAGATGTCAATAATCATTATGGGAACAATATTAATTATTTTAGTTGTGTTTAAATTATTAAATTTAAATTAGTAATGAGTTTTATATTATTTCAACTACATATATATAAAAAATTATTAAATTTTGACTTCTCTTGCAATTCATCAAGAAAGAAATAAATTGACATAATTTAATTCATTGATTTTATTAGATTTTTGTTTATACCGGTTACCAAACAAAGTAAAAATGATACATTTTTACATATGCACATAGTGCGTGTAAAATGTTTTTGTTAGATTTTTTGCTGCTACTTTGGTATCAAAATTCTGACATTAGACCGATCATGGATTTTGATGATAAAGAATCACCACACCAGGTGCACAACATGTTCGCATCTAGTCATCTAGATGACACGTGAATTATCTATAATGACGCAATTTTGTCACGAGTTCAGAATGGATTTTGTCACGAGTACAGAATGGATAACTACCATGCACACGTACTGGCGCATATATGTATCTATAGAGGCACCGTTTTCAAAATAAATAGCTCCAATTGCATCCATTTTTATACAGTACATTCTACAATTGTTGTCGAAAATAGTAAAAAATATCAAAATTTAAATATTAATTGAATGTACATTCTACATAGGGGAATAGAATCAGCTGAAATTCTCTATGATTGAACAGTATTCCTGATTTTTTTTTTTTAATCTAGCTGTCTAACTTTTTTCATGCACAAATCTCAAAAGAGTTGAACGGTTGAATTTAAAAAAAAAACAGATATTTCAAAGTTACTTTATTGAGAATTTCAATATATTTGTATTCTATTAGAGGAAGTAACTTTGACAATTTGCGTGCCGTGACATTTGTTTAGTTACGTTTTTGTGTCGCATATTATACCAAATATCAATTACTATTTGTATCGCATATTACATTTTTCTAAGTGACATTTTTGTCTCATATCAAAAAAATACCAATTACTATTTATTCTCACTAGATTGATTAAATATAACTCACACGTAACTCATTAATTAACAACACATATTCTAAACAGATCAGTTCTCTTCGTATGCATGTTTGACCATGGTGCTTCATGTTTCTTGAACAACTTAAAAATATAAAAGTTGTAGCATGCCTTTTAAGTTTTCCACATAATTTGAAATCACTTAATTGGATCTCGTATGAAGAAATTATGACCAAATTACTGATAAGTGTCTATTTATCCATAAAACAGTCTAAAGAGTTAAGTCCATTGTCGATCCGAATTGGATTAATACTGACTCAGACCATGGTAATATAGATCTAAAATGACTTGACATTCTCCGAATGGTGCAATCAAGTTCAACTGGACATGATGACTTGACTTATGTTACTGACGTGACCTGTGGTGTGGTCCGGACGATGTCGATCCAACTCAGGTTATAATTTATGTGGCCTTTTTAATATTCACCCAAATTCTAATCAGACAATCCGGATCCAAACTCAGAGTTTGAATTATCTTATCTAGATCAAGTGGAAAAAATGGCACGATAGAGTTGGCTCAGTCACGAAACGGCACAATTACGGTATGGAATGCGCGCGTGTTGGTTACGTGCGCGCGTTGTCCCATGCTATGACTATTCACGTGTCGTGATTATCTTTAAAAAATTTGACACGGCACGTCACACGGAAGATCTAGTTACAACACGTGATCTTGATTAAATGGTAATCTTGAATAAACTAACGTAAATTATAATTAAATGGTCACGCGAGTCACGACACGTTTGTGCATGACGTGACTCACATGGCGTGATCATTTACGTGCCGTGATTACCCCTTAATATTTTGATCACGGTACGGCATGGTACATGAAAAATTTACTTAGTTACAACACAACACAGTACAGCACGAGATCAAAGTCACGACACGTTTTTCCGCTCTAACCTTATCGGATCCGAATTCTCCGTGCTGTGTGACTTAAGTTTCGTCATTCACGGACAGCTGTACACCCGCTAGTCTTGAACGAGGTGTTTTTCACCTGTGCTGTTGTGCTGTCTCTGTTGCTTAAAACAAATTGCATGAATGCATGGTGACATGGATAACACATGTAAATACCCCTGAAATAGCATGCGGGCCCAATGTTCTTTCTACGCGGGAATTGAACTTTGAACCCTTTAAGAAGATTTAATCAAATCCAAGGATTCAAGTTTTCAACGGCTCCTTTCGTCATGATTAATTGCCGATGTAGTAATTGTGCACCTGTCACGCCGAGAAAAGAGGATGGCTATTATTGACCATACGGCTATGTATAAAAAGTCAAAAAATTATCCTAGCTGCTCAGGGTTAGTGGTTTGCTACTCGGGTAGGGCCGGGCGGACCGGGCACAGGCAAGTCTCGGGCACGGGTATCTCGGGTAGACGGGTACCACGGACTGGGCATCCTCGGGTTTTTTTTTTCTCCAAAAACCGTGCCCTGCCCGTCCTATACCCTTGCCCGCAGTACCCGCGGGGGGCAGGGCGGTCCAGGTAGGGGGGGCCGGACGGTCTGGGTAGGGGCCGGTCCGGTCCGGTTTTTTTTTCTGGTTTTTTTTTCATGTTTTTTTCTGTTTTTTTTACAATGTTGTACGAATATTATTACGTGTTTATAATTTGACTTTTAAAATCTGAATAGACATAATAGTTCAATATCAAATAGTGTAAATATATATACATAAAATTATCAGCTCACATCTTTATAATTTCTAAATTAATAAAATTTGTAACTTATATATAAAAATTATTCGTGCGGAAATTTGTATATTTATTCGGCCAAGTACAAATGTATTTATTTATTTCTTTATACGAGTCATTTTATTTTATTTTCAAATTCTCATTCTAATTATATTTTATTTGTAAATTTTAGTTTTATTATTCATTTCTTTGTCGCATATCATTATGTTAAACTGTATATTTGAATGTTGGAATTTTCATGTTTCACTATATAAAAAAATATTACTATACAATTGAAAAATCTATCATAATAGTAATAACGGACATGATATTAACAACACAATATCATTATTACTACAATAATTAAAAATAATTTGTGACGCATATAAATAAGAAATATAATGTTGTGGTTTCAGTAAAAAAAAAAAAACATTATGTTGTGCTTTTTTATATTGTTTTTAGAATGAGTCTATGGTACTATGCATATCACGGGTTGTTACCGTGCTACGGCTCTATATTCGAGTTTTCAAATCCTAATGGTCGATCCGAACCGTTCATCTTGTTCTCCATATTAATAGGCGTTTAGAAACCAAATTTTACATTTTTTGAAATTTTTATAGATATTTAGAAAATCACTTGATCTGAAAATTCTGGACCATCCAAAAACAGTGATTTTCAATAAATCTAAAAAAATAGTAAAAAAATTTCAAAAAATGTAAGGTCTCCAAACACATATTAATATGGAGAACAAGATTAACGGTTCGGATCGACCGTTAGGATTTGAAAACTCGAATATAGAGCCATAGCACGGTAACAAATCGTAATATGCATAGTACCATAGACTCACTCTTGTTTTTATTTGTGCAAAAAATGAATTCAAGAACTAAATTGATCATTTGATTTATAACATGAAGAAAGAAATGATATAAGATCAGAGGCGGAGGGAGTAAGAGTCGTCAATTGACTCCCATATTTTTTTTCAAAATTTTTGTATTTATAGATAATTTTCTATATTATATAGAGTTAGTGCAGTAGCATGTGGTCTCTCCATAGAGAGATCATATGTTCAATTTTTAAAAATAACATCTAAAAGATGCTTGAGTATGCTGAAGCCCTTTAATAAAACAAAATTATCAAATAAATAGATATTAGATAACATATATATTTGAAGTATCTATTTAAGAAAAGAAAATTCAAAACTAAATATATTATTTTAGACAAATTATGTACATAATATAGGGGTGAAAACGAAGAGGATATGAAGCGGATAGTGGTAAAACCATATCCATATTTCTTTTCAATTTTTCGGATATGAATACGGATATGGATCGGATCGGATATCTATTAAAATAATATAAAAATATTAAAAAAAATACTAAAGTTCATAATATTTACCTATTATAATTATAATGGTGAATAACAATATTTTTTTATAATATATATTAAAATATATGACATATCGGATATAGATAATTGAAACGTAAAACCATATCGGTATCCATATCTACACGGATATTCGAATATCCACATCTAATTTTTCGAATACGGGTCGAATACAGATCCAATATTATTCATACCGTTTTCACCCCTAACATAATATAATAAAAATGTAAACATTATAATTATTGGTTTCATTGTTTTTTAAAATAAATGAATTACTTACTACATAAAACTATATAAAATTTCTTATATATCATTCTTATCATAAATACAACTATATAAAAATATCCTTTTAAACACATTATTTTCATTGTTTGTACATAGTTTATAGAATATCGTATAGTCAATGCACCATATAGTACGCATGATACATTATTGTATAGTTTAAACACATTATATTTCTTAAAAAATGTCAAATCCGGTGGGAATTTGAATTTCAAAATTCAAACGGGTCGGGTATAAAGGTAGGGTAGAACGGGTAGGGTACACGGGTATACGGGCACGGACACGGGTACGGGTAAACCGGGTTCCCGGTCTGGTCCGGGCGGGCACGGGTTCAAGGCGGTCCGGGTATACTCGGGTTTTTGCCCCAAAATCGGCATCCGGCCTGTTTTATACCCGTACCCGCCATACCCGTTTACCCGTCTATACCCGGGCACGGGTACGAGTACCTCGGGCAACGGGCACGGGCGGGCAGGGTAAGGGCTGCCCGGGTCGGGTAAAATTAAACCTCTACTCAGGGTTTATTCCAATGAATATTAGTCTTTCGCTAGCATGGGTGATAAATTCGTTTTAGTTTTTAACCAAATTGTGGGGTGAATTTAGGCCCTGTTCGGTGCGCTACTGTGCGCGTGGGAAAAAAAAAATTCACTCAGACTGAATTTTTTTTTTTTTCCACAAGCACAGTAAAAATCAGTTCAAAACCCATACCCATTCCTCACCCCATTAGAACGCCGAACAGGTCCTTAGTGTATTTAATTGGTCTGAGTTTCAGTTATACTACTGTTATATACAAGTAGCAAGGTTTAATTTTCTCTCAAGAAAGTAGCAAGGTTTAATTGTGGAGACCGATTCTGAACGAGAATTAACAAACCTCTAGTTAATTTAAAAAATTTGGATGAATATAAATCTAATTAAAAAAAAAAAACTAAAATACGGTTAAGAATAAAATTTGCAAAATCATATATATCTAAGTGAGAACCGAGAGTTAATTTTTCCTTTCAGAAATAAGTATGTAAATTTGTAATTTTTAAGGGATGCATATGTTATAGAAACCACAAAATGACGATTTTTTTAAATAACATCAAATTTAAATATTTTAACAAAATAAGTATATTGGATTTGATTTTTATGGAAAACAATTCCATCGATCTCCAGAATCGGTGAAAATAATTTCCTGTGCAAATAGAGTAAAAGCCAAATCTAACATGACCAGTGAAGCTGTTTTCATGAAAATCAAATCTAACATGTTTGTTTTCGTTAAAATATCTAAATTTATTCTATTTAATAAATAAAATTCAAAATGGGTATCTGTCTGTCATCCATCAATAGTTTTCGCCTACTCTTATTAAAGTCCGTATATCAGTTCATAATTTACTTACCTGTGCCAACTTTTTCTGACACGTAGTTTAACCTTTAAGAAATTATTATTGCTATCCTTTTGACCTACTGGCACTAGTTTGCACCGATTGGAAATGGCCTTTATCTATTTACATGTCTTCAAAAGTTTCTGACATGCTCAATTCAAAAGCAGACGGATCTACAGTAACAAATATTATTCACCTCTAAAATTTTAATTTTTTTAAATTTTTTATATAATTCAGTTTCTCATAAATATTAAATGCATGCTTGTACTATAGCATAGTTATTAAAATATCATTTTATAGTTGTAAAGACTTGATTTGAATTTCAGTTGTCCTATACATCCAAATTTTTTATAATCAGGACTCGTTTAACAAAAAATTATCCTTTTTTGTTCATAATTTTCAAATATTACGGCAAAAAAAAAAAAAAAACTTCTTTAGTTGAAAGTATTTCTCAAGAAAGCGTTGGATTTTTTACCACGTGTGACAACGATTGATGTATGATCTCGTATCATTTCCAACAGTTCAACTTGTTATCATAGACGGAAAACACTAAAATTTGATTTTGAATTCAATTTTCTTCAGCATTGAAAAGTAAACAGTAATAGTAAATTAAATCAGATGGATTATATTGTACTAGGGTTATAATTGGTGCTGCGCGGGATTTTTTTTTTAATTATTGTAATTTACCTACAAAAAAAAAATCATTGTATTTTTCCTTTATAGATCTAGGATTTGCCATTGGCAACAAACACATTTTCTTGGGATAATCATATTTTCGAAGAAAAAAAATGTAAGTCACTAAAAATTATTTTTTAACTTTATGTTAAAAATCAGGAATTAATAAACAATCAATGCAATGAAAACAAAAATAATGCGAGCATCTATTCCTTTTAGCAGCGAATGACATACATTAAACAAACGGTATCAACTTTTATCGGTATTCCGACACAGAATCAAAGGGAAAACAATAATAGGTTAGGTTTTATTTTTCAACGCATTAGATCTGTCAATTAGTTGCTAAAAATCCTTTAAGAAGTTTTTTTTGCAAAACAAGGATCTATCGGTCCATGTCACAAAAAATGCTTTTGATTTTAGCACAAATCAAACGGTTATTATATCTTGAGGAGGGTTCCAATGCCTCATCTTTTTCATACATTTTTGTTTTCAAAGTCTAAATTGTCGGTCCGAATCGTTCAACATAATATTTATACTAAAATATGCATGGAGATGAAATTTTATATTTTTAAAAAATTTTTTACTATTTTTTAAGATAGGTACAAAATCACTGTTTTTGAACCGTTAAAAAAACAGTGATTTTCTATTCATCTTAAAAAATAGTAAATTTTTTCCAAAAATTATAAAATTTAATCCCTAACCATATTTTAATATATATATATATAGAGTTAGGCTGGGGTGCTATGGATAGCATAGTGGCCTCTATGCTACGGCTCAATATTCGAGTTTTCAAAATCCAAACGGTCGATCCGAACCGTTCATCTTATTCTCCATATTAATATTTGCTTTGAGACCAAATTTTATATTTTTCTGAATTTTTTTACTATTTATTAAGTATTTTACAAAATTGTTGATCCAACGGTGGCTGCACAAAACAGTAAAACCGTTGGATTAGCGATTTTCAAAGTGGCTTAATAAATAGTAAAAAAATTCAGAAAATTATAAAATTTGGTCTCCAAGCAGATATTAATATGGAGAATAAGATGAACGGTTCGGATCGACCGTTTGGATTTTGAAAACTCGAATATTGAGCCGTAGCATAGAGGCCACTATGCTATCCATAGCACCCCAGCCTAACTCTATATATATATATATATATATATATATATATATATATCATGTTGAATGGTTCGGATCGACAATTTGAACTATAGCGGCGCTATTTGAGCATAGCGCTGTTTTTTTAACCAGTTCACTATGACGCGATAAACGTTATTTAAACCTTTGTTACAAACAAATAGTTTGAAGATTTTATAGAAAAAAGTGGACATATACAGTTTAGAAATAAGGGAAACAAAATCATACTTTGGTTCAAAGTAAAAATCTACTGATCATTTAAGCGGAGACATTGTCTGGAACTTATTCTGTTTGTTTCGAATTAGCACAAATAATAAAGAGACTTCATAAATTTTTAAATTGGGCCGGATTTCAAACTCAACTTTTTACGTTACTGTAGAAGATACCTACTTCTGTCTTTTTTTTTTTTTTTTTTTTTTTTTATTCATTGGTTTTCTTTTCAAATTCTTGTGAGATCTGATTTGATTTGTGATATCCTATGTTGCATGGATACGGGTACGGGTATCGTGTCGGACACGACACGGGTACGGCAATTTTCAAAAATCAAGGATACGACACGCCTATTATATGTATATATATATTTATTATTTTAATTATATTATTAATTCTTTTTATATAAATTACATATTAAAATATAGCTTAGTGTACATAAATATAATATATATTGCAACATAACACAAACACAAAGTGGCATAGTGGTAATGTGCTGTTGATATGGGGTGATAGGTCCTGGGTTCGAGTCCCCTCAGCCACAAAATTAATTTGGTTTTGCGCGGTTCATGGTGGACCATGCGCTGTGAGTGTTGTATGTGCGGTTCACCGTGAACCAAGCGTATCGCATACGTGTCCATTCGTGTCAGAGGCGTATCCCAACGAGTCAACCCGTATCGGAGACCGTATCAAGATGGTTGGGACGCGCCAGCTCACCTGACACGCCAGCTGGCGTGTCTGATACGTATCGTGCCCGTATCGGAGGCGTGTCGGTGTCGGATACGTGTCGGACACGGATACGATGGGTTTCCAGGAGTGTTAGGGTAACATAGGTGATATCTAATATGAGCTGCTCAGATTGTATGTATGATAATATGTTTATAACTTGAGGGATCGGATGACACCGTCTATTTTCAAAGTCCAAACAGTCGATTCAAACCGTTCAACTTGATGGATATGTTAAAATGTGCTTGCAAATCAAATTTTACATTTTTCTTAATTTTTTTTGGGTTTATTCAGATGGGTACAAAAATTCAACGGTCCGAATATAGCGATTTTGTTAAATACTTAATAAATAGTAAACAAATTCAAAAAAATGTAAAATTTGATTTGCAAGTAGATTTTAATATATTCATCATATTGAATGGTTTGGATCGACTATTTGGACTTTGAAACTTCGAAAATGGACATTGTCATCCGATGTCACCAAAAAACGGTGTCATCCGATCCCTCCTCTTATAACTTAATGGACTCGACAATTTTGATATTTCGTCGTGGGGACGTATACAAAATTCGAACTACGACATGTGTGCGTCTATATGATCTTATTTATTTATTATGGCAAATTCTTTTTGGGAGTTAAAATTTGATGTACTCAATATTTTTGTATGTATACATTAATATTATTCTAAATTTATCACAAGATTAATATAATATTAATTATTAAATATTTTTTATGAATAATCATTGGTTATTTTTGTGTTTTTTAAGAATAATTATGTGTTGTGTGTATACAAGATATATTTAAAAAAAATATCAGTTTCCAATTAGCAAATCATGTGACGCTCAAGCGTACATCAAATTGTTTGCCAACTGTGTAAGTTGTCCATACAAAAATTAATATTTTAGACGTGTCGTCCATTATTTACATGCACTATATATTAAGTTTGATCAAGATAGACATAATAAAATATAATGTGTTTTTACAATTAGAACACGTAATTCAGAATCTGTAAATCCAAAATAAAATAATAAAGGAATTTAAATCTTACAGTTCTGAATTGAAGATATCTTTAGGCGAAAGCGTTAGTACTGATCTTCAATGAAACATTTTTGGAATGACATCCATTCAAATAGAGAAGAGGCATTTTTATATTATCTGAGGCAACCTTTGGGATCAGTACATTTATTAATAGTAATCCGAATTTGTCCATCAAAAATTCAGATGCATTTTCGTTAAATTTTTTAAATAAAATTGGTGCACAGTAATAATATAGGTCACGTAATAAAATAAAACTAACACATTAAACTAAAAGGTTAAATCCTTCAACTATTTTAAAATTGATAATTAAATTATATTTTCATAAGCCAAAGTTTGATGAATGCTATAACGATTAAAAAATAGGAGCCTGATAATTGTACCTCAAACAAAATCTCCGAATGAGTCCCCCAAGTAATTAATGTCTAACTTCCTTTTTCAGCGCTCATATTCAAGCATTTAAAACTCTGTTTATAACCATTTACAATGTTACTCGCAAGCTTTTAAAACTCTACATACAAGCATTTAAATTCTAAATCTGAATAATTTTTAACTCCCAACTACTTTTGTCTTCAAGCCAAAAAAGGAAAGATTCATTTCACCCACTCTTATTTATGTTTCTCTGATTATTCTCATCAATTTTCTCGACGATCTGTGATGAATTTTGTAAATCTAAAAATACGTACATTTTATACTCAATTTTTTCTTTCAAATAAGATCCATGAAAAAATATTTTTAAGTTATTTTTAAGTCGTCATTTTTTTTAAGTTTAAGTTAAGCCTCTGAACACTTTCAATTCTCAATCATTTAAACCTATAATTTCTACCTTTTAATCTACTACGTTGAAACATTTAAACCTCAAATATAAGTTTTTTTTTTTACAGCTGACAATATAATTTTTTTTATATTGTTTATAGTTGACACTTTTGAGATTTTTTTTTTATTGTTTACAGCTGACACTTTTGACTACGACGACTTTGTAGAAGGTTGGTACGCCTCTTGGAATGCAGCTTCTGAACCATTTAAACCTCTGATGTCCACCATTTAAACTACTATGTTCAAGCATTTAAAACTCAAATCAAAGTTATTATTTTTTTTAAACATATAAATCTCACATATAAAATACAACACTACATACAAATCTCATATAAGCATACAATTCCAAATATCAAATAATACACTACATATAAATCTCACATATGAAATAAAACACTCCGTATAAATCAAAGTTATTATCTTTTTTAAACATATAAATCTCAAAGAAACATACAATTCCACTACATTATTGAAATAAAACACTATACTGAAACAAAACTAAGTTTTATTCATCCTCATGCCTTAAATATATTATCTAAATATATGTGCTAGAAGTATAGTCAGATGAAGTTTGTAAAGTTGACTTATGCAAACATCACGGTCCATGCTATCACAAAATCGAACAACCTTTCTGCCATCTGCACCAAAAAAAAGAAGAAAAAAAAGGAAAAAAGTAATTAGAGGTCTGAAAGTAGTTGATGAGTAAAAAACTATAACAACAACTCCGAATAATTTGTTACCAAATGCAACAATAAACTATGTAAACATAAGGTATAAAGGGTGTATTTTTTATATCCTTAGGTCAGCACATTGAATTGTAAAAGATCAAACACACTTAATCTAATTAAAACAAGCTCTTGAACAGACCAATTGCACAAACTTATGTCAGTTAGAGTGGTACTTGAATTAAACCTTAGACCTCTCCACTTTGAAAATTTTGCACATTAGACCTTTAAAGTTGCAACTATTATTTTTATCTAGGATAAACTCAATTCAAGTGTTATCTAAATTAAGTAGAAAGAGCAACTACATGGTGCATTATTTTGTCTCAAGAGGTCTTATAAAAGCCTCAAAGTTGAAGGATTCATCAATCATCACACATAAGTGGATAGATAGAGGCCCATAGCAAAATTTCTTCATAAAATTAAAATGAACTAGAGCTCAAAATTAGCAAAAAAAAAAACAGTATCTAAAGCAAGTAAACAAAAATTAAAATGAAATAATTTGACCTTGTGTAGAAACCAGAGCACGGTCTCCTTTGTGCTCCAGACATATAACATACTGACAAGTCATATAACATTGTTTGGTAGATGCGTTTGACGCCTATTTTGAAGCATTCAGAGCTCTGTTTGCAACCATTTAAAATACAAATATGAAGCATTTCAACAATACAAAATTATATCTAAACAAATATATCAAACAAACTTCAGCAAGTCAACACAAACATCCACTGTTTTTAATTAACATATCACATTCACACATACAAACTTCAAGATAAAATAACACTTCATATCTCCAGAATAAAGCGAATAATCCTCATGTATCAAGCATTTAAACCTAACAACCAAGTAATGAACATGCAATATATTTACAGTGAGATGTAACATTTAAACCTCAATGATCAAGGTAATCCTGGAAGTAAAAGCATCATCATCAATAGAAAGCTCAAATGGAAAATTCAACCTCTATAATGAGTACTTTATAAATTTAAAATTGAGTTTTAATAGAAATGTCAATAAGACCACTCTTCAGCTTGCAATTCAAAGAAATTGATTTACAAATAAAATCTATGAGGTACCACTCTTCAGCTTGCAATTCAAAGAAATTAATTCACAGATACCAAATAATTCTGAGATTAATTTGAGTACCTTATTTGGGGAATGGGATTCTTCTTCTACCACCAGCAAACTCTCTCTCGCCTCCTCCATTAAGCTCAGTTGACCAGTTCCTGGACCTTGAGGCAATAGATGAGAAACATAGCAGTTCTTGCTGGTTGATGCCGCTGATGTCTCCCCAAGATTCTCAATTTTAAGTTCAGTTACCCTTTTACAAGTAAGAAAATACAAAAAGATGAGAAACATCACCCATGGTTATGTATTTTAGTAAATACTCCCACCAAGTGCTGATACATTTGGAATAACATGCTAACTATAGAGTATAATAATGAAACAAAAAATTTCTCTGACCTTGTGATTAGATCTGACAACTCTGCAAGTGACCTCTTCCTTCAATTACATGGTTTTTTTAAGACTTATAGATGAGAAATATGCTAATTTATGCTAAGTTGCTGCTGTCTTGTAAGTATGAATTGTTTCTCATAAACTACATAAGACATGTATGATTGCTTCTCATTCTCCCACAGATAGGGCTCGTACCTGTTTCACATAGAAAATAGTTACGCATATAGCATTGAAAACATTCAAATTTTCTTTCTTAATTTTTTTGCAGCTTAGCCAATGAAACGTATGTCGAGCAGAATTTGTAACAACCCTTTTTCTGAAACGGTAGATTTGCTTGGGTTTCTGAGAAACCATTGAATTAGGATACTAAAAACCACTGAATTCTGGAGTATGATTTATAATTGTTACATATCTATTACAACACTAAAAACCACTGCTTCCCATACTTTAAGACCGGCACAATAGCACATACAGTCAAACTACTACTAATTAAAGTTGAATTGATCCAGTTTAAAATCAATATTCACAATTTTTTTTGCACAAATCAAGTGCCTTTAAAGGCTGGCCAAAACGAACGTACCTCTAATCAGTGCATTCCATGTTATTTAGTTCCTCTCAGGCATTACATCAAAGTATCAAACAGCCTATGATAAGACTCCAAACTGTTGCATCTAGCATAGCCATGAATCATCACAGCCTATGCATACAAGTCTTCAACAGGCATTTCATTGAACACCTTCCTTGTATTATTCAACATCCCACATCTTGCATAGGCATCAACAAGTGAACTTGAGATTACCAAATTGATCCAAGAAAATTAATCAATTTAGATCAATTCAGCACATGAAAACCTCAGCTCCTATTGCATTACAAAGCATTTCACAAATAAGAAACAGATAACAAGTTGTTACCCGAATTTGCTCCATATGGTATTGACGAGAGTTGATCAGCTCTTCACCTCCGACACTCGATCAGATCCAACTTTTCCTCCTTGTTAGTTTTATTCGAAGAAAGAGAATGACGTGTCGCATCAGGTGAACCGCTGGATCGGAGAACTAGCCGCGAGTTTGTCGCGCGAGAGGGAGAAGCATTTGAGTTCAATTAATAAGTGGTCCTTGAGAGGTATACAAGCATCTATGAGCCACAGATCTTCTATGGTATCACAATTAAACGTGAAGTCATTATGGTTAGCAATCCATGACTATATAATGGATATATAAGGACAAGATGTAAAACTGTCTCAGGTTACAAAAGATGCAAGTGCAACTGACATCACCAGTTCAACCCCTCTTGCTTAAATTAACTTTGGCAAGTACTTTGTGTTTTCTAATTAATTAAAAACAAATATTTTGATTTTAAAAGGTATTTTAGAGGCCCGAATTCGGACTATATTGTCAGAGATAAGATAACAGATGATTGAACATAAAAGTTGATGGACCTAAATTCCCTCCTTTTATCAAAACTATATTCATATCTGAAATAGTATGAAACCAATATGTACTTAGGCTTTCTTTTTTGGAACAATTTACCTAATCAAATTAAAATTAGCAGTCAACAAAGATTTTTTTTTTATCTCAATAAAAAATAAATATTTTTTTTTTTAGGTCATGCCAAGCAGTAAGATGGCCAGTATGATTGAGTGAGATAAAAAAAAAATGTCCCTAAAGCTTTAGGATAATTGCAGATCTAACTACAACGTGTAAAGCACAATACCATCTTTACAACGCAGGCCCATATATACTATTTTCATTCTTTCAAAGGCCCATCGAGTCATATATATACATGGATTTTAAACATTAGTTGTTTATAAATTATAAAGAATGTGGCATCTGACAATATATTTAGAATCCAAATTTTATACTTTAGAATATTTTTACTATTTGTTAGATGGATAGAAAATCACTATTTTTGAATGGTTGAGAATCTTTAGATTAAGTGATTTTTTTACCTAACTAAAAAGCAGTAAATAAATTCTAAAAAAAATATAAAATTTAACAACGAAGTATATTTTCATATGAAAATCATATTATTTGAATTTTAAAAATATAAATATAAATTCATAGCACTTACCGATATGCGCTATACA
Source organism: Carex rostrata (assembly GCF_964058835.1). NCBI lineage: Eukaryota > Viridiplantae > Streptophyta > Magnoliopsida > Poales > Cyperaceae > Carex > Carex rostrata. The sequence goes on from NC_135924.1 coordinate 7,781,674, forward strand.
TATCATGGCCTCACTCGTTTATAAATTAGACATATACAGAGCTTAACAATGCGGATCCAAGAAATTTCACATTGGTGCTAACATTTCCTATCATGCAACTTATTTAACAAGTTCACAAAAGAAATAGGAGAAAAAGTACATTCGTGGATTTGTTGCTTAAAAATAATAAATCCTAGAAGTTGGGTGGTAATTTTTTGTTCAAAAATATGCTTCAAGTCACTAGCCAATTATATTTACCAACCTTGTTATGAAATATATCTCTGTCAACAAGCACATGCATGAAACAACTTTGACATAAAACTATATCTCAACCAAAAAATAAAGTTACAAGAAAGCCACTTCAAAATAGGAGCAAAAAAAGGATAATGTTAATACCAATTACACCATTACTAATCTAAACAGTGTTCCCTTCCTTAAATTGGGATTCAGCTTTGTTGAGCTAAGCTAGCAAAGGGAAAGATGGCATAGTAATCATAAATAAAAAAATAAAAAACTTGGCCATAAATTATAAAAGGAAGAAATTAAAACCCCCAATTTGTGGTTTTGTACCATCTCCTCAATCTAATTAATAGCATTTCATGACTAGAAAACATTTTTAGCATTTTTCGACAAGTTTGTGTCTTCCAGTAGGTTGCCATTTTCTTCATCAAGCCCTAACAGTTTTGAGCTGAGCAGTGGGGCCCCCTCCTTGTCAGTTGTCTACAAACATAAATATAAAAAAAAAGTTGCTGGTAAATTGGATAATAAACAAGCAATAGTGCTCAACATGGCACCCTGTAAAGTACCATATCCCAAATTTTGCTATTGAGAAAGAACAATTTAAACTATTTGTTAATATACACCTCAATTGTTTAATTAAAATGTAATTTTGGATCAAACCTGATGCACATTACGTGTATTTTGGGTTGTTTGGACTTTATAAAGAAGATTTAGGTTAAGGAACACAAAACAAGTTATTCAGGTCAGTCTTACTTTTACCAACTCCGCCAAAGAAATCCCATAAAAAATTCTGAGTTCTCTTTAATTATTTTTGGCCACAAAATGGTCAGATTGGTTAACAAGATCAATTATTTCATAAAAAAAAAAAAAAATTCAATTTTGGATTTTTACATATTCCTGTGTTTGATGGACAATTCTTGGGTAAGTAAGGCAACTTTACTGGTATCAAAAGGTGTCATCTGGATTTGACTCAAAGTTTAATACCTTGGGTCTGTAAAACATATACTTGAAGACTAACACATGGTCTAGATATAATCCTATTTTATGGGAAGATGTATTTTGAAGTATGATTTGTGTTTTCAGAGGTCTGATTTTATTAATATAATAGGGGTTTCAGTTTGGAATTAGCACCAGGAAAGAAGAGTTAATAATTTTCTTGCTTTTACTGACAGAGATGAATGGTTTTATTTTTGAGTGAGACTATGGTAATAAGCATATTACGCATCGACTCGTGCTATGGATCCATAACTCTATTTTCAAAGTTAAAACAGCTGATCCGAATCATTAAACATTTCTCCATACGAAAATGTACCTAAAGACCAAAATTTTTATTTTCTAAAACCTTTTTACTATTTTTTAAATAGGTAGAAAATCACTACTTTCAGATGGTCCAGAATTTTTAGATCAAGTGATTTTCTACCTATCTAAAAAAATAATAAAATGTTCTAGTATGTTTAACGGTTCGAATTGGTTGTTTGAATATTAATTGAAGAAAGTAACTTCTACCAACATTGTCAAAAAAAAGAATATTAATTGGAGAGTAACAGAAAACAATAGCTTACTATGACTTAAAACCTCAAGCCCTCCTGCCCGATGCTCAAGTATCAGGGTAAAATCTTATTTAAAATTTAAAATATTGTAGGGCTTTCCTTTTAGTGTTGTAAGATTGTATTAAACTTAAATTATGTACCATGTTAATTCATTACTAACCAATTTCTCAAAGAACTTCCATACCTGGCTAATAGGGAGGGAGTCGTCGTTACTGTTGATGCTATCTTTCGACTCCAATTTCTTGTTGCGGCTCTCTTGTACTGAGAAGTACGAGTAGAGCCCCATTCCAAATATGGCAATGAGGATGCCGAGGATGTTGCGTACTGTGAAAGGCTCCATCAGTACCACGTACCCAAATGACAGTATCAGGCATGTCTTCAGGTGTCCCAAGACCTGGTACGTTACCGGGGATGTTGTACCGATCACCAAGAAAGTGCTGAAGTTAACCGAGACGGCAATCAGGCATGATAGGGTGATGAATATCTGCATTAAATAAAGATTTTCTTATTATTTTTGTTTGTTGGTAGGGTGGTACACTGGTACTGGTTACAAGTGATGAATACCTGGAATTTACCAAGTGATTTTTTTTTTTCACTTTGCTTTAGTAATCTGTGAACTACCAATTTAAAATTTCCCCATGAGTGAGGCTATGGTACTATGCACAGCGCGCATTGGTCCGTACTATGGATACAATATCTCCATTTTCAAAGTCCATATAGTCAATCTGAACTATTCAACATGATTTCCATACTTCAAAGTACTTCAAGATCAAATTTTACATTTTTTAGAATTTTTTTTAACTATTTTTTTTCGATAGGTAGAAAAATCACTTGGTCTAAAAATTCTAGACCATTCAACAGTAGTGATTTGCTACCTATCTTAAGTATATTTTCATATGGAGATGTGTTGAATGGTTCAAATTGACTATTTGGACTTTGAAAGCGAAGATATTGATCTATAGTATGCACCAATCCGCCCAAAAATTTTCTTATTATTTTTGTTTGTTGGTAAGGTTGTACACTGGTACTGGTTGCATATAATGAAATTACAGCTGTACAAGCTGATCAACTCATGTGACTGGTATGGATATAACAGTGAAAAATATTGAAGCTACAAACTGATCACGGTACCGGATTTTGGGATGGAGTACACTGAGTGGTGAAGTCTGGTATTGAGTTAGTCACAGAAAACAGGGAGAGTTACGAAATTAAAAATTGCAAAAAAGGTACCAAAACTTGGACGGTGTAGTTGAAAGCAAAAACACTACGGCGTGTAAGCATCTTGTCCACAAAAGGCCCACTGATGAACAGTATGGCTGCCTGGTACGGTGATGACTGGTACAAGAGCTGAGTCGAGGAGACCTTCAGCCTCTTTTGTATTGTGTTTGTTAGCTATGTTTCAAATTAAGGCCAGCAATAATTAAGTATTGACCGCTACAAAAATGGTACAAATTTGCATTGGCGGAACTAGACAATCTAGATGGAGAGGCTGAAATGTAAAATACATAATATGTGAAAATATATAATGTGTAGTCATTGGGATTTGAACCCAAGTCTCCATAACTACTAAATGGAATCCTAACTGTTGGGCTACAAGGACACATTTAACATTTCATGAAGGGGACTGAACTATATAAAAACTTTTATGAAAGATAAAAATTCAATTAAATTTCAATATGCATGATTAATTTTTTTGAAATTATGGGGATAAGTACCCCCTGCAAATTTCCAACCAAAAAGTATACAACAGTTAAAAGAAGAAGGAAATAAAGGATACAATTTGGCTGATACAAGTGGTGATAAGGGCCAAAGCAGCTATAACCGAGCCGAGAAAATTGAGCTGGAGATCAGTGACAGATGCAATGCCGACTCCAAGCAACAGTACCATAAGAGACATCTTAACACTCTGGCTGTAAATTATTCAAAAATTATTCAAAATTATTCAGAAATTCTGCTGTTAGATTTTTCAAGTAAATTACTTGCTAATTAGGAAGTTTGAGTTAAAATTCTCATGACCTGAATCTTTTGTTAAGGAAGATTGTTTCCAGCAAAACAGTGAATGGTATAATGGCCAGCTTTGTCATCTACAAAAGCACATAAAAATTTAATTTTCGTTTTTTTCATGAGTAAAAGAAATATAAATGAATGCAGTATAAAGAATGCCGCTTTTACAAAATGCACCAAATATTATACCATAACTGCAATGGAACACCCAAGGTACCTCATATGCATCTAAAAAGTGACGGAAATACCCTGCTCATTTTATCTAACTCCATCAAACTTGGGAATCTACACTAGAATTCACTAAGCTTGATTTAGTTTATATGATCTTAGAGGCAAAAAGACAGGCATTTTAAGGCAACAAGTAATTTTTTTTTTTGAAATTCTATTGAACTTTTATGTAACATTCCAGCGAATTGATCAACTTGATAGATGCATTTCCAATTGTGCAAAATCTTGGGTTAGTTATTGAAAATTAGTTGGTCCTGTAACAAAACTCTTAATACTATATTATCACTAACAATAATGAATAAATTACCTGATAGAAGCCGACAGAGTTGAAACCGAGACAGAGATTTAGGAGGCCGATACATGTGCCGTTTAGAAGCCCAAAAAGGATATTTGTTTGTGCATCAATCTGCTTTGGTTCAAAAAATCGCAGCCGCTGCGCCACATGTAGTGTGAGAAAGGTGACAAGTAGATGCCAGCTTGTCAGTGTTGTGGCTGTACATGTCACAATATTTTAGAAGTTACTTTCATGATATTTTCTTTCATATGGTTATCTTCAGTTATTACATGAATTTAAGAATAAGGTGGATTTAACAAAATCTTTTCATTTTGCTTTAGTAAATCTGCGGACCACCAATTTAAAAGAGTACGGCAATGATACTGTGCATGGTGGTCCGTACTATGAATTAATATCTCTATTTTTAAGTTCCAAATAGTCGATCCGAACCGTTCAACATGATACACATCTGAAAATATAGTTGTAGATGAAATTTTATAGTTTTTAGAATATGTTTACTATTTTTTCAGAAAGATAGAAAATCACTTGATCTAAATTCTAGACCATTCAAAAGTAGTGATATTCTACCTATCTAAAAAAATAGTAAAAGTATTCTAAAATTTGTAACATTTAGTCTGTATTTACATTTTCATATGGAGATCATGCTTAATGGTTTGACTTTTTGGTCTTCAAAATTGGCCATAGTACAAACCAATATGTGCTATGCATAGTACCATAGCCTCACTCAACCAGAAAAATTGAAATCTTAGGCGCCATATGGATTTCTGCTTACCAGTAACTTTTCAATAAGTTTCAAGATCCCCCAAATCTTTGTTACGATGAAAAAAATTATCAAACCCCAAATTCAAACCATTTTCAAAAGAAAAGGAAAGACAAAAATAAGGTCGAAGAAAAGGAATCATGTCACCAACCAAAAAGGAAGCCGAGGGAGCTGATGAGGTACTTGTTGCATATAACAATTGCCACTGATGATGTAACAGAGAGAGCAAGTGACCCGATAACACCAATCTGCGACCCGTCTGACAACATCTTCTCCACCTCGCTAGATTTGCTCTCCCTGTGCTTACCTGGTATAAATCTTTTGATTAGAGACATGGTATCATGTTAATGCAATAACCTCTGTTTCTCTCTTGTATGGTTGGAATGAATGATAGGTTTCACCTCAAAATACCAGTTTGATGTAGTCGTGGAGTTATCATGTGTGCCATGAATTACTAGACATGCCTTGATTTGTTTCTAAGTTATATGATCTAAATCAATGCTTAGTTTGACTTTAGTTTTAAATATACCAGCCTTGGAGATTGTGTGATTCCTGATGGCTTATTATATGATAATATTAAAATGAGATGCGTTGAAAGCTGCATAGTTTATAATCCTGATATGTATTATAATTATGTGATTTAAAAGGATATCTTAATAAAATAAAATAATGGTTTCATAATATTTATTTTAGTCTATATCTTCTGTGGCAATGGAATATGCTGTTGTTATTGTTGTATGTTTGTCAAGATATAAATAGAGCATCTCGTATAGAATGATTAAACAAAGAGTATATAAAACTGAAAAATACATATATTAAAAAAAAAACAGCCTTTATATATAAAGAAAAAATAATTTTACTGAAAAGATGAAACAATTATAATATATAAGCAGTTTGTCAGTAGCCTGTTGCATCCCAAAAAAATATGCCAAAGTATGAAAAATCCATGTGATATTGCAAAAATAATTATGATAGTTGACCATGTAAGATTTATCTTTTTTTTTTTAAGAGTAATGGGCACATGGTAACTGGGTGGAAGCTGTAAATCTAGTTAATTTTGTAAAACAAAAAATGAGGATTAAAAAAAATTAACTGCCTAAAGTAACGTGATCTTCACATGATCATTTTAGATTTAATCACATATTATTGTTAATTAAGATGCTTCTCCTTGTGTTGCAAGAATCAAACCTAGTACCTTGACTATAGCTTACGTTACTACTAATTCAAGATTAGTATGTTCTGAAAATATCTTTAAACTACATGCCATGAGCTTTTACAGATTCAACAAAGAAGCTAGCACCCCATAAATATCTTTCTTTAGAAAAAAAAAAATATCAGAGGTGGTTGGCAGTGTAATGAAAAGGAGGTCCCCATAAAATTTTGTAATTTAGTTCATTGAATTATATATATATATTTTTTAAGGTTGGTCGCGAATAGCCAGCCGACATTGTATTAGATGAAAAAATATTTACAGTGAATTTTATAATTTTTATATGCACTAATATTTTTATTGTTTTATAAAATAAAATTGCATTACAGTTAATTTTCCAGCCTCCTCAAAATAAGTACAAAATGCGTAAATTGATCAAGTGAATCATTGGAAATTCTGTGTTAACCTTTTCTTTTAGCTGTACAGTGGGTAATTGAATAAATTAATTACATAAATAAGACGGTGAGTATAATTATGAACATATAGAAATGAGTCAATGACTGTATATGAAACGAACAACATTGCCAAAATTTAGGCTAAAATATAATATTATAATTGCAACTTAAACAACGGTACAATATGCAATTAATGTCGGCGTCCAGGTCCAACCTTGTGAGAATATGTAAAACCAAAAAAAAAAAACGAGAAAAAGTTGAATTGAATATAAAAAATAAAATGTTGAATTAGCTGGACGCAAATCCCAATATTACACAGCTAAACTTATTTCAATTCTTCTATGGTCGTAACCATTGTAACTATTCATGTAGTAACATATAAATACTACGTACATGCATGGTTGCAAAAGGACTATAGATTTTGTTAGAAAACTTCATAGACACATCGTTTTAGGGCTGGCAAAAAAAATTCGAGATTCCTGATTTGATTCGGGTTTGATTCGGGTTTGATTCGAGTTTAATTCGATTCGAAATGGGTTCAAATTGAAACGAATCAAACCAGGTTCGGTTCGGAATTAATTCAAACCAAACTCAAACCTAGCCTGGTTCGATCGAAATAGGTTCGTGATTTTTTTGTGGTTCGAATCTCATAAAATCACCGGCCATCCATTTACCTGATGAAATTAAAATCCAAGATAGAGAGTCATAATTTAACTTAGCCGACAATCCCTCGCTCTCAAATCTCAATAACCTAGTTTTCTCTCCACCTCTCCCTAACTCACTCTCCCTCTAGCTCTAAAATCTAGCCGACGCTCTCGGCGACTGGCTGTCTCTCCGGCTGTCACTCCTCTCTCCGGCCTAGATGACTGTTTCTCCTCTCTCTTTGGTCGTCTCTCATAGTTCATACCAGGAAACCCGTCTCTGATGTATTTTTTTATGAATAATTTTTCAACTTAAAAACACTTATTTCATAGTTCATACCGATAAAAGGAAGCCATGTGAATTTTGTTCCGCGAGAAAAAATTAATGTATAAACTACCGGTATAACTAGGGCTGCTAAAAAATAATTTAGTTCGTGATTCGATTCGAGTTCGATTCGAAAAATGTGTAGTTCGCAATTAATTTGATTCGAAATGGGTTCGGTTCGAAACGAATCAAACCAGGTTCGGTTCGAAATTAATTCAAACCAAACTCAAACCTAAGGTAAGTTCGGTTTGGTTCGGTTTGGTTTGTTGCCACCCCTACATCGTTTCTTATAAAATGTATCAATATTTCCTGATATTCACTATTATAATTACGCAACACAAACGACTACACAGGAGATTGACTTGATAAATCAGAGATACAGAGATTTTGTCGTTTAGCATTAATTGTTAACGCTAAAACAAACACAAATTAAGACGAAGTCAATGAGAAATAGTGGTAATAAACACCTCGAGAAAGAACTTTGAGATTTTTTTACATGAAACATGAAGAAATTTAATTTCTAATGAAGAGGAATTGCTTCTCGCTTTTCAATGCTACAACCAGATCGATTCCACAAGTCAAGAAACGCAATAAATGGATCCCTTGTGATTAATTCATTACAATAAAACATCTTTTTAATATTACGAGTACAAAGCAAAGAATACCATATGGGTTGAGTAGAGGTTATTTTATATATGTATTTATTTGAAAATTAGTCTTATCTATATCACACTCTTATTTCACTAAACATAACCCTTGCACATATCCTACTATTTTCTATTAAAATTAATAAATATCTAGCAAAAAGAAATAAACGAATAAATGTGATAATTTAAGCATATGATGTACATAAAATTATAAAATATAAAACAAAATTTAGACTCATCGGTCCATTATTTTTAAGAGAATATATATATATATATATATATATATATATATAGGCTGTGGCTAAATTGCTGCTGGCAGCAGTTCTGCCCAGGTGCTGCCGGGGCTATTTTTAACCGTGTGATGTCCAAACAATAAATCCAAACCGTTAGATGTTTAATCTATATTATAATCTACTTGGAGACCAAATTTTACATTTTTTGGAATTTTTTTACTATTTATTAAGCTGGTTTGAAAACCGCTGATTTCAATAATATATATATATATATATATATATATAGAGTTAGGCTGGGGTGCTATGGATAGCATAGTGGCCTCTATGCTACGGCTCAATATTTGAGTTTTCAAAATCCAAACGGTCGATCCGAACCGTTCATCTTATTCTCCATATTAATATCTGCTTGGAGACCAAATTTTACATTTTTCTGAATTTTTTTACTATTTATTAAGTATTTTACAAAATTGTTGATCCAACGGTGGCTGCACAAAACAGTAAAACCGTTGGATTAGCGATTTTCAAAGTGGCTTAATAAATAGTAAAAAAATTCAGAAAATTATAAAATTTGGTCTCCAAGCAGATATTAATATGGAGAATAAGATGAACGGTTCAGATCGACCGTTTGGATTTTGAAAACTCGAATATTGAGCCGTAGCATAGAGGCCACTATGCTATCCATAGCACCCCAGCCTAACTCATATATATATATATATATATATATATATATATATATATGAGATAGACTACGGTGAGTTGCGAAGTAAAACGCGTTTCTACTTCACGCCGTATTTTTATTTTGAAAGCCCAAACGACCGATCCGAACCGTTAGATGTTTAATCCATATTGAAATGTGCTTGGAGACCAAATTTTACATTTTTTGGAATTTTTTTACTATTTATTAAGCATTTTTGAAAACTGCTGTTTTGCTGTAAACAGTAAAATTTTGTGAACCCTCAGATCAGCGGCATTCAAAATTGCTTAATAAATAGTAAAAAAATTCCAAAAAATGTAAAATTTGGTCTCCAAGCACATTTCAATATGGAGAACAAGATGAACGGTTCGGATCTACGTTTTGAACTTTAAAATCACAAAATATGAGCGTGAAGTAAAATAGTCGCTTTACTTCGCAACTCACCGTAGCCCAGCTCTATATATATATATATATATATATATATATCTAATTATATAAGATTATATGAAATAATCAATCTCATGGTAAATTATTAATTAAATGAAACTATATAATATACTATATATAAATCAATATCGTCATAATAATATATATAATTAAATGTACTACTGCGAGTTATATATATCACTTCTATTTATCAATTACCCCATAAGGTAATGGATATGTAATAACTCTTTAACTATACTTTTATTTCATTGACAGCCCTGGTCCAAATTCCCAAATATTTTGTATTTTGATAGTATACAATATATGTTTTGAAATTTGCTAACATATAAAAACCATTACATTTTTAGTATATGTAAAACATACAAAATCTCTCTTATTATTAAAAATTATTAAAAAAATATTGTTTGGTGTTGTATCACTGTTGATCAGTAATTTTTTCTTCAAATATTTTTATCCTAACAAGTTGTGAGCACGGATGCAATCATGCAAACTCCTTACGGTAATTCATTCTCTAAAGAAAGCCTGATAAAGACTACACACTAACAATAGTTGCCAGAAAACGGCATGACAACCACTAGAGCAATATACAATGGGAAGGCTTAATTGGTTATAGAAGCCATAACTAAAAATCGTTGTCAAGGAAAGCATAAAATAATATATCTTCATGTAAACGTAATTGTATGCAGCTGTTAAGCACATCTAATATATATCCCAAGAAAAATATTTCCTGTTATTTTTTATTAGAACAAATTTGCCTGGAAAAACCTTGCAATTAAATATATATAATTAAGTAGCTTTCCGTTGCCTCCCTGTGTACCATTTTATCCGGTCCAAAATTTAATCAATAATAAATGTCCTGCCAATAAATATAAGAGATTTAAATGTCGTACGAACATTCCAAAATAATACTAATAATATTATCATCGACATTAATTATCATCATCATTAATTGTTGCCAAATATAATTAAGCTCTTCATTTCTAAACGGTATAAAAATAGACATTTGATATTTAAAATTTGTTGATCACTACAAAAATAGACCAACAAATTATTTGGCGCACAATTAAATAGTACACATCCATAATATGGCACGGGCACTTGCCATTTTTGGTTCCCAAAATATAAAATTATATCTAATAACACTATATATTCTCGTGAAGTTTTATATCCCACGCTAAATTGTTGGGTTTGTCCCACTGTATATACGAACAAGAAATGGATTGTTCCGTTTCACCAGCAATCTAGTAAAAAGAGAAATCCTCTAATGAGATGTATATGTGTCGATGCTCTAGAACCAACCTCTCCAAGTGCACTAATTAAAAACAGCCACGTCAGCTTCTAAAACAGTAGCTCGTAAAAAGTAAGTCGACTTGAACCTTTTCGTATAATCAGAGGTACAGTTCGAAACACAACAAATCAAATGAAAGAGAGAGACGAAAATGATCCCAAATTCGATAATAATCCCACATACGAAAATGACGAAGGAAGGATGAACCACGAGTCCACGAGCGGGTAATATTAGAAAGAGAATTAATTATTTCCAATTCTAGATAGAACCAAACTAAGAAAGAGAGAGATATGAGGAAGATAATGCATTACATTAATTTACACCAAATCAAATGAAACGAGAATAGCTAAGGAGAAATTATCAGTAGAAATTTCCATGCTACTAGGTTCATCTATCTATCTATCTATTTAGGATCAAGCTTTTGAAATTACATAAAAAATAAGAATTAAAAAGTCAAAAGGGGAAATTTAGAGCGAACCTTTTAATTATCTGATAAACCTCTTCTTCTCTGTACGAGCTGAATTACAATCAATCCTCCGCTTGATTCCCGAAATTTGATCTTAAATAAGAGAAAGAAAGAGAGGGATGGATGGATGGAGAGAGATCACAGAAGCCAGAATGTAACGAACTGGTATAGAGAGAGAGGGGAGGAGGGTTTTATCGACTCTTCTTGTTCTGGTCAAATATGTACGGATCTTTCTACGGACCAGTAGGTCTTTAAAACCTAACACAACTTCTATGATTAAAATTGTGTAGCGAGTTATTTCTCCAAGGGATTGTAGCGGATCAAATGAACTGGGACCCACTTCACAAAAACTCGTTGTACGAGAAACTTAACCATGTTGTTCTCATGAAGAGTTTTATCAGTGGATATTTCAAGCTATTAACGGGGTAAAGTTTTTACAAGAGCAGTTTTGTCTTCATGCAGAGCAGGGACTGTATTATTAAAACAGCGTTGCATTATATCATTTCTGCTCTTCATGAAGCTAAAAGTACTTTGTTAAAATCTTCACCCCTACCAACGGCTCTTAGCCTCTTACGTCCGTGTTAGTTGAGAATTGGGATATATTTTGATCGCATTATTCGTTGTTGGTCTAAACAGAACAAATAACAGGATCGTTTATTGGTCTAATCAGATTTTTTTCATGATAAATCTGAACTATTGGAAACTTGATGATTTCAAATTCGATTTGAAGGTATTAATGAAGACACTAATGACGACAGTCTATTCTTAACTGATAGTAAGATCCGTTACTGAAAAATCCGATTTGATCGCTTTATCAAAATATATTTAATTCAAATGAGACTTATTTAGCTGTTAATGTAAATGTGAATCAATTATTTTGAATAGCATCTAACGGCACAAAAATACAAAATTGTATATATAACAATACCTGGTCCATATTTCTTGTCTTTATGTTTTTATTGTAAAATGTTTATGATATTTTTTTATTATTAAAGCATCTTCATTCTACTTACAAATAAAATAAAAATGCTGATATAACATTTACTATTTCAATTGCAGATATAAAACACTTATTAATTTAGCAAGATTGCTAAATTAGCAGATATAAGCTCTTATAATTATTTTTATAAGTAGAATGAGCATCTTCATTCGTGCAATTGTAAAATATTTTTTAGTTTGATTGCTAATTTAGAAAATTATTTTTTTGCCACGTTAGTAAAATTGATACTGAAAGGTTGAAAATATACTGAAATTAATGTGAAGAAAATTACTAAATTATTGATTGACAAATAAACTTGATTTTTTGTAATTGTGGGATTGGAGATGCTCTTATATATAGCCGTTGATTTTTCCTCTTTGAAATATGAAAGATGGTTTATAAGTTAATTTATTGTTTTCATAAATCTAGTATATTGAATGACTGTTTCCCTTAAACCTTTTGAGAAAAGACGAATGAAATTAAGATATAATATATACCTAATCATGCGGTAAATGTATATGTGATCTCTTAGTCACGTATATAACTTGAAATGTCATATAATTACTTGTGTCGGTTATGTAACATGTGTTATTCGTATGATGTGTCGTTTTTCGTTCGAAAAAAATACATTGTGTCACTTACAGGTCATGTCACATCACGTCATCACACGAAATATTTTTTTGATCACGGACATAACGTAAGATAATCAAATCACTTAATCACGACACAACACGTCACATTACGTTATGATGCGTTTTTTTTTTTCACTGCTTCGAATGGAAGGAATTGGATGTCACACGATGACAGTCTCATCGTTGGATATTTTTGTTCTTTAAACTTAATCAAATTAATTGTCTCTAAAAAAAAAATCTAACGAGAAATTGTGAGGAATATAAAAAGGTGGAGCTTAGCCAGGCCGTTGCCAACTACCTTTTCTGATTAAATTTTCCTTATGGATCATAATTTACAATGAATTGGTCGTCATTAGAAAGTTCAGTTTCATGGATTATGATTGGTAAGTATGACTCAAGCTCATGGACGATCATGTGTGATTCAGGAGTCTGACTCTAGATTTAGAACTAAAGTTAACAATTTTTAGTTCTAGATAAAAATTAGAGTAAATTTCGCTGTAGGTCACTAAACTTTGTTATTTGTTACGAATTGGTCACTCAAGTTTGATTGTCCTTTTTGAGTCACTCAACTTTGTTATTTGTCTCAATCAAGTCCCTCTATTTTTTTTCATCCAAAATTTTAACGGAATATGCTAATTCCGTTAGTATTTTGGATGGAATATGCTAATTCTGTTAATATTTTGGAGGGAATGAGTATATTCCGTTAATTTTTTGGACGGAATAGGAATATTCCGTTAAATTTGGAAAAATATAGAGGGACTTGATTGGGACAAATAACAAAGTTTAGTGACTAATTCGTGACAAATAACAAAGTTTAGTGACCTCCAGCGAAATTTACCCTAAAAATTAGTATTTGATTTGATGGTTGAGGACAACATCTTTTTGAAAGATCGTGAGTTTAAAATTTGCATGAAAAACTATTTATGAATATTGAAATTTGAAAAATTAGACCTCCTCTATCTTTCTCTCAGAAAACAATTGGAAATCTATTTTTTTTTTCATCTATTAATGTCATCACACATCTGTTAAGCTTGAGCTCTCTAGCTGTTGAAATTTCTCACTAGATTATTATAGGTCAATTTGAGACCTAATTCTTATTACATAAAAAAATTGGATTCCACCTTATCATGACTACTCAAATCAATTGCATTATTTTTTTTGGGGGGGGTCGGGGTTGGTTTGGGGTCTCTTTTAAAGTTCACAACAAACGGCTGTTGAACTGTGTGGAACAAAAAAAAATTAATTGAAGATAATTTTATGTGATACGGTGAGCATTCCATTATATATAAATGGTGTTGTGATATGCTTAAACGGGCACCAGCAATAGCAAAAATCATTCTTTTTGTTCGTTTGAAACAAAAACAAAACTAGATGCAAATCTGTAAGACGTTTATTAAATGGATCTTAATTTGTTTTGGTCAAAAATATATCAGTTCGAATTATAATACACAATCTGTAATTTTTTAATATCACTGGCCCCATTAAAAATGTTTTTTTTTCTTTTTGTTGTAAATATCAAAATGATTTTCGGTGATTAGTATGTGCTAATTTTGTGCACAATAGGCAGCTACAGTACAATTTAAATTTAATACTATACATATGTTATTGCTATGAAAGGAAGAATTGTTTGGTGACATCATGAGGTTTTAGTTTGAAATTTTCGAGTATAAATTTTTTCTGAGAACCAATATTTGATTTTGTGGCAAAGACAATGTCATTTGTGGACTCCAGTATCGTAATAGGGAATCTTTTAGAATTAGTGGGTTTGGATTGTTCTTTTTAACTAGACACGAATCTCAAAGTCCAATAATACTGCTCCTACTGATTTTAAAAAAAATTAATGATTTCAAAATAATACTGCTCCTACGCTAGCTCGAATCTCAAAGCAGCTATGATTTAATCTCAAACCGTAAAGTGAGAGGAATCTTGTATGGTACCTGAGAGGATACTTTTTCCTTTATATAGGAGATTGCAGGTTTGAAACTCGTTTCCTGTAAGAACAATTCTTTGTAGATATAAAAAAGTTAGGTGACTTGACTTTTTAACCTTAATTTGCTAAAAAAAATGTATAAATTTTTTCTAACGTAAATGTGTACTTGATGTTTTTTTTTATATATCTGATAGTGACTATCAGTGTAAAATTACAACTTCTAATATCAGCATCTACTGCCTATAAGAACAGCTGTGACAACATGAAAATAAAAAAAACAACTAACAGCTATAATAATCAACATAATTTTTTCCATAGCTTGGCTTCTTTAAAGGAGTGATGAGCTATCCAACAGGGGCTTGTTTCAATTCCATAAAATATCTTCCTATTCCTGCTTCGTCAAAGGAACCAACATACAGCAAAGAACAAAATTCCCCATTGTCCTTTTGTAAATCTCCTTTGGCATGCCCTTATTGAGTTATGAATCACAGCTTGAACCGTGTCTCCAGTGGATACTATATTGAAACCTATTACTATACTCAATATCATCCATACTTGTCTTGCGTGATTGCATTGAAAGAATAAATGCAAAGCTGTTTCAAAGGGGCATTGTTGACAAGCCTCACATTGTGTATCACATTGCAAACCTCTACGTATCATTACGTCATGAGTTAATAGCCAGCCATGCAATAACATGTACACAAAAACTCTGACAGTAGGCGGGATTTTATGTTTCCAAATGAAACCAAATTCCCACTTCAAATTACCAGTAGATACTACCATTTTATAATATGAATTGGCAGTGTATTCCTTATCCACTGTCCATAACCATTGAATTCGGTCTTGGGTTTGACCCGATACCAGTATACCCGGTAACAGTTGGGTCTGACAGATTCCAGTGGAGATTGCATTTTGAAGGGAGATCCTTCTAGTCGCATTGTCAGGTGTGGATTGTGAAGCCCTTATTGGGAAAGTCCACGAATCAAACCAATATGATACCAGCGTACCATTGGCTATAATCCATCTAACCGACATGTCAAACAGAGGCCTAATTTTATGTAAATTTGACCAGAAAAAAGAACATTGTTTTCGCCATACAAGGTGTAAATGCCCGTCAGATGCCAAATTGTATAACTGGCGAGTTGTTGCTGCCTATAGACATTCAGTTACCCTATATACCTTCCACCACCACCTTAGAAGTAGAGCCTTATTTCTAATAATCAAATTGGCAGCTCCTAACCCGCCTAATTCTTTTAGAAGGCAGGCCATATCCCAATTAATCAATGGTATCCCTCTTCTATTATCTGTTTCCCCCCACAAAAAATCCCGGCGTATCTTGTCAATCCTTTTAATCACCCAAATTGGCAAAAGAAAAGAAGACATAAAATAAATCGGGATTGAACTCAAGACTGAATTCATCAATTGTAATATACCACCTCTTGAAATGAGCCGACCCTTCCAGCCAGCTAACTTAGATTCTCTTTTTTCAATCAAGGGTAGAAATAATTCTTTCTGTGGTCTTTTCAAGGTCAATGGGAGTCCCAAATACATTATGGGGAAGTCGGATATAGAGCAACCGAGAACTGCAATAATTACTTGAAGATGAACATTTGCTATGTTAATCGGTATCCAAGTGCTCTTATCATAATTGATAGCAAGCCCTGAAACTGCAGTGAATAGCCGAAATAGAATTTTGAGAGTGATAATAGTACTAGGCTCCGCATTGGTGAATAATTACTGATTTTTTCAATTTTCTTGATAAGCTGCTATCTAGTGTTTCATTCAGAGTATCTACCATTCGGCTTAGGACATCCACTACTATGTTGAATAACATTGGGGATAGCGGATCCCCTTGTCTCAAACCCTTCTTATGAAAGAAGAAATCAGATTGATCTCCATTCATGATGATTCTTGATGATGCCGTATTTAGCAAAACCTCTATCCATCTTATCCATCTTGTCGGGAAACCTCGTGCAGCCATTACCCGCTTGAGGTAATCCCAATTCACTGAATCAAACGCTTTGGCGAAGTCTATCTTGATGAAGCATGCCGATCTTCCACTGTTAGAGATGTGATGTAAAATCTCTCTCATGGAATTGAAATTCTCTGTGATTTGTCGACCATGAACAAAGGCAGTTTGATTTGAGGAAATGAGGTTTGGAAGAAATTCCCTCAATCTGTTAGCTAGCAACTTAGAGATCAATTTTGGAACCGCATTCATGACAATAATAGGCCTATAATCGCCAATTTGAGTCGTATTTTCCTTCTTTGCAATCATAATTATGTTTGCTTGATTAATAGGAGAAAGATCGAGTTCATGTGTATAAAAACCTTGAATCATACTACATACCTCATCCCTTACTGTATTCCAATGGATTTGTAGGAATTCGTTTGGGATTCCGTCAGGACCCGAAGATTTGTTTTTGGCTAGCTGTAATGACACTAAAGTCATTAACCTTAAAAAAAAAGGCGTCATTGAAAGTATCCAATGACACACAACTACTTTTTTTACCACTTGAGTTGTTAAATATTTTTAGTTTTATGGAATCTGGATCAATACGAAGTAGACTACTAATTAGAAGCATAGTGACAAATGAATTATTCGGGTTCGGTTCGGCGAGGTCAAAAATTCATCATTCGAGAATAATTCAGGTATAATTTGAGAATGATTCGAAATTATCCGGATCAGAAATCTCAGTTATGCAAGAGAATAAAAAAAACAAAAAAAAATTTGTTCTGGGAAAAATTCGGGAAATTCAGAAAAAAATCGTAAAATTCGCGAATTATTCGGGTTTAATTCGGTCAAAGTTAGGTCAATCGAATAATTCAGCGTTCGGTTCGGCATCACCCAAAAAAAGAATTATTCGAATATAATTTGGATATAATTTGCGAATCTTATGACTATGATTAGAAGTGCTGCGTGTATTAATTTCAGATTTGTACTTGTGGATGTTTTATTGTTCCATTGTGGAATCTAGCAAGGTATATGAAATTCGAGAAAAATAAAACAAGTCAAACATTTAGAATAATTATATTGATCCCCTCACCCCTGTCCCCCCCATTTGATCCCGCACTCTCTCTCTCTCCAAATTAACTCCCTTAACTGCATTTTATCCCCGCATTAATTTCTCTAAGAATTTCTATTTATCCCCGCATTAATTACTGTCCTTTAATAACAATCCCCGCATTAATTAACAATCCCCACATTAATTATACTGTCCTCTAATAACAATCCTCGCATTAATTATACTGTCCTTTAATAACAATTCCCGCTAATAAATATTTATCTGTTTATTGATGTCCAAGAAAATATTTATCATTGTTCTGACAAGTATTTATCCTTATGTCTGAGAAGTATTATCATTGTTCCTGACATGATAATACTTTGATTTGATTAAACATTACTTATTGACAAGTTCAAGAACAAAGTTCAAGAAAGTATTTATCATTGTTCTGACAAGTATTTACGATTATATATGAGAAGTATTTATCATTGTCACAGATGTTTTACTGTAAGTTGTAATTATGTCTGAGAAGTATTTATGCATGTAACATAAAGTATTTATCCATCTAACATAAAGTATTTATCATTATGTCTGAGAAGTATTTATCATTGATATTTTACTGAAAGTTGTAATTATGTCTGATAATTATTTATCCATGTAACATATAGTATTTATCAATGTATCATAAAATATTTATACTTATGTCTGAGAAGTATTTATCATTGATATTGTACTGAAAGTTGCAATTATATCTGATAAGTTTTTATCCATGTAACATAAAGTATTTATCAAAGTATCATAAAGTATTTATCCTTATGTCTGAGAAGTATTTATCATTGGGTGAGGGGATAGTTTATTTAATGGTCCCCAGTTATGCGGGGACAATCCAAAAAAAAGAGGAAAATTTGTGCGGGGATAAATGGCAAGTATTTATGAGGGGATTGTTTATTTAATGGTCCCCAGTTGTGCGGGGATGATTAAAAAAAAAAAAAATTTTGTGCGGGGACAACTAATGGATTGATTTATTATTTCCTAAATAGAGATCATTGCATAGGGATTAATACTTTGCAAATTCAAGATAAATACTTTGATGCTTTAAGTTAAATATTAACAGTTTCTGCGGAGTATTAATGACTGAGCGGTCCCCCCCATGACTTTTTTGGTAGTTTGTGCGGGATTTTTTGCGGGATTGAGGCTGCGGGGATTGTTATCAGGATCCAAACATTTAATATAAGTTTGAATCCCTGCATTTGTAGGGGTGAAAATGGAGCGGATAGTGGTAAATCTATATTTATATATATATATATATATATATATATATATATATATTTTAATTTTTTGAATACAAATACGGATTATATATTAACTGGATACGAATACGGATATGGATTGGATATCTATTAAAATAATATAAAATATATTAAAAAAATACTAAAATTCATAATATTTATTTAATTATAATGGTGAATAACAATATTTTTATATAATATATCTTAAAATATATGATATATATCTATTATAGGAATACAAAATCATATCAATATCAATATCAATATCTACATGAATATTCGGATATCGGATATCCAAATATAATTTTTCGAAATCGGATTTAATACGGATCGAATATTATCCATACCGTTTTCACCTCTATACAACATTTGGCAAATTACTTGAAGTTAAAATGAGTAGATACTAAATTACTTGGAAATAATAATGTTGATAGTGTAGTAAATAGATAAGATAATATTTTTTTCTATGAAAGATAAATAATATTGAATATAAAAGCTAAATAGGAAGGGTAAAATGCATCAAGAGTTAGATTTAATTTTATGAGTGAGTCTATGGTACTATGCATATCACGGATTGTTACCGTGCTACAGCTCTATATTTGAGTTTTCAAATCCAAACGGTCGATCCGAACCGTTCATCTTGTTCTCCATATTAATATGTGTTTGGAGACCAAATTTTACATTTTTTGAAATTGTTTACTATTTTTTTAGATATTTAGAAAATCACTTGATCTAAAAATTCTGGACCATCCAAAAACAGTGATTTTCAATAAATCTAAAAAAATAGTAAAAAAATTTCAAAAAATGTAAAATTAGGTCTCCAAACACATATTAATATGGAGAACAAGATGAACGGTTCGGATCGACCATTAGAATTTGAAAACTCAAATATAGAGCCGTAGCACGGTAACAACCCGTGATATGCATAGTACCATAGACTCACTCTTATTTTATTTATACTTTGAAGTGTCTTAAAGTTCTTAAATAACTTTTGAAGCACTTGTCAAATACACACTAACATAAACTTGTTCTTAACATGATGTGCTTATTTGCATCCATCATAGTATATGTGGAGAATTTTTTATTAATAGAAATTATAATTAAATAATATAGAGAAACATTTTTTTTAATATGAGTTGGGGATTAAACCATCTAACATTGTAACACATTTAAAACCCCCCGTTTTTTTTACAAAAACTTGTTCTTAACACATTTTTTTTTTTACCAAAGACATGTTCTTATAATATAGGGAAACATAAAAAGTGTTTGAGATTTTCGATGGTATAGATAGATTCTAGAAAAATAAATTAGGCTTCAAACATTGGATTTTCCGGCTCGAAAACATTGGATTTTTCCAACCACTCTTTAAGAGAAAATAGAAACAATCTGGAATAAAAAAAAAAATCGGTTTCAAAGTTCGAAATCATTTTTTTTTTTCAGATTTTATCTATGCCATAAAAAATCCCATGACTCTTTTAGTTTTCCTATGTTACTTAATTAAAAAAAAAAAACCGTAATATCTGACAGTTCGTATCATTATTTTGGAGATATGATCTTCTTATTTTTCTTTTTATCAAAAAATGTTGCTTGCACATGGTGCATGTACGGCCTATCCAATTATGGAGCTTACAATACTAATTTTTTTTGCTGCCAAAACAGGTCTATATGAGTGGGTTTGGATTGTAAAATAAATAAATAGAGTTGGCACTGTTCTTTTTTTTTTAATAATTTTTTAATATTCTTGTTATTATAACAAAGTATTTCTCCTATTCAGATTTCGAATTCATGATTTTCATATAGAAATCATATGTCTTTGTCATTAAACTGAAGTCTAAGTCTTAAGTTAACATTGTTTTTAAGTTAATGATTATTTTTTTCATTAATTGTACTTTATAAAAGAATCTTAAACTACCCCCTGCCACTAGAAATGTTTGAAACAATTAATCCACCTATAACAAGTATTTCATAAGTAGATTCAGTAGAGGAGGATTCAATATATACTAGCATTTTTAGTGTCCTTAGGGATCACAAATTTTGTTTCATTAATAACTTAAGAACTTAAATTTTAAAAATGAACCGTTAGTTTTATTCTACTTCTAAATTAATGTCTTGATGACAAAAATCAGAAACTTATGAGTTCATTTTGTACAAGATGAAGCAGCAAAAAATAAAATAAAATAAAATATAAGTAAGTACTTAGTTTATTTGGGCCGTTATATTTTTACCCATTGATCTTGTATCAAACAAAGACAAAACTTTCTGATTTTGACATGAGGTATTTTATTAGAAATAATGAAATATATAAAACAAGATCAATGTTTTGAATTTGTCGTTTCAATTTGAATTATATATTATATATAAATAAAAGAGTTGTTGCCGTAGTGAGCACCAAAAATATTGATATTGAATTCCTCTATTAATATTAAGCATATCCTAAGTATAAAAATATTCAAGGTAATTAAAAGATATATTTATATATTTGAGCAAGAGCTGTTGGCATCTCCCAACTTAGTTTTTCTAGTAATTTAATATTAGTCTCCATTATATAATTACTAGCATTGTACTCGTGCGTTGCAACGGAAACATATCATTTCATTATAAAATATTATAAAATGAAGGAGATCAAGCGTTTCATTATTTCATTATTTGCGTGACCTTTTTGAAAATCAACCGTTCAAATACGTGCTGCACAAATCTCAAAGCAATAATAATACTGATACGATACGGATACGGCAATTTTCAAAAATGAAGGATGCGATACGGCTATTAATATATATATATATAGAGAGAGAGAGAGAGAGAGAGAGAGAGAGAGTTAGGCTGGGGTGCTATGGATAGCATAGTGGCCTCTATGCTACGGCTCAATATTTGAGTTTTCAAAATCCAAACGGTCGATCTGAACCGTTCATCTTATTCTCCATATTAATATCTGTTTGGAGACCAAATTTTATAATTTTCTGAATTTTTTTACTATTTATTAAGCCACTTTGAAAATCGCTAATCCAACGGTTTTACTGTTTTGTGCAGCCACCGTTGGATCAACAATTTTGTAAAATACTTAATAAATAGTAAAAAAATTCAGAAAAATGTAAAATTTGGTCTCCAAGCAGATATTAATATGGAGAATAAGATGAACGGTTCGGATCGACCGTTTGGATTTTGAAAACTCGAATATTGAGCCGTAGCATAGAGGCCACTATGCTATCCATAGCACCCCAGCCTAACTCTATATATATATATATATATATATATATATATATATATATATAATTTTATATATGATATTTATATAATTATAATTTAAATCAAATTTGTAGAGAAAAATAGTTAAATACTATATTTATCTACAAGATAACACATGTGAACTCTAGTGTCCTTTAGCAGAAAAAAAGGTGCGCGGTGCACAGGCTCGATCCGCAGGCGCCGTGCGTGGTTCAGAAGCGCGGTCCACGGGTGCGGCGCGTGGTCTACGGGCGCTGGGATCATATGCGGCGCGACCAGTGCATGCTTAAGTGTTGAAGCGCATAATTTGGAAAATTCATCTATGTGCGATATGAAAATTCAACGGCTGAGCATCCTTCCGAAAAAAAATAATAAATCAGGACCCTTGCAGGATCTAGACATTAAGTTCCGAGAGATAATACGAGACATGTCACTATGACTCGGAAGTAAAAATATTAATATAATATAAAATATAATAGTATATATACTATAAAAATGTCGACGAATGCAATTAATGATGTGATTGTTGAACTTACATTTGAAAATGCCTTCTCAATAAAAAATAAACACAAATCCCTAGGTGTAATTAATTAGTTTGAAACGTTCAATGTCAGTGGTTAAATAATAAAATAAACAACATCAACTTAATTGTATATTCACACAATTTGTTGCCATACAGAATTTTACCTTCCGCATGTTATATGATTCGCTAAATTATTCTAATAGTATACCCTGGTATTCACAGAAAATATTCTTATTTTCTAATTAATTAATTAATTTTCCTAGTTACAACACAAACATACCTCACTATGTATATGTAACATATTTGGAGGGCCTATTATTTTTATCTGTAGCATTTAATTATTTTTTGAAAAAAAGTAGCATCGTTCTCGAAAAATCTTGATACATAGCAAGAATGTTGTGGTTTACAGATTCCGAGCAACTTTTTTTTTCTTTGTTGCGCAGAAAACATCCAATTTGTTTTTTTGCACGAAATCTACTGTTCATAGTGTCAAGGTTTTTTTTTTTAAACGTAAACTGTCTAATTCAATAGGTAGACAATTTAAAAAAAAAAAAAATCAGAAATAATTGTTTTTAGATTCAACATTTTGTTTTAAATTGGAAGTGAAATAATTTCTCAAAATATTATTTGAATATAATTATTTTCAAATGAAAATGCTATTTAACAAGCAGCAATATATAATTGTCATTGACATCAACAATTTTTGGTACAATAGCCTCAAAATTACAGGTAAATGTATGTAATAATGTAAACAGTAAAATGGAATTACCCAATGACGGTTATAAGAAGATGGCAAATTACCTTCTATGAATTTAATTTGTTTTCACTATATCATAAGTCTTCTTCTATTTTCTAGTACAGAATGAGGTTTAAATTTCTCAAATCATGCCTTTGGCATTTGTTAAAAGTTACAAAGATTCAGCTTGTGACTTTCTAAATAGAAGTACATTAATTATTTCTTGTAGATGTAGATCTCACATCTCGAGGCAATTATTCAAAGGGAGAATTTAAGGTTTGATTCCTAAACTTTCTTAAAAAAATTAAATTGATCTTAAACTTTATCAAAAAATATGCACCAAATAACTTCTCAAACTTTAAAAAAGAAGTTAAGTTAGTGTCGAAGCTCTAAAAAGATGACAAAATCGACCCTAAACTTCTATACGGGCCAAATTAGATCCTGAAGTTCCAAAAAAATAAATAAATAGGAGGATTAATTTGATTAATTTGAGAGTAGTTGAAGGATCAATTTAGTTTTTATTTTTATTTTTATATATATAGTTGGAAAGACTTATTTGATGCAACTGAAGCCCAGGAACCAACTTGATTTTTCGGAAAAAAAAAACTAATTACTTACTGTAAACGAAACTTAGAGATAAATTTGATTTTCAAAAGTGTGGGAGGTCGAGGATCGAAATTCGGATAAAAGAATCTCTTGTAGATATTAAATAGTTGGATGATTTGATTTCTTATCTTTACTAAAAGAAAATTTGATTTTCAAAAGAAAGTTAAAGATTTTAAAATCATGAGATCATTAATCAGAGACGAAGATGGGTCTGAATTTAATCAGTTAATGTACATTAATAAAAATTCGGTTTGTATTATAGATAGATATTAAGGGTCTGCTTTGAGATTCGTACCAAAATTTAATAATAGTCCTGATTTTCTAATTGCACCTCAGTTAACCTTAAATATACGGATTCGACAAAGATGAAATAACGGTTAAAATATATATATATATATATTGTGCGCTTAATAAAAGCAAGCCCTGAAAATAGCAACATTCTTCCTAAAACCAAGTATAATGATGACAGTCTGAGATATTAAATGGGCTAAATAAAAAGCTTATGGGCTATTCGGCTCATGAGGTGGGCCGGGGGCCTACTGTGGACCAAATTAGATCTAATGAGTCTGGTCCCGGTCCAAAAATCCTGCGTTTTCCGTTGCACGAACCTGACTTTCAATGATTTTTGTACGCATGGCTTTTGATTTTTGAATAGGCTGAGTCAAACATGTTCCGCAAGTCTCCAAAGTCCAAACCAATCGTACACATGCCTAGCCAACTGAGATTATTTTATTTATAGAAAATATTATCAAGTAATAGAGAAAAAGAAAGAGTACTTTAAAAGTTTTATACATAGAAGAATCATAAATTTTTCACCGATCTAAAAGGTACTCTTTAATCGCCTTGGAATTTTGAATCCTATGTGACCATCATGTGAACAAAAATAAAGTTTGAAGCCGAAAAAAAAGTTGCTACAGAGAATTCAAAATAACTAGAAAAAAAAAATTTGCTTCGGCAAAAGAATTTTTTTTTCCAAAAAATTCCACCGATTATTCAATACATCGAAAAACCAAAGTACTATTTCTCTATTAATTATTAATATTTTTTATAAATAAAATATTCTCTAGCCAACTCCTCAGTAGTGTTTTGCTATACCCGAAACGGGTTAAACCCGTTTTACCCGGCCCGTACCCGTTACCCGTTTGACCCGTACCCGTTGCCCGGGTCAAACGGGTAGACAGGTACGGGTAATATACGGGCCGGACAAGGCATTTGAAAAAAAAACTCGTTGTACCCGTACCCGTTTACCCGCCTACCCGTACCCGTTACTCGTACCCGTTACCCGTACCCGACCCGTTACAAAATTTGAATTTCAAATTTTTTTTGGCGGCCTCCTTTTAAAATTCAAATCCAGTGCAATTCTAATCTGCTACAATCCTAAGGGATTGTAGGGTCCCTCCAATTTCAAATCCAACCTTTTATTTAAATCTGCTACAATCCTAAGTAAATCTGGGCCGTTCGTTTCTATTAAACAGAAAAAAAAAAAAAAATCCGCCCGGACCGGACCCGTACCCGTCAACCCGCAACGAGTACGGGTAATAAACGGACCGGATAGAGATTTTGGAAAAATTACCCGTCTACCCGTCACGGGTTTTACCCATACCCCGGCCTACCCCTTTACCCGTCCTACCCGTTACCCCTAACGGGTTACCCGGAACGGGTCACGGGTAACCCGTTAGCAAACCACTACTCCTCAGTGCATAAATATTGGGGAACTCGAAATTTGGAGCGGAAGGGCAGAGTCGTTAAATCCAGACTAGCTTATTCAACTAAGTTTGTACGAATTTAAAAACAATTAAACTTCATATATTTTAAATAAGAGGGTTCAAATGCCTTTATTTTTTGTGCCTTTATTATGCCTCCATTTTCAAAATATTAATAACTCAAAATTTAAATTATAAACTTCAAAATAAAACCGTTAGATGTGATCTATGCTATTTTATCAATGTGCTCAAAAAAATTATCACATTTTGGTTTTTTTTTTTTTATGTGAATCAATTAGTTGAAAAATCAGCGTTTAGAAATTATTCACATTAGTACGTTTTACTAGCTCTTGATGAGAATCAAAACAAAGTTGAAATGTCATAATTTTTTACAAGTGCATAGATAAAATAATGTAGATTATATCCAACGGTTTTATTTTGACTCTTAAGTTTTAAATTTTGAGTTATCAAATTTTTTAAAATAGAGGCATGATGGAGGCATTTGAACCCTCATCTTTAAATAAATAGGTATAAAAAAAACTTTCAAATTTTTTTTATTTACCACCCTAATAAATTAAAATTAATTGATTACCACCCGTTTATTCGGATTTCAAATTCTACCACAAACACATACTCAGTATGCGCACAGATCCAAACAGGAACACATATTGGGTACACGAACAGATTCGGCGCGTGTACTTAGTAAGCGAACCGATCCGTTCGCATACTCAGTGCACCGATCGATTTGTGTACTGAGTATGCGTTCCGACTCCCAGGCCGTTGAAATCCTGCGCACCGATTTTTTTACTCAAAAAATTCACTCCACATCCGTCCCAGCGGCCCTACGCGCACTGATTTTTAATTAAAATTTGTTATTTAATTGTTTTATTAAGTAGTTAATTGGGTATATGTTACCAAATTAAACCAGAATTGTAGAATTGTATTAAATAGTTAGGCGTGTCCAAAAATAGTAGTATATGTTCAACATTATTGTATTTGCACTAAAATTGAGTAGATTTTTTTTTTGTAGAATTGTATTTAGACCAAAATTGAGTAAAAATGTATTTTTTCGAATTATCGTAGATTGTACGATTTTTATCGATTTGTCCAAAAATGGTGATATGTTATCGAATTACCCTATGTACATGTTTTTGTACTGTTTGAAATTATCGATAGAGTGAAAAAATTGACAAAATTTATGTTAGTATGGCATCAACCAACGGTAGCAATGAAAACCATCGTACGCAAGATGACTTACAGTTGGATTATTCACTTGCCCGTACCATATTTCCTCACATGACGAAAGAGAATACTAGTCCTCTTTACTGGTATAAATTCGAGGAGTACAAGATCATGAATGCATATGTAAGTTTACGTTTTGAGAAATGCAAATAATTTTCATTTTCATTTAAATAAAATATGTAAGTTATATGTTTGTTTGTTCTAAAATTTAATGCAGACTCATTCCATGACGACGACGCGGAACAACTAGATGAGTATCCTCTACGACCAGTAATATAAGCCGGCGTTAAAGAGACTGGGTCTGTGGCATGTCTCACAGCTGACCCCCATTATCGCAGATGTCGCTCTTCTATCTGCGTTGGTCGAGAGGTGGCGGTAGGAGACACACACATTCCATCTGCCTGTTGGGTTCCCAGATTTGTCCTTTTTATTGCCTCCAACAAATGGACAATCAGCCCGTAAGACCCCTCCCAACCATAGTAACAAATGAATTATTCGGGTTCGGTTCGGCGAGGTCAAAAATTCGTGATTCGGGTATAATTCGGGTATAATTCGGGAATGATTCGGGATCGTACATTGAATCCGAACCAGAGATCTTGATTTATAAGAATTGCAAAAAAAAAAAAAAAACAAATTACGGTACATAAAGTAGTTGCCACATGAAATCTAAAGTGAGTATAAGTACTTAGCCACGTGGTGGGATCCACATGTCTTTCAAATTTCAAAAAATCTGCCTCAAATGATCCACGTGGTGCCTCAGCCTCATCTCAAAACTCAACAGCACGGATTACAGAGCAACAAATTTTTGAATAAAACGCGAATAATTCGTAAAAAACGTTTTATTCGCGTTTTGTTCGCGAATAAATCGGTAAAAGTTCGGTCAACTGTTTTATTCGCGAATCGATTCGGTAATATCTAAAAAACGTTTTATTCGCGTTTTATTCGCGAATAAAACGCGAACCTTGTTACTATGCTCCCAACTACCAAACGCTCGGGCAATCGCTAACTCTACCATGCCATAATTTGTTGTACTTTGGGACGGTGCCCTCGTACCTTTCAACAACCAAGTCAGCAATTGTCTGGATACTAATATCAACATTTTTTTTCCAATGACAATTTTATGCAGTTGATGACCATAGTGAACGTCAACTGCGCATGATCTAACCTGGATGCCGATGCGTGGCATGTGTGCTTAGCCAAAGCATTACCGAAGCCTGTAGCCCTCCCAACCAACCCCCCATTTGCACATGTCGCTAATACACTTGTACCTCATCCTGGTGGTATCAATGTGTGTCTGTTTTATCTCGATATTTTTTAAAATATGCCAGTGGTGAATTGTTTCTTTCATTTTATCTTTGTTGTCATATGTCATCTCCTAAGACAATTCATGTATTTCTCCAAGCTAATTTACAAAAGAAACAACAAAAATTAAACAACATCAATTTAATAACAACAATTCAATAATGAAATTAAAATTAAATATAAATTAACAACAATTCAATAATGAAATTAAAATTAAATATAAATTAACAAACATACCTCAGTGCTCGAACGGGTGTCTTTCCCCATGACCCGATATAGGCCACTTCCGGCTACCAAGTACAGGACGACCAGTATCCTCATCACTGTTATCTGATACCCCACCATCCTCACTAACATCCCAATTAGCCTCTGCCTCCCTTTCTTCAGGATCCTCGTCCGTCTTGTCAGCATAATAAAGTTGTTCCGGGGTTTCAGATCGGTCCCTTTCAGATTGGGCTTGGCTAGAGGATGAGAATGGAATAGGGGATCGACCCCTACTAGGACCCGCTACAGATGGGGCTCGACTAGGACCCGTTACAGAATGCTCGAGGCCCCAACCCTGAGTCAACTGCAACAATGGTCTGGTGTTATGTCTGGAGTTATGTCTAGGGCTTTGTCTGGGGTTGGCTACCACATATAACTCTAGGAACTTGAAATGAGTGGTCATATTCATTGTCATTTGGACATATAACCCCCAACTGGTATCGTCTTGTACCGGAAGCTATTGGAACCAGGTTTGG
Organism: Carex rostrata; assembly: GCF_964058835.1. Taxonomy (NCBI): domain Eukaryota; kingdom Viridiplantae; phylum Streptophyta; class Magnoliopsida; order Poales; family Cyperaceae; genus Carex; species Carex rostrata. The sequence goes on from NC_135924.1 coordinate 7,810,985, forward strand.
TTGCCTTGTTCAATATTGATCTTTGCGGTAATTACTAGTTCATAATTATGGTGGTCAATACCGAGTTGCTAGTACACTTCCCTATTTATACCTCTAAAATCCAAACTTGAGCCGATATTAAATATTTTCTGAGGTTGGGTACTGTAATAAGCGCCATTTGGTCCTTGTAATACTTCACCACCAAAATAACAAGTAATTCCAATCATAGTTGGTTAAAATAAGGAACAAGTCTACTAATTAAAAAATTTACACTAAATTAAAAATACTGCAAAAAATAAATTTTTTGAAAATAAAGGGATGAAATTGTAAAAACGTTCACTTCTGTGGTTCTACCTTGCTGAATGAATGAATGAAGAGCAGATTTGGGCAGATATAGCACTACGCAATCTGTGCGGATACCCAGTACGTGCACTGATTGGTTCGCGTATCCAGTATGCGTATCGATCGGTCCGCGTACCCAGTATGCTTTCCTGTTTGGATCCGTACGCATACTGGGTATGCGTTCATAGTGAAATTATAAATCCGAATAAACGGGTGGTAATTAATTAATTTTGATTTATTGGAGTGGTAAATAAAAAAAATTCGGAAAAAACTTCTGACTTAGCCAAAAAGTATTCTATTCCTTGCAGTACAATCACATGCCCACTCGAGTCAAAGCTAGACATTATGATTTATGTGTGGATGGATGCACTAGCCTCATAACTACAGTGGAAAAATCATGCTGTCTCTTGCTGTGAGCCTGTGACTAATACGTGACTCTGATCTGTTATGACCAAAATATTAAGAGGTAGAATCCCAGACAGTAATAAGTAGTGAAGAGTCTTTAATTGGTCCTTTGCTAGTGGGATTTGAAGATTAAGAAACTTCAGAAATCTTAACTGCCAGGAGCTTCCGTAAATTCTAACGGTTTTTATGTGGCAGAAGATCATACCGCATGCGTTACCGCATGCCGCATGAGCCTATATACTCAGTCGAATTTTCAGCTTTTTCTCTCTTTAACGCATACCGTATGGATCCATACCACATAGAGATGCTGCCAGCATTAGATTGTGTTGTTTTTGCTCAATTTTGTTCTATCCCTGAATAGGGTGTGAAATTATATAAAAAAATGTTATGTTTTGACTTACACGTGATTCTGTACCAATCTGGTATAGGATCCGTATTAGAACTGGGAGGGTCACATGAACAATTTTTCCTCTTTTTTTTCATATTGTTTTCTTATTTGTTGTTTAGTTTTTTATTTTACATATTGACAATTTGCGCTGCTGTTGTCAAGGAGATACTGCCGATTTTTTTTTTCTAAATACCCTTAAAAAATAGTAAATATACCCTCGGTTTTCAATTATTTTAAAAAAATGATCTATCCACCCCACAGAGGAGCGGCCTGAACCAAACCCAGCCACCTCTCTATGGAATGGTCTGCTGCCTGAACCAAAGCCCCCCTCAGTGGAGGGGTCAACTATTAGTTTGCTCATTACTTACATCTTAGAAAGCAATGAGAACTACATAAAAATTTCTGCACAAAAAAGCCTGTTAAAGAAAGCTCGTTTAAAAAAAAAGTATTGACATTAACAAATCAGCTCCCTTATTTTTTAATTTTCACTAAAAGGTGGGCAAACATATGTACCTGTCCTACCCATGGATTTACCTCAAAAAAAAAAAGTAAAGAAAATCAAAACAAAAAAACAAGCTTTTGTAATTTCAACTAGGAGCTTGGTTATTCTTTTTGTAAATTTCTTCCAGGCACTCCTTTGCTCTATGAACTTTCGACTGTAGGTAGAAGCTCCCATTCTTTGCATTTCTCTCAAACAAGTTATCATACCTCTGTAATAATAATTACATAACTTTGGTAAGAAACATATTATCCCACAGTGCATTTTATTTGGAAAATTCTGCTTCTGAAGTAGTAATCAGTCCAGAGCTCTGTGTGACAGTTGGGATATTTTTGTCGAGCATTATTTGGGTTACATAGTGACATTACCGCTTGGCATTTTGGTACTTTTGTCGTGCATTTTTAGGGTAAAACAGAGACATTACCCCCAGTGGCAACTGACTACCTTTAGAGTTTGAAAAAAAAATAGAGCCCATGTATTATCCGGCTTTTGCTTACCCTGAAGAAATATCTGCCTCCACTGGTTTTCTTTTTTTCTGACTTATGTGAGGCGGGAGGCGTAACCTTAATTTTTTTGGAAGAAGGGGGCGTTCGATAGGAATCAGACCAAATATGCCCGGTCATAACCGTCTAATCCACTTCAAGATTTGTGCAGACCACTAAATGATTCGTGCTTATCAAGTAGGCACGAATCTAACGGCTCCAAACATGCATCGGACCAAATTTGGTCCGATGCCTATTGAATGCCCTCCAGGTCCAATTTTTTTGCCTAACCCTGGCCAAATTACTCAGCCCACCCCCAATTACCACTGGGCATTTGACACTGAAAATGTACGTCTGGTTCCATGTTTCATCTTTTGCATTCCTGTTTACTTTTGTGTTGGCATATCTGATTAAAAACTACCACTTCTATTATTATTTGCTAAGACACTGTTTGAAACCTGTAAGATCTCTTCCCAAGAAGTTTGTTCAGAGACGCCCAAAATCTGTCGGGCTTCTTGCTCGGTCATGGCTTTGCTACCTCTTCTTATATTGTTTATCGTCTCATGAGCAACACCCGTCTTATTAGCATCTAAAAAATAAAAAAATAATAATAGAGTGATTTAGTAATCTCTGAAATTTTACTTTATATGAAACATAATACTGAGGAACTCTTGAACATGCAACTAAATCAAAGTAGGATTTATTTTATGTTCCAAATAACAAACAACTTAAACAACTTTACATTGTCCGTGGAAAGATTTATTTGGTCAAATGTTGGTTATTTTTGCCCTTATAAAGTGCCTTTCAATATAACATAACTATAACAAAAAACCAATATAATTTACATGTTCTGTCTCATATTTCTACAAATTGATCTTTTTAAATTACATTGTTAAGCTGATATGAAAATTATGCAGTTCACTTTTAGTAATCCGAAATTTAATAGAGGATACGAACACGAATATGCAAAATTAGCAAACTAGGAAATTCACATCTACTGAATTAAAACCAGCCAGTGACCAAATTAGCACTCTCTGAATGCATATCGTGCCAAATTGAGAATCTGCCCCTGGTTTGCACTTATTGGAGTGAACCTAGGCTCGCATAAAACAGATGCGAGATTGCTCCAGCAAAATGTCTGGGCCCTCCATCTTTGTCCCATTTCGGTGTTTTGCTTCATTTAATGTGCTAAGATGGCGACATACGATGGTGACATACATTACTCACAGTAGACAACCTCATGCATCTAGCCTAATTCACTGCCACACGTCCAATTAAGAAAGAAAAAGAATAATACATTTTTGAGTCATGTCTCTCATTCATGGAAGCTTTGTTTTTACAAAGTCCAAATAGTCAATCCGAACCAGTCAATATGATCTCCATATGAAATTGTACTTGAATGCTAAATTTTATATTCTTTAGAATCTTTTTACTATATTTTAGATAGTTAGAAAATCACTTGATCTTACGATTCTGGTCCATGCAAGTACTGATATTCTACCTATCTAAAAAAAATAGTAATAAAATTCTAAAATGTAAAATTGGGCCTCCACGTACATTTTCATATGAATATCATGTTGAATGGTTCAAAGATATGAATCCATGGATCCATAGTATGGAGCGACGAGCTCTATGCATAGTTCCGTAGCCTCACTCTGATACAGTACATAATATTGATAAACCATATCGATAAAATGAATAACAAAGTAGGGAACTTGGTTTGTGACCAATAAATGCAAACAGGGACGCACATGTGCAAGAAGGGGTCAGGTTTGGAAACTTTCTAATATGCTAATTTTGCAAATTTGTGTTCCTGTGCTCTTAACTTCTAAATTTCAGATTTATGAAAAAAAATGCGAAACATATGCCCCTTAAAAACTTTAGCTTATCCTGATCTCTTAGTTTTGGTTCTTTGATTACAAATGACCGATAAAATGTCATGTCCTCTACTGAAAAAAGAAAATAGGGGTTGTGAGAAAATAGTACTTACTGTCAAGGGCCTTGCGATATGCCCGAAGAACAGCTCTTCCCAAAATTCCAGAGCCAATAACAATCAAATTTGCAATAATTTTAGCTGCCTACATAAAAACAAAATTATATGAAATCCATAATGGAATTCATCAACTCGGGAGACATTGATAATAAAAAATAGATATCATTTTAATTTTCAGCATACAATTTGATGTATGAAAAATGAAAAAGAAGAAATAAAAAATTAACAAAGCCTTATCCAACTCCTTAGTTTATATGCACTATTTCACAAATTTAACAATGATTTCTTAAATAGAACCTCAAATCCAAATCAGCAGAAGACAATAAATAAAACAACCCCAATTGTTCCATCCAGTCTCATACAAACCAGAAGCATATGGTGGTATCAAATTTTATAAAATATAACCTTATTTGATAAATACACAATAGAACCTCGGTAATGGGGCAATAAATAAAAAAAATAAAAAAAACTATGCCATATTATCAGGTAATTCGAAAAACTACTATCAATTTACTCCGGATAGCCAGATTAATAAGAAGTAAACGAGGAATCAAGAACTAATCAAACGAACTCGCAAATAAAAAAAGTTAATCAATTAAATGAAATTGGGAAGAGAACTAACCATTTTTCTTTCCGCTAGCCCAGCGATCGGATTAAAGAGCTTCTGATTAACATAAAAGAAAAAGAATAGCGCTTTTTTTCTCGAGTGTTTTTGTTCGCCACGGTTAATAATTTTTCTAGACAGAGAAGAAGAATCCAGAAGAAACGGTACGATAATTAAAAAGAAACCGATATAAAACAGTTGGGCCAATTCAGTTGAAGAGGAAAGACCGGTCGGCCCAATTTCTCAAACGGGATTTCTCCGGGATATTGATACAATTCAGTTGGGCCTAATAATTAATAATTCAAATTCACTACCTAATCGGATCTAGAATATGATTGGTTTTCTTGTTTGTTAGACTCCAATTTAACCAGGTTCTTGCTAAATTGGTTAATATTATGCACTTATTTTCTATTGGAGGATGTGGGTAGTCTAATTAATTTTTATTTTAAGTAAATTATATTTGGTCCTTGATTAATTGAACTATAGTCTTATGATGGGCTATAATAAACAAAAAGGAAACAAATGCAGTTGGTGGGTTGATAGTGAATTGTAGATCCGAAGATGTGATTTACCCTTCTCAGCAAGTAATTTATGCAGTTTATCATTCATCAATGTATGATTGAGGTATAAAAAGGGAAAAACAACAATTCTGACTTCTCTGGTATTTTCGGACTCTACTTCCAAGTCTTATCTATTTATTTAAAAATATCCTTGGTTACTATAATCGCAAGATCTTAGTTATAATTAATTAAATGTTAATTAAAATTTACTAATTATTAAATGAACTAATGAGATCAGTAATACAACAACTTTAGATTTATAACTTCATAATTATAAAGAATAAGAAAATTGGGCTATTAACATAAAATAGTTATATATTTATTAGTAATTCATATATGTCAACCAATCATATAGTTATATGTTACTCAAAAAGTCATATTTCTGACATAAACTTTTTTTTGTTACTGACACATTTAATAGGTAAGAAATTGTCTTTTCATTATATTAATTGTCTTTTTTTTGAAAATTTTCGAAGAGACTGTAAAATCGTGAGAAAAATCGAACTCTTGTCCTTTAGATAACTAATATTTTTAAGACTTTTTTCTGGTCAATTATGTTACCTCCGCTTTCAACATTATATTAATTATCGAGAAACAAAACAAACCAAATGTATTGAGTAGGTCTGTACACCAAAATAGTCACTTATTCAATTATAATTTTTTTGGAAATTTTGAACATTGCATGATTGACAATATACACAGAATTAATAATTAGTTATTTGTTCTTAATATTTAGCTAAATATTATTAACATTGAATTAGCTACCTACTATGTAAAAATAATCATGTCTCAGAAGCACAATTTAAATCCATTGATTTTTTTTTTTTTTGCAAGATTTCATCTATATTAGCCTTTCTATTATGTTATGCATGTTCATTAGCCGATTCAAATAATAACACAAATATAAAAGTACAAATTTAACAAATAACTAACTATAGAAGTTACTTTCAATTTAACAAAAAGCAGATTCAAATAATAACACAAATATTACAAACAAGTCTCTGAATCTCAATAGTTTCTATCAACTAATACCAGTGTCGCAAGATTAATAAAACCTCAAGCAATTTTAAAACATGCCAATGACACAAATGGGCCAGTACCAGATGGTGTCAGTGTCAATAATACTCTATCAATAAAGTTAAAAAAACTATAAACTTAGAAACATGTAATAATGTAAAAATAAAGCATTAAAAGGCGAAAATCTGAAAGAGACTTTTTGCAAAAATAAATAAATAAATTATCAATAAAATATGAAATAAACTTAACAAAATCAAGTTAATATATATATATATATATATATATAAGAGGAGGGATCAAGTTACAACAAGCATTTTCTACATTTTGAAAGTCCAAATTGTCGATCCAAACCGTTAGATGTGATATCTACAATAAAATGTGCTTGAAGACCAAATTTTATATTTTTTGAAATTTTTTTACTATTTATTAAGATGGGTACAAAAATTAGTCAAATTTATATCATTGAATTTTGTACCCATCTTAATAAATAGTAAAAAAATTCCAAAAAATGTAAAATTTGGTCTCCAAGCACATTTTATTGTAGAGATCACATCTAACGGTTGGATCGACGATTTGGACTTTCAAAATGTAGAAAATACTTGTTGTAACTCAAAAAATGTTGTAACTTGATCCCTCCTCTATATATAATTACTGGTTCAGAACATAAGAGACTAATGACACTATTATCGAATGGAAAACACCCACAAGTGTTCAATCAACATCAAAACTATTCTCTAAACATTCCTTCTTTGTCCAATTACTACAATTATACGGTTGTCGGGTAATGATACAACTCTGAAACGCTTATTCAATATGTTTATGAACTAAAACAGCTCTTCAAATTTGATGCAAATTGGCCAAATAGTTAAAATCAGTTTCCTCCAATATTTTATTTTATTTAATAAATTAGTTTATCTAAATGAAAATAATCTTAACTTTATAACTTTTATTTTTGTGTGTGCACTTCATTACTAATATATTATGGAGATATAGTTAATGACTTTATATTAGACATAAAAAAAATACAAATTCGATTCGTAGTGTACATAAAAAAAATTGCTATAAATTTGGTTAGAGAAACGCTTCAGGCACACAATTAAAACTCAACACTCTCTATATATGATGAAAGATTTTTAGAGTTGTAGCAAGTACTGGTGGGATGTTAAAAAAAAATGCCTGAATTTTGGTCCATGGAAATTCGAACCAATTATCTAATTATCAAGGTGAGATGATACTTTTTGCTACATAAAAAGAAATGAATTTCTTTCTTTTTTCCATTCAAAGTTCACAAAGAACTCATGTAGCCTTGGTACTTTTGGCATGCATCTTCACAGAAAAATAACATATCACAACAGATCCATTTCATAACTAGGACCCAAGTAAGAACTCTATAGAGAGACCTAGAACTTGATAGATATACTAATTAATAAAATTACGTACAGGAAACTAAATTCGTTCGACAAGCTAGTATATGATAATATATAGTGCTAGAAGTTTATTTTTCTTCAATGCCATATTTTCACTAAGTTTGGTGAATTTATTTATTTTATTATTTTTAATTCCAATAACCAATTTTTGTGGGTTTTGAAATTGAGAATTAGATAAAATAAAACCACTATTCATAGAGATTGATAATTTAATTTTCTCTAATATCTTATTTTCAAATGCTCAATCTTTTTGTGATCTTTTTTTTTTTGTTTGAAATATGAGTTAGGAGTCAAAACATCCAACACATTTAAAACCCCTGCGTATCTTCTCACTTTGTGAGTTTCGAACTCATGATCTTCATCTTCCATATAGGAACCATATGCATTTACCACTAAAACAAAACCCGATTCTTTTTTTTGTGAACTTAATATTGTCGAATGTGGCAAGGAATGATTTGGTACAGAAGTACAATCAATTGGTACCATAAAAAAAAAAAAAAAAACTAAGTGGTCGTTTTTCTCAAATGTCGCAATGTATGTTCCAATCATCCAAAAAAAAAAGTGAAAAAAAGTTTTTATTTTTTTAAATGTATTTTGCTTCAATTTGCGCCAATGAGTCTGGCCCGTATACTCGTTCAAGTATATGATAACAGAAATTTACCTAATAGAAATGTAAAATTAAACCTGTTTGATTTGGTTATTCATCATATCTGTCGTTTGTTTCGAGGATTTAATATAGGCTGAAAAAAATATTATTGCTTGTATATTATAATTTGGGTTGCCATTATACCCTGTATATGATTAACAAAAATCTTTATCCTTAAGGTTGAAGTATCATTTACAGTAATTATTCATTTACAAGGAATTTACAGTTGCTTTGCGAGTAGATGAAGTATAAAGAGAAAGATAATTAAGCCATATTAATAGTAACCCCATAATCAAATAACATTTAAACATAAATATTAATTTTAAGAATTTAAAGTTTTAAAGTAATAAAAAAAAACAGCAAGATCAACAAAATTTCTATAATAAATACAAACATGTATTCTCTTTTAAATAAGAATAGACATCATGAAAAAATATGAGTCTTTCGATTTTAATAAATAAAAAATCAGATAAATGAAGTTGTTGATTATAAGATATATGTGAAAACATTTATAATTTAAATAATTGATCTAATGTCCATCAAGCTCACTTCGGTTTTGGAGAGCGAAAATAAAGAACTTACAAGACATGAGGTATGGGTAAAGATTTTAACAGAGCAGTTTTAACTTCATGCAGCGTACGGACTATAGAATCAAAAAGAAAAATGTATATGGTTCGAGTGCTGCATGGAGACTAAACTGCTCTGTTAAAATCTTTACCCATGCCATTAGGTATGGCAAATAAACATTTCGTGTAATTTATCTTCCTCTTTATTCTTTATCAGATTCTAAATTTGTATTGGGCCAGGGGAGGTCTTATTAAGTTCACCTGATTTCGGCCCATTAGTCTAGGCCCATATAATAGAAATGATCGCTGCTGTCAGAAACAAAATAATAGCTATCATCATCATCACTTTAAAGAAGGATAATAATTAAACGAAGAAGAATGGAAAAAGAAATAATTTATACATGTACAAAAATTTATGGAGCTCAGAATGTTTGTGTGTGTATGTAATATATATTTGAGATAATTCAAGTGACAGTGCTCTGAGATCTCTGATATTAGCTCGCAATTCCAGTTTGATGCCTGATACAGCAAAATTTAGATTTCATTTCCCATGTGATCAATCTGGTAAAGGCAAAGCTAATATTGTAGAAATACCTTATCTTATGATACATCGCACTACTGATTACTGAAGCTATCTGATTTTAACCTAAAAAGGCTCTTAAATTTTACAACATACCATAAGCATGACATATAAGATATAACTAACCACAATTATAAATAAAATTCAAATACAAAAGTAGTTAGATAACTATAGTAATTGAAGGAAACTGGAGTTATACAAACTTTGTAGGTACTAAAGTGAAAAATTTACAAAACAGAGAATAAATCGCCCTTGAGACAGCTTTTCCACTACCATGCTCTAATTAAGATACATTTGACATTTTTTTTTTCATGTTGAAATTAATTAAGCTACTGACTACAATATCCCTTAAAAAGGTGCTTCTGAACTAGGAGGAATATTAATTTATCAATAGTTTCTCAAATTTGAATTTTAAAAGCTCCTCCTTGGCCGATCCACATCCCAGTTTAGCTTTGATGCAACTCTGTCATGATATGGCATGTACTCCTACAAGAAAAATTAATTAAAGAAAGGTTAGAAGATGTGAAAAATCAATAAATATCAAGTAAATGATTTTATTGAATTTAAATGGATACCTCCAGTTTCTCCATTAGCTCCGTTGCAGTTGGTGCCAGAACAAGGATATGACGAGCGCTAGTGTTGATAAAACCTTCTTCTACGGCTTTGTCAATGAATGTCAATAATGAGTTGTAATAGCCATCTACATTTAGCAATCCAACCTATGTATTTTTCATAAATAAGTTAGACAAAACAATTAAATAATAGTATTGATCCATCAGGCAAATGCTGTTTTGGCAAACAATTCAGTTCATTCAATTGCCTTGCTATTAAAGGTGGTTTGATTTTGGGTCGAGACCAGTACCGTACCGTACTGTTCAGTGGCAATACCAGAAACAAAACACAAGGTTATATATGGAAGTACCGGTTTGTTGTGGATGCCGAGTTGAGCCCAAGTAATTACTTCAAGCAATTCCTCCAGAGTTCCATACCCTCCTACATGAAACAAATAGTTACAAACTTAATCAAATAATTTCATGAAATTTATGATTATATGATATTTTGATGGTTTCTGGGGAATAATGAAATTTACCCAAAAAGGAAATTTTGCACTAACCTGGTAAGGCAATAAAAGCATCAGACTGCCTAGCCATCTCAGCTTTCCTTTGGTGCATATCTGCAACTGGCATCACCTCTCCTACAGTGACTCCACTTATCTGTAAATGAAATAAAATATAAATATCTGATGACCAAACAATTAAAGTCAAAATATGTACCACCTTTTGAAACCGAAAAGCATGAACAAGATAACTTTGGTGCGCCAATAATCTACATTTATGAGTCACAAAGGAGTTCATCTATTGGACTACAAAAGATAAATTGCCACTTGACAACTTAAACTAACATTTGGTGGGGCATGCTTATTCATGATCTGATATTGTCTAGTAAATATATATTGCACATACAGCACAAAGTGCACTCATTCATATATAGTCAATGAAACAAACATGTCAACAACCACATTTACAAAAGAGCAACATCTTTTGTAGGATATACATTTCTCTTTTGTGTCCTACTTTATTTATATGTCATCATTACAACCACAACTTTTAGAATATATATATATTGAGAGCTGGTTCGGCTTCATGCAGCGCATCAGTATTGTACTTTTTCATTTTGTGTCTATTTGCTGTGCACTACATGAATCCAAAATTGATCTGTGAATACCTTTACAATAATTTTTATGTCTTTTATTAGGACCATTTTCAGTTGTGCACATAAATTATTAAGTCCAACGTACATTGTTTAATTTCTTTAACATTTTTCTTAATTAGTTTTATAATCACAAAATCTCTGTTGTAACTTTGTTAAATTAAATACAGTCATTATACAGACATGCATGTACATACCTCTCTGTGCATGAGTGTCTTGGGAATAACACTGCATATAAACAGAAAACAACAAAACAATTAAATAGTATGCACATCATGACAATTTTTTTTTTTTTTGGGATTCATATTTATTTTTAAACTACGATTATATTTTAATGAAAAGTTTGTACATACCCAGTGACATGTCTGCCTCCATCATAGACAGCTTGAGAGACTAGACCCATTAATCCTATGCTTCCCCCTCCATACACCAAATCAATATTCCTTGAAACCTTTCACAAACGACAAAGAAAAAAGCAAGAAATTAATTTCTAGTTGCAAACAAAGTGGCAAACACCATCTTTCTGCTTGTATATTTTTGGAAACCTTAAAGCAGGTAAAAGTTAGTTCACTGTATGGACATTATAAAGAAAAAACAGTGATATTTGAAAATTCTAGAAAAATAATAAAACGTTTTCAAGAAATATAAAATTTTGTCTCCAAGTATATTTTAATACGGAGCAATACGGAGATCATGTTAATCGGCTCGGTTTAACTGTTTGAACTTTTAAAATGATGATATAAATTAACCAGAAGTAAAGCAACCTCTTATATAAAGAGCTAATGTAAACAGATTTCTCTTTTGTGTAGAAGCAAATTTAGTAGACCAGTCACTGTCACCAATAGAATTTAATTAGCTAAATCATGTATATAATAGGTTTCTAGTTATAAATTACATGTTCTATCTATCAAGAAAACCTTATGAAACCTTGTGAATATTTGAGAGGAATTAAATGAATAAAAAAAAATTGTGCATTGTATGAATCTGTACCAACTCATTGCCAAGTTCAATAGCAGCATCTTGATAACTCTTCTTTCTTCCAGGGCTACTACCACAGAACACACAAATCCTCTTGAACCTAGACTCTATCATCTCTCTCTCTTTCTGATCTCTGTGTGTGTGTCGAATTTTAGAAGAGACAAGCACCCACACTTAAATAATTGAAGAGCGAAAGAACCCCACTTCACTTCTAAAGGAGCCTCTTGACAAATGTTGAGTGCTCCACAGATGTCCCTTTTTATAAGGCCTCCGAGCCGACTGGTTGCACGTGTGTAGTGTGCGACAGAGAGAGAGATAGAGGAGTTTCCTATCTTATCTACCCCATTGCAAATTGAATAGCATGTTTAAATATTATAGGAGTATATTTTTGGCTCCAAAAATGTTGCTAGTTAAAATGCCATCAATGTAGTACATTTTTTATAAGAACAGTTCGTCTTTATTTTTATACCCTTTCATTATATTTTTACTTATAATTTTATAAAGTTTATAACAAAAAAAATATTCGGTAATATATATATATATTTTTCTGTAAGTACATGAAGAATAACAAGTATTTCAACTTTGTTTTGTTTGAAATTGAGCACTTGAAAAGTTAATTACATCTTCGAATTATTATATCAGTAAATTTTTTTTTTCCGAACTCTTAATACTAATCTAAACAAAGATATATTCTGCAAAATAAAATAAAAAAACAACCGCATAGACTATATATATGGTCTTTTACTATGTTTATAGAAAAAATGATATAAAATATATTTAATGATTTTAGTTATTAGTTTGATGTGAGATATTTAGTTATTAAAATTTTAAATGAATGCATAATTTAGATGTTAATAGTGAAAATATAAGAAATCCTTATATTTTATATATATATAATATATCTTTTATGTAGCATAAATTATACTTAAATATTTAGTATTTAATTTAAAATGATTGTATGTTGTCAATAATACCAGTTCATCATTTGAAGAGAGATGTACAAGAGTTTTGACACCTCTCACCTCTAGCGGTTGAGGTGTTTATGCAGTTGGAATATATCGCGATGTGACTTAAATCATGTATTGTGCGGTGCCATGATCAAATTAGATTTTTGCGTGTCGAAATAGTTGGAGAAATAGTTGTGGCATATTAGTGACACTGTAACCACACTTGATTGGTTGCGTTTGGTCATATTTAATTTTTTTTTTAATAATTTAAGTTAGTTTATTCATAGTTCATCATTTCATCAAAATCTAACAGTTCTTCTCACATATAACTTGTGTGGCCATATGAAATGCCATGATGTATTGATGTCAATTTACTGAAAAATAGTTACTGATCACAACAGTACGCCAACAGTACGTGACCAATATGCATTTTGTACCGTGCCGTAACAAATTCGGTCCCAACGTGACCTTTTCTATTATGGTCCTAGATGAAAGCACACAAAATAAAAAAAAAAAACATTATAACCATTTTCATCGATCGGACAAAACACACAAACACATGGAGCAAGAGAGACACAGGGGGGTAGAAATCGTGTGGGGGACCACAGGCATTGTGCTTGAAGAAACAATGAAAGGATCTCTGTTTTCTTCCAAGCAATTAAAGTTCTTATCTCAACATGGGTGTGAAAGTCAATTACCAACAATTTTTTATATATATCAGTGTTTATCCTCTGACTTCATAATATACTAATTTTCATTGTCGTTTCTACAATTATGTTTCTCGACCAGGTTTGTTTGCTTGTAGCAGAGAAATACTGATTTAATTTTCGCATATGTTACCTCAATTAAGTTCCTCGAATATTCTTTTTTATATCTCTTAGATGTTATACTCTCCACTAGGGTGGCAATGAGCTGGCTCGGTCTGAGTTAGGTCCTACCTCAGTTTGTTAATTCAGGACCGAACTACAGCCGAGTAAATTTGACTTAGGACATATGAGCTAAAACCTCAGCTTGAAATCGTGACAAGTCAGTCCGAATTAGTCCGTGAGCTAATGAGCTGACTCGTTGAGTTTGACTAGATCTTGTTTTGAGAAGAAAATAAATTCAACAAACTTTTTAGATCGATCTGAATTGAGCTGAACTGAACTGAACTAGATAATATGAAATGCACACAAATTCATGCAAATTCATAAATTGATGTCTAGTCGAGCTAGCTTGCGAGCTGGCAAGCAAGTTAGGCCCCAACTTGAACTCATTAATTATGGACCAAGTTAGTGGCGAGCTAGCTCGTTAACAGCTCGGTTCAGGAATGAGCGAGCTGTTAGCGAACGAGTCAGATACGAGTCACGATCGAGCTACGAGTTCTTTTTGCCACCCTCCACTACTCTATTATTCTTAAAGAAGAAAATTCTAAAAATAATTTGATCATTTAATCAGTTACGACAATATTTTATATTTAGCCATGCTTAGTTCTCACTGAATATCGTAATAGATGTATAATATTTCCTAATTATTTTATTTAATTTTTTTAATTTGTGCCTAATTAATGTTTGTGAAGTGGTGATCATCGAAAAACAAACAAATCAAATTGATTAAAATACAAGAATAAAATTATTAATGACATAGAAGGCACCAAAGATTTGAAATTTTCACAAGGATTGTAATATTAAATTATGAATGATTAAACGCAGTACTAGAAGGCACCAATGATTTGAATTTGTCACATGAATTTGTGTTACCTAAAGTCTCGTCATCCTCCATTAAATCTAATCCGGATTAAGATTTTTACAGAGCAATTTTATCTTCAACATCACATGAACTATAAAATCAAAATAACACTGCATGAAGCCAAAACTACTCTGTTAAAATCTTTACCATCCAATCCCAATTTTTATTGAAGATAAATGTGCCCTTTCTTTGTCCCAAGTACTGATTTCTGTTGGTCAATCCTCACACTTTAGAATCAAAATATATTAATACAATGATAGATCAAAATTTGCAGATTAAGTAGTACTTTTACTCATTCTAGATGCAAAAGCCCCATAAAAAGCTCTCTGCTTATGCCAAAAAATAAAATTTTGTCTATATCATCTGACTAGGAGCATAACATGATAACAATGGATATTAAATTAACAAAGCACTCTTATCAAAGTTTGTGCTAATAATGAAAACATAGACAGAAGCAAATATTTTGCCTCTTGTCAGTCAAGCAAACATAAATAAGAGTTAACAGGCGACATAGAGGAATGCCCAATGATCAAGGAGCACTTAAGTACATCTATTATATAAAAAAAGGGAAAACAAATGAAGAAAGAAAGAGCAAAAAACATTTGCCGATTAATCAATTCTATATACCTCATCATATCTATGCCTCCTCTTTGTCCAAATAAAAGGGGACAGCTCTATTTTAATTCCCAGTCTCTCTCCCTTTTCTTCTATCAGCCCTTGCACCGCCTGGATATTTTTCAGGTGAGCAACCATACAATTTATTTGTAAATCATTGAACTCTGAGATATTGTTCTTCCTTTGAAAATGGTTAATTTTGACAATTTAATTAATAATATTTTTTAGTTAATTTGAATAAAAGTGAAAATAAAAAAATTATATATATATATATATATATATATATTTTGGACATGTAGGTAGTCTAACAATTAAATTTCATATAATTTCAGCATTATTTCATGACATGTCAAGAATTGTTAAATTCAAACTGTTAAAAACTCAAGTCACTTCATAAAAGGTAAAATGTACATCATAATCATATTTTTTTTTAGACATGATCATATGTGCACCCCGTAAATCATGTCTACTATGCATTGCATTTCAAATTTAAATTTTATTATTAAAATTATAAAATTGATCTAACTAGTTTGAACTTTGAACATAGTTCACAGTCTTGACATATGTCCTCCTTTAAACCATGACGTGTCAATGACCAAATTTTTGTCCTTCAAAACTTCAACATACCACCTTAATATTTTGAGAATTTGCTCAATTCCTTGTTGTGAGAGGAGCTCCTGGTTCCATACAATCATCATGTTGTTTTCGGTTTGTGTAGTGAATACATATACTATATATAATTATATATATTGAATACTATATAGGCTGTGGCTAATTTGCTGCCGGCAGCATTTCTGTCGGCGGTGCTGCCACTGTTTTTTCTATTTTTTTATGTTCAAACGACAAATCTAAACCGTTAGATGTTTAATTTATATTATAATCTACTTGGAGACCAAATTTTACATTTTTTGGAATTTTTTTACTATTTATTAAGCTGGTTTGAAAACCGCTGATTTCAATGCTGCATAAATTTACTGAAATTAGCGGTTTTCAAACTAGCTTAATAAATAGTAAAAAAATTTCAAAAAATGTAAAATTTGGTCTCCAAGTAGATTATAATATAGATTAAACATCTAACAGTTTAGATTTGTCATTTGAACATTAAAAAAATAAAAAAACAGTGGCAGCACCTCCGGCTAAAATGTTGCTGGCAGCAAATTAGCCGGACCCATACTATATATATATATATATATAGAGTAATGCTACGCTACTTCGCGAATTAATAGTGTTGTTTTAATTCGCGCTCATATCTCTAGTTTTGAAGGCCAAATAGCCGATCCAAACTGTTAGATGTTTAATCTATATTAAAATGTGCTTCGAGACCAAATTTTACATTTTTTGGAATTTTTTTACTATTTATTAAGATGGTTTGAAAATTATTGTTTTTATTAAAATTCTGCACCATTAAAAAACAGCGATTTTCAAACCATCTTAATAAATAGTAAAAAAATTTCAAAAAATGTAAAATTTGGTCTCCAAGCACATTTTAATATAGATTAAACATCTAACGGTTTGGATCGGCTATTTGGACTTCGAAACTAGAGATATGAGCGCGAATTAAAACAACCTGTTTAATTCGCGAAGTAGCGTAGCCTTACTCATATATATGTGTGTGTATATATATATATATATAGAGATGGGCTATGGTGCATTGCAATGCATAGGCCATGGTGTGCATTGGACCATAAATTACCGATTCAAAGTTCAAATGACCGATCCAAACCGTTCATCTTGTTCTCCATATTAATATGTGCTTGGAGACCAAATTTTACATTTTTTGGAATTTTTTTACTATTTATTAAGCCACTTTGAAAATCGCTGATCCAACGGTGACTGTTTGGAACAGTAAAATCAGAAGCCACCGTTGGATCAGCGATTTTCAAAGTGGCTTAATAAATAGTAAAAAAATTTCAAAAAATGTAAAATTTGATCTCCAAGCACATATTAATATGGAGAACAAGATGAACGGTTGGAATCGGTCATTTGGACTTTGAATCGGTGATTTATGGTCCAATGCACACCATGGCCTATGCATTGCAATGCACCATAGCCCATCTCTCTCTCTTATATATATATATATATATATGGTTTGGTTTACCTAGGAATTGATGCTAGCTTAGTCAGCAGACCAAGCATGCAATACACCATCCACGCCATTCTTCCACTACTCTAGTGCTATTATTCATCCATTCCCCTTCCCAACAAACCTTGCCATTTCTAAAGTTTTTAACATTTCTAGCTAGGCACACATTTCCTCATCAAAAAGTTGGTTTTGTTCAGAAACCCACAAAAAAAAACCTAATTTTGCATCAATACAACTATCAGTCTTTTGTTCAGAGCTCTAGAAAAATAAATTAAGCTAACCTACTTTGTGAAGAACTTGCATGAAACCAATATGTTAGAGCATTTGCAAAAAAGAACCTCTACGTTGAAAATTGAATCAGTAGAAGACCTGATTTTTTTATTTAGGTCTATTGAAGAAACTTTATCAAGAAATTACAAAATCTAATATATTTAGTATGATTTGCAGAAGAACCGCTGGATTGTTAGAGAAATATATACGAACTCTTTAGAAACTAATATGAAGATATGTAATTGCCACTTCTTCTTTTTTTCCAGTAGAAATGATGCATCAATTTTTTTTCCCAAGTATTGTATTAGATCATTTTTAATGGTTATTTATATTATTTTGTTAACTTTGATCATTTAAAACCAATGCATAGTTTTTTTTTTCTGTGGTATCAGTGAGTTAATTAATTAATGGTGCTAAAAAACTAAGGAACAGTACTTTTTTTTTTTAGTTTTTCAACAGTATGGAGTCCTTTCAAAAATCAATATATATATAATAGCACAATTTATCTACCATTTATGAATACTATGTGAGTTTTCTCTTGTATATACCTCTTTCTATAATTTAAAAATAAAACCTTTATTATTATAATATAAGATCCTGATAATTATCTCTGCACCTCTATCCTCTCATTTATTTCTGCACTTAACTTACATAATTGCTTTGGAAACCACAAAATCACCAGCACTAATTTTATACCTATAAGGTGAATAATTTTTATATAAATAATTGTCTCTCCAACAAAATCTCAAACTACATGGGGGGGGGGGGGGGGGGGGGGGGGGGGGGGGTTCATACACGTTTTTAGATGTGAGTTTTTTTTTTTTCCTTCATTCAATCTCATCCACATTTCTGACGATCCATGAGGAATTTTGCGAATCTAAAATCACGAACGTCTTCTATGCAATTTTTTTTTTCAAATGAGATCCATGATGATATACTTTCGAGCTCGTTGTCACACAAATATTTATACCTCGTTGTGCATGCAAGTATTTATATCTATGCTTGCAAGTACTTTTTACATATGACACTGGTTGGCATCTAAAATTATTAATATCAAGTATTACAAGTATTTATACTTATGCACTGTAGTATTTTATGTCTATGTGGTCAACTATTTTAGTTAGAAAAATGTTAATGCATGGACGATTGGGAAAGGTTCCCACTACTTCATTTGATGAAGGTTGACGCGGGGACCATTGAGGGCTGAAAAAATGGTGGTCATATCAAGTTACGCATGCAAGTATTAATATATTATTTTGGAAGTATTAATTTCTTATATTTTAGTATTTATACTTATAAAAGTTAACGTAGGACAAATGTGACAACTGAAAAAGGAGAACTATATAATTAGTGGGGATCATAGTACAATTTTTTTTTTAATAGAGGTGCGGGGATAAATGAGGGGATAGAGGTGTGGAGTTGATTATATTTATTCTATAATATAAGATCAACACAAAATTGAGGTCTACTAGACAACTAGACAAATTTAAAGGATACACATTAAACATTTACAAATTAATATTTTTGTAGGGTTCAAATGAAAAACACTAGGATTATTAATGAAAACTCAAGATTTCTTTTTAAGGATAACCTGAATATTTGTGTGGGGACCACTTCGATCAATTAACAAAAATTTAAGGAGTTCAATCAGGTAGTTGCTTGATAAATTATTGTTGGTTTGAGTAAAAAGTGTTTTGAGATCCGCGATCCGTTGCTTTTTGGAAAAAATTTGGTGTAATTGTACTATATCATGCTTGTATTGAGTCTATTGACCTAGTCTATGACTACGGTCTCCTTGTCTTTTGAACGGTACGCAATGGTACCGTTTTCTTGGAAGAATAACACATAAAATTATGTATCTCAACTCCCCATATAAGTGCTGTCTTGTATTTGTTATTTTATGATAGTATATGGATTAGAACTTAGGTATGAATAAAGTTTAAAATTGGCCATATTCTCATTGAACAATTTTGCGTCCCAAGAAAATGGTAAACGAAACAAATTATTCTGTTTTGACTAAAAGGGATATAAACATATGGCCACAGATGGCTAGGGGTGTCAATGAGTATGATACGGGTAGAGTGGAAGCATTTTCATACCTATATTCACTAAGAATGATCTTATCTATATCCTATCCTTATCCATTAAAATTTGACCTTATCTTACCTTATATTTATCCGTTAAAATCATCGGGTAACGAAACGGTAGTAGGTGAATAACGAATAATACAACTCTAATAATTAATTTTATTATATTTTATAAATAGAACATCAAAACTCATTTATTTCGCACATATACAATAATATTAGTAATAGAAAATGAAAATAAAAATAATTGTGCAATCAATTTCAACTAAATTATATTTTTTATAAAACAAGAAAATTAAAAAACAAAAATATATATTTCAAATTTTTTAATTATTTAATTAAAGAACAAAATATACAAATAAAAATAATATATTTAATATTTTTCTTACAACAAAAATAATACACAAAATAATAAAAGTACTAACTAATTATTGCTCAAATATTATCATATTATCATATTTTATATAATTACCCTATAGGATAACGGGTATAAAATAGTCTTTACCCGTACCTTTACCTATTTAGCTAACGAAAAAAGAATCCTTACACATACATATCCTATAAACTAACGGAAAAAAAACTTACCCATATTTGCCTTATCTAATACGGTACGAGTCAGGTAAACGGCTAAAAAGATTTCATTGACACCCCTACAGATGGCCATTATAGCTGATAAATCTGTGAATCATAGGGGTTTGTTTGGCTGCATTTTTTTAAAGTAGTTTTGCATGCTATATTTACTAATTTTTTTTTGTTAAATCAAGTTAAAAAGAGTATATAAAAAAAATAAAGAAGAATGAAAAACCAACAAAAGAAAGATAACGGTTACTTTGTTCTTTTCCACTCAAAGCTGCTGCCCCAAATTCGTTTGGCCAATCGGATTTCGTGGTTTGGGTTTGGTCAAAGTTAATTGTAACAAAAACAATATTGGAGTAGAACTAGGGTGCTCTTAAGCTCACCAAAGTTTTGGTGAGCTTAACTCTAAAACTCATAAAATCAATTTCAAATGACGAATCCGAACCGTTAAAATCCGCCTACCATACGTGTGATGCATCTACATATGAAATTTTTAAACATTCGAATTAATTTAGTATAAAGTCAAGCGGTCAAAATTAGAAGGTTAATAAATTAATTTTAGTGCATTCAATTTTGAATATTTTTTGACCGCTTGACTTTATATTAAATTAATTCGAATGTTTAAAAATTTCACATGTAGATGCATCACACGTAAGCTAGGCAGGTTTCAACGGTTCAGATTGGTCATTTGAAATCGATTTAATAAGTTTTAGAGTTAAGCTCACCAAAACTTTGGTGAGCTTAAGAGCACCCTAGTTCTACTCACAAATTGTCCGCAATGTTAAGTTGCAGCCATCAAATTTCTGTCTGTAATTTTATGTTGTGGCCATATAAAAAAAAAATTCATGATTTTTTAGTTTATTTTTTTCAGTAAAAAAATAAAAATTTCGGGCTAATCAACAACAAATTGGAATTAAATTTTTTTTGTAGCTGTCATATTTTTTATCTCTCGTCTCCGAGATGTATAATAAAGAGAGAGAGAGAGAGAGAGTTATGCTATTTTTTTTAAACACGAGTTTTCATGTGAAATTTCGCATCTATCTATTTTTAGATGTCTTTTATAAAAATTGAATATGTACCTCTTTGTAAAGAGACAAGACTCATTATTATATTTATATATGTTAAATCCATGATTCGTAAAAAAGATAAAAAGTTATATAATGAAATGGAGAAAATTATTCGGTGGAAGAAGATAATGGTGCGATGATCTTTTTAGTTTTTGTAAGGTCGGATAATGGCAAATGTTTACTTTTTAAATTTACTATGGCAAATATTTTTTTATGATTAATTTGAAGTTTACGATTTAAATCTAAATTTTAAAATTTGTAAATAGGTAAAAAAATAAGTCTTTAAAAGGATAATTAAATTTAGGATATTATAAAGCAATGATAGTAGCAATAAAGATAGTGCCAATTTTTTTTCTTATAAGAAATAATCTTTATAATCGATCTTCATATTTCTACTTTGGATTCCTCGTCCCTATGTGATATTAGAATATGTATGGCATTTTTACGGATTACCTAATTATTATTTTTTTAGAAAAAAATATGGGTCTTTGCTCGTATTTAGTTGATAATTATAATTGCGGTTACAAAGTTTATATTCACTGCTTAAAAGATATAATCTGCTCAAAACAGTTGATCCTTGACAAAAGAAAAAAAAGGAAAGAAGAAATACTACATAAAACTAAATCAAATTAGAAATGAAAATGTAAAACAGCAAAGTAATAAAAATGAAAGTTATATGATTTGAGGAAAATTACGGATTACCCAATCTTGCTAGGAGATTGTTAGCTCGAAATATGCTAGATAATTATTGGATTAATTCAAATGGATGATGTACATTTCCATCATATTTTTTTAGATATTAAGAAACTAATTAATCTTTTTATTTTAATTTATGCCCAAAAAGAGTTATTCAACCAATTTTGGTGTAAATGGGTATTATCATCAAAATTGATAAATTTTGTGGACATATTAAATTTTATCTCCTTTAAACTTAATAACATATTTATTTGTCTCGGTCTAAATCCAGATATTAATTTCGGTTTGAAACATGCTGGGTAAAATTGTCATCAATCTCAGTCATCTGTTTCCACTGTACGATCTATTCTGGGGCATCGCAGGCCGTTGATTTTTGCTCCGTGCATGATGAGGATAAATATTATTAGAGCACCCTCGGTGACGGTCATTAATTTTAGGACAGTGATAACAATCCCCGCATTTATCCCCGCAGATACTGCCAAAAAAAACATGGGTGAACCGCTCAATCATTAATGAGCGTTTAAAAAACTACGGGTATTTAACTTGAAACATTAAAGTATTTATTCTCGATTTTCAAAGTATTAATCCCTATGCAATGATCTCTATTTATGAAAGAATAAATCAATCCATTAATTGTTCCCGCACAAAATTTCCTCTTTTTTGAATCATCCCCGCACAACTGGGGACCATTAAACATGGGGGGACCGCTCAATCATTAATGAGCGTTTAAAAAACTGTTAGTATTTAACTTGAAGCATCGAAGTATTTAACTTGAATTTATCAGGTATTAAACCCTATGCAATGATCTCTATTTATGAAAGAATAAATCAATCCATTAATTGTTCCCGCACAAAATTTCCTTTTTTTTTGAATCGTCCCCGCACAACTGGAAACCATTAAATAAACAATCTCCTCATCCCATGATAAATACTCTGAGACATAATGATAAATATTTTATGTTACATGGGTAAATACTTTACATTATATGGATAAATAATTTATGTTACATGGATAAATATTTCTCATGCATACTTGCAACTTTCAGTAAAACATCAATGATAAATACTCTCATGCATAATGATAAATACTTTATGTTACATAGATAAATACTTTGTATTGCATAGATGAATACTTCTCAGACATAATTGCAACTTACAGTAAAATATCAATGATAAATACTCTCAGACATAATGATAAATACTCTATGTTACAAGGATAAATACTTCTAAGAAATAATGATAAATATTTTTTTGAACATCAATTAACAGATAAGCATTTATTAACAGTGATTGTTATTAGATAACAATATAATTAATGCGCAGATTGTTTTTAAAGCAATAATTAACGCGGGAATTGTTATTAGAGGAATGCATAATTAATGCGGGGATGGGAGTGGGGGGTTTCTTATAATTAGTGGGGGGGATAAAAGGAAACTTTTAGGAAAATTAGTGGGGGGATATATGGCAGTTAAGGAAGAGAGAGAGTGCGGGGAAAATGGGGGGGGGGGGGGGGTGAGAGTGGGGGATTTGTTATAATTATTCTTAATTTTATATCTATAGCCTCTCGTATAGAAGATTAATTTAATCAATTACGCTTGATATAATTTTCTCTATTCTATTTGTGATAGTTTATATATAGTAAAAGATATAAAGGGATGGATTATGCTGCTTTATAAAGCATAGATCCTCTTGTGTTTTATGTTTCTATGTTTATTTTCAAATTTTAAATAGTCTATTCGAACCGCTCAACATAATTCACATTTTTCAAATGTGCTTGGAGACCAAACTTTATATTTTTTAGAATTTTTTTAACTATTTATTTTGAATTTTTTAAGTTACTGTTTTTTTAGAAAATTTTGGATCATAAAAAATAATAATTTTCAAAAAAAAAAAAAAAAGTAGTAAAAAAGTTAAAACAAAATGCAAAATTTGATCTCCAAGCACATTTAAAAAATACATATTATGTTGAACAGTTCAGATCAACAACTTAAACTTTATAATGACATAGAAGGACGCAAAACATCAAATAATCTATACTTTATAAAACACCTTAGCCTGTTTCAAAGAAAAAAAATATATATCATAACTGCAGGAACATTTAAATGAACAAAATAAAGCCCAAAAAATAGCATTCCATGTGTAAACTAAATTGACAAATTGGATCTAGTGCGCATTCATCTATGTATAAAAATTATTAAAGTTAGATTTGCAATCCAAAATATTATATATAAATTTGGAGATCCCTTTCAGATGTAGTTAAAAAAACAAGCAATCTATGACTCAACCACAGAGTAACACAACCCACTGATCAGCACATAAATTAATTTCTACATGAGTACCTGGTAAATAAATGCTTCCCAAATAAACATGGGCTTCTACACGAGTACCTGGTAAATAAATGCTTCCCAAATAAACATGGGCAAATGTACAACCAATCATAGAAATGTTTAACCACCACTATAATTTTAAAATTTTAATTTTTAATCTTTTACAAAGTTTAGCTTCTCCTCATCAAATATTTAATGTGTACTTGTAATTTAGTAGTTAGAATTTTATTTTGTAATCATAGTGATTTGAGTTCAAATTTTGTCTACCACATATTATGTATTTTACATTTTAGTATCTTTAATCTAAATTTCCTAATTATGTCCCTGCAAATATAACTTAGATTTAACAACCATGATTGCTGGTCCTTGTATCTTGGGAACTACTATCAACAAAATAAGATGTTATTAGTTTCTTTTCTTGGATTTAATTGATAAATTGCTACCTGGTGGTGGGGGGAGGTTGAGATGAAGATTGTTATGTCAATTCTGTTAAAGCTAAAAATGCATTAATTTGTAAAAATCAGAACATCTAAATATCTAATCCTATCGCTTTGTGTTGGGTCTATCTTGTTTTATACTTTAATTCCATCTGAATTGAACCGGTGTCATTGGGATCAAAATCATCAAATCCTGACCACATTAAATGCGCAGGAGATTCATTAACTAATCCAAACTTCTGATTAGTTTTGAAGTAGGAGATAAATATCATAAACACTATAGTTCTATTCAGAAGGGAAATTTCAACCATGGCATCAAGTGTGTTGAGGTACATACAGTAAAAGTGTCAAGGGAGCAAAGAGGAAATCACGATAGGGTTTACTGCGCACTACTTAGTGTTTTATTTAATTTATGATTGATGATGTAACTTTAGTAGATTCAGACTTTCTGACTTGTAAATAATTTTTTTATTAATACAAATTGTTGGCGGGATCTCAGGCTCCAACCTTCCAAAAAGAAGAAGTGAAATTTCATGTCAAAATCTGTTCCTTTGAAAAGACCATAATGTTCTTGGATTTATTCCTCGTGCGCAGAAGCGGAGGAAAAGGGTAATTAAACAGTCCCTGCTTGACTTCACACAGTACGAACAATAGAGTTAAAATAAATAAAAAATATATAAAAGCGCTGCATAAAGCCAAATTAACGATGTTAATATCGTTTCCGAGAAAAATGAGATAAAGGGAGCCAGCCCCTATGAATTGTAAATTGTGTTTATTTTTTCCCTAGATCTTTTATTTTTTTTTAAGATTGAGACCATGGAAATATGCATATTACAAATCAGTTCATGCTATGGATTTATATTTTATATTTTTAAAGTTAAATCAATTGATCTTAATCGTTAAACATATTCTTCATATAAAAAGGTACTTGGGAACTGAATTTTACATTTTCTAAAAAAAATTTACTATTTTTTTAGATAGGTAAAGTATCAGTTGATTTAAAATTCTAAATCATTCAAAAGTAGTGATTTTCTACTTATTTAAAAAACCTCTTAAAATGTTCTAAAAAAGGTATAAAATTCAGTCTCCAAGAGTCCAAGTACATTTTAATAAAAAGGTCATGTTTAACAGTTCAGATAGACGGTTATAAATTTAAAAATAGAGATATGAATTCATAGCACGGACCGATCCGTAATATACAAATTATAATAGATTCTTCTTTAAATATAAATACACTTTTATATTCTTCATGAGATTATATATGGGTAAGGCTAAGGTGCTATGGGTTGCATAGAGATCTACGGTGCTACGGCTCAATATTCGAGTTTTCAAAATCTAAACGGTCAATTCGAACCATTCATCTTGTTCTTCATATTAATATGTGTTTGGAGACCAAATTTTACATTTTTTGAAAAAATTTTACTATTTTTTTAGATAGGTAAAAAATCAAATATCTAAATGGTGCAGAATTTTTTAGATCAAATGATTTTCTACCTATCTAAAAAATAGTAAAAAATTTATAAAAAATGTAAAATTTAGTCTCCAAACACATATTAATATGAAGAACAAGATGAACGGTTCAAATCGATCATTTGAATTTTGAAAACTCGAATATTAAACTGTAGCACCGTAAGTCTCTATACAACCCATAGCACCTTAGCCTTACCCTATAAATATAATCATACTATATATCTGTTATTCAATCTTTCAATTTCAATTTTCCGACTGTCCTGTTCTCACAATGGCGAACAAAAGAGAAAGCAGGGAAGCAAAAATCTTTGTAAAGCTTTTCAGGGTGGCTAATAAATCACTTGGTTGATTTTTATCTCCGATTCAATTCTCAAATCTACTCATACCTCTCTAGCAACTAGGTTATGAAAATATTACTGTGGCAAGGATTACAAGGTGAAAAAAAGGAGCACTATCTGATTTATCCTTTTGGATGATGGTCAATTTTGATTTAGTAGTTCATGAACTAAGAAAATATTTGATCTATTCATTTGAGTTTGGCTACTGTGATATCCGTGGTATTTCAACCTAAATATTACCAACTTCCTAATCTATCAAATCAGCTTCAAACGATTTATCCAAATCGTTCAAAGCGTTCTACTTTATGGGTGGTGCGTTTACATGCAAAATTTATAATTTTCCAAATTTATTTAGTATCAACTATCAAGTCAAATAGTCAAATGTGGAAGTTTTTAAGTTAATTTTAATGCATTAATTTTTTATCATTTTTTACCGCTTTATTTGGTACTAAAATAATTCAAAAAAAATATAAATTTTATATGTAAACACATCATAAAGTAGTTCAATTTGAACGATTTAAATTCATTACTTGAAACATATTTAATAAGTTTTAAAGTTGATAACAAATGTCACTGATATCATAGTAGCTGAACTCCTATTCAAAGTTAATTGATGTACTTTTGAAAGCTAACCATATATTTTCATCAATCAACAATTTCGTTCATTAAAACGTACATCTCTGTTATTTTCTTTAAAAATCCATCATCATTCATCAACAAATAAATGGCAATATATGGTTTCCAAAAGTAGAATAGAATTACAAACAATGACACACAATTTAAGCTTCATTTACGCATTAAGGTCATATTTGATTGTGAAATAAACATCTTACTTCATATTTAAGCTATCAAACGAGAAATAAATAAGAGTAAGATAGAGTAAATTTTGAATTAATTAGAATTAATTTATTCCATCCTTTCGAGCAAATTAACTCACTCCATACTTGCCTCATCTATAGGACCCATTGTTATATGCAGAGATTCATTTCTCAACATTGTACTCCTCTATGCGGATAAATTTAAGGCATGAATTAAAGTGCCAAACAAGATGTAAAATAAGAGAACTTAATCCTTCTTAAATTTAAGTAACAACAAACATCAATTAAGTTCTCATAATCAAATTAACCATCCCGGATCATCTCAGAAATTAAATGATCTAAAGACTTTAGACCAGTATAGTATGCGGAACAGAAATGATATGATGTAGAAAAGTATATAGTGGGATGGAATCATGGAAAGGAGACATGATGAGAAATGCAAGTGCAGCACAGAAATAAATGGGACAAGGGATGTGAAAGGAGAAGATGCAGAGAGACAGAGAAGAGATCAGCCAATTATGAACAAGAGTGTGTTTTCAAGCTGTATGGCTGAGATGAGAAAACAGAGAATGGCACAACCAATGAGGGTTGTTTCCCCTGACCCAGGTGTCCTTTAAAGAAGGAACTGTTTCTGATCCATGTACCCCCCAACCCCCCCCCCCCCCCCCCCCCCCCCCCTCTCTCTAATTCCTTCCTTATTCTGGACTCCTTTGCCATCTTTCCTTTCAGACTCCACTTTCACCACCATGTCATGATCATGTGCCCATTCTCATTCAGACATGAAAATTGATAGTAGACAAGTTATATGTTTGTTACTTTAGGTTAGTTGTGCATTTGTCTCTCTTTTGTTTCTTGTTTATTTGACTACAAGTTGGATAACATAGGTATCAGAAATGCAATCCATTGCTGACATGTGCAATAAGAACCGGAATGGAGTCCATCTGTAGCAACTAGCAAGGGATTTAATCTCAAAATAATTCCAGGAGCAGTTCCAAACAAAAACTTCATTTTTTTTTTTTTTTTTTTCTGTTCAACAATTTGAGCATTTTTTTTATTTAGTTTGCAATGAAAGCGTAGGTAAAGAACAGAATACTAAAACCTCATGTACATATTACTGAACTGGTACAGATAATGAATTAAAATTAGAATCAGAAAACAGTATTTTACAGAAACCAAAATAAAATCATATCCACACGTACTCGTGTAGATACAGATATTAGAAGCCTAGTCTGATAAAGAACTGGCAATAATTCAGAGTGTACTGGCCGATTCACAAACGTCGAAAATAGTAACAAATAAAAAAGTAAAATTAACAAGCATTTTTCATATACTGGCATGTAACCTTTGAATTAAGCAGGCTTAATCTACCTAGTTCAAAAAAAAAAATTAAGTTCAAAATTGATGATAAACTTGCGTAATATAAAATAACTGTGAAAATAAGAGTAACAAAAAAAAAAGTATAACAGTATTAGTTAGTTCAAGTGGTATATTAGTTCTTTTAAGGGACTTCAATTTATCCATATTTTATTTTGATTTTTTATGGATATACAATAGTAACACATATCAATGTCCATTCAGGAAAAAAAATATATATGAACAATCATGATAATAAGAACATTGATTTGGATGGATATTATGTAATGCGTTTTCAATTCAATCTTATCTTCTTCTGATGTATGCCAGTAACATGTGCACTTGTGCAGTGTTGGCTCTAATGTTATAAAAGGAACTCTAAATTGTACTGAGGTCAAGCTTTGCCAAGTAACAGAGAAAGGGAATAATTGAAGGGAAGATTCTTTGTTCTTATATGGCAGAATTCATTCGTCTTAACATTTAACAGAAGATATTACTTTTGTACCATTCTCACTATTTATTTTATGTTTGTTCTTCTGATCGACTGCTTGCTCACACATTTTCTGTATTCACAAAATTTATCCAAAAAATTTCAACAAGACATGCAGTGTTAGATATTTTAATCCTGATGTGATGGCACTAATTAATACTTGGTGCCGGCACTGGCGGCTTTCGGTACAAAGAGTAAGTTTATAGATGATGAGAGGGAAAAAGTGTACATGATATAGTGCAGTTGCAGGGGACCAAGAAGAGAGTATTGAGACATTCCACCTATATTTGGTTCCTTAAAGTGAAGTTATACATATGTACATTGGAAAAGTTTGTAACTAGCTATTATAACCTAGAAAAAAGAATTTGAAAAAGGAATTACAACTTTTATATTCCATGCAACTACATATTAAACGGAGGCGGATCTACATGGAATGGAATGAATGGAGTCAATTGATCTCCATTCATTTTCAATTTTTTTTGCTTATATACGGTAGTTTAGAGTAAAATGTTATAGGGAGCATCTAGCTATCCCCCGTAACAATCTCCCATTTCATCCCCCAGTCATTAACTACTTCAATAACTACTAACTACCTAGGGGGACCACTTACTATTTGGGGACCACATAATATTTGAAAGATTTTACAACTGGCGCGCGCAAGTATTCATCTATAATGCATCAAGTATTCATCTATAACACATCAAGTATTCATACTTAATATATCAAGTATTTAAAAAAAAAAATTGGACACGTTTTTAGATGTGGGATTTTTTTTTCTTCGTTCAATCTAATCAATATTTCTGATGATCGGTGAGAAATTTTGCAAATCTAAAACCACGAATGTTTTTGACATAATTTTATATTTAAAATGAGATCCATGATGATATACTTTCGAGTTGTCCGTTGTACAAGTATCCATCCTTATCGAGAAAGTATTCATCCTCGTCGTGCAAGTGCAAATATAGAAACTGGACACATCACTCATCCATCTTTTACACGTTTTTAGAGGTGGTTTTTTTTCTCCGTTCAATATAACCAATATTTCTGATGATCTATGAGGAATTTTGCAAATCTAAAACCACGAACGTTTTCTACACAATTTTATCTTTCAAATGAGATCCATGATGACATACTTTCGAGTTGTCCGTTGCACAAGTATTCATCTCTTATCGAGAAAGTATTAATCCTCATCGTGTAAGTGTAAATATAAAAACTGGACACATCACTCATCCATTTTTTACTTGTTTTTAGAGGTGGATTTTTTTTTCTCCGTTCAATCTAACCAATATTTCTGACGATCTGGGAAGAATTTTGCAAATCTAAAAGCACGAACGTTTTCTACACAATTTTATCTTTCAAATGAGATCCATGATGACATACTTTCGAGTTGTCTGTTGCACAAATATTAATATCTTGTCACGCAAGTATTCATCCATAAGATATTAAGTATTCATTTATACACATTGAAGTATTCATATCTAAGACATCAAGTATTCATTAATATATCTCTATTTTTTTTCAAAATTTGTTTTTATGTCATTTATTTAATACGCAGTGGCCTAATTCACCATTAATAAAGTTTTGTTCTTTGCAAAACTCACTACTTCATGAGGAAGGGGAACATAAACATGAAAAAGATTAATTGCATATACATATACAAAATTATTTTGATACGATCGACAGTGACGGATCTGACCCGGTAGAGACGTGCTCTAGTATTCATTCAAACACATTGAAGTATTCATTCATACACGTTGAAGTATTCATTCCTGGCAGAGGCGTGCTTGATTGGGATGGAGTGACGGATGATCTCCGGCAGAACGTTCGCTAGAGCAGGAGCAGCAAGCATAGAGGGAAAAAACCGAGGTGAAAGTGTAAGAGGGAAGGAGCTTATTGTATTTATCATTTCGAGGTGGGAGAGGGGGAGGAGCTTATCAATGGAAAAACGGAGGTGGAGGAGGAGGTGGGATGCAGAGGTGGGAGAGGGAGGTAGAGGCGGAGGTGAGGTGAGGTGAAGGTGAGAGAGGGAGGCGGAGGCGGCGGTGGGAGAAGAAGATGGAGGTGAAAGAGAAAAATAGAGGTGGAAGAGAAAGGGAGAAAGAGGAAAGAAATAAAGATTGTTAGAAATAGTAGTTATAGTTAAAATAGAAAGTTAGTTGGGGGATGAAATGGGGGATGGATAGGTGGGGGATATTATAATTACCCAATGTTATATGCACTGTTAAAATTGATCTCATACCCAGCTATGATTGATCTCTAATATTCTAATATGTGTTTGATTCGTCATAGTTTGAAAGTATGATTTTGACCCTTATATTAAATGTACATTTCCGGAAATCTCCCTACAGAATATTAACTTAGATATTTACTTGAAAAGAAACACTTGACACGAGTTTAATGAAATGAAAATTCCATGGGGGCATGCAAGGGGCCAAGAAAATAGGATTATAAATTGTGTGATAGAATTAGATCTTTCCTTTGTTCATATCCTGCCAAGTACTAAACAAATTTTCTCAATATTTGTTTGAGAGATCTTGCACAGGAAAAGGCCAGATATGGGTTTCATGGAAAAGTGACTACAATTAAGATTGCACCAACCTCTCCACCAACCTCTTATTCTCTCGCTCTCTCTCTCTCTTTTTGAAAACTTGGTAGTAGCTACCGCTCTCGCTCTCTCTCTCTCTCTCTCTCATCCACCGAATGAAGGTAAATGGGAGACAAAAACAAAGGCTGGGGGTATGAAGCTAGGGATCTAAAGGGTTTGGTTTTTAGCGCGAGCACCTCATGGGCATTTATATTTTCAGGAGATACAAATGAAGAAAGTGTTTTTGACCAATATCAAAATCTAGATAGAGGTGTATAGGAACTGACATCTTGTTTTGTTTCAAGAGACCAAAACGTGGATTCCATGCCAAGGAAAAAAGAATCTTGGATCTACATAATACAAATCCATAATGGATAACATTGTTTATAGTCAATCCATTTCACTTTTTCACCAACTTACTGTGTTGGCCCATGGGCCTTTCTCGCTCTCTTTTATAGTACAAGAATCGCAACAATAATAAATTCAAAAATCGAATTATCCATTTAGTTCCATCCATACCATACACAGTTTTAAATTATGTACCATACCAGCCAGTTCAATCAAAGCCAATTTTTTCGGTCTAATAAATATATATTATGTACAATTTTAAATTTTAGTTCACACTTAATTTCGTATAAGATTTGCAAGATTTTCCCACTAATGTTGGTACAAAATGAAGGATAAAATTGTATATGTCAAAAAAAAAAAAAAATTTCCCGACAGCTAAATAATATACCTTGGTTAAAAGAGCATATTAAAGAGTTTCTGTTTGCATTCAACATCAAATCCATTATAATAGATTGGTGAGGTAGACCATCCAAGAAAACTAGAGCTGTTTTTCTTTCATCTTTCTTTTTTTTTTACCAAAAAGGAACAAAACATTTTACTTTCCTGGTACTCTGATTTCTAACGAGGAGAAACTAAAACAGAAGCCAGCCTAACAATGTTTAATATCTACAAAACTCATCTACTGTTCTTTTCTATTTGATACTTAATTGAGCATTCAATGATGTAGTTATTTAACTTTCTACAAGATTATTAGGGAAGAAAATTAAAATTTAAACAAAAAAGGTTATGTTCAAAGTTTCTTTCAAATGCCTGAAACAATCTGTATAAGCAGGCAAGGAGAAAGCAAAAATATTGTCCAACTTGTTTCGACTCTTTGCAATTCCAGTCCCTGCTCAGAAATGCAAGAAAAAGACTAAGCAATACCCAACAGAATTTCAAAAGGAGGGTTCAAATGCCTCCATTTTCTAAAAATTAATAACTTGAAATTTTAAAACTCGAATGTCAAAATAAAACAATTAGATTTGATCTATACCATTTTCTCTGTGCACCTATAAAATATTACGACATTTCGACTTTGTTTTGATCAATATCAAGAGCTTGCAAAAATACATTGGTATGGATAAATTTTGGACATTGACTTCTCAACTTGTTGATTCATATAAAACTATACCAAAAGGTGATAATTTTTTTATGTGAATATAGATCACATCTTTAAGAATTTTGTTATTAGAAATGTTAAAAGTGGAGGCACGATGGAGGCATTTGAAACCTCCTCTTTGAAAAGATATGCTTAAACAGAATTAGAAAACAATATATGTTATTATCCTTATAGTTATATCTACTAGTGGAAGAAATACCTTATACAAAGGAAATGATGGTCAATCCACAAGTATTTAATCTACCATACTAGATCTCATCAGACCTCATAGCTTCAAAATTATATGAGTCATGGGAGCCTGGATTGATAATGTAAATAAAGAAGTTCAGAAATAATACACAAATTAAACAAACAAATAAAATAGTGAATTTGTCTTCCAAACTAGCAGGCACTACATGAGTCAGTACCAGATTTGACTGGTATTGACGTAAATTTGTTAAATTAGTTTTGGTTCAAAGTCAAAATCAAAGCCACATTTAAACCACTACACTCATAACAAGGCAAATAAAAATATAGCATGTTATATCTACAATCAGAATTGTACAAAGAGGCTTACCATTGTGCCGACGCCAGCTCAGCGCTTTTCATTTTTTCCGTAATCCATTCATGCACGAGGCCTGAACTCTTCATAATCACCATCAGTTAACTTGACCCACTTTTTAAAATCAAAGGTTGCAACATAATCAAAGACACCCAATCTCGTTCCCTCCTGAGTGCATCACACAAAACAGCAAACAACTCCTCATCGGGAGAGATCCCGACACCTAACATAGTTTTGAATAATGTTAAAGCCTCATTCACAAAGCCCCTTTTACACATTCGATTAATTCCCGAACAGAAGTCACTAATTGAGCACTTGTATCCACAACCCAGCATTTTCTCGAACAAAATTAGGGATTTAATTGGCTTTTCATTTGCACAAAAAGCTCTAATTATGGTCATATATGCAAATTTTCTCAATTTGACCCCTCTTTCCACTAAGAAATTCAAAAGCATCTCAGCATGACAAACCTCACCACACAAACAAAGTGCGTTAATTAATAAGTTATATGTGACAGGTGTTGGTCTAATGCGGACGCTGAGCATCAACTTATACACCTTAAACGCCTCTTCCCAATGACGCTTTTTGCAAAAGCCATGTATGAGGATATTATAGGTCATATCATCAAAAATCATGCCTTCGCTTTGCCTTTTAAAAAGCATACCAAGTGCCTCTTCAAACCTACCTTCTTTGCATAAACCCTTACAGAGAACACTAATTATTATTTTATTCGGTCGAATCGAATTTGTGAGCATCTCATTATATAAACTCAACATTTTATTCACATCACAGTTACAAAATGCATCCAATAATATAGTATATGTTACTATTGTGGGTCTCAACCAGCTCAGATTTAAAATCTTCTCTGCAAGACCTAAGTTGCCGACTTTGCAAAAGCCATAAATGAGAGAATTGATTGTGACAATCGTCGGTTTTAAACCTGAATTAACCGCTTGGTTATACAAACAAACTGCACTATCTACATCCCCAATCTTTGCATAACCATCAATAACAATATTATACAAAATTATATCTCTAACCTCCAACTTGGTTGCCAAGTCTAGGCACCACCTCGCCTCGATCATCATGTGGTTTTTAGTCAAACCCCTAATAATCGAACAATGTGTGAATGAATTGGGCATACAATTTTTCATGGACATATCTTTACACACTTCGAGTGCCTTTTCAATTTCTCCTTGTTCACAATATCCCTTCACAAGAATGGAATATGCTACCACATCCAATTTTAACCCGATTGATTCCATTTCCCTAAGCAAAATATCTACTTCTTGAAAGTATCCTCTTTTACTCAAAGCGTTCAACAGTACACTATAAGTTACCACATTCAACTGGAGCCCTCTATAAAGGATTTCTTGCTTCAGCCGCAACCCCTCTTTCAATTTGCCCTTTTCACACTCACTTAACATTAATATAGTATAGGTCACTATATCAGGTTGTACACCTTGTGATTCCATCATTTGTACCACTTTTTGAGCTTCACTTGATATGCCAATTAAACAAAATCCGTGAATGAGAGCATTGTAGGTTACAATATCAAGCTCTACACCTTCTCTTTTCATAGTCTCTGACAAATCCATGGCCTCCATCATCAAACCGGTTTTGCACAAACCATGGATTAATGTGGAATAACTATATCTGTTAGGTGTTAAACCATATTTGAAAATCAAACTCCACAAGGACTTAGCAGTTGTGACGAATCTGGCATTGCAGAGAACAGAAGTAAGTGCATTAAATGTGATAATGCAAGGGTTAAATTTATCTCTGTCTCTTGCCTCATGCAACAGGGACATGGCATCTAAGGGTTTGTTTTGCTTACAAAGGGATTGAATTAAAATCTCATATGAGTGCCCACTTGGGGAAATGCCCCGGGATTTCATATCCTGGAAAAGGTATAATGCCAAATCAGTTTGCTTTACAGCATAAAGCAAAGAGTCGTAGGTTGAAATTGAGATTGGCACATTTAGGCTGTCCATTTTGCTCAATATATAGAGAGAATCATGAACGAGTTTTGATTTTGCATAACTGTGTGCAAGTGCATCCCATACTATAGCATTAGAGTTCCATTCTGCAAAATTGTGCGATAGTATATCGCACAGAACTTGTGCTGAATCTGATCCTGAAGAAATAAAGAAATTAAAACAATTGAAATTTGGCATTTGTCATATCAGTCAAATGAAAAGATGGTGAAAGAAAGATACACAAACAGGGTAATTTAATAAGAAATTATAGATTCATCAACAACAATGTTTTGTTATTCCGGTGTTGACTAAAAAAACCTACAAATTTTAAAGCTTGCACTATTGTCTCAGAGAATGCCAAATGCCCGTCAATGTTCAACAAAAAAGAGAGAGAATCAATCCGACAGTTCATACTTCTAAACATTACCTTCCTCTTCAACCATTTCTTTTAAAACAAGTCGCATCTCATCAAACCTCCGCTCCAGCGCCAACCGATGGGACGCCTCCAGTCGCAAAACCAAATCCGACGCCTTCCCCTCACGCCCACCATCACTGCGGTTCAAACCCCCCACACCAACCTTTTCTCGCCTCCAGTTTCGGAAAGGCTCTTCTTTCTCACACTCTCCAAACCGATTTTGCGCGGAGCAAGGGTCCTCGACAGCGGCGGCCGAAATGGAAGAGAGCGGCGATGCCAAAGCGCAGCGAGCAAGGTAACAGATATGAGAAGCGGCTAACCGTCGGAAACTCGGTCGGAGGAGCATCTAGGGTTTAAAGTTTAAACTCTCATGGCAGAGAGCAAGACAAAAGGGGGAAGTAATCCTTTTCCCGCCGCCGCAACGGATCTGTCTGTGGCTCTGTGCTATAGCAGCTATACCAGTAGGGAAATAAATCTGCTGCGATGCTTTGGAATCGCAGGGATCCTGCTGTTTCAAATCAACCCATCCATTTTTTAGAATACACGGACCTCAAAAACAGTTTGATTTTAAGCACGCCAAAACAAATAAATGGTTTGATTTGGAAAAACAGGTCCCGCGATTCCAAAAAATCGCGGCAGATTTATTTCCTAACAGTAGTCAGTAGAGCTTTTAATTTGGAAAGAGAAAGTTGGAGGCAGTCGATGGGCATGAATTCGCATTCTCTGAGATATCTTATATTTTGTGCGATTTTCTGGAAGATCTTAACCGTTCAAATTACGTTCTACACGAATCTCAAAGGTTAAATAATACTGGCCTCTGCGCCATTCCCGAATAGGTATCGGACACGTCGGTCAGGCAAAATATGAGATATCTCAGAGGACACGCACTCGGATGGATCAAATTCGATAGGACTCTTCGTCATAGCAGTCAGATACGCATCAAGATTCGTACATACTAAACTTTAATATTATGAGTGCTAATCATGATAGAGATCGGACGTCTGTAACTTGGCATCGGTCCGAATTTGATCGTTGCCCTTTACCGCCCCGATTCCGGGAAAGAGACGGAAGGAACCTCAGCAAGGGAAATAGATTACAAATGGGCCGACATTTGAGCCTCTTTATAGTCGTGATGATTATGTCCGAACGGTCCAGATCCGATTTCAAACTTTTGAGTTACCTTGGGGAATAAAATTCCTCGAGTCTTCTGGAATTCTGCTCTTTACTTAACCACTCCTCCATTCCAATATTCCATGCCTCGTATATAATGCCACGTATCACCTTTCTCTTTTTCACCCTTTTTAATGGGGTATTCACTATACTTATGTAATAGAAACTTCTTGCTCAAGGAAAGTGACAGAGGAAGGATCAGGCATAGAGAGAGGAGAAAAGGAAATTCGAAATACCGATTGCTGTTTTTCAGAGTAAGTATATACGATCTGTAGGTTTCAGATGTCAGTTCTTATCATAGCTTTACCAGTCTTTCGAAATTTCAAATTTCATGCAATTTTACTGATCTTCGAGTTAATTTGTCTTAAATATTTATAAGAACACAAAGTTCATAAGAACTACCAATCGAAAAATACTTTGGGGGTTGTATCTTGCGGATGGAACAATTTTTCTATTGTATTGGGGATGATTGGGATCAGGAACAGATCTAATTGGACCTGTTTGGATCAGATCAAAGCACACCTTTTGTGTTGTGAGATTCTAATCCAAGCCGTCCAATTTGATTTGATGACTACTATTAGATAGGAAAATCCCCGTTGATGATTACTATAAGCAAAATCATTTGTTCTGATATTTTTGCCAGAATTAGAAAGGTTTTTATAACACTGAGATATTAATGCAGGAAGTAATTGAACTAGAAAATGGAACTTGTGCTGGTCATATCACTGCCATTGCTTATTTTAGTTCTGGTTATTGCCCTCTTATGCTTTCTTTGTCGTTGAAGCGGTTGATGATGTAAATATTATGGAATTGTGGGGGCTACAATGTAAAAGAAACATTAATCTGCATTAGGGGGTGTCAATGATATCCGGTGTCAGTGATATCCTTTTAACCGTTTACCCTACCCGTTATCGTATTATGGGTAAATTTTTTTTGTTCCGTTAGCTTATCGAGTATGGTATTGCTAATGATTTTTTTTTCGTTAGCTTACCCACTAAATGGGTAAGCGTACGGGTAAAGGCTATTTTGTACCCGTTACTCTATAAGTTATGTAAAATAAATTTATATGATAATGTTTGTGCAATAGTTAGTGATGGTGGAATTTATTTGTGTGATGTGTCATATGATAATGTTTAAGTAATAATTAGTGATGTATTCTTGTTATTTAGTGCTTGTTTTTTATTATAAGAAATGTTAAACATATTACTCTTATGTGCATGTTTTGTTATTTATTTAAATAATTAAATTTGTTTCAAGAGATATTTGTGTTTTTGAATTCTCTTGCTTTATAAAAAAATAATTTAGTTAGAATTGATTCTCCATTCATTTATTTTTTATTATTAGTAGTGTGATGATATATGTGTGAAATGAATAAATTTTGATATTCTATTTGTAAAATATTATAAAATTAATAATATTTGTATTATTTATTATTCATCCACTACTGTTTTGTTATATGATAATTTTAATAAATAAAAATAGAATAAAATTAATTTTTAATTTTTAATGGATATGGTTATAAAAATATTTTCATATTGTATCCATTGTTTTATTCTGCACCGTGTCTCTTTTTTTTTCTCTCTCTTTTTGTCTTTGACAATTTCCAATACACTGGTTTTTTTGTTTAGTTTAGTGAAGTTTGAAATCTTAATTCGGACACATCTTTCCTTAAAAAAATGGCAATTTGAAGCGGCTGACAATTGAGGCTTGCTATCCATTGCCTTTGAAGATACTGTACAAAGAAAAAAGAAAAAGAAATAACACGAGCTTCTTTTTGTTGTTTTTTTTTCCTTTCTCTATTGTAAATTTTATTTATGATACAACCTTTTGATTCCGTCAGTATTACATGACTTTTTAAAATTTGTAGATTATTTTCTGTCATTTAGATGTCAACAATTATTTAATCATCTATAAAAAACTTACAAAATTCCAAAATCGTGTTGTAGATCCTTTGTAGCTATTTTAAATTAGGAGGCTTGACCGTTGACTCCATCTTTATCTCAAAAAAAAAAAAAAAAAAAGTAGAAGAAAACAACTGAAAAATTGCTGACTATAGAATTACCGTAACAGGAACTATTATGAAGTAATGATCCCTTCATCGTGAATATATCTTCTTTTGTATGTAATAAAATGTAAATTGCTCATTATATCTTATTTGTTTTGGCAGCAAATGACCAAAAACTAAAACTTGAATTTTTTTTTTAACTTTTATATAGTGTTATTGTTGTTAAATATTTATATAGATCCTTAATTATTTTCAGATAATTTTATGTATAAAAAAATTATATTCTTATTTTCCGTTGAAAGTCAATTAAAAAAACTCCATATTAAATTTTCGCATTAAGACTCAATCTGTACTTAATAATATTGACCACAAATCGACAAAATTACGTCTAATTCGGGAAAAATAAATAATAATGCATACTAACTCGCAATTTACGTGCCATCATATTAAAGCTTACAGGGATGCAACTACGTATCATGGAGGTATTATTGTTGCTTACATTAATTAGAATATTATTGATCTCATGCTATTATTTGATTTATTTCCGAGGTTAATAAAAATATAATATTTCAACAGAAGCATGCCGTTTTTATATTAATTTATTTCCTAAGTTGTTTGCCCTTAAAAATACAAAACCCCCATAATTTCCCATAAATCTCTCTAATTGTTTGCATATTTTGATTTACTTCTAATCTTATGAGAGGAGTTCAGATCGTCTGAAGTAATTTAAATTTTAGAGTTCAAATCTTAGACCGTCCAATTAGAATCCGGACCAATTTAGCTCGAAGTTGAATGCATGTGGCCTCTTTAATATTCGCGTTAAAGTAAATCAAATGGTTCAAATCTAAACTCAAAATTTGAGTAATTTAGTTGATAAAAGGGAAAAGAGTTCAACAGAAACTTACATATTCGTGAGAATTTCAGAAACTGAACCATTGACATGGTTTCTAATGGTTTTAAATGTTTCTTTAAAAACCAGACCACTACATTTTTTCAAAAAAATCTAACAAGATAATTTAGAGAAAGTTTGTTTTATATTTTCGGCCACTTAGAGAAAAACTATTTATGACAATCATTTAACGGGTGGTCTTATTTTTTAAGAGGATTGCTGATTAT
The DNA here is from genome assembly GCF_964058835.1 of Carex rostrata. Taxonomy (NCBI): domain Eukaryota; kingdom Viridiplantae; phylum Streptophyta; class Magnoliopsida; order Poales; family Cyperaceae; genus Carex; species Carex rostrata. The sequence goes on from NC_135924.1 coordinate 7,851,719, forward strand.
GGTTCTCAAAATAATTTCTACCTCTCATCTAATATATAATTTTCTTTTATTTTATAATTCATACAAATATAAAATATTACATATTTAAAAAAAAAAATTGATAAAATCATGTACTAAACGAAAATCTTGATAATTAATGGAAAATAATTAACTTATTCTTAATTTATCGAAATGACATATTTTGTTGTTGATGGGACTTGCCTTATTTATTTATTTTTAGAAAATTTCTAACGGAGGATATAAATATACTACGAAAACAATCACATTGTTGGAATAGTATCTTGGGTATCTCATTTTAATATGGAATTTATCGAGTGATTCATTGATAAATATGTTCCTAACAAATGCATTTGATGTTAAAAAGGTTAAGTGAATTTTTTACTGACTTTTTTTCTTCTATAGAAATAGGTTCAAGTAAAATATGCATGATATCATCATGCCAAATTCTTCTTAATATTTCACTTTTTCGACATGCAGAACTTATTTAAATAAATATTTGAAAATATATCTTGACATTAGAATCCAAGGACACATGCATGTACTTGAACAAGTACATAATAATCTTTATTGGAATCATAAAGTAGTTGGAAAAAGTTTCTTACAACGATAATATAAAATTTTGAAATAATAATTTTCGTGAATTTAACATGTGCGCGGAAGTTACCTTCCGTCTTCGACCATATGTGAAAATATAAACACAAATTAGCATAAAAGAGGTTAAGATTTGAGGAAATATTACATTTTTCTAATATCTATCATCGTAATGTAGAAGCAAAATTAATTTTTTATTGCCCTCAACCATATATAAAGCTTTCAGCTGGTTACACTTGGATGAAAATTCAGTCAATTTTGCCCAAATTTCAATTTTGTACAGATATATACTGCTTAGATTATTTTAGATTGTGACATTTAACTAGATGTATTTTGTATTATTGTTTCAAAAATTTGAGTGTAGCTGCACAGATGCTGCTTGGACCATTTACTGAAAGACTTGTAAATCTCTATAGTGCATGTTTGATAATGAAGCTTAGAGTGTTGCAGCTTAAGAATTTAATATGTATTAAGGATGAGTTGTTCCGCTGAAAAAGGATAGAGCAATGAAACTTAAATTGAATAAAATATATATTATTACATGAGTTATGTTAAGGAGCAGTTCTGAGGAGGTACTGTGCTATAGAAAAAGATTTTTATTAGCTTAAATTTTTATTTTAAGAAAATTTTAAAAAAGTGCTCTAAGTCTGTCTAAAGCAATGTTGTTCGGCTAATTTAAGCGGTTAAGGAGTTCTAAAGAAACTAAAGTCTTTCAGTCAAACACAAGTCTACAATTTTTCTGCTCGAACAACTATGGATTACTCTGGTTATATATGATAGTTGAATTGTGCACTTTTAATAACTAGATTCTTATGTATTATTGATTTAAAATCATGCGTGTAGTGGCACATATGCTGCTTGGATCATTTAGTGAAAAAACCCATAAATCTCTATGATTTTTTTGTCCAAGCTAACTACGGTATAACCCTGGTTATAAGCCGCAAGTTACTTCATTTGTTGTTGGACATAGTGTCTACTCCTGATTCGAATTAGTTTAATTTTTGAATTGATTTCTTTTGAGTTTTGATTAATTCTGCTTTTCTTTTTTTTTCGGATCTGTGATACTTTATTTTGTAAATAGAACAAAAGTGAACAAGAGAACAAAAAATGTCTGATAGTGGGACATATTATTACAATTCTAAGGAGATGGGCAGGCATAATTTGTTGTGCCTTTTATTATTCATTACTTATATTTTGGTTAAATTTTTTATTTAAGTTTTGACTTTGATTTGCTAATTGGCCAAGAACAGTTCTACTTTGAATTGTGCCAAACGGATTTTTAATTAACTTTGGGAAAATATTTTAATTATGTATCAATCGATTTTATGATTATGACATATTTTATAATAAACATAGTTATAGGGATTAAGTTGCAATTATGTATCTAACATGTTAATGAATTTGAACTCAATTGATGATCTACTTTGACAGAAATTATGAATCTGTCACTGTTGCCAACGTACGCTTTTTTTCATCTAATGATAAATTGTTCTTTATACATTAATTTTGTCGGAAATCAACATTACTATACGGAGTTGGCTACGATGCTACGCGTAGTATTGAGAGCCTTCGTGCAGAGTTTTCAGAATCCTAATGGTTGATTCGAACCATTCAATATTATCTCCATATGAATATGTACTTGCAAACCAAATTTTACATTTTTTAGAATCTTTTTACTATTTTTTTAGATAGGTAGAAAATCACTTGATTTGAATGGTAAAAATCTAAAAAATATAAAATTTGGTTTGCAAGTACATATTTATATGAAGATTATGTTGAACGATTCGGATCTACCATTAGAATTATGAAAACTCAAATATTGAGCCGTTGCACGGAGGCTCTCTATGCTACGCGTAGCATATTAGTATTTTCCTTACTATATCTCATGTGCAAAAATGTTCTAAATTATTTAAAAAAATAATATGGGGGTAAAAAGGAAAGAACAGAAGTTGAGGATTAATTTTTTAGTATTTAGAAAAATTTAATGTTCATAAACAATAAAGTGAACATTTGATTTGAAAATATAGACTATGAAAGAACTCCAGAAACGGTGCCTGCTTGTTAAATATCAAATGATATCGCTCTCGTTTTGGGGTCCGGATTATCTAAAGTAACTCAATATATGAGTTTGGATCCCACCGTCCGATCAAATCCAATCCAAGGAAGAACTCACAGAGAATCTTTAATACTCGCGCAGATTTTGTTCGAACGATCTAGATCCGAACTCAAACTTTGAGTTATTTTTGTTGGAAACAGAATTCCTCGTTTTGCTTTCACAATTAAACTTGACTTGAGAGTTCAATAGTCTTCTGGAATTATTCTCTTTACTTAAAAAATCACTCCATTCCTTGCCTCATATAAAATGCGAATTCGTATCCTCTCAGGTATTGCAGAGGATCACCCTCACTTTACGGTTTGAGGATTACCAGTTTGGGATTGGCTGTCACAGGGGCAGTATTATTGGGCTTTGAGATTCGTTCCAAGTTAAAAAGAACGGTCCAGATCTAATAATTGTAAAATATTCCCTTATCAGCTATTGGAGAGGATGTGAATTCATAAAATGCCACGTATCACCTTTCTCCTTTTCACCTTTTTAATGGGTATTCAGTATACCTCAGTACCGCGTAGGCGCGTACCTTTACTCATGTAATAGAAACTTCTTGTTCAAGGAAAGTGACCGAGAAAGGATCAGGCAGAGAAAGAAGAGAAAAGGAAATTCGAAATACCGATTGCTGTTCTTCAGAGGTAAATTTCTGATGTCAGTTCTTACCGCAGCTTTACCAGTCTTTCGGAATTTCAATTTTCATGTTATTTTACCGAGATTCGAGTTAATTTGCCTTAAATACTTATTAGAGAGGTACTCTTTCAAAAAGTTTATAAGAACTACCAATCGAAAAACTTTGGGGGTTGTATCTTTTGGATGGCAGAATCTTGCTATTGTATTGGGGATGATTCGGATCAGGATCCGATCTAATTGGACCCGTTTGGATCAGATCAAAGCATGTAAAGGCATCCAATTAGATTTGATGAATTATTTTATATAGGAAAAACTCTGTTAATCCCCTACGATTACATCCGGTTAAGTTACTATAAGCAAAATCATTTTTCCTGATATAATTTCCAGAATTAGAAAGGTTTTTTTATAACACTGAGATATTAATGCAGGAAGTAATTGAACTATAAAATGGAGTTTGTGTTGGTCATATCACTGCCATTACTTATTTTAATTCTGGTTGTGGCCCTCTGTTGCTTTCTTTGCGGTAGAAGCAGTTGATCATGTAAACATTATGAATTGTTGGTGCTACAATGTAAAAAAAGAAAAAAATATTGATCTGTATTGTGTATCTATTTGTTACAGAGCTTTTGCAATAATATTTTTAACACTTGAGGTCAGTTCATTATTATTAACAAACACCTTGTTTACTGATGCACTGAACTGGTAATGATGCATTTTTTATTTTTTATTTAAAAAAAAAAAGTTACCCCAAGATGGGGTACGGATTTTCATTTCTTTGTGAAAAAAATATAACTGAAAGTTTCGAATCATGCATGATAGAGCATGATAGAAAAAAGAACAGAAAACAGGTATGAAAGATAGTGCAAAGGAAAAGAAGACAAAAAACTATACCAAAGTTAGAGCAAAGGAGAGATCAGTTGTAATAGCTGACAATGCACTAACCAAAGGTAGTTAAAAGGTGGTGCCAGACAACTTGGGTACCACTTTGCTTCAACACTGTCCTCTGAGATGATCCCAAACTATCTTTCCTTGCTCACTGTTCTAACAGAATAACAGATGTGCTTTTTCATTGAGATAATGATACCATAACTTTGTAGAGTACGTGTAGCACAAATTATGGTTTTTCTTTTTAATTAAGATAGTAAACCCACTTCTCAAAATCATCACTTCATCATAGTCAAGAGACGAAACTAGAAAATTTAAATTGAGAGGCTGAAACATAAAATGCTTAGTATGTAGTAGGTGAAATTTGAACTCAAGTTTTTGCAATTACAAGCACACATTTATTATATTAAGAGGGAGGCTGAATTATAAGATTTAAAAAAAATATAGAATCAATTAAATTTCAATATACATGGTAAAATATTTAAATCTGAGGGCGGCTAAGCATCTCTATAATTGCCTCTAAATTCGCCTCCGACTTGTGAAAAATTATTGCATATCAAATTATGTTTGGCCACAGATGATCGAAATTGTAGTAGATACACATCTGAATAACATGTTCCCGTTATTCTAAAGGAATAACAATAGAAATCAACCGTTCAAAATCACTAGTGGTTTGCTAACGGGTTACCCGTGACCCGTTCCGGGTAACCCGTTAGGGGTAACGGGTAGGGCGGGTAGACGGGTAGGACGGGTACGGGTACAACCCGCAACGGGTAGACGGGTAGTTTTCCCAAAACCACTACCCTACCCGTTTATTACCCGTACCCGTTGCGGGTTGACGGGTACGGGTATCCCGGGTACGGGCGGGTTTTTTTTTTTTTTTTTTTTCCTTTCTGTTTTTTTCTGAATTTTTATGCTTTGAGATTCGTGCCAAGTTAAAGGACATCCCGGATGGAGTTTAGATATAGGAGTCCGTTTTGAGATTCATGCCAAATTAAAATTGATGACTCAGATCTCATTCTACAAAGTCAGGTATTGCACTGGATCTGAATTCTATATGGTGCCGCCAAAAAAATTTTGAAATTCAAATTTTGTAACGGGTCAGGTACGGGTACGGGTAGATGGGTACGGGTAGGCGGGTACGGGTTGGCGGGTAGACGGGTACGGGTTGGCGGGTAGACGGGTACGGGTACAACGGGTTTTTTTCAAAATTATGTTGTCCGGTCCGTTTATTACCCGTACCCGTCTACCCGTTTGTACCCGGGCAACGGGTACGGGTACCACGGGTAACAGGTACGGGCCGGGCAAAACGGGTTCAACCCCTAACGGGTTTAGCAAACCACTAAAAATCACAAGGGGTCTTTAAAATCATGTTTCTCCATCCGTAGGCTTTTCTCCAACCCTGTTACTCTCTACTTGAAAGAAAATTCCTTTAATTAAATCCTTTAATTTTGCTGAATTTGAATAGTAATATGTAGAAAAATTTGAAGAAAGAAACTAACCTATGATCGTATCCCACGAAAATATCAGCATTAGGTATAATTGAGAGCATTCTCGAAATCTTTATGCATGGTACATCTTCCCTTGCTTTCTTGTTGAATGTGATTTCATTGAAGACAACTATAAATAAGTGATACTTGTAACGAACTTAAAAATGAAACATTTGCATGAAAAGAACTATACAAGTAGTCACCCAGGAAGGAATAAAACAACCTGTGTTCCATTGTAATAGAAACGCTACTAAAAGTTGGTATACAAATACGTACCATCAATATTTGTGGGGTGGATGCATTAATTTCTACAATTATGGGATTTGAATTCTCTTCGATGTTTCAAGTTTCGTCGTACTTTCTTTTAACAATCAAAATCATTAATTTTCAATACAACGATTTTACGTCATTAAACCTTACAAATAAGATGAGTTCACGCTTGGTATAATTTACTTGTCAAGTTTGCACATTTTCCCCAATATATTTTATAAGAGGGTTCAAATGCCTCTATTTTTTGTGCCTCCATCATGTCTCCATTTTTAAAAGCCTTAATAACTCAAAATTTAAATCTTAAAATTCAAAATTAAACCGTTGTATATAAACTACATCATTTTATCTATGTATGTGTAAAAAATTATTGCATTTTAACTTTGCTTCCGATTTTTTTATTTATATAAAAAAATATAATTTTGAAAACCTCTTGTTAAGATTTGAAAACTACCCAAACCGGAAATTTGAAAACTATATCATTTTATCTACGTCATTAAACCAAACCTCTTGTTAAATTTGAAAACTACCCACACTGGAATTTTTTTTTTCCGGTAAATGGATATTAAAATCAGAATAATTTTTTCTGGTTTTAGGATTTTTTTTTAGGAAAAAATTTTTTTAGGAAATTTTTTTTTCATTTTTTATAATTTATTTATTTATTGTATTGAAGTATTACAAATATTTAATATATTTTTTTTAAAATATATGGAATACTATATAATTTGATTTATTCGAAAAACTACTACAAAAAATCCGGATCAACCTTTTTCATACCGGATTTGAAAATAATTTGAAAATACCGATCGTTAAATGCCTACCGTTGAACGAAAACTTAAACTGAATTTTTGAGGCACTAAACGACATTTTTTTGAAATTCCGATGCCTCATTTTTTTTCATACCTCATCATACCTCATATTTTATATTTTCGTTTTCAAAGTCCAAATTGTCGATCCGAACCGTTCAACAAAATATTTATACTAAAATATGCATGGAGATGAAATTTTATATTTTTTGGGATTTTTTTGCTATTTTTTAAGATAGGTACAAAATCACTGTTTTTGAACCGTTCAAAAAACAGTGATTTTCTACCCATCTTAAAAAATAGTAAAAAATTTCATCCCTAACCATATTTTAGTATGGATATCATGTTGAACTATGGGTTGCATAGAGGGCTGCGGTGCTACGGCTCAATATTTGAGTTTTCAAAATTCAACGGTTGATCCGAACCGTTCATCTTGTTTTCCATATTAATATGTGTTTGGAGACAAAATTTTATATTTTTTGGAAATTTTTTACTATTTTTTAGATATGTAGAAAATCAGTTTATCTAAAAAATTCTGCACCATTCAGATATTTGATTTTCTACCTATCTACAAAAAATAGTAAAAAATTTTCAAAAATTATAAAATTTGGTCTTCAAACACATATTAATATGGAGAACAAAATTAACGGTTCGGATCGACCGTTTGAATTTTAAAAACTCAAATATTGAGCCGTAGCACCATAGCCCTCTATGCAACCCATAGCACCTTAGCCTTACCCTCTTTTAAAAAACAATTCACTTGATATCAAGTGTGGCAATAACCCGTGGATGCAAGGTGTTTGAAGTGTGGACTGAATAGAAACGTCTCTTACTTTTAACAAATTGTTAAGATAATTTGATTACATATAAAAACATGAATTTTACAAATTTGAATACACAGTTCCGACTATTGAGAGTGTAAAAAATAATGTGAGCAAAAAAATAAAGAATTTTATACTGTTTTGAGCACACACTAGTGTTTCTAGTGTTTCTGGCCTCCTTAAACGCTGGATATATGTTTTAGAAAGTTTGTGCTATAAGTTTATTTCATTTTTTGTTTTGTTTTGAATATTTAGATCTATACATTACATTTGATTATTTTAACAAAAAAAGCTCCGGTACTTGTAAAAGTACAGAAAAATGGGGGAAATCTGAATATATAGCACGAAGAATTTTAATTTTTATAAATACAAAAGTTAATTAGCAAAGAACTAATGGAATATTTTTTTTCTGTTTTCTGATGTTTTAAATTTTGTTTCTAAAAAATAATTTTTTTTAGTAATACCATGGTCATTTCACACATCCTATGTTACCTGATACTCCTAGGAAACATACCCGTGTCTGACACGTATCCGACACACCAGCTGGCGTATCCTTAACTGCATGATACGGTCTCCAGACTACCACTACAACAATTCGTTGTTGTTGTTTAAATGTGGTAACTATTATACTTAACTTAATGTTGCATTATTGTATCCTGTCCATTATTTTTTTATATTTAATTTATATAATACAATTAAGAATAAAATTAATATAATAAAAAATAGTATATATAATAGGCGTATTGTATTCTTAATTTTTGAGAATTGTCATATCGTCGTACCCGTATCCATGCAACATAGCACACATCTTTTGATTAATGATGTCAGCGTCAACAGGGGGCCGGAATTAGAAAAATAAGATAAGAGTTGCTAGATAAATAAATATTTTGTAATTTCATTTTATGAAAGGCTAATACTATAAATTTTTGTAAATTTTTTTTTTCTAAGGATAAAATTAACTAACAAATTCTAATTAATAGGGGGTGTTTAGCACCCTTTTGACTCCACTCTTCCACCCCTAATTGTGTCAAAAAAGTTCATAGGTATATTATGACTTAATTTGTGACAAATTTCTGAACACGGTTACTTAATTCCATTTTTAGTTTAGAATATACATCCTGCTGTAGTATATATAGTACTGTAAAATTGAAGTTGACTTCTTGGATGTAAATTCTTTCCCTCTTTTTGTTTGTTTGTTTTGTTCTTGTAATCTTGTCTTTAAATAGATTCGAATTCAGTTGGCTATTATAAATTGAAGACCATTATGATGAGTTTGTGACTAGTCTGTGCGCATAATTTATTTATTGTGATTTGTTAACATGTAACGAGTCCTAATTAATTAGAGAAACGATGGAGTCCGTAACTCATCATGTCAAATTCCAAGTCATGCTTATAAAATATTTACTAGTAATTGTGCCTGTACATAGTAACGGGAGCAAATTATGTAGTAGAAAACATTAAGTTCCTTATAAGGAGGAGAGATAATTTAAATCAAATTTGTAAAGAAAAATAGTTAAATACTATATTTATCTACAAGATAACATATGTGAACTCTAGTGTAGTGGTAAGAATTTTGGCACCAACAGAACCCAACTGGGTTCGAATCCCGCCTTCAGCAGAAAAAAAGAAAAAGGGTGTGCGGTGCACAGGCTCGGTCCGCAGGTGCCGTGCGTGGTTCAGAGGTGCGGTCCACGGGTGCGGTGCGCGGTCTACGGACACTGGGATCATATGCGGCGCGACCAATGCATACTTAAGTGTTGAAGCTCATAATTTGGAAAATTCATTTATGTTAATTAATATTTGTCGACAAAAGCTTGTTTTATCACATAAGCTTCATGCTTGTTTTAATTCTTATAGGTGCAAAACTAGAAACATATGCCACATGCATATAATATCCGATCTGTATTGGATTTATATTCAAAAACTTAGATGCAGATATCCGATATCTGAATATCCGTATAGATAAGAATACTGATATAGTTTTACGTTTTAATTATTCATATCCAAATAGTAGATATATATCAAATATTTTAATATATATTATGAAGAATTTATGTTATTCACCATTATAATTAGATAAATATTACGAATTTTAATATTTTTTAATATTATTTTAATAAATATCCGATCTGATCTGTATCCAAGCTAGCTGGTCATCTATTTTTTTAATGCTAATATTCAAACTTTTTAATTATTAACACTTGTGTTTCTTTATTTAAAGTTTATAGTAGATATATATCAAATATTTTAATATATATTATGAAGAATTTATGTTATTCACCATTATAATTAGATAAATATTATGAACTTTAATATTTTTTAATATTATTTTAATAAATATCTGATCTGATTCGTATCCAAGCTAGTTGGTCATTTTTTTTAATGCTAATATTCAAACTTTTTAATTATTAACACTCGTGTTTCTTTATTAACCATTTAAAGTTTATACGTGTGAATGATTAGAGTGGAAAAAACGTGATGTGTCGTGATCAATGATGCGTCCAAAGGGTATGGTGCAAAGTTTCAGTACAATGATGTACTTTTTAAACCTTTAACACACGTTTAAGTTAAATTGCAAGTGCACAATTCTATCAAAGTAGTATTTGAAGTGTCGAACCGCAGGGAGTACGATAAAAACTTAGTTTAAACTTTAGTAATAAATTTCAGAAAATAAAATAAAGTGCAATAAAAGTAAATTGGGGGGGTTTTGTTCTAACAATTCCTAAGGTTGGGTTCAATACCCAAAAGAAAGGAGTTTGAAACAATAATTGTAAATAAAAGTAAAAGAAAGGAATTGATTTGCTTTCAAGATTTAGAGATCTAGGGGTCTTTGGTCTACAATCCCTTGCTAACTCTATTTATTCGGTATTTATTTGAATTCATGTATGATTTGATAAGGTTTCTAACCTAAAGTGTTAAAAAGGGTCACGGTCGTGAATTAATAACATGCCTAGATAATTTCGGACTTCACGGTCGTTCTTCACCCTAATTATCTAGACCCATTAAGCTCTTGTTAGCCTATATTGACTAATTACTTAATCAATATAGGTGTCCTAAGTAGGGGTTTGACTTCACGGTCGTTCTTCACCAAACCCTAACCCTTAATTTCTATAGTTCCGGTTATAGGTATCAAAGTACGGTCGCTTCTAACCTAAAACCTAAGATATTTGTGTTCATAATTTGGTACTCTCCTCTCATCCTAACTTCTTTGGATCTTTTGCTTAACAAATCGATTCCAAAGCGGGACTACAACGATTTCAAGTACTAAACTATGTAATCAACACAAATGATAAATCACAGAAATTAACAATCAAATCCCATAAAACAATCATAATAGAAACAAATAACCGAATAAAATAGAATCAAACAAGTTCATGCATTGACCTAAACCCCTAGAGAGAGAACTACTCCCTCATGTAGAGATCCATTACAAAAATTGGCAAAGTAAGAAGAAATGAAATAAAGGAAGTAATTACACCCTTTGACAAATTAAAAACCTCTATCTTGCCGACTTCTTGCTCAGGAAACCCTTCTTCTCCTTGCTTGAAAGCTTTCCTTTTCTCCAGAATTTATCACTAAGTATTGTGTATAGAGAGAAAACGAAAGAGGAAGAGATGATGTGTGAGATGGGAAGAGATGCCTTGAATGGAGAATAAACCCCCTCTTTTATAGCCAATGATCATGCTCCAATTAAGAAGCTAGGAAGTGGAGTTAGTGGGTGTTATATTTGGATTGTTTTTCAGGATTGTATTGTCCACATTTGGCTGTAAAAACGTGTCCTTGGTGCGCCAAAAATAGAAACCGTGTTGAAAACGTGCAATTTTGGCTGTCTGCGAGTTTTGTACGTCCAACTGACTCCAAATTTCCTTTTTTAGTTTCTCATGTTGTAGATATTCTTCCTAGCTTTCCAAAAAGTGGTCGCAAACCTAAATCGGAGTTACGAGTCAAAAGTTATGGCTATTTTAAGATCAGGCTCCAGTTATGCGTTCTGCTACAGTGCGGACCAGGCCACCCGCACTGCTACAGTACCATCCGCACTAGGATCCGCACTGCGTCTTCACCATCTGCTACAGTGCGTCCGCACTCCGGTTGCATCGAGATCCGCACTAGGCTCGGACTTTTCCTGTGCGACCAGAGTGCGGCTGCATCGCGATCCGTGCGTCCGCATCGATATCCGTGCATCCGCACGGATTTTGATGTATAGCTTATTATATCTTTTTAAAATTGGCGCGCGTCCAGAAATCCATCTAAGTACTTATTTTGGCCATATCACAAACCGTGTGTCCGCAATGAGCAGTTTGCTTCGGTTTTCTTCATTTTTCTTCATTTCCTACAAATTAAAACCAAACAAACGCAGTAACTTGATCCAAGGTGTATTATATTCACTTTATATTCAAAATACAAGATATTTGGTGTTATTTCGTAATAAAAATCAGATCGAATATGTATATAATTTAGGCCTATCAATCAAGTGAACAGTGACTCGTGTCGTGACCAAAATATCAAGGGGTGGTCAAGGCACTCGTGTGCCGTGACTATTCACGTGCCGTGTCCAAACATGACTGGTCACGTTTAACTATTTTTTTCATAATTTAAGTTAGTTTCTTCAAAATTCACTATTTGATTAAGACCTGACGGTCCTAATTACACGTGACTCACATGATTACGTGCCGTGACCAAAATGTCAAGGGGTGATCACAGCACGAAACAGTAACACCACCCATACTATGACAGAACCGGCTCCGCCGTGCCATTTTTCCCACACTATGAACGATCGATCAGAATTAGCTAATATGGTGTGCAAAATGGACTCACTTATATTATATATATATACCAGCATGCATGCACAAGTATATATTATATTACTAGTAATCGTGCCCGTGCATAGCAACAGGAACAAATTATGTAGTAGAAAACATTAAGCTCCTTAATAAGGAGGAGAAATAATTTAAATCAAATTCGTAGAGAAAAATAGTTAAATACTATATTTTATCTACAAGATAACACATGTGAACTCTAGTGTAGTGGTAAGAATTTTGGCGTGCATAGGCTCGGTCCGTAGGTGCCGTGCGTGGTTCAGAGGCGCGGTCTACGGGCACTGGGATCATATGCGGCGCGACCAATGCATACTTAAGTGTTGAAGCTTATAATTTGAAAAATTCATCTATGTGCGATCTGAAAATTCAACGGAATCAGAACCCTTGCAGAATCTAGACATTAAGCTCATTAAAGAGGAGAGATATATATATACCAGCATGCATGCACCCATGAGGCGCTAAAAGAAATGCATTTTTGTCGCGGTCCACAGCGTTAGGCGCTGGTTCATGCCCAGTCTACAGGTATCCATACAAGTATCAAGACGTATCCAAAAATGAAAGCACAAGTATCCAGACGTATGACGTATCCATCTATTGTTGTATATTGTTGTACTTGTACCCACCCTAGACAAAGTCTAACTACAATCATACTCATATCTACTTTATTAAATAAAATTAGAGTGAGTCTATGGTACTATGCATATTACGATTTGGCTTGTAATACGGTTTAATATTTGACTTTTCAAAATTATAACGGTGGATCGGAACCGTTTATCTTGTTCTCCATATTAATGTGTTTGGAGACCAAATTTTACATTTTTTGAAATTTTTTTACTATTTTTTAGATTTATTGAAAATCACTGTTTTTGGATGGTCCAGAATTTTCAGATCAAGTGATTTTCTAAATATCTAAAAAAATAGTAAAAAAAATTTAAAAAAATGTAAAATTTGGTCTCCAAACACATATTAATATGAAGAATGCACGGTTCGGATCGACCGTTAGGATTTTGAAAAGTCAAATATTAAGCCGTATTACGGACCAATCCGTAATATGCATAGTACCATAGACTCACTCATAAAATTATGTAAACGCACAAATTTACTTTCGGAACCAAGTATATATAATTAGATCCTTTGTGGCACATCTGCTTTGTCCTTTCTATAGCCGTTTTGATGATATCATATTTTTCAATTTAAAACCGACAATTTTGTTTTTTGTTGAAATGTTGCAATGATACAATTTGTAGAGCGAATTTTTGGTACTATGTATTTTACCAATCAGTAAGATTATGATTTTAAATGTCTTTTTGTTCGTTTTGATATCTCCAGCAATGTACACAATTTCAACTGAAAGATTGTTTTTTCAGACCAATCATAAATATATGGGAGTTTCATACCAAGTTATTTATGATTCCTACAAGGTAAAATAGATACTAGATTTGAATCCACTAAAGGTAAAAACAGTGTAGATAATATTCGATTCGTATTAAAAAAAATAGAAATGAATATTTTATATTCGGATATAAATTCGTGTAGAAATAAATATATATATATGATTTTACATTTTAATTGTTTCAATCCGAATAGTAAATATATACTATATATTTTAATTTATATTATGAATAAATTATGTTATTCATCGTTATAATTAGATAAATATTATAAAATTTAAAATATTTTAATAATAATATATATTTTTTTAAAGTTTGACTTCGGTGAGCCATGGCTCACCAAGCATTTGTACTTCACGTCGTATTTTCATTTTGAAAGTCCAAACGACCGATCCGAACCGTTAGATGTGATCTCCATATTGAAATGTGCTTAAAGACCAAATTTTACTCTTTTTGGAATTTTTTTACTATTTATTAAGCATTTTTGAAAATTATTGTTTTACAGTGAACAGTAAAAAAATAGTAAATTTTTCTGGACCATCGGATCAGCAATTTTCAAAAATGCTTAATAAATAGTAAAACAATTCCAAAAAATGTAAACTTTGCTCTCCAAGCACATTTCAATACGGAGAACAAGATGAACGGTTCGGATCAGTTGTTTGAATTTTCAAAATGACTAAAATGAGCCATGGCTCACCAACACGCTATGAGCCATGGCTCATTTTAGCCCAATTCATTTTTTTAATAATATTTGAACTTTTCTATATTCGTATCTATATTGATCTAATATCTATCTAATATCTGATACGTATTTAAAAATTAAAAATAATATAAATATGATTTTACCGCTATCCGCTCTAGGGCTGCCAAAAAGGCTAGTTGTCCGTTATTCGACGGTGCTCGGAGAACTCTAGGAGAATTTCTAGATAACAAGTTAATAGGGTATTTGCAACCCTAATACAACACTCCAATTGATGGAGTTTGGAGAACTCTAATAGTGTAGGGTATTTACAACCCTAATACAACACTCCAATTGAAGGTGTTGGGAGAACTCTAATAGTGTCTCCAGTTCACAAGATAATAGGAAATTTACAACCCTGATACAACACTCCAATTGAAGATGTTTGGAGAACTCTAATAGTGTCTCTATATGGCAACATAATAGAGCATTTACTACCCTTAAACAACAGTGCAATTGAAGGTGTTTGGAGCACTATAATAGTGTCTCTATGTGGCACGATAATAGGGCATTTGCAACCCTTTTACAACTCTCCAATTGAAGGTGTTTGGAGAACTCTAGTAATGTCTACAGATGGGAATATAATCGGGAATTTACATCCCTAATACAACACTCCAATGGAAGGTGTTTGGAGAACTCTAATAGTGTCTCCAGTTGACAAGATAGTAGGGCATTTACAACCCTGATACAACACTCCAATTGAAGATGTGTGGAGAACTCTAATAGTGTCTCTATATGGCAAGATAATGGAGCATTTACTGCCCTTAAACAACACTCCAATTGAAGGTGTTTGGAGCACTCTAATAGTGTACCTCTGTGGCTCGATAATAGGGCATTTACAATCCTTTTACAACTCTCCAATTAAAGGTGTTTGGAGCACTCTAATAGTGTCTCTATGTGGCGCGATAATAGGGCACTTATAACCCCAATACAACACTCGAATTGAAGGTGCTCGGAGAACCCTAGGAGTGTTTCTAGATTGCAAGTTAATAGGGTATTTGCAACCCTAATACAACACTCCAATAGATGGAGTTTGGGGAACTCTAATAGTCTCTGTATGGCAAGATAATAGGGTATTTCCAACCCTAATACAACACTCCAATTGAAGGTGTTGGGAGAACTCTAATAGTGTCTCCAGTTGACAAGATAATAGGAAATTTACAACCCTGATACAACACTCCAATTGAAGATGTTTGGAGAACTCTAATAGTGTCCCTATATGGCAACATAATAGAGCATTTACTGCCCTTAACCAACACTCCAATGGAAGGTGTTTGGAGAACTCTAATAGTTTCTCCAATTGACAAGATAATAGGGCATTTACAACCCCGATACAACACTCCAATAGAAGATGTGTGCAGAACTCTAATAGTGTCTCTATATGGCAACATAATGGAGCATTTACTGCCCTTAAACAACACTCCAATTGAAGGTATTTGGAGCACTCTAATAGTGTCGCTATGTGGCTCGATAATAGGGCATTTACAACCCTTTTACAACTCTCCAATTAAAGGTGTTTGAAGCACTCTAATAGTGTCTCTATGTGGCGCGATAATAGAGCACTTACAACCCCAATACAACACTTCAATTGAAGGTGCTCAAAGAACTCTAGGAGTGTTTCTAGATTGCAAGTTAATAGGGTATTTGCAACCCTAATACAACACTCCAATTGATGGAGTTTGGAGAACTCTAATAGTGTAGGGTATTTACAACCCTAATACAACACTCCAATTGAAGGTGTTGGGAGAACTCTAATAGTGTCTCCAGTTGACAAGATAATAGGAAATTTACAACCCTCATAGAACACTCCAATTGAAGATGTTTGGAGAACTCTAATAGTGTCACTATATGGCAACATAATAGAGCATTTACTGCCCTAAACCAACACTCCAATGGAACGTGTTTGGAGAACTCTAATAGTTTCTCCAATTGACAAGATAATAGGGCATTTACAACCCTGATACAACACTCCAATTGAAGATGTGTGGAGAACTCTAGTGTCTCTATATGGCAACATAATGGAGCATTTACTGCCTTAAACAACACTCCAATTGAAGGTGTTTGGAGCACTCTAATAGTGTCCCTCTGTGGCTCGATAATAGGGCATTTACAACCCTTTTACAACTCTCCAATTAAAGGTGTTTGGAGCACTCTAATAGTGTCTCTATGTGGCGCGATAATAGGGCACTTATAACCCCAATACAACACTCCAATTGAAGGTGCTCGGAGAACTCTAGTAGTGTTTCTAGATTGCAAGTTAATAGGGTATTTGCAACCCTAATACAACACTCCAATAGATGGAGTTTGGGGAACTCTAATAGTCTCTGTATGGCAAGATAATAGGGTATTTACAACCCTAATACAACACTCCAATTGAAGGTGTTGGGAGAACTCTAATAGTGTCTCCAATTGACAAGATAATAGGGCATTTACAACCCTGATACAACACTCCAATTGAAGATGTGTGGAGAACTCTAGTAGTGTCTCTATATGGCAACATAATGGAGCATTTACTGCCCTTAAACAACACTCCAATTGAAGGTGTTTGGAGCAATCTAATAGTGTCGCTATGTGGCTCGATAATAGGGCATTTACAACCCTTTTACAACTCTCCAATTAAAGGTGTTTCAAGCACTCTAATAGTGTCTCTATGTGGCGCGATAATAGGGCACTTACAACCCCAATACAACACTCCAATTGAAGGTGCTCGGAGAACTCTAGGAGTGTTTCTAGATTGCAAGTTAATAGGGTATTTGCAACCCTAATACAACACTCCAATTGATAGAGTGTTGTAGTGGATGGTATTTACAACCCTAATACAACACTCCAATTGAAGGTGTTGGGAGAACTCTAATAGTGTCTCCAGTTGCCTAGATAATAGAAAATTTACAACCCTCATACAACACTCCAATTGAAGATGTTTGGAGAACTCTAATAGTGTCTCCAAGTGGCGCGGTAAAGGGGCATGCACAACCCTATTACAATACTACTACCGAAAGTTCTCGGAGAACTCTAGGAGGATTTCTGGATAGCAAGTTAATATGGTATTTGCAACCCTAATACAACACTCCAATTGATGGAGTTTTGAGAACTCTAATAGTGTCTATGTATGGCAAGATAATAGGGCATTTACAACCCTAATACAACACTCCAATGGAAGGTGTTTGGAGAACTCTAATAGTGTCTCCAGTTGACAAGATAATAGGGCATTTACAACCCTGATACAACACTCCAATTGAAGAAGTTTAGAGAACTCTAATAGTGTCTCCATGTGGCGCGATAATAGGGCACGTACAACCCCAATACAATATATAAATTGAAGGTGCTCGGAGAACTCTAGGAGGATTTCTAGATAACAAGTCAATAGGGTATTTGCAACCCTAATACAACACTCGAATTAATGGAGTTTTGAGAACTCTAATAGTGTAGGGTATTTACAACCCTGATACAACACTTCAATTGAAGATGTGTGGAGAACTCTAATAGTGTATCTATATGGCAACATAATGGAGCATTTACTGCCCTTAAACAACACTCCAATTGAAGGTGTTTGGAGAACTCTAATAGTTTCTCCAATTGACAAGATAATAGGGCATTTACAACCCTGATACAACACTCCAATTGAAGTTGTGTGGAGAACTCTAGTGTCTCTATATGGCAACATAATGGAGCATTTACTGCCTTAAACAACACTCCAATTGAAGGTGTTTGGAGCACTCTAATAGTGTCGCTATGTGGCTCGATAATAGGGCATTTACAACCCCTTTTCCACTCTCCAATTAAAGGCGTTTGTTGCACTCTAATAGTGTCTCTATTTGGCGCGATAATAGGGCACTTACAACCCCAATACAACACTCCAATTGAAGGTGCTCGGAGAACTCTAGGAGTGTTTCTAGATTGCAAGTTAATAGGGTATTTGCAACCCTAATACAACTCTCCAATAGATGGAGTTTCGAGAAATCTAATAGTGTCTCTGTATGGCAAGATAATAGGGCATGTACAACCCTAATACAATAATCCAATTGAAGGTCTTTAAAGAACTCTAATAGTGTCTCCAGTTGACAAGATAATTGGGCATTTACAACCCTGATACAACACTCCAATTGAAGATGTTTGGAGAAATCTAATAGTGTCTCCATGTGGCGCGGTAAAGGGGCACGTACAACCCCATTATAATACTACTACCGAAAGTGCTCGGAGAACTCTAGGAGGATTTCTGGATAGCAAATTAATAGTGTATTTGCAACCCTAATACAACACTCCAATTGATAGAGTGTGGAGAACTCTAATAGTGTAGGGTATTTACAACCCCAATACAATACTACAATCGAAGGTTCTCGGAGAACTCTAGGAGGATTTCTAGATAGCAAGTTAATAGGGTATTTGCAACCCTAATACAACACTCCAATTGATGGAATTTGGAGAACTCTAATAGTGTAGGGTATTTACAACCCTAATACAACACTCCAATTAAAGGTGTTGGGAGAACTCTAATAGTGTCTCCAGTTGACAAGATAATAGGAAATTTACAACCCTGATACAACACTCCAATTGAAGATGTTTGGAGAACTCTAATAGTGTCTCTATGTGGCACAATAATAGGGCATTTGCAACTCATTTACAACTCTCCAATTGAAGGTGTTTGGAGCACTCTAATAGTGTCTACAGATGGGAAGATAATAGAGCATTTACTACCTTTAAACAACACTCCAATTGAAGGTGTGTGGAGCACTCTAATAGTGTCTCTATGTGGCACAATAATAGGGCATTTGCAACTCATTTACAACTCTCCAATTGAAGGTGTTTGGAGCACTCTAGTAATGTCTACAGATGGGAAGATAACCGGGAATTTACAACCCTAACACAACACCCCAATGGAAGGTGTTTGGAGAACTCTAATAGTGTCTCCAATTCACAAGATAATAGGGCATTTACAACCCTGATACAACACTCCAATTGAAGATGTTTGGAGAACTCTAATAGTGTCTCTATATGGCAACATAATGGAGCATTGACTGCCCTTAACCAACACTCCAATTGAAGGTATTTGGAGCACTCTAATCGTGTCTCTATGTGGCACGATAATAGGGCAGTTACAACCCTTTTACAACTCTCCAATTAAAGGTGTTTGGAGCACTCTAATAGTGTCTCTATGTGGCGCGATAATAGGGCACTTACAACCCCAATACAACACTCCAATTGAAGGTTCTCGGAGAACTCTAGGAGTGTTTCTAGATTGCAAGTTAATAGGGTATTTGCAACCATAATACAACACTCCTATAGATGGAGTTTGGAGAACTCCAATAGTGTCTCTCTATGGCAAGATAATAGGGCTTTACAATCCTAATACAACACTCCAATGGAAGGTGTTTGGAGGTGTTTGGAGAACTCAAATAGTGTCTCCAGTTGACAAGATAATATGGCATTTACAACCCTGATACAACACTCCAATTGAATAAGTTTAGAGAACTCTAATAGTGTCTCCATGTGGCGCGATAATAGGGCACGTACAACCCCAATACAATACTACAATTGAAGGTGCTCGGAGAACTCTAGGAGGATTTCTAGATAACAAGTTAATAGGGTATTTGCAACCCTGGTACAACACTCCAATTGATGGTTTTTTGAGAACTCTAATAGTGTAGGGTATTTACAACCCTAATACAACACTCCAATTGAAGGTGTTGGGAGAACTCTAATAGTGTCTCCAGTTGACAAGATAATAGGAAATTTACAATCCTGATACAACACTCCAATTGAAGATGTTTGGAGAACTCTAATAGTGTCTCTATATGGCAACATAATAGTGCATTTACTACCCTTAAACAACACTCCAATTGAAGGTGTTTGGAGCACTCTAGTAATGTCTACAGATGGGAAGATAATCAGGTATTTAAAACCCTAATACAATACTCCAATTGATGGTGTTTGGAGAACTCTAATAGTGTCTCCAGTTGACAAGATAATAGGGCATTTACAACCCTGATACAACACTCCAATTGAAGATGTGTGGAGAACTCTAATAGTGTATCTATATGGCAACATAATGGAGAATTTACTGCCCTTAAACAACACTCCAATTGAAGGTGTTTGGAGCACTCTAATAGTGTCCATATGTGGCCCAATAATAGGGCATTTACAACCCTTTTACAACTCTCCAATTAAAGGTGTATGGAGCACTCTAATAGTGTCTCTATGTTGCGCGATAATTCGGCACTTACAACCCCAATACAACACTCCAATTGAAGGTCCTCGGAGAACTCTAGGAGTGTTTCTAGATTGCAAGTAAATAGGGTATTTGCAACCCTAATAGAACACTCCAATAGATGGAGTTTGGAGAACTATAATAGTGTCTCTGTATGGCAAGATAATAGGGTATTTACAACCCTAATACAACACTTCAATGGAAGGTGTTTGGAGGTGTTTGGAGAACTCTAATAGTGTCTCCAGTTGACAAGATAATAAGGCATTTACAACCCTGATACAACACTCCAATTGAAGATGTTTGGAGAACTCTAATAGTGTCTCTATATGGCAACAAAATAGAGCATTTACTACCCTTACACAACACTCCAATTGAAGGTCTTTGGAGCACTCTAATGGTGTCTCTATGTGGCATGATAATAGGGCATTTACAACCCTTTCACAACTCTCTAATTAAAGGTGTTTGGAGCACTCTAATAGTGTCTCTATGTAGCGCGATAATATGGGACTTACAACCCCAATACAACACTCCAATTGAAGGTGCTCGGAGAACTCTAGGAGGATTTCTAGATAACAAGTTAATAGGGTATTTGCAACCCTAATACAGCAGTCCAATTAATGGAGTTTTGAGAACTCTAATAGTGTAGGGTATTTACAACCCTGATACAACACTCCAATTGAAGATGTTTGGAGAACTCTAATAGTGTCTCTATATGGCAAGATAATGGAGCATTTACTGCCCTTAAACAACACTCCAATGGAAGGTGTTTGGAGAACTCTAACAGTTTCTCCAATTGACAAGATAATAGGGCATTTACAACCCTGATACAACAGTCCAATTGAAGATGTGTGGAGAACTCTAATAGTGTATCTATATGGCAACATAATGGAGCATTTACTGCCCTTAAACAACACTCCAATTGAAGGTGTTTGGAGCACTCTAATAGTGTCGCTATGTGGCTCGATAATAGGGCATTTACAACCCTTTTTCAACTCTCCAATTAAAGGCGTTTGGAGCACTGCAATTGATGGAGTTTGGAGAACTCTAATAGTGTCTCTATATGGCAAGATAATAGTGTATTCACAACCCTAATACAATACTCCAATTGAAGGTATTTGGAGAGCTCTAATAGTGTCTCCAGTTGACAAGATAATAGGGCATTTACAACCCTGATACAACACTCCAAATAAAGATGTTTGGAGAATTCTAATAGTGCTTCTATATGGCATTGTAATAGAGCATTTACTACCCTTAAACAACACTCCAATTAAAGGTGTTTGGGGCACTATAATAGTGTCTCTATGTGGCACGATAATAGGGCACTTACAACTCTAAATACAACACTCCAATTGAAAGTGCTTATTGAACTCTAGGAGTATCTCTAGAATGCAAGTTAATAGTGTATTTGCAACCCTAATACAACAATCCGATTGAAGGAGTTTTCATAACTCTGATAGTGTCTCTATATAGCAATATAATAGGGCATTTACAACCCTTATACAACACTTCAATCGAAGGGGTTTGGAGAACTCTAATAGCATCTCTATAAGAAAAGATAACAGAGCATTTATAATCCGTTTAGAACACTCCAATTGAAGGTGTTTGGAGCACTCTAATAGTGTCTCTATGTGGCGCGATAATAGGGCACTTACAACCCCAATACAACACTCCAATTGAAGGTTCTCGGAGAACTCTAGGAGTGTTTCTAGATTGCAAGTTAATAGGGTATTTGCAACCCTAATACAACACTCCAAATGGAGTTTAGAGAACTCTAATAGTGTCTTTATATGGCAAGATAATAGGGTATTTACATCCCTAATACAACACTTCAATTGATTGTGTTTGGAGGTGATTGTAGAACTCAAATAGTGTCTCCAGTTGACAAGATAATAGGGCATTTACAACCCTGATACAACACTCCGATTGAATATGTTTGGAGAACTCTAAGAGGGTCTCTATATGGCAACATAATAGAGCATTTACTATCGTTAAACATCACTCCAATTGATGGTGTTTGGAACACTCTAATAGTGTCTCTAATTGTGGCAAGATAATAGGGCATTTACTTTTACAACTCTCTAATTAAACGTGTTTGGAGTACTCTAATAGTGTCTCTATGTGGCGCGATAATAGCGCACTTACAACCCCAATGAACACTCCAATTGAAGGTGCACGCAGAACTCTAGAAGTGTTTCTAGATTGCAAGTTAATATGGTATTTGCAAACCTAATACAACACTCCACTGGATGGAGTTTGGAGAACTCTAATAGTGTCTCTATATGGCAAGATAACAAGGCATTTACAACACTAATAGAACACTCCAATTGAAGGTGTTTGAAGAACTCTACTAGTGTCTCCAGTTGACAAGTTAATAGGGCATTTACAACCCTGATACAACACTCCAATTGAAGATGTTTGAAGAACTCTAATAGTGTCTCCGTGTGGCACAATAATAGGGCACTTACAACCCCAATACAAAACTCCAATTGATGGTGCTCGGAGAACTCTATGAGGATTTCTAGATTGCAAGTTATTAGGGTATTTCCAACCCTATTAGAGTTTAGGGTTCAGGGTTCCGGGTTGAGGATTGAGGATTTTAGGGTTTAGGGTTTAGGAACTCTAAACCCTAAACACTAAACCTAAACCATAGACCCTAAACCCTAATTCCTAAACACTAAACGCTGAACCCTCAACCCTAATCCACAAAAACCCTAAACACCAATCCATAAATCATAAACCCTAAACCCTAAACCCTAATCCCTAATCTATAAACCCTAAAACCTAATCCATAATCCCTAAACCCCAAGCCTTAAACCATAAACCCTAAACCGTAAAGCATAAAGCATAAACCCTAATCCCTAAACCCTATACCCTAATCCATAAATCATAAACCCTAAACCATAAACCCGAAATCCTAATGCATAAATCCTAAACCCTAAACCTTAAACCATAAACCCTAAACCCTACACCCTAAATCCTAATCCCAAAATCCTCTAAACCCTAAACCCTAATCCCTAATCCCTAAACCCTGAATCCCAAACCCTAATCCCTAAACCCTAAACCCTAACTTTAAAAGCAAAATAAATTCACAAGATAAGAAAAAATAAATAAATGGTGTGTGCAATATAAATGCACAACTAACAACACTCTTATAGATGGTTTGTGCAAGATATGTGAAATTGACAAGGCAGAGGAGGTGTTGCACATCATGATTTTCAAAAGGTACCGAGCCAAATGTCGTGTCTTACAACACTCTTATAGATGGTTTGTGCAAGATAGGTGAATTGAGAAGTTAGAGGAGGTTCTGCACAACCTGATTTCCAAAGGAATCGTGCCTAATGTCGTGGCTTGCAACACTCTTATAGATGGTATGTGCAAGATTGGTAAAATTGAGAAGGCAGAGGAGGTTCATGATTGCCAAAGAGATCGAACCTAATTTGCTGACTTACAACACCCTTATAGATGGGTTGCACGAGAAAGGTGAAATTGAGAAGGCAGGAGATGCTGCACAACAAGATTTCCAAAGGGATCAAGCGTAGTGTTGTGACTTACAACACTCTTATAGATGGGATGTGCTATGTTCGTGTGAAAGCGCAACGCAAGTTTCGGTACGCTTGGGAGCGTACCTTTTAAAACCGCGGTTACACCTTCCGATTAGGGTTGCAAGTGCACAACCCTATCGAGGAGTATAGTCGGGTGTCAATCCACAGGGACGGTTTCTTTATCTAGAATCTACTTATCTCGACTAAAGACTAGAAGTGAGAAAGAGGGAGTTTTGGTACTTAATCTTCCTAAAGAATCAACTCAAGCAATCAAACAATGCAATAGAATAGTAACTGTGCAAGGAAAGGTATAAACTGTGTTTTGATTTAGGATAAAAGATGTTTCAAGGGTTTCAGACTTCATCTCTGATTTGCCTCTAGTGGTACGGGTCTTACCAAGTTGGTACGGCTAGGCCGCACCAACCTGGTCCGACCAAGCCGAGTGGGGCTTGGTACGGGTAGGCCGCACCACTCTTGTAAGACCCGTACTGATTTACCAGAACAGAGCTTACAAGTTCGAGTTGATGCATTTCTTGCTGGTACCTTGTATTAAACTCTTGAGAAAGGTTCAATTGACCATACCTAAGGTTCCTAAACCTCAACTCTCGTTTGTTGGTTCAAGATCTAGGTTTTAGAGTCAATTCTTCACCTTCTAGGGTTTCTAAACCTCAACTCTCGTGTTTTGGTCCAGATCCTCTAATTGATTGATTGGAGATCTAAGGTATCCTCTAATCTGTCAATTAGGGGAGAATTCAACCTTTCGGCTTCAATTCGAACAAGTCTACCTAAAGGGATTGGTTTGGTTGAGAGAAGGCAATGGTCACATGACCTTGTTAGGGTTGATCTACCACTATAGGCACACCACATGCAATCACAGCAAGACAAAGCAATCAAGACAAGCAAATACACAATCAATACAATCAAAAGAGTTCATACAAGATCCAAATCAAGAAAAGCAACACAAATCAAGAAAATCCATCTACAAACCCTAGAAACAATGATCAACTACTCACAAGTCATAGATCTGTCCAGAAATACAAGTAAAGAGATAAAGAGAGGCATGATAGAACTAGATCGAAGATCGGGAGTGGAGAAGGGGTTGATCCGTCGATTTTCGCCTCTTCCTCTTCCTTCTTCTTCTCTCCTTGCTCCTTTGCTCTCTTTCTCTCTTTCTCTGAGCTCTCAATTTGAAATGAAAATGTGGATCCCCGAAAATGGAGAGATCCCCCGCTTTAAATAGCCTCTGCCAAGATTTGAATTCTGTCAGGCGGCATCTATGTACGGCCCGTACCAAGGTGGTACGGCCAGGCCGTACAAGATGGGAAAGAGCTGGATCGGCTAAGTCTGGTAAGGGCCGTACCAAGGTGTCCAAAAATGCCGTTTCTTCGTGTATTTTGCTCCAATCCTGCAGAAAACAAATAAACTCTCAGCAGTACCAAATTCTAAGGATATATCAATGAAATGCACATGATTTTGACAATTTAGAACATGAATTTGGTACGAAATCAAGTCAAATATAGGCTAAATATGCGAGGTATCATGCTAGAAAGGTGAAATTGAGAAGACAGACGAGGTTTGATAAGCATCAATTATATACACATTCGATCTATATTTTGGCAAATTCTAACACCAAATATCTTGTATTTTAAATAAGAATTGATTAAAATATACCTAGAATCAAGTTACTGCGGTTGTTTGACTATTAAATGCAGGAAAAGGTGAAAAACTGAAGAAAATGACATCCAGTGCGGACCCACTCAGCACTTAGCCGCATTTCCAAGATCACAACAAACCCAGGAATTTTTCCCGAGCGTAATGCGTCCGCACTCAGAAGTAAGTGCGGGTCAACCACCCGCACTCAATACTTAGCCGATTTTCTTGAGCTTCAGAACAACACAGTGATTTCACCAGTGTGGGTCAGACATCCGCACTGAAGCCAGTGCGGACGCACTGAGGAGATCTCGCAGGAATTTTTCCAAGTTAAATAAGGAAACTCAAAATCCAGTGCGGGTCAGCCATCCGCACTGAACCCACTGCAGACGCACTGGATCCGCAGAAAGCCAAATTTACACAGTTTTAACACGGTTTCTATTTTTGGCACTTCATGGACGCGTTTTACAGCTAAATATGGACAAGGCAACCTGGGAAATGATCCGAATATAGCACCCACTCACCCCCACTTCCTAGCCTCTTAATTGGGCATAGCCCTTGGCTATAAAAAGAGGAGGTTCATTCCCATTCAGGAGATCAATCCATCATCTCATTCTCTCTCTCTACACACACAATATTTAGCGATAAATTCTGAAGGAAAGCTTTCAAGCAAAGAGAAGAAGGGTTTCCTGAGCAAGAGTTCGGCAAGATAGAGGTTCTTGATTCAATAAAGGGTGTAATCATTTCTTTATTTCATTTCTTCTTACTTTGCCAACTTTTTGTAATGGATCTCTCCATGAGGGAGTAGTTCTCTCTCTAGGGGTTTAGGTCAATGCATGAACTTGTTTAATTGTATCTTATTCGGTTATTTGTTTTTGTTATGATTGTTTTATGGGATTTGATGTTAATTTCTGTGATTTATCATTTGTGTTAATTACATAGTTAGTACTTAAAATCGTAGTAGTCCTGTGTTGGATTCGAAAGAACCAATATTGCTAGGATGAGAGGAGAGTACCAAATTATGAATGCAAATACCCTAGGTTTGGATTAGGATCTAACCAATTTGTAATCTAAGCCGGAACTACAGAAATTAAGGTTAGGAATTTGGTGAAGGACATCTCAAATCGAATCGGGTATTGGTATGAAGGACTTAATCGTGAAATATTAATATTTGAGGAGAGGAGAGACTAACAAGAGCATATGGTCTAGGTAGCTAGGATGAATGACTTAATCGTGAAGTTCGAATTACTTAGACACGTTATTAATTCACGAAAGTGACCCTTAATAACATATTAGGTTAGAAACCTCATCAAATCATACATGACCTTAAACAAATACCGAATAGATAGAGTTAGCAAGGGATTGTAGACCGAATGCCCCTAGATCTTCTCAAACTAGAAAGCAAACCAATCTTTATTTCTTTTATTTACAATTATTGTTTCAAACTCATTTCTTTTGGGTATTGAACCCAACCTTAGGAATTGTTAGAACAAACCCCCATTTACTTTTATTGCACTTTACTTTATTTTATTTTCTGAAATTTATTACTAAAGTTTAAGCATAGTAATTAAACACACTCCCTGTGGATCGATACCCGATAATATATTACACGATAGGATTGTATACTTGCAATCTGAACCGAAAGTGTATTTAGGGTTAAAAGGTACATCTTATTGTACTGAAATTTTGTGCATACGCTTTTGCGCGCATCAAGGTTTTGCATAGCATGATTTCTCAAGGAATCGAGCCTAATTTCGTGACTTACAGCACTATTATAGATGGGCTGCGCAAGAAAGGTGAAATTGAGAAAGCATATGTGCTTTATATCTTGTTTTTCAAAGGGCTCAAGCACTGGACCACTGGTAGATGGGCTATGTATGAAAGGTGAAGTTACATAGGCAAAGGAGTTGCTTCGCTTAACTTTTAATTAATTATTGTATAAAATGTGTTCAAATTTTAACTTCTATTATTGTCTTTCATGTGGTGCTATTGTGTCATATTGGATGTTAGTTTAGTTGATCAGATTTGTGGTTTGCTTTGATAATTTTTAAAATGGGTGATATATTTAGTACATTTATGATATAATGGTATTTTTTAGTTGTTTTGGTATCGTTTTGATGTGTTGATACCTTCTATCTCTTTTGTTGTCTAACATATTTATTTGTACCTGATCTACTTTAATCTGGCACATGTTTTGATGCAAAATTATATCTATAATGAATACTAAATTAAGTATCAATTACAGTAAGTGGATTATTTTGAGCTCTACATTGAAATTTGAAATCTTAATTGAGCGTAAGTATTGATACTGATAATTGAAGGAAAATATATTAGTCATTGCATTATTAGTTGCATTGTTTTTTCCAAAGCTCTCTCTCTAAATTTTTTTTAAATTTAGGACATCAATTTCTTTCTTTTCATTTTTATTGCAAACAGTATAGCGTATGGTCAACTTGGATATTACATATGCCTATTATTCTCTTTTTTGTGAAACCTTGGTAGCGGCTGCCAAGTATAATTTTTCATTAAATAAAAGTAAAATTACATCCACCACCGCAACATCACAACATCGCAACATCATCACAATATCATCCAAACAATGCAACAAATATAATACACACAACAACATCTAAAAAACACAACACAACACAACCACTAACAACATAACAATAACATCTAACGAATCGACTTCAAGCGATCGTCAATCTCCTCTCTCACCTTCTTGCTCTCCACTGCACCAGCCGGCTAATAACACCAAGGTAGAGGAATCTAGAATTTTTTTTTTAATAAAGAAAAAGGAAAAGGGGGTGGTGGCAGGTGGGGGAGGCCGGCACTGGCTACGACCTCCCCCACCTCTAACTAGGATTCTGTTGTAGAGGTTTTAGAGATCAAGAACAAGGTTAGAGTGATGGTTAGAAAAAGTGGTGGTTGGAGGAAGCAGAGGGGTTACGCCTCCTCTCCCTCGCTTTCTCTTTGAGATCTAGACTTTAGTGGTGGAAAAGAAGGAAGGAAGACTGGTAGTGGTCGGAGAAGACACTAACAGAACAGGTAGATCAGAATCGACACTAAAGAGAAAGAAGAGAAAAATGGCAGCCAACGGAGTCCACACAGATTGAGAAATGGTGATGGAGGGTGGAGGGAAGGGGGCGCGGTGGGGGGAAGGAGGGGTGGAGCGGGCAGCGGCTTCTAGGTTTTTAATTTCAAAATCCAATGAGAGATTAGGGAGACTCGACTTGGTCGGTCCGATTAATAAATGTTGTGATAATTATCATTTCTCTTTTGGCAGAGAAGGGTAATATATGCCTATTATTCTCATGCTGCGTATTCATGATAAATTACAAACCCAGCTGCCAAAACTTTCTTTATTAATTCAGACGTGTTTTACTCGGGAACTTTACATCAACTAATTAAGATTTTTTTTTTGTACTTTTGAACTTTTGCTTTATATAAAGAACCAAAATGAACTTTTGATGTTGGAATTCAGTCTTAAAAACAGAGAGTTAAATGAACAAATCAAGACCTCATAATTTCACTTGTTATTATCAAATTAGCAAGACAAGAATCAGATTGCTTCTCTCGGTAAAAGAAATCTATTTATACTACTACAGGGAAAACAAAAGTTCCCTCATTTTTCTAATCAACATAAGTTTTGATATAAACCTAATTCTTTCTTAATTTCTTAATTTCTAATCAGCAAGAATATTATCTGATGGTTGGTATCTCGCAAACTTATCTACATTCTGACCCATATTTTGTACCAAAACCTGTGTTTAGAACCATTAAATCAGTCATATTTCATTGAAAATCTATAGAATATGGTACTGCTGCAAATTTGTTCTTATTTTGCAGGAATTGGGTGAAATCGAGGAGAAATCTGGATTTGAGCAGTTCTGACACGAGCCGTACAGCATCTTGTCCAGGCTGTATCAGCCTTGACCCGACCAGAACAATGCTGAAATTTCAGCATCCGAACTTAAAACAGTCATAGATTTTGACTCGTAGCTCTGTTTTGAATGTATGACCACTTTTTGAAAAGCTTGCGAGAAGATCTACAATTTGAGTCAGAGACACAGGCACACAGTCCGTGTCAACTTTGACACGGGCCGTGTCAACTTTGACACGGGCCGTGTCAAGCATTTCTGGAAACAGATCCAGAATCTGAAAACAAGGCCTATTGAAGGAAGGTCGACAATCACTCCATATAAGCTAGATTTCTTGCACCAGAGAGGGCATTCAGACTATTCGGGAGCAAACCTAGGGTTTGGGGAGCGACAGCTCGGGTTGGAGACGAAGTAAAGAGGAGGAAAACGCGAGTTTTGCGATGAGTCTTCTTCTTTCTTCGAGTTTTGCCATGAACTCCATTATCTTTATCTCTTTTATTTGCCTTTTTTGATTATTTTAGATAAGGCTTTTTAGTTTCTAGGGTTAAGATGTAATCGAATGTTTTGTTTGCATGTCAGTTGTTGGATTTTTGTGTTGAAATTTGTGTTTGCTTGATTGTGTAGTATTTTAATTGCTTAATGGAAGTTGTTTGATTTTTATTGGTTTGCCACTAGATGAATGATCACATCTAAAACGCATTTCAACCCTTACTATCTCTCAACCAAACTAAGTACATGAGGTAGGATTAGTGATCCGAAAGGTGAAACCAAGTAGTAGCCGAAAGGTGAACATTTTCTCTTATCGACGGATAAGAGGTTACCTTTAGTATACCAAACAAGTAACTAGGAAACGAAACT
Organism: Carex rostrata; assembly: GCF_964058835.1. Lineage (NCBI taxonomy): Eukaryota > Viridiplantae > Streptophyta > Magnoliopsida > Poales > Cyperaceae > Carex > Carex rostrata. The sequence continues at coordinate 7,882,399 of NC_135924.1, forward strand.
AATATACGAAAGTTAAGGTTTATAATTCTAAGAGGGTAGATATTGCAACTCCATACCAAGTTAATAAACCAAAATATGACAGTTGCGGTTTAGAAACATTAGGTCTGGTCAGTAGAACCCTACACAGAGGAACAACACAAAGAAACAGTATCTGGTGCATTAACTCGGAGTCAACACGGACCGAACATGAAGCTGTACGGCCCGTGTAACTTGACACAACCCGTGTAGGAAGCTACATGGCCCGTATTAGGGACTGAGAGGCAGAACTAAGATGAGTTTGAAACCCTAGAAACCCTTTTTTTATTCTTTCTGATGTTGCCATATTCAATCTATTGTTCTGACCAATTTGAATACCAAAACATGCATTCTAAACCATCAAGTAGTGTCTATTACATTGAATATATATAGAAAGTGGTACTGCTGCGTTTCATTCTTATTTTGCAGAGAAATTGGCGAAATCAGGGAAGTTTCTGACATTATGAGATCTTGATGCGACTAGCATCATGGCCAATGCGAGTCGCATCACACCCTGACGCTACCACAAGACGCGAGGCGCATCAAGTCATTCAGGTCGCACTATCAACCAAGGCGAGGTGCATCAGACAACACCTGACGCATGTCGCATCACTGTTGATGCGACTCGCATCGAAGTTTTCCAGAGCGTGAAGCGGAGGCCCAATGACAGCCCAGTAAAGGCCCAAGTTTGAAGGATCGTTTGGGGAAAGCTATAAATAGACCACCCTCTGCCACTAGAGAGGGAGTTCAGAAAATTTAAGAATTCAAACCTCAAGGCTTTTGAAGTGTCGCTCAAGCAAGAGGAGCTGAGGAGGGAAGATTGGAAGATTCTTGCTAGATCCATTTCTTCATTCGGTTTTATCATGATTTCTTCTCTTATCTCTTTCTTTATGATGCTTGAGTAGATCTTTCTTGTTTCTAGGGTTGATGTAATGTAAAATTATGTTTGTAATGCATTGAACTTGAATTTGAGTTTTTCTTGTGTTTGTTTGCCTGAGTATTACTCTGTAGGGTTTTGTGGAACGGTTCAAACCCATTAGTTTAGCTTAACAGCGGAAGTGTGTAAAACAAAAATTTTACGGATAAGTTAAGCTAAAAATTAAACGAGGTATGTCAGGAAACCTTCCAAGGCGGTCCACCTTCAGTATTCCTTCGGCATCAAAACCTCATTTAATTCATTTACAGATCTACTCCATAATTGATTTTCTAAAGCATTAAATCTATTTACAAATTAAATAGATTAATATAACAATTTATACCTTGATTCCAAATCTCAGTTGGAATGTAGACCGAGCGAGTAGAGCCTCACCAGGGATGGAATCGACTCACAGTATCACACGTGTGATACCTCTATTGGTTATCCACCAGGACTAACCGGAGAGCGATTTATTTCTTCTGCCAGAAATACCGTAAACCGCGGAATTCTGTAGAAACACTATTCACCAAGAAAATGATGAAATAAATATATTTGTGTCCCGAAGTAACTCGGTTTTGCTTAAAAGCTAAACCGCAGGATTACACAAAATATATTATTTCCTAATCTCGAAATAACCGAAATCAAGGAAGAGAGAAAAATCGATTAACGAAGTAATCAGATTAACACGTTAATTAGTGAGTCTTTCTCTCTACCCCTACCCCTCTATTTATAGAGTTTTGAGGAGGTTCGCAAAAGATCGAAATACCCCTCAAAACAAATCTATTTACCAAAAGCCCTTGACACCTCATCCTTTTATCATGTGAAATGACCAAAATACCCTTGCCACCTCACATGACACATGTCAACACATGGGAAGTCGGCACCAAGGTAAAAAGACCATTTTACCCTTGGTCCATTAAGGCATGAATAGTGTTGGGCTTTGACTTTTGGGCTTTTAATTTTAATTAAGGCTTTGATTATTTTGGGCTTTTAAATCCATAATTCAAACCCATAATTAACAAATTAAAATCCAAATCAAATATATATAATTGTCATATACAATTATATTTCTTTTCGGTTGTTGTTCGGTAACTTTTATACAACGTAACGTGTACGTTTATAAATTAACCGTTATTTCTGCTTGTCATTCTAAATGACATTTATAATTTAATTATATCATGTATAATTAATTATAACCATCTTAATATTAATTATAATTAATTTATAATTAATCAGTAAGATTCTCCGAGTAGCTCCTATATGGTGTGACCCAATAGGATCTGTGTTATGTTGATAAACAGAGTTAAAACTGTTTTAACTTCTATAATCATGGGTGGCGTCTGGCAACACATCATGACCATCCAATTACACAGATGATGCTGTACTGTACAATATCACGATCCAGTAAACAATTTACTTGTGTCAGTTCTTCTGTCTCATAGCTATCAGATCAGTTTCAAGGTAGATGTGTGTCATCCTTGGTAACTGTATCTTTTCTTGATCTTGAGTAGATTATCAAATATAATTACTCTTGTAATTATACCGCATGCAGATAATCTAACTCTATCAAGGGGCCCAGTGATGCTATAGCTCGTATAGAGATACAAGGGACAAATAGTATTCTTGGCAGACTATCACTTCCTCAGCTAAGTTATACATATGGAAATGCTACCGTTATGGCTGCTTTTTACGGACAGCGTTAGATAACACTTACTCATATATATTTCTTAGTGGTTACGATAAATACCTCATACTGTAGAACTTTGACACTGAATGAAAACATTAATGACACGAACACAATTCTATTTAATGTTTCATTCGGGGTCTGTCAAATACCATGTTCCTAGAACATGTATCTATGTGATTAAAATGACATCTCGTGTCAAGTGGTTTGTAAAACTTAATCATCTTTTAATCCACATACTAACCTTATAGCGGTAATTAGTGTCCCTGCTAATTACCTTGGTCAGTGACCTTTTAAGAGTATATATATCATCTATATTATGGAGTTTCACAATTTCAGTCATGAACTCGAAATGATCCATAAATGCAATAATACTCACGGCAACAAAATGATATAAATAAACATTTAATTCATGAACAAAGCTTTATGATTAATTTATCATATTATTGACTTCTAGATTATTACAAACTAACAATCTCCCACTTAAGCTAGGAGCCAATCATTGTAGGCTCTACTTACACAAATCTCTAGTATTCCAAAATCTCGTAGATCTAAAGAAAAAACTCATAGCCAGTCTCCTTTGTGTCTCAGACCCATAGAGGCAATATGCATCTGGTGCTTGGCTTGAGGAAGAGGTTTCGTGAGTAGATCAGCTGTGTTGCTGACTGTGTCAACTCTACATATCTTTACATCACCTCTATTTACGATCTCTTGTATCATGTGAAAACGCCGTAGAACATGTTTGGATTTCGAGTGCGATCTCGGTTCTTTGGCCTGAGCTATAGCTCCATTGTTGTCACAGTAGAGGTCCATAGGGCCTTGAACACTGGGAACCACTCCAAGTTCGCTAAGGAACTTCTTAATCCAGAAACCTTCTTTAGCTGCCTCGGATGCAGCTATGTACTCTGCTTCGGTGGTTGAGTCTGCTGTAGTCTCTTGCTTTGAACTCTTCCAGCTCACAGCACCACCGTTGAGTATGAACACATACCCAGACTGTGATCTCGAGTCATCATGGTCAGTTTGGAAACTGGCATTAGTGTATCCATTTATTACAAGCTCGGAATCACCACCGTAGACGAGAAACATATCCTTAGTTCTTCTTAAGTACTTAAGGATATTATTTGCAGCAATCCAGTGCTCTTGGCCTGGATTAGCCTGATATCTACTCGTCACACTCAAAGCGTACGAGACATCAGGGCGAGTGCACAACATGGCGTACATGATAGAGCCAATAGCCGAAGCGTATGGTACTCTACTCATAATACTTCGCTCATCAGTTGTCGAGGGACACTGAGTCTTGCTTAGCTGAACACTATGAGACATTGGCAGGAATCCTCTCTTAGAATCCTGCATGCTGAACCGATTCAGCACTTTGTCAATGTACGTGCTTTGACTTAACCTATAAGTCTATTTGATCTATCTCGATAGATCTTTATGCCTAGTATATAGACAGCCTCGCCCAAGTCCTTCATTGAAAAGACTTTCTTCAATGAAGACTTGGCTTGTTGCAAAAGAGGAATATCATTTCCCATTAGTAGTATGTCATCTACATATAGGATAAGAAAAGCGATGGCACTCCCACTAGTCTTTCTGTATACACATGGTTCTTCTTCGCATCTGACAAAGTCAAGCTTTTTGACTTCTTCGTCAAATCGAAGATTCCAACTCCGTGATGCTTGCTTCAGTCCATAAATGGACTTAAGAAGCTTGCACACCTTCCCAGCATTCTTTGAATCCTCAAAACCCTCAGGCTGTGTCATGTACACATCCTCTTCTAAATTTCCATTTAAGAAGGCGGTTTTGACATCCATTTGCCATATTTCATAATCATGAAATGCGGCAATTGCTAGGAGTATCCGAATTGACTTAAACATAGCCACGGGCGAAAAGGTTTCATCATAATCTACACCGAGAATCTATTTAAAACCTTTCGCTACTAGCCGTGCTTTGTATATAGTCATATTACCATCCATATCTGTTTTTATTTTGAAAACCCACTTGTTAGCTATGGGTTTTACCCCATCAGGTGGTACAACTAGGTTCCAGACCGTGTTGTCATACATGGACTGTATTTCGGATCTCATGGCCTCCAGCCATTTATCAGAGTCGGGCCTATCCATTGCTTCCGCATAGGTCAAAGGATCTTCAGTGTCATAGGCTGAGATCTCGTGCAGTCCCAAGTACCTTTCAGGTGCATAGACTACTCTTGTTGACCTACGTGGCACTTGTTCTTCAGGCTGTTGAACTTGATCCACAGCAGTCTGCGGATCTAGTTCTTCTTCAACTTGCGTTGAAGTACTTGAGCTCGGGACTAGAACCTCATCCACAGCTACTTGTGGGTTTGGTACTTCCAGATGCTCATCAGCCGAAAAATCAAGAGGTGGGTTAATCTGATCTGGTTCAGATATTGTATTGTGTGATGTATCTTGAATTTCTTCAAGTATTACATTACTCCCACTACTTCTTTTTGCAAGAAACTCGTTCTCCAAAAATATACCATGACGAGCAACAACTATTTTGTTCTTGGATTGGTAATAGAAGTAATATCCTTTCGTTTCCTTAGGATACCCTACGAAAAAGCATTTGTCAGCTTTGGGATCAAGTTTGCCAGACGTCGGACGTTTGACAAATACTTCGCAACCCCAAATTTTAAGATAAGACATAGTTGGGATTTTCCCAAACCATAACTCGTATGGAGTCTTTTCTACTGACTTGGATGGAACCATGTTTATTGTTCGTGCAGCAGTTTCTAGTGCGTGCCCCCAGAAGGATTTCGGCAGAGTGGCTTCACTCATCATGGATCGAACCATATCCAGTAGAGTTCGATTCCGTCTCTCAGAAACATCATTCCATTGTGGTGTCCCTGGAGGTGTGAGCTGTGAGACTATCCCACATTCCTTTAAGTATTCTTTAAACTCAAAACTCAAGTATTCGCCTCCACGGTCAGAACGTAGAGCCTTAATACTTTTTGTTCAATTGATTTTCTACTTCAGTCTTGAATTCTTTGAACTTGTCAAAGGATTCAGACTTATGTCTCATCAAGTAGACATAACCGTATCTACTGTAATCATCAGTAAACGTGATAAAGTAAGAAAAACCATTTCTTGTGCAAGTACTCATAGGTCCACATACATCCGTGTGTATAAGACTTAACAAGTCACTTGCCCTTTCGCCCTTTTTGGAGAAAGACGCTTTGGTCATTTTACCTCGTATACAAGATTCGCATGTGTCAATTGATTCCAGATCAAATTTACCAAGAAGTCCATTTTTATGTAACTTCTTGATGCGTTTCTCATTTATATGACCAAGGCGACAATGCCACATGTAAGTCGTGCTTTCATGTGATGCTTTGAGTCGTTTGTTATTTATGTTAAACACGGGTTTATTCATTTCCAGTATATAAAGACCATTCATCATATAAGAAGATCCATAATATAATTCATCTTTGTATATAGAACATCTATTGTCCTTTATCACAAAAGAGAAACCATTCATCTCTAAACATGAGATTGAAATGATGTTTCTGGAAATCCTAGGAACAAAATATACATTTTCTAATTCCATTACAAGCCCGCTGGGCAAATACAACTCTATACTACCAGCTGTTACGGCTGCAACTCGTGCTCCGTTTCCAACTTGGAGTTGTATCTCCTTGTTACGTAGCTTCCTTCTATTCTTTAGTACCTGCATATTTGAACAAATATGAGCACATGATCCGGTATCCAGTACCCAATCATTAATAGAGGTAGCAACGTTAACTTCAATAACAAAAATACCTGAGGTTGAAGCCTTGGAAACCTTTCCAGACTTCAGATCCGCTAGGTACTTCAGGAAGTTCCTCTTCCAATGACCCTTGCTATTGCAGTAATAGCATTCAGAGGAAGCAGCAACCTTTATCTTGGGAGGATTCGGTTTAAGAATTTTTTTCCCCTTGCCTTGATACTTGGGAGCCACCTTCTTTGGGGCTTTCTTTATCTTTTTCCCACCAGCTTGGATCATGAGAATAGAAGACTTTTTCTTCATGTCCCCATCAGCGATCCGAAGCATCCCTTGGAGTTCTTGCATACTTTTATCCATACCAAGCATATGAAAATTCATGATGAATCCCGAAAAGCTTGGAGGAAGTGAGTGCAGGATAATGTCTGTAGCAAATTCCTTGCTTTAGCGGAGCATTCAGCTTCTCGAGCTGCTCAACATCGCTCGTCATACGGAGCATGTGAGTTCCTATAGAGCCTCCCTCGGCCAACTTGTGACCAAGTAGAGATTTTGTCACTTTAAATCTCTCGATACGCGCTTGCTCTTGAAACATGTTCTTGAGCTGATCGCATATGACATAAGTTTTGGTATCCACGAATCGGCGCTGCAATTCAGGACCCATAATACTTACTACGAGACCTTGTACATCAAGCTCATCCTCTTTGTGCTTGTTGTACTTAGTGACATCCTCTGCTTTGCCATCTGTTCCTGGCTCAGCAGGGATAGGTGAGTTTAAGACATATTCTTTCTTTTCACGTCTTAGTACAATGGTGAGAGCACGGAACCAATCAGTGAAATTGGATCCGTCCTCTTTCAGTGTTTGTTTCTCGAGCAGGGAGCGTAGAGAGAATGATGTTTCTTTAGCCATATTACTACAATGTTAAATGTAAAGATTTTAGCTTTGTTCATGTAATGTTTTATTCTAATAATAAAACTCCCACTGCAAATTTGTTCTATTCCCGTTTTGCAGTAGGACCAAGATCCCTATTTTCACCAATAACCAAGGCAGTGTATGCATATCATGGCTATCAGTTATCTTAGGTAAGCAAACTTGCTAATCACACCTCTTTGTGATTCTTGGTTTCGTTAAAACATCACGTGTATTTAACGAAGACTTTGCCCCAAGCCCAAAACTGTTTTGGAAATCATTGGTAAGTAACCTCACTCTATTTGGTTTGATATGTCGGACATAACCCTCGACAACCAAAGGTAAAAGACGATGTCTACTGAGTAGTTTACCCATCAACCAATGAACAATGGTTTGAGGAGGATAGAGTGGGAAGGGCATACTACTTAGTATTTAATGGGTTGGTGTTTATGCTTAACAGTGCCAGCAATCTCTAAAAGAGATATGTCAGGAAGAATGATTAATGTGATTCTATTCGTATCTTTAAGCGACCTCTTTCATATGCTTCATTAAGCAGTCATGGAAAGGAAGTCTAGAGTACGAAATGTGATCGCATTATTTTCTATCCTTAACGTGCCAGAAAGAACGACTAATGTGATTTTATTCGTATCTAAAGAGACCTCTTTCATATGCTTCATTAAGCAGTCGTGGAAAGGAAGTCTAGAAAGGATACCGAATATGATCCCCATTACTTTCTTTTCTTTTAGCAGTATCTCTTTCATATACTTAGCTTTTGTTAAGCAGTCAGTTCTTGCAACTGACTTTAGACATTCTAGCGGACACGTGAAAGTCGTCTGCCAGAAAGACAACGGTGAGTTCCTTCACAAATCTTTCTTTGACATCACGTTCTTTCACGGTTCCATGAAAGCGATAAATCTAATTTATTCAGTTCATATCAAAGCAGTAAATCTAATTTACTTATATACGGGACCAAGTCAGGTATATATATTTATCAGTTCCTAATTCTTTATTTTGCAGCTATGCTCAGTTCTTTATTCTATACCGTTTAAAGCATATAAACAGTTTACATGTTTTTAAAACAGATATTCTTTTCGTTCCATAAAGCAATTTGGTAACGTGACAAAGTTCCTTTTCGGCCAGCCATTAGGACATGTAAAAGGGGCTCCCAGGAAAGATTGGGGTCACGAGGACCGCTTAGACTCAATCTTTCCTAGACAGAACCATCTCTTTTACGGTGTGGAAATGACAGTTCTTACTAAGGTACTTTATTGCTTCATCACATTCTTCGATGAACTTTATTTTCCGAAGGTTTTCGAAAATGCGAAAGATTTACACTAAATTTTGCCATTTCAAAAGCGTTAAAGCAATTTGGTAACGTGACAAAGTTCCTTTTCGGCCAGCCATTAGGACGTGTAAAAGGGGCTCCCAGGAAAGATCGGGGTCACAAGGACCGCTTAGACTCAATCTTTCCTAGACAGAACCATCTCTTTTACGGTGTGGAAATGACAGCTCTTACTAAGGTACTTTATTGCTTCATCACATTCTTCGATGAACTTTAACGCGATCAAAAGTTTTTGAAAACGAAAATATAAAGAAAGCATAAAGAAAGCATAAATCTAATTTAACTTTCTTAGTCGGAAAAACCGAACCAAGAAAATCTCATTTCTAATCGGTTTTGGACTTGTGCTGCAAATGTAAGAATTTAAACCGATATGCGGTACATGCACCTTATTTGCATAAGTTATAACTTTAGAAAATCAATCAGCGGGAGAGCCTTGTGCTCTGATACCACTGTAGGGTTTTGTGGAACGGTTCAAACCCATTAGTTTAGCTTAACAGCGGAAGTGTGTAAAACAAAAATTTTACGGTTAAGTTAAGCTAAAAATTAAACGAGGTATGTCAGGAAACCTTCCAAGGCGGTCCACCTTCAGTATTCCTTTGGCATCAAAACCTCATTTAATTCATTTACAGATCTACTCCATAATTGATTTTCTAAAGCATTAAATCTATTTACAAATTAAATAGATTAATATAACAATTTATACCTTGATTCCAAATCTCAGTTGGAATGCAGACCGAGCGAGTAGAGCCTCACCAGGGATGGAATCGACTCACAGTATCACACGTGTGATACCTCTATTGGTTATCCACCAGGACTAACCGGAGAGCGATTTATTTCTTCTGCCAGAAATACTGTAAACCGCGGAATTCTATAGAAACACTATTCATCGAGAAAATGATGAAATAAATATATTTGTGTCCCGAAGTAACTCGGTTTTGCTTAAAAGCTAAACCACAGGATTACACAAAATATATTATTTCCTAATCTCGAAATAACCGAAATCAAGGAAGAGAGAAAAACCGATTAACGAAGTAATCAGATTAACACGTGAATTAGTGAGTCTTTCTCTCTACCCCTACCCCTCTATTTATAGAGTTTTGAGGAGGTTCGCAAAAGACCGAAATACCCCTCAAAACAAATCTATTTACCAAAAGCCCTTGACACCTCATCCTTTTATCATGTGAAATGACCAAAATACCCTTGCCACCTCACATGACACATGTCAACACATGGGAAGTCGGCACCAAGGTAAAAAGGCCATTTTACCCTTGGTCCATTAAGGCATGAATAGTGTTGGGCTTTGATTTTGGGCTTTGACTTTTGGGCTTTTAATTTTAATTAAGGCTTTGATTATTTTGGGCTTTTAAATCCATAATTCAAACCCATAATTAACAAATTAAAATCCAAATCAAATATATATAATTGTCATATACAATTATATTTCTTTTCGGTTGTTGTTCGGTAACTTTTATACAACGTAACGTGTACGTTTATAAATTAACCGTTGTTTCTGCTTGTCATTCTAAATGACATTTATAATTTAATTATATCATGTATAATTAATTATAACCATCTTAATATTAATTATAATTAATTTATAATTAATCAGTAAGATTCTCCGAGTAGCTCCTATATGGTGTGACCCAATAGGATCTGTGTTATGTTGGTAAACAGAGTTAAAACTGTTTTAACTTCTATAATCATGGGTGGCGTCTGGCAACACATCATGACCATCCAATTACACAGATGATGCTGTACTGTACAATATCACGATCCAGTAAACAATTTACTTGTGTCAGTTCTTCTGTCTCATAGCTATCAGATCAGTTTCAAGATAGATGTGTGTCATCCTTGGTAACTGTATCTTTTCTTGATCTTGAGTAGATTATCAAATATAATTACTCTTGTAATTATACCGCATGCAGATAATCTAACTCTATCAAGGGGCCCAGTGATGCTATAGCTCGTATAGAGATACAAGGGACAAATAGTATTCTTGGCAGACTATCACTTCCTCAGCTAAGTTATACATATGGAAATGCTACCGTTATGGCTGCTTTTTACGGATAGCGTTAGATAACACTTACTCATATATATTTCTTAGTGGGAACGATAAATACCTCATACTGTAGAACTTTGACACTGAATGAAAACATTAATGACACGAACACAATTCTATTTAATGTTTCATTCGGGGTCTGTCAAATACCATGTTCCTAGAACATGTATCTATGTGATTAAAATGACATCTCGTGTCAAGTGGTTTGTAAAACTTAACCATCTTTTAATCCACATACTAACCTTATAGCGGTAATTAGTGTTCCTGCTAATTACCTTGGTCAATGACCTTTTAAGAGTATATATATAATCTATATTATGGAGTTTCACAATTTCAGTCATGAACTCGAAATGATCCATAAATGCAATAATACTCACGGCAACAAAATGATATAATTAAACATTCAATTCATGAACAAAGCTTTATGATTAATTTTTCGTATTATTGACTTCTAGATTATTACAAACTAACATACTCTTCCATTGTTTGATTGAGATTGTTTGAACGAATCTTGATGTCTACTGTTGAATGTTTCTTGCATCTCTTCTAGTACTTTGACCTTGATGTTTCTTGCAATTAGATCAAGTATTTGAGATAGATCTTAGATCCAAGAGTTGAGATCAATAGTAACTGAGAGGTGAAATTTTCATCTATTGAGAGATAGTGGATACCTTTAGCAAACCAGACAAATGACTTAGGTTGAACACCAGTAAATGAGAGTTTGAGGTTGTAGATCTAAGAAGGTGAAGTTGCACATCCTTACCAGGTTCATTAAGCCAATAAACGAGAGTTGAGGTTTAGGAATATTAGGTACGGTCAACAGATCCTTACACAAGTGAATAACTCAGAAACAGGCCAAATGCTGCATTCACTCGAGGACCACGCGAGTCGCGTGGGAGACCACGTGGGTCGTGTGACGGTCCAGAGAGGCAGAGTTGAGGATGAAATCTAAAACCCTAGGAACTTCATTTTAAAATCAAAGTAAAACCAAACGTTTAATTGTTTTCCTTTTCTGTTATTGAATTTAGGAATTTAAACAAATCAAACCAATCTTTTCTCAAAATCTAGGACCTAACTGAGGCAAGCAAAGGTTCAGAGTTGAACTGTATCGTCCCTGAGGATCGATACCTGATTGTACTATTGAATGAAAGTTATGCACTTGCAACTCAATTCGAAAGCTGAATCACGGTTTAAAAGGGTATAGCTAGTTGTACCTGAAACTTCATGTATACGCTTGCGTGTGAACACTTTCTAAAACCAAAACCAAAAATCTTTATTTTTTAAGTAGAATCAAATTACCATTTCTCACTTCTAGATTTTAGTTAACTTAAGTAAAGTCCGGTAAAGTTCGAACCGTCCCTTGGATCGATACCTGATAATACTACGCGACAGGATAATATACTTGCAATCTGAGTCGAAAGTGTAATCAAGGTTAAAAAGTATAGTTTACTATACTGAAACTTTGTGCATACGTTTTTGTGTGAACAATGGTCTGATTTGAAATGCATAGTTCGTTTCCTTTATGTGGTTGTTTTGAATTGTATGATGTATGAAATTATATGATTCTATATTTTGTTTTGCAGTATTCAATTTCACCTTCGAAAGAAGAACACGACAGGATTTTGTCGTATCTAAAGTAGTCAATTATGTACCCCTTCAGATTTGGTGAAATATGTAGAGTATTTTTACATGATATAGTTCACCTTTTTACATGATATATGCATTATTTTATAGTATCTATTATTATTTATGTTTATAGGTTTACAGTATATAGTGCATAATTTTACATGATATAGTTCACTGTTTTACATGATACATAGAGTGCTTTATAAGATATAGTTCATAGTTTTACAGTACCTACATGTAATAAATTCAATTTGTTTCATTGTTTATTTTATTTTTATGCAGGATGATATCTCAAAAGAACGTGTGGTTCTCGTGATGAGGCTTCATATTCATCCCAACAATGAATACAAGAGGTTTTTAATGTAGAAGTTATTTTTTCATAGTTTTTTTTATGCTATTATGAATGTTGAATGGTAAATTAGGTTTGCTATTTTGTGGTGAATATTATAGTTTGTGTTGAACAAATGTTGTGTGTGGTGAATATTATGTTTTTGTTGAACAGATGATGGATGTATGTATAGATTTAGAAATTTTATAATATATATGGAATTGATTTATAGGTTAGATTTAGAAATTTTACATTATTGATTCTTTGTAGGTTGTATGTTTTGTTTTTGTAGTTTAAGTTGAAATTTTGTATTTTTTACATTTTATTTTTTCCTTTTTATATGCTTATTTTACATTATTGAAATTTTATAGTTTTTCGTTTTATTTTCACAGTTTAAATTAACAATTTTACAGTATTGAAAATTTATATTTTTTAAATTGTATTTAATCGTTTTCATCTGCTAATTTTATATTGTTGTAAATTTATAGTTTTTACTTTTTATTTTCATAGTATAAGTTTACAATTTTACAGTATTGAAAATTGATATTTTTAAAATTTTATTTGATCTACTATTTTACAATTTTGTAATTTTATAATTTTACCTTTTGATTTAACAGTTTAACTTGATATTTTTACAGTATTAAAAATTGATATTTTTCAACATTTTATTTTATCGTTTTCATATGTGAATTTTGCATGTCTGTAATTTTATAGTTTGTACATTTTATTTTTATAGTTAAAGTGGTCGATTTTACAGTATTCATTATTTTGAGAATATATTTGTGTGTTCATTAAATTGAGAAAAAAGAATAAAAAAAATTAATCGAAAATTTTAATTTTGTCTTTTTATCACGTTTTTTTTGTCAAAATAACTGCTAATAACTAACACTAACTGTCAATAACTTCATATAGCTGCAATTTTCGAAAGTACAGTTTGAAAATACATTTTTTTGTCCTGTTGTGCAAGTTGCAATATGTTTCTAACTATTATGGGGCCACTTCAAATAGTTACTGGATGTTTTGTGATTAACTGATATATTTTATGTGATATATTGTATAATTATACAGTATGTAGAAGTAGTATTACAGTACTCGCACAAGTCAATTCTATGAACAAATGGTGGACAAAAGTCTGTGAATAATTAGACGCTTCCATATATTATTATTTTTTAAAATGAATTTCCACACGAAAATTCAAAATAGCATTTCAAGAAAATTACTTATTTGTTGTCATTAATTCAATACTTGTTTTCATAAAATTCTCGAGGCACAGATTGTGACACCGATTTTTTTTTTAATTTATAGGAAGATAAAAATAAAATATCGACAATGAAAAATAATTTCACAAAAATTCGTTATGGTTTATAACATACCCTAATGTTATATATCATAACATCCCGTCAAATTCCTACTTTGTCTCCAACTCTGTAAAAAAAAAAAAAAAAATTGTTACAGTACGGCATTATGATCCATAACGTCCTAGCAATTCTTTTTTTTTTTAATTTTATTTTCTTATATGTTTTAAAAAAAAGATTCAACATGATGAGTATTATATATATGATTTGTCTATAGTGTTTATAAAAAAATATTTATCATAGCATAAAATGTGAACAATTAGTAATTAATAGTTTTTTTTGCGCATAATGAAACAATATTCAATCTGTACAATATTTGATTGTTAAAATATTTATATGATGAATAACTAATCTAAACTTTTTAATTTTAATCTCATTTGAATATATTTGAAAACCAAACATTCCAATTTGAACAATTTCAATCTCATTTTAATTTCAATTGTTATTTTGGAATTCAATGAAAAAAATAACATGGAATTTATTTTAACACATATGAAAGTGTAAATTTTTTTTTTACTACAATGGGAACATTATGGTCCATAACGTTTCTACTGTAGGAACTTTTTTTTTTCTTGCGAGGCAGGAGATAAAATGAAAATTGGCGGGATAGATTCCGTATTTTCTCAAAAAAAATTCTCTATTTTCTCTATTTTTATTTTATATTTCTATTAATAAAAAGATCGGAATTGTGACAACCAATTTGTTGTAGATTTTTAAATAGGGGGGCCTTCAAGGTTGATCTTTCTTAGGAGCTATACTGTAAAAAGATTTTGTCTTACGAGTGGCGACCTCAGCTCAGCATCGGCCTGAATCCATATCCTCTGAGGTAACATAATATTTCTGTTTTAATAATGGCTGTTCGATCGGAATCCGGGGCAATCAGGTCCGAGGTGGAACACACGGGCTGCTTTAATATTCGCGCGGATAATGATTGAACGGTGGAGATCCAAACATAAATAGTTTAAATATTATGTTAGCTTAGGCGATACGAATCGAATCGGCCGGTTCGGCCCAGCGTGTGCTGGGCATGGGTTAGGTTTCGTGCACCCATCTCCTTTTCGGTTACGAAAGATCCATTCCATGTTTTTCTGCATTTATTTCGGAATGGAGACATCCGGTTTTCTACCTGGTACAATTCTAGCTTATAATCATTTGTTTTTTTAGTTAGTCTTACGAATCATGCATATCACTATTGATTAATGTTCAGGTTTTAAATTTTAATGCTGGTGTTTTGATCGATTGATTCAAACCACCCGATATGATATATATTAATTTTAATTTTTTGTTGGAAACTATTTGTTATATTTTTATTGAAAGATTAAATTTTTTAAAATTAATCTATTAGTACATCGGAGTGTCAAAATGACTTAATTTGAAATTAAACTAGATGTAGAAAGATGGATTTTCATCTATCGAAAATAGTGAAATATAAAAATGTATCAATTTTGGTTTTTAACAAAATTTGTTATGTAATTTACACCAAGCATTTTGGATATGTCCATTAAAGTTTCAAAATTAAAATCTGAAGCAGTTCATCTGCTGCATAGCATTATAGTATATTTTTTTATTTTTGTTAAAAAAAACTTGCCTCCACATTTTAATATTCAACTGGGACCATTATGCTCGATTTTTGCATCTCTCATACAAAAATTATTGCCTTATTCAAGCTAAATGTAGTTTCTGTTTTTATATTTAGTGCCAACACATAAAACTAGGATGAGTGTCAAATGTCCTATAATTTTTGCTTTATCATTATATTACACTATAACATCAATAATTCACACTAAGGTCGCATATCACAACTTCAAATTATTAATTTTGTTTCACAATATGGACAATGCCGTTTTGTATGAAATATCAAGCCACTAAATTAGTTATGATATAGATGTTAATCTTGTTTTTCTTAAGCAATCTGAGTGTGTATTGCTTTTTATGAAAGTAATATAAACACTTAGATTTTAAATTTTTAACATTTAGCTGTTCCTGAAATAGCATTCTCAGTTTTTTTTTGTCAGCGACAATCTTTTTGTTTGTTACAAAAAATATAATTATTGGTGTAGATCTGCGATTAGTTTAAAATGATCTGGATTACTGGTGTTTTATTATTATTTTTTGAAGAAGAAAAGCCCTTAGGCCTATTAATTACTGCTGATATTTTGCAAACAATCGCCTGATTCTACCCCTGCAAACGAATACGGATTTCAGTTTGACTAGCAGATAATTATAAAATGGGGCATCTCCATTAAAATTGAAAACGGAGAGGTATCAATTGATGGATAATAACCAAGCAAAGCTTTTGCGGATGGAAATTGGCGCCTGATCTGGTCTGCTTCTTCCCCAACCCTACCCAACTCCCCATTCTGTCGTTTTACTCGGTAGATTCAAAAGTCTAAAATTTGACCTCTCAGACTCCTGAAATACATTTGGCTCCATTTCTGTAAAGAGCTCTGAGCATGGCTTCTTCGGTTTGTTCTACTGGATTCGCCGTTTCACACGGCTCAGGGTTTCTCAGGCGCAATTCCATCAGGTCTGTTTGCTATCTCTGTTTTTTTCTTGGGGATTAAGCCGCAATAGGGTCTATTTTTTATTGATTCGATTAATTAGATTGAATATTTGAAGTATACCCGGAAATTAAAGCTTGAGCTGGTAGCCTACTACTGTAGTCGAAGTCGAGTGATCAGTTTTATTCTTGCAAATCCAGTAATAATTAAAAATATAGTTCGGAATTGTTTGTTTTTATTGTTCTCAAGCCTTTGTGAAGTTTTTTATGTGTGGATTACTGGAATAAACCTTGTTTCTCTGTAGTAATGGAAGTAGTGGACTATATTGCTAAATGACTATCATTTCTTAAATATCAAGTTTGTAATTCATTTAGCAGTTCATGCTAGGTAAACTCAGTTCAGTCTCCTTTCAATTGGCTGGAATTACAATTGTTGTACCAGTCAATTCCAGTACCGGCACAATTTGTCATGTAGCCTTTGTGGACCTGTGGAAAATTAAATTGGTGTTTTCGATTTGCTGGCATGGATCCTCAAGTTCTTGGTAGCTAGCTGGATTCCCATGCAACTCAATTGTGTATTTCCAGTAATCCTATTGATTCATGGATATTGCAATGAAGTGTCAGTCTCAGTTGTGCAGTTAAGTCCAAATTAGCACACATATTGCAACCAAGTCTTCTTATTTTTCCTCAGTTTTATCTCATATTTACCTCATTTTTTTTCCCTCTGCTTCTAATCAAATTGCAAGCAAGACAAAAAAAAGGACTATGGAACCTAAAAGAGGTATCTGACAATAGTGGTACTGAATTGAGATTCTAATTATTGACTAAGTATCTAATACTGATTTAGGTGTGCCTATACATGAGTTAGCAAGAGTGCCCTTTATTCTCATTTCAAGTTTATTTTAAATCAAATTTTTTTGTTGTATGGATAGGAGGAGATACCAAATGACTGTGAAAGCTTCACGTGTCGACAAGTTTTCTAAAAGTGACATTATCGTGTCTCCTTCAATCCTTTCTGCTAACTTTTCCAAGTTAGGCGAGCAGGTTTGTGTAGCTTACATACTAAGTATTATCTAATGACGTAATAAGGATCAATGATTAGCATTACCTGTTAGTTTTTTCTGGTTGGTTTAGTGGGAGCAACTTATTTTCATATTGTTTATTTGTTTCTACCTTTGATGTTTTGTTCACAAATTACTTTTTTATTTATTGACTAGTGTTTGTGTTGATGGTGTTATTTTCATTCCTTTAGCTTACTAATTTCTCTTCTTTTAAGAAAGAAAAATATTACTATGTTGTTATTCCTACTACTTTGGTGGACTGTTTATTTTTTATCAGCTGTCTCTGGCATCGATACAATTTTGATTTACTGGCTGGGTGGCACTAATGGCGGGTTGACCACCTTTTGGCCGTCTTTTTTCATTTGGTTTTGTTGGATTGTTTAGTGCTTCATGGAAAACTGCATTTTAAAATGAGGCTGAACTTGATCAAGTTAAAGCTAAATCTTTATTGTTTACTTCATGATGAATAGGGGTTTTGTTGGAGTTAAATGCGTGTTTTATACTGTGCCATGCCAGTCTGACCATACCTTTTAGACTCCTCACAATTTTGTATCCTTTGTTGATATACTTTTTGGTACTTTTTGTTCATAATTTATAATTAATTTAGTTTTCCTGATGGATATTGTCTCATATGGTCTGATCACTTACAGAATAGATGGATTGGTTACTAAACTGTTCTCGACTAACCTTCGGTATTTTTTATTTTTGTAGGTAAAAGCAGTGGAGGTGGCTGGATGTGATTGGATACATGTAGATGTAATGGATGGTCGGTTTGTGCCAAATATTACAATTGGGCCCCTAGTGGTTGATGCTTTGCGGCCAGTTACAGATTTACCCCTGGATGTGCATCTGGTATGCTTAATTTGTTTTCATTGTAGAAAAAAGATACTAGAGCATTTAGTAAATGAGATCCTCTTTGGTCGAGTATGATTTTGTAAGAGGTACCTCATAAGATATCGTTAGGTTTAAGTGTGTGTGCCTTTTATGTGTTCTGTATCTGATATTCTGCCCTTATCAAGCAAAGTGTTATCCTTAGAATATTTGGAAATTTTCCTTAGAAATTTTGAATGTTTTCCTACCAGGAACATATTTAAATACCCTCTGGGTTATTGAAATATGTGGTAATTACTTGAATGCTGCATATTTCACTATTGAAGAGGCTTTTGAATGCTTCTAAATTTTACAAGGACATATAAAATGAAACCTAAATTCATGAATCAAAATACAGATGATTGTCGAGCCTGAGCAGCGGGTCCCAGATTTTATTAAGGCAGGTGCTGATATTGTCAGTGTTCACTGTGAACAATCAGCTACCATCCATCTCCATCGGACTGTGAATCAAGTAATTCTTCTCTCTTTTTTTGTATGGACTTAGTTTTCTTTCTTTTTTAAATTTGGTAAATGCTGTATACAAACTTAGATTTATGATACGTGCCATTCTAGATTTATGGTTAATGTAGACTATAGTATATGAGTCTTAATGGGGGATGTGTTGAAGTCCTGAAATACTTATACCTTAAAATTAAGATTAAGTTTAGCATCTAATGCTAAAACTTCTCAATCTAAGGGTTAATTTTTTATTTATTTCAAACTTTAATGTGATTGTATTGTGCTATGTCAGATTAAAAGCTTAGGTGCTAAGGCTGGAGTTGTTTTAAATCCTGGTACCCCACTCACTGCAATAGAATATGTCCTTGATGGTAAGCATACCTCTGAAATATTTCTTGGGTTTTGTTTATAATTTCAATCAACAACCTGAATCCTGATCATGTTTTATTTTTTCCCACAGTCGTGGATTTGGTTTTGATCATGTCGGTAAATCCTGGTTTTGGGGGTCAAAGCTTTATTGAGAGCCAAGTCAAGAAAATTGCTGAGTTGAGAAGATTATGTGCTGAGAAGGTCTGCTTTTGACTTTGTCATACTATGCAAGTGTTCTTATTTTAGTGATTCATTTTCTTATTGCTTTGTTTCAGGGAGTAAATCCATGGATTGAAGTAGATGGTGGTGTGACGCCTAAGAATGCATACAAGGTTAGTTCAACCCTTTGTACCTGATGGCCATACTGTAACATGTACCAGGCAGTGGCAAGCACCTTTTTATTCCTATTGATATTTTTTGCAACTTTTCAACTACAGCGGAGCCTAATTTTTGTTACCATACTAGGGGGTACATGCCCTTATCAGCATTCAATCCTTCAGTTCAGCTTTTTAGTGCATTTAACTTAAAGGTCACACTGGTATTAACTGGCACTAAAGCCAAAAGGTACTGATAAAATAAGCAAACAAGCGTATGGACTAGAAAAAAGCCAAAAACTTATCTGCCTGTTACAATTCATTGCCTGTTGTGAATGGCACATTACCATTGCTATTAGCTATTTTCTTCTGTCAATTCTCACATGTCTACCCCCAATTTGACCTCCCTACTTTTCTAATGCTTTCTGATCTGTCTTGTGACTGCTGTTTAGAATAATGCTGATGCTGATTTTTTTAATCATCTTTATTATCTTTTCTTTTTGTCAACAAAATTTATATCAAATAATTTTCTACTTTCCCCAATGGCAGGTTATTGAAGCAGGAGCAAATGCTTTAGTTGCTGGTTCAGCAGTGTTTGGAGCTCCAGATTATGCTGCAGGCATGAATTTTGTGTTTCCTTTTATATCCAATTGCATTGTTTTTGGGTTATTATTTCAGTTTAAGCTCTCTTATCTGCACAGAAGTACTGAAACTTCAATTATTATTGCTAATCATATATCTCTTCTCTGATGCACTGAACATAAAGTTTTTTTTTTTTTTTTTTTAAACTTCTGTGCTTATTATACTTATTTTGGAAAGAGAGGGCAAATTGTTTATAAAATTAATAGGTCTTCCAAGCAAATTATTCACTATTTTTTTTATGGTTGCCAAGAACGCCAACAAATATATTGATAAAAAAATAAGTTTATTTACACAGAGATCCTAAAGCTAACTCTAATTACAAGCTCTCATCTCAAACAAAATCTATCCACTGACAAATCTCTAGTGCTGTATAATTTATTAAGCAATGCACTACTCTATATTCACTATTTAAGAAGACATTTTGTATTCAGTAGCCCTTATGTGTTAACACTTCTTTTCCAGCCATACAAGGAATAAAGGCGAGCAAGCGACCTTTGGCGGTTGCAGTATGAGAGCTTTTTAAGCACATTTTGTGGAAGTAATTATTAATCATCACTGGAAAAGTAAGTTCAGGTTTATTTCTTAGTTTATACAGCCACTATGGTTTTAGGAGCGTAAATAGTAGGCATCACAACCATACATATAGATATAGGGATCAGTGTTGTAAAATACGGCCGATTAGTAGTGTGGCAACGACCAAACCATCATGGATTTTCCAGACTAATCGGCCGATTATTCCCGATTAATTGCTTGGTGGTACCTTGTCCGTCTGACGAGCGCATACCGTTATTTGCAACACTGATAGGGATAGAAGGATACTACCTAAAACTATATTCTCGTAGTACAAACTACAAAGGCTTTCAATTTTACCGGTGTATCAAATGGGCACATTTCCATGCCTATTGGATCTAGTGCGATTTGGCAATTGCTCATATGTTCTGGTTTTACAGTATCCCCGGTTTAAAAAAAAATGCGGTAGCTTTTTAGGTCATTTGGTAATGGTGTTGGAGCTA
This sequence comes from Carex rostrata, assembly GCF_964058835.1. Classification (NCBI taxonomy): domain Eukaryota; kingdom Viridiplantae; phylum Streptophyta; class Magnoliopsida; order Poales; family Cyperaceae; genus Carex; species Carex rostrata. The sequence continues at coordinate 7,903,576 of NC_135924.1, forward strand.
GCTAACTTGCGTTAATAAGTTTAATTATAATTTATATTGATTTGTTTAATGTTAGAACCTGCTAGCTGTAAAATTAATAACCAGACTCCTTTCTCAGCTCAAGTCCTTGTATGACATTAGTTGATTAAAATATCTTATAGGTGTTTTTTTTTTCTCTTTTGCTTAGGTACAACTAATAAAGGCTTGCTAGGTGGACCTGGAAACGTTGGTGTAATTTGATTCTTGTGCTTTCAGATGTATCTAGTCAATGTTGATATAAAGTGCCTGAGGCAACCCATCAACTAAAGAAATGTCAAAGCAATTGATATAATACTTCAACAGAACCACAAAAATTCACCACAGCTTCCAAGTAGATTGGTGCTATGACATCGGTCCACATTTCATCCTCGCATCCTCTTTCTTTTTGCTCCATTGTATCTTAACGTCCTGTCCTGTCACAGTGCACCAGGCTAACTTTAGCTCTCCTGTTTGGCGGTTGGAGAAGTTGCAACCCAAAAGCTCCAGAAAACAATTGCATGTAATAATCGTACATGATAGATGATAGGGTATATTATTATAGTTGCGCCATTTTAAATTAAACGCCTGTTGTCACCATCCCCATTCATTTTGGCTAGGGGTGTCAATGGGTACGATACGGGTAGGGTGGAACCATTTTCACACCCATACCCACTAAGAATTGACCTTACCCATATCTTACTCGTACCCGTTAAAAATTTGTCTTATCCTACCCTACCCATACCCGTTAAGATTAGTGGGTAACGAAACGGTAGTGGGCGAAATGTTTAGCATAATATAATAATTTTATTAATTTTTCAAATAAACCATCAAAGCAATCACAATTACTAATATAAAATTAAAATATAGATATGCAATTAATTCTAAGTAATAGTTTTTTTATTAAGCAAAAGAAAATCAAAATCACAAATATCTCTTCTAACAAATTCAATTCCTTAACTAAATAATAAAACATTCAAATAAAAAAGTAAAATGTTTAGCATAATATTATTCTTATGATATAATTTATTTTATATAATTACCCGTTACCCAACGGGTACGAAATAACCTTTACCCGTACCCATATCCGTTTATCTAAAAAAAAAAAAATCCTTACCCATACCCAATAAGTTAACGAAAAAAAAATCTTACTCATACCCATCTTATCGAATACGATACGGATAGGGTAAACGGGTGCCATTGACACCCCTAATTTTGGCATGAAAATCTTTGTGACTTTGCCTTTTTTTTTTTTTTGAAAGATCATGCCAGATACTGCCAGAGTGGCATGAAGATCTTTGTCAGAGTCGTTCATATGAGGCGGTATACGTGAAAAACGTTGAATTGTTGTAGAATTCGATGAGGATTAATTGTAGATATCCACAATCCATAAATGGATCGAGTTTTCCACAATTCACTACTCGCCTTGCAAACTGGTGGAAGCAAATCCAAGTTACCTTGGTAGAACTGCCACAGTGCCACTTCACCATACGGTCATCCAAACTGATACTCATGGAGTGCTTTCTCATTGTTGGCAAAATAACGATATGCCGGCCATTTGTATCTGTTGGTGGCGGCTTAGTCACATCCTCACCTTATGATTCCTTGACGTGTCGGTTGACCCTTGGGGAATGAAAATTAATCTAAATAGCATATTGTTAAATTTGGATATGTTATGAAACATTTTGGATATACACATTTTGATAGAGGGAAGGTGGGGGATATTTTATGAGAAGAGTGTCAAAATGTTTTCAGTCCAGTGTAAAATTTTAGAATCATGATAATTATCTCTGCATCTCTCTCTCAATTTATTTTCATATTTAATTTCCATAACTATTTTGAGGACCACAAAAGCTCGAAACTGATTTTTTTTTTTCTAAAGTATTAATCTTCATGCACGAAAGTATTTATACCTAAGAATGTAAGTATTTTTTACATATGACACTGGTTGACATATGAAAGTATTAATATCAAGTATTATAAGTATTTATACCTATGCACTGGAGTATTTATGCCTATGTGCTCAACTATTTTTGTTAGAGAAAGTTAACGCATGAACAATTGGGGAAGGTTGATGCGAGGATGCGGGGTCCCTACTACATTTGATGAAGGTTGACGTGGGGACCATTGTGGGCTGGAAAAGGGATGGTCATATCAAGTTACGCATGCAAGTATTTATACTTGTGAAGGTTAACGGATGACGAGTGTAGCAATTGGAAAACGGAAACCATATAATTAGTGGGAATCATAATACAATTTTCTTTTAATGAAAGTGTGGGAATAAATGAGAAGATAGAGGCGTGGCCATGTGGGGATGATTATAATTATTCAAAATTTTATAGGCAAAAACCAACTGTTCAGGGGATTAGGAAGATTCTTCTAGTGTTATATTTTTGGTTTTCTATTGCTTGTATTTAATTATTCATCGATGTATTGATTAATATCAGAATCTAATTAATTACTACAATAAACTAGAAGACAAACCTTTTAATGCCTCGGAACAAATTAGAGTAACACAAGATACAGTCTAAATAATTTATTCGTTGAATTTATTTTTGAGAGAGGAAGAAGGAATATTCATTTTTTTAGAACACAAGTGTGAAAATGTTTACTTCTGACGATATTATTTGTATGAAAAGTTGGCAACATTCTTCTAACATTAATTCTTTGTGTCTATTCTCAAGAGCTTCATTCACAAATCACAAGAACATCAAATTCTAACATTCAATCAAGAAAATTACGTTCTCATATCATAAATCCAACGCCATTTCAGTAGAAAGATTTAAATAAGATTTCAACAAAGTTTCTTAAGTCTCTCATTGCTTCTATTAAATAAAGTTCTTTAAAGCCGCTAAATTTTGAGAGGTCATTTAAGCATGTAACAATTTGGATATTTAGCATACAACATATGATGCGATCCATTAGTTCAATTATTATCCAACTAAAGGAAGCATGCAATGCTAACATCACTGATGTAAATCCAAACAAAACCTCATCCCAACATGTGCAAAACATGAATGTCAGCAAAGAGATGGCTGTCTATTTAGGCTACATTGGTATAGCCTTGTAATTGTAAAGGCTGTCTCAATTCAAATTGTCTGATAATAATGGTTAGGTTACAAGCAAGGGGTTGTAATAGCTCTTTGCATTGCACCTGTAGGCTGTTGGTAATATATGCTGGAATGAACAAGAGCAGTTAACGATATGGCAATTAAGATTTGCAAAAACATTTGAATTCCAAAATAAGTCTCAAATCATTAATCTAGACTTCAAACCAAGAAAGTCTACATATACTGAATTCAACCCTACATCAATATGGGATTCATTCCCCACAAATCCAGAATATCACACACAAACTAAAAGTTCAACAAACAGCAGATAATATCCAAAGGCACTTAATTAGTTTAATGGACTGACAAATAACAAATTCAACACAGCGAAACATCTTTCTTTTTAATTTTTTCAACCCTAAGTAGTTGCAGGACCTTCTGCCCTCATTCTTGATGGACGACTTGAGGGTCCCGGATCATCACCATGCACAGGCCTAACAAGCTGCTGCTGGATCCGTCTATTGTCAAAGAAAGCAAAGATATCATCATCAATAGGTTCAAGTAGATCCTTGATAGCTTCCTTGCAGAGATGCAGCAAACCACGAGCAAATGCTCTCGTCTCCTCATCAGTCACCTCTCTGTATCTCTCCACGATACTTGCAGCAATCTGCCTGATACTGTTGGCCTATCATAAAAGTTCCAAGGTAGAGATAAAGTTAAATTCCTGACAAAGAAAGCAAGAGTAAGAAGAAAGAGAGTTTTAGGGATCTTACCGAGCTGTATGTATTTGGCACGCCACCTGGACTTTGGAGATACAAAATAGAATCTCCAGAAAACCATCTCATGTACTGCTCATGCTCGGATGGATCATATGGTCTTTGGTCAATCAAACACCTGCCCTCACGATTTCTCCAAGAAAGCAAGTACTTGCGATGTACTTCGGGCCAATTCTTGCCAGTGCCATTTATCAATTTATGAAGCGATGCGACAGTGTCATGAAGGACTGGTGGAATTTGTTGGTACCGGCCAAATTGCCGTGCAACTCTTCCAGGATTATACATTTCAACAATCCAGAAGTGAATTAACGGAGCCGTTGTTCTCCATAAATGTGGACTTTCTAAGCATATTGGTGGAAGCAAATGCATTTTGTTTTCATATGGGAGCCATACTACCTTTCCATCATTCAAGGCATCAATCTCCAGGCGATACGAGTCTTGTACCCTACAAGTCACATGACCCGCAAATGTATGATAATTGGACCAGCCATAACCAAGTGGAGGTCTTCTAATTAAGTCCTCGCCACCAAGTTGAGGTTCTTCGAAATTTCTGCGATTCTTCGGACGCCCCATTGGGAGCCTTTCCCAAGACCACAGTTGCAACAACAAAATTGATCCGCCAAACTGCTTCCTTTTTGGCTTGGTTGCTAAACAAAGTTCTTTGTATAAGTATGCCAACACACCACTTGCCCAGCTATATCTACCAGCTCTATCGAAATTAGCAAAAAGTGGGAGGTATATCGCAGAAATAGAGTCCCCTGAATGATCAGTGAACAAAAGAGAGCCAACAAGCATGAGGCAATATGCCCGTGCATACTGCTTCACTGTAACCCTATCTGCTGAAGGGGCACATTCAGAGAAATTATTACGCAACCACGAAATATTAATGGCCACTTTGCTTTTTGGCCGAAATGTAGTCTTATCTACCCTTTTTCCGAGCATGGATTCCACCACATCCGACCAATCACGATTTGTTGAGACACAAAGTGCGTCCCCATCAACCCGCAACCCTAATAGAACAGCAACATCTTGTAGTGTAATTGTCATCTCCCCAACCGGAAAATGAAATGAGTGCGTCTCCTGGCGCCATCTCTCCACAAGTGCACTGACAAGTGCATGATCTGTGGGTATGTGCCCAATTTGGTGGACACCATAAAGGCCGGCCCTAATGACGTATGGTTCATAACGGTCATCCCATGGTAGAGCTACCAAGTGTTCACGAGTGGTTAGTGGATCCAGAAACTCACCTTCAATCACCTTTTTTGATCTATGATCTGCTTGTAACTTAAGTAGAGATGGATCGGTAGGGTCACCGCTTGGTGCAGCAGCAACAGGTGGAGCATGAGATCGTTCACGTGATCGTTTCACCCCAGAAATTGTCAATTTGGGTTTTCCCTGTCCTGAGCCTTGCACCCTTCTAGCATTCTCCATTTTCAGTATGTTCCTACCAATGTTGCAAAAGAAGTGTTAATACAAAGAAAAATTCTACTCAATAAATTGTCTCGACAATTTTTATGTCAAAGTAAATGAAGTCCATATCAAATGTTGTACTACAAAGCCTTCTTGATGTAAAATTTAATAAATGTGTTATTTCATGATAGTACCATTACTAATAGAAGTGAATTGGCCCGAGTCAAGGTACCACAAAGACCTTGATGTAAAATTTAATAAATGTGTTATTTCATGAAAGTACCATTACTTATAAACTGATGTATATAGTACAAAATGTTGTAGGTTTCGTCTAAAGATAAAAGACGCGATGAAGTTCTTCTTTGATCCATAAAATATTGGGAAAACATGATCATTATAAGCTCGATAAAGATTATAGAACATGACCACCGCCAATGCAACTAGGCCACTTCAAAAATCATTACAAAACTCATTGGCAACTGTAAATGTTTCACTGTAAATTCCTTTTTCTTCTTTTACACATAATACTGAGAACTAAAAAAATTGATTCTCAAATCCACTAGACTTCTATGCCTTAAAAGATGCAGACTAACTATAAACTTCTACTTGTTACTTATAAGCTACTCTACTTAGTTTTGGCAACAGCAAATACATACTTGAGTTTTCTGCCATTAGAAAATCTAAACAAAATTTAAGAAAAGGAAGGAACCAAAGCATTCAATTAGAAAATCACCATCTCAAGGGTTACACCAGAGTCAAAATAATGTTTCTCCATGTAAAAGATTCATGATATTTATTGTATATGTATAACTTCTCAAACAAAATATTACACCACTTCCATAAAAGCTCTTGATTTTGTTTGAAATAAACAATTTGTTCTCAAAACATCTACAAAAGATGCTGGCTAACTGAAATTGTCTACTGATTACTTCAAGTAATTTACTTGTGAACCACTATATTTATTTCTGGCAACAACTAATATTGGAAAAATGATTATCTGTGTAGAAACATCAAACATAATTGCATTCTTAGCCCTTAAAGAAAAAATAAAATAAAATTTAAAGAAAAAGGAAAGGAAAGAAAGGACCAAGGAGTTCAATCAAAAGATTAACATATAAAGGTACACAAAGCAAATATAAATCAATGCGAAAATTCCATGATAATTTTATTATATCAACAAGTTTAAAGAGCACGTGTACAACTTTAAAAAAAAATTACAATACTTTCATATAGGAGCGGAGCCAGACTTTTAAGTTATGGGGGTCAATTTACACTACCTATAACATTTTTACTCTAAATTATATATAACATAGGGTATAAGTATACAAATTTTGAAAAAAAATGGGGGTCAATTGACCCCCATTAATTTAGAGTGGCTCCGCCACTGCTTTCATACAAGCTCTCAACTTTGTTTGAATCAAAACAATTCTATAAGAATACTTGGAAGTTTTCTAAAAAAAAGCTATTTCTTCCCATATAAATTACCATATTCATTTACTCATCTTCTTGATGTACTTATCATATATTCTTCATATCAAACTACAAGTTTCCAAAGTAACTACTTATTTAATCTCACAGCTTATTCAATTAAGTATGTTGACCTTGTAATGCTATCATTTGTATACACATGCAAAGAACTGAAACTCTAGACAAGCTATAAACTCTTACCTGAGCACTATATTAGATCTGTAAAATACAGTAATAGGACATCAATCGAATCAATGAAGAAGTCTTCTTATCAAAATAATCAGGATCTAAGAAATCTATAGGAATGATTATTAGAAAATTTTTGTGCTACTATAAGAATGGGTCTAGGAACAAAAAAAATACAAAAGTAAAATTAGGCTATCAGATCGACGAGACTGAAATTAACTCAAGCATTAAGATAAAGCCATTAAATCAGTGAGATCTGGTAAAAACTAACTCAAAAATAATAATAATAATAATAATAATAATAAGATATTACAGTCAAATTGATGAGATTAAGGGGAAAAGAACATAATTTAAATAAGTCTATTAGATCCGTGAAATCATGGAAAAAGAGCTCCGCTTAACAATTGTAGTTTAGAATATCAACCATATATGATTAGATCTAAATGAAACAAGATCACTAGTTAAAAATATCAAACAAATATGGTTAGATCTAAATGATTTTGTTCGTAACATAACTACAAATATAGAAATAGGCACATGACATAAAATAGGGCAGTGAAGTTCATCAAAGTTATTGAAAAAAATATAACAATACACGATCTATACCAAAAGTATCTTAATTTAACAAGGGAAAAAAAAATTACCTAAATTTTTATATTCAACCTTGTGGAAGAGAAGAAGCTCTTTCGGAGGAAAATATTGTAGATCTAGAATTTGCAAATCGAGGACGGAATAAAGTGCTAGCTGAAGAAAGGCTAAGGGAAGAAGGAATTTGGTCACAATACGGAGCAAGAATTAATTGCTTGAAGATATGGAGAACTGTATCCCACAAGAAGAAAAAAAAAAGAAAATTCACCCAAAGGTCGCAATTAATAAATGGGGGAATTTCATGTATACCCCTTGCGTATTTCCCCCTCTAAAGTTTATAATATCATATTTACACTTCTAAATTTCAAAAACTAAAAAATTTACTCATTTTATTTTTTTTCAATTAAAACTCATTTTAAATTTAACAAGTACCCATTTTACCCTTTATTAAGAAAAATAAAAAATATGTACCATGTTTTAAAAAAATGTCAGTCTCCTAATTAATTGGTTTACGAGGGCAAATGGGTCATTTCTCTACTTCTAAAACTTAGTATCACTATGTATGCATCAGAAGTAGAGCAATGACCCGCGTGCCCTAGAAAACTGACCAATTAGCATACTAACATTTTTCTTAAAAATGCTACATATGTTTTTTTTTAATAAATGGTAAAATGGGTACTTTATAAATTTAAAATGTGTTTTAATAGGAAAGACAATACAATGGGAAAATATACGAGTTTTTGACATTTAGAAGGACAAATCTGATATTATGGATTTTAGAGGGGAAATACGTAATTTTGAAGGTTTTGAGGGGTATGCATGAAACTCCCCATAATAAATTAGCGCATTGGAGCCGTAGGATTGAAATCATACTTGGCTGATGAATGTAAGGTTTTTCCCTAGAAGATTTGTTGAAGATTTTTGCTTGGGACCACAAATACAAGGATGATTGATATAGGTTTCGCTGTGGATCCCATAGTCGGGATCCATAGTCTAAGTGGGGACGGCAATAGGCCTGGCTAGGTGGTGGCCTGTTGCCTTAAAACTTCGACCCATCTCGCGCTACCCAGGCCATCTGACCTGAAAAATTAGGCATACATGGCTCACAACAGTTCTGCCTGAGTAAGGTTGTTCACTTTATTTTTTAACTAAAGGCTATACATTAAAATACCAAATTGAATACTACCAAAAAGTAGGAAATGTTTTCGAGCATTTCAACTTTAATTAAAAAAAAGAACGTATAATTTGCTCCACTACCACATGTAATCCATACAAATATATCACAACATTAAAATTACTTAAAATTAAGTAATAAATATTAAATAATGTGTAAGAAAAAAAACCTACTTGCTCTAACAACAACAACAACAACAACATTAATTTATTTTATAAGGCCAGACCGGACAGTGGGCCTGACTCTAAGCCAAGTTTTGGCATAACCCCTCAGCAACCTGATCTTGATTAACCATCAACAGAGGCCTGGGCTAGTTGTAAGTCTTTGGTAGAGGGATAAGTTAAGATAAATCCCTCTACCAAGCATAGCCCTCTTATACCAAATTGCCACTATATACTACTTTGGGCACTTGATGTTCAAAGTAAAACCATGTACTTCCATTTTCTTCAAGAAAATAATTTTTAAACTGTAAGCTTGCTTATGGGCTATTTCTTTACAAAGGAATTGTAAGAACTAGTCTTGATCATAATCTAAGGAACTGCTTTAGCTATTAGATTTATTGTGCAGGTAGGATCCTCTCATTATTTAATCCACCCTCCAACCATAATGTGATGGCCCAAATAGGCAGGTTCATTCTTTAGGGGCCTGAGATCACCATACCATGCATTAATGGTAGCTGATATGAAGTCCCAATTCTGGTATTCCATTCTAACATAAATATCTACAGTATGGATAAATGGTATTCCCTGATGCTCTATTGCTAGTCATGGAAATGACCGATGAATATGTATAACATGTAACCAAAATTTGCATGAAAAATATTCATGTGGTGTTTAATTCGGATATTTAGTAAGAACAAGATAGTATACTTACTAGGCGCGGAAAATAAAGTTCTGCAAAGGAGGTCTGTGCTAGTCTGTGTATAAACAACTCCTTTACACATGTCTTCCTCACCGTGTGTACGCCAACAATGGCAAACCTTCAATAGAGCCCAATAAATGCACTGCCTCCACCTCATCTCACTCTGCAACCTCCAAGCCCAATCAAAATTTCCTTTCTTTACAACCCAATACATAAAAGCAATAGTGGAGACATTAGAGGTGAAACTATATCTGAGACATTTCATCGAACAAGTAACGTGCAGAGAGTTTCACACCTATATGAGATGAAGCAGAGTTAGGTTTTTCACAGAGGTTTGGTGATACTATGATCTCGGTGGAAGTTGAGGCGCTCAAAGCTAATGGGGAGGAAAAACAGAGATGGTTTTGCAAAGTGAGCCATGCATGAGAAGACTAGAGAGACAGGTCCTGTTTGCTCGAGTCGATTGTTCCATTCTTTGGTTTTGGCAGAGATGGACGGAATAGAGGAAGATGTAGTCAGTAGAGGCGCAAAGCGAACCATCCCAGTCCATCTTCTCTTCCCTCTCTTTTTTATTCTCTCGTGAACCATCCAGGCGCTTCATTTTTTAGCAATTTCTTTAATCTGTTATGAACTGGATTGAAATTATTGAATACGAACTCTGGATTTTATAAAGAAACTTGAAGATAAAGGGATTTTGGATTAGGGATCTCAATTTCCTTGGAGATGATTAATTAACTGAACTTCATTAATTACTTGGAGACCACCTAATATTTAATAGATTTTATAACTAACGCGTGCAAATATGGATACCTATGTGCACAAGTGTTAATATATAATATATCAAGTATTCATACCTAAGATATCAAGTATTTCATCAATATTTATGACAATCTGTGAGAAAATTTGTAAATCTAAAATCATGGACGTTTTCTATGTAATTTTCTCTTTCAAATAAGATCCATGATGACATACTTTCAGATTGTCCATCGCGCAAGTATTCATACCTCGTCATGCAAATATTCATACATTGTCGTGTAAGTATTCATATCTTATTGAGCAAGTATTCATACCTCGTAATGCATTACTTGTGGGACTGCTAATTAAGTGGGGGATCACTAACTATTTAGGTAACCACCTAATATTGGATAGATTTTACAACTGTCACGTGAAAATATGGATGAATATGCGTGCAGGTGTTAATATATAATATGGAATATGCTAGCATGCTATGCATAGCATAGAGCCCCTCCGTGCAATGGCTCGAATTTTGAGTTTTCAAAATCCTAACGGTCGATCCGAACTGTTCATCTTGTTCTCCATATTAATATGTGTTTGGAGACCAAATTTTACATTTTTTGGAATTTTTTTACTATTTCTTTAGATTTATTGAAAATCGATGTTTTCAGCAAATCTGGACCATAACAAAAACAACGATTTTCAATAAATCTAAAGAAATAGTAAAAAAATTCCAAAAAAATGTAAAATTTGGTCTCCAAACACATATTACTATGGAGAACAAGATAAATGGTTCGGATCGACCGTTAGGATTTTGAAAACTCGAAATTCGAGCCGTTGCACGGAGGGGCTCTATGTTATGCATAGCATGCTAGCATATTCCTATATAATATATCAAGTATGAATACTTGCGCGGCGGACAACTCAAAAATACTTCATCATGATTTCTTATCACACACTTAAAAAATACTTTAAAAAAATCATAAAATGTGTAAAAAAATAAGTATGTGATAAGAAAGATTGTTTAAAGAAATACTTGATATCTAAAATATGAATACTTACTATATTAGATATTAATACTTGCGTGTATAAGTATACATATTTATGCGCATCAGTTGTAAAGTTTTTCAAATATAAGTGGTCCCCCACATTATTAATGACTGATACACATTTTCTTTTGTCTTTTTGTGCTGGAAGTTATGGTTCTCTCATATAATTAATGATTGAGAGATGAATGAGGAAAATAAACTGGGGAAAATAAATCTTTATTATTAATCGGTAAAATTGATAATTTGGATTCAACTAGTGGCATCGTTGTTGCAGCTCCGCCGCAACTATTTTTTTAATTTAAGTTGACGTATACAGGAGATAATTTTTTCTTCTTCTATATGATGGTGCCACATATATCTAAATATTAAAAGAATATTTACATATAAATGTTATTGCATCTAACATTATCTAACATTATCTAGCATTATATTGATTGCCCAGTTAAAAAGAAATATCAAACAACTTGATGCTTTACAAACTCATCCTGACTATTTGATGTTGCCGCTCTCTTTGCCATCGTTTATGTTTCTCTCCATCTCTGGACCATTAGAAGGCATATACAATCTCTATTATTTTCCTTTAATTATACTGTTAGATAGAGAGGAAAATAGAAGCCCATGGATCAAACAAAAGATCACCAACCTCTTGAATAATCACAACTCCTACAACAATGTCCCTACAAAACCAATGAAATCAATTATTGCTCTTCACAAACAAATACTACAAAATAGATTTTAAATAATTGTAAAATCCAATCCCATAGCATAGATCAAGCCTATTGCATGAAATATCGAGTGGATACCAGTGGTATGCATTTCGCTTTACTGGTAAATCCTTAGCAGATAACTGAATAGAAAAGCTGATACAAAATTTATTTTTCCCTTTATTTTTTCAAGATTTCAAAATCAAAGAAGGATTATTATTAGTGTGCTTTAGTGGCAGCAACAATATAAACTAAAATCATCACTGTGCAATCTAATAATTAGTGCATTTTGACATCGTAAGAGTCAAACTAAGCAAACAGGAAAATCAAAACCTAGTAAAGCAAAACAGGAAAAAAATTCAGTGGAACTTTGCAGCAACAAAAATCAGGAGGCAATAAAACACAGTATAAAATGCATTGTGAAGATGTACTTTTCCTAGGTTGTGAAAAAAAAAATCCCGACAGAGATGGAAATTGGTAGTGTGTGTTTCAAATCCTCAAATATTTTTATGAATCTCAGTTTATAAAGTGTTGTATTGGAAATAGTAGAGAAAACAATTACCTTGAACACTGTGGCAGTTGTGGAGAATAACATTGCTCTAACTGTTACCTACCAAACCGTTGGAAGGTCGATGCTGGGAGAGAAAGAACCAAGAAGATACAAATAATCAATTACTTTTGAATTTCTTTGTTCTCCCAAATATGAAGTAAGAAATAGAGACACAATTATGTAACTAATACCAGATTTTAGTATCAAAAATAAGGGAAAATGAAGACAGGGATGAATGATAGAAAATTGAAAGCAAATCCTTCACTTTTTTATTTTTTTTATTTTCAATTACGAGTAGTCTGAATTTTGACATCTACTCTCTTTAGGAGGAGTTATTTGAAGGAAGAATATTAAAAAAATATATATAGTAACTGTTGAAGAAAAGCCAGATATACATTACAAAATATGCACAGGAAATTTTATATTCAAGGTCTTGTGCATTTCAGGTGTGTGCCAGCACGTAATTCACACTGTAATTTTTCCTTTTTACATGTATGAGATTCAACAGATAATTAGAAAGGTATAGAAATTCCAATAAATGGGAAATCTTAGACGTAGATAATTGGCACGTTACACCCTAGCTACATGCACAATTTGGGGACCTTTTATGGTCAGCAATTGCATTTTTCAATTTGTTCTCTCTTAAGTCTATTTTTTGGGTAGTACAGTGTGTACCAGTGAGATACCTACAACATCTCTCTTAGCCATATAGGCATGAGATGACTGATACAATGGCTTGAAGTTGATATCAATGTTTTACACAGTACCTAACACCTATTCTCAAATTCAAACACAAATTCAAAGAAAGCAGTATACCAAAAAAAAGGATAGAAAATTATAAAGAGAGGTGCAAATCTACTTTTTGTCTGACTCAATAAGTGTAACTATGCACTTTAGTCCTTGCTTATGAATATGTGACTTGTTTTATCCATGATAGTAGGCTCAAAGTGGTGAAATAAAATTCACACATGACATTCATTGCCATGGCAGAAGGTTTTCCATGAGGGAAGCTATGCTGTTGTGCATAGCACCAAATTGGTATGTACTACGGATAAATATTTTTCTTCCGAGAATCGCAACGGTCGATCCGAACCGTTCAACATGGTCTCCATATGAATATGTACTTGTACAACAAATTTTACATTTTAAGAAAAAATTTGGTAATATTTTTTGTATGGGTAGGAAAAACACTCAATTATGTAGACTGGGCTGGAATGAAAAAAGAGAGTTAACTAAACTACCTCTCAAGGATGCAGTCAGCCAGCTTCGTATTCTACTGTTCGGTAGTGCAACACATCATTCAGCCTTAATAACATTAAAAAATATATTATGTAAGCCAGATATAATTGGTATTTTATTTGAATGAAAATGATAATAAATCGATATATTGTAACATGCGTTGGAAATTTGTTGTTTTTTCTTTCAGTTAAATTCAATTTTGTTCTTATATATGTGCATCCCTACCAAAAGCAATAGCAAGTGAGAAGGAGACAGTGAATAAGGGTGTATTACCATACATCAATGGCCTAGACACTTCAGTTATAGTCAGATAGGTCCAGCTAAAAAAAATAATGGTGCTTCTCTGTCGCTTCCACTTCGGAGACAGTGGCTCCAGTTTCTCCTCTACCCGTTCTCCTGCTCTGCCTTCTGTTCTCCTCCTAGTGCAATAGCTCATCGGTGTAGAGCAAATCTCCGCCTACAACTTCTCCGGTGCCCATTTCAATCGTCTGGTAAGATTCTCCCATTCTAGCATCGATTTGTTTGCTCATTTCCTATTTAATTTTGGAAATCCTACCACTTTGGAGACAGATGTCAATACACAACCTCCACAATTGTAATTGAACCCAAATTAGAACTCCGACATATCCATGTTTGCTCCTATAAATCCTCAGCTATCCAATTAAGCGATGGCTAAAATTTAAAACATGAGATACGGAACCAATTACAGTTCAATTTAAATTCAACATTTAGTTCAAATTTTATTCCCCAAATTGATAAGAAACTAATTATGCTTAGCTAGTTCAATATTTCAATTTGTGTGCTGTTTACTGCTTATTTAACCAAATTTGAATAAAAAAAAAAAGCGAGAAAAAAATTACAAGAACGAAAGCAAATATATAGCTACAACTGCAATTAATGGTTATAAGAATCGGCATGAACATTTATTTGAACTTAGCTATAAGAATTATGAAATTATTCTCAATCCATAATTGACAAATTTGTGAGAAATCATACCACCGGGAAGAACAGGAGCCAGCAGAGGTGGGAAGTGCCGATCGCAGTGAGAAGCGAAGGCTCTGAGCCGAATAGCGACACAGGAGATAAGAGGAGCGGAACTGAAGTGGTCGGGGTCACTAAGAGAGGAGCAGGAGTGGAATGAGGGCGAGGAGTAGCTTTGAAGAGGTCGTTTTGTACTCCGGAAGACTGGAGCAAGAGCAACACGTAGCGGCAGAGCGGAAATAGGTGGCGCGCGGAGAAAAAGGGGGCGAAGGACAGGTAGCGGGGGAGGAGGTTGAACCTGCGTTTGACAGTAGATGGAGAGGAAGTTCACCGGACCGCAGGAGAAGAGGGGAAAATGCACACTGAGCAGAAAAGGGAAAAACGTGGAGGGCGGAAAGGGAAACACGCAGCGGGGAGGAAACACGTGGCGAGGGAGAGTGAGCCTGGACGACCTTGTAAGCTGAGGAAGCAGTGTGGTTTCCTTTTTGCGGAGAAAGACGGTCTGATATTTGGGTTTTTTTTTCTCTGCGGAGTGACGTGAATTGACATCAGCTGAAAATTGATCTGAGCCATCCATCTTGTATCATAAGGAGAGGGGGTGACACTGTTCATCCCCGCATTCAAAATTAAGGTATTATAATATCTGATACGTCGATAAAAGAAGTAATAATTAAAGAGCAAAAAGCCCAAGTCGAAAGAAAAGAAAATTAAAAGAAAATAAGCATCGGCCATTTGGAAGAGCTTTGGCCCATGTTTTATGGAGGATGACATTAGTGTCTATATGTTACTAATTTTAAAATCGATTGAATAGATTTAAACAACTAGTTCAAACTATTCAAACCGATATATTTTATGAGTGATGCGTTTACATGCAATTTTTATATTTTCGAGTTATTTTAGTATCAAATTAAGCAGTAAAAATATTAAAAAATAAATATATTAAAATTAACTTAAAAACTCACACATTTGACCACTTGACTTGATACTAAATAAATTTGAAAAATTATAAATTTTGATGTAAACGCACAACTAATGAAGTAGATTGGTTTGAACAATTGGGATTCATCGTTTAAAGTTGATTCGATAGATTTTAAAGTTAGTGTTATGTAGACTGAAATGAATACTAGTTTGTTTTATGCCTTCAAATCATAAACTATCTTCCTACAAAAAATTCAAAACAATTACGCAACAGTTGGTCATGACCCACTCTCTCGCTTTCAACAGACGAATCCGTATCACCCCCGTCCCCAGGTACCTCACTGAACCGTTTTTTTCATTGGCACGAATCTCGAATCTCAAAGTAGACCCCTTACAGTTCCAACTGGTTCCGAATTGAGTTTGATCCAGCTGAGATTAATCTGGGCCGTTCATTTTTATAAATTTTACCTCAGGTACTTGGGGTTCTCTCACCAGATCCAGATCGTTATTAAATTCATGTTCTCTGCATTAACGCACAGTTTGGGTTTAGATCTGAACTGTCTGATCTGAATCCACACAAATATTAAAGGAGCACGTGCATTACAGATGTTAATGCACAGTTTGGGTTTAGATCTGAACCGATTGATCTGAATCCGCACAAATATTAAAGGAGCACGTGCACAGATGTTGGCCGAATAAATTTGGATTCTGATCAGACGGTCCGGAGGCTGCAAAGGATGCGGATTAGTTCGGTAGTTTAGTCTCGGGAGTTTTGCGTTTGGATCGCACCCAACTTGGATTAGGCGATTAGCGAAACTATTCTGACACCATCTATGCACACTCAGAAATCAGAATGTCAACAAAATATTGTCTGTTGCATCTTAAAAAACGAGTGTCATAGGCCTAATGGAATTGATATTGATGGACATGCAATTTGTGTGTGTTATATAAGAAAAAAAAACTTTGTCGCTCCTTTCATTTTTATTAATTAAAATAAACTTGCACATAGATTTAGAAGTGAAAACGGATCGGATACGGAACTGATAGTGATAAAATTAGCTTTTATTTTTTAAATACGGATACAGATACATATCATATATTAGACGGATACAAATTGAATTGTATATTTATTAAAAAATATATATACATATTATTCAAAAATATCAAAGTTCATAATATTTATTTGGAGCCTGATAATTGTACCTCAGACAAAATCCCTGAGCGTGTCCCCCAAGTAGTTTAACAGAAAAAAAAACTTTCAATGTTATCTAGTTTTCATTTCCAGCGCTAATATCCAAACATTTAAAGCTTTGTTTATAACATTTTACAATGCTACTCACAAGCATTTAAACCTCTATTTGCAAGCATTAAAATTCTAAATATGTATAGTTTTAACTCCTAACTACTTTTATTTTCAAGCCAAAAACGAACAGATTTCTTTCACCCATTTTTTTTCTCTGATCATTATCATCTATTTTCTCGACGATCCGTGATGAATTTTGCAAATTTAAAAATATTAACGTTTTTTATCCAATTTTCTCTTTCAAATGAGATACATGAAGAATAACTTTCGAGTTATATTTGTCTCGTAATTTTTTTTACCACTTTAAATCTTTGTGACTTTTTTTTTTTTTTATTTTGCTTCAAAATAATTTAAACCTCTATTTACAAGCATATAAACCTCATGTACAAGCATATATACCTCATTAATAACACTTTAAATCTCTAGAATAAAACATATAAACCTCGTGTACAAAGAATTAAAACCTCAACAATAACATTTCAAAGCATATAAACCTCATGTACAAAGAATTAAGGATTAATTTCTCACGTACCCTTCAAGTGTTTCTTAATTTCTTATTTACCCCTTAACTCTTCATTATATCTAATTTATCCCTCAACTCTTCAAATTCTTTCTTTTTTATCCATAGAGTTAATTACTCATTACTAAAATTTATGTTTTCCCATTTTATCCTTGTGTGGCCCTCTAATTAAAACATATATATTCCTTAATGAATCAGGATCCTCTAAGTATCAAATAAATTATTATTTATAAATCTATACCGTTTTAAAATAGGTTAAAATAGGGAATGCTTTAAATTTGATAGGAAAGAAATATCACTTGCTTCTCATCAGACATAACATCTTTTTTTCCCCAATTGAATCTCCTCTACGTCTTTTGCTTATATAAATGAAAATATTGAGTTTAATTTATCATTTTCTTCTATTCTCTTATTCAATTAAAACCAAACAAAAATACAGTAGGAGTCCAACTCCGCTAAATTGGATGTAGCTACCTGATTTATTTATTTATTTTGAGAATGCCCGTTGGCTTGAATTGCATTAATAAAAGTAACCTGTTAACATAAGGTCCTAATTACTAGAATGAAATTAAAGCTGAAAAATAAATAAGTAACTATCAAACAAGTAAATTAAAGCTGAAAATCCAAAATCTAACTACCAAACAAGTAAAATATGAGACCCTTTATAGGTCCTAATGCTACCCATGTGAACATTTTCACTATCTTAATCTTTGCTTTTTTGCCGATTCTGAAACTGGTACTTGGAATCTGCACCTGGTACGGTACACCTTGATAAAACCTTAACCTGCTACTTGAAATAAACCAGTGTCAATTGTTGAGGTAAGGGGTGCCTCCCTTAGACCAATCAACTAAAATATAACTTGTAAAATTCTGAAACAACAAATCAACTAAATATTGTTATTAAATGATTAGAAAATTCAAAAACATCCCAGCAAGTCAGAAAACATCAACTTTTGCTCTTTTACCCCTATAAACCAAAAAATTACAAAACATCAAATCCTTTGAATTCAGATCAAATCCCATGAAGCGTATCAAAAACAACAAACTAACAAAACACTTAGCATCAAACTATCAATTCATACGAAAGAAAATAAATAAAAAGCTAGGCAAATGGGAAAGAAAACAAATCAACCAACTTATGCAAGAGGAGAAATTAATGGATATCGCTGCAGCACAATAATTGATGAGGAATAAAACTCTAGAAATATACTTTCGTAACTTCTGTAGTCTAAGATTCAATGGTATTAAAATCACAAAATACAAAGTCCTTAATGAGAAATAAACAACCTAGCGCGAAATACAAGCGGCCATCTGAAATTCGATGGTATTATTCTAATCTAAACAACCTAGCGGGAAATTGATGTTCTGAACACAGAGAGAAATAACAAAAATTCTTACCGAGAAACAAATTTGCAAGGACGTAGAAGGCAAAGAGAGAGCACGGAGAAGAAAAATTAAGAAGATATCTGGATAGATCAGAAAAGCACGGGAGAGCACGGAAAAGAAAAACAAGGTTGAAGAAGAAAAATAAGGGAGTACGCGGGAAAAGGAGGAGACGGATCAACTTCCTCTTAAAGAAAGGATATTTTTGTCATTTTTAATTTTAACCAGCCATTTAACGATGGTTAATTTCATAATTGTTAAATAATGGATAAAAAAGAAAGAATTTGAAGAGTTGAGGGACAAATTAGATATAATAAAGAGTTAAGGGGTAAATAAGAAATTAAGAAACTCTTGAAGGGTATGTGAGAAATTAACCCAAGAATTAAAACCTCAACAATAACATTTCAAAGCATATAAACCTTATGTACAAAGAATTAAAACCTCAACAATAACATTTTAAAGCATATAAACCTTAACAATAACAATGCATTTATAAAGCATATAAACCTCATGTACAAAGAATTAAAACTTCAACAATAACATTTCAAAGCATATAAACCTCAACAATAACACTGCATTTACAAAGCATATAAACCTTGTGTACAAAACCTTAAAAATTTTGATGATTGTAGACTGAGATCTAAAAACTTGAAAATTTAAAGTTTCATGAGTTTTACTTTAAAATTACTCAAAAGTATTTCTTCATGGATCTTATTTGAAAGATAAAATTGAATAGAAAACGTTCGTATTTTTAGATTCGTAAAATTCATCATAGATCGTCAGAAAAATAAATTATAATAATCAGATAAAAAATAAAAAAAATGGGTGAAAGGAATCTTTCTGTTTTTGGCTTGAAGACAAAAGTAGTAGTTAGGAGTTAAAACTATGCAGATTTAAAATTTTAATGCTTTCAGACAGATGTTTACATGCTTGTGAGTAGCATTGTAAAATGTTATAAACATAGCTTTAAATATTTGGGATCGACTAACAGTCCCCCTACTTCAGTCCCCTATCTGTCTCCCGCACTAAAAGACAAAAAAAATAGTTAAAACGTGCTAACTACCACCAAAGAGCAAGATTAATGTTATTTTATTAATAGTCAAAACGTATAGTATTCATACCTATGAATTTATAGTATTCATACTTATTATCAGAACCATTCGTCATATGTAACACAAGCTGGAGGGGGCCAGTAACGACCAGGGGGACCGCTAACGTCTTATGACGGCCTGGATTGGGGACCGCAATCGTCTAAAAGCGACATTTGCCAAGATTGGGGACCACTATAGCGAATCTATATATTATTCATATCTAAATAAAGAAGTATTCATATCTAAACAAATGAAGTATTCATACTGACGATTACGAAGTATTCATACATGTTTGAAATAATTTATACAATTCAAAATTCAAAGTCAGATTCATCTCTCTCACCCCACCTCTTCCAAGAAGTATTCATACTGACAATTACGAAGTATTCATACATGTTCGAAATAATTTATACAATTCAAAATTCATTATCAAATTCATCTCTCTCACCCACTTCTTCCAAGAAGTATTCATATCTAACATGAAGTATGCATATCTAACAAATGAAGTATTCATATCTAACTAATAAAGTACTCAATATCTAACAAATGAAATATTCATATATATAACTATTCATATCTAACTAATGAAGTATTCACACATGACACTAACAATATTCACATCTGACACTAATAATATTCACACCTGTCCAGATTGGGACCAAGAAATATTCTCAACAGACTAGTATGCATATCTAAAACAATGAAGTATTCATATCTAACTAAACAATTATTCATACTGACGATTACGAAGTATTCATACATGTTCGAAATAATTTATACAATTCAAAATTCAAAGTTAGATTCATCTCTCTCATCCCACCTCTTCCAAGAAACATTCATATGTAACATGAAGTATGCATATCTAACAACTGAAGTATTCATATCTAACTAATAAAGTATTTATATGTTGCACTGTGACAACCTTCGTTGGGCTAGCATGGACCCCCTCCAATGGTGCACCACGCTCTCCCCGCTGAATCTTGACGGTGCACCATGCTCTCCTCGTCGAATCTCGACGGTGCACCACGCCCTCCTCGCCGGATCTCGACGGTGCACCACGCTCGCCTCGCCGGATCTCGACAGTGCACCACGCTCGCCTCACCGGATCTTGACCGCCATCACTACTGTCGGCGTGGGTAGATGGTGGGGAGCAGTAGAAGAGAAGAACAGGGTGAGTTTTGAGTTATGTTAATTTTTTTTTTCTTTCTAAGAGAAGATTGAAAAGGATGGATTTTGACCATGTAAGGGAACAAAAAAGGAATGTTGTTAGGGGGACAGATAGGGGACAGATTCAAGGGGGACAACCATCTTTACTCTAAATATTTTGATATTAGCACTGGAAATGGAAGTTAGACAACATTGGAAATTTTTTCTGTTAAACTACTTGGGGGACGCGCTCGGGTATGATGGCTCGGGGTACTAGAACATTTCTCTATTTATTTAATTATTAAAAACTATGATAATATCCGATTCATATTTAAAAAATAGATATGGTATCGATATCCGAATATATGTATGGATATGAATATTCATATGGTTTTTAAGTTCTAATTATCGGTACCTCACCCCTACACAGATCTCATCATCAGAGATGTCAAAAAGAAAAAGAATATTTTATCTGTTTATTCTATTAGTGTCATATTCGATAATGCGAATTTGAAAAAAAAAAAAAGTTCACTAAGTTAATATGTAAGAGTATAGTTAAAAAGAAAATCGTTAACTTATTGGAGAAAAGTAATACAGATAAAGACTATTTTGATCCGTTGATACTGTAGAGTAATTTATACATATAAAATTATTTATGATGATTATTATTTATATATATAATTATATAAAATTTATTATTATGATTATATTAATTATACAACATTTATACAGTTTTTTGTAATAAGTAATTTATGATGAAATTGATATATACAAAATTTTATATCGTTTTGTTTAATTAGTTAGTAATTTATATGTTTAAAAAAATGAGATAAATAATTAAAATTTATTTATTTGATGATATTATGGTCATGTTGTTTTTAATAAATTTATATTTTTGTTATATGTTTGGGTTAAATTTTTTTATTCTTCATTTTATTCAATAATTATCTATTATTCTTTTCTTTGCCCGTCCATCTTAACGCAAAAAGATAGATTGTACGTAAGACCAATACTTCATTTCATGATAAGGGTATGCACATACGTATATCATGAAATAAGTATTCTTGTATCTACGTAATTAAATTTTAGGAGACGGTTTTAATGTTTAGGATTTAGTGCAAAATAAATGGTTCGGATCTCAATTTATCGGATTAAGTGTCTGACTGAATCTGATTTGGGTATGTTTGGATGAGAGCTAGAATAGCGAAATTGGAGAATAGTAAATAAGAGATAGAGAAAAAATAGTGATTTTTATATTAGTGTGAAAATGATGCTATTCAGATTAGTAAAAATGTTGTTTGGATTGTATATTTGGAATAGTGAATAGTGTATCCGATAAATAATAATATTAACAAGATACTAATTAAGAGGAAATATAGGCAAGTGAGGTCTTAAACGAATTATCACAATGTGAAAATAACATAAAGTAATGTTAATTTTGTCATTTCAGGAGTGTATTGACGAAATTCCGAGAAAGATTTATTTTTCCCTATCTCTTCACATTTTCGAATAATAGCTATTACAATATTTACAAGAAATAGATAATAACAACTATTCTAACTATTCCGAATAACAAAAATGTTATTTGAATACACATTGTTATTCCGAATAGTCACAATTCTAAAATAGCCTATATTCTTAACACATGCAAACATACCCTGTTGGTTAATTTTTTTGTGGCTTACTTTGTTACTGTATAGAATATTATATATCATTTCATTATTGTCTATTAAACGTGGTTTAATTTTTTGTATGTCAATATTTTAAACTAAAAAGAACATAAAACACAATCGTGAGATCAATATCAGATGCAAATCAAACATTAGAGGATACTTGTTGGGGAAGAAGCATTTATAAGTTCGGATTTTCAACCATATGATTTGTATAAATGCATCAAAAGCCCAAACAAGGGTAAAAAAAAATGCTCAAATCACATAAATCAAGCACAAGATCTCATAGTAGAGTACTTAACCGAACTGAGAGATTGAATATGTACAATTGCTTCTTCAATCTTAATAATTAAGAGCTCCAACCTTTACTAAAAAAAAATCTTAATAATTAAGTCACGCATCTTCTTAACTTGAAGTGATGTTCAAATTAATTAGATTGATTTAACATGATAATCGCTACTTTAGTGCTTTCAAAGGTTCGACATATTATACATTATTTAAGATGCCATTTATATTCATTAATATTTAACGCATTTTTTTTTTTTGGAATCACCAGGTTAATTCATCTGCACCTGCGCACACGTCTCTCTTACCGGATTTTGGGAAAAGCCCGTTTTTCATTCTCAATTTTGTATAAAGTGGAGGATATTATATAAACAAAACATAGGTTACCCATTTCCTATAGAATGTTAATTGATAATCCCATTATTTTAGAAATGGAGAGGACCATACAGCACTTGTCTTTATATAGCTTCAGGCAAGAGCCACATGTACACTCACTTCCTTGATTGGCTGACTATTCATCACTCCTGCGGTTATGTATGTTTTCTCTATCATAATTAAATTATTCCATGATACCGGACTCCCGGTACTGATTTTATTTTTCTAGACATTTTCCCTTTTTTTTTCTCAGTGTTTATGTTACAAAAGCTGAAGCTGTGTTTCTAATTAATGCTTGTTTTATTTGGGCCCTAATTAAAAGCAGAGCCACTAATTTAGCATTTAGAATGTGGGACCCAGATTCTAGTGACTCGGGTAGATATGGATATGGGAAATAATTGCATGCATACATAATAGCTGTTAGGATGCTTCTCCTTGTAAATTTTCTTTACCACACGCACTGTTAGTCTGTTAATTTTTTATATTTGAATCTTGAAATACTGATTTAATTTGATAAAAGATAAAATAAATCCACAATAGCCAATATATATTGCATTTGGTGTTCATTAATTTTTATATTTACTAACAAAGAGAAGCATCATGCATAGCATATATATATAATCTATTTATTGATTGATCTTTATGTGGAAGCAAAGAAGTTAATCATTAAAAAGATGGCAAGCAACGTGTCCATGGGGACAGAAGCACCCGGTGCCCCTATTACGACAAAGCGGAAACTCAACCCTTATCTTCAAGACCAGCTTCAAAAGCCATGTATGCAATCAATCAGATTTAAAAGCTTGAATGTGTTCAATACTGCTTTATCCATATACATAATTAAATACTCATAAATCCTGAATCAGAAATGCAAATTGAAATCCAATGTGGTTCCATTTTTATATATCATTTATTAGTTCTAGTTAGAAAAGTAATCAAGAATTGGCCTTATGATCTTTATACAAATTGTCTTCCGTTGTATATATAGATCTTGCACGAGCTCTGGTGGCCGTTGATCCGAGCAATCCCAACGGGACAGAGGGGCATGATAACCGTAACCTCAATGTGCTGCAACAACATGTTTCCTTCTTTGACGGGAACAAAGATGGTATTATCTTTCCATGGGAAACATACAAAGGTATAGCTTACATTAGTTCATTGATTTGTTAAAGTGATTGTTTCTTTCATGTTATATTATTCAGATCAGTGCAATTAATATCACATTATTTTTAGCACAAGTAAAGTGCTGTTAAGTAGATACAGGTTGAAACATACAATTATAAGCTGAAATATTTCCATGCGAAAATAAAATTAATTGGAGGTACGCTATAATGATACATTTTCCTGCTTAATTTCAGGAATTCGAGCATTAGGATTTGGAGTTTGTAGTTCCCTGTTATTTTCTTTCGCAATAAATCTTTTACTTAGTTATCCAACTCAACCGGTAAGCTCTTGTTTTTTCATTAATTTAGTTCGTATATTTCCTTTTATTAACAACATGAGAAAATAAATATATTCATATTAAACCTCTTTATTACAATTACAATTCTTTCTATCTAGCTAGATGCTGAAAAATCATATAATTAGTAAGGTCATTGTTTTTCTCTCTTGCAGTGTTGGATACCCTCTCTGTTCTTATCAATTCACATAAAAAACATTCACAAATGCAAACACGGCAGCGACAGTGAGACTGATGACACTGAAGGAAGGTTAGTACTCTAATTAACCCTGCTTTTGATGCAATTCATCTCTAAAATACATTTAAAAGGGGTTAACATTTTGCCTAATCATCTGAAAAATTGCATACATAGAAGTCAAAAGTAAAACAATTTTACATATACATGCCTTTTCGTTGCAATTTTTATGCAATTTATATGGAATCAGATTTAATTTTCTTGGCAGGTTCGATTCATCAAAGTTTGATGCTATTTTCAGCAAATATGCGTGAGCACATGGTGACCCTTTAACATATAAAGAGATGAAAAAAATGCTTAAAGGCAATGCAAATCTTTATGACTTCGCAGGACAGTAAGCATTTAAGTTAAAATACCACAAAAATGTTACATATAATTAGTCCTAATATTTTTTTTGAGTAAAAATAGGGGTCATGCCCATATTTCATTCATAAAGTGGGGTTACAAAGTTTGTATCCTCAACAAAGTAAAAAGACATAGAAAGAAATAACAGTAGACTGAAAGTAAATACCCAAAACATTTGGGCGTAAGATGATAAACATGGAACATAAAACAAATTTAAAACAAGAGATAGTAAACAAATTTTGAAAGCTGTAACCGCGGTTGTCTCCCTTTACCAGTATGGTTGGTACTGGTGACTTTGCTTGAGTATCATGCGATTTCTCCCCGTAGAGCTACCTCCTGTAGCGTACCAGTACTGGTACCAGTATCTGGATTTGAGCCTATCCGGGGATGTTCTTTCTTCTTGTAAAATTCCAATTGCCAAATGATGTCTTGCAACAGTTCATCCGTATCCTTAGCTACCTCCGTGAAGCTTCGCGCGCATCGTTCCTTCCAGATTATGAAATTCATAACTAGGAGGGCTGTTTTTTGTTCTTTGCTGAGGATTCCTGTTTTTTCCTTGTCGGTTATGTCGATCTTAGGCGTGGGCGGCCACTTGAGCGATCTTCTCATGTTCCTCAGTTTGTTATATAGCTGAAGCGTGTATGTACATTCTTGGAACAAATGTTGTCCTGTTTCGAGTGCTTCTCTACATAACGTGCATCTGCTCACCATTTCCCATTCCCTTTTTTGTAAGTTGTCATGCGTGAGGATGCTGTTGCGGATTGCAAGCCATATGAAGATTCGCATCCGAGGCAGGCCATTCAAATTCCATACCTTAGAAATTCGTTGTTTGATTCTTGATCCCCCTTTGATAAGTCTGTATGCTGATCGGACGGTGTAATGGCCCGTTGAGTTCCCCTTCCACGTAATCACGTCTACTTGTCCCTGTTTGAGGTCAATACATTCCATTATGATGTATAGTTGTGCAAGTTCTTGTTGCGCCAGTAAAGAGAGTGTTGGTCTGAATAGTGGTAATAGGTTTTCCTGTATTGCCCCGGCTGCTTGCTGCAGTGTTGTTTCCGTGTCAATAGCGAATGAGAATATATTTGGAAAAAATACACTCATTATTCCTTCGCCCCAATCTTGGTTCTAGAATGAAATCTTGGAGCCTTCCCCTGGAGTCCATCGTGTGAATGTGTTGAAGAATGCTTGGGATTGAGATGTCACCATGTTGAAGACCGGTGCTATCGGCCTACCATCTTGAGCGGCTGCTGTTTGATTCATTAGTGGTTTCCAAAGCCTATGCTCTTCCTTGTACCACCACCAATACCACTTGAGTAGCAGCATTTGATTTAAAGTTCTTAAATCCAATATTCCGAGTCCCCCGATTTCTTTTGGTTCGCAAATTTCACTCCAATTGACTAGGTTGTATCCCTTTTGTTGCTCTCCTGCTCCATGCCACAAGAATCTTCGCCTCACCTTGTCAATATGCTCTATCACCCATTGTGGCAGTTTGAGAACTGTCATTAGATAGATTGGTAGTGATGATAGTGTTGAATTTACTAGCACTAGCCTGCCGGCCAATGAGAGGAATCTAGCTGCCCACCCTCCTAGCCTTTTATTGACCCTATGCAGTAGGGGTAGATATGCTGTCCTTGGTAGCTTCTTGTCCGGTAGTGGAAGCCCCAAATAGGTGAAGGGAAATGACGCCTGGCGACACCCAAAAATTGCCACCAAGTCCACAGCTTGATCCGATGGTGTATTTGTCATTAACACTTCGGATTTTTGAAGGTTTACTTGCAGCCCCGAGACCTTCTGGAAGACCAGTAAAGCTATTTTGATTGCCTGCGCCTGATGTTTGTCCGGTTTGAAAAATAGTAAAGCGTCATCTGCATACAAGAGGCAAGGCCGCATGGCCGGTATCGGTAATCTGATTGCTCCTATGCTTGTGAGCTTTTGCAAGTATCTTGCAAGGAAGTCTATTGCAATAATGAAGAGTGATGGAGAGAGCGGGTCCCCCTGTCTGACTCCCCGCTTTAAGATTAATTTTTTCCCCAACAGTCCATTGATCAGAATCTGAGATGTTCCCCTAAACACTGTGTGTTTGATCCATTTAAGCCACTGGTTAGGAAAACCAATGCTTTTCATGACCTGGATGGTGAAGTCCCAACTTACTGTGTCGAACGCTTTCCTGATATCCACCTTGAGTAGCCCTATCGGTGTTTTCCCTTTTCTTGCGAAGTGTAGCACCTGTTGAGCGTATACATAACTTTCCGTAATCTACTTGTTTTTTTGAAATCCAGTTTGTGCATCCATGATGATGTGATTCATGTGTGGCTGTAGGCGATTTGAGAGAATTTTTGAGTATATTTTTTGGATGCCATGAAGTAGGCTGATTGGTCTGAATTCGGATGGTGTTCGTGGATTGTCATTTTTAGGTATCAGTATGATGAATGAGGAATTGAGTGGGTCTAGATTTTCTTCATTATTCATGACATAACTGAAGACACTCAACAGGTCCGTACTCAGAAGATTTGTGAAAGCCTTGTAGAACTCTCCCGGGAAGCCATCAGGCCCTGGACTCTTGTTGTTTGGCCATTGGTCAATCGCCTTCTCTATTTCTTGTAGGGATATCGAATTTACCAGCACCTCCAGGTTTAATTGAGTCGGGTACAGATTCTGCCAATATATTTCTGGAGTTGTTTGAGTTTGTGTTCCCATTAGATTTTTGAAGAAATCAAAGAAAACTCTTGCCTTTGTTGCTTGGTCCGAGTATTGAATCGAATTTTCCTCAATTTGTGAGATGCAATTTATCCTTTTTGAGTTAGAGGCTACTGCATGGAAATATCTCGTTCCTCTGTCTCCCTGTGTTTCCCACCTCGTGCGCGCTCGTTGACGCCAAATGTCCTCCTCCAAGACCGCGAGCCTTACATGTCTTTTTTTTATAATTGCCTTAATCAATTTTTCAAGCCTAGTTAGCTGTCGCAATTCTCTGACTTTGTCGATCCAGGTCAGAAAGTTCCTACAAACTAATATCTGGGCTTTGATATTGCCTATTTTCTCCTTTGCCCATGCTGTGATTTTCTGCCTTAGAGAGTTCATTTTATCTTGCAATTCCTTTGGCGTGGTTGCCGTGGGTGTGAGCATCCATTCATTTTTTACCATCTCTTTGAAATCTTCAAATCTAAGCCATATGTTCTCAAATCTGAAGAAATTGGAACGTCTGAAATTTGTTTTTGCTCTAAGCACTATCGGGGAGTGGTCAGAATTCGTGTTTGCCAGCGCCTTTTGCATTGAATTTGGAAAAATTGAGTTCCATTCAGCCGATATTATAAAACGGTCGAGCCGCGCCATGTGTGGTTGTTCCCTTTCATTACTCCATGTGAACTTTTGACCTTGAAGAGATAGGTTTATGAGTTCAAGCTCCGAAATCAAATTTGAGAATAACAATGTCGATCTCCATGTGTTGTCATTTGATGTTCTTTCTTCCGGTTCAGCCGTGACATTGAAATCACCACCAAGAATCCACGGTGTCCCCCCTTGTGGTTTTGATTCTCGGATTTCTTCAAAAAAGGTGTTCCGCTCCTGATGTGTTGTTGGTCCGTAGACCGCAGTGAAAGCAAACGTTGTTCCCTCCTGAATGTGCTTAAGATGTACTGTTATTGAGTATGTCTTAAGTTCAGCACTAACCTTGG
The DNA here is from genome assembly GCF_964058835.1 of Carex rostrata. Lineage (NCBI taxonomy): Eukaryota > Viridiplantae > Streptophyta > Magnoliopsida > Poales > Cyperaceae > Carex > Carex rostrata. The sequence continues at coordinate 7,932,741 of NC_135924.1, forward strand.
TGTAAGCTCTTTGATTCCAAGCTACCAAAATTCCCCCTCTAACACCTTGTGAAGGCAAAATTTCAAAGGTATCTAGTCTTCTTCCGCAAATTTCACGGAATTTGGTGTTGCTGATCTCCTCCAACTTTGTTTCTTGGAAAGTGATGATATCTGGTTTCTCCATGAGTAAGGCTTGCCTGACGGCTAATCTCTTGTCTCTTTCATTTAAACCGCGAACATTCCATGACAGTAGTGTTAAATTAGTGTTGTGACTCATTGGATAACTAAAAATTCTCCATTCATTACTGATGTTGCTGTCCGATCCAATGATTTTCCTACCACCCTAAGAAAATAAATTACATGCTCTTGCCCTCTGCTAACCAGACTACCCCTGCCACCTTCCCTAACTAAATTGCACAAATTAAACACAAGTGACATTAAGTCACTAGTTCCACAAGATACCGAAAGTTGCAATAACATTAAAACTGTAAATTAACCCCTAAGTTGGACAGCTCATCTTCTGATGTTGCTCAGTTAGCCGCCTCAGGTGAGGCAGCCCGTTCCGGCTCCTTGACCGCTTCCTTGATTTGCCGCTTGAGGCTATCATCCAGTTCTGCTCCGACTGCCGCCACCAGCGCTTCTGCATGGTTTTGTGTTAATGGTTCGTAGCTGTTCAGGTAGTCCAGTGTGGACTGCGGCACCGGTTTCCCTTTCCCTTTGGGTTTTTGTAGTTTCTGCATGATTTGAGTGACGGTGATGAAACCTTGCGTCGCCCTTGCTTTGTCGATCATCGACATGTACCGGCCTGGATTTTTTGTGAGCAAACGAGGGCTGCGACGTGGGGCGGTTTTATAGCGTGGGGGTCCCTCAAATCCCGGCGGCGCTTGGTCAGTAAGTGAATCCTCTGAAATGGGCTCCAAAGTCAAGGCCTGTAGGCCCTGCATTATTATCCCCCATTGCCTGTCCTTTTCAGCCTGAAAATGTGGAGCTGTTGATCCTTTGTGTTGCCTCTCTATTACAAGCTGGGCCTGTATCTCTTGCTGGGCCGTAATATTGTTCCCCATTTCTTTTCCTTCTCCCAGCCCGTTAGCAATTTCCACTATGCTTAGTGAGTTACTGCTGCGAGTTAGACTCTCAATGTTTTTATTGAACATAGGGGACATGTTTACCTTTTGAAGATTGTCAGGGGGCAGATGCCAGTTAGGTGAAAAACCCATTTGACCGTTTGGGTTGATGAGGTTGACCACAAAAAGGTTGGTTTCTGTGTTGTCGTTGTCGTTTGTGGCATGCACTGCTACACCTGACGCCACCTTCTGAAATGTGAAGTTTACGATGGGCCCCACTCCCCCATGTGATGTTGCTTTGCTGGGTGGGACACATGTCACCGTCTCCTTGGCGATGACTGATGCAACTACCGGGTCCAGTTGCGGTTCACTTTTTTCCTCTAGAATGCCTCCATTTGCTCTGTGATAAAAATCACCGGAGCGACCAGTTCTAGGGCCAGGTGCTTGATGGTGTGCCGGCCTTCTCGCATAGCCGCCTCCTGTTGCCACCGCAGGTGTGCGGTGATGATGGGTACCCCTTTGCGGGCCAAAGTTGGAGCTCCCCTGAGAGTCGTCACTATCTGACGGTGGATCCACGGGTGGCGGTGGTGTTTTGTGAAGCCACCCCTCTAGGTGTACATAAACCGTCGTCCCATGGGGATTTTTATGTAAAGCCAGTGTTGGTGGGATCGATGCAGGATCAAAACAGGAAATTAAAACCCTCAATGATTCAAAATTTCCATTTGTGATGACTGGTGAAATCATCTCAGCATATCCAAAACCGGAGATGAGATGATTGACCTCTATGAAATTCCAGTATTGCATGGGGAAGTTGTGGAGATTGATTCTTGCATGATGAGTGGTGGGATCCCTTACCATGTTGAGACTGGTCGTCCATGCCCTCAATTGCACTTGGACCCCCCTTGCGATCATATAGACCCCAGCATGAACTGCTAGGTTCCTGAGGAGGTTGGACGGGAATTCCACTATGAAGTCTCCGACAGCTGGGTGGAGTGTCTCCACCTTGAACTCTTCAGGGAGACATCCAAGGGTGGCTGCTATGGCGGTTGTGATGCGACTTTTGATGTGACTTACCTCAGCCGCTCCCGGTCCTAAGAGTACAATCGCACATCTGTGTAGGACGGTGTTTGATGACCGGATGTTGTTGTTGGGTGGGAAAAAAACATTGAGTTCTGGAGCTCGGTTTTGGATTAGGTCTGGGCTAAGCATGGGAATAGACTCCCAGTTTTCGAGGTCGATTGGCATGTCTGTTGGCTGCTTAGTGTGAGGTGTGAGCTTATGTGGTTCAGGGTTGTGGTGAAGAGCTTGAGGTGCTGGGGTGGTAGATATAGCCTCCTTCTTCTTGAGATTGCATCTAGCGGAGATATGGCCAATGCCATGGCAGTTATGGCACTTTACACCATTTCGGCACTGAAATTGGGTGTGTCCCCGGTCGAGGCACTTATAACATCTACCTTCAGCTTTGAGAGCTGTCGTATGCCTGTTGAGCTTCTTTGCAGGTTTCTTTATTTGCTTCGGTTGTTGAACCCTCCTTTTCCTTACTACCGTTGTCCAGCCTTCTTCAATGGAGTTTTCATTAAGAGGGTTGGCAGTGGGAGTTAATGGTTTGTTCAGGTTGGTGGGCTGCTGGGGCGTGCTCAGAGGAGTTACTGCATGGTCAGGGTTGGGGTGGGGTGTCCTGCCTGTGAGAATATCCGCGTAGGTGGGTGTAGTTACGGCTGCTTCTCTTCTTGCGATACTCTGGAGTGTCGCCTCCTTGGTCGCCTGTCGCCACGCGAAGGAAGCCATCTGAACTATCCTCATAATTAGTCCTAATATATATGACAATTAGTTCAAAATTAAATATTGAGATTTCAAAGACTTATTTCTGTAGTAGAGAGTACAATATTAGAATGGTCTTTCCTTATAAAATTATTTTAGTATGATAATGCTTAAATTAATAAATATTTTATGTTGAAACTTGAATGGACATTTAGCAATTATAACCTGAATATCTTAAAACTATACGCTGTGACAAGACACAAACATATTATGTGCACAAATTTGCAAAATTATTTTGCACATTTCTTTTATAAAAGCTCCCTTTAGTCCCAATATCTGTTTCTTTTTAGATGCCTCTTGTAAGAATTGAACTTGTATCTCTCCGTCTCCAGAGAGACAATTCCCATATTACCAACTGCACCTCTCTCTATAGAGAGTACGTACTCGTTGTTGCAATTGTAGTTGCGGATATAAGTATATAACAAATACCACTGCTTATGTATTCATTATTTCATTTGGATATAGGTTTGCTGCCTTTATGGAATGGAATCTTCTTTACATCATAGGAAAAGATAAGAATGGCCTATTACAAAGAGATATTGTCAGGGGGTGCTTTGATGGCAGCTTGTTTGAGAAAATTGAGACGAAAAACAAGGCTCCCAAAGGATTTGTGTGCAAATGATTGAAAATCTAATTTGTTTGCAATGTACATATTATTATGTTAAAACAATAATAAAACATTAAAAATGTGAGAACCAGCTTATGTCATTCATTCATGTAAGTTTTTGGTATGTGCTGAAATTGTGTTGAAAAAAATACAAGAAAGTTTGGTCCGTTATACCTGATAGCATTTCTAGGAGAAAAATAAAAGAAGAAAAAGGCATCTGAAAGTTTGGGATATAGTTTCGTGATGTGAGATTCGGTGTTCATATTCTTTTCTACTTAATTCAGCGGGTATTTTTTTTAAGGCTGATTTTTTTATTTATATCCAAAAAAATATATAAATTTAAAAAACTAATCAAACTGCTTGTTTATTTCGAAAACTACCCAAACCGGAAAAAAAAAATTCCGGTTTCAATACCAATTTTCGGAAAAAAATTTTCCCGAAATTGGATCCTAAATCCGGAATAATTTTTTCCGGATTTAGGATTTCTTTTTTTTCTAAATCCGGAATAATTTTTTCCGGATTTAGGATTTTTTATTTTTTTAGGAAATTTTTTTTTCCGAAAATTTTTTTTTTTAGGAAATTTTTTTTTTCAGATTCTTTTTTTTCAGTTTTTATTTATAATTTATTTATTTTTTGTATTGAAGTATTACAAATATTTAATATATTTTTTAAAAAATAGATGGAATATTATATAATTTGATTTATTCGAAAGACTGCTACAAATAATCCGGATCAACATTTTTCATGCCGGATTTTTTATGGCCGTAAGAAAAATTAATATAATATATGTATATGTATATAATGTGCTTGCATATCAAATTTTATAGTTTTTTGAATTTTTTTACTATTTATTAAGTATTTAACAAAATCGCTATATTCAGACCATTGAATTTTTGTACCCATCTTAATAAATAGTAAAAAAAATTTAGAAAAATGTAAAATTTGATCTGCAAGCACATTTTAAAATATCCATCATGTTGAACGGTTTGGATCGACTGTTTGGACTTTGAAAACTTTGAAAATACCGATCGTTGAATGCCTACCGTTGAACGAAAACTTAAACTGAATTTTTGAGGCACTAAACGAGGGTTCCAATGCCTCATTTTTTTATACCTCATCATACCTCATATTTTATATCTTCATTTTCTTCATATTCAAAGTCTAAATTGTCGATCCGAACCGTTCAACATGATATCCATATTAAAATATGGTTAGGGATGAAATTTTATAATTTTTGAAAAAAAATTACTATTTTTTAAGATGGGTAGAAAATCGCTGTTTTTTTAACGGTTCGGATTGAATAAAAAAATTTGTTGAACGGTTCAGGTCGAATAAAATTTTTAACATATATATTATATTATATATACATATATATATACATATATTATATTATATATACATATACATATATTATATTATATTATTTTTTCTTACGGCCGTAAAAAATCCGGCATAAAAAATGTTGATCCGGATTATTTGTAGCAGTCTTTCGAATAAATCAAATTATATAGTATTCCATCTATTTTTAAAAAATATATTAAATATTTGTAATACTTCAATACAAAAAAATAAATAAATTATAAATAAAAACTGAAAAATGAAAAAAAAAATCCGAAAAAAAAATTCCTAAAAAAAAAATCCTAAATCCGGAAAAAAAATAGTTTGGATTTAGGATAGGAAAAAAAAATTCCGGAAATTTTTTTTCCGGTTTGGGTAGTTTTCGAAATAAACAAGCGGTTTGGTTAGTTTTTTAAATTTATATATTTTTTTGGATATAAATAAAAAATCGGTTTTTAAGGTCACAATGGAAGAGCTTAATTTTTAGGGATGCTCTGTATCAAGAAAATATGATACTGAACAGAAGGTTAGTTGAAGTTATCCAATTAGTGTTTCTCCCCTTTTTAAATTGAGACAATATTCAGTGACATGTAGTGATGTATCTTATGAGAAATGTTGAGCAGCTACATTTATTTCTAATATTATATTGCTATCATTAAATCAAATCGGTCCATAACAAATTGTTCAAATAAACGACATAATAAATTAACAAGTCATTAAATTGAATCATATTCACTCTTAAGCTAAATTATAATTATGTATATCTTTTTGTTTGATTGGAACCAATTTAAGGTCCTGTGGCTATTAAATTTAATGATTTTTTCCACCCATTTTTATTATTAACTTTGCTGGTTTATCACTCATTAAGTCATATTAATTCAAATAAATTGAATAATAAAACCACTAAACTAATATTAACATTGTTAAGCTGAATTCGAAGAATAGTAACAATGAAAATACTGATATATCAGCTCCCATATCCCATAAGCATTTTCTAATAAAATGGATATCATGCCAAGTATTGCTTGTGTATTTTTAAGTGTTCATTAGTTTGAAATGACCAGCTTTCTATCCATGAGGATATTTCCATCTAGGCATCTTAAAAAGGAGAATGTAAAAAACAACTGTATATTTCCCTATCTAGCTAGCCAACACAAGTTAACGAAGATGATAATCACATTAACTCTTTTGAGTTAACGCATCTCGGCCATCTAATTTTAAACGGAGTCAATTTGATCACAGTTTATAATTTAGAGGTTCTTTAATATTAGTACGAATCGTCTACATAGATTTTATAGTGTATCAGACGGTCCAGATGCATTAAAATCTTTTGAGTTAATGCAGAGGATACAAATTCCAATCTCCATAAGTTTACTAGCTATCGTCCGTAAAAAATTCCACCTACAGTCAGATTTTTTGCTTACCTATGCATTCAAGAAAGGATTTTAACTCGTGAAGTTCTACTGCAACGAGGTATTGACTGCAATTTGAACTGTGTTTTGTGTCAAAGATGCCCTCTGGAAACAGCCCAGCATCTACTGTTCCAGTGTGATTTTGCAATCTCCTTTTGGCGTAGATTAACCTTACACATCGGTTTCAGCATTATGTGCAGAGGAAACACAGTAAGGCAAACAGTTATCAAATCATACTGAAGCTGTCGGCATCTCATACCAAGGAGGAAGTGGGGTGTCCTATTCTTCTCGGCTTGTTGGATGTTGTGGAAGGCCAGGAATAACAAGGTGTTTGAAGATGAATGTCTGCCATCTACCCTTGTAGCAGAACGGGCTTTCAAAGAGGTTTTGTTGTGGTTTAAGTTCTGCTAGAACCAATTGGGATTATATAGTTATGTAGTTTTGTAGTCTGAATGTTTTAATTTTTATGTACTCCACCTGATAGCTACTATCCGGTTTAAAGAAAAAAAGCTATCGTCCGTAAAAAGTACTATTTTTCGTCCAATACAAGATTCATCTTTTTTATTTTAATATGTGCATGATTCACGCTTTAAACATAAAGGATTAATCATTTTTCATGCATCAAAATCGTACCATAAAATAGAGAAGATAGAGAAGATTTTTAACGGACGATTGTTCACACCATAAAATTTAGCAATTTGAGGGGACGTATCAACGTTAAATTATCGTTTTTTTTAATTTGGTGGTAATTTTCTTATCCTCCAAAAAAAAACTTGCACCATAAAATTAGGCGATTTTTAAACTATAAAAAACTTCTATACATTTAATAATTTTAAAACTAATCTAGAAATTTACCACATAAAACCTCTAATATTGAACCACCTTAAAAATTACAAGGAATTAACTTGTGTAAAGTTTCGAAAACCTCGAAAATGAACTATTTGTAAGACGTCATTTTCAGCTCTATCCAATTAACTTCGGCCCAACTAAAAAGCCCATTTCGGCCCATTTTAACTTTGAATAATCTCGGTCTATTATACTCTGTTCAGACTTTCAGTGTTAAATTGTTTGAGCTCCTCTTGTCTATGCTTTTTACCATTTACCATGGCAGCTGGACAATTCTTCAGCTACAGGTGTTCCTCCTTCCCCTCCTTCCGACAAGATCCATACAAGCTCTCTTTCCCTCGACCCGTGCAAGTCCAATGGAGCCCGCGCGTCGGCCTGAGACCACTCGGGCGGGTCCCACGCGTGGTGGCTGCCAGAGCAAGGGGGAAGGAGTCGAGTGACCACTACGCCACGCTCAATGTCAGTCGCAACGCGAGCCTGCAGGAGATCAAAAACGCTTATAGAAGCCTCGCACGAAAGGTTTGGCCATAAATAAGTTTAATTCATTGCGGTGTTTCAATCTTTAGTCGTTCAGTGGTTTGTCTCGTACTTATGTAGCATATCTGGTGTACTCATTTAGGTAAAAATATAATGGTCTCTGATATTCTGTGTGATAATCTGTCGAACACCTCTTAGTCACTCTACAGAATGCTCTGGTTGTATTTTATTTTATTTTTTACCTGCCATCTTTGTATCTCATTTTCCCAATAAAATATTGGAAAACCTCTTGATTCCACGAAACTTTAGCGGAGCATTATGTCAAGACCTTGTTAGGTGTCCTGTAAATTTAATTATTGAATGTTTTTAATGAAAGTAAATGGTGTAACAGCCAAGCAATTTTGTATGGAGCCAAATGTCAGCCACTGGATACTCTAGTGGGGCCCAGATTGCATTTCACATTTTTTTGAGAAACCACACCTTGTCTTCTCTTGAAAATTTTGTATCTACACTAAGTCATCTCTAACTTTCTGATTTATAATTTTATTTCAGTACCATCCAGATATGAACAAAAGCACTGGGGCAGAAGAAAAATTCAAGGAAATAAGTGCAGCATATGAGGTAGCCATTTCAAACCTTTTCAGTACTGGCACAGGACCTGTTGTGTAACAGTACCAGTACCTACATCAGGTCTATCACCTGTACATTGTTTGGTGGTACTGGTGGACTATATTTAACTGGCCATTATGTTGTGCAGACTGTTATGGTAATATACTGGTTAGAGAAGATTCTTTTCCTTTTTTCCACATTTTATGTCCTTATATCATGACAAACCTGTGCTGTAGGTGTTATCTGATGAGGAGAAAAGATCCTTCTATGACCAGTATGGTGAAGCAGGTCCACAGGGGAACAACAATGGCACCGGCTTTGGTTTTGAAGGGGTAATTTTGAGTACTGTCTAACACTAGATTATTCTGAACGTTACCTTTTCCTTTGATACATGTTGTTTTGTGCAACATATTTTTCTGTTCATAATTTAAGTGCAGTTCTTCTTTTCATATGTCACATGTGAAGTAAAGAGATTTTTTTCTTGGCTGTATATTATCAGGTTGACCCATATGAAGCCTTCAACTCGTATTTTGGGCAGTCAAGCAATTTTTCTGGAGACGATATAGACCCCTGGGGATTCATCTTTGGTTCAAAACTGAAAAGAAACCCAAGGCTGGATATTAGGTAATTAGGTAATTATCTTCTGGTTTACATTATTTGCTTTCCTCCATTTATTATATTTATTTTGGGAATATGGATGAGGAGATCAATCTGTACATTTGTCCTGTCAATTTTAGTGCTAATATTGCATAAAATTGTCAGATCTGACCTCTCTCTGACATTTGAGGAATCAATTTTTGGGGTTCAGAGGGAGGTGAATGTCATACGGTACGAGACATGCGCCAGCTGTTTTGGATCAGGTGCTAAGGATTCCAGTCATATAAAAATTTGCACTGAATGTGGAGGTCGGGGTGGGGTGGTAAGTACTCGGAGTACTCCATTTGGTGCATTTTCTCAGGTGAAACTCTTAACCTCGCTCCCTTATTTGACAATTTAGATTCATGTTTTCCGTATCTTGTCAGTGACGTCCATATGGTTGGATCTTGTGTTGAATTTCAGTTCAAAAATATTGAAAGGATATGACTGTAGTCTGGGTCAGAATTGAGGATTAGAAAAGACTGTTCTTTTAAAGTATGATATATCTACATCTGTGCCATATATCTACTTTTTCTAGTTGAACCTGGGTATTACAACTTTTTGACACAACTTACTGTGGCAAAGTATTTTTCAGATATCCACTTGCTTGAGGTGTAAAGGTGAGGGAAAGGTAATTTTGGAAAATTGCAAAAGATGCCTTGGCCAAGGAAGAGTTCAGGTTCACGGGAAGGTCAAAGTTGATGTACCAGCTGGTATCAGTGATGGGTCTACCATCCAAATAGAAGGCGAAGGCAATGTCGATAGTAAAAGGTAAATCATTAGTTCAAATCTATCAATTGCATCTTACTTCTTTGATTACTTCCAAATGTTGAATTAAACCCATGAACTCTTAAGCCCTTGCATGAACTGTTATATGGTTGGTTGGATCTGGGCATTTTGGTTTGGGCCTGAGGTTGCTTTGAGTCACTGATTATTTTGGCTTTTGAGCTGGTTCAGATCTCAATTGTTGGGGTTAGGTTCTACTTTTGTTCAGATAATGTGTTTGTTCAGTTTGTTCTTACACAAAATAATGTAGAGTTATGAGGGAGTTATCCAACTGAGCTAATTGTAAGCCCAACAAATTGGCTGGCAATTGAATTAGTTTATTTGTAATCTTTTTTTGGCTTGTTTTGCTTACCTTCTGGCCTTGAAGTTAATGCAGTGGCAAGCTTGAGCTGCATCCTGTTTACTCTAGATTGGCTCATTTGCAAGCATAATTGTTGATCCTCTGGGGTTCTGGGATTAGTTAGTTTTGGGTTGGTTTCTGAAAATTTTAATAGTATGTCAGGTTGACTTGGGTTTGATGTCATGTTCTGGCAGATTTGTGAATCAGAAAGTTCTCTTTTGAATTTTGAATGCGGAATTAAAATTGATCACAAGATCCATTTAGAATTTTTTGAATTAATTTTGATAAAAGTTTTATGGTATCAAACTGGCAAGAACACTGGTATGTACTAAAAAATATGTTCATAACAAACGGTGTACTTATCATGAGGTTGATCAGATTTTCAATTTGAATGATCTGAACTATACAAAATACAGAAGAAGTCCCTTCTCAAATCCGGGTGGGTTTTCTCGATCAATTAAAAAAATATGGCATTAAATTAGCAAAATTGATGATATGTACTGGTACCAAGAAAAAATGGAACCAATTATCTTCATAACAAGCTACATACTTAGGCAGACGGTCAAGACTTTTGTTTGAATTACTTTGTTCTGAACTATAAAAAAAATAAGAAGTGTGATAATAAGTCATACAAAGTAGAGAAAGATATGGGTCACAGCAAATCATGTCAATTGTTGAATCAGTTTTGAATTTCAATCAGATTTTAATCTGTGAAACCTAATTTATTATCAGTGAATGTACCAATTTGCTGCCATTAGCATAAATTTATTTCGGCCAATTGAATGAATTTTATTATAGGATTCTATTAGAGTAATGTTAACCCTTGTGTTACTACTTTTCATATGCAGTTTTGTTTTTACGTCTGCGTTTGTGTAGGGGTGCTAGAGGTGATCTATATTTATTTATTCATGTGAAAGAGAAGCAGGGGATTCATCGAGAAGGACTCAATTTACACTCTGAAATTAGCATTGATTACACTGAAGCCATTCTTGGAACAACAATCAAGGTAAATTTTCTGTCTATTTATGTTTCAGCAGCTGGTTTGGTCCCCTACGAATCCGTATCCTCTGCATTAACTCCAACTTTGAGTTAACGTATCTCGGCGGTCCAATCAGGATCCGGGCCAATCCGGCCCAAGGTGGAATGTGTGGGGCCCCTTTAATATTTGTGTCAACATGGATCGGACGGTACGGATTCATTCTGCATTAACTCAAAGTTTGAGTTAATGCAGAGGATACAAATTTGTCACCTACTAGGTGGTACCACATGTTACCAGACAATGCTTTGGCAATTGACAACCTTTTTAATTCTGTTTGAATGCCGCACTGTAGCCAAATGCAAATGGAAAAGAATCATAAAATTGATATCATAACATATTTGTGAGGTTTAACTGTTTAAATGCCAGTGCGTATTATGCAAAATTGTGATTATTTTCAAGACCATTTTCTAAATATCATCTTTCAGGGAAAAATTAGTTTTTTCTTCAGAGTTAATACTCTGTTTTATGAAGAAACAGTAATTGAAAGATGATAGGAAACTATAGGTGGAAACCGTTGGAGGGGATAGAGAACTTCGGATCCCACCAGGAACACAGCCAGGAGACACATTGCAATTTTGTGGCATGGGGGTCCCAGATGTCAGAAAACCTACCAATTGTGGTGACCACATTTTTACTATAAAGATAGATATCCCAAAAGTTATCAGGTAAATAAAATGGGTCTTCACTTTTATATTGCCAGTCAGTGCTCATAAACTGTTGTAGCGCTCACAAACTGTTGTAGCGATCCCAAGTCACTAATTGACTAGACCTAGTCTACTATTAAGGTCGCATGTTTTGTTCTTTCGGGAACACTTTTGAAGATACTGAGTGGTAGGACCTTTCCTCTAAAAACAATCTGATTAAGCTCATTTGGAGTTGGGAGTTTGAGATGGAAATTGGGCTCAAACATCTATTGCTTTGTTGTGCGCTTGATTTGTTTATTATTTCTTTTGTTGTGTCTGATTTAATGAGCTGGTCAGGAACTGCCTTGCTGTGGGTGATATAAACTATTGAAAAACAGATACATACAATTATGACAAAAGGAAAAAGAATATATTTGTATGTGTACACTGCTTTGTGGATAGCATTAGTGTAGTTTACTACTTTTGGAATCTTCCACGTTACAAGAAAATAATTCATTGCAGTACTGAGGAGCATGCATTGGTTAAGGAATTGGCCTCTCTCAGAGGGACTACAGGTCGCTCAACTGAAGGTAGTTGCCTTTTTTTGTTTTCTTCTTTTTTTTTTGATAAATTTTCTGTAGTCAGGGAAACATTTGAAGAGGAATAAATATGACCCTGATATATTCTTATAAATGTGGAAAACAACGCAATAAAAATGAAGAAAATTATCATATTTTGCCTTTTCCACTTTTTTCTACTAATACTTTATATTAGGCCATACATCATCTACAGAATTAAAATCAATACCAAAATAACTAAGAAATATCAGCATGCTACGAAGTGATATTTACATTGCAACCTAAGAGAATTATCTTTGATTGATTATTCTTGTACTTACAGAAAGGATCAGAGCAAGACAGGATCACTCTTCATCAAAACGAAATGAGAGTTCATTTTGGAGTTTCATGAGGAAAATATTTGGGTGAGATGAGGATCTCCTATGGTGTGCTATTTAATCAATTGGCATAGAGTTCAAATTGACCAGTATCATACCTGGTCCAAATTTCATTCTTTCTAAGGTTGAACAACCAAATACCATTAACTTCCATGTCAGATTCCTAAAAAATAGAAACACCAAACCCTGGTCAGATCTGTATGTGGCCATCCCAATCCCAATAGTATCTAAATCTTAGCATATAGAGTTCGATGATGCAAGTATGAAAACAACCATGAAGACAATATGTAGCTATTGGTACTGGTATGACCTTTCGGCCCTTTGCTCACCCTTTCTCATCTCTACATGTTACGGAGCATTTTCATTGATTCTGTTTTTCAGGCGAGAAGAAAGCAGACCAGGTTTTGCATCTTTGACTGTGCAAGCACCTGTCCAAGCACCTGTGCTGCCATGGGGTCCATCATTGTCAATGTCCATTTTTGGGTTTTATGTTTTTGTTTTTCTTTGGTCTTTGATAGGTAAAGATAGAATATTTTGGAGCTCATTTTTTCAGCAGAACTTGACTAGATTAGACAAAAAAAAAGGTAGGGAAAGGTAATAATTGGGAAAAGAAAATTTTCCTAAAATGTTGATTTTAAGAATTTGGATATTAATGCTGTTTTTTTTTTTTCATCTTGACTTCGAGCAAGAACAAATTGTATTTTTATTTTCCAATCTTTCAGCCGCTAAAATAGAGGTACAGGAATGAAGAAATATATGTTTGCATTCTTGTATAGTTATCTGTTGTTAATCTAATTGAATGCTTAGTTTGATACAGCAGGACATTTGAGGCTGTTTTCTTGTTCACGTAAGCTTATGTTTCGGTTTGAACTCGGATTTTGATTTGTGCCCAGTGTGATCTACATTTGACGGAATTCTTATTGAAAACGAAAAAAATCTGAAGTGCATCTAACTGCTACATCCTCGAGTGGAATTTGGATCCCCTAAAATAACTCAAATTTTAGTTTGGATACCAAACAATTTGATCTATTCTGGCATATTTAAGGAACCAATGTACTCCATATTGAACTGGTCTGGAATTGAATCGGACGGTTTAGATCTAAACTCAAATTTTGAATTACTTTATGAGATCAGGGTCCTTTTTGCAAAATTATCATCTTGAAGACTTGAACTCAATTGTGTATTTGTGCGGAGAAAGGAGAGAAAATAAATAAATAATTTTCATCTCGAATTTATGGACTTTTTCAAGGAATCACATCCGTTGTCTGCCGATATTTTTATTAATAGAAAAAACAAAAAACAAAATATTGATAATGGAGTAAGGTTTCATGAAATTTTAAAATATAAAAAGTGTTATGAATATAATAGTGGATGGTTCATTCATTTTGTAACTCCCAATATTAATCCTCAATTTATTCACCACTACTCCATGCACTACTATTGAAATTGATAGCCACTACTATTGGAATTTATTTCTCCATTTATTTAGATGATTTTTCATTTACAATTTGTAGCCTATAAATAGAGGCTTTGTAATCTTGTATTGTACACACATGAGAAATGTATGAATAAAGATATTACTATCTTTTCCTCTCTATCTTGTTTATCTGCACGAAAGCTCTACTAGTTGATTCGAGGTAACTTTGATATATTTTATTTCAATTCCATTTAAATAAATAATGCTTATAGTAAGTAATTTTTAAATGGAATAAGTTATCAATTTATGTACATTTTTTTAAAGATTTTTAGTATGATTCATATAATTTTATATGAAGTGTAATTTTTTTTAATCTTCCGGAAGAAGATTTGAAGAAATCTTACTGAAGAAGATATATATGATATAGGAAACTAATATGAGAAGATTTAAAAAAAAAATCTTTCTGAAGAAGAATTATATGATATAAAAATTTTGTATGATGTTCATTTTGTTATTTTTTTCTCAATAATTTAATATTCTCAAAGAAAAATTTCAAAATATATTAAGAAGGTCTTCTTGAAGAAGATTTCAAGAGTAAGTTCTTCTTGAAGAAGAATTCAAGAAATTTTATATGATGTGAATTTTTTTTATATGGTGTTCATATTTTTATTTAATCTTCTTGAAGAAGATTTAAAAATATATTAAGGTCTTCTTGAAAAAGATTTTAAGAAATTGTATATGATCTACAAATTTATATCATGTTCATATTAATTTTGTTTTTCAATAATTTGTTCTTCCGGAAGAAGATTTCAGAAAATATATATATATATTTCAAGTAATCTTCTTGAAGAAGATTTATGCAACTAACATAAATTAATATGAGAAGATTTCAATATATTATCTTGAAGAAGATTTCAATATATCTTATTGAAGAAGAATTCAATAAGGTTTATATGATGTGAATTTTTTTTAATAATTTAATCTTTCTGAAGAAGATTTTAAGAAACATAATTTATTCAAGAAAAATTTATATGATGCGCAAATTTTACATGATGTTCATATTATTATTTTTTCAATAATTTAATCTTCTTGAAGAAGATTCAAAAAATATTATGAGTTGATTTATTATCTCTTTATGGATGAACAATATAACGAGTTGTTGAGCAAAATATTCCAATTGGTTCTACATCATTTCTTGAAGTGAATGTAGCAATATATAATAATTTTGGATAAATTCGTCACGTGGACAAAATCAAGGGTATTCTTATTTCAAAAGGGATAACTGTGTTCTTATTTCAAAATATTCTTATTGAAATAAAATGTATTAATTTACTGTTTGTATTTCTTCTTTTCTATTTTTTAAGACTTTTATAAATATTGAAAAAGAAATAACTTAACAATATAACATCAGTAAATAAAAGACTTTGTATATCCTTCTAATAAAATAAGACCGGCTATAAGATTTTGTATATATATTTCATGATTGACACGCGTACGGTGAGATTTTGTATGGTCGGCATTTAAAAACAAAAAAAAACGGTTTTGCATTTATGTTCCTATCGTTTAAATTTAGAATTTATTATCATTAATGTGTTTGCATTATACTATTATTTATTATAAGATAAGGCTTGTACTCAATAATAATTTACAGTAACCGTAAGTATGACTTACCAAAAGAGAAATGCATAAATATGTATGTTTTTGCTTCTATATTTGTATATATGAACAATCTATTAATGTGCATGAATGATGGAAAATTGATTGAAGACTCCGGAAGAGCAATATTGTTGTTATATGGAGGAATACAAATTTATATTGATGTTGCATTAAGAATACCCGCCGAAATGGATATTATGCTGAGACAACTAATGTTGAATATATGTAAAAAAAAATTCTTAATGAAAACAAATTGTATATGTTTTCCTCCGACTTGTACTACTTATATATTAGTACAATTGAAGCACATGTTATTGTAAACCAGCAGTTTACATATAATAATATGCTAATAGTTTGGCATGATCGGTTGGGCCATTCCAGATCAATAAAGATGCGAAAAATAATAAATAATTAATGTGAACATTCATCAAAGAACCATAAGTTTTTTTTAATCTGATGATTTTTTGATGTGTTGATTTTATTTCTAAAACATATATAATGTGATATTTGTGGAACATTATATCCACCATGTGAACCATTTGAATATTTTATGATTTTAATTGATGCATCAACAAGATTGTCACATTATCAAATCACAACCTGGCGTTTGCGATATTACTTGTTCAATTGATTTGATTAAAGAGCGTAATTTTATGATTATCCAATTATGAAAATACGTCTAGACAATGTCAAAATTAATGTTGAACATCCTGTAGATGTTCATATATAAAAAGAAGACATGATATTTTACAAGCAACACCACTAATTCGCATCATGCCAACTAGCTATTATAAAACTTCCCCATTATAATTGATTTTTGGTCACATACAATATTTCTCATATAAGAATTTTTGAATGTGCAGTATATGTTCTAATTGCTCCACCACAACATACTAAAATGGGATATCAAAGAAAGTTGGGAATTTATATTGAATTTGAATCTCCATATGTAATAGAGTATTTAGAACAATTGATAGGAGATTTATTCATGGCTAATTTTGCCGATTGTGATTTTGATGAATAAAATATTCCCAACCTTAGGGGGAGAAAACTATCAGCTGGAAAGAATATATTAGTATGAATTATCATTGTTTTATTTTGATCCTTGTGCTAAAGAATGTGAACTAAATGTTTAAAAGATAATTCATTTGCAAAGATTAGTGAATCAATTGTCAGACATATTCACAGACTCAAAGAAAGTGACTAAATCACATGTACCAGCTGCTAATGCTCCAATTAAAGTCGGTGTCCCTGTTGGACAGATAAATTATAACATACATGAAGCGTGAAAAAAGCAATCGGTTCCAAAGATTAAAAATATAAAAAATCCTCGAAAAAGAAAAGGAGCAAAGAATGAAAATGGTCAAGTCGATGATATGATAATTTCAGATAAAACTTCAGAAGAGAATGAAATTATAAGTAATATTGGAGTTCCAGCAGAAACTCAGGTATCTGAAATTTATGAAAATAAAGATATCTCGATAAATTATATCATGAATGGAAGAAGATGAAACCAAGATAAAAAAATTGATATCAATGATATTTTTTTTTGTATATAATATAGCGCTAAATATAATAAATATTGAGGATCATGACTAGAAGTCTATTAAAGAATGTCGACAAAGGAATGATTGGCCAAAATAGAAAGGTGCAATTGAGGTAGAGGTAAACTCTCTTGAAAAATGAAAAGTTTTTGGACCTGTAGTCATTTTACCTCAAGGTATAAAACCAATAGGATATAAATGAATATTTATGAGAAAATAAAATGAGAAAGGTGAAATTTTGAGATATACTCACCTGTGGTGGATACAACAACTTTTTGATATATAATTAGTCTGGCAGTCCATGAAGGACTTAATTTGCACCTAATGGATATTGTTACAGCCTATTTAAATGGCTCGCTTGATAATGATATTTATATGAAAATCTCTGAAAGATTTAAGATGCCTGAAGCATGTAATTTAGGTTCTCGAGAACATTATTCAGTTAAATTGAATAAATTTTTATATCGATTAAAGCAATATGGACGCATATGCTATAATTGTTTAAGTGAATATTTATTGAAACATGGATATAAGAATGATACGACCTGTCCATGTATTTTCATGAAAAGATATAGAAATGATTTTATTATAATTGCAGTTTATGTTGACGATCTAAGTATCATTGGAACTCCTGAAGAGCTTCCAAAAGAATAAATTATTTAAAGGAAGAATTTGAGATGAAAGATCTTGGAGAAACAAAATTTTGCATTGGATTACAAATTTAACATTTAAAAATAATATTTTTATGCATCAAGAAAATTATATTGCAAGAGTGCTGAAATAATTTTTTATGGATAAATAACATTCATTAAGCACTCTGATGGTTGTAAGATCATTAGATGCGAATAAAGATCCTTTTAGAACTCGAGAAAATGATGAAAAACTATTTGGTCCTGAAGTACCATGCCTTAGTGCAATATGAGCACTTAAGTGAATATTTATTAGCAAGATATAGTTTTTCTCTCACGCGAAGATATTGGCATATAATTAAACATATACTTCGCTACCTATGAGAAAATTTAGCAATACACAAAAGCAAGCTGAGTATGTGTTTGGTTAAGATATGTGATTCAACACATTTGTCAGACATGCAGCTTGTCTTTTAGAGAAATGATCCCGACGATCATATATGAATATAATATTGTATGTATTGCTCAATGAAAGAATTGATATATTAAAGGAGATAGAACAAAACATATTTCACCAAAATTCTTTTTCACACATGATCTTCAAAAGAATAATGTTATTAATGTTCAGCAAATCCGTTCAAGTGAAAAAAAATCCAGCAGATTTATTCACTAAGGTGCTCCCTACTGCAATATTCGAAAAGTTAGTTTGTAATATTGGAGTTCGCTGACTTAAAGATGTTGATTGATGTTGTCATGAGGGGGAGTTAATATGCACTATATTTTCCTTAACCATGGTTTTTCCCACTGGATTTTCCTGGTAAGGCTGTAGTTGCGTATTTAGAAGAATATTGTACTCTTTTTCCTTCACTGGGTTTTTATCTCATAGGGTTTTTTCTAGTAAGGTTTTAATGAGGCATATTCTTATGAAATGACCATTTAAGGGGGGAGTGTTATGAATATAATAGTGGATGGTTCATTCATTTTGTAACTCCTAATATTAATTCTCAATTTATTCACCACTACTCCATGCACTACTATTGAAATTGATGGTCACTACTATTGGAATTTATTTCTCCATTTATTTAGATGATTTTTCATTTACAATTTGTAGACTATAAATAGAGACTTTGTAATCTTGTATTGTACACATATGAGAAATATATAAATAAAGAGATTATCATCTTTTCCTATCTATCTTGTTTATTCTTTTTATAATTGTTTATATTTATTTTATAACAAAAAGAACATTATTATTTATAAAGTTGAGGGCACTTTTTCTGATGGCTAAATCGTTACAAAAAAAAAAAAAAAGTAACTGCAAGTTATAGTTTATAATGTCCAGCTACAATTATTTTTCATCAAAAGCATCTCACAACTATTAGAACTGAAATAAAGAAGAAGAAAAAAAAAAAAAAAAAGATGTTGTAGCTGAATGTTATGAATCGTGACGTTGCGTTATATTTTTTTTATTTTTAACAATTATTAGCAATCCGATTAATTGAACATTATAATTTATAATATAGTTGACGTTTCTTCTAATTTTTATTTTTATTTTATGAAAACGTAGCCATTGTGGATACTTTTTTTTTTGTTTTTTATCTTTCCTATTAATAAAAAAATCGGCTGCGTCTGATCCCTCATCCCGAAACTGCTGCTGGGATGATCCGAGTCGGATCTGCTCGACTGTTTGTACCCGCTTCCTCGCACCTCACGTCCTCATCCCGAAACTGCGAGCATCTACTCTGGTAGCTGAATCGTAGAAAGCGATCAACGGAGCACGGACTCGATTACGATGGCGAATTCGTTACGAAGTGCGTCTTCTCTGCTGCCAATCCTGATATCACTTCTTCTAGTTTTTTCGTTCGCTTCTCCATCTCTCGCCAAGAAGAAACCCTCCCCTCGCCCCATCACCGTACACTCTCTTCTCTCTCGCTCTCTCTCTCTCTGGGATTTAACTTTATTTTTAGTTTCTGAGGTGTTATTACTTCACAGGACACGGAGATCAGGGAGAAGAAGAATGCTTGCTATGCTGACATTGAGAGGTGCCTTTATTTATCCTCTTGTATAATCTGGAAAAAGAGTATTCTGAAATTTTCTTAGTCTCTTTTGTCTTCCATTAAAAATGATCCCTACAATTTTCAATTTGATGAGGTCTATTTATTCTATCAAGAGAGCTTGGCTTAGCTTCTACTTTGAACATCTTCACAGCTAGTCATTGCTTTTAACATTACTTTTGTGTCCGCCCGATTTCAGTGATCATTACATGCACTTTAATTGCCTGACAATTAGGGAATTATCAACTTTGCACTGGCTTGTTAGGCTTGTATATGAGGTCTTAAATTTCCTTATACACATACTGGAGTCCTCTTAATTACATGTCCTCTTCTGTTATAAATTTTTTTTTTCTGACATTATGGCTGGTCAAATACTGACATGATATGCAATCATTGGTCGGTGATTGCAAAAAGTGGGATGTGGGGCTCAAAGTGCAGGTCTTCAACCATAGACAAGGAAAATTGCGCACTTCAGTGCCTCTCACCACAGTGCTACGATCATGTATATGGGGGCGATCCGGTAAATGCTCACAAGCTTCTCTTTTTTTTCGGTTTTGTTTTTCAAATTTGAATAATACAAACAAGAAAAGTGTGAACAAAAGTTGCATGATAATTGGAAATTAAAGCTTTTTATACTAATTACTAATGCACGAGCATTCGACCATATTGATCGCAGCAAGAAAGATTAGTAACAAAGATGGGAATTACATTCTTGTTGATACATTAATAGCACTAAGGTAGATTAAGAAAGAAAGTTTGGTACAGTTGCAGTCTGTAATACCAGCATCCGATAGTGTGCTGTGCTGTAGCACCTTGTTGTGACTTGTGCTGGTATGGAAGTCCTGAAACCTAAGTGTGCTATCTGGATGGTATAGTTAATATAAATAAAGAGTTAAAGGCCCCTTGTTACAGTGCTATATGTAAGTTTTTTTCCCTTTTTTACAGCTAGAAGAAGGGGAGAGAGACTACATTCGAAGTCAGGAGTACAAGTATTGCATGCACAAGTAAGAATATTATAATGATTCATCCTGATCCATTATGGGCTTTATTACCCTCTTAAACTGTTCTCAGATGCTCCATGTACCAAGTTTGAAGGAATGTATATCTATACAAGTATGGGTGGGGCCAGACTTTCTTGCTATGGGGGTTAAACATGAATGGGGGTCAATCATATAAAATTTTCATGCTGCGAATGGGGGGTCAATTTCATAGTGCCCGTAGCATTTTACTCTAAACTATATACAAATTTGTGTATATGTACAAAAAATTTGAAAAAAAAATTGGGGGTCAATTGACCCCCATTCCGTCTTACTAGCTCCGCGCCTTAGTTAATCATACATTAACTTTTGTTGTGCTTTTGTTCATTTCTCTATTCTTCTTGTGTGTGCTACAAGATTGTTAAGTTGTCTAATTGATTATAGTTTTTGCATATGTTTAGCAAAGTGTTTAGGTGTTTGTTTCAGTTTTGGTTCAATGCTCTGGCTTCCATTGGCTTTACACCCCAAAACCAAGCAAGGAAACCAAAATGAACATAAAAAATCACTGGCTTTCGATTGGCTTTAGGATTGATTTATTTCAATATCCTAACAATATTTGGTGCTAGTCTTTGTTAGGCTGTGGTCATCTCAGGTTATGATCAATTTGGGTCTCTGGTCTTTCTGGTTGGGCCATATTCATTCTTGGGCCCTTCCGATTTGTTATCACAGTTAATTTCAATTCTGATTTGACAAGGGAAGTCTAGACTCTAGAGTCAGGAGTTCTCCTCCTCTCTCTCTCTTCTTATTTCTTTTTGTGATCCCCACACGTCTTATATGTTAATTTTTTGTTTGGCGTGTTCGAGCTTTGGTTTGTCCAATTCAGTTTGTGGATCATTCAGGTCTCTTATTTCTCTGGTTTCAGTTTGGGATTTTTGACATTTCCAAAAAGAAATCATGTCCATCTTCAGTAGTCGGGTTTGAGCAGTTTGGGCAATTTTTTGGTTCTGGTGATATATTGCCAGCTCTAATCAACTAATACAGAGAACCCATGAAAGGTGCTATCACTTGCACAAGATTAATTGCCATTCTACAAGTTGAGAAATATGGTTTTGTTTTAGAATCGTCGTGAAATATTAAATTGTCTTGTTACTTGGATGTTTACATTAGAATTTTCAATTTGTACTAATTGTTTTTATTTCTTTGTTTAAGGTTGTCTATGGGAGAGAGTCTGGAAGGTGTTAAGGGGGCCTTTGATTACTAAGATATGTGATATGTCATCCTTTTTCTTTTCTTTTTTTTTCTTTTTTTGCCTTTTTTACCAGCTTTAATATATGAATTGCTTCCTTGGCATAATATCATCGTTTGAGATACAAACCTAGAGATGTTACAACAGCTTTCTAATTGCATTTTGCTACCTTTTGTAATTGTAATTGTAATTATATGTTAATTTTATTCACTACACATTTAGCTGGGACTGTAAATCCAATGTTTCTGTGCTCATTTGCCTTTTCAATCTTTCTGGAATTTCTCTGAGTTGTTATTTTAATAGATTTGAAAACTAGGAAAGCTTAAGCATATTATCAATTTAAATTAGTTTCAACAAATTGTGCTAGCAAACATTTCACTGGAATATGACTAGATGAGCACATATTTTTTTGTCCACCTAGGTTAATCGTGATGCATAGGGTGCTTGATTTTCTCTTGCTCCTGTTTTCATGAATTTGTAGATTCCTTTTATCGTAAAAATAAACATATTCAAGAGTATGGCTACGGTGCTACGATTTAATATTCGAGTTTTTAAAATCTTAACGGTCAATCTGAACCGTTCATGTTGTTCTCTATATTAATATGTGTTTGGAGACTAAATTTTACATTTTTTTGGAAATTTTTTACTATTTTTTAGATAGGTAGAAAATTAAATATCTGAATGGTGCAGAATTTTTTAGATCAAGTGATTTTCTACATATCTAAAAAAATAGTAAAAATTTTTTTTAAAATGTAAAATTTGGTCTCCAAACAGATATTAATATGGAGAACAAGATGAATGTTTCGGATCAACCGTTAAAATTTTAAAAACTTGAATATTAAGTCATAGCACCGTAGCCTTCTATGCAACCCATAGCACCATAGCCTTACTCCATATTCAAACTTCTATATGCAAGCCGATTTTTTTATTTATATCCAAAAAATAAATAAAATTTAAAAAATATCCAAATCCCGACTTAAATTCGAAATTTATCCAAACCGGTTATCCAATAACCGGATTTGGGACAAATGTCCGGTTAGTGGATTCCCGAACTCAAGAAATATAACCGGAAAGTTGTGTTTTTTTTTTAACCGGTTAATCACTAACCGGAAAGTTGTTGTTTTTTAAAAAAAAAAATAGAAATTTCTAATTTTTTTTATTTTTTGTATTAAAATATTAGAAATGTTGAATATATTTCTTTGAAAATAGATGAAATACAATATAATTTGATTTATTAGAAAGACTGCAACAAATAACCCGGATCAATATTTTTCAGGCCGGATTTTTCGCGGCTGTAAGAAAAATTAATATATTTCTTTATGTGTTATTGGAAAAAAATAAAAATGTTTAGATTCTGAGTTATTGATCCCGGTTCAAAAGTCACTTCTAGGTAATCCAGAAAATATTGTGATGTTTCTAGTACATTTAATTTATAAAAAGTTGTATCTATTTTGAGAATTCTCTTTGAAAAACAATCATTAAATAAATTAAAGTTTTTGTTTTTTTTTTCAAAAATAGATACAACTTTTCATAAATTAAACGTCCTAGAAAGATCACAATATTTTCTGAATTACCTAGAAGTGACTTTTGAACCGGGATCAATAACTCAGAATCTAAACATTTTTATTTTTTTCCAATAACACATAAAGAAATATATTAATTTTTCTTACAGCCGCGAAAAATCCGGCCTGAAAAATATTGATCCGGGTTATTTGTTGCAGTTTTTCTAATAAATCAAATTATATTGTATTCCATCTATTTTCAAAGAAATATATTCAACATTTCTAATATTTTAATACAAAAAATAAAAAAAATTAGAAATTTCTGTTTTAAAAAAAAAACACAACTTTCTGGTTAGTTATTAACCGATTATATTTCTTGAGTTCGGGAATCCACCAACCGGACATTTGTCCCAAATCCGGTTATTGGATAACCGGTTTGGATAAATTTCAAATTTCAGTCGGGATTTGGATATTTTTTAAAATTTTATTTATTTTTTGGATATAAATAAAAAAATCGGAATGCAAGCAGCTCAGCCCAAGTGTGTATTAACTTATAGGTTGTTGGTCTTTAATTTGTTACTTTTTCTTTTTGTGAATTCTTTAGGTTGTTGAAAAAGTTCGTCTTGTATCATCAAAGAGGAAACATTGTATGATTTGTCTTTGAGCTTTTGCCTTTTGCTATATATATTTTTTTTCTTTTTGAAATATCGAGAGGACCTAATTAATTTTTCTTTTGTGATATTGAACTTCAAAAGGCTTCTTCAAATGAACTAACACATTCAAAAGGACAAAGCGCAAGTTGGGTACAGGTAACAGCTAAGCAGCTCGAGCATCTCCTACTCGCTGCTAGGCTTGTCTTGAGCTCTGTTTGTGTTAAATTAGGTTGAGCTTGTTCAAACTGAACCTAAATCCGCTTTAAACTGATCTCCATAAAATTTCACACTTATTTCAACTCAGTTAAACTAACCGTAGTCCGTTTCAAGTTCATAAGACAATCACTAAACTAGAGAAGTTGAGATTAACATTGTCTATTTGTCTAATTACCGGTTAGATGAATTACAAACAAAATCAACATTTCAATTTATCAGTCAGTTAGTTGATCAAGAGAGCCAATAATAGTCATACTCATTACCATCAATTTGTTATCTGTTCCCGACTTTTTTTTTCTGTTTTTCCTTCTTCTTTTATAATATCTGTCACAACTTTTAAGATAAGGACCCGCAAAATATAGTTATTTGTGTATGTGCGCTCGCGCCGGCATGTGCGTGTCATGATTGACCGTTAACCCAGAAGGCCAGAAACTAGCTCAGCGAGAGGTTTGTAATATGTTATATATATATATGAGATGGGCTACGGTGAATTGATTGCAATGCATGGAGAAGTTTGTGCATTGGATCATAAATCTAAAATTCAAACCGTTCATCTTGTTCTCCATATTAATATGTGCTTGGAGACCAAATTTTATATTTTTCTGAATTTTTTTACTATTTATTAAGTATTTTACAAAATTGTTGATCCAACAGTGGCTTAGCAAAACAGTAAAATCAGCAGCCACCGTTGGATCAACAATTTTGTAAAATACTTAATAAATAGTAAAAAAATTCAGAAAAATGTAAATTTTGGTCTCCAAGCACATATTAATATGGAGAACAAGATGAACGGTTTGGATCGGCCATTTGAATTTTGAATTTTAGATTTATGGTCCAATGCACAAACCCCTTCATGCATTGCAATGCACCATAGCCCATCTATATATATATATATATTTATCACAATTACCCTTCTTCAGATAGCTCGACAAATTCTCCGGAACTCGTCTCGGCCTTCTCAACTTATCGTGGTCTTTTAAACTCATTAAACAGGTAATTAATCTACGTATAATTTGGAATAGTGCAGGGTTTGTTGCCTTTGCTAGGTGAGCCATATTGAGCTTATCTGTCCATGGCAGTAACTACCTTTGGTCTTTTGCTATAGCTGCATGTAATCAATGTGTGTGCTTGTGTGGGCTGTTGTGGGGTAGGAGGGTGAACCCGTATCCTCTCAGGTATTGCACAATTATTGCAGAGGATCACTTACTTTACGGTTTGAGATTAAATCTCAACCGGCTTGGGATTCGGGTCACTGTAGGGGCCCCATTTTTGGGCTTTGAGATTCGTGCCAAGTTAAAAAGTACGGTTCAGATCTAGTAATTGTAAAAGATTCCCTTATCAGGTATTGGAGAGGATGTGAATTCGTAGGAGGGTAGGGGTCAGATTTGACTAGTTCTGTATGAGTAGAACGAGGGTGTTCTTAAGTTCATCAAGTTCTTTGGTGAACTCAAGTCTATAATCTGTCAAATCGGCTTCAAATGACGAATTTGAACTGTTGTAACTCATCTATCTTACGAGTGATGCATCTACATGTGAAAATTTTAAACATTTGAATTAATTTAGTATAAAGTTAATCGGTCAAAATTAGAAGGTTAATAAATTAATTTTAATATATTCATTTTTTGAATGTTTTTTTACCGCTTTACTTTATACTAAATTAATTCAATGTTTAAAATTTTCACATGTAGATGCATCATTCGTAAGGTAGGCAAGTTTTAACGGTTCGGATTCGTCATTTAAAATCAATTTTACGGGATTTAGACTTGAGTTCACCAAAGAGCTGTTGGGATTTCGGGTAGGTTATAGTGCAACAATTCGAAACAGTTCAAGATTTGTTCATTACCCGAAAACCAGAATCCAATTATAAAACTAATTCTATGATTAAAACAGAGTTTACCACTAGACGCGCAGCGGACACTTCAAGTCTAGCAGTAGCCTTCTTTTTTTTTCCTTCGTGTCTCCTTTCCTTCGTGTCAAATCCACGCAACAGCCTAGCAGTCACGCTTCTATCAGTATCCACACGAACAAGTTGATAAACTTCTGTAATTCGATATGCTAGTACCAAATTAACAGCCTCTCTTTTATCTGTCTCTCTTTCTGTTTTTCCGAAAAACTGAATGATAATGACCAACCGAATTCTGAACAGGTCACAGCATATTTATAAAGTATATGCACCAGTTCGTTTGAGTCTATTCATGGCATCAATTCGTTGAACCCTTTCAGAAGATTTATCCATTTCAGATCAGATCAGAATATCAGAAATTCGGACCTAGTCCAATAAAGAGTTGATCCATATTAATTATTAATATGGCCCATAAATATTCTGGCCTATAGTACATTTCTAACAAGAGCCTGATCAACTTAAGAACACCTAGTTCTACTTAGTTCTGTATATATTTACTGGTTTTTTAAAATTACAATAAACAAAATTTTAATTCAATGTTTTCAAATCATAACGGATTGCAGATGTACAATATGCATCTTAATTTGTACTACATTGTCATTTAGTAATAATGAACCAATATCTGACAAAAACTAGTCATGATCAGAGGATGAAAGGCGCAAGACAAGACATGCAGAATGATTAGCAAAAGTAATGAAGTTAATAACACAATTTAAGTTAAGATGAAAAATAGATGTTTGAATGCCTCGTTGTGCATCAATGTAAAGAACCGAAATTTTTATTTCTACCATTTGCCCAAAAAAATAAATAAATAAAACCCCCATTTCTCAGGAATTCGACTTCTACCATAGCCGCAGAACACCGATGCAGATTCAAATGCTGGAGTCTGCACTGTGTGGATACAGACCCATATCTGGACATCGGCATAGTGCGGCCCCAACGTTTTTTTTTTGTCTCCTTACCTCGATTTCTATTTTGAAATTGAACTTTGAGACCCGTAAAAAATTGGCATATCTCAGAGAATGCGATTTTCCAGTAACAAACATAATATTTCTTTAGACAAAAAAAAAGGTGGTGTCGCATTATACCTATGTGGATTCATATCTGAAGCCGCATCGGCATAGTACAGCCCTCAGTATTTGAGTCTGCACCAGTGTTCTGCAGCTGTGGTCAAAATCAAATTTTTCAGAAATCAGATTTTATTTATTTATTTATTTTTCCGAAAATAGTAGAAATAAAAATTTCGGTGTAAAGAATAAAATAAGGACAGGCTTAAATTGTGATGCTTTATAAATGTTGTGTTCAGATCATCTAGTGACAGAATGAAATTAATTGGTATATTTTCTGTCTGGGATACCAACCTTTTAAAGAAAATGTACACATCTTTATTATTCCTCCGCTTCCTTCATATCCACATATAAACAAATACGAAGCCGTGCACACGTGTCATTACTTGTATGTACACGTTTCATTCAATAGTAATGCACTCGGTTACTTTTGATATATTAAATAAGACCTCTGTATTTGGCATACTTGTTCCAAACTCTAAAGTGGACATAATAATATGTATATCTAAAATCACGAACAAATTTATTCGCATCAATATAAAAGTAGCAATCTTTTATTACGCTAAATGCTTACAAAGTGATGGTGCCTTGTTGAAATTACGGGAAATGCAATGTGTAAGTTTTGCGTTAAGCAAAAGCTAGAGGAGAAAGAAATAAGTTTTGCATGATATATCATGCATGTTTGTTTTCCTCTTGTATTGCATGAATTATTGTTATATATATATAATGTTGAGGCAAAAAAAGTTTAGAAAATGAGTACAAAAATATTCTCAAAATCCATCAAAATCTTCCAATAATAATTTGAAAACATGTTTTTAGTAATTGTATTCATGATTTTAATTTTTTTTTAATCTTACAATAAGATATTAGAGATAATCAACAAAAAAATATATTGTTTTAACAAAAAATAGGTTTTTTTTTTTTTTTTTGGGTCTCATATCTATAATATATGTTTATTGTTGCATAATATAACAAAATATGCTCTTAAACTATCTATTAGTACTCTGAAATGTTGCCACCTCCAACGAATGTAAACATGCCATCTTTAATCCACACAAATCAAGTCATTAGTGGGTCAATATTGATTCTATACTGGAGAACTTGACTTTTGGTGCTGGTCCCTGCATGTGTTACAACTGTCAGGTGTTGATATGAATCATTGCAAATACGCAAAATTTGAAAAAAATGACATTTAAGCAAGAAATCGACTGTGTATGTATTTTTTTTCCCTACTTAGTACTTGCTTCCTAACCTTAATTAGCATGTCTTATGCAAATGTAGTTAAATAAATATTTTATTTGTGGTTGTAGTTGTTTGAGGACATTGCAATTGAGAAGGGTTATGAATTGTTGTACACCGTGATATCACAATGCAAGAATATTAAACTTATTGAGATCAAATACCATACACTCAATCTGAGGATGGTACAGTTTATAGAAACTTTGCATGATCTAACGATTGGCTTAAAAGGTGTGAAGATCCAGATTGATCCATTTTGATAGTTGCATTCTTTATTTTTTTTTCTCCTATTTTTTGTCAGTTATTTTTGTAATTTTTTGTGGACTAAGTATGAAATCTATGTAATCAAACATGTGTTCTTGCCGGTGGGTGAGATAGTAAACCGCAAGAGTGGCTAAGGATATTTTGCAAATTATTTTGTTTTTCAATGTGCATATTTTAAAATATTTTGGGACCACTTTTTTGTTTAATTTTATATTGGGCCAGACAATTAATTGTAGCTTGTGCTCTGTGGTTCAAGTTATTACGATCATTAGAAACTGTAGACGTAACACAATATAATGGCTAAAGTAAAAGATGATTTAGCTGGATATTACAAACTGGGAGCCTCACTGTTTTTTATTTTAGGGGGAATTTCACGTATACCTCTCAAAAACTTCAAAATTACATATTTTCTCCTCTAAAGTTTGAAATTACATATTCCCCCCTCTAAACTTCAAATACTCACAAATTTACCCATTTTATTGTATTTTATATTAAAACTCATTCTAAATTTATAAAATACCTATTTTACCCTTTTATTAAAAGCATATAAAGTCCATCAAACTCAAAATTGAATCTGAACAATTTTTCTACCGTCCAAACTGCTTTTAAATAACACGCACGTATATTGATGTGACGTGCACAGATCTTAATGCAATGCGCACCAATCAATATTGCTTTAAGATTCGTGCATGCTAGATCAACACGAAATTGAAGCACTATGCACAGATCTTAATGCGATGCACATGGATCAAACGGTAGAGGAACCATTTAGATTTAAATTTGAGTTTGATGGGTTTTATATGCTTTTAATAAAGGGTAAAATGAGTATTTTAAGATTTTAGAATGAGTTTTAATATAAAATACAATAAAATAGGTAAATTTGTGAATTTTTGAAGTTTAGAGGGGGGAATACGTAATTTCAAACTTTAGAGGGGGGAATACGTAATTTTGAAGTTTTTGAGGGGTATACGTGAAATTCCCCCTTTATTTTAAACGAATCTTTATTTTTTTTTTTTGTTTCCATCTTCATATCCACGTATAAACAGATACGATCCAGCTTTGTACACATTTCTTTGTCTTTCTATATTCTTCGCTAGAATTAGAGCCCACAAATCCGCTACAAGCCTACATGCATAGATCGTTTTCAGCGTGTAATAAATTTAAAATAACGGTGAGCTGCAATTATCAATTAGAAGTTTAGTACTATGGAAAGAGTTAGGCTGGGGTGCTATGGATAGCATAGTGGCCTCTATGCTACGGCTCAATATTCGAGTTTTCAAAATCTAAACGGTCGATCCGAACCGTTCATCTTATTCTCCATATTAATATCTGCTTGGAGACCAAATTTTACATTTTTCTGAATTTTTTTACTATTTATTAAGTATTTTATAAAATTGTTGATCCAATGGTGGCTGCACAAAACAGTAAAACCGTTGGATTAGCGATTTTCAAAGTGGCTTAATAAATAGTAAAAAAATTCAGAAAATTATAAAATTTGGTCTACAGGCAGATATTAATATGGAGAATAAGATGAACGGTTCGGATCGACCGTTTGAATTTTGAAAACTCAAATATTGAGCCGTAGCATAGAGGCCACTATGCTATCCATAGCACCCAGCCTAACTCCTATGGAAAATATTCGATAATAAGTTGGTGACATTACAACATAAACAACTGTGGAATTTAAAATACCTTTCACGGGAACTGTCCAACCATTAGGCACGAGGATATATGATATCCGGTATCGAAAATGTACAATCAATCAAGCAATAGTACAAAATAACATTTTTAAATTTGAATTTTAAAATATTAAAGTTTGTATAGTAACCAAACATAGCCAGCCCATTCGGATGGTGTGAGTGTGTGACCAGCCTATAATGATGACCCAACTAAGATTCTCGTAAAATTCTGTTCTCCTGTGGATACATTAACGTCGGAACCAATATAACGGCCCCTATGTATTATGGATAGTAATGTTGCTACACGAATAGTCACATGTAATTATCTACAGGAGATATAAGCTTAACCACATCATCCACATGGAATGGTCCCTGCACAAATTAAAAGAGCCGTTGTGACTTGAGAGTACACGTGGTGCACAAAGACCAGGTCTATATAGCTATTTAATTAAGGTATGCTCAGGAATTTATTCGGTGGCTTAATTGTGTACCCAAATGGGTCAACACATGCAAGGACACCAAAGCTAAAGTAGAGGGTTTCTAAAGTAGATTAAAATAATTATATTTGGTTAGAGGTTAATTGGAGTTTGGTGGAGTAAGCTCATGAAGAGAGAGAAAATTATAGCATTATGTTATTCTAATTGCGGGATCCACAAATGGAGTAAGGTACTTCACCTAGAGAAGTGGAGTAATTTAATCCGGATTAACTGAAATATTACTCCATCTTACTCCTTTAAATTTATTTCTCGTTTGATTTCTTAAAAGTGGAGTAGAGGAATTACTCCACCACTTACTCCACAACCAAACATGACCCAAAGAAACAAAGGCAAATGTTTTCTACAGTCGCAACATGCTATATGCAGTATGCTAGGTAAATTTCTTTTACTTTTCTTTGATTTTGAATTTTTAATAGGTAGATATGTTAGTAAATTTCTAGTTTACTTTATAGATTATACAAATCTTACATTTTTTATATTGATTGTTAATTAAATAATGCTTTGTTGCCTCCATGGGCAGAGGAAGAATTTTTAATACGAAGGTTGATCATGACAAATTTTCTTGGAAAGAATATTGGGTCAGCATAAAATATATATAAGAAATTTTGAGAGTCAATTTTAAAGTATTTATGAATTTTCCTCAAAATATATAGAAATAAAACATGCAACTTGCTTGATTGTAAAATATCATTAAGTGACTTAAGCAGTATAGTTCAGATGCGTAAGACACTCCAACTACCATATGACTATCAAACTTTTAATAATAGTGTAATATATATTAGTGTTGAAAAAACGTAGTTGATTATCATCCAATGGTACGTACGATTATCATAGTTAAAATCATAAGAACTATTGTAACTAATCTAATTAATATAATTATATAAACATGTTGTTCTGACTAATATGATTAACAACTTAATACTTGAAACAAGCGCATTTCTTCAAATTAAACAAAAAAACATGTTGAAGCATAAATAAGTCCAGAGCCGGTTTCAGTTATGCCTAATTAGTCATGTTTAGTTGTAGAGTAAGAGGTGGAGTAAACCCCTTGCTCCACACTTAAGTCATCAAATAAGAATTAAAAGTAAAATAAGGTATAGTAAGATATGAGTTAATATAGAATAAGTTATTTTACATCTTCAAATAGATTAATTTACTCTACACTTACTTCGTCTGTAAGGCCCATAGTCATAGAAAGAGTATCATTTTCCAACATATTGCTCCTCTAAGCGAATTAATTTAAATCATGTGTTAAACTACAAAATGGGATGTAAAATATGGGAAGTAAGATGGAGTAAACAATTTAATCCTCATAAACTTTACTCCACAATCAAATATGACCAATATGTTTTGCAATCTTTTAAATCTAATTGAAAAGCGCTTGTATTGAGGAAAAAGATAGCATTACTATATGCTTCGATCTATGGTTCAAATTGTTGGATTGAAGCAATAGTTGCCGCCGCAAATGCAGCTAGAGAAAATTTTACTTTTGCAGAATGCATCTATTTAACTTTAAAATTTATTATATTGATTTTAAATAACAAATTCAAACCGTTAAAACGGACCTACTTCATAAGTAATGCATTTACATGTTAAATTTAAAAATTTTCAAATTAATTTAGTATAAAGTCAAACAGTCAAAAATATAATGAAAAAAATGAACATATTACAATTTACTAATAAATATTCTTTTTTTTACTACTTGCTTTATAGTAAATTAATTCAAAATTTTAAAAATTTGAGATGTAAACACATCACTGTAAATAGATCAGTGTCAACAATTGAAATTTGTCATTTGAATCATTTCAATATATTTTAAAGTTAAACTCACCAAAAATAATTAGTGAGCTTTTAAGAACAACCAAGTGGCTGGTTCTACTCTTTAGCTTTTAAGAACAACCAAGTGAATAAGCAGTATTCCAATAAAAAAAATTCAAATTTTAGGAGGACAAAAACACTAGCTAGGTATATAACTATATATAATATAGAGCAGCAGGGACTTAATGAGATAAGATGAATAATAATTAATAAATGAAATACAGGAAAGAGTATCTTTGACTAGGAAAAAAGAATAGGTGCAACAATTACTGAATAGTAAAAGAAACATTCAATGAGGCTCTAAATGAGTTTATGGCAAGAGACTGGTACAGCAAGCAGTTACTGGAAATAAATGAAATTCACTGTAATCATTTTGTAAAGAAATAATGCGTCGAAACTTTTCTAAAATTTTCACTTGAGACAAACAATTCCTGAATTGGCAATGGCGACACTGGCAAGCAATGCTTCCAAATTTTTTATTTGGTGACCAACAGCAATCACAATTAGTTTTTTCACAAAATTAGACAAGGTCAACGAAGGGGCTGTTTATCATGATGAAAAGTTTCAGAGCCTGTTTGTCACAGGTGAGGAATTGTATGATGAAAGTTTTACCTTTTTTACTATAAAGCTATATATACTCTTGTAACTAAATTAGTGCACTTAATCATTGAGCTCTTTCAGCATGCAGTTGTAAGATAGCTTCTCCTCAATATCATGATATCATCCAATTAAATGTTAATAAGGTTCGTTATCCTTCCTGCATGATTGAGATTTGTCGTTAACGACAACATTATGGGATTTTTTTGGTGAGTTTAGATTTGGAACAGTAAATCAAGAAAACACTCTTCACTGCAAAATCACTGTTTTGTTTTTCAGAAGATTCTGAAAGATTAAAACATAATTATTTTGTAACTATTTAAAAAAATAGTAAAACATTTTCAAAAAATAAAAAATTTGGTCTCCAAGCACATTTTAATATAAAGATCACGTTGAGTAGTTCGGATCAACTGTTTAGACTTTGAACAAAGATAAAAATCTGAAACATAATTGGTGCATGAAATAAATTGGACATTGGAGCCCTCCTCTAGAAAGTATTAGGTAACTATAATTAATACTATTGTTGTGTCTCAATTTCTCAATCAGACAAGAATGGTAAGGTAATGCAGAATATTATACAACTGCAAAACTCATCAATATATTGGAAATAACTTGTTTGATTGAGAAAAGTTAAATCAACATGTACTGAAATCTGGAAATAACATGTACTGAAATTTTTTCTAATAAAAGTTAAATCAACATTTGAAATTTTTAATTGCTTCAAATTGATCGCTTGTACAGAACAAATTCAACTTGCCCTCCCATTTCTTGAATAGACTGGCATTGTTACTTTTGCTAATATGAATTATTTTGCTCACCACATCAAACATGCTCCAAAACAAGTATCTCTCTAAATTCATTTGCCTAGTAAAATTTCAGATCTCTTGGAAAATCGTGTTCTCTGCTTTATAGATTGTGTCGAATTTATTATAAATTGATTCTAAACCTTGGGTTATTGATATTGCATTACATCATAGCAGTAAATTCAAATGTGTAATTAGTAATTACTAAGCAAGATAATAACGTTATGCGAAACCAATAAAATTGAGCTTTTTAATGTTCCGGTAGAACCTATCATGATCTTCCTTATTAAGGCCGGGTTTAAAAAGCAGATAATGCAGAGGGGATTTAAAGGAACCAAGGTGGCTAAGTCATCCCATAAATACAAATTAACAAGTTTATATATATACCATGCATTTCTTTAAAGCATTTATATAGTTCAGGCTCTCTCATAAAATACTACATATGTGATTTGTTACTTAATTTTGTGATTTTGAAGTTTTGAATTTAAATATCAATTATCTCACATTATACATTTTCTATTTGTCATAACAGATAATAAATAATAGACATTTAGGGAGACATCGGTTCATAGTATATGCAATATATGTGTGTGTGTGTTTGTGTGTGTGTATATATATATAGAGTAAGGCTTGGGTGCTATGGATAGCATAGAGGGCTACGGTGCTACGGCTCAATATTTGGGTTTTTTAAATTCTAACGGTCGATCCAAACCGTTCATCTTGTTCTCCATATTAATATGTGTTTGGAGACCAAATTTTACATGTTTTGAAAATTTTTTACTACTTTTTTAGATAAGTAGAAAATAAAATATCTGAATGGTGCAGAATTTTTTAGATCAAGTGATTTTCTACCTAGCTAAAAAAATAGTAAAAATTTTTTCAAAAAATGTAAAATTTGGTCTCCAAACACATATTAATATGGAGAACAAGATGAACGGTTCGGATCAACCATTAGGATTTTGAAAACTCGAATATTGAGCCGTAGCACCGTAACCCTCTATGCTATCCATAGCACCCAAGCCTCTCTCTCTCTCTCTCTCTATATATATATGCAATCTGAAGCCTATGAAATCCAACAAAAAAGATTTCAACAAAACCATTTCACAATAGCAATTTAAAAATTTTGCATACTAAATTAAGAGTTTTAAAAATTGTATCAACATAGCATAATAGTAATTAGGAGAAATTAAGCATTATATTACTTCAAAACTAATTACAATAAAAAATATATGAGTATTAACCATTCATATTTTAAAAATAAGCATTCTCAAAATAATAACACCAAATCGAAAAATAAAACACGGGCTCAATTATAAATATTAAACTGGAGGAATTTTTAAAAGTTTCACTAAATTAACGAAATAATAGTTTCTATCAAATCTTTCTAATAAAGCAGTCTCAATGAAGATGAACGGCAACAAATATTTCGTCATTTTAAACAGAACTCCCCAAATTAAATAATAATTATCTAAATGTCAACAGCAACGATCTAAATGTTATTATAAAAATAATTACTTGTATATAACAAAAACCTATAATTCTCACATAATTTAGATTCTTGTACCATTTATATATGATTTGCAATATATATTTAAAAATTTATTGTTAACATATAATTATAAACCGTTAGTCAGACAGATCATGTTTGACATTGCAAAACAATACAAAAGGCCAAATTACCCTTTTTCAGGTGTCAGTATTTTTCTAGGAAATAATCAAATTTATCCTGGTAACAGCGATCATTACTCATTAGGCGTTGCCTGAAAAGAAATAAAAATAATCCCAAAAAAAAAAAAAACTTTCGTGCTGTACTGCCAGTTTGCCACCTCCGACAGACAGCCAGGAGCTTATCCTCTGCACTGGACTGATCAGTCGCAGGATCACCGTAGATAGCGCTCACGCTTACGATCGGACGGCTCATAAGAAGAGAGCTCTGTCTGTGTCCCCCATCTGAACAAAAAAAAATAAAAAAATCCAGGAATGTCGGTTACACTAACTGCTCATTGACTTGTGCTGTGCTCCTGAACAAAAATTATTCTTGTATTTTATTAGGGGTTACCACTATAATAATAGGGGACAATTATGAAGCGACATAAACCAAAAATGACAACAAATAATGAATAAGATGATTGAGTTGCCTGTTTAATAAATTGTCAACCTTTTTTGTTACCAAATGAACAGTAATAAAAAGCTATCACAGTCTATGCTTGAAATATTGTGCTGATTTGTGCAGCTGGCACTCTGTACATTTTGTTATATTTTTTGCAATATTATCGTACACATAAGTTAAACACGATTCACATTCATGACGAAACTTTTATTTGTTAGTTCCAATCTGACCCTAAACATGCTTTAGAACACCACAGCGTATAGAAAAGGAGGAAGTCGATGAATAGTTTACTTTTTTTTACATCGTTAAAGATCACAAAACTCAGTAATATTGTACAAATGACTTAATTAAATGAGCTGTGTCAGATTTGATCTAGTCGCTTCTCACCTCCATTAATTAAATGATCGAGTTTTGGATCAGATCTATAACATTCTTAAGAAAATGAGCAAATCATTTGCGAACAATTCAATATTCTTAGCATCTTTAAGAATGCATAAATGAATTAATAATTAATCATGAGTTATTTAGTTTTCTTTTTTTTTATTTTCAGAATTTTATATATTTATGATATCTAAAAAGCAAATTATTTTTATATGTATCAAATCCGAATCATGAATTTGGGCATTTCTAAATTCTTTCTGAATTCCAAAGACTTGCATTAATTATTTTTAATTCAAAATTATCACTAAGCACATAACAACAGTTAATGACATCTTAGATCAGTTGCGTTATTCAACTACTCCAAAGATATTTTATCTAATAATATTTTACTCTTCTGTTTTTCCTATAATATTATTCTATCTTACATCCGAATTTACTGTTTTAACACTATTTAATTTCAAGTGTATAATTTCGAGCATTCTATTTTGAATGAAACTTTTACCTCAAATTTAACACTATGAATGAAACTTTGACCTCAAATTTTCTTATTAAAAAGTGATCTTAAATAATAACAAATCAATTCAGTATTAAAAACTTTCAACATAATACATTGAATTTTACCGGAGCTGTGATCAGGACCAACTGATCTACTCAATTCTTTTTTTTTTTTTTTTTTTTGAATACTTGACTGATGCAGTCAAGAAATAACATTAATGCAGATCTACTCAATTCTACTCGGAAGCGGTACATGAACCAGCACAAGTATATTTTGTTGGGTTCTGTTACAGTGCATGGAATGGATAGAAGAATAATCAACGATCACATATTCATATGGCTCCGGAAAACGATACACTGAAATTTGTTCACTGCAAATTTGCAATCAATTCGGTAAATTATAGTTTTTTTTTGTCATTTTTCGATGCGTTCAAAAGTTATCGATAAATGCCCAATTTAATTATTGTTATGCGCATGCCATGATCTCCTAATCAAGAATAGGCACACGAGTTAACATATTGTTTTTTTTTTTTGAAAATATTGGTAGAGGCTACTTAACATATTGTTACTACTTATTATTGTTCTGCATTCCTTTTACCGTTAACTGAAGCATAATAATTTAATTATAGATATTTTATAAATTACTATTTTTTTTCTAGGAAGTGGAAATGCTCGTCCAAAACGCTAATTTGAAGCACAAAGGATGATCCCTGCAAAATTTTACTGTATGAATTTTTATGCATGAAATTGATGAACTATGTATAAAAATGCGTTGGAGGATGGCTAGACGATTTTCTTCGTATAATTATTAAAGCACAAATTATATTGTAAAGGTTATGGTACTTCACAAAATATATTGTAAAGCACAAATTGGTCCGTGTTATGAAACATAGCTTAATTATTAAAAGTCAAATAGCCAATTTAAACATTTCAATATAATTTTTATATGAAAATATATATTTAAAAAAATAAATTTACTATTTTTTAGATAGATAAAAAATACTAGTTTCGAGTTGTCTAAAATCTATAGATCATATGATTTTATATAAAATAATAATAATTTTTTACAAGTATAAAATGTCGTCTCAAAGTACGTTTTCATATATATATATATATATCATGTTGATATTGAGTGATTCGAATTAACTGTTTGAATTTTGAAAACAAAAATATGCAGCCATAGCACGGGTCGATCAACGCTTTGCAAAGTACATTGGCATCACTCTTTTTTTTTTTTCTAATTAGCCATCGAGAGCAGTGTTGTAAATAGCGGTATGCGCTCTTCGGATGGACATGATACCACTAAGCGATTAATAGGAATAATCCGAAATAATAAACCATAATCGATCAATTAGTTGAAAAAACTGTAATGATTTGATTGCCACCAACAATTAATTGAACAATTAATCAACCTTAACAACCGTTTTTTACAACAAAGATCGAGAGTGCACATCAAATGCACGGTAATTTTTCATTCCGCACATGATAAACTCGGTTGTAATACTATTAGCTATATCACCGACACACGAGATGATATGGAATTACCATATTAATTTCTAATGGAACTTTTATGAGGAGGGTTCAAATGCCTTCATTTTTTAAAACTTTAATAATTCAAAATTTAAAACTTAGAAGTTAAAATAAAATCGTTGGATATGATCTACACCATTTTATCTATGCACGTGTAAAAAATTATTACATTTCAATTTTGTTTTTATGTGAATCCATAAGTTATAAAATCAATGTCTAGAAATTATCCACATTAGCACATTTTTTACAAACTCTTGATGACAATCAAAACAAAATTGAAATACCATAATTTTGTAGATCATATCCAACGGTTTTATTTTAACTTTTTAGTTTTAAATTTTGGGTAGCATCTATCAAGTTTTAAAAAAAAATTATAAATTTTGAATTATTAAAATTAGAGACATCACAAAAAAACAAAAAATAGAGGCATTTGAACCCTTCTCTTTATTTCGCATAAGAACGGAGAATTTTATAAGTTGTTCGCGTGAGATGAGATACTAAAGAGTTCTCGGTATACCTGAACCATTCATGTCTGTCAAATGATTATGATCACGTACGTCTGGCTCCAAATTCATTTAAAGTTGACCTAATTGGGAGTACAAATTTCGTTTTGGTATAACTCCTGTAGAATTGAGTTGTACAGGATATGATTGGCATTTCAACACTCGAAAGAAGGCCGAACCTGTATAATAAATTTATAAAAAAACTCATGTGTTAGAAATATTCTGCATCTATGCTAATGTTATACTTTTTGATTTTAACAAATAAAATTTGAGTAGAACTAGGGTGTTGTTAAGCTTACCAATATGTTTTTCAAAATCTATTAAATTGACTTCAAAGAATAAATCTGAACCGTTAAAACTGATTTACTTCACGAGTGATGAATTTACATGTAAAGTTTTTGTGCATTGATGATTGGTCCAGTAAAAAAAGGATAGGAAGGAAAATTAATCAGGATTCTCTCAACCGGGTCATTGGAGTCTGATTTGTGTAGCAAGTCTGATGTCTTGTTGGAGAATCAATTGAGTATCAAAATTTTAATCACGTATTATTGCTAACAACCTAAAATTTCGAAGGCTCTAATTTGCAACTAAATGTGTTTTAAAAACATAACTAAGTTTTAGAAAGTATTTTAATGACAATATTTTTTTAACAACAAACTTGACCCCAATAATTTAATCATCTTTTAAATCAATATTCTAAAATCTAAACCTTCTTCTACTAATTTTTTCTTTAGAAAAACAAGAGATTTCCATTGTATTCACAACTAATTAATATTTCCTTTTTAAAAAAAAAAAATTCGGATGTTGTTATTCATTTTTCATAAATTTGATTGCTATAATAAAAATTTGGGGCATTTTTCCCTATTAATTGGCATTGAATTTGATATTTTTTCAACCTTATAAGTAAAGATATAAATTGCATATTTTATCTTTTAATTGAGTAAAGTTATTCTATTTATGTTGGATATTCCAGAAAATTATTTAGTTTTTTAACCTCATCTTGTCATTAGCGATTTGACCTCTTCAAATATTTTTTTTAATGATATTGATCTCTTAAAATATTGATATTATTTTATTTAACACCACCTAAAAAATTATCAATAATTACACTTACTCATGCACTTACCACTACCAAATCATTCCATATTTTCGGAATAAAGAATGATACATTTTTTTTTATTGGGATAAAGTTATTTATAAGGCCAAACGGATAAATAATAGGAGAAATATTTAAAGATATTTTTCAAAATCTTTTATAATTAAAATTTCCAGTAATTTTGATAAATTTTGAAAGATATAATTCTTGTTGCTGTGAAATAAAATGTAATTCATTATTTGGAATAAAGCAACATATTTACCAATGTTTAATCAATTGAATGACTCGCCATATTATTCATCTCAACAGGACGGGATCACATAAACCCAGCATTAAACTGAGTCCGCTTTTTTGGCACGTTCCACAGCTCTGCATTCGGCCAGTGGACCACTGTGCATTCAAAAATTGTAAATTTGTGGTCCCAAACTCCCAACGCGAAATCGTATATTATTATTTAAGATTACCCCTCTCGACCTTTATTACCAAGCAATAAATTAATGTTAATACATTTAAATCCCCCTCCCCTACTCGCTACTAGGGCTCCGCCACTAAGCCAGTTCACACACTATACTTCTCTCTCTCTCCATGAGATAACCCTTTCTCTGTACCACCTCCATTAATGGCGTCTCGAGCTCTCTCGTACCTCGTCATTGTCTCTCTCATCTCGCTCCTCTCTCCTGCCATCAATGGCGACCTGGCGGGAGATACTCAAGCGCTTCTCTCATTTAAAACCGCCGTCCGCCCATCTCTCCCATGGAATACCTCCGTCTCCACTTGCTCATGGCCAGGCGTTGGCTGCACTGGCAGTACCATTACCGTTCTCCGCCTCCCTGGTTCTTCCCTTTCCGGCCAGATCCCTGGCGGGACTATTGGCAAGCTCACCGGACTCCGTACTCTCTCCCTCCGGCTCAACCACCTCTCTGGCGAACTTCCGTCTGACCTCTCATCCCTCACTGAGTTGCGCAATCTCTACTTGCAGGGAAATCGTTTCACTGGCGAGTTCCCTTCCTTCCTCTCTTCTTTCAAAAACTTAGTTAGACTAAACCTTGCAGATAATAACTTCACCGGCTCGATCCCTCCATCCCTCAATAACCTAACCAGACTCGCCACATTGTACTTGGAAAATAACGGGTTGACAGGAGAGATACCGGATCTGAGTAATGCCCCAGTGTCCCAGCTCAATGTGTCTTACAACAGCCTTAACGGATCTATACCCACTAAGCTCAGATCCATGCCTAAAAGCTCCTTTCTGGGCACCGGCCTGTGCGGGGGCCCGCTAGGCCTTTGCCCCGGGGAAACAGTCCCATCTCCAGGTGGATCCCCTGCTGGGGCTCCTGGCACTGGAGGAGAAACTCAAGGTAATGGAACAGGGGGGAAGAAAAAGAAGCTGTCAGGTGGGGCCATTGCTGGAATTGCTATTGGGTCGGTGGTTGGTGCCTTGATTCTGCTTGCATTGTTAGTGTTACTTTGTAGGAGAGGGACCGGGGCAAGAAAGACAGCGGCAGTGCCACCTAAAGGACCTGAGTTGGGGGCTAATGGTGGGGTACGGTCGGTGCCAGCTAGTGGGAATGGTAGTTCATATATTGGCAGCGGAGGCACGGGCGTTGGAGGTGGTGCAGTTGCTGGGGGTGCTGTTGCACTTGGTGCGCCTGCCAAGGAAAAGGAGAAACAGCTTGTTTTCCTCAACGGGAAAGGTGACATATTTAGGCATATATTTATTAATATAATTTATTAGCTGGAAATGGAATTGGAATTGGGCAATGCAAAATTTGTTCCTTTTTCTTACTTGATTTCGAAATATGAATGGATTCCTTTATCAAGGGATCCAATTTCAAATTGTATCTTTTATTATTATTTGTTAATGAAAATTACATTAAGAAATATGGCACAGTAAGAGCTGGAGTCAAGCATATTTTGCAGTCAGGTAGGAATTGAAAGTGAAATGCTAGTCAAATTATCTTATGTAGTTGTCCGAAGGTCACTTTCATAATTCTTGTAATTCCATACAGCAATCCAATAGAAGTTTTGTAACAACCCAATTCTTCTCAGAAATTATGCTTTAATGCCTGTGATTCTTCTAAAACTTCTCCGTTATTTTATCAGAGGCTTTTGATTTGGAGGATTTGCTAAGAGCCTCAGCCGAGGTGCTTGGGAAAGGCACTTTTGGAACAGCATACAAAGCCGTGATGGAGACTGGTGCAGCAGTAGCAGTAAAACGGCTGAAGGATGTGGAACTTGCAGAAATTGAGTTCCGGCAAAAGGTTGAACAAATTGGTGCAATAAAAGATGACAAGTATGTAGTTCCTCTGATGGCATATTACTATAGCCGTGATGAGAAGCTGCTAGTTTACGAGTACATCCCTATGGGGAGCCTCTCTGCACTTTTACACGGTAAAGGAATATAAATTATCAATATTTCATTTTCACACACTACTCTATAAAATGGTAAAGGAGTACAGTTTTTTTGCATTCATATGCATGATGCTCATCTAATTTTCTATATCATGCTGACTTGTATTTTTTGCTATGAAAATTAAAATGTTTTCTTCTTGGACAAATGTATTAATTTTTGTGTAAAAATAAGGGGACGTATGTTGTTCTATGTGAGATGAGTATCAATTTCTAGTTTTCTATACCTTTCTTCCCAGGAAATCAGTACACTTTTTTCTGAAATAGTTACTTGTTCTCCTAACATTAAAGAAATATTTTATTTGCATTTCATCTGTAATTGTGGAAGTTCCCTTTGTTTCTGGTTTAACTATTGGATTCCCCGTGATTATGCAAAATATCTCGTTTTGTTAAATATTTTTTGTCATTGTTGTGCTTCTCAATTTTGTATTTTTCACTATATATTTTCTGTTGAGGTTGTAGTGGTCATTTGAATGGATCTGTCATCTAGCTTTTAATTGGAATTCTTGTCTTTTTTAAAGCCCCTCTTTGTTAGACATGCTCACCCCATCTCAGTCCTTTTCCTTCCTACACCCTTCTGATGTTCATTTCTGTTGAACTAATCTTTCAATGGTGACAATTTGTTTAATATATTAGGGTTGTCAAATCTAGAACACTGGAGTACAATATGCCCCAAGTTTCTTCTGGTAAATGAGTAGGACAGGCACTTGTTTTCAACTATTGACACAAATGCAATG
The DNA here is from genome assembly GCF_964058835.1 of Carex rostrata. Classification (NCBI taxonomy): domain Eukaryota; kingdom Viridiplantae; phylum Streptophyta; class Magnoliopsida; order Poales; family Cyperaceae; genus Carex; species Carex rostrata. Next base: position 7,976,295 of record NC_135924.1, read on the forward strand.
AAATGATTAATGCAAAAATGTATCCAATGCTTAGGTTTTACTTAATAGTTTTATGGCTGTTAGGTAAAACAAAGTTTTCTTTGCTTTTTAACTTAAAATTTGATATATCTTGTTGTCGCCATCAAATCATCTTGGTAAAATTTAAATTTCAACTCTTTCATTCTTATCATATAAAAGAAATTCAAATTTAATTAAATCCCTTGGAACAAATACCACAGGAAACCGTGGATCGGGGCACACCCCACTGAACTGGGAGACCCGCTTCTCCATTGCACTTTCTGCAGCCCGTGGTCTAGTCCACATCCATGCTGCTGGCCCCACATCCTCGCACGGCAACATAAAGTCGTCCAATATCCTTCTCACCAACACCTATGATGCTCGTGTTTCGGACCATGGCCTCGCCACCCTTGTGGGTCCCGTCCCCTCCTCCCCAGCCCGTGTCTCAGGCTACCGGGCTCCAGAGGTCACAGACCTGCGACGAATCTCGCAGAAAGCTGATGTGTATAGCTTCGGTGTCTTAATCCTCGAGCTTCTCACTGGCAAGGCCCCAACCCAGACCTTACTAAATGAAGAAGGGGTTGATTTACCGAGGTGGGTGCAGTCAGTGGTGCGTGAAGAGTGGACTTCAGAAGTGTTTGACATGGAGTTGTTGCGGAATGGAAATGTCGAGGACGAAATGGTGCAGCTGCTACAGCTTGCGATTGACTGTGCCGCTCAGCATCCTGACAGCAGGCCCCACATGACTGATGTAGTTGCGAGGATTGAAGAAATCAGGCGGAATGGTTCTGCAACTGCTACTGCAGTGCTGCCTCAACCAGAGAGCCTTGATGGGGATGACATGTCCTCGATTCGTACCGAGTGATTCTGAGGCTATTTCGGTCTCACTTGGTCGGTATCTAAAATTGCATTTTATTCATGGTGGGTCGCCTTGTTTTGTCATGTGCCTATTTTATTTTTAGGGGCTTCTGCATTGTTGATGTGGTGAACTTTGACGGATTTTGTATTTCTGAGTTATCCGGTGACTTAGTGCCACAACAGCAATGGGGAAGGTTTATGTAAAATGTGCGTGTTGACATGATGGGGTGACAGGAGTGAGGAATGACTATAGGTGTTGGATTCATGGATTAGTGAATTAGATGCCTGGTTTATTTGTTTGTTTGATTTTTGTTTGTTTTTTTTCTTCTTTTGTTTTTCCTAGTTTTCATCTTGGGGGTTAATTTCATTTGGATGGATTCAACAAAGAGCTGTGTATGTGGGGGGGCCTTGATTCATCTCTTGTTGTAATTTGCCTTTTCTATAGCAAAAGAAATTTGGTGATGTATCTAGATGGAATGAGAGGTTTGTCTTGTATTATACTCCGTGCTAGGTTTTCATGTGGTATATTTTTTTTTTTGTGATAAAACATTTATCGTTTATGTGACTTGTGAGGTTATTTCCCATTCCTCTCTGTAGCTTCTTTTGTCCATTCTTTTTGCTCGTTTTGGGATACGTTCGATGCTACGTACTTTCAGTTACAGATAAGTACATTGCTGTAAAGTATATTCTGTTGAGTCTACTCTGGTTATTTAATAAAAAACAGATGTTTGACTGGTCAAAGAATTCCATAGCCAATATTTTATTTGATCTGATGCGGCCAATAACTGTGTGGCTGTATGAGGGCAAGGGCTTATTGCATCTTGTCGTACAAGGTTATGGATTACTAGGAACTCTTTGTTACCTTTGAAAAATTCTCTTGAACCCTCTACATCTTTTTTTTTTCCCACTTGTTGGAAAACATAAAAAATGAAAAAGAAAAATATTGAGATGCCACAGCAATTACCACAGGGCACCCACTACAATAAAACTTGACTAGGATAGGGTTTCCAAATTGCAAGGGTGTGATTAAAGCCTTCTTTTGTAGTTGAGACTTTTTATAAAAGCACTGGGCTAAAAAATATGAGTTAGGTGGTTGTTAAGTAGCTGGACTGTGACTATTTAGCCTCCCAATTCCTGTGACTTGTCAGTAGGTAACTTTTGCTTTGCTTTAAATTTTATAAATATGTCTCATCGATCATCTGTGATGTAATAGAGTAAGAGACTAATACTAATTTAGTAGAGTATATTAGAAATTGCCAACTAAATCATGCACTAAGGAACTACCATATTACATTAGTTTCACTAGTGAATGCGACGCTGTCTTTTCCTTGTTGAAGCTAAAACGACATATATATGGTCTATTTTGAAGATATTTTTCATCTGACAAATTGACTTTTTAACGAGCATCAACTGTCCCACTTCCTTGTATCAAGGCTGGATAAGTCCAACATCGCATTCGTATTAATGTATATTACAATAGATGATAGCAATGCAATAACAGAAAAAAAAAAAAAAATCAATTTTACTAGATTAATTTAATGCAAAACCGCGATCCAAAAAGAAGTTAAAAAAAAAGAATCACTGTATTATCGTGTGAATGATTGCATGCCCAAGGAATGTAACTTGTGTAGTTTTTTTGTTGGTTGAAAAAAAGCTCCTTAGAACTTGTGTGCTGTGACAAAAGAGCTAATTCTTTCCTCTCTGTCTCTCTTTTGTATTTTTTAGGAGACGCAATTTGGGGGCAGCTAAACAGACATCCGTAGTGTTCGGTTGAAGTGGCACTTCACTTGTGTGCTGGACGCCTTGAAAACCCCACCTAATGAAACTCTTTTCCATGTTAGTAGTGGCATTGCCTCCACTTGATCATATTATATACACCTCTTCTCATTCACTAAACAATCTCACAAGTTTTTATACCAACTTTAAAAAAACCGTACAAGTATACATCGACACAATAATTAAATATATGTTGAGCAATAATCAAGTGTCCCCAATTTAATGATATACATAAAAAAGACAAATATTGTGTATATTAAGTTGATAATTACAAGAATACTGACAAAATAATTGAAGAGCACACGACCCCTCTTAAAAGACGCATTTGATAAAAAATGCTAACAATAAAATAAATTGGAATGCTTACAATCTCAAAGAGTGTCGGCGAATGCTATTACCAAGTGGCAGTTGCAACATGCAAGGACAACTAATAACCTAAATATAATGGATATGATATGTACCTTTCAATTTCGCCCCAAGAAAGCTTTCGAATATTTTAACCAACTTTTAAAGATAATTAAATAAGCAAGGTGTACTGACGCCACAGCAAGTGTTTATTGACGTAATATTCAGTGTATATTGAGCAATAATTAAGTATGTAATTTTAAGGAGTTTGAAGAACAAGTTTGGAAGGTAAAGACAGCTGTTGAGAACTGCCAAAATAGTATGGAATGTTAAAATTGCGTGACTGGAAATCTGGAATAGAAAGATGTATATCAATATTATAAACAAGTGTGCTTCGACATAATGACAAATTTAAATTTAAAAGTGCATGGAAAATTAATAAAAAATATATTTTAGGGGTGAGTTTATGAAGAATGTTTAATAGTTGAACAAAATTCCAGAAAAAAAAAATGAATTGCTCCTCTGAATCCGTGAATCGTCTTTCTTGAAACAAGAAAGTACGTGTAAAAAAAAAATAAGGCTAGACAAGAAAAGACACAAGTTATGCTTGTTCTTTGGCATAAAAGCTCAAGTTATTTTACCTGTCAGCTTCAAACTTCATGTGTTAAATTGGAAAAAAGAATATGTAAAAATCAGAAAAGCAATAATTATATATGTGGGTAGTCTTTTTTTTTTTTTTTAAATTTCAATTTCATTGAACATTTATTAAAATAAAAATGAAATATTTAAATTATAAATAAACTTTGATGCAAGTTGAAAACTTTGCGTACGTGACATGGAAATTCACGGTTCAGTAAATTAATGTTTTAACTAGTGAAAAAAGTAAATTCAAATTCCATTCAAATTTGATATAGATATGTCTAAATTTATATTCGTCATTTTATTTTTTAGTTTTAAAATTTTTCAATGTTAATTGCTATTGTTATTATGTGTAATAGTTTCAATAAAATTTATCTCAAAAAAAGTTGGAACTTATCATCAGGTCCACTTTTGTCAAAACATAATATTGTGGTCAAAATAAACTAGTGGTCCGTATATCTCAACTATGTTTGGATGTCTTAAGAACAGAGGAATAGCAGCTATTCGGAATAATAATGTGCATTCAAACAACATTTTTGCTATTCAAAATAATTAGAATAGCTGCTATTTTCTATTCCTTATAAATATTGGAATAGTTACTATTTGAGAATGTGAAGAGAGGAAAAAATGATTATTTTTCGAATTTTCATTAACACAGTTCCGAAATGACAAAATTGTCATGACTTCATGTTATCTCTATGTTGTGATAATTCGTTAAAGATCCCACTTGTCTATATTTCCTCTTAATTAGCACCTTATTAACACTATTATTTATCAGTTACAACTATTCACTATTTCAAATGTACAATCCAAACAATATTTTTACTAATTCGAATAGCACCATTTTCACACTAATCTAAAAATCACTATTTTTTCTCTATTTTTATTTACTATTCTCAAATTTCGCTATTATAGTTATTCTAACTCTCATGTAAACGTACCCTTAGCAGTTAGCACTGCTAAAAATATATAATGCGAGAGAAGATGGAACTATTTCATTGCTAGGGAAATCCCTATTCTGTTTTAAACAATTCTTTGAAATATTTTCTAATTTGTTGAACTATACTAAGTACTAACAGCACACCATTTATTCATATTACCAATAAAAATTATGAAAATTAAATTTTTTAATATTTTAATATGTCATTTGTATCATAATATAACGAACTAGTTCTGAATTAAATCTGAATTATAAATTTTAAATATGGACGAATTATTTCGAATCATAAATCACTATATTCACTTGAATTCGTGTCCTCTGCATTAACTCAAAAAGGAATCTTTTGAGTTAATGTATACGGACCGTCTGATCAGCTTTGAGATTCGTGCAAATTAGATCAGCACTAAAATTAAAGACCCCCTATGTTATAGGCGGGGGGCCAGATGGGATCCGTTTATAATCGGACGGATGATATCTATTAACTCAAAAGATGCTCTTTTGAGTTAATGCAGACGATGCGGGATCTGTCTTGCTACATTGCTAGATGTACTAATCACAGTATCACACTACTGCGACTGACAAAAGCAATAAAGCTGATGTCAGGGACTATTTGATTACAAGTCAATTGTGTGTAAATCCTATACAGTTAAACTAATGTTTTACCTTATCCTACAAACACCAATGACCAATCCACAACCTAGCGCTAGATTATCAGCCAATCCGATATACAAGTACGCAGTTTCTTGTCAATTAATGAGTAGCAACATAAATACCTGCATAGCGAGGACCACATATTCAGTTCCACATCCTAGCCGACAGAAAACTGGTCTATATGGTGTACTGTTCGGTTCCTTCTCAAGTTATTGAACTCGCATGTTTTTAAATTCAACTACCGATACATATTCGTTAGGCCATTACTTTTTTTAATATAGAATTGAATGAAATTCTCATTACATCATCTCGTTTCTATACAAAACACTGGGGAAAACAAAATTCGTACTTGTTTATTTTTTCCTCAACTATCTCATCTTCGCTCTAATAATAATTGAAAATGTTCGCTACTTTTTGTTAAATTCTAAAGAAATTATGTTACTCTGTATATAATTTCAATTTTTTTGTTGATGCTTTTATTTATGATTAATGTTTTTTTACTGTGATATGCAACTAAAAAATGTATTGCTAATTTATTAAACAAAATTGTTGTCAATCAAGATTGAATTAAATTTGAAAATAGATTATTCAATTTCATTATACATGTATTGTTTGCTAAGACTATGATATTGTTTCATATATCAGTTTCACGCATGCAATATAAAACTTATTTTACTTCGGAATTAATGAGAGAATTAGCAAGATATATTACATCGATGTTATGGTATAAGAAGTATAAAGTCCCTGCAATTGTTTACATATTACAGTCAAACAATATTTCTATATATTTTCATAATAATTCTTATATATCTTCCGCACATGAGATTCAACAAATTAGTTTGTGAAATTGCATGTCTATAAAATATCATCAAGCATAATTCGTGACAACCCATGATTTAAAAAAATATGAAAATAAAAAAACACCGAGTTTGTACCATTCAATATTTGATGGCTAATTATTTAAGTCGATAATATTTAACAAAAATAACAGATAATTTATTTTCTCTTTAATTGCAACACATTGTGTAGGTACCTCCAAAATATTCATGAGTGGGTGCGCAGAAGTTCATTAATAAGAAAAAGAAAGAAAAAGTGTGACAAAAGTTGGAGCAAGAACAAGACAATGGCGACAAAAGACAAGCTAAATATCTATAACATAATTAAAAAACTAAGCACGACGGCGACGCATATTGTCTTTTTTTAAAGCAGTATTTGGTTAGTTGCTTGTTCTCTAAAATCAAACAACTCATTAGGCCTTTAAATTCTATTGCAGAAATTATGTATAGAAGTTGAAGTATGAACTAATACTATTGAAAACTAGTGACCGCGTAATAAAACAATTCCCTTTTCTAGTTTTTTTTGTTTTTTGTTTCTATCCTTTTCTAGTTTTTTTTTTATTACAAGCGGTGATATCACTGCTAAAGAAAATGTCAAAACACCGCATGCTAGATCCATTATAAAAAAGAAAGAAAAGAGATTAATATATTCATACTAGGAGGAGAGAATAAGCGGTGTCATAAAAAATAGAGATAAATATATATTCCTGCCAGCTTGACGGCGCTGGATTACAGTTAAACAGCTCTTCGCTTATTTATAAGGAAGCACCGGAAAATCTCTTGCAAACTTCCCGGAAATTATACATAAAATAAATTTCTTGGTGGGCAGTCCTTTCCATAAGATCCGGTCCGGCGCAACATTTAAGTTCGTAAACCACATGGTGCACGCTGCACGCAGCATGCTTACGATTTAATGAAAGCTCTCCTTGCATTTGAGTGGAAATTCATCTGCAATTCCTTTAAGAAATGAAATTGCCTTTCTTTAGGCTTCCTTTTGCGAGTACTTTTAGCGAAACTTCTAAGTAAATGTCTTCTACACCTAATCGCAAACAAACTCCTTTTTCTCCCACTGGGCTAGCCCCTACTATTAATACTATACATTGAAAGAACTTAAAGAGAGTTCATAAAAGGAATTCTGGAACATTTATTTTTGGGGCAACACTTCCGACAAAATCCCGAATCCAAAAAACTTGAAAAAGAGAGAGATCTTATTAGTAGGTTGGATTATCGTCTTTTGGTTCAATTCATGCGTCTCAAATCCCGAATCCACTTTCCTAACATATTTCTATACTAAAAATACGACAGGCACTTAAAAAGACGAGATCTCGTGTAGCCTCATTTATTTTTCCATTTCTTGAAAATTGCCTAAGAAAGGATTGATATATAAAAGATTTCAGGCCCAGTTGAAGGTCTGATGTTAGTATAATTGCTTGGAAGTCGTCACAAGTTTCTGAAATAGAAAGCCCAACTTAGATTTAGGCTCTCAATGCTAACTTCTTTCTTGATCACCAAAGTATATAGTCATCCCAGGGTATGATATGCTACTTAAAAAATGAAGCAAAGTAGCACAGCACAGAATAGAATAAGGAAAGAAAAATTTGGCTTAAACTATAATGCTTCTTGTACCGTGTAATCACCTGTCATAATCCTTAATAATCAATCTTATGGTTCAATCATTCTAATATTACCATAATCCAGAGATGCCCTGTAGAGCATACTGATAGTCACCGACTATGTCCAAGGGCGGATCAAGGAAGAGCAAACGGGGTCAATGTCCCCCATTAGTTTACGTAATTATATACGCATAATAGTACTTTAAGTGTTATATATATCAGTATTTTTCTTAAGAAAAACTATATTTGATCTGCATAAAAAATATGAAATTTGTTCCATTACGTACCTCATAGTTATAATCCAACAATTTTAATGTGATTATTATATGATGTTAATGTTTGGTATGGTTCTTAACCCATTTAAACTTTTTTTTTTTGCTCTGCCCATTCCGATTTTTTTATTTATATCCAAAAAAAATATAAATTTAAAAAACTAACCAAACCGCTTGTTTTTATCGAAAACTATCCAAACCGGAATTTTTTTTTCCGGTTTCAATACCAATTTCCGGAAATGTTTTTTTTTTTGGAAATTGGATCCTAAATCCGGAATAATTTTTTCCGGATTTAGGATTTTTTTTTTCATTTTTCAGTTTTTATTTATAATTTTTTTTTGTATTGAAAAATTACAAATATTTAATATCTTTTTTAAAAAATAGATGGAATACTATATAATTTGATTTATTCGAAAGACTGCTACAAATAATCCGGATCAACATTTTTCATGCCGGATTTTTTATGGCTGTAAAAAAAAAATATAATATAATATATGTATATATAATATAATATATGTATATGTATAGATAATATAATATATGTATATATATGTATATATAATATAATATATATGTTAAAATTTTTATTCGACCCGAACCGTTCAACAAAATTTTTTATTAGATCCGAACCGTTCAAAAAACAGTGATTTTCTACCCATCTTAAAAAATAGTAAATTTTTTTCAAAAATTATAAAATTTCATCCCTAACCATATTTTAATATGGATATCATGTTGAACGGTTCGGATCGACAATTTAGACTTTGAATATGAAGAAAATGAAGATATAAAATACGAGGTATGATGAGATATAAAAAAATGAGGCATTGGAACTCTCGTTTAGTGCCTCAAAAATTCAGTTTAAGTTTTCGTTCAACGGTAGGCATTCAACGATCGGTATTTTCAAAGTTTTTAAAGTCCAAACAGTCAATCCAAACCGTTCAACATGATGAATATTTTAAAATGTGCTTGCAGATCAAATTTTACATTTTTCTAATTTTTTTACTATTTATTAAGATGGGTACAAAAATTCAATGGTATGAATATAGCGATTTTGTTAAATACTTAATAAATAGTAAAAAAATTAAAAAAAATATAAAATTTGATATGCAAGCACATTTTAACATATATATTATATTATATATACATATATATGCATATATTATATTATATATACATATACATATATTATATTATATTAATTTTTCTTACGGCCATAAAAAATCCGGCATGAAAAATGTTAATCCGGATTATTTGTAGCAGTCTTTCAAATAAATCAAATTATATAGTATTCCATCTATTTTTTTAAAAATATATTAAATATTTGTAATACTTCAATACAAAAAATAAATAAATTATAAATAAAAACTGAAAAATGAAAAAAAAATTTCTTAAAAAAAAAAAAATCCTAAATCGGGAAAAAATTATTCCGGATTTAGGATCCAATTTCCGGAAATTGGTATTGAAACCGGAAATTTTTTTTCCGGTTTGGATAGTTTTCGAAAAATACAAGCGGTTTGGTTAGTTTTTTAAATTTATATAATTTTTTGGATATAAATAAAAAAATCGGCTGCCCATTACTATATCATTGGGCTTGCTCTGCCCATTACTATATCATTGGGCTACTGTGCTTCTGTGTACATTTCTTGATTCCTATCTAACAATTTCTATTGCTGGGCATGAGGTCATTAGAATAGTGACTGAAATTGGGTTGAAAGTAAACAATTTTGAAGTAGGTGATATTGCTGGGATGAGCTACATAACCTTTTCTAAAAATTGCAACTCAAATTCTGAAATTACTGCCCAAAGCTTGTTGCCTCCTTCAACAACAATGTTCCAATTAGGACTGGCAAAAAAGCTCGTGGCTCGTGGCTCGCTTGGTATTCGCTCGTGACTCGATCGGTAACAGCTCGTTCGTTAGTGGATCGAGTTAAAATTAGCTCGCTCGCTACATACTCGAGCCATAATTAATGAGTTTGAGTTTGGCCTGGCTCGGCACGAGCCAGCTCGGTCGTTAACGAGCTATTTAATATACATAGTTTAATAGTTTAATCGGATCCGTTCACTTCAGATTGGGGATATTATGGTCTATGGATGTTATAGACAGTGTTATGGCAATTGCACTTTAGACTGTGTTTAAGTTGATTGGTAATTTTATATAGAATATGTGTGAATTAATTATAAGCAATGAAGTTAATTTGTATGAATTTGTTTGATTTGGTATGCATGAATTTATTCTGTGAATATATTTGTATGAATTTAGGATTTTGATATATTTGTATGTATGAATTTAGCTGTAAACTTAATTTATAGTAGTTGATTTACTTAATTACAATTGAATTAAGAGCATTCCTCAGTAATTAGTCATATAAATATTATTTTGTTTTAGTCATAATTAATAAGATGTGATATGAAAATTTAAGATATAGCAGGAAAGAAAATATATAAATTTATATATCTGCCAAGCTACTAACGAGCTAGCTCGGCTCGCTCGGACAAGCCACGAGTTGGTCTTGAGCAATAGTTTTAGCTCGGGACCTAAAATCTAAACTCGCTCGCTCAGCTTGATACACTAACAAGCCGAGTACGAGTGTGGCCTAGCTCGCTCGTTAACAACTCGTTGCCACCCCTAGTTCCAATGGAACCACCAGATGGTGGTTTCTCAAACAAAACAATATTAATGAGAATTTTGCTGCAAAAGTTCCTCGGAATCAATTAATGGCTTCCTGGCACTGCTCCATTGCTGTGTTGGGGCATAATTGTCTATTGCGCGTTGAAAGGTTATGGGCTGATTGATCAGGTCTACTTTAGGTATTGCTGGGTTAGGAGTCCTCGACACCTAGCAGTTAAGTTTGGCAAGGTTCCTTGGAATGAAAGTTATGGTTGATAGTTCGGATGGTAAAAGAAATGATGCTATGAAGATACTTAAAGCAGATCTTTTCTTTATACCGTGCAAATTTCGATGATCAAGGTGCCCCCCTTTTAACTTTCTTCAAAATGATTCACCTTTTTCTATATGAATATTTTCATAGAGCTCTTAATTACTCACTCCAAGTTTCATCTCAGATTTTGGTGTTGAAACATAATTGCCCTGGTGCTGGTTTTGTAGCTGTTTGTACGTGCACTGGCGTATAGCGGTATTGCCAGTAGGATGCTCTATGTTTTTTTTTCTAATTTTACTTCTAGAATTCTAGACTTCTTGCACTGGCAAAAGACTGCCAATTAACAGGGTCACACCCAAATAATGTTAGAACAAATAACCAAACGAATGTGATCCCACTCAGAACAGTTTTTACGAGTTAGCAACGAATATATATGAAATTACAAGAGAGTAAAAAATTCACCTAAACATCACAAATTTATTTAATTTTATCACTTTCATATAAATGAACAAGTATGGTAAATTCTTCATAAAATAAGTAATGTCGTAGCTAATTTCCCTGTTGTTCATTCGTTATCTGATTGGATGATGATAAATTAAAATTTATTTTCAATTGGAGGTTTGAATTATAAAGTTTCTGATGGCATATGCTAAATATTGCAGCATTTAACATCTTGATTTAATTTTAGATACAAGAAAGTTTTTTTTTTTAAAAGCTTTGCAGGGCTCGAACAGATACAAGAAAGGTTGAAGCCCCTCTTTTAACACACTCAGCCAAAAGCTGGGTTTCAAATCCACAACTCCTAGGGAGGTACCGATATCCTTGATCAGTTGTACTAGACATTTGTTCTCAACAATTTGTACCTTAACAAATATTAATTTTTTGAATAATTTTTTATATTGAAGCAAATTAAATTACAATGATAAATGGGTTACATCATTCAAGCGGGTACAAATATTAGAATGAAGCAGGAAAACATAATATTATAAAACAACTTCGCTGTGAACTTTAGACCTTCATACATAATAGGAAATGTAAATCCAAATATATATTTATTTCAAACAGAAGACTGATTTCGATTAAGCAAAATGAAAGCACCTCATCATCGACTTAATTTGGTGTCCAGAGAAGTGTGGTCTTAGTAATCATTGAAGTCACAACATACGGGTCCATGTTAGATGCTGGCCTCCTATCTTCAAAATAGCCTATTTCAAACAGATGTAAAAGAGAATTAGTTAGAATTAGCCGGTTAAAAATATCCAATAAACAAATTCATCTGTTATTGCCTTATTGGTGATGATTTGAGACTAAGTTGGGCCTTATTTGTACATGATTGGAAAACAATAAATCATAAGGTAAATATACTTTAAGAAATAGTTATATATGAAAGCATTTAGGTGAAAAGTACCTTTGCCTTCTTTCTCGGTGTCACGACCAACTCTAATGGAGGCTCCACGGTTTGCAACACCCTGAAAATATGAAACATAGATTTAACTATTGTTCTGAACTTCTCATATAAACATAACAAGATAATTAAATGCAAGGATAGAAGAGACGGGGAGGGGGGGATGGGTTATTAAAATTCAATTTTGTGCTGATGGACACTTGACAGTTTCTGTATAACTAAATGAGACGGGCAAGTGCAGAATTTACCAATTCCAATTTCCAAGTCTTCAACTGTTCATTAGATAGAAAACATACCCATTTGAAGGTGTTAATGTCAGCAGTCTCGTGGTGGCCGATGAGGCGACGTTCATTGCCTTCACCATAGGCAGCAATGTGCTCCTTGTGCCTCAGTCCCAATTTTTCTATGGCCTTCTTTATCACCTCGTATCCTCCTTCCTCCCTCATGGATTTTGTACTGATCAAGGTAATTAAAAAAAAAAAACACATTCCTCAATATACAATTATAAGCAGTCATCCAAAACAAGAGGAAGAGGAAGTCGATTTATTTTCCCTACCTATAGTTGGTGTGAGCACCAGCACCATTCCAATCACCCTATAATGCAAGATATAGTAAATAAAAGGTGTTAATTATAAAAGTAGAAAATAGTTCATCATTGATAACAACAAAAACAGAGAACAAATAAAACATGTAGGCTTAATATACTGACCGGAATTGGCTTTGGGTCAAAGGATAGCACAACTCCTGCAATCTCAGTTATCCTCTGATGATATCAAAACATTATCATTTAGTAATAACAAAAAATTATGTTTCTAAATTTGATTAATAAGCATTAAGTATTTTTGCACTTCAACCCTTCATAAAATTAAAATTAACTTTGCTTTTAATTTACCTCAAGAAGAAAACGTGCAATCCACAGTTCGTCACCTGCTGAAATTCCAACTGAAGGGCCGACTTGGAACTCCCACTACAGAAAGATGAATAAAAAGAAAATTTGATATAAGTTATAAGAGATAAGAAAACAAGAAAGGGAATAGCCACTAAGTATGAAAATCGTACCTGGCCTGGCATAACTTCACCATTGATGCCACTGATATTGATACCAGCATAAAGGCAAGCCTTGTAATGTGCATCCACAATATCACGACCAAATGCCTTCTCTGCACCAATTGCACAGTAGTAGGGACCCTATTGGATAATGAAGTTAAATTAACATTAATTTTTGAACATTCTGATGTGTAGATGAATTTTAGTTAAGTTCTCCTCTGTGTACTGAGAGGGTAAAAAAATTACTTGAGGGCCAGGAAAACCACCAATGGGCCACCCAAGAGGCCATTTCACATCCTTCTGAAGAAGTGTATACTCTTGCTCAAGTCCAAACCTATTTTGTACAAATTTATAATTAAAGATTGTTCTCACGAGTTATAAAGAGAAGTGGAATTAAATTTATAATGTACCAAGTCTCTTCAGCTACAACATCAGGATGGCTGAAAATCTTTGCGGCCTTGTGTCTCTTATTAGTTGGAATGGGCTTTCCTTGTGGTGTATAGCAGTCACACATTACCTTTTTTATGGATCAAAACAGGGAGCCAATTAAAATATTTTACATCAATATATTTAAATTTAAATTTTAGCAGATGAAAAATCTAAAGAACATTGTTGGGACAAGAATACTTTATTGAGAATATTTGTGGAATCATCATGGAACCTTTTTATTTGCAATGCTTTTACATGCACTCTTGATCAATTATGTTTTAATTGATGTAACAGTTCCCATTTTACTGGATGGTCATTATTAAAGTTATTTATCTCCATCTCAAAACTTCTGTATTTTGAGAGGCAAGTGAAAGAGTTAGTGCTTCCTTAGGTTGAAAACTTCCTCTTTCAAATGTGCAACACATCCTTCCCATGAAAATAAATCTGAAACAAAAATGAAGAAAGCTCCAATATATAAATACTCACAAGGATGTTGTTCCCTCCCCTGAAAGGATCCTTGAAAATGGCTTGAGGGCTTAATTAGCAAAAATGAACAATTAAACATGATATAGTTAATTAACTTTCCCATAAAAGGATAAAAACTTGGAAACTTGAGAAATAAATTTATAAATATGGATTAATTGTCATTTAATATCATACTAAAGGATGACTTCGCTGTCCTCGCCAGGTGCTTGGCCAGTGCTTGACCCATCATAGTTCCACTTGGGGAGCTCGCTAGGACTGCTGACAGGCTTTGAAATTGTCTGCACAATAATAGTTTACATTGCTTACATTATTTTACTTCATTGTCTAAATATACTTAATTGGTGAATTATATTCAAATTTTGGTACTATTACTATTTTGGTCCTCATAACATAAATTGTTTCATTTTGGTCATCGAAATTAGAATTTGCATCAACATTGGATATCTAACAAGAACTGGGGGTCATGACACACAAGAATCTTATTTTGTTTCCCCAAAGAGTGATTCGGATTGAGTTATATATGTAGGTCTTTTTTTTTTTTTTTTAACTCATTCTCATTATTTCAGAAATATTCACAAGGTATTTAATGGTTTTGTTTAGACTTTCTATGTTTGATATCTGAATCATTTGCTAAATATCAATTATATCGGTAATTCAGAGGGCTCAAAGTGATATATTTCATACTTCAATTAAAAACACTGGAGGCACTACATTAGTCAGGCATTTAAGTTATGAACAGTTTGTATAAATTTGAAGACAAAACAAAAAGTAAAAAAAAAAAAATGACTCTTTCTGAGTTAGTACATACCCTTGCTTTGCTCCTCATGTCCAAGCCAGACCCACCAACCCTGGTAGAAATCATATCAAGCTTTTAGCATAGAATGCACAATTATGCAAGTATTGAATACATGTTGATAAATGCACAATGAAAAAAAATAATTCTTAAGATTGGGACAATAGAGTTGAAATGAACACAACACAATAGATGGAGACAGAATTAAAAAGAACTAGTAAATTACGAAATAGGGTTAAATAATTTCATGTTTCTTATTTTTGATCCTTGAACATAAATCCGAGCCTTATAAATGGAGGTTTGTATTAATTTGTTTATTTGCAAGAAATTATTATCCTGCCGAAGTGATCACAAGAAAATTGAGGAAGAGATGGTAAAAGACTAATTCCATGTCATTCATCATGCAAACTGTTAATTTCAATTTTAAACACAAGCCCACAGCAGTTAGAAAGATAAGGAATATACAATCGTTAAGGGCCAAAAAATGATAAAATACAATTTGAGGGAGTAATGCGTAGGAGAATGCATGCAGCATTGGTACAGAACAACAGAGAAGAACAGAGAACTAGAATGCAGAGTAAAATAAAATAGAGACATACCAGACGTATTCAGCAATGATTTTTTCAGTATGATCAGAGAGATTCATGTTAATAAGGTCGTTTAGAAGAGCCATAAAAGTAATGCTAGAGAAGAATAAATATTAAATTATTCTCTCTAAGATGGAGGAGAGGATGTGAAAAGGGATATAACAGTTGTGGATAAAACAGAGGAGGGGGGCTGGCTTATATATACTTGAAATAAGTTGTGCCCGGTTTGAAGTTCGGCTTGATGGAAAGATTCAAATTAGTTATTATCAAATAAATTAATAAAATTTAAACAAGAGAATCAACAAGTCTTTGCTTGAATAAAGAGAGATGCTGTCTAATTCCTTATTGCGTGACAATGATATGAATTTTTGCAGTCAAAGCCCTTCAAGTGGTTTTCTTGCTTATGTAACATCAAATTAACCGCATTTAGCTCACACAATTCAATCTTTGCTTTTGTCACACTAGCTAAATGTTCGATTGTATGGCTCCCTGAAATAGTGGTTTCAATTTTTGAATGGTACTAACATCTTGTAGGAAAAGTACCTCTGTGTAAAATGATGACTTTGGGAGGACATACAGGCATATATCAAATCTATAGTGGAAAACTCAAATACAAATACCTTGATGGCAACAGGGAATAAGAAAGTCAACTTCAAACTCTACGCGAGAAGAAAATTGCAACAGAACTAACGGCTTGCCCTGTGTGCAGTGCTGATTATCTAAAATTTGACAGTGTGAGGGATGATAATTGGACCACACATTATGTGGAGATAAGCGGGTATAAAGTTATACACATTAATACTGTTGTATTAGGATCTATACTACGATTAACAGGGTAAATCCAGATAGCATGCAACAGTATCAGGCTCAATAGTCATTGAGCTTTTCTTTTCTTTTCTTTTTTCTTCTCATATTTTTACCAAACTTTGCTCTCAATTAACTTATAAGTTAGCGGACAGCTTGATTTTTATCTTATTTTCCATACAAAAAAAAAAATGATATCATCAGATAAATGAGTTTGAAAAGGAGTAAAGCAAATAAAATTTCAGAAACAAAACCTACCACGAATGGTGATGAATATCAATATTAATGCTTTTATACGAAGAGATACAATTTTGATTCCCGCAATATACTTCATAAATGAAATTATTATCGGAATCAACAGAATCCTTCTTTCTACATCATATTTAACATATATTTTGGCATGTAACGGAGTGCAGTTTGCTAAAAATTTCTTTGGCAATTTGTATCAAAGTTTACAATCTGAAACTATTTTTTGTCTTTTGGGAGCAATTGTACTTTTTTTTTGGGTATTATTAGTTAAATAGGTTAGTGCAGAGGAGCTTAACTTGAAATTGTGGTAATGTGCTATTCGGCCACAAAAAACCATGCATCGGCTATAGCAAATTAAAATCTAGTTGTTTAAGAAAATCATGAGAGATATTTTGTCTCAAAACGTCGCAGAATTTGACTTTCCTTTGCATTTGCATAATTAATTATGTGATGCCATGTCCATAACAACCAAATTTAACTTGGAGCTGGGTAGGTTCTATTCGGCCACAGAGAACCATGCATGCATCAGCTTTTGAAAATGTAAACCTAGTTTAAAAATTATAAGAGAATCTTGTTTATAAACGTCGCAGAATTTGACTTTCCTTCGTATTTGTATTATTTTAATTATAATAGTGTTGTGATAATAATTGATTATGTGATGTCATGTCCCTAACAACCAAACTTCTTGAAATTTGGTAAAAATCTATTCGGCTACATAAAACCATGAATCAGCTTCAGCAAATTAAAATATTCTAGTCGTTTAAAAAATTATAAGAGAATCTTGTCTAAAAATGTGGCAGAATTTGACTTTCCTTGGCATTTGTATTATTTTATAGAAGTGTCCGGAGATAATATTTGATTATGTGATGTCATGACCCAAACAACCAAATTTAAATTAAAAATTGCAGTTATAAAATCTGTATTTTTGTTCCTTTAAAGAAGCAACTCATCTTATATTATAGATAGTATATGCAAATATTGTTATTCAACTTTGGTGGTTATCTAATAAGAGATATTGCAGTAAATCCTGAAGTAATAAGATGTCTGATTTCCGATATAATACTCTTAAGGACATTTCATACAAAGTATATCTAAAGAGAAATGTTTTTGGTCCACTGACTGTCCACAGCCTTATTCAATTCCGAGTTCAACTGTCGTTTAACTTCCGACGGTCCCACCTTCTAACAGGCCTCGTCTCCTTCTATTTAAACAACATGGAACCTTCTTTTTTTGAATTTCATTTCTGAATCTTCCATTTTCGATCAGATCTGCTCCGCGATTTCCTTTCTTTTTCGTCTCGAGGAAAGATTCAAGCGTGATTTTCCTTCCTCTTTCGTCTCAAGTGAAGATTCAAGAGTTCCTAGTCGCGAGTTCCTAGTTATCATTTCATCGGTACTGACTATCATTCAAACGAAATCGTATTTTTTGCTTTTTTTTGTATTTTTCTTCTCTCATTCAATTTTCCTTTGTAATGACGATTTTTTTTTTGAGATTACTGACTCAATCTCATTTTTAAATGTTATATCCCAAAATTTAAAACCTGATTAATCACACTAATTAAAAATTTTCACTCAAATTAAAATTTTACTAACTAAACTAATGATCGTTTAGAAATTTGTTTGTCAAATTGAAATATAAACTAAAATCAAATTATAAACATTGAAAATGTTCGTGCGAATTAATCAAGAAAATTTACGGAGATCCGAATCGAACCCTTACGTAACGAATTACAAGTATTTGAAAGACCAAATTTGATATCCAGAATTATTTAAACCATCTGATCTCGATCCAGCACGAATCCTGAAACTATCTCATGCGTTGATCTTTGAATTGTATTTGAAATAAAGAATTAAACTCATTTGATAAAATGATTCGGGTCCGGCCTCATACCCTCTCCATTTCTCTGCCTTTTCTTCTTTCACTAACAAAGGGGCCCCCTCCCCTCTCATCTCTCTGTTTTCCCTTTCTCCCTTCTTCCTCTCCTGTTTGGCGAGACAGGGATGTCGCTCCCTCTTCTCTCTTCTCTCGCTGCAACCCTAGCCCCACCCCTTCGTTGCTGCCGTTGACAGCCCGACCCCACCCCCGTGCTCCTCTCCTTTTTTCTCCTTTTAGGAGATGGCATCCGGGTTTGATTTCCCCGCTCTCTTCCTCTCGCGTTGTCCCGTCTGATGTCAGAGCGCCAACGTCCCTTTGGGGCAAATTTATTGCGAAACAGCGAGAGTCATCGCTACTTTTCCGTTGTCAGCTGGCCGTACTGTCTATTGCGTGTGGTCTCTCATTTTTCCGGGTATATAAACCCCCTCTGTCGAGACCGAATCGTCTGCCCTCCGGGGGCAGGAAATTCCTGCTCCCAGAGTCACTGTGGGTGGACCCTCATTTAAAAACAGTAACAGTAGTTAAACCTTTTAACAGTAACTGGTCCCATCCTGTAGTTTCCTGCACCTCGGGGGCAGGAAATCCGGTTCCCCCTCTACCTCTCTCTTTGGTTTTTCTGGTTCTCTCTCATGCGTTGAAGCTTTTACTTGTTTCTCTCTGTTCTTGCTCTTTTCCCTCAGATCTGTTGAGAATCCAAAACCCTAAAAATCTAGGGTTTCTTGTGAGTTGTTCTGGTGTTGTGCTTGTTGTTAAATTCCGGTGCTTGATTTTAGACGTTCGAGGGCGAGACTTTTAGACTTGGAATTGGCCGTTTTCTTTATTGTGCCGCCTCTGTGATTTTTGCTCTCTCTTTCGGTTAGTATTAGCACCTCTCGATTTATTTTGACTTGTGTAGAATTTGAATTTGTGGCTTGCTTGGGTTGTTGATTTTCTCGGCAAGCCAATGCACGTGGCTATGTTGTCGTGCTCTCTGACCTGTACCTTGGCTGTGTTCTTTGCTCTGTTCTGGTTCTGTTTGCCTCTGGCTTATTGCCTTGGCCGTACCTTGCTTGCTCTGTGCTGGTTCTGTTTGCCTTAACCTGTGCCTTGTTTTTCTGTTTTGCTGGTCTTGCTTGTGCTTGGCTGTGTTGCTGTTGTGTGAATTGCGAAGTGCTGGTACCAATGGTACCAGTCTAGTATACTACTGGTATAGTGCTGATTTTGTGTATACCAGCCTTTGAACTGACGGGGACCATGCAAAATTTTAAAAGTTTAGGGGTTGATTTGCAAATCACCCTAAATTGTGTAAATGAAATTAAGTGCAAGGGCCTAGATGTAAAATTGTGAGATTTTGAATATATGGTCGGCCATATGTGAATTGAAATAATTGTAAATAGGTCTTGGATTGAATTGATTATATGTAGATGTGAATAATTAGGCTCAACCCGAAAATACAAAAGAATTGAATTAAAAATTATGGAATTTGGATTTTTCAAAATGCGTAATTTGTCGGATTAAAATGCGGCTTTAAAATTTAGGTTTTAAACTAAGCAATCGAATAAAACCAAACTAAAACACCCCAACACATTTAAAATAAAATAGAAGTTTCATAATAAGTTTTTAATTTAAAACATTTTCGAATTTATGCTAAAACTCGTGGCTAATTAATAAAAGACAATAAATTAACAATGAAAAATATTTATTTGACTTGGATTCGAAATGACAAATTATGCGTAGGATTAGACTAGCTATAAAATAACAAATTGCTCGACGTAGAATTAATTAGGAAACACGTAAATTAGATAATCATTTCCTTCTAAATTTTTATAAAACAAATTTTGTATCTAAATTATAAAATGACTAAAATATATTAGAATCAAATATTAGTTTAAGTAATAATTATACAAATTACATAGTTTATTAAAATAATAGCATTAGTCGAATTTAATACTAAATTTACTTTCGAAAAGAATTGCATTCGATCGGTTACGGAAATGAGAGCTAATTTAAAATAAATTAAACTAAATAAGTAGTTAGAACACATTTAAAAATACCGTAACTCACAGATAATTATTTTGCGAATATTTTAACATTTGAAATTTTACAAGCAATATATCTTCAAATTAAATTATTAAAAACTATAAGTTAATGTAGATTAAAATTAGATTAATTTAAATCAAAGTGAATGATCAATATCTGACAAATCGGTTCAGTCAGACTGACTGAATTGGAGACTTTTATATAACCAAAATAATCGAGAATTTAACTTACACAATAATTGGGGCGAGGGTTAGAGTATCTTAGAGTAGACTCTAATTAGTGTAATTTTGTAATTTCAGATCAGTCGACTCCGTACGAGTCCGATCCGTGGACTAATCCAATGGACCCGCAGTTCGGAGCATATGCGGAGCACGCTGATTTTTAGCGACAGAGACTCCAGCCCCCTCAGGTGTGGGATATCTGAATTATTTCTTTCATGGGCGTACTCTTACCAGTCGATCCATCTGACCTGACATTCGCATTTTATTTTCAAGTAGATGCATTAAAACTGTAGAGCATGTTTATTCTTTCTGCACTGTAGTTAAATTTGCATAAATCCTGAAAAACCTGAATTTACTGTATTTTAGGAGTAGAATAATTAAATAATATTATAAATATATTATTAGAATATTAGGTTATTAGTTGTCTCCTTCTCGTGGAAGACAATATATTATTATTATAATACGTGCATACGCATGCATTAGTGAGAGCTGAGCAGAGCCGAGTGACTTCGTTCCGTCTTGGTGTCACTTGGCATGGGACGACCCGACAGCCACTGAGCTGAGGGTCACTTGATCCTTGGATGGCTTTAGGATTTATATTATATGTATAAACTTGATTTATGTATCATTTTCGATCATTTTACTATTTGACGTGAGCAGTTCCGATCTCGTGGCACGATACGATTCGAGATTTATTCCTTCCCTACATTAGGAGCTACTTTGCCTAGAACGGGATTCCAAGCCAGGTAGTATTGGGTAGAATCTTGTGCGGGATTCCAAGACCGGCGAGTCTTGGGTAGAATCCTGTACGGGGTTCCAGCACCGGTTTGGGTAGAATCCATGTGTGGTGTCCTATTGGTCTGGCCGGACGGTAGAGTTCTCTCCTGCTCATGAGGGAAGAGATTAACAATTTTACGACTTGCATTATATGATTTCTCATATTGGATATGTTTGGGTGATGAATCGTTAGGCGAGATGACACACCGGATTTTGATATAACCATCGGCTAGTGTGCTATTATCTTGTGGGCAATGCTCGATGTCACTAAGCAATATGTATCATTGCACTTTGATCACAGTCCTTGGATTATATTGTTTGGATCTTTGATCCTATTGGCACGACACGGGGTGATTCACTTTATCCATATTATTATTATTATTATTATTATTATTATTATTGTATTTGGGCACACAGTGCAAGGAGTACTGGATTCTGACTTGATTTATATCTGATATTATACCTTGATTTTATTTTGGGTTTATTTCGCATGTTGACATAATAGAATAATCGCATCATGGCATCATTCAAAGGTATTATAAATTCTATTAGATATTAATATAGGTTCACACATGTGCATATTTTTAATTGTATTCATTTTATAAATAAAAGTGCTTTGACCGTAAAGGATCCCTGAGAGGATAATTTTGGGTCACATACTGGGCGATTCATCGCTCACCCACAAGTTGTTTCGTGGGTTTTAGATACAGGTTCTGGTTAGGCTTTTGACTAGGTTTACGAGTCCCGTATTTCCGGTGTTATATATACGGGCTTGATAGATCATGTATCCCCTTCTATAGATGGTGTTATTTGGATCCGAGATGGATCGAATTATATGTTATGTATGTGTATGTTTATTTATTTGCTATGTGACTGATGCTTGATATTTATATTATTTTGCTTCCGATGCTGTTTGATTTATTATTTATGATTAGCCTTGCGTGCTTAATGATTAATTAAGCACGAGGCGAGGTTGATCACACCTTAATCCAGAATTCCTGATTTGGGGTGTGACATTAAACATGATTGCGACAGAACCTTCAGGAGTGGATCTCGATCGGATAGAAGACGGTGAAATTCAAATCTATTAAGTTTTGCTGTTGAATTTATTGTTTTTATTGTATGCAGTAACGGATCTAGCATTTTAATAGATTTTTTTTTTAATTCCATTGGATTGTTGTAATTTCTTTTGATTTTGTAATTTCTGTTTTTTAAAGTACATATATATCTGAATTACAAGATATCGCATATTGACATGTTATGTTGTAATTGTTTTTTTTTGTATTTACCTTCTCTCATTCATTCTTCTTTTGCAATGATAAATTTATTTGATCTATTAATTTTACAGTATTTTTCCTGTTAATTTTATAGTATTCATCTTGTAATTTTACATTATTTATCTTGTGAAAATCTGGATGAAAGAGATGATAGAGAGACGATATGGAGTATTGATATGTTAATTTTACAATATTCATCTTGTGGAAATATGAAGGAAAGAGATGATAGAGAGGCGATATGGAGTATTGATCTGTTAATTTTACAGTATTTCTCCTGTTAATTTTACAGTATTCACCTTGTGGAAATCTGGAGGAAAGAGATGATAAAGAGGCGATATGGACTATTGATCTTGTCATTTTACAGTATTAACCCTGTTAATTTTACAGTATTAATCTTGTAATTTTACAGTATTTATCTTGTAAACAGTTACTAATGTTTAAAATGTGGTTGTGAATATTTGATGCATTGATGATTTATAGTTTGCATTTATTAGTTTTACTGTTTACATCTTTTAAATTTATAGTATTGAATTTTGTAGTGTGTTTATCTCAGTTTTATAGTGTTTTAGGTTTCAGATTTACAATTTTATAATTTGCATCTGTTAGTTCTATAGTTTGCATATTTATGTTTTACAGTATGTGTAGTTTTAATTTATGGGATATAGATGCATATATAAATATTAATAATTGAAGAAAACAAATTATGAATTTTTTTTCAAAAAAAATAAAATAAATTTTAATTTTGAAAAAGAAAATTTGATTAAAAAAAAATAATTTTGTATAATTTTCGGGACTATTTTGAAAAAACTGCAAGTTTGAGAAGTGGTTCAATTTTAAAATGTTCTAGTAGGTTTAAAACTATCATTAACTGTAAGTTAGAGAAGTACATCAAGTAGTCCCGCATCAAGTACAGTTAATTTGGCAAGTTGTGCAAGTTGCAAGTACACAAAGTGGTCCCGCTGAATGTTAGAAATTTAAAATACGTTTTTTTTATAAGATTTGTTATATAAGTTACAGCATTGAATTATTAAATTTACAGAATTTGCGCAGGTCAAATGACAGTTTTTTTGTAGACAAATGGTGGACAACAAGCTGTGGACAATTAGACGCTTCTGTTTTTATATTATTTAGATCTTGCCAAACTGTTAATAGATATGAATATATCATACAAGTTTAAACAATCTGTATAAAAATAAATTTATGATAACTCAAGATGCGTGCGGACAACAGATTTTAGTATGAGATAGAGAATTAATATCCTCAAATCATACCTAATGGCAGATAATGAATTCTGAATCAGCAACCTCCCATTAAAAAATACAGAGAAGTAAAAAGATTCACCTGAGTTTCACATGTTTTTTATTTTATTACTTTCACACATATGAACAAGAATTGAGAACTTCTCATTAATTTATGTCGTGGTTACTTTTTATGTTGTTGGTTTGTTATTTGATGGGAAGTTGAAACACAAAATTAATTTTCAACTGGTGATTGGAATTATGAAGTTTCCAATTGCAACTGCTAAATATTCCAGCATTTGATATCTTTAACTTTTCTAGAGAAAGAAAAGGATGAGGCGTAGTGATATTCATGATCGGATGTGCTAGACATTTGTTATCAGCAATTTGATACCTTGACAAAATTATTTTGTTGAATCATTTTCTTTTAAATTAAAGTAAACTAAATTACAATGATAAATGAGTTACATCATTCAAGTGGACACAACTATTAGAAAGAGGCAGGAAAACATAATACTATAAAACAACTTCACTGCAAACTTTACACTGTTATACATAATTGGAATTGTAATGATAATATATTTATTTCAATCCTCTCTCAAGCAACTCAAAACTCTGTGAATTGAAGACAAACAGAGGACTGTTCCTGATTAAGCAAAATCAAAGCAACTCATCAAGGACTTAATTTGGTGTCCAGAGAAGTGTGGTCTCAGTAATCATAGAAGTCACGACATATGGATCCATGTTAGATGCCGGCCTCCTATCTTCAAAATAGCCTAATAAATTCAGATAGATAAAAAAATACATCAGTTAGATTTAGGCCGTAGAAAATATTGAATAAAACATTTCTCCTGATATTGGACATGATTTGAGAGTAAATTGAGTCTTTTTTGTCCGAGATTGGAAAGTGGCATATAATACTGTGCATATACAGCAAACAAATTTAATACTTGAAAGCATTTTGCTGAGGAATAAGTACAAAGTGAAGTAGCACAAATTTTACCTTTGCCTTCTTTTTCGGTGTCACGGCCAACTCTAATGGAAGCTCCACGGTTTGCAACACCCTGAAAATATGAAGCATAGATTTAACTATTGTTCTAAACTTCTCATATAAACAAAAACATGGAGAAAATAATAAGATACTCAAATGCAAGGATCTAAGAAATGGGGAGGGGGGATGACTTGTTAAATTCAATTTTGTACTGATGATACTTCACAGTTTCGGTACAACTAATTGAGATGAGCAAGAGCAGCATAAACCAATTCTTCATTAGAAAGAACAAAAATATACCCATTTGAAGGTGTTAATATCAGCAGTCTCGTGGTGGCCGGTGAGACGACGTTCATTGCCTTCGCCATAGGCAGCAATGTGCTCCTTGTGCCTCAGTCCCAATTTTTCTATGGCCTTCTTTATCACCTCGTATCCTCCTTCCTCCCTCATTGATTTTGTACTGATCAAGAAAAACATTCCTCAGTATACAATTATAAGCATTCATAGAATGTGAATAGTCACCCAAAACAAGAGGAAGAGAGGAAGTCAATTTATTTTCCCTACCTGTAGTTGGTGTGAGCACCAGCACCATTCCAATCACCCTATAATGTTAGATATAGAAAATAAAAGGTGTTAATTATAATAGTACAAAATAGTTCATTACTAAGAACAAAACAGATTAATATACTGACCGGAATTGGCTTTGGGTCAAAGGATAGCACAACTCCTGCAATCTCAGTTATCCTCTGGTGATAACAAAACATAATCATTTAGCAAAACAAAAATTATGTTTTTAAATAAGTAAACATTAAGGATTTGCACTAACACCCTTCATAAATTTAAAAAGGGTCTTTGCTTTTGATTTACCTCGAGAAGAAAACGTGCAATCCACAGTTCGTCACCTGCTGAAATTCCAACTGAAGGGCCGACTTGGAACTCCCACTACAGAAAGATGAAAAAAAGAAGCAAAATTGATGTAAGTCATAAGAGATAATAAACAAGAAGAGGAATAGCCACTAAGTATGAAAATGTAAATCGTACCTGGCCTGGCATAACTTCACCGTTGATGCCACTGATATTGATACCAGCATAAAGGCAAGCCTTGTAATGCGCATCCACAATATCACGACCAAATGCCTTCTCTGCACCAATTGCACAGTAGTATGGGCCCTATTGAAGAATAAGTAAAATTAACACTGAAAATGAAAACATCAATTTGAACATTCTGATGTGTAGATGAATTTTAGATAAGTTAATTCTCTGTGTATTCAGAGGGTCAAAAAATTACTTGAGGACCCGGAAAACCACCAAGGGGCCACCCAAGAGGCCATGTCACATCCTTCTGAAGAAGTGTATACTCTTGCTCAAGTCCAAACCTATTTCGTACAAAATATATCAGTAAAGCGGTAAGGTTGTTCTCATGAGTTACAAAGAGAAGTGGGATAATTAAATTTGTAAGAGACCAAGGTTCTTCAGCTACAACATCAGGATTGCTAAAAATCTTTGCGGCATTGTGTCTCTTATTAGTTGGGATGGGCTCTCCTTGAGGTGTATAGCAGTCGCACATGACCTTTTTTATGAATCAAAATGGGGAGCCAGTTAAAATATACTTACAGTACAATTTAATTTTAAAGGAAGAATAATCTAAAGAACATTTTTTTGTAAAGAAAGTGGGAAATCTTACTGATTTCATTCACATTAAAACCACAGCAACAAATCCAAAGGACAGTTGGGACAAGAGGACTTAATTGAGAATATTTGTGGACTCCTCATCGAATTATTTGCAAGGCTTTTACTTGGCAATCTTGATCAATTATGTTTTAATTTACATGACGGTTTCCATTTACTGGTTGAGCAGTATTGGAGTCATTTTATTTCCATCTTAAAACTTGTATATTTTGAGAGGCAAGTGAAAAGGTTAAGCTAGACACTCCCTTTTTCAAATGTGTAACATCTCTCCCATGAAAATAATTCAGAGAGAAAAGAAGAAGAAGAAAGCTCCAATATATAAATACTCACAAGAATGTTGTTCCCTCCCCTGAAAGGATCCTTGAAAATGGCTTGAGGGCTTAAATAGCAAAAATGAACAACGCATTATAGTTAATTAACTTTTCAATCAAAGGAAGAGAAATAAAGTGATAAATATATATTGTAATTAAAGATCATACTATAGGATGACTTCGCTGTCCTCGCCAGGTGCCTGGCCAGTGCTTGACCCGTCATAGTTCCACTTGGGGAGCTCACTCGGACTGCTGACAGGCTTTGAAATTGTCTGCTCAAAAGTAATTTACATTACTTGAAAAATGATTTATATGTAAACTAAATTTGGAAATTATGCTGTGCAGTTCAACTTTTTTGTCCCGTAGTGAATTTTCATGTGGTTCATCGAAGTTAAGACTTTACATCATGTTGTTAACTAAAAGGGGCATGGGAGAATAGCACATAATCGCCTTTAATTTTCAAAGTTTTATATGGATAAAGTAATGTGAGTAGGCTTTTTCTTTCTGCAACTTTCTCATTAATAAGGAAATACTGATCAAGGTATTTGAAATATCCATTAGAATTGTTGCATGTTTGCTGTGTGAATCAGTTTATAAACAATGTGATGATGTTGGAAATTTGGTGGGCCAATCTGATATGTTTCGAACTTCACTTAAAAAACATAAATAAAAAATAAATGTGTTGAGAATTTATGTACTGAGTTCAAAATTTGAAGACAAACAAGATGATAAATAATAATCTTTCGAGTTACTACATACCCTTGCTTTGCTCCTCATGTCCAAGCCAGATCCACCAACCCTATAAATGTAAAATCAAGCTGTTAGCCTAAAAGTATAATTATGCATGCATATGCAATAAATCTGAAATAAAAAAATTGCACATTGAAAAATAATATTTCAAGATTGAAACCATAGAGTTGAATTGTAGCAAAACAAGAGATATGGAGACAGAATATTAAAAAAATGAGTAGGGTTAAAATGAACCATTGGTTTGTGCTTCAGTCATACTCCACATACTCTACATCCTTTTCTCTGCTTTCAAAGTTCAAACAGTTGATTCGAACTGCTCAACATGATCTTTGTATTAAAATAATGTGCTTGGAGACCAAATTATATATTTTTTTAGATAGGTACAAAAATACTGTTTTGGATGGTCCACAATCATCTAAAAACAGTGATTTTGTACCTATCTAAAAAAATAGTAAAGAAATTTGAAAAAATATAAAATTTGGTCTCCAAGCACATATTAGTATGAAGAACATGTTGAGTTGTTTGGATTGAATGTTCGGCCTTTGAAAACGGAAATATGTGTGTGGGGGCATGATTGGAGCAATTTAATCCTACTAAAAAAATAGTTAATTATAAAAGAGGGTTCAGTTGTTTTATGTTTCCCATTTTGACCCTTGAACATATCCTCCTCTTATAACTGGATTTCGTATGAATTTCTTGATTTTCCTAGGTATTCAAGAAATTATCCAGCCAAAGAGATCATAAATTGAGGAAGAGAGTGTTAAAGACTCATTCCATGTTATTTGTCTAGCAAATTTTCCATATCAATTTTTGAACATAAGCTCACAGGAGTCAAACGAACAAGGAATAAGCAATGGTCAAGGGCCACAAAAAGATAGCTCACAATTTGGTGAGTAATCTATAGGACAATGCAGGGAGGAGAGAACAGAGACTTACCAGACGTATTCAGCAATGATTTTTTCAGTATGGTCAGAGAGGTTCATGTTAATAAGGTCGTTTAGAAGAGCCATCAAAGCAATTACAAAGTAGAGCAAGGAATTAAATTATTTTCTCTAGACTGAAGAGAGGAAATGAGAAGATAAATAACAGTTGTGGAGAGCATAGAAAGGAGATGGCCTATTTATACTAGAGATAATGTGTGACGGATTGATATTTGGCAAGCGGGAAAAAGATTGAAGGTAGCTATCATTGAGAATAAAATAATATCGTAAAATAAAGATCAAGAAGATAAGAAATCTTTGCTTGAATAAAGAGAGGTTGTCTTATTGCCTTGTTAGTTGACAATGATCGATAAGTAATATTGCAATCAAGGCCCTTGAAGGCTTATTGTCTTATTGCCTTGTTAGTTGCCTTTTTTTGCTTATCTCAAAATATCCGCATCTACCTCTAAAAAATTTATTCTTTGATTTCATCACAATATATTTTTTTTAAATAAGCAGAGTTCTGATGATTTAGGGAAGCAGCTTATTACCATCCATTATATGTCTATAATTCTTTTATCACACAATAATTAAATCTATAATTTATATATATGGCATGATTAGTGATTTTATTTTCTATTTGGTGCTAACATCTTATTGGATGTCAGAACTAAAAGGAAAAGTATATGTCTGTGTAAATTGATGGCTTCGGGAGGACATAAAGGCATTTATGAAATTTATAGGGAAAAGTCAAATACAAATACCATACCGATAAAAGGAACATTCAGTGAACCTAAAATTCTCTGCGAGAAGGCAATTGCAAGTTTGCAGCCGAACTAGCGGCTTCTCTTGTGTGTTGTTTTGATTATCTACAATATGATTCTGTGAAGGATATGAAGTTATGCACATTATTAACGATGCATGAGGCCCTATACTACATGAACAGGTAAATCTAGACACAAATCGCAACAATGATATTCTTAGAAATTTTTAGTTTAAAATAAGTACAACAAATAAAATTTCAGAAAAAAATATTCAATAAATTACTGTGAAAGGCATAACAATAATTTTATATTTTCAAACTAGATATAGTACAAATGATAATGTATATTATTGTGTTTTCTGATAATAAAATTTTATATTATTGTGTTTTCACGAAGAAATCATGCAATTTAATTTCGAGTCTGGCTACGCTACTTATATAAACATATGGTGACATATGCATATAAGTCATATATCTGTTTTCAAAGTTTAAATGACAAATTTAAACTGTTCAAACTGATCCTCTTGAGAGCTTCATTTACATACAATTTTTTTTAAAATTTTTTAAATTTATTCAGTATCAAGTCAAGTGGTAAAGAATAAAGATTTTGTGTGCATTTTAATAGATTATTTTTCTAAAAATTCTTCCCTCTCAAAAATTCTAAAATAATAGTAAAAATTTCCAAAAATGAAAATTTCGGTCTCCAAGCACATTTTAATATAGTGATCATGTTGAACTGTTCAAATTGACTGTTTTTCGACTTTGAAAACAGATACATGACTTATAAGCATATGTTCTCGTATATTTATATAAGTAGCGTAGTTGGACTCTTTAATTTCACAATAAATATTTAAATAAAATAGATGTCAAAATTAACGGAATCCTAATTCCAAAAAAAAAAAAAATTACACATTTCTGTGCAGTATAAATTTGGCAATTAGCAACGTGCAGTTGGCTGAAAATTTCTTTGGCAATATATAACAGCATCGACAATTTAAAATTTGTGTTTGCTTATTGAGAACAACTGTATTTATTAAACTATTTTGTATTATTGTTGATATCTCAGTGATAGCAATTAAAATTAAAATTGGCGATGTCCCATTCCTCCACATAATACCATGTATTAGTTTTAGCAATTTATAATATAGTTTTCTTAAATTTATATGAGAAATATTGCCTAAAAACGTCGCAGATTTTGACTTTCCTTTCCTTTTGTATTATTTTAATTGAAGCATTCTGAGATAATAATTAATTATGTCCTCAACATTCAAATTTAAATTGCAAATTATAGTTAAAAATTATGTGTTTTTATTTAGGAGTCTTCTAAAGGAGCAACGCTTCTTTGCTTACAAATAGTACTGTGAATATTGTTATTCAATTTTAGTGGTTATCGAGAAAGGAGAGGTAGAAAAAAAGTCTTAGAACTATTGAGAGTTTGATTTCCCTCACAACTTTACAAAATAAAATAAAATAAAATATGGTGGTTATGTAATTGAAAAATTTATAAAGTATCCTCCTTTTAAAAATCATCAAACAAATTAAATATCTTTAAATCTTCTAAAATTATTAACAAAATGCTATTGTGAATCCTCATTCTCTCCTGAGCTGAGGTAGCAGTCACGGTGGCAGTCAGAGATGGTTATTATGGCGTCTATGCGCCTCAGACTAAAGGCTTTAGAAGCCATGAACTAGGATTCTTTTATTTAGTTTTATGTAGACGAAAAGTTAGATTTTTTTTTTCTTTCCGAGAGAAGGGATCAGATAAGAATTATTTGTTAAGATTTTGACTTTAATAGTTAATGAATTAGTTATAAGAAGGTAGTTAAATGGAGGATGAATGGAAAAATACAGTGGGGGAAATAAATGTTTTCTCAAAGAAATAATAATGACTCGATTTTTCGAAATGTTACAGGTTCTTATGCATGTATTTCAAATGACTTCTTTCCAGGCGATGTTTTCTCTCCTTATGTCTCTCTCTCTCAACATACAAACTAACATCTTGGTGACTACTCTCATGTGAAGTCAAGTTATTTTCGATGTCAGAATTGACTTACAAATTGCTCTTCACATTATTCAGGATGAGTGAAACTGTACTATGAAACATGATTTTTTTGAATACTTATATGACTTGGACACAGGCATAACAGAGCAATGACTTTGTTATAAAACTAAAGTTTTGGAGAAAAGCTTAATGATAGAGAATATTGTTTGCGCAATTTTATTTTTTACTAATACAACCCTAAAGAAATAGAAAATTACAAATGTTGCGATAAAGAAACATAACAACATCCACCATTTGATATCTTTGTTTAATTTTTCTAGAGAAAGATAAGGATAAGGCGTAGTGCTAGACATCGGGATAAAGAGACACATCCATGATCGGATGGGCTAGACATTTGTTATCAACAATTTGATACCTTGACAAAATTATTTTGTTGAATAATTTCTTTTAAATTAAAGCAAACTATATTACAATGATAAATGAGTTACATCATTTCATATTGGTACAAATATTAGAAAGAGGCAGGGAAACATATATAGTACTATAAAACAACTTCACTGCAAACTTTAGACTGTTATACATAATTGGAACTGTAATGAATATACATTTATTTTAATCAAATCTCAAGCAACTCAAAACTTTGTGAATCAAAGACAAACGGATAACTGTTCCTGATTAATCAAAATCAAAGCAACTCATCTAGGACTTAATTTGGTGTCCAGAGAAGTGTGGTCTCAGTAATCATAGAAGTCACAACATATGGGTCCATGTTAGATGCCGGCCTCCTATCTTCAAAATAGCCTAATAAATTCAGACAAATACAAATAAAAACTGCAGTTAGATTTAGCCAGTGGAAAATATGAAAACGTTTTCCTGATAATAATCATGATTTGAGAGTAAATTGGATCTTTTATATCCGAGAGTGGATAGTGGCATATCATAGGCATTACAGTAAAAAACTGAATACTTGAAAGCGTTTAGCAGAGAAACAAGTACAATGTCATAAAATTGGGCAAAATTTACCTTTTCCTTCTTTTTCGGTGTCACGTCCGACTCTAATGGAGGCTCCACGGTTTGCAACACCCTGAAAATATGAAATATAGATTTAACTATTTTTCTGAACTTCTCATACAAACAAAATCAGGGAGAAAATAAGAAATTATTAAATGCAAAGATTGAAGAGATGGGGAGGGGGGATGACTTGTTAAATTCAATTTTGTGCTGATAATTAAGTGCAACATATACCAATTCCAAGTCTCCAACAGTTCATTAGAAAGAAAACATACCCATTTGAAGGTGTTAATGTCAGCAGTCTCGTGACGGCCGGTGAGGCGACGTTCATTGCCTTCACCGTACGCAGCAATGTGCTCCTTGTGCCTAAGTCCCAATTTTTCTATGGCCTTCTTTATCACCTCGTATCCTCCTTCCTTCCTCATTGATTTTGTACTGATCAAGGTAAAATAAAAACACTTTCCTCAGTATACAATTATAAACATTCGTAGTGTGTTACAATATGAATAGTCACCCAAAACAAGAGGAAGAGGAAGTCGATTAATTTTCCCTACCTGTAGTTGGTGTGAGCACCAGCGCCATTCCAATCACCCTATAATGTAAGATACAGAAAATAAAAGGTGTTAATTACAACAGTATAAAATAGTTCATCACTAACAACAAAACAGAGAACAAAAAATGAGGAGACTTCGACATGTAGGCTTAATATACTGACCGGAATTGGCTTTGGGTCAAAGGATAGCACAACTCCTGCAATCTCAGTTATCCTCTGATGATATCAAAACATAATCATTTAGTAAATATAAAAATAATGTTTCTAAATAAAATTAATAAACAATATGGATTTTTTTCACTACAACCCTTCATAAAATTAAAAAGTAACTTTGCTTTTGATTTACCTCGAGAAGAAAACGTGCAATCCACAGTTCGTCACCTGCTGAAATTCCAACTGAAGGCCCGACTTGGAACTCCCACTACACCGAGATGAAACAATAAAGCAAAATTGATATAAGTCACAAGAGATAATAAAAGAAAAAAGGAATAGCCACTAAGTATAAAAATGTAAATCATACCTGGCCCGGCATAACTTCACCATTGATGCCACTGATATTGATACCAGCATAAAGGCAAGCCTTGTAATGCGCATCCACAATATCACGACCAAATGCCTTCTCTGCACCAATTGCACAGTAGTACGGACCCTATTGGAAAATGAAGACATTAATTTGAACATTCTGACGTGTAGATGAATTTTAGACGAGTTTTCCTTTGTGTACTGAGAGGGTAAAAAAATTACTTGAGGGCCAGGAAAACCACCAACGGGCCACCCAAGTGGCCATTTCACATCCTTTTGAAGAAGTGTATACTCTTGCTCAAGTCCAAACCTATTTTGTAAAAAAATATCATTAGAGATTGTTCTCATGAGTTATAAAGAGAAGTGGAATAATTAAATTTGTAAGGTACCAAGTCTCTTCAGCTACAACATCAGGATGGCTGAAAATCTTTGCGGCATTGTGTCTCTTGTTTGTTGGAATGGGCTGTCCTTGTGGTGTATAGCAGTCACACATGACCTTTTTTACGGATCAAAACAGGGAGCCAGTTAAGTTATTTTACCTCAGTATAATTTAAATTTTACAGGAAGAATAATCTAATAACATTTTTTATTTTTGAAGAAAATGAGAAATCCCACTGATTTTGTTCATACTGAAACCAGAACAACAAATTTAAAGAACAGCTGGGACAAGAGTACTCAATTGAGAATATTTGTGGTCTCCTCATCGAACCTTTTTATTTGCAAGACTTTTTACTTTGAAATCTTGATCAATTATGTTTTAATTTATCTAACGCTTCCCATTTAAGCATTGTTGAAGTTATTTTATTTCTATCTTAAAGCTTGTATATTTTTAGAGGCAAGTGAAAAGGTTAGGCTAGAAACTCCCTTTTTC
Source organism: Carex rostrata (assembly GCF_964058835.1). NCBI lineage: Eukaryota > Viridiplantae > Streptophyta > Magnoliopsida > Poales > Cyperaceae > Carex > Carex rostrata. The sequence continues at coordinate 8,010,691 of NC_135924.1, forward strand.
AAATGTGTAATATCTTTCCCATGAAGATAATTAAGAGAGAAAAAAAAGCTCCAATATATAATTACTCACAAGAATGTTGTTTCCTCCCCTGAAAGGATCCTTGAAAATGGCTTGAGGGCTTAAATAGCGAAAATGAACAAACACATTATAGTTAATTAACTATTCAATCAAAGGATGAAAAATTCAAATTTTAACAGAAATAAAATTTTAAGTAGAGATTGTAATTAAAAGATCATACTAAAGGATGACTTCGCTGTCCTCGCCAGGTGCCTGGCCTGTGCTTGAACCGTCATAATTCCACTTGGGGAGCTCGCTGGGACTGCTAACAGGCTTTGAAATTGTCTGCTCAAAAATAATTTACATTACTTGAAAATTGATTTATATGTGATCGTTTAAATAAACTAAATTTGGAAATTATACAGATCAGTGCAGTTCAACCTTTTGTTCCAAAAGGGCTTGGGAGAATAGCAATAACCGCCTTTAATTTTGAAAGAGTGATATGGATAAAGTAATGTGAGTAGTTTTTTTTTTGTGAAACTTTCTCATTGATTATTTAGGAAATATTGATCAAAATATATCACATTTCTATTAGAACTGTTGTATGTTTGATATCTGAATCAGTTTATAAACAGTGATGATGTTGAAAATTGAAGTACTGAATTAAAATTTTTGAAGACAAACAAGATGATAAAAAAAAAAAAAAACACTTTATGAGTTGGTACATACCCTTGCTTTGCTCCTCATGTCCAAGCCAGATCCACCAACCCTATAAAAGTAATATCAAACCATAGAGTTGAATTATTTTTTTTGAAGAAAAATATGGGTCTAGCCCATATCTTATAAAACAAATAGTAAATTATAAAAGAGGTTCAGTTGTTTTGTGTTTCCCATTTTGACCCTTGAACATATCTTCTTACTCTTATAAATTTCGTATGAATTTCTTCATTTTCCTAGATATTCAATAAATTATCCAGCCAAAGAGAGAATAAATTGAGGAAGAGAGTGTAAAAAAATTAATTCCATGTAATTTGTCTTGCAAATATTCCATATCAATTTTTGAACATAAGCTCACAGGAGTCAAACGAACAAGGAATAAGAAATGGTTAAGGGCCACAGAAAGATAGCTCATAATTTGGGAAGTAATCTATAGGAAAATGCAGGGAGGAGAGAACAGAGACTTACCAGACGTATTCAGCAATTATTTTTTCAGTATGGTCAGAGAGGTTCATGTTAATTAGGTCGTTTAAAAGAGCCATCAAAGCAATTACAAAGTAGAACAAGGAATGAAATTATTTTCTCTAGACAGGAGAGAGGAAATGAGAAGAGAAATAACAGTTGTGGAGAACATAGAAAGAAGATGGCCTATTTATACTAGAGATGATGTGTGACGGATTGGAGGTAGCTATCATTGAGAATAAAATAAGGAGACGCTATAATTCTTTTTTCATGTCAAGTTTATTCTTCTTTAGAAAGCAATAATTGTGGAAGGAACGTAATTGAATTTGTATCAAATATATAATTTTTTAATAAATACTATTTGAAAGAGAATGAAAAATAACTTGGCTTATTGTCTTTTTTATTTTATTTGAGATACCGTTATTTTGAGAGTTGAATGCTCAATGTAAATATTTTTTTTATGTTTCTATATCAAATATATCCATAAATAATACCTTCCTATTTAGATAAGTCTTATGCATAAGCGAATTGTTAAAAAAAAAAAAACAAAAGCAGCACCTAGCTATCTCCCGTAACCTTCCCCCATTTCATCCCCCAATCATTAAACTAATATTTCTAATGATTTGTGAGAAATTTTACAAATCTAAAACCACAAACGTTTTATACACAATTTTCCCTTTCAGATGAGATCCATGATGATATACTTTCGAGTTGTCCGTTGCACAAGTATTTATAAATTATTGAGAAAGTATTCATCTGTATGGTGCAAGTGTAAATAAAAAAGCTGAAAACATCACTCATCCATCTTTTACACGTTTTTAGAGGTGGTTTTTTTTTTCTCCGTTCAATCTAACTAATATTTCTGATGGTATATGAGGAATTTTGCAAATTTAAAACCATGAATGTCTTATACACAATTTTCTCTTTCAAATGAGATTCATGATAATATACTTCGAGTTGTCCGTTGTACAAGTATTCATACATCATCGAGAAAATATTCATCCACATCGTGCAAGTGTAAATAAAAAAGCTGTACACATAACTCATCCATCTTTTACACATTTTTAGAGGTGGTTTTTTTTTTCTCCGTTCAATCTAACAAATATTTCTGACGATTTGTGAGAAATTTTGCAAATCTAATACCACAAACATTTTCTACACAATTTTATCTTTCAAATGAGATCCATGATGACATACTTTCGAGTCGTCTGTAGCACAAGTATTAATATCTTGTCACGCAAGTATTCATTCATACACGTTAAAGTATTCATATCTAAGACATCAAGTATTTATTCATATATCTCTATTTTTTTTTCAAAATTTGTTTATATCATTTACTTAGTACGCAGTGGTCTAATTCACCATTAATAAAGCTTTGTTCTTTGCAAATAACTTGCTACTTCATGAGGAGGGAAACATAGACATGAAAGTGATTAATTGCATCCACATATACAAAATTATTTTGATACGGTCGACAGTAATGGATCTGACCCAGTATAGGCATGCTCTAGTATTCATTCATGCACGTTGAAGTATTCATTCCCAGCAGAGTCATGCTTGATTGAGATGGAGTAATGGATGATCTCCGACAGAACGTCCACTAGAGCGAGAGCAGCAAGCATAGATGGAAAAAACAGAGGCAGAGGTGTAAGAGGGAGTGAGCTTATCGTATTTACCATTTCGAGGTGAGAGGGGGGGGAGCTTATCGATGGAAAAACGGAGGTGGAGATGGAGGTAGGATGTAGAGATGGGAGAGAAAGACGGAGGTGGGAGAGAAAGACGGAGGTGAGAGAGGGAGGTGGGAGGCGGAGGTTGGAGAGGGAGGCGGAGGCGGAGGTGGGAGAGAGAGATGAGAGAGGAAGATGGAGGTGGAAGAGGAAGATGGAGATGGAAGAGGAAGGGAGAAAGAGGAAAGAAATAAAGATAGTTAGAATTGGTAGTTATAGTTAAAATAAAAAAGTTAGTTAGTCAGAGGATAAAATAGAGAATGGATAAGTGGGAGAAATTATCTAATCTCCTGTCTCTCAAAAATCTCCCAATCTATTTTTTTTAACTTCTGTAACTTTTTTTATTTACCAAGCCAATTTTTTTTAATATCAACATTAAATAAAAAATAATACAAATATTCAAGTATTTTGAAGAATTTTAAAAATGTCCAGACCGTCAAAATTTTCAGCAACCAAGAAAAAAATTGGGCCATAAAACATTTCGGCGGCCGAATAACAAAAATTTTGTTTCCATGTTCTTCGATTTTGTTTTATGGATATATAGTTTTTTTTAATTAATTAGAAAATATTATAATTTATTTATTTTTTATTGAAATGAAATATTTTATATATTTCTTTGAAAATAAATGAAATAATGTTAAATATTAAAAAAAAATCGGTTTACCAAGTTTAACTTTAATTTTTTTCCGCGCAAACGTGATATGTTAGATATAAATACTCGATATTATATATCAACACTAGACGCGTAAGTATGAAAACTTACATTACAAAAAAAATATTATTTTCTCTCTTATTACCCACTTATCTTTTACACATTTTCAGAAGAGGGGTTCTTTTTCCTTCATTCAATATGACTTGTATTTCGGACGATCTGTAAGAAATTTTGTGAATTTAAACTACAAACGTTTTCTACTCGATTTTCTTTTATAAATAATTACAATAATAGAAAGGTTTTATTTTGTGAAAACTTGTTTTTCTAGAACTCTTAGCGACTACTAAAGTTGAAGAGAAAAATATCTCACTAGTATGAAAAAAAAATTATTGATATGAAATTTCAGTAAATTAATCATGCGAGGTTAAACTTACATCTAAATTTCATATATAAAATTGTATTTTTAACATAGACAATTTGTCCACTATTTGCACCGAAATTTATTAATTTATTATTTATTTGTAGTTACATATTAATTTCTGATCGATTCATATCTGATTTTTTGTTTGCATAATTTTATTTATTTCCTCAGTCTTTTATTTTGAGAATATAAATTAATTATATAATAAACAAACACAATATATTTTTGATGAATAAAATTATAAAACTGTGCAAACGATAAATGAACATGAATTGATAAAAAAAATATAACTTTAAGGAAATAATAAATTGAACGAATTTTGCTGCAAATAGCGAATTATTGTCTCATCTGATTAAAAGATTATAAAGAAGGGTAAATTGGGTATAAAGAGGGAAAATATTCAGATACAGATTTTGACAATGCATTTTTTAATTTATACAAAGCACAAGGGCAGTATTACTCTATTATCTATTCTTTGTATCAATTAAAAACTGTCTTGTTAGAATGTGTACTCAAATTTTCTCTTTTTCGCTTCATAATCTATTTATTATTCTCAAAATAGTGCCAGAGATGATGCGTAACGGATTGATATTTTGGCAAGCTGGAAAAAGAATTCAAGGTAGCTATGAAGAAGTCTTTGCTTGAATAAAGAGATTTGTCTTATTGCCTTATTAGTTGACAATGATATGTAATATTGCAGTCAGGACTAGGGCTGGCAAAAAAATTTGTAGTTCGTGATTCGATTCGGATTTGATTCGAGTTTAATTTGATTTGAAATGGGTTCGAATTGAAACGAATCAAATCAGGTTCGGTTCGAAATTAATTCAAACCAAACTCAAACCTAGCCTGGTTCGATCGAAATGGATTTGGTTACTTTTATGGTTCGAATCTCATAATAACATCGGCCGTCCATTTACCTGATGAAATTAAAATCCAAGATAGAGAGTCATAATTTAACTTAGCCGACACTCACTCGCTCTCAAATCTCAATAACCTAGTTCTCTCTCCACCTCTCTCTAACTAACTCTCCCTCTAGCTCTAAAATCTAGCCAACGCTCTCGGCGACTGGCTGTTTCTCCGGCTGTCACTCCTCTCTCCGGTCTAGATGACTGTCTCCCCTCTCTCTTCAGTTGTCTCTCATAGTTCATACCAGGAAAGCCGTCTCTGATGCATTTTTTTATGAACAATTTTTCAACTTAAAAACACTCATTTCATAGTTTATACCGGTAAAAGGAAGCCATGTGAATTTTGTCCCGCGAGAAAAAAATTAATGTATAAACTACCAGTATAACTAGGGCTGCTAAAAAATAATTTAGTTCGTGATTCGATTCGGGTTTGATTCGAAAAATGTGTAGTTCGCAATTAATTCGATTCGAAACGAATCAAACCAGGTTCGGTTCGAAATTAATTCAAACCAAACTCAAACCTTGGGTAAGTTCGATTCGTTGCCACCCCTAGTCAGGACCCTTGAAATGACATCTTTTGCTTATGAGCTTATCTATCTCGGAGGGTTCCAATGCCTCATCTTTTTCATACCTCATCGTACCTCATATTTTATATCTTCGTTTTTAAAGTTTAAATTGTCGATCTGAACTGTTCAACATGATATATATACTATATACTAAAATATGGTTAGGAATGAAATTCTATAATTTTTGAAATTTTTTTAATATTTTTTAATATGGGAAGAAAATCATTGTTTTTTGAACGGTTCAAAAATAATGATTTTGTACCTATCTTAAAAAATAGTAAAAAAATTCTAAAAAATATAAAATTTCATCTTCATGCATATTTTAGTATAAATATTATGTTGAATGGTTCGGATCGACAATTTGAACTTTGAAAACAAAGATATAAAATATAAGGTATGATGAGGTATGAAAATAATGAGGCATTAGAACCCTCCTTAAATTATCCTCATCTATACTTTCATCATAATATATATATATATATAGATAGGCTAATATGCTTTCGGTAGCATATGGGCCGAAATACACACGGTTCAAATTTGAAATTTCAAAATCCAAAAAGTCGATCTGAACCGTTCATCTTATTCCCCATATTAATATGTGCTTGGAGACCAAATTTTACATTTTTCTGAATTTTTTTACTATTTATTAAGCCACTTTGAAAATTGCTGATCCAACGGTTTTACTGTTTTGTTAAGCCACCGTTGGATCAGCAATTTTCAAAGTGGCTTAATAAATAGTAAAAAAATTCAGAAAAATGTAAAATTTGGTCTCCAAGCACATATTAATATGGAGAACAAGATGAACGGTTCAGATTGACTTTTTGGATTTTGAAATTTCAAATTTGGACCGTGTGTATTTCGGCCCATATGCTACCGAAAGCACATTAGCCTATCTCTTTCTCTCTCTCTCTCTCTCTCTATATATATATATATATGGGATGGGCTACGCTACTCCATGGAGTAAAACGCGTTTGTATTCCGCGCCGTATTTTTATTTTGAAAATCCAAACGACCGATCCGAACCGTTAGATGATCTCCATATTGAAATGTGCTTGGAGACCAAATTTTACATTTTTTTGAATTTTTTTTTTACTATTTATTAAATATTTTTCAAAATTTCTGTTTTGCTGTGAACAGTAAAAAAACAGTAAAATTTTATGGACCATCAGATCAACAATTTTCAAAAATGCTTAATAAATAGTAAAAAAATTCCAAAAAATGTAAAATTTGGTCTCCAAGCACATTTCAATATGGAGATCACATCTAACGGTTCGGATCGGTCATTTGGATTTTCAAAATAAAAATATGGCGGCGTGGAGCACTAACTCATTTTACTCCACGGAGTAGCGTAGCCCATCCCTATATATATATAGAGAGAGAGAGAGAGAGAGAGAGAGAGAGAGATGGGCTATGGTGCATTGCAATGCATAGGCTATGGTGTGCATTGGACCATATATCACCGATTCAAAGTCCAAATGACCGATCCAAGCCGTTCATCTTGTTCTCCATATTAATATGTGCTTGGAGACCAAATTTTACATTTTTTGGAATTTTTTTACTATTTTTTTAGATTTATTGAAAATCTGAAAATTGATGTGTATATTACAATACAAGTAATAAATCCTAATTTACGCTCAATTCGGTTGCAAGTGTACAACCTTGTCGAGTAGTACTTAGGGATCGTCTCCACAGGGACAAGTTGGAATATCAAAGTCTAACCTAACAATTTAATTTAGTAAAAGAAAGTAAAAAGGTTTTTGTTTGTTCAAGGGTTGGTTTGATTGCGATTAAACTGAATTAAACTAAAGTCTTTAAAGCAAAATCTAATTTTTAACAAGTATGAGAAATTAAGGTTTCTTAGGGTTCCTATCCACTAATGTTACGACTAGTTGGTTTGTAAATTTTGTTCTTATATTTATGAAGGCACAGTTGGATGTTGTAGGTACAAAGTGATATCTCTATATTAATACCATCTCAAATTAGAATAAACGTCACCTCTCGGTACTTGGCTACTCTAATATAAAGTCATTAAGTTCTTACTGTCCCAATTGATCTAGAAAACTATCTTTCACCTCTCGGTACTTGGCATAATTTTCTAAACTATTAGGTAAAGACCGTATAAGACAAGCATCACCTCTCGGTACTTAGCCTATCAAATACCCTATTCCTTATGGTCTGGACCTAATATTCAATTTCTCAATTGCAAATACCAAATCCTAGGGTTTCATGCGATTTCGATTAAGTCTTCACAATCAATTAAAATAAAGAATAGATCATAACAAAGAACAAGAACATATAGAATAAAATCAACTAAATCATAACAAAAGTTTCAAGCACAGCCCTAATCAACCCTAGAAAAGCCTTTAGCCAGTCATGGCTAAGACACAAATGAAATTAAAAGAGTAAAAGAGTTCCAAAGGAAATAAAATAATAAAACCGGTTGATCAATGGTGTTCTCTCCTCCCTTCTTCTCTCTTCCTTGCTTTTCCTTGCTTTTCCTTGTTCAAAACCAGAAATTCTCTCTCTAAAAAACGTCCTTAATCTATTCTACAGGTCTCCTTTTATACCCCCTAGTGAAACCTAGAAATAAATCCCTAAAAATAGCAAATTCGGGCTCTGAACCGCCTTATTGCGGGCCGCAATAACATCTATTACGGGCCGCAATGAGTGGAGGCAGTTAAGAATTTGTCGCGCAGAAAACTGTAAACTCATTTCGGGCCGCAATGGATTTGGTTGCGGGCCGCAATGAAAGTGCAGAAAATATGTAAAAGTCATTTCGGGCCGCAATGGATTTGGTTGCGGGCCGCAATGAGAGTGCGGGAATGAAGGGGCTCTGACTTGTTTGGTTGCGGGCCGCAATAGGTTCATTTTGGGCCGCAATGAATGTTGACAGTTGCTCCAATCTTCGTGCTGACTCACCCGTTTTGCTTCATTAAGCTCCAAACACTTGATTACCTGTAAAATAAACATAACTAGGGCAGTAACTCTAACTTTTGGACATTTCTAACCTAATTTAATCAAAACTTGGCTTAATTTACATAACAAACCCTAGGTTTCAATAGATACAATTTCGGCTTATCAAAAATCTGGGTGAACAGTAAAAACAGTAAAAATTTCTAGACCACCAGATTAGCGATTTTCAAAGTGGCTTAATAAATAGTAAAAAAATTCCAAAAAATGTAAAATTTGGTCTCCAAGCACATATTAATATGGAGAACAAGATGAACAGTTTGGATCGGTCATTTGGACTTTGAATCAGTAATTTATGGTCCAATGCACACCATAACCTATGCATTGCAATGCACCATAGCCCATCTCATATATATATATATATATATATAGAGAGAGAGAGAGAGAGAGAGAGAGAAAGAGATGAGCTACGCTACTTTATGGAGTAAAACGCATTGGTGCTCCATGGCACTATATTTTTATTTAAAAAATCCAAACGACCGATCTGAACCGCTCAACATGATCTCCATATTGAAATGTGCTTGGAGACCAAATTTTACATTTTTTGAAATTTTTTTACTATTTATTAAGTAATTTTGAAAATTGCTTATCAAATGGTCCAGAAATTTTTACTGGTTTTACTGTTCACAACAAAACAGTAATTATCAAAATTGCTTAATAAATAGTAAAAAAAAATTCAAAAAATATAAAATTTGGTCTCCAAGCACATTTCAGTATGGAGATCACATCTAACGGTTCGGATCGGTCATTTGGACTTTCAAAATAAAAATACGACGTGGAGTACAAATACGTTTTACTCCATGGAGTAGCGTAGCTCATCTCTATATATTATTGAAATAAGGGTTTCTTTAACGAGGAGGGTTCAAATGCCTCCATGTTTTTGTGCCTCCATCATGCCTCCATCTCTCTCCATCATTTTTAAAATTCAAACAGTCGATCCGAACCGCTCAACCTAACCTCCATACTAAAATATGTTTGGAGACCAAATTTTATATTTTTAGGAATTTTTTTACTATTTTTTTAGATAGGTACAAAATCAGTAAATCTGAACCATCTAAAAACAGTATTTTTGTACCTATCTAAAAAATAGTAAAAAAATTCCTAAAAATATAAAATTTGGTCTCCAAACATATTTTAGTATGGAGGTTAGATTGAGCGGTTCGGATCGACTGTTTGAACTTTGAAAATGATGGAGAGAGATGGAGACATGATGGAGGCACAAAAACATGGAGGCATTTGAACACTCCTCTTCTTTAACTCCGACATCCATTTAATTTTTACATGTTTCTTGCAGATATCTACATCTCTATAGAAAAGTGAGACTCACCCATTAGTTCTAGGTCTAAAATTAATTCTTTGGTCACAATTGTTAAATCTCTCATTTATATGACTTGATAATTAGTGTTTTTATTTTTTTTTAGTAAAGTTAGAATCAAGTTATTTAACTGATTTATATACAAAAAGATCTCCTATTCAGATTTCAAATTACAACCTCTTACATAGGGAGTATTACTTTTGTTACTAGTTTAAAAGTTAGTTTTTAAGAGACTTCAATTTTTTAAAAAAGTACTAACATTTTTATGTCAGAAAATATAACAAGAAAAATATCTCCGTGTTGATGGCTTTAGGATGACATGGAAGCATTTGTCAAATTACAGGGAAATTCAAATACAATTTTAAGAACGTGTGAACCTAAAATGTTTTGCGAGAAGAAAATTGCAAGTTTACAACTGAACGGTCTCTCGTGTGGCGTTCTGGTTCTGTGTGTGTGTGTGTGTGTGTGATGGATATAAAATTATGCACATGAATTGATGTATTAGGCCCTATACTAGATTAACAGGTAATTAAATCTAGACGCTAATAGCAACAATTAATGATAGCGTTTCCTCAAAAAAAAACAATTAATGATAGCGTTAGAAGTTTTGAGTTTGAAATGAGTAAAACAAATAAAATTCAGAAAAAGAGGTTCAGTAAATTACAAATGACTTGCTGAAAGGCAGAGCAATAATTATATATTTTTGAACTATATCTAGTACGGATAATGATATATATTATTAATTGTGTCTTCGCGAATAAGAGACGTATTCAATTTATAATAAATATTTTAAATAAAATGAATGTCAAAATGAATGGAATCTTAATTCCGAAAAAGATAATAATTAATTGTACATTTCCGAGCAATATATATTTGACAAACACCAAACCTGCAGTTGGTTGAAAATTTATTTGGCAATATCTAAAATACAACGACATTTAAAACTTTTGTTTCCTTTTTGTAATACCTACCTGGTAGCCTCTACCATGTACTTCAAAATATATATATATATTTGTGTATTATAGTTAAATAAATAAGTGATAGCAGTTTAAATCAATGTTTTAAATAGCGTTTATCGCGTTATAGCGGCCGGGTTAAAAAAATTGCGCTATACCCAAATAGCGGCGCTATAGCGCGCTATAGCGGCGCTATTTGGACATAGCGCCATAGCTTTTATGGAAGAAAAATGCTATAGCGGCGCTATAGCGCCGCTATAGCGCGCTATTTAGAACATTGGTTTAAATTGAAATTGGACCATATACCTAAAAAAGTAGCAGATTTTGACTTTCCTTTGCTTAAATTTTTTATTATTTTAATTGAAGCATTCTAAGCATTCTGAGATAATAATTAATTATGTCTCCAACTTTCAAATTTGAATTGCAAATTGCATATTGTAATGGATGGTTGATGGTTTTGATGCGACAGGTAACGGGAATTATATCCGACAAAAAAAAACAAAAAAACAAAAACAAACAAACAAACAAAGAAGCCAATTCAATTTCACATTGTTACGGAACATTAATTAATAAAGAGTTTGGTTCCTCCTTTTTACAATGTGTTCATAGAAATACATTAAAGAGTTTGGTTCCTCCAATTCGAATGTGTTTATAGTGCTTCGTGTATATATCGAGTCACAACATGAAAGGTCCACTACTTCTAAGCCGAAACTTTTTCAGTTACCATTTTCGCAAAAATAATATAACAGTTATCATCTCTTTTAGAAACAAAAATTACTTTTACCAGGTGCACTGTGTTTTGACAATTTTTTTTCCGTTTGATAAAACTTTGGCTCATTTGATTCATGTGGATCCACATGTTCACATTTGTCAAATGTCTGAAATAATTTTTGTTACCACCTCAAACTTTCAAAATTTGCATCTTTGACACTGTAATTTTTTTTAATAGAATAGAACAAAAGAGGAAAGAAAAAAATTTTGGTAAAGTGCAAATTTTTTAGTCAAGTTCTAAATTTTTGAGAAAACAATGGTAAAATGCGAATTTTGAAAGTTTGAGGTGATAACTAAATTTTTTTCAAATCAAATGTTAGCATTTTATGTAAATTTATGGAATAATTATTTCAATCCCCCCACTCCAGTACTCACATCGTATCCGCAACAACAATAGAGGAAGGTTATACTATGGCCTCCATTTTCTAGTCCTCGTACTTGTCTCCGCGTCAACCTTCATAGGTATAAATGCTTTGAACATAAGATATTAATACTTGCAAAATAAGATATTAATAATTGCATGCGTAACTTGATATGATCATCCCTTTTTTCTAGTCCCCCAATTGTCCCGTGTCAACCTTTCTCTACTTGCAACACTTGATATTAATACTTTCATATGTAATCCAATGCCATATGTAAAAAAAATACTTGCAAGTATATGTATAAATACTTACAATACGAGGTATAAATACTCGCGTGACATCGAACCCGAAAATACGTCATTATGGATCTCATTTGAAAGAGAAAATTACATAGAAAACAGTCGTGATTTTAGATTCGCAAAATTCCTCACAGATCGTCAGAAATATTGATGAAATTAAACGGAGAAAAAAATAAACTGCATCTAAAAACGTGTATGATCCCCCATGTAGTTTGAGTGGTCCCTACAGATTTTTATGGTGCCGGTATGTTTTGAGAGATTTAATTGGAGAGAATTATTTACGTAAAGATATATTGTTCACCTCATAGATATAAATACTTTCGTGCATAAATATAAATATTTTAAAAAAAAATTCACGTTGCAATTTTGCGATCCTTTTAAACAGTTATAGCAGTTAAAGTATAAGTAAGATGCAGATACTCATATAAGCTTCCAAATTTATGTGGGTCTCATCACGACATGTGCACAGTTAATGAACAAAAATTTTGAACGAAAAAAAACAAAGAGGAGTACGCAGCTATTACTTGTGCAGCCAAATTTGTTGTGGAGTTATTAGCTGAGCATCTTGCCTGCCTATTGCGCACTTGATTTTTTTTTTTTTTTTAAAAAAACACAATTTCACCTTGGTATTTTTTTTTTTTGGAAAATGGTAACTAAATTCTGACTTCTAAGTGTGATATTGGAAATTGACCAGTTACATATTTTCCAACAAGAAATTGCTCTTACAATAAATTGTTCGAGTTTTATTTAATTAGTTTCACTTTTTAACAAATGGTTATTCTATATAAAAATGTTAAAGGACACAAAAGGTTGCCTCACATGATTTCACCATCCTATTTTATTTACTGTGGTTTTATTTACTCAAATGCTCTACGTGCTAACTTATAAATTAATATTATTATTTTTTAATTAGTTGCAGATTTGTTATTTTGCATTTTCATTTTGTGCAGTTATTTAACAATCTTCTATCATTTTTGCTCAATATTTCTATGTTACTTGATTCGGCTAGCTTGTTGTTGACTTTTAATCAAATAATTAATGCTTTGGTATTATATCACACTATTCTAGTTCCTACGAACTATTGTAATAAAATATTTAATAACAATTATGGAGGACTCTTTGTCAAAAAAAAAAAAAAATCATAGACTGAAGTTCATTTTTATGATTTGTTGGATACAAAAAGATAGAATCATATTTATTAAATGATGTAACAAAAGAAGTGCATAAATAAAAGTAATTGCAGGCATGAAAATTGAGAAGTCATATTTATTATTTTGTAATATTAGAAAATTATAAACAATAAAAAGAGTGAAATGACACTAATATTTTGTGAGTTGTTATTTCACAAAAATAATGTATTAAGTGCAAGTTTCAAATACATTCAATGTAACAGCTAGCCACACATACTACCATCGCAGGACAAATGGACAATACACACAAAAATATGGACCTGGATTTCTTATATTCAATCTCCAAACCTCCCTTGTTGCATGTCTTTTAGATATGATGCATTGTAAATTTTATGTTAATCTAGCCCTTGATGGTTTTGGTACGATTTCTCTAAAAGAATGTAGTTAGACTACTCAATGTATCACTTTATTTTTTAATTTACTAACTCAATACGATTCTAATGTAACGTGAACACTTGATTTCAATGCAAAATTGTTGTTGACAATTACCAACCAAAAAAAAAAACAGAAAACAAAAAACAGAAAACAAAAAACAAAAAAACAAAAACACAAAACAAAAAACCAAAACAAAAAACAAAAACACAAAACAAAAAACCAAAACAAAAAACAAAAAGAAAAAGAAAAAAAAGACAGCAGTGGTGTATTGTTAGTGGGTGCTACTTGAGCAATTGTAACAAAGAAGGGCGGAGAGACGGAGACCAAGCTAGTGGTTTGCTAACGGGTTACCCGTGACCCGTTCCGGGTAACCCGTTAGGGGTAACGGGTAGGGCGGGTAGACGGGTAGGACGGGTACGGGTACAACCCGCAACGGGTAGACGGGTAGTTTTCCCAAAACCTCTACCCTACCCGTTTATTACCCGTACCCGTTGCGGGTTGACGGGTACGGGTACCCCGGGTACGGGCGGGTTTTTTTTTTTTTTTTTTTTCTTTTCTGTTTTTTTCTGAATTTTTATGCTTTGAGATTCGTGCCAAGTTAAAGGACATGGATGGATGGAGTTTAGATATAGGGGTCCGTTTTGAGATTCATGCCAAATTAAAATTGATGCCTCAGATCTCATTCTACTAAGTCAGGTATTGCACTGGATCTGAATTCTATAGGGGTGCCGCCAAAAAAATTTTGAAATTCAAATTTTGTAACGGGTACGGGTAGACGGGTACGGGTAGGCGGGTATAGGGGTACGGGTAGGCGGGTACGGGTTGGCGGGTAGACGGGTACGGGTACAATGGGTTTTTTTCAAAATAGGGGTGTCCGGTCCGTTTATTACCCGTACCCGTCTACCCGTCTACCCGTCTGTACCCGGGCAACGGGTACGGGTACCACGGGTAACGGGTACGGGTCGGGCAAAACGGGCTCAACCCGTTAGGGGTTTAGCAAACCTCTAGACCAAGCATTAAAAATTTGGAAATCTGGACGTTTTGTGCTTTCTGTTTTCCAAAAGATTTTGGCTAAGTGTACCCAGAAAAAAAACACTTCAAAATATTCCGGGTAAAAGATGGCTGCCTGTGCTTTTGCAGTTTTTTTGTTGTTGTTCTAATTGTTCGGTGAGATTACAATATATTTATTTACTGTTTTAGTCACAATTATTCGTGGCATGACATGGGATGAGAAGAGCAAACAACAAATATTTTCTTTTGTTCCTTTAATATAATTAAGATGGTTCAGATTCCTTGGTCCAATTCTCTTCTAATATTTTGACCAATTCGGAGATGATTAAACTAGCAGCGATAACATTTTAAATTTATGATAAAAAAAATTCTTTAAGATACCCCCAGCGATATATATTATTGTTTCCTTTGCAATTGGTAATATTCATGCATTATACATTGTAATCACGAGAAATTTGTTTTCGCCTACGAATTGCATTGCCACAACTCCCAATTATGCTCATATGATATACGGCCATTTTTATTAATAATCCAAAAAAAAAAGTTTTTTTACAAAAGTAACATCAAAATCTGAGTTTTTTCAAATATAACCAAACCGCCAGGGATACTGGCGGTCCACTTCTATAGCAGACCGCCAGGGACATGGGCGGTCTGCTAGGGACCAGACCGCCAGTGTTCTGGGCGGTCCGCTTTTTTTTTTTTTTTTTTATATTTTCATTTGTGAAGTTTTAGTTTTTTTTTTGCTTAGGGTATTTGCCAAAAAAATTAATTAGAATGTTTAAAACATAAACAAAATTTTTATTAAAGAACTGAGAGTTTAAAATTAGAACAATTATAATATTAGTCTGAAATTTCGAAACAGTCAGACCTAATCGAATTTTGAAATTTATATCTTATAACTTAAATTATATATGTATATATATAGTTGTATGTATGTGGAGTTATATACATATATTCTTCTTTTATTAATATCAAACAAGTGGAGGGGCTATTTATTAATAAAAGAAGAATCTAGATCCGTATTTGAAAATTAGATATATGATATCTGAATATCTGTACAAATACATATATGATTTTAAATTCTAATTATTTGTATCAAAATAATAGATATATACTATATAGTTTAATATATATTATGAAAATATTTATGTTATTCACCATTATAATTTATAATTAAATAAATATTATGAAGTTTAATATTTTTAATAAAATTTACATATATTTTTTAATAATAGTATAGAAAAATAGATATCCGATCTATATCTATTTAATACCTAATTTACATCCGTATTCGATTAATATCTAATTTATATCAGTATTCAAAAAATAAAAGTGGATACATATATAATTTTACCACTATCCGATCCGTATCCGATCCGTTTGCATCCCTATCTGAAACTGTCAATGAGCAGGTACAGTGTAAGCTTGGAAATCAATAGAGAAATTAGTAAATTATTGCTATGAAGATACCAAGACGATCTGCTCTTCTTTGGTCAACGAGGAAACGAAGGGTGCCAAATTAAACTTGTATGGTTTAATTAAAGGTTGACCTTTGCTAACAAAATAAAATGTTGAATTTATAAGGCTGTCAAGAATCCTACATTCTGAATATTCCCCCTCTTGCATCTTTATTATTGTATAATTTGCCTTTCCACAATTCACAATTCAGAAAGGTATCTTTCGCACGCCATCTCTCAGCTAATTAAATATATTACACGTTTAATGAATTATTTAATGGTAGTCCAAAGTATATAAATAATTAAGTTCTACCAACTTCGAGTTCATTTGTTTCATATGTAAACTTTTGCTCTGATCCACAAGTTTTTTTACACACACACACAAAAAAAAAAAAATATATATATATATATATATACACTGAAGTTCATCTAGTCATTAGATTAATCATGAACAATATGAGCAAACTGAATATATTTAGATACTTCAGAAAATTTCAATATTCTGAAAGCAAATAGGTGAGAAATAACTATAAATTAAGAGAAGTGGCACAGTATTTATCTTTGCCTTTATTTTCGGTTTCACGACCTGTAAGAAATTTAGGTAGTATCATTGGTTTACAATTTAAATCAGTTTTTATTCGAATCAGAAATTGTGTACATGTAAAAATTAAATTCAAAATATAATTTCTCACTAGCATATATAATAGTGGAGACTCTTCACAGTGCTAGTTGTAATCTTCCTTTGCTTTATTTGTGTGTCAGATGTATATAATAATCGCAACCGCGTCTTTACTAGTATTAACACAAACGGTTAACAAACAACCATCAATCAGTGTGCTAACACTGAATAGACAATTCTCTCTTCTTTTTTTGCTCTCGAATTTTGTAGAATTATGTGTGTTTAGATCAATCATGAACTGCTACAACATATTTATAATCCTACAGGTCTAATTCGTACATATTAGATCGCACCTATTATAACAAAAAATGCAGAATTTGAACCCATATTCTATGCGATCTAATATATTATTTCATATTTAATTTTAAAAATTAATTATTAATTTCGGTTCAAATTATTTGAACTGCAATCTATTTCTAACATGACCAACTCTAAGGAAGGCTCCACAATCCGATTAAAGATTCAAAGTGTTGTTAGCAATCGTTTAAGATATTTTTGGTCTGAGTACTAAAGTCAAGACGTGATCGGATACATCACGATACGGTACATGAACTGGCTTTCAAAATGTTTAATTGATATGTTAAAAATCTGTTAGACAACATTCCTAATTAAAGTCTATCTCACAACAATCTATTAGGTTATTAGGTAACATTTCTAATTTTCTGAATCAATTTCCTAAATTAACATCATTTACATTCTTGTAAGACAAGGGAACCTTTATTTTTTTAGCCAGAGAATCAATTCCCACCGTAAATGAATTAATTTGTAAAACAAAGTATTGAGCTTGATTTGTAAAAATGTCTGCTATTTGAATTCGATTAGCTAATGGGTTTAAACTCAATAAGCTATTTGAATCTGATTTTTGTTTTTTTTCGGGTAGAAATTATGCATCCTCCCCTAATAAATATGACCAGTTATGTTTGAACACGGCACATGTAATTATGGCGTGACTAACGTGTCGTGGCCATCAGTGGTGAAGCCATAATTTTTGTCAGGAGTAGACAAAAATATTTATAATACAACTAAATAGAAAAACATATATGTTACAAAAATAATTAAATATAATAAAAATTACAATATTAATCAAAATAAATAAGAAGTCAAAATAATAGAAATGAACATAAAAAATTGTAACTCAATCAAATATTTATAACAAATATTCTTTTACATATCACAAATAAGTATCGAATTTAAATTAAACAACAGAACCACAGAAGCATTGCAATAAATTGGATGTTTTCCAAATAGTTATGTAATTTATAACTCATCTATAGTTTAGACTAGATGAAAAAAAAGAACAAAATATATCCTTCTTTTATAAAAGAGATATATTTATCCATGGTAAACAACTAATTTGAAGTTAATTCATATCTAAGCCCCTTCTTTATTTTTCTTCTCATCTATTTTCTTTGCAAACACTGTTTGCACAGAATATATGCTTACAAAGTTTCGGTATAGCAAGCTATACCTTTTAAACCTTTGTTATACTCTGTCAAATCAGATAGCAAGTGTACTATCCTATCGATGAGTATGCTCAGGTATCGATCCACAGGGACGGAAGAAAATGACCGGACTTATCCTAAAATTACTTGAGATTCTAGAAGTAAGAGAAAATTGGTTTGGTTTGGTTCTGACAATTCTAATGATTTATGACAAGTTTAAAAGACAATAAAGAGAATTAAAGTTGTTTTCAATTAATAAAAAGGCGTTTCCAGGGTTCAGATTTCATTTCTGTTCAGCCCCGAGGCATACGGCCCGTACGGATTCCCGTACAGCCCGTAGGGGACCCCGAGTTAATGCTGCAGCTACTGTTTTCTGTGTTGATACTAATGTTTAGGGTTTCTATCGACCAGATCTAGATACCTAACCTCCACTTTCGCATTTTGGCCTAGTACCCGATTACCGGACTCAAATACTTCCCTCTTAGATGCGCTAAACCTCAACTTTCGCATTTTGGCCTAATTTACCTAAGTTACTTGTTGGTTTACTAAAACTATCCAAGGACTTTCGTCTCAAGGAAAGTTTCACCTTTCGGGTACTCCTTGGTTTCACCCTACTTCATATACTTTATTCGGTTGGATTAAATGTCATAGACTTGGCTCCTAACACTTAGATGTGCGCATTCATCTAACGGGATGACTAATCAATTCAAGCAAGCACAAATAAAGCAATCAAAATACTACTCCACAAGGTAAAAACAAAGCATTCAACACAAAATCCAAGTAGCATGCAAACAAAACCAAACTAGAAACTACATTTTAACCCTAGAAACAAAGTAAATTAGCTACTCATGTTCATAAGATAACACAAATAACAGGAAATAAAAGAGTTCATGACAAAACAGTGGAGAAATTCGAAGATCCATTGCAAACTCGCGTTTTTCACTTCTCTTCCTCTTCTCCTCCTCTTGTCTTTTGCTCCAAAAAAAGCTTGTCCCAGTTCCAGTGGTGAATCCCCTTTTTTTTGGTGTGTAATTCTCTCATTTAATGCCCCAGATTGCGTCTGCAAAGGCTTCCTTTTCGGCCTCCTTGATTTCAGATTCCAGCTGGATTTGTCAATTTAGCGCCGTACGGCCCGTAGGGGACCCCGTACGGGCCGTATGCCTGTGCTTTGTCTTGGAGACTTCGTGTCTCTGTTGTGGAACCTTTTGTGTGGTTGGGCGGATCCTGTACGGCCCGTAGGGAATATCATGCGGGCCGTATGAAAAATTGTCAGATCTACTTTTTCGCCCTTTTTCCTGCAAAATACCAAACAAAACATAGCAGTACCACATTTCTTCGAAATACAAGTAAAAAATCCACATTTATAGGCTTTAAAACACAGGTTTAAGTGCAAATTAGGGCTGTAAATTAGACATAATATGGAGATATCAAACACTATCATTGTTTTTATTTGAAAAACATAACAAATTGGAAGAATTTCTTGATTAGGTTATCTTTGAGCCTTGCTAAACTCCAGTTAGATCAAGTCAGTCATGAATGTACAAATTATACATGAAATTGGTATAAAGTTCAAAAGTGTACCAGTATTAGGAGCTCACGGTCATTTATGAATGTAAAAATTTGATAAGCCGAAATTATATCTATTAAAATCTAGGGTTTGTTATGTAAATTAAGCCGAGTTTTGTTGAAATTAGATTTAATTAGGTTAGAAATATCCAAAAGTTTGAGCTACTGCTCTAGTTATGTTTATTTTGTAGGTAATCAAGTGCTTGGAGCTTAACGGAGCAAAACGGGTGATCTGTAGCAAGTCAACATGAAATTTGGAGCAGCTTTCACATTTATTGCGGACCGAAATGAAGTTATTGCGGGCCGCAACATTATCAGACAGCATTTCCTGCACTTTTATTGCGGCCCGCAAGAGATGTTATTGCGGCCCGCAATAAGGCGGTTTCAGAACTCTGTTTTGTTATTATTAGTCATTTTTATTGCTGGAGGAACATAACTGTTTTAGGGACGAATTTTTAGACATTTTAGAGAGAGAAAATAGAGAAAAAAAAGGGAGAGAAAAAGGAGAGAAAAAGAAAAGAGAAGAAGATATCAAATTCATCGATCGGTTATATTAATTTCTTTCTTTTGGAACTCTTTTACTCTTTTATTCTCATTTGTGCTTTAGCCATGATCGGCTAAGGACCTTTCTAGGGTTGATTAGGGTTGTACTTGAAACTTTTGTTATGATTTAGTTGGTTTTATCTTATATTTTCTTGTTCTTTGCCATGACCGATTCTTTATCTTATTTGATTGTGAGGACTTAATCGAAATCGCATGAAATCCTAGGATTTGATATTTGCAATTGAGAGATTGAATATTAAGTCCCGACCATAAAGAATAGGGTATTTGATAGGCTAAGTACCGAGAGGCGACGCTTGTCTTATACGGGCTTTACCCAATAGGTTAGAAAATTGTACCAAGTACCGAGAGGTGAAGAATAGCTTTCTAGATCAATTGGGACAGTAAAGAACTTAATGACTTTAGATTAGTGTAGCCAAGTACCGAGAGGTGGCGTTTATTCTAATTTAAAGATGGTATTAATATAGAGATATCACTTTGTACCTATAACATCCAACTGTGCCTTCATAATTATAAGAACAAATTTAATAAACCAATTAATCATGACATTAGTGGATAGGGACCCTAAGAAACCCTAATTTTTCATTCTTGTTAAAAACCGAATTTCGCCTTAAGACCTTAGTTTAATTCAGTTTGATCACTATCAAACAAACCACTTGAACAAACAAAAACCTTTTTATTTTGCTTTTACTAAATTAAATTGTTAGGTTAGAGTTGATATTCCAACTTGTCCCTGTGGAGACGATCCGTAAGTACTACTTGACAAGGTTGTACACTTGCAACCGAATTGAGTATAAACTAGGATTTATTACTTGTATTGTAATAACCACATCAAAATTAGAGTTATTTTTTAGCTTTGCTAAACTCCATTTAGATCAAGTCATTCATAAATGTACAAATTACACATGTTAAACTCTATTATTATCTAATTTCCAAAAAAAATTAGGGTTAAAAGCAAAGAGGCGGTACCGTAACAAGTATGTAGTAATATGCGGTAATATGCATATACAGTAATATACGGTAATATGTGGTATGCGGTAATATGCGTTATGCGGTAATATGAGGTATCATGCAAACAAATACACGGTAATATGTGGCTGATTATGCGGTAATAATATGCGGCTGAATATGTAATATGCATATGCAGTAATATGCGGTAATATGAGGTATCATACAAACAAATACCCGGTAATATGCGGATGATTATGCGGTAATAAAATGCGACCGAATATGCGGTAGTAATATGCGGCCGAATATGCGGTAGTAATATGCGGCCGAATATGCGGTAGTAATATGCGGCCGCATAGACCGCATTTTATTACACTGGTCTGTTATTTATAAAGTAAAAGAGTGGCAGATTAGCGAGTTGGTTAAGTTAGCGGGTTAGAACTTAGAAGAGTAGCGGATAGCGTTAATTAAAATTTATGAATAGGTAGATTTAATTGAACTGGACTGGTCAAAGGTAGGCAAATTTAATTTTCAGAGGTAGGCAAGTAGTCTAATTTTTTTTTTCAGAGGTAGCCGGGTAGGCAACTACCTAACCCTGTTGTATGCTACCTTCGCCACTGATATGACACATATTTAAATCCTATACGCCCGTCAATAGCATGACATCACGTCGCTATTTAGCATGAACATATAATTAAGAGGAGGGTTCAAATGCCTCCATTTTTTGTGCCTCCACTATGCCTCCATTTTATAAAACTTTAATAACTCAAAATTTAAAACTTAAAAGTCAAAATAAAATCGTTAGATGTGATCTATGTTATTTTCTCTATGTGCTCATAAAAAAACTGTCACATTTTAATTTTGTTTTTATGTGAATCAATAAGTTCAAAAATAAACGTCTAGAAATCATCCATATTAATGCATTTTTTACAAGCTCTTGATGACAATCAAAATAAAATTGAACCGCCTTAAAATTCATCTATGAAATGTGCAAAAGGCCATTTACACTGTTCACCTGATCCATCATATCTGCCGTAATATTCACTACCACGGTCAGATCTAATGGCCTTAATGCGTTTATTAAGTTGTAACTCAACTTCCGCTTTGAAACTTTTGAACATGTCAAGGGCTTCCGCCTTTTCCTTAATTAAATATATGTAGCCATATCTTGAATAGTCATCTATGAAACTAATAAAATACCGGTGACCATTTCTTGTAGCCGTTGGAAACGGACCACAGATATCGGTATGAATTAATTCCAAGACTTTTGAACACCTATTGGCTTCATATTTTCTGAAATTGGTTTGTTTCCCTTTTATGCAATTAATACAATCGCCAAAATCTGAAAAATTTAAGGGTTGGAGAATGTCATTTGACACAAGTCTTTCAATTCTATGTCTAGAAATGTGACCTAATCGCTTGTGCCATAATGTAGCCGAATTCTCATTAGTTAATTTTCTTTTCTTACTATTTGTATCCACGTGCAAGGTTTCAATATATGAGCTATTGACATCCAAAGAATATAGATTATCATAAACAGAAAGAAAACCAGAACCAACTTGATTTGAATCATGAAACAAACTAAAGTTTCCATTTCCAAAAGTACAAGTAAATCCATACTTATCCAATGCAGAAATAGAAATTAAGTTACGTCTAAAAGACGGTACAAAAAAAGTTTCATACAAATTCAAATAAAATCCTGATTTTAACAATAATCTATAAGTCCCAATAGCCTCCACCTCAACTTTATTGCCATCGTCCACAAAGATGAATCTCTCATCATCACTTGGCTTCCGGTAATTTAGGCAACCCTGCAAAGATATACTTATGTGAGTAGTTGCACCTGAATCTATCCACCAAGTATATCTAGATACAGAAGATAAATTAACTTCCGTACAAACCATAACAAGAGATTTACCTTTCTTAGCACGCCAAGTGTGATAATTCGGGCAATGAATCTTCTTGTGTCCAACCGCACCACAGAAGTAACAGGCATTTTCTGAAGTGGCAACTTTCTTGCCCTTATCCTGTTTCTTATTGGTGGTCACCGCAGCATCCTTATTATCCTTAGTCTGATCAGATCTTTTACGCTTAGCTAAGGCCTTAGATTTGGAAGTAGTAGCAACATGTGCACTTTCTGTCTTGTGTTGTTTCAGTCTTTCCTCTTCTTCCACACAATGGGAGATGAGTTCATTGAGTGACCATTTGTCCTTTTGACAATTGTAGCTCACCCTAAACTGTCCAAAGTGTGGAGGAAGGGATATCAATACTAAGTGCACCAAGAGATCATCAGAGATCTCCAACTTAAGTGCCCTTATCTTTGAAACAACGTTAGACATCTCCATGATGTACTCCCTAATACTTCCCTTATCTTTATACTTCATTGAGACAAGTTTTGTCAAGAGTGTACCAATTTCAGACTTTTCATTCTTGACAAATCTTGTTTCAACTTCAGCCAAAAATTCCTTAGCATTAGTAATCGTATCAGAAATCGAGCCTCTAAATGCCTCTGGAATGGACCTTTTCATAATCATTAGACTCACTCTATTAGATCTATCCCACTTTTCCTCAACCCTTAGTTCTTTTTTGGTTGAGATATCAGTAATTTTGGGACAATCTGTTCTGAGTGCTAAGTCTAAATCCATGACACCGAGAGTTATCATAACACTCTCTTTCCAAAACTTGAAATTGGTACCATTTAACATCGAAATGTCTTTTAGGCTAGTAGTAATGCTAGCTGAAAATTTCGAACAAAAAACACACAAAACAACCACGATTTAGCAAAATAAATTCTGAATTTTATAAATTATGTTCAAACAAAGGCTAAACTCAACCATCTTAACAAAGTATCGGTTTCCATTAATTGATTACCAGAGGGAAAAATAATTAACTTCTTATGATACTTTGGCGCAATAATAAAGTATTGATGATTCAATAACATATTGACAACATGCCTTCCGGAGGGCCGACATTATTGACATATGTATTAATCATAATAATCATCACTATACTTTAATATTACTAAATTGTACATAAAATTTCAACAATCATTATCTTCCGGAGGGCCGATGAATGATTGCTTCCATTAAATGTACACTTAATTTCCTTTTATATAATGAATTCAATTAATCTTGTCAAAAGAGGCACCGGAGGGTACAATAATGACTCAATTAATCAATTCAAGATATATATATATATATATATATACAACTACAATGCCTTTGTAAGAATCATAATCTATACCAAATAACATAAAATAAAACTGAAATTAATACATGGTCTAGAGAGAGTTTTAAAATTGGAAGCACCTTAAAATGACCTTTCAAAATTAGAAGGATTTCTAATTTTGTAATTTTCGTTTCAAAAAATTTATCCAAAGAATAAATTTTTCAAAACCCTAATTTTCATGACTACTTAAAACGCCAAATTAATGGCACCAGAATCTTGTGTGGCCAAGACAAGCCCCACAAAGAACTCCAAGACCGAATCTTGATTAGGATTTTGCGATTTCAAATGAAAATCTTCGAGCAAACCCTAACCAACTTAATAACTTAAAATTTAAGTAGTCATGATCTTAATTTAAAACATCTTTTGTGCTTCCAAACTTTAATTTTCAGAAAAAATCAAGAAAAATCAAGAAAAATCAAGAAAAATCCGAAAAATCGATGAAAAAAATCAATTCCTAATTCTCTCTAGACCTTAAAGACCTAATCCTTCGGCATAGGAAGGCTCTGATACCACTTGTTGGGAATCATAAAGGCCAAACAATTACGCCTTATCTAGAGATCAAACAATTACATCTCATCTAGGGGTCAAACACTTACACCCCGGGGAAGAAGAAACAATCCCCACCTTAACCTAAGACCATCATATGCCAAAGAGACCCAAAACATAATCTTTAGTGTGGAATACAATACCTGATTCCATGTCGTTTACCATGGAATATCAAACCCTAGGTTGGAGAAGCAACCGTCTCCGTGAGCGCAAGACAAGACTCTTGCAAGCTTTTCCTTTCACGCCCTTTTGGTTGGATCTTAGATTAGGTCTTCCAAAGCAACAAGATCGCCCTTGAGAAATCATTTCCAAGTTTCTAATGGATTTCTCCTCTCAATTCTTTGATGGTGGAAGAAGGGAGAAGGCTCTCATAATTCTATCTAAGAATAACCTCTTTTAAGAATTCTGAGTTTAGTTGGTTCATCTTGTGCCTTAGGGACCCATCTATATATAGTTATACACTTCTGGCGACACGAGTGCGGGTGGTTCACCTGCACTGGGTCAAAACGTGTCTAAGTAACCGCCTTAAAATTCAGCCCAAAAATAGTCTGTATCCTGAGTGCGTCCGCACTCAGGTTCAGTGCGGGTGAGCCACCCGCACTGGGCTCAAAACAGGACTTCTGAAATTGACCAAGTCCTCAGTGCGGGTGGTTCACCCGCACTGGAGCTTAGTGCGTCCGCACTGCGCTCGGACTTTTCCTGCATTGAACTTCCAGAAAATCGACTAAGTCTTCAGTGCGGGTGGTTCACCCACACTGGAGCTCAGTGCGTTCGCACTGCGCTCGGACTTTTTCTTGCGTTGTTCTGAAGTTCCCAAAAATTGGCTAAGTACTGAGTGCGTCCGCACTCAGATCCAGTGCGGGTGAACCACCTGCACTGGGCCACCAAAAGGCTCCCAAAAATTAGCTAACTCCTGAGTGCGTCCGCACTCAGATCCAGTGCGGGTGAGCCACCCACACTGGGCTCCCAAAAGGCAATTTTCTCAATTGCAAAGTTCAGAATCAGTCCATCAATGATTTGATCTTTGCCCAAATTGTTCTACACACTTATGGACCACATCCTGTTGAATACATAGATTGTCTAATATCTTAATTCCATATTATATCACTTTAATTGTGACAATCATATATGACAGTAAACAATTCATAATTATATCACATATATGCTCAACGTTGGATTAAGATCCAACAATCTGGTCACATCGTGAGTTTTTTAGATCCTTACGATCTACTTTTCTGCTCTAATTCATCATAAGAAAAAAAAAATTACTCTTATTAGTATGAGTAAGACTACGGTGCTATGGGTTGCATAGAGGGCTACGGTGCTACGGCTCAATATTCGAGTTTTCAAAATCCTAACGGTCGATCCGAACCATTCATCTTGTTCTCCATATTAATGTGTTTGGAGACCAAATTTTACATTTTTTGAAAAAAATTTTATATTTTTTAGATAGGTAGAAAATTAAATATCTTATTGATTTTCTGCCAATCTAAAAAATAGTTAAAATTTTTCAAAAAATATAAAATTTGGTCTTCAAATACATTAATATGGAGAATAAGATGAACAGTTCGGATCGACCGTTAGGATTTTAAAAACTCGAATATTGAGCCGTAGCACCGTAGTCCTCTATGCAACCCATAGCACCGTAACTTTACTCTATTAATATTTTGTGTCTACTTCTAAAATGATCCTGAATCCTCCCCTAAGCATAAATAATCGATTTGTTGCGCACCGTAGTCCTCTATGCAACCCATAGTACCGTAACTTTACTCTATTAATATTTTGTGTCTACTTCTAAAAAGATCTTGAATCCGCACCTAAGCATAAATAATCGGTTTGTTGCTTATTTCTTAGAGAAAATTTTGTCTACTCCTAAACACCCGTAACCCCTAACCCGTTTGTCGTATCAATAAATTTTGTTACCCACTCCTGATAAAAATTCCGACTGTGCACATACTAATGCGGTCAAGACCAGGTGTTCATAAGCTAGGATTTCCGTATTGCAATTGTTAACTATCTTAATATAGTTGATATGCATATCTCAAGACGATCTACTCTTTATTTATTCAACTAGGATGGATATATAGAGAGCGCCACATAAAACTTCTATGAATAAATTAGATGTTGACCTTTTGTTTTGAGAAAAGCTGTCAATAATCTTGTATTCTGAATCTGGTATCTCATTGCATCTTTGCCTTTTCAGAATCCAAAAAGGTATCCATCGCAAACAATTTGTGCCAACTAATTGAATATTACATATTCTTAATAAATTAACGACAGTTCAGTTATTTGACTTTTTTTCCCTATCACTTTCACGTACTTCCCATTGTTAATAAAATATCGTTTATCAAATTGTGTATGTATACTTTTTTTTTTTAAACTTCCTGGTCTTATATTCTGCCTAATTACCAGTTCAACACTTCAACAGAAGATTGTTTTTATTCCTGGTACCCCTTTTGTGCTTTTGTTTTGGTTGTTTAGCAGGTTACCTCTAAAACTAGTTGCTCTAATTAATTATTGTTTTAATGATTTCTAATCGAACCCGGTAGGAACTCAAAGCTCACTCTATTCATAAAAAAAAATGTGTATGTACAAACTTCTAATTTAAATGATTAAGCTATCTCTTATATAGTTGAATTATATTTTTTGACAAACTTCAATTCTATATCTAGTTGATTCATGATATATCGCCATAGAACCGTCTTATTTACGAAATGTAATCTTAAATTGCATAAGAAAACCTCCCTTTTTTCATTTTTCATTTCAATTAGTATTCGGAATACAAAGAAAACAAAATAAAACTAAAAGGGAAATGCAAAACCAAGCTGAAACAACTATTGAACGTAAATTATTTCTAACAGAAGCAAGCAAACACTTCCATGTGATTCCAATGTCACATGGATGAACACAATTTTCCTTTATTACAAGCAACAACCATGTCACAAAATTTGTCGCATCATACATATCAAAGCATCCACTGAAATGACACATAAGGAAACCGCAACACAATTTTTCATGAAAGGAAGTTGAAGTAACTCCTTTTGCACTTAGGTTGTTTTCCAGAGAATGGTGGTCTCAGCGATCATGGAAGTGACAACATAAGGATCCATGTTAGAGGCTGGCCTCCTGTCCTCGAAATAACCTAAAATTTTGAAAGAACAAGAAAAAAAATGTAGTACATTTAATAAATTTAGTAATACAATGGAGTTTTTTTTTAAATTCTAAGGCCCTATATATATAGCATAGTCAGTTTATTGAATGATCTATTTTTTTATTTATAATTTTCATTGGATATCTACAAATAATTTGGGAGTAAGAAATTTGATTTGTGAAGTGAGGTTAAAAAGATCCATATAGATCCTTTTCATTTAAATTTTCAGAGATTTTAAATTCTTGTTCACAAAAAGGATAATTCTATCACATTTGACAGTACATGTTAGCTGTGTACCAAATTAAAGTAACAGAAGAATTTACCTTTGCCTTCCTTCTCAGTGTCACGGCCAACCCTAATGGAAGCCCCACGGTTTGCAACACCCTGAAAAGAAATAAAAATTATATTATATTGACCTTACCATCAAAAGAAATCCAATTTGTCACAATTACAGGTATGATGACCAAATGCAATACGACAATTGCCAGTTCGTACCAGTACCAGACCCATTAACCAGACCGATACAATTCCAAAGTGCTGAATGAAATAGACTAGCAATAATAAGGTTTGTGTGTTTCATGACTGGTACAGTGCTAAACATCAATATATGGAACATACCCATTTGAAGGTGTTAATGTCAGCAGTCTCGTGGCGGCCGGTCAGGCGACGTTCATTGCCTTCACCATACGCAGCAATGTGCTCCTTGTGCCTCAATCCCAATTTTTCTATGGCCTTCTTTATCAGCTCGTATCCTCCTTCCTCCCTCATGGATTTTGTGCTGATCAAGGTAAAACAAAAACGCATTCCTCAGTATACAATTGTAAGCATTTGTAGTGTGTTACAGTATGCATAGCCACCCAAAACAAGAGTAAGAGGAAGTTGATATATTTTTCCTACCTGTAGTTGGTGTGAGCACCAGCACCATTCCAATCACCCTATAATTTAAGACAGAAAATAAAAGGTGTTAATTATAAGAGTAGAATGTTGTTCATCACTAAGAACAAAACAGAGAACAAAAAATTAAGAAGACTTTGAACTAAAACAGCGAACTAATATACTGACCGGAATTGGCTTTGGGTCAAAGGATAGCACAACTCCTACAATCTCAGTTATCCTCTGATGATATCAAAACATAATCATTTAGTAAAGAAGATTTATAATTCAGTTATCCTCTGATGATATCAAAACATAATCATGTAGTAAAGAAGATTTATAAACATTAAGGATTTTTGCACTACAACCCTTCGTAAAATTAAAAAGTAACTTTGCTTTTGATTACCTCTAGAAGAAAACGTGCAATCCACAACTGGTCAGCTGCTGCAATTCCAACTGAAGGGCCGACTTGGAACTCCCACTACACAGAGATGAAACAAAAAGCAAAATTGATATATGTCCTAACTCATAAGAGATAAGAAAACAAGAAAAGGAATAGCCACTAAGTATGAAAATGTAAATCATACCTGGCCTGGCATAACTTCACCATTGATGCCACTGATATTGATGCCGGCATAAAGGCAAGCCTTGTAGTGAGCATCAACTATGTCACGACCAAACGCCTTCTCGGCACCAACTGCACAATAGTACGGTCCCTGTGTTGCGTAAAAAAAAAAAAAAGATGAACAAAAATTTAGAGAAAGATGAGAATACAAAGTAAAATGGAAGAAGAAAATTAATCAAAGGGCTAAGAAGATATTTTGATAACCTTATCTTTACTTTTTACTGCAAACATTAATCGTTCATGGTCGTTCTCTTTTAACTAATGAGTAAAAATAATATTAAGATTGTATAGCGTGTGGTAATATTATTGAATATCTTATTACCCGGCAAGTTCTTGTTTGGCATCCAAATCGTAAACCAATATTAATATCTTTTTTTTTTTTAAGTATCCTCATTATGACACTACTAATAAAATCTCTGTTCTCCTCATTTCTTCTGTTCTGTCCATCCCTTTACCCACAAAAGCAATCTTATCCCTATTTGATGCTGAGTCATAAGTGGAATGGTGTATATTGATACACTTGCATTAGTTGCGTAGAGTGCCGTTGCTTATGCACCAAAACAAACTTTAAGATGGATATAATTCAATTAAACGACAAGAAAGTAGCATTTTTTTTTTCTTCCTTGATTAACACTGAGGCTTTGATGTTTATATTTAATACAAATTTTTGTTTAATTACCTGAGGGCCAGGAAAGCCACCAACAGGCCAGCCAAGAGGCCAATTGACATCTTTTTGAAGAAGAGTATATTCTTGCTCAAGTCCATACCTATTCCCAACCAAAAAGATATATTTTTAATAAGAAACTCTAAACATCTCACAATATAAATTTAAAAGGAAAATAAATAACAAACATTTTTTTCTGTTTTTAGAATTGCTTAAAAATTGGAAACAATATAATACCAGGGTTCCTCAGCTACCACGTCAGGGTTGCTAAAAATTTTGGCCGCGTTGTGTCTCTTGTTAGTCGGAATGGCCACGCCTTGGGGTGTATAACAATCGCACATAACCTAATTATTGTATAGAATTATGTTAATATTTGTCATATTAATTTTTCTAATTACATTATAATAAAGAAATCAATATGAACTGTCAATTAGGAAAAAAAAAAAAAAGACAACTTACAAGGATATTGTTGCCTCCCCTAAACGGATCCTTGAAGATTGCTTGAGGGCTTCAAAATTAAAGAAATCAATTAAAACAAGCCCAAGAATAAAGCAAAAATCAGATATTTGAGACTTGATGGAGAATAAAATTTTGACAAGAATATAGTTTGAGTGTAAGCTCGTACTATAGAATAACTTCACTATCCTCTCCTGGGGCTTGGTTAGTACTAGAACCGTCGTAATTCCACTTTGGGAGCTCACTCGGGCTACTGACAGGTTTCGAAAGCGTCTGCTCAAAACCAAATTGATTATTAAAAATACATATATAGTGTCTTTTGGAAAATCAGGAGATAAAATTGCCATATGCTAAGTTCGTTCAAGTATAGTTTCCTTCTTTCTGTTGTTCTCTCTTTTATTTTATTTTTATAAATACTTACCCTTGCTTTGCTCCTCATGTCCATGCCGGATCCACCAATCCTGATTTACCCAAAAGTACACAAAAAAAGTAGTTCAATATTGAGGAAAAAAAAAGATATATAATTACAAAGACATGCATAAACTTAAGGATGAGTAAGAACATATTTTGGAATTAAACTTGCATAAATAATTAAATACCAAGGGCATAGCCATTAACTACTACTGAAATTTATGGGTATGAAATAAAGAAGGCTTTTTTGGAAGAAAGCACATAGATAGAAACAGAGGAGACCGAAAGAATAGCAAAGAAACAAACCATATATATTCAGCAATGATTTTCTCAGTATGGTCAGAGAGGTTAAGGTTGAGAAGATCGTTTAGCAAAGCCATGGCTTCAAACGAGGGAGAATTAGCTCTTTGGGGAAAGGAAATGAGGAATAAGAAGGAGAACAACTGAGGGTGAGGGAAAGAGGGGAATTGTGGAACCTATTTATAGCAACGGGATTGTATCGGATTGGTGGGGATAGTGGAAAAAATGGAATATAAGGTTCAGGATAGGCGGTTTTTAGTATGAACGAAAACAAATCAAAGGAATATTATAAGAAGTTCTCTCCATTTCGTACAGGTGATCAGCATGTCCAGTTGGATTGAAGATTAACGTCTGCTCTGCGCAGCCAAGGTAATAATGATATTCAGAAATTAAGAATATACTGCGTTTGATATTTTTCGTATGGATCTTATGCAAAGAATATTGTGAGTTTGTACTACTGGAGAACTGGAGAGGACAAAAGCTCCTGATGTTTATTTTAGGAGCTTCTTTTTTATCCAACTATTTGTAAACCAATTTAATTTATTAAAGCTTACTAAATTAAGAATAATTTCTGAAAATTGAATATTTTTCTGTTTCTCTTTTAGAGAATTAATAAATTTTGTAGTTCCTTATATTTTTTTTAATGGAAGCTGATAACAGCACCTGCACTATAGTATCCACACTATATTCGTAAGGAGGACTACTGAAAATTAAATGTCGAAAAATAATTTTTTTGTGGGGATCGTGAAATTTCACAATTCGAATTTTTTTCCTAAAGTATTAATATCTATGCACAGAAATATTTATACCTAAGTATAAAAGTATTTATAGTTATGAGGTGAACAATTATTTATTGCACGGTACTGTAGCACGAAGATAATAGTATCTGCAGTACTGTACCCCCACTGTACCCGTGGGGGACCACTGAAAATTAAATGTAGAAAGATAATTTCATGCAAGGACTGCAAAATCTCCACAATTTTAATTTTTTTTATATTATTAATACCTACGCAATTTTTTCTTTCAAATAAGATCCATGATGACGTACTTTCAAACTCGTCGTCGTGCAAGTATTATACCTCGCCGTACAAGTATTTATACATATGCTTTCAAGTATTTTTTTACATATTACACTGAAAGTATTAATATCTAAGATTGAAAATATTTATACGTATAAGGTCAACTATTTTTGTTACAGGAAGGCTGATGCGGAAATGATTGGAAATCTCGAAAAGGAATAATCATAACATGTTACGCATTAAAATATTAATATCTTTTTTTAAGTGTTAATATTTTATCTTGTAAGTATTTATAATGACGAAAATATAAATATCTAAGTATTTTTTTACATATGACACTAAAAATATTAATATCTAAGTACTGAAAGTATTTATATCTATGCAATGAAGTTTTTATTCCTATAAAGTCAACTATTTTGTTAGAAAGGTTAACGCCGAAACAAGTGCGGAAACTGTAAAAGGAAAACTATATAATTAGTGGGGACCATAGAGAAATTGTGCTACTAGAATTTTAGAATAATAATTAGTTGAGACTATATAATATCTTTTTAGAATAATAATTAGTGAACATAATATAATTAGTGGGGACCATAATACATTATTCCTCTAAGTGCTGAAATAGGGTGGGTATTGAAATAATTGTTCTTTTTTATAACCTTAAGTTTTATTGTTTGGTTCTTTGGGTCCTTGAAATTTATAATCCTTTCTTAAACCGTACTTATGTCAATTAAACTATCAACAAATTGATGATCCAGACTGTAATGAGCATTAATTTTTCTATCATGTTTTCTTTTAATGGAGCGTACGCTTTATTCTAATACGTGGCTATATATTTGACTTTTGCAGTTTTGCGTCAAGAACTTCGACGAAAATAGTTAAACCTGATATGCAAATTCATCAAGTCATTTGTGATATTTTATTTTAAATATCGTCAGATTTGTTAGTCTATATTTCAATATTTGCCTTCTACTTGACGAATCAAGTATTATTTTTAAGTATTTAAATTTCAGAGTTCATTTTTTTCATGCTAAAAGCTTGAAATGTAAATTACTTTAGTGGATTCATTTTTCAACTACTTTCTTACCACTCTATCCTAAAACTAATTTGGGAACTAAAAATTTGAAGTTTGAATGTCAAAGCTTGACATGTTAAGTACATCAAGATCAACGGTTTAATTTTGATATTCCAAATTGATAAGATTGTTTCCTTTTTTTAAATTAAGTTCACAAAATCTTCAATAGATTAACTCATACTAATATTACTCAAAAAGTAAAAATAAATTATTTGAGATCGATATCTTAATATATAGACAATTTCCACATTTAGGGGGGCATGAAAATAATAACACTGAAGAAAATAGATAACTCCAGAAAAGGAAGATACTCCAAAATCCAAATAGTTTCATTAAAAATGTATTATGCCATTAATATGACCCCCATTTTTGTTTTCTTCAATTTAAGTAAAACTTAATACGCAGCTAATTATCGATGTATTATAATCCCTAGCAATTAAAATAGAAGCTAATTAACTACAGAAATTCAAAACCTAGAGGCAGAAGAGTCTTCTCTCGTTTGGGAACGCATACTAGTGAAGTTATGGCTCGAATTTTTTTTTTCTTTATAGTTCATTTAGCTGTTTTTAAAAACCAGTATTGATTGGTGGGTTTCTACTAACCATGAGAGATTATGTTTGCATTTGCTTACAATCCAATATTTAAGCCGTATGAGAGATTCGCTCATTAATTAAGATGCATTATCTATATTTTAACAGGTAATTTACTCTTGAATGAAAATGACAGGAAAACATTTTCAAATCGTGGTTGTTTGCTGGTGCCGTTGTGGACGGTACACCTTATTTAGTTATTTACTAGGTTTGAATTAAGAAGACATTAATTTATCTTAAGATTTTTGTTTATTTCTCATTCTTGTCATGCATGTTTCGCATTGACCTTTGGATCCCTGGAGAAAAGGTAATGTCCCCCGGGCTACAGTCTCTCAAAAATCCCCGTGTATAAAAGTCTTCTCTTTTTAGCTTAGTTCTGACGCGTTTTTAATTGCCACAACTACCATAATTTCAACTGCTATAATTTTAAGTACACTATGTATGTTTACAAAATTATATGTGTATGTTTATAGGATAATATGTGTATGTCTACAGGATAATATATGTATATTTACAGGATATTTCAACTGCTATAATTTTAAGTACACTATTTATGTTTACAGAATTATATGTGTATGTTTATAGGATAATATGTGTATGTTTACAGGATAATATGTGTATGTTTACAGGATATTATGTGTATGTTCACAGAAGGTGGTCCCCAACAGCTGTCACGCGTTTTCGACAGCTGTCACGCGTTTTCAACAGCTGTTACGCGTTTTCAACAGCTATTACGCGTTTTCAACAGCTGTCACGCGTTTTTAACCGCTTTCACGCGTTTTTATGTTTACATAATTTGTTGAATTAGTTTACAGGATTTAGTATTGATGTTTACAGAATTAGTTGAAAATCTCCGGAGATTTTTGAAAGACTGGAGTTGGAGAATTGTTAGCTGCTTCCGGATCCCTGAAGGGGCTACAACTTACAAGTATTAATTACTTTTTAATATCTTTTGAAATAATAAAGGCCGTCCCAAAATTGACAGTTTCGTGTAATCAGTTCCAATGACAAACCAAGTTGGAACGATTTCTAGTCCCCGCATTAGGTTGACCGTTGACATCAACTGTTTTTGCTAAGAGTACCCAGAAAGTGTCAAGGAAAAGAGTCAGTAATTGCCAACCTACAATTTATTAATTTCCTAACTTAATTTTCTGGCAAGTGATGGGTCGTCTTGTGCATACGAGAAGAATAAAATAATGATATTACATTTTGTGGGATTAGATAGTTTCTTATTACAAAGTTTGTAAAGTTTTTTTTTTTTTTTTTGAAAATGTTGATAGAACCAAGTTTGTAAAGTTTTTTATTGGTTATGCTTTAATTTTGCAAAAAGGATATGAGGACAGTAGAGATCATGATATATCGTTTCAAGCGCATTATCAACCTAAAATGTTGGATTATTATTATCGAACACATTGGATCATTAATTTCATATTAAATTTATATGTATATAATTTTGTATTGTATACAGTTAATTTTATATTCAATTAAAAGTTATTAATACAATTTATACTATTTATAATTTTAGTATGTCATATAAGATGGATATTTAATGTGCACAACTTAAGATGTGATAGAAATAAAAATATTGGTAAATCAGCTTCTTTTATAAATTTCCTATGAATAAACATTATATGTCATACAGCAAAGCATTTGTCGAAAAATTTCATAGCTGGATGATGGTTCTCAAATGACATTTGCACACAATTAATTGGTATTGGCTAATATAATTCAATCGTGATTATTTTAACTATTAATTTGATCTGCATTTACTATTAAAAATTCATGCTCACTATTTGTAATATTAGCCTGATGTACCAAATATTTGTTCTAATTAGAATCAATTTCTGAGGGCACACTTTTTCCTAGACCTAATCAACGTAACAATATTATAAAAATGTGACCCTCAAAATGAAATTATATTTATTTTAGCAATTAGGGGATGCAAATTTTTTATCGGTATGTTTGTGGATATAAGAGAGTACAGATTATACAAAAGTTCCTGAAATTTGATTATAATTTGGTTGTCAATGACATGATTGGCAACGGATTTGAAATCTAATAGATCTTAAATTATATGCTATGACTGAGTTTTTGTAGTAATAAAGTATATAAGTCAACCTCCTTCTTTTATTTCTATAAAGAGATCCAATGCACTTTCTCAGCCTACATCTACATCAAGATCTGTCATGTTATATACTTTTAATGACATTAACCACTTGTTTCAACTCTTCTTGAGAAGTTGAGATACTTTTGTTGTATTTATTTTGTGCAAGTAAACCGTCATAATAGTCATTTGATGTTGATGTGCCTAATATAAATTAAGAGGCTGATAAATAATCTCTAATGTAACCCAGTACAGAGTTCACTAAAATGTGTACTAAGGATTTGGCTAATATGCTATGGGTTGCACAGAGGTCTCCCATGCTATGGCTCAATATTTAACTTTTCAAAATCCTAATGGTCGATCCCAACCGTTCATCTTGTTCTCCATATTAATATGTGTTTGTAGACCAAATTTTATATTTTTTTTGAAAAAATTTACTATTTTTTTAGATTTATTGAATATCGCTGTTTTTTATGGTCCAGATTTGTCTGAAAAACAACGATTTTCAATAAATTTAAAAAAATAGTAAAAAATTTCCAAAAATTGTAAAATTTGATCTCCAAACACATATTAATATGAAATAATCATTCCTCCTTTTTCTTTAATGAAATAATCATTTTCCATTATTATTAAAATAATTCTGATATTTAATCAAGTAATAAATTATCAATGAAGTGGGAAATATATGTATATATAGGAGATGCCGATCATTTAACAAGAATCCATTAATAAAATAATATGTGCAGATTCAACATCTTAGATCCCATTATTCATAGGCCAGAGGAGACAAATGGAGGCGACAGTGGCCTGATTAAGAAGCCGACAAAATGTCAACTGAACAATTTAATAAACAAGACAACCCACCAGGTGTTTACATTTTGCTAAAAAAAAATGTTGTATTATATTATTAGCAAAAAAAGAGTGGCATCTAAGCAGATGAAGAATTTTAGAGGTTCTATTTCTATTTCAAATTGTTAGATGGTTAAAAAAAATTAAAAAAACACTAATTTTGTATCTATCTAAAAAATATAATAAAAAACTTTCAGAAAAATAAAAAAAAATTGTCTCCAAACATATTTTGATATGAACCTCAAGTTAAGTAGTTCAGATTAACTGTTTTGACTTTAAAAAATTAAAAACAGTAATTTTTTATCTATCTAAAAATATAATAAAAAATTTCAGAAAAATAAAAAATTATCTCAAAACACATTTTGATATAAACCTCATGTTAAGTAGTTCATATTAGCTGTTTGGACTTCAAAAATAGAGATAAAACTGTAATGCATTGTTTGGGTACAAAAATAATGAGGTATTTTAACACTTATGTTATTTTTTATACAATTTATTATACATGAACCATTATGAATTTTAAATCATTTGATAAATTGTGAAACTTAAATGAAATTTATTATCTCTAATAATATTAAAATTATCAAGTTAATCTGTTTTCAATAAATTTCGTAATAAGCTATTATATTATAGCACTATGAATAGAATAACACGGTCGTCACTACTGGTTAAAAAAAAAAAAACACTATGAATAGAATAGCCTTTTCTCTTTCCATTTTTTTTTCGAGTTTAAGAAAGCACTATTTTTATGCTTAAAAGTTAAAAACAATTGAAAATAAATGGGCTGTTTCGGGGCCGAAATTAACATTTCCTGCGATAGTAGAAATACATTAAAAAGAGCACTCATGACTCATTACTTGCAGGCTCTTGAGATGCAGACATTAAAAAAAATCAACGAATTTGGAGCAAAACATATTTATTTCTATCTCTCTTTTTTCTCCCTTGAAATTTTTTCTTCAGTTTCATTTTTGTTTTCTAGTTTTTATTTTACCATTTTATGCCAGGCTGTCAGCTTTGGTTCTTTTATATTATAGTGAGAGCTTAATTTTGATTTTGATTACTAGTCTAGCCCAATGATTGCTTTTGAGACAATTTTTAATTAGATAATGGGGGGCAGAACTTCAGCCATTAAAAAAAATTAAAATATTCAAACAAGACCCTAAAACATTTATTTTTTTTATATATAAAAAAGGTAGAGTTCTAGCCTATCAATTTTTATTTAATTTTCAAAAAAAAAAATTACTCGAATTTCAAACTCATATAACCTCCCATATAGAGTGTTGCTCTATGCCACTACACCAAAAATTAGTTATTCTAAAAATATTTGTTGTTAGCCATAAGATTTTGGCTATCTATATAATTATAGAGTAGGGTTAAAAGGTCTCATCTTTTTGCGCTCCAATAATGCCTCCACACCGACCACACTCTTAGGGCATGTTCGGATTTTACTGTTCACGTGGGGAAAAAAAAATTCACTCAAACTGAATTTTTTTTCCCCACGTGAACAGTAAAATTTAGTTCAAAAATTTTGCAATCTCATTCCTATTCTCATCCGTCTGCCGAACACGCCCTTATCTTTGTTTTCAAAGTCTCAATTGTCGATCCGAACCAATCAACATAATTTCCATATAATATGTAATTGGACACCAAATTTTATATATTTTTAGAATATTTTTACTAATTTTTGGAATAAGTACAAATTATAATTTTTTAATGGTCCAAAATTTTCTGATTTTGTAACTATCTCAAAATAAATAGTAAACAATTTTCAAAAAAAGTATAGTTTGTTCTCCAAGTATATTTTAATTTAAAGATCATGCAGAATAGTTTGAATTGATTATTTGAACTTTAAAAACTGATATAAGAATGTGGAGCAATGATTGGGTCGAAAACAATGGAGTATTTTTACCTTACTCATAACTATACATGAGGAGAGTTCAAATGACTCGTGTCTTTTATGCATCATTGTACCTCACATCATTTATCTCTGTTTTCAAAGTCCTGACAGTCGATCTAAACCGATCAACGTGATATCCTCATTAAAATGCACTTGGAGACCAAATTTTATATTTATGTAAAAAAAAATTACTATTTTTTTAGCTAGGTACAAAAATAGGAAAACAAATCTCAAAAAAAAATATAAATATTGGTTTTCAAGCACATTTTAATATGACGATCGTGTTGATTGATTCAGATCGACTGTTTGAACTTTAAAAATAAAGATAAAAGATATAAAATATGTGAATTACGATGAGACATGAAAGACGTGAGACATTTGAACCCTCCTCATTATATACAGTTGTTTCAAATAAATTTTGAGGCTATCACCTTTTGTATTGCCTTTAAAATTTTATGGAATAGAATAATATAATAATTGCAAATTTATATTGCTTAAAAAAGTAGGTGCTCCTAAAAGGCTAATAACATGATTTATCATACATTCACTTAAAACACTTTCCTAACAATATCTTCAAATAAGATAAAGATAATTCTAGCATACATCCAATCTTTATGGTACATCCAATTATAATAGTACATATATTTTAAAAAGATATATAAATTAAAAAAAAATAGATGTGTTTGATATATCAAATTTGAATCAATTTGAAATTTAATAATCTATCGTTAAAACTTTTAAATTATTTAATGATAGTTTAAAAATCTTTTAAATTAACTCAAATTTGATACATGCTTAATTGAGAACACGTCTAAAATTTTATTTTTTAAAATTTGAATAGTATGTTTTAAATATTTAAAGTAAGAGTTATATATATTGTAAATTTATACGTATGCTAGAATTATCTGATAGATAAAACTGGTTCTTAAAAATTTCACATGGATTGCTGGAGCTTCGTGATGTAGAAGTCTGGTTTGGTTGTTAAATTTTAGTGTGTGACTTGAAATTTTGTTCGATAGTTTATATTTATTTGATTGGATAGGTATGCTATACTATTGAATTTTTCTAAAATCAAATAATTAATAAGAATATAAAAAAATGTTAAGGATCCAAAATTATTAGTTAATATTTTTTCTAAATATAAATGAAATCCTAGTCTTAAAAATAAAACAAATATTCTCTGCTTACATTTTTTTTACCGGAAAATAAAAAAACAATTATTAAATTATCGCTCATAAAATATGGTGTATTGGAGCTTTCTCTTAGATATACTTTATTGTACTTAACTCTTAATCTTATGCACGTTATTTCTTATCCTATATTCCTACCTATGAATTTTTTTTTTTAATTCGTTAAGCTTGTTTCTCTCAAAAAAATATTTGCGAAAACCCATGATAAATGTATATCATTTTGTAAATGCTACGGAAAAATATTTGTTCGCCTCGCCTCCAAGTAGATTATTCATTCTAGTCAGAAAGGATTCTGATTCATTTGCAATTCCATGCGATAGATACATCCTACTCATACATCGACAAAAGCCTTTCTTTTTGGAAACTTGTGTTGAATTAGCTTTACTTTTCCAAAAAAAAAAATATGGGGACAAATCATGTCCTTGATTTTTCCTGTCCATTAAAATCCAACGAGGCGAGCATTTGTCTTCAGTTGCATTTCTTTTAAGGAACCTTTACTTTTCCAATTTCCATCCTAGAAACCATGATACGGAAGTGTTATCTCGCTAAGATGTAATAGCATTCCGCGTTGGTTCTCTTTTCCCTACATGGTTTATTATTTACCTAAAAAGAAAATGGAGCAATTATTATGGGCCTCTCTTAAATCGTGAATATCTTCATTCCATGCGGATATTAGACAGTGCAAGTCATTGTCTATTTTTGAATTTTTCATAACAAATATTATATCGATATATAGTAAGTAGGGACGGAGCTAGGCATTCAAACTATAAAATTAATTATATCTTTTTTTCTGTGAATAAGTCAATTTACAGTATTTATAATATTTTATTATAAATTATATAGAAAATTACATATAAATATAAAATATTGAAAAAAGATGTGGTCAATTGATCCCTATGTGGCCTTACTCCCTCCACCTCTGATAGTAAGTGTGGATTAGAGTTTTGTCTACTTCTGAATCTGAGTTTTGTCTACTGCTAACTGAACCTCAACTCTTGGTGAAATCAGCCAAGTCACTGTAAATTTGGCAGATTTTTTTAATTTTGGTTGTAGAACGGAAGGAGAAGAGAAAAAGATCTAACAATGAGATTGCAATAACTTTTTTTTTTTTTTTCAAAGCAACAAACTAAGTTCTTTACAAAGGATTGAGTTGAACTTTAATATAAAACATATATAAAACAATAAATTATTTTCTGAGGATCAACAGTTCACAAATGATCCGAATGGCCGAATTTCAAAGAATGATTATGATATACTTCAAAGTAAAATTTAATACTTTATATTTTTTTTTCTTAACTCATTTTTTGGAAAAAGAAAATTAGTTTCTGATTGATTTGATTGATTCCTACCGATTCTTCTAAGTTAGCTTCCGATGAAAATTAATAATAATATTTTAATAAAAATATAAAAATTAATAATATTTTTCCTAACTCAGATGAAAATCCTGATTCGATGCATATCTCTATTATAATAGATTCCCGAATCAGTGTTGTAAATAACAGTATGCACTCGTCGGATGAATAGAGTGCCATCAAACGATTAATCGGTATGTGGTTGATTAATCAAAATTTTGCTTACAATTGTGCGTTTTCATTAAAGTTATGAGAATATACTCATAATGTGTTGAAATTATTAGTTTAATTAATTAAGCTTATTAAATAAACTTATTTTAAAATAATTTATCTTGTTAATTAATAAGATTTAATAAAATTGTTATTTAGAAAATGTAAGACAAGCATGTTTAATTAGAGAGGACAATCAAAGTAACTTTTTTAGCTGGAGTTTTTGAAATCTTGAGATTATTATACCTATTTTGGAGCCATACATTTTTATAAGGAACTATTAAAAAAAATAGAAAAAAGAAAGAATAACAGACTAAATGGGACGAGACTAAATTAATCATTGTCCATAAGTGACCGATTAAACAGCCGTTTAAACATAAAAACAGATGATTAATTGAACAAACTGACCGATTTGGCGTGCTCATCTAAAAACAATCTTCTACACTCTTTGTTCGTAACGGCTTGATCACCGTCACCGAATAAATGGCCAATTAACCAGGCGACTTAACCATTTTTTACAACACAGCTTCGAATATTTTATTTTCCTGAAAAACGTGAATAAAAAGGATCCTTTGCCTCTAACATTTTACCCTCCAGTGAATCCATCTAGAAGAAACCTTTTTAGGTCCATTTGGTGGAAAAGGAAAAGCCCAACAGCGCTACAAACGATTTAAGCATCATGTAATGTTCTTTTATGCTTCTTCAACTATTCGATTTGAGGAATAAAAAAACAATGGGGAGATCTTCATTTCATAATTTGAGCCGCACGTTGCGTGTGAGATAGTTCATTAGGGATCCGAAATGTCTTCATTTCTCAGGCGCATATGCATATGTTCAAAATAGACGGTGGCTTCTAGCCCTTACGAACTGGAAGGCATTTATGTATGTCACAGAAAATCCAAGATAATATTGAGTGACTCAGGTCATCAATCAACTTCTTTGCACAATTCCATTTTGGTGGCAGTGGTCCGGATTTCACTAGCCAGAATCTCTGGTAGATGATGTGTATTCCACGAGTACTACTAGGTTTAGGCATCGAGATAGCCAGATAGCACATATACTTCGAATCTAATTCCTCTTTCTTTCTTTCTTTCTTTCTTTCTTTCTTTCTTTCTTTCTTTCTTTTCTTACAAGATAAAGAACAACATATGTAAAATGGGAATTCGGACCAGTAAATTATACGCGTAGTGACAAAATTGAACTGATCATCATAATCCATTTTTTTTTTCTGAAAAATAGAAATATATAAAATTTAGAAGACTCGAGTCTTCAATAAAGGTACCAGGATAATACTTTTTGTATCATAATTCATAATCCGACTATATCTACCAAAACCACAATGTTAGCCATTTGTTGAGCATATTTTCGACAAGAACTAATTATTCACTAGATATTAAAATGATCATGATTCATGCATGAATCTTTCCACAAATTTCATGACATTTTCAACAAAACACTTCATGTAATTATTGATGATATATATCAGGAGGTGGCTTCAGCTCATAGATGGCATTAGGGCTGCAAACGAATCGAACTTACTCCAGTTTGAATTTGGTTTGAATTAATTTTGAACTAAATTTGATTTAAATTAATTTCGAATCGAATTTTTTATGAACTCAATTTTTCTTTTACGAACTTTTTTACGACAAGAAAGAGTGATTGTAGTCACCGAAAGCGGGAGGTGAAAGTCATCTAGGGTTCTAGAACTAAGAGTGAGGGTTACAACTTACGAGTTATGACTTATGGCTGGGCGGCCTTATGTTTTAACTTTTAAGTTATCAGCGAACATAAGTCATCAGCGGAAATCAATGCTTCACGTTACTTTGAATTTCGAACTAAAATAGTTTGCGAACCTATTTCGAACGAACTAGGTTCAGTTTGAATTTGATTTGAATTAATTTTAAACTATTTCGAATCGAATTTTTTACCAACTTTTTCGAATCACGAACTACGATTTTTTTGTGCATCCCTAGATGGCATAGATAGATCTTACTTAAAAGGTTGTAATTAATTACCATATATATATCAGTCAGCTTTGGGCCTTTTACAGTATGGGCAACTCAAGATTAGAATGGAATTAATGTTGGGCCTTGATAGAATGTATATAAAACGGAGTTCTGAGCTTCTGGCCGTGTACCAGACCAAAACCATATGGACTGCCAAATATAAAACCCACATGGGCCTAATTAATAATGGTTCCTTTACCTTCTTCGACCACACTAAAGCCCGCAAGTCCATAACTACGACTTTAATATATAATTTAATCTAATAAAAAAAGAATGATGCTCGTGAAAGTGGAATGCGTATCCTCTGCATTAACTCAAAGAGGAATTTTTTGAGTTAATGAATATCAACCGTCTGATTTTAAACGGAGTGAATTTGACTCTTGCATAGTTGCATATAATATAGGTATCCTTTAATAATAGTGCAGATTTATTTTGCACGAATCTTAAAACAGATCAAATGGTTGAGATGCATTAACTCAAAAAATTTCCTTTGAGTTAATGCAGATGATACGAACTTGAGAAAGTGTGCACAGTGAACGTAGGCAAAGGAGATAATAATCAGTGCAAGCAAATTAAGCACATGTCCGATTTTGGTGGAATATATTTTCCACTTTATATCAATAATATAAAATGTCGAATTTGGCCGCACCTTTAAGCAAAGCATAAAGAGAGAGAGAGAGAATTAATCTATTTATTCAGAGCAGATGTCCACATCTGGTGCTATTTGTGTCTAGATAGAAGAGTTGTCCCCCTCGA
This sequence comes from Carex rostrata, assembly GCF_964058835.1. Classification (NCBI taxonomy): domain Eukaryota; kingdom Viridiplantae; phylum Streptophyta; class Magnoliopsida; order Poales; family Cyperaceae; genus Carex; species Carex rostrata. The sequence goes on from NC_135924.1 coordinate 8,055,339, forward strand.
GTTCGGACCGTGCGATCTAACAGCTGATGTATCGATTTAAATAAATTGTCCTACTCTAACTCGAGGTTGTTCGACCAATACAGTTCATATTGAATCAAGCTGGATCGATCAATCAAATCAGACGGTCCAGATATAATGTAGCAGCTTCTGCCTATGCATGTAAAATTAGCTGAAGAAAATTCAGGAGACAGGAGCAGCTATCGTAGCAACTTTACGTACATAAAGTTGGGCTTGACCCCATTTTTAAAGTTGCTGCTAGTTGCCTATATGGTATTATCTCTTTTCCATTGCTTCCAGACTTCCAGTCTTCCACCATTTTGCTCAGCAAAGCACATAACACTTCATGTCCCCCTTAAGGTATAGATTGTTTGTTTTTTGTATGTAAAATTAATTTAAAAATATGGATGAGAACTTAATTTATCTGCTTAATTTTGAATCTGAAATCTATCTTCTTCTTTTTCTTTCCCTCTAAAATAGCTACCTTCATGCAGGATATATTACTATAATCCTTGACTGACTGAGCTAGAAACTAGAAAGAAAGAGTTTCAATCTTCATGCACGTGCGCTTAGAATTAATAAATAAATTTGAGAAAAATGCAAATAGTGAAAGAGAGCTGGAAGAGGCTATGGAATGCTGAAGAAATTAGAATCCTTGTGCTGGCAAGCCTAGGGTTTCAATTTGGGCTAGTGTTCTTTTCTCCCTTGAGGAAACGCACTTCCCAGAGGCTCCTCATCCTTCTTATCTGGTTGTTCTATCTCGTAGCCGATTACGTTGCTGTCTTGGCGCTCGGTAACCTTCTCAAGAGGCAAAATGAAACGGCTGACATCAATCACAGTCGACCTAGTAACGATCTCATGGCCTTTTGGGCTCCTTTCCTTCTCCTCCACCTTGGTGGCCCTGACACCATCACTTCATATTCAATTGAGGATAATGAGCTCTGGTGGAGGCATTTCCTCGGATTGGCCGTCCAGGTTGGAGTAGCATTTCTGGTATTGCTTGAGTTGGCAGCTGTTCCCAGGCTGCGTGTACCAGCTGCCTTAATTTTCATTGCTGGATTGGTAAAGTATTCGGAGAGAACTTGGTCTCTCCGTTCTGCCAGCATGGATCAATTGCGAGATTCAATGGTCAGGAAACCTGATCCCGGGCCTGATTATGCAGAATTCATGGAGACGTACGTCTGGCGAAGGGAAGCAGGTCAGAGCGCATATACTAAAAGAAAGAATGAGCCGCCACCAACCGCCATAATTTCGACCAGTACCAGTACCAGTACCGATACTGGCACATCTAATTCCAACCCTGATGGCACCCCACCAGGTAATAAAATTTATGACAAACACCTGATACTCAAGGCCTATAAATTATATAAGCAATTCAAGCCTGTTGTGGTAGACCTCATGCTCAGCTTCCAAGAGCGACAAGATAGCCAAAAATATTTTTGGGAATCCAATGTATCCCAGGCATTTAAAGTGGTTGAAATAGAGCTTTCTTTCCTGTATGATATCTTTCACACCAAGAGAATTCTTATCTGGAGTCTGCGTGGTTGCCTCTGGCGATTGATCTCTCTTGGGATGATCTCCTTTGCTTTCTTACTCTTTCTTATGAGCGATAAGAGAGGTTACACAAAACCAGATATCATAATATCATATGTTTTATTGGGTTCTGCTCTTTTCATGGAACTAGTTTCCCTTCTTCTAATAATGATCTCCGATTGGATGATAGTTGCACTTAAGAAACACAGTCAAGAGAAGCTGGCAGATGTTATTACCAAAGCGATGTCATGTTTTTTCCCCAAGGGCAAGCGCCGGTGGTCAAACTCGATGTTACAATTCAGCTTGTTGACCTATTCCAGGGAAGACAAAAAAACCATCTTTAACCAAATTTTGGGTATGATAAAAAAGGTGAAGGAGATGTGGGATAATTTTTGGTTCACTTTCTCTGTTCGGGTGCCACCCAAGTTAGAAGAGCTTTTTTTTGAAGAGCTCAAGACCAAGTCAATGAATGCACGAAACACGTCCGATTTCAAAGAGTTAAGAGATTGCAAAGGGGAGAAAGTACTCGAGCTGGAGAAATACGACCATTTGAGATGGAGCATTGATAAGGAATTTGACGAGAGCATTCTACTATGGCACATTGCCACGGATCTCTGCTTTCACACCGACACAGACAGTCCTCCATATCAAAACATTGAGACCGGTCATGATAGGAATGACAAAAACAGTAACCCATACAGTGAAATTAGTTTAGTAATGTCAAATTATTTGCTGTACCTTCTAATCATGCAACCGTCTATGATGCCGGCTGGGATCGGTAAAATAAGATTTCAGGATACTTGTGATGAAGCTAAGAATTTCTTTCGAAGGGAGGAAAGGGGGCTTACAAAAGCACAGGCAAGAGAATCACTGATGGATGTAGAGACCGAGGTGGATCCAGCGGAGGTAAAGGGAGACAGAAGCAAGTCGGTGTTGTTTGATGCGTGCCGGCTTGCAAAGGAGCTAAATCTGTTAGCGGAGGACGAGAGGTGGCAGGTTATCAGTAAAGTTTGGGTGGAGATGCTGGGCTATGCGGCGATTTCTTGCAAGACGTACTTCCATGCCAAGCAATTGAGCATGGGAGGCGAATTTCTCACGCACATCTGGCTGCTCATGGCTCACATGGGCATTGGAGAACAGTACCGTATCGAAGCAGGACATGCTGTTGCAAAGCTTGCCTTCAATAATTGAAATTTCGAACTCCCATGTTCTGTTTTACGTTATTAATTTCTTCTTAGTTTTTCTGGATCTTTTATTTTCTACGTATTGGATTGCTCGTGTGCTTTTTTAATTAGTACCATGTACCAACTTAAAATCTTTTAGACAGAATAACATGAAGAGAATGTGTGTGCTTAATAATATAATTATGTTGTATTTAATACTTCTTTATATATTTTTTCACCTCAAAACTTGAAGCCCTATCTAAAGCTGCAGATCCCCAAAAAGAAGGTAAGAAATAAAAACTATGATTCCCAAAATATATGTGGTATGTCTTAAGTGCTCAAGTAAACGACTTATAAACAACATCACGTTTACACCCCTATAATGTCCGCTGGATATCAAATGATCACGCATCTTTTCCGGCTGAATTTGAAAAACAAGTTTCATGGCTTTTCTATGAAATGCTTCATGCTTATTTTTCTTCAGATAACAGGGAATCATCACACAAGTCCAATCATAGATAGGATCACAGGACAACACTTTCGTATGTGCTTCAAATACACAAGGGTTTATTTTATCCTTCAATAAATAAACTATTTTAGCCATGCATAACAGGAATTAACAAAAGGTGCGACAACAGCATACACAAAATTACTAGGGAACTATTATCACCACCAAATGTACACATCATAATTTATTGAGAGAAATATTTATAAGGATCCGCATAACGAACCATCCACTCTGTTCACATGATCTTTAACTTATAAAATTACAAAGATCACATGAGAAGAACAAAAAATCTAAGAAGAAAATAAAAATAGCCACATGAAAAGAAGGGAAAGAATAATGAGAGGGGGGAGATTTCAAGCAAAACCTAACAACAGCCCAGTAAGCTAAGCAATACACTTGTTTCTTATGTACCAGCTCAAAAACCTTTTTTCCTCAGAAATAACAAAAAGGAAAAAGAAAAAAGAAACTGGCATTATTGAAAGCTTCTTGAGGTGGAGGCTCTAGAAGGAGGACGACTTATATCAGGAAGTGGCAATGCAAGGGATGGCGGGGCCATTTCTTCTCGCCTTAGCTCATCCTGCATAGATTTCATTGCAAAAGTTGTAATCAGTAACCATATCAGTAAACTTTTGCAGTATGGGCAACTCAAGATTAGCATGCAATTAATGTCGGGCCTCGATAGAGTTTATATAAAACTGAGTTCTGGCCATGTACCAGACCAAAACCATATGGACTACCAAATATAAAAGTGACACGGGCCTAATAATGATGTGGAATAGAGCAAGGATGCACTGTTGACCATTCAAGAAGAGTTCCATTACCTTCTTAGACTGTACCAAAGTTCATAACTATAACTTTTACCAAACGGATATAAAAGGAACCAAAAAAGGTGTCATTTGAATATTAAAGTTGGTTTATTCATCTCTTTTGCATCATTGTGTAACAATGAGGCTAACAAGAGCACCACACACCTAAAATCCTGTGCAGGCCCACTTAAATCTCAAAATCAACGACAGTCTGTCTGTGACAGGCCTAAAATACCAGCTTTTTCTTTCTTCTGTTATTTATTACAAGGGACATTGACGACTGGATTGCATTTAACATGTACATATCAGGGTTACCGCAGAAAGGGAACAGTACAATCCGAGGGAACCCAAACTCAGTATTTGGATCGAAAGATAATCAGAACGATTGGGTTGGAATGGAATATGATTTTTAGGAACAATATACAATTACTTGGAACGTGATCATAATTCATCAATATTCAATACTGATAATTTTATTAGTACATTAGACAAGAATTTTATCCACAGAACATTTATCATTTATCCGAGGAAAACCTGAAACTCTGTGCCAAACCTAGAAACATGCACAACATGTTCCAAAACCTCTCCTCAAATATTTATAGCTCCAAACATCACCACCCCAACTCAATCTAACAAAGAATTCGGAGGGAATTTTGAGACATTCACTGAAGGAATACATAAAAATGGAATAAAAGATTAAAGATGTCCTCTTGCCTTGCACTGTTAAAAATACACAGTAACTTGTGCAAATTAATTCCACAAATACCATACCTGAGTAAATGAACTTGATAAGCTCAGTCCTGAATCTGAATGCATAATGGTACTCTGACCCAGACCAGAAGTAAGGTTCAAAGTTGGCAGTGGCTTCAACTTGGCAAACTCACGGTGCTTATCCTGTGTCTGCACAAACTGATCAAGCCGGGCTGGGAAGTTGATCAACTTGTAAATGGAAGCTGCATCTTCTTCTGGGTTACCATTGCCATCTTCTGTTCTTATGGGAACATCATGTGGGGCTGGCGATAGCCGGGTCATTGCATCTGACAGACGAGATGAAGGAACTGTCTTTAGTCGGGTCCGCAAGATCTTGAAGGCCGAGCTTTGCTAAAATATCACAGAGAGAAAATATATAGAGAGGATAAAGAAATACAATAATAGCACATTATTTTTTTGGTTTTTTGTTTTCTTTACATAATTTGAAATGGTCGGCCAGTGTAACAAACTGATGAATAGACAGGTACTAATTGACCCAGAAGAATGCGACCATTTCGATCCCTTTTTTCTGGAACTGCTAATACTGGTACTGTCCTTTTTCTTGGTTCAACTGTTGTGGTAAAAAATTGACAATCCATACAAGAAGGCCAGAATAAATACAAAATAAAATAATAAAATAAGAAGACCAATATATTACACAAGACAAGCACTTGCTAGTACCATATAAAAGGCGACATGGCAAAAACAACACTGAAGGAAAGAAACAAAAATCTGTTTGTGTATTTATGCAATATCCAAGAAATAGAAAATGGAAGGTGACTTGCACAAATCCCTGAAACCTCGCAGTTAGAAAAACAAATATTAGGAGAACTTGCAACAAACAAAAGATTCTCTAGACTTTCTTAGCCAGTTAGTAAGCTAGAAGAGCTGAGATGTATATGTGACCATCAGCTTAGCATAAAGGTATCCATGCATAAAAAGAATCGAAGTACAGAAAGGTGGGAGAGAATATGTATATGGAGATAAGACTTCATTAGAGGACCTTGGACATAAAGCCTTCATCTGAATTTTTTTAATATAGGCCAGGAATCTGCAAGGGTCAATTGTAAAGAAACAGATCTGTTATGGGAAAAGAAAATAGCGACAAGAAAGAGAAACCCAGGTACTGAGATAAACAGGATTGTTGAAGAAATAGGAGCGGGTATTTTGTAGGGTAAAACCCTTATGACAAGCCATTATTCGGAAGCAGTTAAGTATCAAAAGGAAAGTTCAAGAATGCCAGCATGTCAGGTTCCAATGTTTCATTGAAGGCATCACATATTTAACTTAATTGGCCGCAGATGGTTTCAGCAATGCGATATATCAAAAATTCATATGCAAAAAAGATATACAAGATTTTCCTAATCAGTTATATCTGAAAGGGGATTCCGGCACACAACAGTGCAGAGATATACAGAAGGCACACCTGAGGGAGCAACATTAGAAGACCATAGAGACATTTCACAAGCCATGTATGTTTTTCAGGCTCAAGAAGCTGCAAACAATACATAAGCAAATTATAACTTAGAAATCGGTAGCAAAGAATCTAAAGAAAATTAACTGTATTTTCTTTTAACTCTCATAACCCAGAAGGGATCAGCTTTAACTAACAATATAGATAGGTACAGTACCAGATTAGTTTAGTACCAGCATATCTGTTTTTTTACCAAAATGATGGGTACATCACATGCAAAAGTAGTAAATGCTCCGAAGGATAATGCAAGTAATACAACCATGATGGACAAATCAATACAAGAATGGTTTCTTTTAATCTCAGAAGTCAGAACCCTAAAGGGTTCAGGTTTAACTAACAATTTAAATTGGCACTGTCGGGTCAATTTGAGAGCAGTAAATGTTCTAAATAATAATACCTAGTAGTACAACCATGCTAGACAAATCAATACAAGAATGGTTTTAGATGTAAAAGATGGTCCAAAATACCTGCAAACGAAGGTAAGAGAAGATGGGGGTTTCAAGGAGACGAATAAGCTTGTCAAGGTGTACCAAGAATTTTATGTTTATGTCCTCATCCTTCAATGATTGTATCACACAACTTGCGTGATGATATGCCTTTTATTACAAGAGCAAAATTTAGTCAAATGAGAGCAAGAGTTTATGCAAACAAACTTAACTACATTACACATTGCAATTTTGGCGGTTCATAGCACAAGCTGCTTCACCACTTCTATAGGAGAAGAGTTTACCGACTAAGTGTAGTAGTTTATTTATATTGTTACTGTACAAACTTAGTGTATTTTTGGTAATTTTTGTGTTTGTTGGGATTAAACCTTAGATGCCAGAGGCTTAATTCTAAATAACATATTGCAACAGAACAATGAACAACTAAGAGAACTGGTATGGGACAAATCAGGTGCATAACAGTGCTAAGCTTTAGATACAAAGTTTAATAAATATTCACAACCAAAATAGAGTAACATACATCATGCCATAGATTATACAGCTGTCATGGAATATTAATTTTTTCTATTTTATAAAAAAAAAAAAGTGGTTTTTGAAAATTGTTGTTACAATATCTGGAGCGTAAATATCTTCGAATACAAAAATAGAACCAAACCTGAGCAAGAAAGCAGAGGGTAATAGTAGCCATGGCGGAGTGACACCAAGAAGGGTACAAAGACAAGAACAATTCTTTGCCAGAGGAATTCATCATAGTCTGCTTCAGGATCGCCCTAAGCCCAGCCAATTCAGCTGATGTCACTAGAATCAAGTTCAGAGCCTGGAAATTATTACAAAAGTAATAAATAGAAAATCTCTGAATAGTTCTTATGAAAGCAGGAATATTGCATAGAGAGTTGTAGACTCTTGCAGTCAAAGAATCATCAAGGATGAATACAGCTGTCATATAGTCAATCTAGAGTCTCAAACTGTGACATTAATGAAAAAGAAATTTACTCCAAATTATACTTCACAAGTGAAATGATACAAAAACCACCAGACGGTGCATATAAACAATATCACAATGTTTAATAGCAAGCAATATCTTTTTGGAAGGTATATATTTGAAACTATTGTTGCTTACTAATCATGATCAAAATGAACCATTTGGATTAAATGACCAACTAGTCGTGCAAATTGAATCATGAACCATTAAGTATCAGATCAGGTCTACTGTGTTGTCAGCACATTCATATACAGCTCAATAGCAAAAACGCACTGGTTTGGTCATATTAAAAAATCTTTTCATTTTTTTTTTAAGTTGTGAGTATTCAGCTCCCATGGGAACTAAGGATTATGGGCTCTAATATGAAGTTCCACTAGTAGTAGATAGCATATGCTACCAGAATATATCTGCCTAGAGAGTCATCCGTAGTCCATCCTGATTATGCTTGAGAGGAACTAACCTGAATCATAGTAGCAGCAAAGTCGAGGTCACTTTCTTTCCCAAGTATAATAGAAAACTCACGATAAACTCTTTCAGCACCCAGAAGGACACAGAGCCGGCGTACAACCAAAGGACCCCTCCTGATAGAAAAGGAAAAGTAATTTATATTTTTCCTAATTGGAATAAGCCCTTGAATTATTCTATGTTCTCTCTCTAATCAAAACCAGCCAATAATCACAGAGAAAAGAAATACATTCCACGGGGACCGGACTGAATTTGAAGTTCCAGCCAAAAGCAATCCTGAAAACCCCAAGGCAGCAGTGATACAGAAAAAATATTCAATGCCAGGAAATAGCAGCCCAAGTTGTAATACCTGCCATGCACCAGACAACCTATACTATATTTGAGCAATTATCTACCCCAAGTACAGCAGGATACAGAGACTAAAACAGGGATTGCCATAGAACAACCACCAATTGTCCAAGAACTGGAGAGGGAAAATCATGGCAGGTGTAATTGCGAAGGCAAAAAGGAAAAAGAAAGTTTATACTTTTCCAAGAGGGAGTTATTCGATTTGAAGTTGCTGAGTAGATGGGTCGCAAGATTGGTGAAGTGACGAGTCTCTCGGGCAACGCAAGCATGCACTTCTAGTACCAACAACACAACCTGGATATAAGGCAAGGTTTTCAGTAGAAAATTTTGGAATTAGATTCAACCTGATTAACCCTTAAGATTCAGGCCAAGAGGAAATGGTCAGTTGGAATATAGATATGCACCCATGCCAATAAACCTAGTTTTCTACATCTCAGACGGCGCAGCTCAAAAGGCACAGTAGACAGGTAAAAATTATAATGCATGTAAAAGTTGGGTTGATAAATCATATTGACACTAAACCATTAAAACGGTGCATGTAAAAGGGATAAATGCTCAAAAGAGACATACCTCTTCAGAAGGATCTGAAAGTGCATTCAAAAGTGAACTAAAGATGTCATCCATGTATATTATTATCTGGGAAAATTAAAACAAAATAAATGAAAACGGTCCAAACAGAAAACCAGAAGACCAGATTCAGAAGCAAAGGAAATGAGTGTTGCATGGTTTATGAGAAATAGATACTGTAGTTAGGTGTAAGTCCAAACTAAGCAAACTTTAGTTTGATAGATAATTCAACCTAAACATTGCATCCTTCAATATCAAGACACATTACTTGGGTGCCATACAGGAACCTGGGTATACCATGATGCATCACCAAAATGAACCAATCTATATCAAGTATGACTTGTTATTCTTTTTACCACAACAAAGGGTTCAAGCGACTGAACCAGATACAGAACCGCTTAGGCTCGATACCACCACAATTCAGTACCAAATTTTAAAACATAGCTATTTGAAGTAAAAGGTACCTCATTTTGATATTTTAAAACAAGATTTTGAATCCAACGCAGTGCTTCAATCCTAGTCGCCTCAAAATCACTATTTAATTCTCTGAGAAAATAATGCAAGAAATAAGTTATCTTTTTGTTTATAATTATCTGACTAGTGAAGCTTTAAAGAAAGGCCAGCTGGAAAAATACCCTAACCAAGATTTTACTTGTATAGTGCTTGTTTTTTCAGCTTTGAATTTTTTAATCTGGGTTTTTCTGTAGCAGCTTGTTTTATGCAAATAGTTACAGGGATAGTGGATGAGAACTAAGTAGACACAAGGCAAATAGAGCGAGGAAAAGAGAGGGAGAGGGAAGATGGATGGATGGATGGACGGACGGAGGGAGGGAGGGAGAGTGGGAAAGAGAGAGAGAGGACCTCCTTGCAATTTGGAGAACTTTCCCAACATCAAATCCTTCAGACGGTTCAGGTTTCAATCCACGGAGCTCTTCATTGGTCTCACAGGCAACCTTCACATCGAATTTAAAGACAGATATCAGTAAAAAAATTCATGTTGCAAATGAAACAACTTTACCATATGCAAACCACACCCAATGTTCCAGATATTAGCAAGTAACAACCCAAGATAATTTTGATAAATGAAATAACCCAAACCTATAATAGTTTCATGCACTGTACATAAGGCATGGCACTCTCAAGCACACTGTACATAAGTTGATTATGACATTGACTCACTCAAGCTAATATAAGTTTGTAGTATTGTTGGAAGCAACCGAAATAAGGTTGGATGTTTATCGGAAACACACGATCTAAATTGCAAAACATTATATAAAGGAGTGGTTTAAAAAAGCCTGATACCACTCGTATTTTCTCTTCTTTGTCAGATATACACGGCAATATAGCCCCCAAAACATCGGCATAGTGAGGCACGAGTTGTTCACCACCAAGTTTTACAAACTCATTTACCTAAATTAAATAGAGCAGTCCACTTTAAATTCAGAACATTAATATAAAACAGATTGACTAGCATGTATCAATCACTACTGATACAGTATTAGTTTATTCAAGCCTATATTATCAGAACAATATTAGTTTGGTAGTTATCCTTGTTCTGGTTTGGAAACATTTGTCCCAGAATATCACCAAAGCATTGCCACTGCCATGCCTTTTCATCCATCATCCATTATACCTTGTTTGTAGCAGCATTACTACTATTGACCTGTTTAGAATTTTTAAGGGTTCTTTAGTGATTTAATCTTCAGCAGTTCTAAAACCCATCTTCGACGCTTTTGGATATATCATCTGAACCACAACAAAGCCTCCTAACTACCATATAACTCATTGGAAACAAGAGAAAATGTTCCTAGCCCCTACCGACTTTCTTTCTAAGACTTTCCACTGCTCATCTCCAGATAAATGAGAATTGAGAGGATTTACTTCTCAAAAATTGGAAAAGAATAAAAAATAGTCATATTTTTTTTTCGCATTTTGGAGGGCATGGGCAGTGCAGAGGTCTTGTAGCGAATACATAATAGTTATCCACATTTTTTAGTTTTGTTCTGGGCTGATAAAAAAAGATTAAAATGATAAAAGATAAGTATTTTCCAACATTACCCATATAACAGCTGTTAAACGAGTGAATTCATCAGTAGATCCGCATCGCCTGACCAATATTTCAGCCATGCGACCATAATCTACATTCTGCACATGGATACATAACAAAAGATTGAGAAAGCCTCCAAAAATAGCCTCATGACAAATTTTAGCTAGTGAACAATAACCAAAAAAAAACAATGAAAAGAAAAGGAACTTTTTGGTAGCGCCTTCAAAGAGGAATTCTCTTTTTGAGTCACCGGGCACAGCCTTAAAAATTCCTTACATATCACTCTCTTTGGAGGAATAAGGGTGACTATGAGCTGAATTCAAGCCTCATCCCCAAATCACCACTTGGGATAAATACAAAACATCTCAACCAAAGTATAAATCAGTACTTAAAAAAAGAGCACTTAATGGAGGATTAGGACTTACTGGAGAGTTCTTAATTTCTTGGAGAAATTCAGAGAGAGCAGCATCAGCTTGCTGCCTTATTTCAAGGCTAGAATCACTCAGCATGTTAAATAAACCTACAACAATTATCAGATAGAACTCTTAAAAATGAAAAAAAGTGTCGTTATATACATTTGATGAAATGAATAGCAAGTATTGTTTTGTATACTCAATGTAACGCCCAATGAAATCATTTATTAAAGGCTACAGGATTAAAAAAAGATTAGGATATTATAACTAATTGATTTTTCCGATAATGTATTTAATTTTATTTCATGAAAAGGTAGAGTGACTAAAGTGCATTACAATGAATGGATTACATTTAGGAATCCTATTACATTTGCTACTTTTAGCAGGGCATGAGGTTGCCTCTATTTCTTTGCCTTAGTTTTGGGATGATGTTATGGCAAAGTAGAGGTGTCTAATAACTAGATGGAATTGAAACGTACAGAGCTTATCACATATACATTGAAGTATTACCATGAAGTACATATTTTATAAATACAAGTAAGCTCCCTTTCTTGGTTAATGAAATATAATGGGTATTTTTGCCTAATTATAAAAAAAATATTACCATCAAGAAAATCAGGCAGGAAACCAAGCATGTCAATATCAGGAACACTATCCAAAACGGTGATCCAGCCCACCAAAAATTGCCGCACATAAGGATTCAGGACATTCATTCTCTCTTTCAATAGAGGTATGAATTCTTCTATGCTATAGCAATTCAATATGAAAGAATAATTATAAAAATCTAGGTGTAAACACATAAATAATTTAAATCTATATCATTTTTTCATGTGCCAGGCCCAAAATTCTTCTGTTAGACATAGAGGCAGTTTTAAAAAATTTAATGAAGATTATCCAGAAGTCCATTAGCATATTATACCCGATGTTTGCTGCATACATACAAATAAAATACAACATTTTCATATGATTACACATGATGAGGACATAGATTAGTGTTATGGAGAAGGTCTACTGGGATAAATGTTGACTGTGTGTATCAGATGATCTTTTTTTTCCCCCAAGGACCGATTGATCGAAAATGAAGCCCAATGGACTAAGAAATTTGGTCCTCAAACCATGTATGAATTGATTATGCAGTGGTTCACTTGAGTTGATACAAAATTCTGGGGCCATAGTCGTTATACTTAAATCATTGGACATCGAGTCTACGCAGCAGGTGCCATTTCACAACTCCCAGAAAGGGTTGTCTAGGTGTGTGCATGACAAATATTGCATGTTATTTGAAAATACAAGTAAACTGTGGAGCTGAGGGAAAAAAAATGCATATCAAAATGGCACAAAAGCACAATGGCCTGAGACTTGGAATGCAGACCCCATATATATATCCACTGAGATGTACAGGACCCTATACTGGTTTTGCACTGCTAGATCTCACAATAATGACTGCTTATATCTGTTGTGCTTTCTTGATTTGTACACAAATAAAGTTTATGCATATGGACTGAATCAAGGCTTAAACACTGACAATCCCGTACTACCATAAACAATACTATTACTCTGGTTACAAATTCTCAAAATTAAGAACATAGTCCAAAATTGCACACCTGAAAGAATCGCTCTCCGTGACAATATCCTAGTTGAAGAACATCAACTGATTAATTCCAGAAAAAAATCCAAAATAAAACTCAAACTAGATTGTTCTCATAGAAAGCAGACCTTAACCAGCCTATCTAAGAGATGGGCAGCACTCTGTACATTTGCATCAGAATCTGCACTGAGCTTGCAGAGAGCATCAAATATTTTATTGAAAAAAACAATGAACTCCCCCCGCACAACCTACAATAAATAGGCATGGTCAAAAAGATATTCGTACTCCCTCCCGTAATTAGGTTCCACTGGATTTCATGATCGAAGAAGGCATCAACAATACAGCTGGAAATTCACATATCTGTCAAAAGACATCTACTAATTTTAAAATGTAGAGCCCAATATATCAGAATGACACCAAAAACAACAGATGCCAAATAAAATGATATTACAACAGAAAATGACCCGAAATGTCGTGACTGGAATAGCCACAACATTATAATTAAATATCCATATATGTATTTTTTTTAAGATCAAATGTACCAACTCATTTTGTTAGGGGAGACAAAAGAGATCAAATAGAAGTATGAACTTCACTCTCTGGTGGTACTTGAGTCACTCTTGAACTATCACTGCATTTTACTGCCCAATTTGAAATTTATATCTCGAAAAAGAAGAAAAATAGTGGTAAGCACTTACCTTTGCAATGTTGTAAAGAGCTTCACAAGCATAGTAGCGAACCCTGCTATCGTGGTCCCCAAAGGATTCAACGACAGGTGGTACAATATTCTGATGATTTGGAGGAATGTCAAAAATTAGAGGAAAAAAAAGCAGAAATTGAACTTGCAAAAAAAAGATGATACATTTAAAAGATATCCATCTTTTCATGTGCCGCGTTAAAGGTTTTCTGTGGTTCACGTAGCTGAAAGTAGAATTGTCAGGCCACTGCACATCATCCCTTCAAGTTGACGTCTATGATGCCACTCTCATGTTAAGAATGTTCCTTTCATTTGATCTTTAATTGCTTGTCTTTATGGTTCATATGGCTGGTTTAGTAGTTTTGGTCTGTATATGTTTAGTACGACCATTAAATTTCCTGGTTTTAACGGTACCAGTTAGGCAGATTGTGGTACTGATGGTATTTCAGGTCCTATGGTAGGTTGGCAGGGTAGTTAGTTTTGGTTAGTAGTATTAGCTTCTGCTATGTTTGTAATGCTTTTGAACTTGAATTCTTTTGATAGAAACTGATATTGCCATTATTCATAAAAAAAAGCTTCTTTTAAATGAGAAAATGTAAAGAAAATTAATCAGTATGGAGGAGTGTGCCTTGCAAGTGAACAGGCACAACATATTTCAGCTAAAGCCAAGAACCAAAAAAAAGAAAAAAAGAAATGAAGAATGGATTTAGTTGGTTATATAGCAAAATAAGAAGTCAAGTTCAGCTTTTGTTAACAAGTGGAAAGATACAAAAGAAGAAGTGAACAGGTTGAATTACTGTAGGAAAACTTCATTAGATGAAATAAAAAGTGCAGTTGGTTGTAGGAATTAAAATTTCCACAGCACTTTACCTCTATTCATACCTGTTGGTATTTACATCATGATCATTTGCCTATTACAAATCCAGATAAGGGTGTCATAGTGGATTATAAACAAATGAAGAGAATAGACTCAGTTTTCCAGTGGCTAGAGAAATGCAGACAAGATAAGACCTAAATAGGTCAAACAAATGTGTAATGATGAAAGATCTATTACACTAGAGAAAAAGAAGACAAAGAAAGAACCGGATGGGTTAGAATAATTCTGCAATGCGATAGCATCCCTACATTACATACAATATAAAAGAGCAGATAGAAAGATCTCTTAGATCCCTTAGCATTTGATACTGTTTCATTTGGTTGAGTGAGTACTAGAACAGGCATGTCATAAACCTTGGGTATGCAAAGAATAACAAAAGTTCACCTACTTCAAGGTGAGGCCCAGCTTCAGTCGTAAGACCAACTGTTACTGCTGCAAGTCCAATTAATCCACCCTGCAATATCATAGAAGCCCCGGAAGGTTTTCAAATCAGTAACAAGTGACTCACCTAAAATGATATTAAAAGAAAAGAAAATTTGGCAGAAACACCTGGCACTTTCAATAAATCAGACCCGCCATGCTACTAAGAGTTTAGTGAGGATGAAGGCCTAAATGGCTCCCCTTTACAATTCCAAGATAACGTAGTTACTTTTTCAAAATTCTCTAACAATACTGTAACAATGAGTTCTTTTGCATTTGTTCACCTAAGATGGAGGCCTTAATCATGTGATAGTGCATAAACCAAGAGTTATTTAACTGGCCAGTCAACCAAATAGACCCCAGTCATTAAGTAGGAAACAAGCCAACAAAAACAATGTGTCTAAATAAGTGGTCTGCATGTTGATACCAAACAATATGTCAGTTTATGATTTAACAGAGAATAATTTTATATAACAAAAGTAGCAAAACAAAAGGGAAGAACCTTTCTGTGATTGGCCTGAGCAGAATGGGTGAAGTCGTCTATTAGCATTCTAATCAGAGCCGCTATCTTGTCATGCTCACCTGCTGCTGCCAGGTTCTTTGTTATCCCTTCTATCTGTTCCCGTTTTATTCTCATGTTACTCTTCAGCAATAGTACATTTATTTAATTGAGGATTGAAGATTTAAAGTAGAAGAAGAAATAATAAGAGCATTCCACGTTTCAAGAAAAGCATTTTCCATAAAGGTATCAAATGCAACATTTCATGAAATATTCCTATAACTGGTGTTAAGTGTATAAATCACACTTAAGATGAGGTGGTTATGCCAGGATAGACTGACACCTCACTATTTCCTGGCTTCAAGTGATCAAGATCCTTTGAGATACTAAAGACATGAAATATTTCTACCTATATAGAACAGTTGTCGTCAAATTTACTATATTTGGATAGTACATCAGTGAGGAGGAGAGAGAGAGAGAGAGAGAGTCTTGGACTTCATGAAGATCTATTTTTGGGTAATTTCCCCATTTATCTACCATATATCTAGAAATATAAAACAATTCGGAGGATAAATCTGGTAATAATTATCAAAAGGATCAAATCAGTGTTGCGGGACTAACAGAGAAGAAGTGGAATTGGGAAATCAAATACTAATATCAGAAAATACCACAAGTACACGTCAGATGAAGCTAATTCCCTCGTCCTTACAAAAATGGAAAAAAAAATTACGTTTTTTGTTTCTCATTTGGCATCCTACTTCTCATCTTCTCAATAGTCTGCTCTACCAATGGGCAAAACTTTAGTAGCAAAATAGTTCAAAAATAAGAGAGATCAAGAACCTCGAGAGCTGCATTTTTTCGTTTCTCGTAAAGCTTATCCGAGAGATTCCTTTGTACAGAAGCGGGAACAACAGTCGATGCGTCAATTGCCATGGCGGTATAATATAATCGCACAGATATTCCCGCTCTGCAAATTGCTATATGCTTCGACAAACGATCCAAAAGTCAATTCGCCCCCTGATCTTCTCCTTTTCAAGCTGGAACATAGCAATTCACCAACAAACCAGAAAGAGAAAATAAAACCCTACGAGTTTCTCCTTTGCTCGCGAGATTGTTAGAAAAAACCCTAGCTCTCGATCGAGCGAGTGTAGAAAGAAATCTACTTACCCGCAGAAGAGGGTAAATGAGAAAAAGTGGAGAGAGAGGGGAGAGAGAACGGTGCGATAGTTTTCCTTAGTTTAATTTTTCCTTTTTTTGAGGGCTATGTATAATTTTCGCAAGGACGCTCTTTCCGTTTTCCGCAAATTCCAGTATCTCCTTGGCGAGATGCTTCCGTAGAGTTGGTCTATAGCTCATTTGTGAACCGGGGAATACGGGCATGGTATGGTGAATCCGTATCTTCAGCCCATATACGGACAGTCCAGATTTATTCTCATGAATTAGCCATAGACCATGTCCGTATATGGGCTGAAGATACGGATTTATTCTCGGCCAGTATTATTTGTGCTTTAAGATTTATGTCAAGTTAAAATACGGATTCTGGACCATATGTTTCAATTGTTTTACATGGGTGTCGATCGGTCAATCCTCGCCTTTCTACTTTTTGCAAAGTGAGAAATAAGGTAGAAGAGCTTTTTTTTTTCTTTTTTATTAATGACAAGTCCGAATGGGATAAATTTCAAACCTCTAACTTCGGTCTATCTCCCATATACCGGATAAATTCACAGCAGTTGCGTTCTTATTCTTTTTAACTTAAAAACCTGCGTAATTAGAGCATCTCCAACGCTGAAATTGCAAATCAATTTCAAAACAGCTGTCAATTTGAAATGAGCAATTAATTGCAAAGCAGTTACATTCTTGAAGTAACACTAATTGCAAAGGTTTATATTACACGAATCTTAAAGAGGAGTGGACCTTCCATTTATTTCTCCCACCATTCTCTCTCCCTATTTTATTGAAACTTTCTCTCTATTTTTTATTGAAAACTTGGTCGGAGGCTGTGAAGGGTAATGAGAAGAGAAGAGAATGAGACACACTAGTTTTTTTAGAAGTGGGTTTTGGGCTTTTGGCAGCGAAGGGAAGAGCCGAAATTTTTATTAATAGAAAATATAATGATAAAATATTGAAATTAGAGAAATCTTTCGGATTTTATTTAGAAATAGGGAAAACGTGATGGAAAATCACGGTCAGTGGCCGTTATAGTTTATCACGAACAGTATTAGCCCTTAATTAACCATTTTCAACTGAGCTTCACCTTCTAACTGAACCGGAGAAAAAACCGAAAAAAAAACCCTGTCTGTTATATGTTGAAACGGCCAGACTGTCCGTGATAGCATGCTACGGCCAGGAGAAAACAGCGAAAAAACAAATAAAAACCTGTCCGTGATGCCTAGTACCGGCCAGAGGAAAAAAAAGCAGGTCGTGATGGGCCATCACGGACAGGGGTGCGCACCGTAAAAAAAATATCGGTCCCCTTCCCATCACGGCCAGACCCTACTCTCGCTCTCTCGCTATCTCCCTTTCCCTCTGTCTCTGTCTCTGTCTCCGCCGACAACGCCCAAAGAGGAAAAAAAAAATTGGTGGTCCTAGCCAAGAAGAGAACTCAAGCACGTGCACAGGACATCATAGCAAGCAACGGCCAGATCTCCTCTCTGCCTTTATTTCGCCCCAAGTGAGTTTTTTTTTCCTTTTAATAAAATTAGTAATTTCTCCATAATTTATTAATTTGATTTGTTGTGAAGACCATTATTAGGTTTAATTCGGTGAAATTGCAACCAATTAGTAATTTTTGAAAAATATTGTTAGATTTAATTAGGTTTAATAATTTATTAATTTGATTGTATAAATTAGTAATTTTTCAAATAGATTTAATTTTGTAATTAGGCATCAATTTTGTATTTAAGTTTAATTTCATAAATTAGCACACACTATTTAGGTTTAGTTTTTTAATTAGTATCCGATTAGGTTTAATTTTACAAATTAGTTTTAATTTTGTCAAATTGTATCAAACTTGCATTAACTTTATGTTTTAATTTTATTCAATTAGTTTTAGGTTTGATTAAAATTTAACAAATATTATGTATGAAATTCATCATATTATGTATCTAAAAAATGTACAGTTGAATCTAAATTATTTAAAATGTTATTCATGCAGGATGGCAGAAAATTTTAGCAATCTGTTATGGATGCCGCATGCACAGCATAAAATATTGTTATTCTCTGATCCTGTAAGTTACTCAATGAATCATGTAAAATCCAAATTTCACATAATTTTGGCTATGATATATAAATGTTTGAATTACGATATTGTTTTTAACCAAATTGTATATCAATGACAGACTTATCACGGGTTGGATGTTCGACACCTCCGGGCTATGATTCCATACCACGAGCATTGCGAACCATACTTGCTGAGGCTTGGTTTGATTCAGGTTGCTAGAATGAAAGAAATAAATATTGACAAATGGCTCCTCGCTGGCCTCATTGAACAGTGGAGACCAGAGACGGATACATTCCATCTTCCAGTGGGAGAGATGACAGTCACACTACAAGATGTTTCATGTTTATGGGGATTGCCAATAAATGGGACTCCGGTGACTAGTTTTGCAGACGTACAGGCGTATGAATTAGTGGAGTGGCTTCTTGGAGTTGGGCTTTCAGCTCCGCTGCTTAAAAAGAAGAAGAGAACGGGGCCGAACGAAGTTGTTCACACGACTTCTGCATATTCCATAGAACTGAAGGAACTACGCAATCGATTTAGTGTCATGCCAAACGAACAGCGGGGTGAGCCTACAGAGGAGCAGGTACAGTGGTACACTCGGGCTTTCATACTCGACTTGTTTGGGACTATGCTTTATGCCGATTCTTCGGGGGATTTTGTTCCGGCCATGTATTGGCAATTTCTTGACAATCTTAACTCACCGACTCAATACAACTTGGGTGGTGTTGTTCTAGCGATACTCTATAGGAACTTGTGTAATGCCGCTGAGCGTAAGACAAGAACAGTGTGGGGACCAACTCTTCTTCTCCAACATTGGTGTTGGACCATATTACTGAACGGGCGTCCTCAGCTCGTAGGTGGATGGACTCCAAAATGGGGCGACCCGGATTTAGAAAAGTAAGTACAAAAAACTTTACAATAATTTAATTTGTCGTTTATTATGTTTATTAAGATTATGTATTTTTTTTTATTATAGGTGTCCTGCAATCGGGGAACAGTGGTGTTATTTTCGTGACTATAAACAAGCTCACGGTCGTGCTGGAGTTACTACTTCCGTTCGACACTGCAAGATCTTGAAGATTACATGGTAATATGGGAGCCTTACAAAGATATGTTACAAGAGAATCCGTCTCGGCTGCCATCATGAATTTACGATGAAAGTAATGTATGGCTTGCATGTGTGCCACTAATACACTTTTGGATGGTGGAACATCATTATCCTAATCGAGTGATGAGACAATTTGGGTATTCACAGGTCATTCCACCTCCTGAACCGTTGTTGGACAAGATGGAGGTACGTCGGTTACATAACATTAATCACAATGTCAATGTAGTCAGAAAAAAATTGGGCCAATAAGCACCAATTTTACATAGAAAGGGCATCTAATCCTGCTGGCAACTTGGCTGAGATAACGAGGATATGGACGGACGACCAGCTCTTTGATTATCGAACTTGGTTTCAGAGGAATTGTATGTTTAACGTCTTCTTGAATAGAAGGTTCATACTAGGTGTTGATAATCTCATGCCCGAATATAGAGATGAGCACGATGAAGTAGGGTACATTCTGTTGGGGTTTACGGTGCTGTAACCAAAACCCGTTTAGGCTTAAGCTGCGGAATGACCGTAGAACAAAAATTTCTACAGCCAACTTAAGCTCAGGATTAAACGGGGTATGTCAGGAAACTTTCCAAGGCGGTCCACCTTCAGTATTCATTTGGCATCAAAACCCAATTTAATCTTTTTTACAGATCTACTCCGTGATTGATTTCTAAAACTTTAATCTACTTACCAATTAAATAGATTAATATAGCATATTTATACCTTGTTTCCAAATCACAGTTGGAATGCAGACCGAGCGAGTAGAGCCTCACCAAGGAAGGAATCGACTCGGAGTATCACACGTGTGATACCTCTATCGGTTATCCACCAGGACTAACTGGAGAGCGGTTTATTTCTTCTGCCAGAAATACAGTAAACCGCGGAATTATGCAAAAACACTATTCACAGGGAAAAAGATGAAAACCCATAAACACGAATTTTTGGTTGCTCAGTTTCATCAATATGCAAAACTGACATACCGCGAAATTCGGTAAAACACTATTCATCGATCCCG
This sequence comes from Carex rostrata, assembly GCF_964058835.1. NCBI lineage: Eukaryota > Viridiplantae > Streptophyta > Magnoliopsida > Poales > Cyperaceae > Carex > Carex rostrata. Next base: position 8,076,253 of record NC_135924.1, read on the forward strand.
TAAATATACTTCACAACAACTCGCAAGATTATACGTCAACTACGTATAACTTTCTTTTCTCAACCGAAACACCATTTGGGAGAGAAACAGAGAAAGAGAGAAAATACCGATTCATTTCTGCACGAAACGATACGTGTGAATTAGTGATTTTTCTCTCTACCCCTCCACCCCTATTTATAGGGTTTAGGGTCAGTTGCCAAAAGACCAAAATGCCCTCCAAGTTCGGCCTATTTACAAGATATGTCATTGAATGGATAAGGATGACATGTCATGTGGATAAGATCGATGACGTGTCATCTGGATAGGATCGATGACATATCATGCGGATAAGGACGAATCTGAAAAGACCCGAATGCTCTCGGCCCGAATACAAATAATATTCATATAATTATTCTGAACAATTATATATATTTTTCTTGCAGTTGTTGTTTCGGTAATTTATACAACGTGTCCTGCACATTTATAAATTAACCGGTTAACTTTTATACAACGTGTCACACACGTTTATAAATTAACCAATGTTTTTGCTTGTTATTTTTACATAACATTTATAATTTAATTATAACACGTATAATTAATTATAACCATCTTACTATTGATCATAACCAATTTATAATCAATCACAATAAGATTCTCCGATTAACTCCTATATGGTGTGACCCAATAGGATCTGTGTTATGTTGGTAAATAGAGTTAAAACTGTTTTAACTTCTATAATCATGAGCGGCATCTGGCAACACATCATGACCATCCAATTACACAGATGATGCTGTACTGTACAATATCACGATCCAGTAAACAATTTACTTGTGTCTGTTCTTCTGTCTCATAGCTATCAGATCAGTTTCAAGGTAGATGTGTGTCATCCTTGCTAACTGTATCTTTTCTTGATCTTGAGTAGATTATCAAATATAATTACTCTTGTAATTATACCGCATGCAGATAATCTAACTCTACCAAGGGGCCCAGTGATGCTATAGCTCGTATAGAGATACGAGGGACAAATAGTATTCTTGGCAGACTATCACTTCCTCAGCTAAGCTATACATATGGAAATGCTACCGTTATGACTGCTTTTTACAGACAGCGTTAGATAACACTCACACATACATATTTCTTAGTGGGAACGATAAATACCTCGTACTGTAGAACTTGACACTGAATGAAAACATAAATGACACGAACACAATTCTATTTAATGTTTCATTCGGGGTCTGTCAAATACCATGTTCCTAGAACATGTATCTATGTGATTAAAATGACATCTCGTGGCAGGTGGTTTGTAAAACTTAACCATCTTTTAATCCACATGCTAACCTTATCGCGGTAATTAGTGTTCCTACTAATTACCTTGGTCAGTGACTTTTAAGAGTATATATTATCTATATTATGGAGTTTCACAATTTCAGTCATGAACTCGAAATGATCCATAATTTCAATAATACTCATGGCAACAAAATGATATATAAATAAACATTCAATTCATGAACAAAGTTTTATGATAATTTATCGTATTATTGACTTCTAGATTATTACAAACTAACACATTCCCAATGCCCCGAAATCTACACGCGTTGTAAGTTCAAATTTAATTATAAATATATTTATTTTATGGAACTATTCTATCAGATAAGTTACAAATTTTTTAATGTTATAGGGACTACAAGGGATAAAATTAAATTCCGTTGGTATGGCTCTGGGCAAATCAACCTCAACCACTTACAAAGCTATTGGGAAGTTTTTGCTAAAAATAAGTTGTGGCCTTCTACGAGATAATGGTATGGAAACTAAATATCGTAACATGATGAGAGCAGTCAATCTTTTGGAGAATCCCGATGACATTGAAGTTGGTGATATTCCACCTGGTCAAGAACCTATCCCACCCTTTCCCCAAGATGATAATCCCCACTATCAAGCGAATTGGATCAACTCTGAGAACGGGTTGATGGACTATCTCGCACAAGTCATGAACATGCCATCTCAGTACGATATGGTAAGTATAGAAAACTTTACAGTAACTTCAACAAGGTATTGATTATGATGTCGATTATGCTTATTGAAATATTAATGTAATATTTATGATAGGGATCACATGATCATGTCAGGACCGCACAGGACAATGTTCCACAAGTAGACGCAGGACCTAGCCAATATCAGATAATAATTACCAACTTTTGTCATGTCAGTGTTGATTATGTTTATTAAATACTAAACTATTTTTGTAGGGATTAGAACAATATACTTGGAACCCATATTACTCAGAGTTTTTTGAGGATACGAGTTACCAACAAGGTGGCGCAGGAACTAGTCAGGTCTATGAGGTAATAATTTTGTAATTGTTAGGTCTATTAGATAATTGTATATTATTATTCACTAAAATAATTAAATAATTGGAATAGGGATAGGAGAATCCCATGACGTGGATCCCGCCAGTTCTTACAGGTATGCAAGGCGGCTCTGGAACTAGTCAGGTCTATGAGGTAATAATTTCGTAATTGTTAGATCTATCAGATAATTGTCTATTATTATTCACTAAAATAATTAAATAATTGATATAGACAAGAGAATCCCATGATGTGGATCCGGCCAATTCTTACAAGTACGCAAGGTGATGCAGGAATTAGTTCGGTCTATCAGGTAATAATTTCATCATTGTAAGTTTTTCAGATAATTGTCTATAGTTGATTATTTACATACGGAAATAATTACTACATGGATCACAGTATTATGAGGTGGTTGCTATGCCATGTACTCAAATGATGGAGCATTTTTTTAGCACCCCGACGTACCCTTAAGCATCCGTCCAAGAGGCACAAGAAATATCAGCACCTAGTCAAGCCCCCATCCAAGATGTTACTGGTGTACAAGACAACATAGAACTTAGTCATGTCGTTACGCCACATTACGTCCCGTCGTACAATAATTTTTACGTCAGGCGTAAGCGAGTTGACAAACAAAAAGATGTTGTACCAGAACAAAGATACCAGACTTGTTCACCTTTGATTAGGTATTTTAATGAACTATTAGTTAAATAGACTGTTAGTTTGTGTTATGTCAGAATGTATTTAAATGAACTGTTACTTATTTTAGCTTATGTTACTCCGAGAATGCATTTATTTATGTGTGTGGTATTATTTAGTTTAGTATGCCTGTATTCCTTGTATTATATCATCATGATATTAGTTTATGATTATTGTTTAGTGTATGGATGATGTTATTTTGTGGTTAGTCTATGTTAATGCTTGTTTATGTTTGTTACTAAACAATAATGTTTATGTTTGTTAATTCTTCTTGCACTATGTCCACATGATATTAGTTTGAACTTGTTTATGCGTGTTATTAAACTATAATGATTTTTATGCATGAAGATCCTAAAATTAGTAAAAATAAATGCATTACAATTAATATGGTTCAAAGATAACAAAAATAAATACTTCATGCGTCTGTTTCGGATCTTAAACTAAATACAATTACAGTTTCTGCGTCTGCTAAAATAAATACTTCAGGCGTCTGCTAAAATAAATACAATTAATCTCCAGCTACAAATCAAATAACATAAACTCCAATTACGAACTAAAACTACTTAAAATGAACTACAAACATAATCTCCAACTACACACATAATCTCCAACTACAAACCAAATGAACTACAAAAATAAACTACTTAAAACTAGTCTTGAACGTATGGCTTCATCTTCGACTGTAACCAGAAGATGTTCCTGATGAAAAAAAATTAAAAAACATTAAATGGAATACACGATTTTTGGATAAGAAAAAAAATTATAATAAATATTAAATTTTTGAAAAACCTGCTGCATATATGTCAGACGTATAACGTCTAGCTTGCTGTCCCATTGTCCTACTAGAGAAGCCTCTAAATCAATAACACAACAACGTGGCCATTAATATATTATGTACATATATTTCAAATGAGAATGAAACCAAAATTTACAAATGAAAATAAAATTAACCTACCGCACGTCTGTCGGACGTAGAATGTCTAGCTTGGTGTCCCAATCTCCTTCCTTGCAATTCATCCATTGTCATTACTATACGACCATGTTTTCTCCTACCCTTCTTGATTCTATCTTTATCCGGAACAATGGTTGGACCGCCATAACGTGGCCAGTCACATTGGTTGGCAAATCCGTGGAACTGGCCACTCCAAGTTTCAGCAAGTGTGCTCGCGGAATACAAAGAATGCACAAATAAATTGTGGTTGTATCTCCGTTCCCGACACACGGCAAGCACATGAGCGCACGGTATACCTGTAAGTTGTGGTTTGAGACATGTACATTGTACTCTGTTTCCATCACTAATGACGACCTTATACTTGAAGGTTTCCCTTTTGTAAGAAAAATTACCGTCTCGTTCTTTGTATACGACTTTCTCATCTTTCACATTGACCTGAAATTGTGCACCATCAAAAAATCACTTGATCTGAAAATTCTGCACCATCCAAAAACAGTGATTTTCAATAAATCTAAAAAAATTTCAAAAAATGTAAAATTTGGTCTCCAAACACATATTAATATGGAGAATAAGATGAACGGTTCGGATCGACCGTTAGGATTTGAAAACTCGAATATAGAGCAATAGCACAATAACAAATCGTAATATGCATAGTACCATAGACTCACTCAAAAAACATTCTAGCTGGATGTTACATCCAGTTACATTTTTTTTAATGATCATTAGTGATTAGAGACGTTATGGTTTATAACGTCTAGCTACAGTACTTGAACGTTATAAACCATAACGTTCTTCTTATTTTTCGCAATCTATTATCAATATTTTCTTTTTATATTTCCTATTAATAATAAAATCGGCTAGACCTATATTTAACCCATTAACCTATCAGGTTGAATTGGACCTCACAAGATACTAAAATTCTGAATCAAGACGTCCACTTGTGTTCTATCTCAGGGCCTATTCAGATGAACAAATTTTGATAAAAATATGTGAGATTTTGAACTAACTGGGAATATTATTCCAGAACTTGTCCAGAAGGCTGATAAGCATAAATTATATACACATTTGATCTAGATTTTATCATAAAACAACCTCAAATATCTTGTATATTTTAATATAAAGTTATTAAAATACACCTGGAATCAAGTTACTGCGGTTATTTGGCTTTTCATTTCAGGAAATGATGAAAAATGGCGAAAATACCCCTCAGTGCGGATTAACCACACGCACTGCGGATCAGTGCAGCCGCACTGGGTACTTAACCGCATTTCCAACATCCAAGCGCTGCACAGGAAAAGTCCGAGCCTAGTGCGGATGAAGTTCCACCCGCAGTGCGGATGTGCCCAGCCGCACTAATACTTAGCCGATTTCAGAAACTTCAGAAAAGCAGTATCCACCCGCAGTGTGGGTCATCCATCCGCAGTCCCACCCGCACTCAACTAATTCGCAGAAGTTAAATAAGGAAACTTAGACTCAGTGCGGATGAGACCATACGCAGTGCGGATCAGCCATCCGCACTGGACCCGCAGAAAGCCAAATTTACACAGTTTCAACACGGTTTCTATTTTTGGCGCTTCATGGACGTGTTTTACAACTAAATATGGACAAGGCAATCCTGGGAAACAATCCAAATATAGCACCCACTAACTCCACTTCCTAGTCTCTTAATTGGGCATGGTCCTTGGCTATAAAAGAGGAGGTTTATTCCCATTCAAATCCATCATCTCATTCTCTCTCTCTCTACACACAATACTTAGCAATAAATTCTGAAGTAAGGAAAGCTTCCAAGCAAGGAGAAGAAGGGTTTGCTGAGCAAGATTCGGCAAGATAGAGGTTTTTGATTTGTTAAAGGGTGTAATTACTTCTTTTATTTCATTTCTTCTTACTTTGCCAACTTTTGTAATGGATCTTTCCAAGAGAGAGTAGTTCTCTCTCTAGGGGTTTAGGTCAATGCATGAACTTGTTTAATTCTATCTTATTCGGTTATTTGTTTTTATCATGATTGTTTTATGGGATTTGATTGTTAATTTCTGTAATTTAATAATTTGTGTTAATTACATAGTTAGTACTTGAATTGTAGTATCCCGTTTTGGATTCGAAAGAACCAAAATTGACTGTGATCAATAGGATAGTACCAAACTATAAATGCAAATACCTTAGGTTTAGGTTAAGATTGTAACCAATTTAATCTAAGCTGGAACTATAGAAATTAAGGTTAGGGACTTGGTGAAGAACCCAACCGTGAAGTCAAACCCTAATTAGGACATCTCAAATCGAATCGGGTATTGGTATGATGGACTTAGTTGCGAAGTACCAATATTTGAGGAGATGAGAGACAAACAATAGCTTATGGTCTATGTAGCTAGGGTGAGGGACCTAATCGAGAAGTCCGAATTACTTAGGCACGTTATTAATTTACGAAAGTAACCCTTAATAACATATTAGGTTAGAAACCTCGTTAAATCATATATGAATTCAAACAAATACCGAATTAGTAGAGTTAGCAAAGGATTGTAGACCAAAGACCCCTAGATCTCCTTTACTTGAAAGCAACCCAATCTTTCTTTCCTTTATTTACTTTAATTGTTTTTAATTCCTCTCTTTAGGGTATTGAACCCAAACTTAGGATTAATTAGAACAAACCCCCCCCCCCCAATTTACTTTTATTGCACTTTACTTTCCTTTTATTTTCTAAAATTAATTAGTAAAGTTTAAACTAAGTATTTATCATACCCCCTGTGGATCGATACCCGACAATATACTACTTTGATAGGATTATATACTTGCAATCTGAACCAAAAGCGTATTTAGGGTTTAAAAGGTACATCTCGTTGTACTGAAGCTTTTTACCATACCCTTTGGACGTATCAAAGGCCCTGTTTTTTCTTATTTTTTTCATCTTTCTTTTTAGACATGTTCCCAAATCAGTATAAATTGATGAGAAAAATATCACATTGCCCGATCTTTCCCCTCTCTATTCCCCTTCTTCCTGCCTCTTGCAACTTGGGTCGGAACAAAAAAAATACATCAAAGGCTTCAGATATAGGTGATATTTTTTCTTTGTGAGATTGATCGGATTTAGCTCCGAACAACGCATAATTTATAAATTATTGAAATTTAAATATATGATAAAATTTACAACTCATTTTTAGTTTAATTATTTTGTTACAATTTTTTTCTTATTTTGTATAGATAATAAAATTTTAAAAAATACATATTTACAAAATAAGTCAATATTTTTCATAACTAATATCATGGGACAACCAAATATTTATTTTAGCATTTTTTTCATAATCATTTCCGCTCATATCCATGAGTATGGATTCTCGTAAATTAATTAGTGAATTTTCTGTTCTCCCTAACAGCACCTAGGGGGGTTTGAATATGGGGCCTTTTAAATTTTAACCCTATATAGTTTGACATTTAATTATAAAAATAGATCTCGTGTGTGCGTAAGTTGTTCTTGGCGAAAACAAGGAACTTTTTTTTGAGTGGAGACAAGAAACTTAAATTAAGCAAGTGCACGTAAAATAAATATAAGAGTTGAGAGACACTTGACACGAGATATGTTTACGGAGTTTGACACTAACGCCTGTATCTCCGAAGCTCCGTGGCCTTCGAGATGGTGTGCCTTTCTTTACCCAATGAGAAAGGAGTACAGTGTGAAACCAGTGAGCTGTTATAAACTCCGGAAAGTCACACGGCCCAAGCACACACGGTTCTTGAGCACTAAAGGCTTTAGTGTTTGAACAAAGAAGAGATCTCGCATAAATCACTCTAATTTTTAAACAAGGCTGAGTATGTCGGAGTATGTTTGAGATTGTTGTAAAGATATTGAAGTTTGATGCACAAGCAACAGCAGAGGATTCTAAACATGTTGGAAAAACGTGTTTTTGCAATTTGAGGCGGCCAAAGATTTAATGTAAAACCTAGATTTGATTTCTATTTATAGAGCAAGAAACAAAATACGATAACTAACTGTGAGGTGCCTTTTCTACGTCGCATCGTGCGTCCTTGAAGCGTCACTGCTTTCCTTGTTCCGGTATGGTATGTGGCATTGGGGAAAGGCGTTATTCCGAGAGGGAAGAAAGAAAAAAGGAACTTCGTGGTTCACCCCCGTACGTAATGTCCGTACGAGAGAGTTTATTGATTGTGGGGACGTTGAATCTTCCGACGGGCGCAAGCCCCCGCCGTTAATTACCCCGAGATTTATGTCTCTCGAGCACCTCCTCATTCCAAGATTTAGGGCCGCTGAACGTAAACACAAAAGGGGGTGTATTTATGTCGTGAAGTATGCATATGAATGCGATGCAAAGATGCAACTTAGGTTTCCTATCCCTAACTTGGCCTATGCATTAGTGTTTTCAGTATAAACTGAGGATCGTGGATTGGTTCCTTGTTCGATCCTTGGAGATTCATCTCGAGTCTGAACTTGAAGCGCGGTGCCAATTCAGGTTGTCGAGATGTTGTGTGCACAATAGGACTCAGAGCATATGACGCGGTGCAAGCTCCTACCGCCTACAAGTATGGTATGGTGCACGATGGCCTTCAGAGCATACGACGCGGTGCCAGCTCCTACTACCTATATTTGCATACGAATGCGATGTTTTCAGTATAAACTGAGGATCGTGGATTGGCTTCCTTGTTCGATCCTTGGAGAGTGTGTGCGCATATAAATGCGATATTTTCAGTATGAACTGAGGATCGTGGATTGGCTTCCTTGTTCGATCCTTGAAATGTGCGTTTGGATATGTTGTGTTTGGGACTTAGACAAATTTTACTTTGGTTTTCAAATTGGGGTAAATTGGATTTTGAGGTTTAATTTTGAGGGCTTTAGAGATTGGATTTGGATGATTAAAGTTTATGACTTCATAGAGGGATTAGCAGAAAGCACATGAGAGACTGGTTCGGTTTATTTGCATTTTCACCCTTCACTTTATCAATTTTGGAAGAATGGCACCTGCTGCTTCACGTCCACATTTATCAGTTTTGTCAACATTAGAAGCATGAGATCTCTCAATTTACTTGGAGATATTGTATGAAACTTTACAGTCTTATTCTATGATGTCAAGACTACATATCGGTCAATTTTCATAATTTTTCATGATGGTTTGCTATGTCAAACAAAAGTGCAAAACTAGTGACCTGGGCAGCATTTTCATACGTTTTTACAGTTTTTTCAGATATTTCCTTTTCCATTGTGATTTATCCATTTGATCATTTTAGGAGCTCTTTGTATGGGTTTAAAGAGGGATGAACGGAGAGCTTTTGAGAGTGGAATCATGTCATTTGGATGTTTGGTCTAACTTTTATTCAATTTGCAAGGGGGTAGATTTTAGGGACTTGGTCATTTAGGGTCATGCAGGATTTAATCAGGGTGTCAATTTGTGACTTGAGTTTCTCCTTATCGGTTTATTGTTTGGAGCTGAAACTTGTTCAGGTTATTCCCTGTTGTCGGTTCTCTAAGCCATAAAAATTTGAGGATTTAGGACATAGTGTACAGGACTCCACAAATGTTTCAAAACAGCAAGGCAATGAATTTTTCTGGTAAATGGTGCAGCGCTATTTTTCTGACAGCTGAACTTTGGAGATTAATTCCCGCTAATTGGCTACATCAAATTTTGTGTTCTTTATATGCAAATTCTCCTTAAGTCATGGTTTATATGCATGTGAAACAGTTTTGTGAAACTCGGTCCAGAGCTATGTGAAATATGTGTTTTTGTGCAGAAGAGCTTTGCTGGTAAACAGCTGCTGTTACCATGCTGGTGAGCTAAGTTCAGAATTTAATTCCAAGAGTTCTGCTGATCCAAATTTTATGTTCTTTATATGAAGATTCTCAGGAAAGAGTCCTCTATATTCTGGTAAAATTTCATGAATTTTGGAGCTACCTAGCTGTATCAGACAGGGGGTCGAACACAAGGGCAGATTTAAGAACTGTGCTGGTATTTACTGGTATTTGCTGGTTTTCGGCATTTCAAAAGGCTGAAGTTCGAAAATTCATAATAAATTGAATAAAAATCCAAATAATATGAAATTTGAGTCCATTTCGCATATTTTTTTTTATTTTCTACATGATGGTATGATTATTTTTATAATTTGACCCCTGTATCAGTCCAGAATCGCTGTTTTACCAGCAGAGGGCAAAAATGGCACTTTTGAGGCATGGCATGGTACCAATGGTACTTGTTATGCATTTGGTTGCTGAGTTCAAGTCATATATCACATATTTTACAGTTCTCAAGTGCTTTAAAGGGCTGGTTAGGGTTATGACATGGTTTTAATGAATTTAAGCCATCATTTTGACATGAACAAACATAGAGACAAGACCAAATCTCTAAGAAAACCATATGCATCAGTATCTCAAATCATTAACAGAAATCAAATATTACAAGGAGGTCCCTGGTTTTATCAAAATCATGTTTTTGAGCCTTCTCACTTGATTGAAAGGGCAAGATCATCAAGACTTCATGAATCAAAAGATGTAAATAGGATCTAGCAACATCAGCTGCTATCCTTTTACACTTTAGACCTTAGTCTTTCACTAATTACAAAGAAATCCTCAAGAATAGCAAAGATTAGCATTTTGGCAGCATAACCCCTTATATTCTTGATTCCTTCCTTCGTAATTAGGCCCCTCAAGTGGTCATTAGGTTGAGGAACTGCAAAGGATGCTATCTAGCTCACTTTAAACAGCCCTTGTATGCTTATCTTTTATTTAAAATCACTTTTTTTTCCTTAAGTGGATCTTTTAAATAAAATAATCAAAGGGTCGGATGTGCAAGGATGCCAGCTGGCTCACTACACACATCTTAGCCAATAATCATTTTATTAAAAGATCCAAGGGAGGCAAAGAAGAAAAGAAAGAAAATTGAAGAGAATAATAAAAGGAGACGATAAGCATGAAAAATAAAATATAAATGACATTTATGTATTTTTTGTAACAATAGTAAACTGAAAACGTTGCTTATTTATATTTTTTTATTTTAAAATCCTTGGCTTCATTATCAGCTATAGAGCTGTTCTCTACCTCATCTCTTTATTACCTTTTTTTATCAATTTCACAACAGCATTGACAGCTATATGAAATATCACCTTTCTTATCCGAAAACTTAAGTTTTTGGCTATCAATAAACCAGAACCTTGAACTTCTGCCTCTACTTATTAGTGAAATAAAAAGATCTGAGCAAAGTTCCAAATAAGAGATAAAACAGCCAACAAAAGAAGAAAGAAAAGAAGGGAGAAGAACAATAAAAGAGAAGAAAGAATCGACAAAAGCAGCCAACTTTACTCTACAAATGAGAGAGATTTTATTGATTCATGTAGCCTTTACAAACTCAAAACCTTTGAAGCTATTACATTGCAAAAGTAGCAAATTTCTACCTATGTTTTCTTCTGTTTTCTTGGATTGGAACAGAGTTTTTGCTATTGGTTTTGTGTTGGAGCTGTTGTAGTATGATTTTTTTGGATTCGGGTTATGGAGCTATATTGAGTTGGAGCTCTAGGTTGAAGGTGTAGAACCAGGGGTTTTAGAGGCGTAGGTGTGTGTTGCATAGGCTATTCGGCTGTTTCTTTTTTTCATTCTTCTTCTCAGCAGGGTATATATAGGCATAGGTGTAGAGGTATTAGGGTTTAGCAGTAGGGTTCGGATAAATGTGTTGGCGTGATCTGAGGCGCCCATTCTTTGCTTGATCGGACGGCTTGATTTTGAGGCGCACGGAGGAGCAGAGGGCATCTTTGTCAGCCAGTTCCTTCATTTTGTTTCCATTCGGCTGATCCGTTGGAGAGGAAGATACCTCTTGTCTGTGTGAGCATGGAGCACAAGAGTTGTGAGGCTGTCCAGCAAGCGGTCTTCATGAGCCGTGTTTAAAGGGAGAGAGCATGAGGCGCTATGGTATCATTCAAATTCGGTTCTTCTCTGATTAGTTGAGACAAAGCCGGACCCACCTGTCTGATTTAACGAGAGACAGAGCCGCACCATTCATTTCTGCCGAGCTTTAGAATATAATTCAATTCGGCCCAGTTAAATCCAATTCGGCTTATTCATTCAATTCAGCTCAACTCGCCACCTTCTTTTTTTTTATTCTTTGCTGATTGGTAAAAGGCGGGCCCTATTTGGAATTCAATATAACCAAATTCGGCCCAAGCCCAAATACAATTAATTTTGATTTTGTTTCTTCTCAAAACCGTGAGCATATAAGCATATGATTAAATAAATGTTTGTCAATCTTCTCCATTTCATACCTCCATTTCTTCTATTTTTTTTTAGTATTTTTATTTATTTCTAAATCTTATTCTTTATGGTTCAACACTAACATCAATCGCTATAACACCTAATTGCCCATTGAAACAGTTGGTCCCAGTTTGACTGGTTTTACTCCATTGGATATGACAACGCTCATTAACCATTATAACGGGTGTCACTAGGCCTGCAAACGAACCGAACCAAATCGAATCTGCCCAGGTTCGAATTCGAATTCGAAATTAATTCGAATCGAATCTAGTTCGAAATCGAAATGATTTCAAACCTAACAGGCTAGTTCGAATTTGGTTCGGTATAATTCGAATTAATTCGATTCGATTCGAAATGGATTCGAAATTGAGACAGAACCAATTTTTCAGTAGTTCAAAATTCAGACAGTAGTTCGAAATTCACTGTAGTTCAAAATTCAGCAGTTCGAAATTTTCAGTAATTTTCAGTAGTTCGGTTAAATGATTGATTACACAGATATTTTTTGAAACAAACAAAGTACAATATAAATATCAATAGAACAATCACAAATATTTTCTAATTATTACAAACCCAAATATTATCCTAAATAAAAACCATTCGTCTCTAAATCAACATAACAATCACAAATTGATACACAATAATTTGCCCCTAAATTAATACTAAACAACCAACAGAACGATCACATTGCTTGCTGTCACATTGCCACCTGAAAAGGGAAAATAATGAAAATTTCAAATTATAGTTAAGTGAGGCTAACACTGTTTAGGAAATCAATTATTTAATTTAAGCATTCATTTGAGAAAAGTAAGAAAAGGGAAAAATACCTGCCAAGTAACCAAAGCACTGTTGCAGATCGATTATTTAATCAAGGAGAACCTGCAAGCCTATTTTATATCATGTAAGTGCAATGTTATGTTTGAAATTGTTGTCATGAGTCATAGGTGAGTAACATTATGCATACCTCGAGAAATATACAGAATATCAAATACCCTTACAAAACATGATAATACAAAACATGATAATACTAATCTACTACATAACTAGCTTTCCTTGGTACTACTAATTTTACACTACGAAATTGACCAGAAAAAAGGTCAATTAGCGAAGTTTTGAACTAGCTACTCCACTAATATTTCTCATTTATAGTAGGGAAAGCACCTAACTCAACAAATTAATAAGCATATCAAATAGTGACAGGTATATACATTGAATTGGTTTAACCAGTTAAAAGGCTCAATTCAACTCCAATTGGATTATAGTCCAAATTACATTGAGTGTCAGATCTGTGGTCAAGAGAAGCAAAAAATGACTAAATTAGCCTAATCAGTTTTTAGCTTACTCTAATCAGTGTTTTCCATTGGTATTTGCACTTCAAGGTTCTCCTCTTCTTTGGCCGCTTGCTGAAAATATTAAGAAAAAGAAAATATAAGTGCAAAAGTTATTTCAATATTCAAATAAATGAACAATAGATATTATAAGCATGGAATTGAAATTAAAGGCAATAAAGGTATCACTTCTGCGGATCTGAAATTAAATCAAATCAAATTCCAACATGGAATTGAACATGTTACACTCTTGACAGAAACACCTCCCTTGACCAGATTTCAAACTCCAAATTTTCCCAAACAAATACTAATAAAGGAAAAAACTTGAGAAATTAGATCAAATCAAAGTTAAACTTTATCATACCTACTACACTTTTGACAGAAACGCCTCTCTTGACCAGAGACACCCAACTCTATGGCCCGACAATTCAGAAAATACCAAAAAATTCAGAAGCATTCAGAAGCAGTAAATATCAGAAAATTCAGAACCTGATTGTGATGATGCTTTCAGTTTAGCCACGCCATCTTCTAAAACCTTCCTAAATCAGTAGGCTGTAGAAAGTAAAAGGGTCAATCTTTCATTCATAGTTTTCAACAAGCAGATTTTATAACAAGCATTTACTAAAGTTTGCACTTGGCAAAAATATTAGTTATGAGTGAGACATTCTTGGAAGATATCATGGCAAGAAGCAGAATCATTTTTAACCCCAACTGTTACCAAATTAATCATGCAAATAAAAAGCACTAACCTACATCAAATCACATTTGGAAGTATCACAAACATAACAGTAGCATGATATAATTTCCAAGTTAAATACAATAATAACCTAGGAATCGAATAACATAAAATGAATAACAAAAAACCTGATCAGATGGCTGATAGTTGTTGCTGATAGATTGAAGAGTCCCGGAGAAAAGTGCACATTCATAAAATTTACCAAGGAGCTCCAATACTACCTCATCTAACTTCTTTACCTACAAATGGTATCAGATCAAAGCATTCATAACCTGATCAAGGAAGGTACTTTACCAAAAGAAAATAAATTTTTGATCAAGATAACAGCCATAAGCAAAACATAAGAAAAACGTAAAGTTCGGATTCTCTGAAAATTTCTAATTAAAAAGGATAGTTCGATAGATACTCCATCCTAGTACAGGGAAAACTCAGGTCTGGTACAGGTACTCTACCAGTAAGATCTGATGAGAAATTTACCTTATCAGTTTCCCTTTGTTTCTCTCAGCCTATTCAAGGCGTCGATGCACCGATCCGCCTCCGGAGAAGCGCCGCTGTCCTCAGACGCAGCGTCAGCCGCCGTCTTGGCCGAGAGTGAGAGAAAAAGGCTAGGTTAACATCGGAGAGGGAGACTGAGAGTGAGAGCGTCAGCCGTCTCTGATTAATATGAGAGATTGAGAGAGTCGGCTAGGTTAACAATATCGGAGTCTTCGGAGAGAAGGAGACTGAGAGTGAGAGGGAAATGGAGTAATAATATCGGAGAGTGAGAGTGAGAGCATAAATTAAATGAACGGTTCAGATTGATATCGGAGATTCGAACCATACCAGATTCGCGATTCTATCGAATCGAACCATCACCGGTTCGAATTCGAATTAAATTAATTTCGAATCGAACTGGTTTGAATTAATTTCGAACCGAATTACTTTCGAATCGAATTGTTTTCGAACTTTTACGAATCGAACTCGAATCGAATCACGAATCTCGAATTTTTTGTGCACCCCTAGGTGTCACAATGAAAACTCTCTGGAAGTATTGAGGGTCCGAAATGAATTGTTTTGTCACAAAGGCTGATTGATCATTATAACGGAATAAATCAATTACCTTAGTGGATTTCAAAAGATGAATTGTTCTGTTGTAACTGGTTGATAAGTGTTGCAACGGATTATGCCAATTACCTCAATTTCAAACTTATTTAACCAATTTTACAAATTTCTAACTACCACCACCTTGAGTCAAATCTTCTTGATCCATTTCTCGGTTCATCCTGATTCATCCTTGATATATTTAACAATTTATATCATCATGAACCTGCATAATATCTCAAAACAAGAAACTGTAAAATTCAACAAATATATATTTTACTAAATAGATGATTACTTATGACAACATTTGTTGGGGTTTTGACGGTTCAAACCCATTGATTTAGCTTAACAGCGGAAATGTGTAAAACAAAATTTTTACGGTTAAGTTAAGCTAAGAATTAAACGAGGTGTGTCAGGAAACTTTCCAAGGCGGTCCACCTTCAGTATTCCTTTGGCATCAAAACCTCATTTAATTCATTTACAGATCTACTCCATAATTGATTTTCTAAAGCATTAAATCTATTTACCAATTAAATAGATTAATATAACATGTTTATACCTCGTTTCCAAATCTCAGTTGGAATGCAGATTAAGCGAGAAGAGCTACAACAAGGAAGGAATCGACTCGGAGTATCACACGTGTGATACCTCTATTGGTTATCCGCCAGGACTAACCGGAGAGCGGTTTATTTCTTTTGCCAGAAATACCGTAAACCGCAGTTTTCTGCAAAAACACTATTCACCAAAAAAGGGACAGAATAAATATATTTATGACTCAAAGTTATTTTGTTTCACTTAAAAGGAAAACCAGAAATACCGCAGAGTTTGCAAAAATATATTATTTCTGAATCTCATAATAACCAAAACCGGGGAAGAGAGAAATTCCGATTAACGAAGTAATCAGATTAACACGTGAATTAGTAAGTTTCTCTTTCACCCTCACCCCTCTATTTATAGGTTTTGAGGAGGTTCGCAAAAGACCGAAATACCCCTCAAAACAAATCTATTTACCAAAATACCTTGACACCTCATGCTTTAATATGTGAGAAGACCAAAATACCCCTTCCACCTCACATGCCATCTTGCAATGCACATGGGGAGGTCGGCACCATGGTGAAAAGACCATTTTGCCCTTGGCCCATTAAGCATGAATAGTAAAAGGCTTTGATTTTGGTCTTTTAATTTTAATTAAGGCTTTGATTATTTTGGGCTTTTAAATCCATAATTAACAATTAAAATTTCAAATCAAATATATATAATTGTCATGTACAATTATATTTCTTTTCGGTTATTGTTCGGTAACTTTTATACAACGTAACGTGTATGATACCTCGCATATTTAGCCTATATTTGACTTGATTTCGTACCAAATTCACATTCTAAATTGTCAAAATCATGTGCATTTCATTGATATATCCTTAGAATTTGGTACTGCTGAGAGTTTGTTTGTTTTCTGCAGGATTGGAGCAAAATAAACGAAGAAACGGCGTTTTTGGACTCTCTGGTACGGCCCTTACCAAGCTTGGTACGGCCCTTACCAGACTTAGCCGATCCAGCCTCCCTCCCATCTTGTACGGCCTAGCCGTACCACTTTGGTACGGGCCGTACATAGATACCGCCTGACAGAATTCAAATCTTGGCAGAGGCTATTTAAAGCGAGGGATCTCTCCATTTTCGGGGGACACATTTTCATTCCAGATTGAGAGCTCAGAGAAAGAGAGAAAGAGAGAAAGAGAGCAAAGGAGCAAGGAGAGAAGAAGAAGGAAGAGGAAGAGGCGAAAATCGACGGATCAACCTCTTCTCCACTCCCGATCTTCGATCTAGTTCTATCATGCCTCTTTTTATCTCTTTATTTGTATTTCTGGACAGATCTATGACTTGTGAGTAGTTGATCATTGTTTCTAGGGTTTGTAGATGGATTTTCTTGATTTGTGTTGCTTTTCTTGATTTGGATCTTGTATGAACTCTTTTGATTGTATTGATTGTGTATTTGTTTGTCTTGATTGATTTGTCTTTCTGTGATTGCATATGGTGTGCCTATAGTGGTAGATCAACCCTAACAAGGTCATGTGACCATTGCATTCTCTCAACCAAACCAATCCCTTTAGTTAGACTTGTTCGAATTGAAGCCGAAAGGTTGAATTCTCCCCTAATTGACAGATTAGAGGATACCTTAGATCTCCAATCAATCAACTAGAGGATCTGGACCAAAACACGAGAGTTGAGGTTTAGAAACCCTAGAAGGTGAAGAATTGACTCCAAAACCTAGATCTTGAACCAACAAACGAGAGTTGAGGTTTAGGAACCTTAGGTATGGTCAATTGAACCTTTCTCAAGAGTTTAATACGAGGTACCAGCAAGAAATGCATCAACTCGAACTTGTAAGCTCTGTTCTGGTAAATCAGTACGGGTCTTACAAGAGTGGTGCCGCCTACCCGTACCAAGCCCCACTCGGCTTGGTCGGACCAAGTTGGTGCGGCCTAGCCGTACCAACTTGGTAAGACCCGTACCACTAGAGGCAAATCAGAGATGAAGTTTGAAACCCTTGAAACATCTTTTATCCTAAATCAAAACACAGTTTATAATTTTCCTTGCACAGTCACTATTCTATTGCATTGTTTGATTGCTAGAATTGATTCTTTTGGAAAATTAAATACCAAAACTCCTTCTTTCTCACTTCTAGTCTTTAGTCAAGATAAGTAGATTCTAGAAAAAGAAACCGTCCCTGTGGATCGATACCCGATTATACTCCTCGATAGGGTTGTGCACTTGCAACCCTAATCGGAAGGTGTAACCGCGGTTTTAAAAGGTACGCTCCCAAGCGTACTGAAACTTGCGTTGCGCTTTCACGCGAACAGTGTACGTTTATAAATTAACCGTTGTTTCTGCTTGTCAATTTTATATGACATTTATAATTTAATTATATCACGTATAATTAATTATAACCATCTTAATATTAATTATAATCAATTTATAATTAATCAGTAAAATTCTCCGATTAGCTCCTATATGGTGTGACCCAATAGGATCTGTGTTATGTTGGTAAATAGAGTTAAAACTGTTTTAACTTCTATAATCATAGGAGGCATCTGGCAGTATACACTATGACCATCCAATTACACAGATGATAATGTACTGTACAATATCACGATCCAGTAAACAATTTACTTGTGTCAGTTCTTCTGTCTCATAGCTATCAGATCAGTTTCAAGGTAGATGTGTGTCATCCTTGCTAACTGTATCTTTTCTTGATCTTGAGTAGATTATCAAATATAATTACTCTTGTAATTATACCGCATGCAGATAATCTAACTCTACCAATGGGCCCAGTGATGCTATAGCTCGTATAGAGATACGAGGGACAAATAGTATTCTTGGCAGACTATCACTTCCTCAGCTAAGCTATACATGTGGAAATGCTACCGTTATGACTGTTTTTTACGGACAGCGTTAGATAACACTTACACATACATATTTCTTAGTGGGAACAATAAATACCTCATACTGTAGAACTTGACACTGAATGAAAACATTAATGACACGAACACAATTCTATTTAATGTTTCATTCGGGGTCTGTCAAATACCATGTTCCTAGAATATGTATCTATGTGATTAAAATGACATCTCATGTCAGGTGGTTTGTAAAACTTAACCATCTTTTAATCCACATACTAACCTTATAGCGGTAATTAGTGTTCCTGCTAATTATCTTGGTCAGTGACCTTTTAAGAGTATATATCATCTATATTATGGAGTTTCACAATTTCAGTCATGAACTCGAAATGATCCATAAATGCAATAATACTCAAGGTAACAAAATGATATATATAAATAAACATTCAATTCATGAACAAAGCTTTATGATAAATTATCGTATTATTAACTTATAGATTATTTCAACTAACAACATTTTCTTCAAACTCATAAAATCGTTATTATGTATAATCTTATAACAAACAAACACACTCACAATTTCTTCAATGTCCTTTAGTCAAAAACGGAACCACGATCTAGTTCCGACTCACACTTAGCTCGTTAAGTTTTCCTTTATAAAACAAATCCATTGTATTATTTAATATACTTCAATTTTTATATTTTTTTAGATAAAATCACGACAAAAGTATCAAAAAATATATTTAGAACCTTTCTACTTCTTAATTAATTTTTTTACCTACTCCTGCCCCTCAAAAGTCAAAATTCATAGAATTCAAATCAACTGAAATCAGATATCCATGAACAATATCCTGAAATTTCTGAAATTTTGAATCTGACCGTCCAACTTTTTTGTGCACGCATCTCGAAACAGCTGATTTTTTCTGTGCACGTACCTCGAAACTGTTCAATGGTTGAATTCGAGATTCCAAAAATTCTAGAATTACTGTCGATGATCTCGAATTTCAGCTTATTTGAATCCAAATCCATAACCATCGCCACCATATTCTTTCGTATGTCCTTTTTCAAAACATGCTCATTTGTTTCTAAAATTCCACCGAAATGTTTTTCAAAAACCTGATATGAGTCATCAGCCTCATGGCCCTCATCCGTCCAACATCAACGAAGTTGCCTCTTTTCTCTGCCCATTTTCGCCCCATTCTTCTTAAATTCACTCAAAAACCTTAGCACAATAACACCAAATTCAACATATATCCTTTCCTTATGGTGTGCTCCGCAATTGAGGGTGAAAACCTTCATTAATGAAAGGGGAAGGAAGACGCTCACCTCCGAACAGTAATCTTTACACCCCGATTTGGGGATGAAGATTGTCGCTAAAAATCACTACACGTTCACCTCCGCTTCCTCTCCGCTTTTTCAGTTCTGAAGCAGGTGAAACCTTCGGGCAGCTGTGGTCTGAGGCACCGTTCATCTCCGCACAGTGTATTTTCCTTCCTCTCCCTCCGCGTAACCTCAATTGGATCACACCCTTAAAGGCACGGTTTCCCCCCTCCCCCCCCCCCAAAAAAAAAAAAAAATTATAATATATGGTCCATCCTTTCGGCACAAGTCTGATCTGACATTGACAAGACAGTACTGTAGCAAAGTCGGTTCATGACTTAGTATGGAGCTAAGGTAATAATTTGTTGCTTGATGAATTTCTTAAACAAATAATAAAAGAGTCGGACTAGTATGACACCGGTGTTATATGACATCAATTTTATAATTTATTAAATAAACTTTAAAATAGTTAACTATTTTAATCTGTTCAAACCAATTTAATTTCTATGAATGATGTATTTATATGTATTTTTTTTTTAAGTAATTTTAGTATCAAGTCTAGTGATAAAAAGTGTTGAAGAATGAATACATTGAAATTAACTTAAAGACTCTAACATTTGACCGCTTGACTTGATACTAAATAAATTTGAAAAATGATAAATTTTGCATGTAAACACACAGTTAATTAATTACATCGGTTTGAACATGTTGGATTCATTATTTGAACTCGGTTCAATAAGTTTTCATATTGATGTTATATAAACTGAAATAACAATTATATCGTACTAGTCAGACTCAACAAATTAACACAACCAAATATGATCAACTCTTCAATAATTGTTGCCAAAATTGCAATCGTATGTTTAGAGTACAAGGGAGCAGTGTTTTAGAATGTTCTGTTTACAGTAGATTAGAGGTTGAATAAAACCCGTTAAGGGTATACCCGCCCGTACCCGCCAGCTAGGGTACCCGTGCCCGAGCCCGGGTATGGGTCGGGTACTCGGGTACGCGGGTACGGGCAAAAACCGGACCGAACCCGTTATTTTAGACCAATACCCGAGTTTACCCAACCCGAGTTAACTCGTACCCGACTAAACGAGTACCCATACCCGTATACCCGAGTACTGTTCATCACAGTTCAAAATTCAAAAAATTTGATTTTTTTTCCCCCAAAAAAATCAGGAAAAACCAGAAAAAACCAGAAAAAAAACAGCAAAAAAAAAAAAAAAAAAATACCCGTACCCGCCTTACCCGTCAAGGGTACACGGGTAAGGGTATAGGACGGGTAGGGTATGGGTTTTGAAAATTATATCCGCCATACCCGTACCCGAATACCCTTGTACCCGAGTATACCCGTACCCGAGACGTACCCATACCCGAGACGGGTATACCCGGGGTACCCGTACCCGCCCGAGTTGCAAACCACTGCAGTAGATGCATTCATGCATAACAAAGAGAAAGATTTTTTCAACTACCGAATATTCTGCGATGAAGTCAATAAAAATACGAGATTTCAATGTCGTTTGTATGCGGGCATTTTGACCCATGGCTCTATCATATTGTTATCACATTTATTGCGTCTCAAATCTAACTTTTTTTTTTAAGGACTTTCAAAAAATATGTTACTCGTAATATCATATTAGGTCTATTATGTGTTATTTTAAAAGAGGACATATCTATCTACACTCTTTTTTTATAACACCGAATTACACTTTATATTTTTAAAGTATAAACAGTTGATCCAAACCGTTCAACATGATAGATATATTATAATGTGCTTGCAGATCAAATTTGTTTACTATTTATTAAAATGGGTACAAAAATTCAATTGTTTTTTGTAAAATATTTAATAAATAGTAAAAAAATAAAAAAAATGTAAAATTTGATCTGCAAGCACATTTTAATATATTCATCGTGTTGGCCGAAATTTTTAAATATACCATACCCAAAAAAAAACCAAATAACCACGTTTTCTGAAAAATTCGAATTTTGACATGGCCGCATCCCGTAGGTGCGGCCACTTTTATGGGAATTGCATCTTTGAGATGCGAACCATAAATAGGGGGCCGCATCCCCTATTTTTTTCCTTCTCCTGTGGCAGTTCAATCTGAAGGAAACAGAAAAAGAGGGGTGGCCTCATCTAGGGGATGCGGCCCCCTATTTATGGTCTGCATCTCCTACATGCGGCCCCCAGAAAAGTGGCTGTACCTAGGGGATGCAGCCGTGTCAAAATTCAAATTTTTCAGAAAACGTGGTTATTTGATTTTTTTTTTTTTTTTTTTTTTTGGAATATGGTATTCAAAATTATGGTCATGTTGAATGGTTTGAATTGATTGTTTAGACTTTAAAAACTTAAAAAATTTAGAGTATAATTCGTGTCGCCAAAAAAGAATGTAAGTTGACCCCTCCTCGTTTTAAAATCCTACTTTTATGATTCGCTATTTTTAATTTTTTTTGTAAACGATAACAAAAATAAAGCATTGCATACTCAACTAATAAATCACATGGCCTCAACTACGGTTCACATATATTTTTAACTAATCCTCCCTACTAAATAGCACGTTGAAAATTTTGGGCTCCAAGCACCTATTCACTCATATCAAATTTCAGCCATTGATTCTCTGAATCTCAGCCACTGATCAAAATTTATCTCAATCTCAGCCTTTAATAAATAATTTTGATTTTATACATATGTTTCATGTTGTCAAGCGTGTAGAAATCTAAATTTAATTAACGACATATCCATTACATGAAAAGCCACAGGCACATAGAAGAACACCACGCGTTTTCCTTTGCCTTCTCCACGCGACCACACGTTTTCTTCCGAATTCGCATCCTCTGAGATATCTCGTATTTTGTGTGACTTTTTCGGAAAATCTCAACCGTTCAAAGACGTTCTGCACAATTCGCAAAGCTCAAGCAATACTGGCCCCCGCGCTATCCTCGAATAGAAACCGGACATGTAGGTCACGCAAATACGAGATATATCAGGGGATCCGCACTCTTTTCTTCGGACGCTTTCCCTTTTTTTTTTAGTTTTTTTTCCGATGACGCCATAGAACAAAGGCGGTTCTTCGATCTCCACGCGTTTTGCTTTTTTTTTTGGCTTCCCGACTCCCTCACAATGCCACGTAGGAGAAAGATATTGGAATAATGAAAACAAAGGGCCAAGTGAACAATGAATCCTTTATTATTTTTTGTGATCCGAACTTTACACAAATATTTTGCTACCTCAGAAAACAAAGATTGCTATAAAATTTTAGCTTGCTATGAATATTGGCTATTAAATATTCTCATAAATCAAATTCTACGTGCATCTCAGAAACAAATTCCTCACCTCAGACACATTATACTAAAAAAAAATCAATAATTAATTTTGACTATCTCATCAGATGAAAGTAAGTTGAGAATATTACTTTTTTTTTTGTAGATTGCAAAAATGTTAATAAAACAAAAAAGTAAAGAACTTGAAAAGATAGCCACAACAAAATAACTAAAAGAATGGAATGCGATTATGGTACTATGCATATCACGATTTTGTTAGTGATACGGATTAATATTTTCATTTTCAAAATTCTAATAGTTAATCCGAACCGTTCAACACAACTCCATATAAAATATATATGCTGATTGAATTTCATATTTTTTTTAAATTTTTTTTCACTATTTTTAAAGATAGGTAGAAAATCATTGTTTTTGGATAGTTCAGAATTTTCAGATCAAGTGATTTTCTACCTATCTTAAAATAGTAAAAAGATCCTAAAAAATATAAAATCTGGTCTACAAATACATATTCATATGAGAACTAAAATCTAAAATATTAAGTTCGTTTTATTTTGTCAAACTAGATGTCTTGAACTATTATCTTTAATATTTCTTGAAAGTAATCAAAACAAATTTTTATATTAATTCTATTTAAAAAAAATTATCAAAACAAATTTTCTATCTCCACAGCAGCGCGTGGGCACTTAACTAGTATTGTAAAAGTTGGAATTTGGAAAGGATTTCTGAAACTTCACAGCGGCTTTTATTTGGAAGTTTCATGAAATAATTATATATAATTAATAACATTGTTTCAACTAATATTTTACCAAAATTAATCTACCGAATAGTGCAAGAATAGCATTATTCGCTTGTTCAGCATTTATTATTCAAATAGAACTATTTTATGACTGTTAAAAACCACTGAATTATAACTTTGCGGCAGTTAGGTCATCTCATAAAAAGAGAAACAAAAATTGTAATGCTACAAATATTTTCGTGGAAGAGCAACTTTGATGTTGACGAGAACAATTCATTTGATGACACTAACAACTTTATAATGTATCTGGCTAGTATAATATCAGTATCATTTCAGTCTATATAATATTAGTTTCAAAACCTATCAAATTAAGTTAAAAAAGTGATTCATATAGCTCAAACTGATCTATTTCTTTAGTTGCATGTTTATATGTAAAATTTATTTAGTATCAAATTAAGCAGTTAAATGTGAAAAATTTAAAATTAATTTTAATACATTTATTTTTTAATATTTTTGACCGTTTGACTTAATAGTAAAATAACTCAAAAGAAGTGGGTTTATCTAGTTCAGACTAGAACCATGCAAATATGCAATCCTCATCCCAATGGATGCGGTCCGCATCCTTTTTCCCTATGCCCAAATCTAATTAACCTTTTTAAAATTCCATTGTGTTCCACTTTTTAAAATAACCCAATTTGTTCCATATTATTCTAATTAACCAATTTATGCCAAATCTATTACACTTTTTAAAGTTTCATTTTGTTCCATATTAATCTAATTAACCTTTATGCGTTTGAATGCACTAGAGAATAGCGAGAATAGCTACTGTTGAGAATAGTAGATTAAGAACAGCGAGAACAGCTACTATTTAAGAATAGCGCTAACTCAAAGCTATTCGGAAGTTGTTTGGATTGAACATTTTAGAATAGCGAGAACAACGATTGAACATTTGAGACAGTAGTTTGCTATTCCATGTTTTTATAGGAATAGCGAGAACAGCGAGAACAGCGCTATTCTCGCTGTTCCTGAGTACGTTTGGATGGATGAGAATAGCGCTGTTCTCGCTATTCTCCCTACATCCAAATGAACAACTTTGACAAATGATTTTCAGTTTTTCACACTTATAAATCCACCATTGTTAAATAATTGAACTTGTGCCGTAGAACAAGCAGATTAAAATGACTGCCGAGAACTTGAAATTCGGATGTCTAAATAATCCAATTAGTTTGAGTTCGGACCATCTAATCTTTTTATGGCACAAATATAAAAAAATAACCAATTTCTGGTGTGCCCATTCAAACTTTCAAAATAGCCAATTTTCCCATTAACACATCATAATAGTCAATTTTCCCATATAAACTTAAATTTCTTTTATTTTACTTTTTATTTAATTATTTTAATAAATGAATTGACAAATATACCCTTCTATTTTAAATGGTGGGTCTTTTAACTCAATTGAATAAGAAATAAACCAAGCTTGAACTGTAGCCATGGCTAACGGGTCCGAATTTGGTTATTGGATCCTATTTTATTTTGAAGACCAAAAGAGTTTATCGAAATGAAACACCTTAGATAGAGATTTTGGATAGTTCTGAATGTTGTGATGGTTGAAATTCAGTCATGATGGTTTATCAAAACATGGCTGGAATCCATAAAATGACCAAAGCAAATTTCAATCAATCAGAGAGGCTCTTCTTACTGTCAATAAGATTGCCCAATAAAAAAATAATTTTAGGTCTTCTTATCTAGGTCCAGGGCCTTTCTTAAAGTAGGGACGAGTTTACTGCTAAGGAATTGTTGGGATTACAAGCAGATATGGTTGGATCCGTATCAAATCAAAGAAGAATACAGGAAATAACAGAAGGCAATTCTAAGGATCTCTCTTGGCTGCCTTTCCATCTCTGGAAGATTACGTAGAGATAGTAAAATAATTGTATTCTTTCCTTTCCTAAATATAGCTGATTGTAATTGATTTGGTTAGCTGTACCATCTATCTTAAAATGATTATAAAAGGGCATGTGTAGCCGTGTATGAAAATGAGAAATTGTAATACTATATTTTCAATAGAAATAAAAGACAGGGAGGGTTGGTGGGGAGTGCTGTGTTCTATTTTTGAGATTTAATCTATTTTGACATGGTATCAGAGCTCAGTTTGATCCTGGTCGTATAGCTGAAAGAACCTATTTCTTCTCCTCTGCTTATTAAAAAAAAAAACCCCCGTGGTTCTTTCTGCTATCCAACTAAGGGTGAATTTGGACCTCTGTATTTCACCTAACCATGACGAGCTCACCACCTGAGACCTCTAGAATGAGTGAGGCAGCTGAGTCAAGCGTAACAACTGCCTTGCTAGAAAAATTAACCCACCTAGTCAGTCTACAACAATCCCAAATACTTGCCTTACAGCAACCTCCTATACCACAAACTTCTTTCATGGCTATTGAAGGTCCAGTACATCCAAACCCTATTGATGTGAAGTTCGACGGCACCAATTATGGTCTATGGTCCCAAAGCGTTGAATTGTATGTCAAAGGCAAAGAACGGATGAGACATATCACGGGAGTTCCACCACCACCTCCTATGACGGATCCTCTATATCGCAAATGGGAGATTGATGACACGGTTGTAAAAGGTTGGTTGATAAATTCTCTCGAGACAAGATTGCGAGGGAGTTTCATCAGAAATCCGAGGGCAAAAGATGTATGGGATGCGGTGGCCACAACCTTCTATGACGGCAACGATGCTGCTCAAGTGTTTGCATTAAATAGAAGGGTGAGTCGTATCAAACAGATGGGAAAAACTGTCGAGGAATACTATAATGAGCTGCAGGAACTATGGCAAGAAATAGATTTTAGGCGCCCAAATCCCATGGTGTATCCTGAGGAGATCGAAAAATTCAGCAAGTTTGTTGAAGAAATGAGGGTCTACATGTTTTTAGATGGCCTTGAAGACAAATTTGACCGAGTACGAGCAGATGTTGTGCACATGACCCCCTTTCCTACAGTGGCACAAGCCTATGCACGAGTGAGACAAGAGGCAACTCGACAAGGCATCATGATGAAAGGAGATGAAGGTTCTTACCAATCTGTGGCAATGGTGTCTAAGGGATACAAACAACCCGAGGTAAAACTAACTCTGAATAAAAATTCCTTTAATCAAGATGGAAAACAGGGATGTACTCATTGCGGAGGCTCTAAGCACACGAGGGAAAATTGCTTCAAGCTCGTGGGGTTTCCAGATTGGTGGATTGAAAGAAAGAAGAAACAACAAGAAGGAAGAAGGAAGGGTGCAGTACATGCCGTAACAACAGGGGCTGTGGGAGACTATGCCGAATACCAAGAGCAGAGATTTGGACCGGGTCAGCGACTGGAACCGATCCATGGTGGGGCACTCCACACTCCTGCGCAAACAGGTGCTGGTGCAGCAAATGCAATGTTCACACATGGTAAGGCGGTACAGGATACCGAACTAACAGCCAACCAAGCCGATTCTGGAATTGTAGGTAATGAGCATATTAAAGGTAAACATTATAACCCTAAAGGTATGTCTGTCTCAAAAATTCAATATATGAATAAAGAAAGACCACAATGGGTAATCGATTCCGGAGCAACGGACCATATGACCCATTCTGAAAATGATTTATTTTCTCTGTCAAAACCTTGCAAAACCGGAATTATAAATGCCAATGGAGATACCTTCCCAGTTAAAGGAATGGGAAATGCACCAGTATCCGAAACAGTAACCTTAAAGGATACTTTATTGGTCCCATCATTGACTACAAGACTAATCTCGGTTGGTAAAATCACAGAAGATTTAAATTGTGCAGTGTTAATGTTCCCTAATTTCTGCATTTTTCAGGATATCCTAACACGGGAAATAATTGGGCGTGGTTCTAAACGAGAAGGATTGTATTACTTCGACAACTCAGTTCTGGGGAATGCATATTCTGCGAGAAGTGATCTTGTGAACTCAAAGAAAGAAGTTTGGTTATGGCATAAAAGACTCGGACACCCATCTTTTGGGTACATGAAAAAAATGTCTCCTACTTTATTTTTGGGTTTAGAAAATGAAAACTTTATTTGTGAAACTTGTATTAAGGCAAAAAGCCACCGTACTACCTATCATTCTAGCACCAATAAATGCATGTATCCATTTGATCTAGTTCATACTGACGTATGGGGTCCGTCCCCGGTTATTTCTAAGTCTGGATGCAAATGGTTTGTCCTTTTTACTGATGATTGCACGAGAATGACATGGCTTTATTTGCTAAAAAATAAGGATGAGGTGACAAATATTTTTCAAATATTTCACACAATGGTTAAAACTCAATTTGGAAAGGAAATTAAAATGGTAAGAAGTGATAATGGGAAAGAATATATCAATCGAAATCTACAGGATTTTTTCATTAAAAATGGGATTATTCACGAAACATCGTGCGTGGGAACACCACAACAAAATGGAATTGCTGAAAGAAAAAATAGGCAAATTCTTGAAACTGCAAGGTCCCTATTATTCGAAAATCATGTTCCACAAATTTTTTGGGACAATGCCGTATCCACCGCTGTGTATCTGATAAACCGAATTCCATCTAAAACAAATGATTTTAAATCCCCACTTCAAACTCTTTCTACCCATATCAATATACCCTCATATTTAAACCTTTCACCAAAAATATTTGGTTGCACAACCTACATGCATGTCCAGAAAAAATTTCGTTCTAAAATTGAACCTTGTGCAGAAAAATGTGTGTTCTTGGGTTTTGGTTCGCACCAAAAAGGGTATAAGTGCTACAACCCGAAAAATAAAAGATTCTACACAACCATGGATGTGACATTTGTTGAAAATGAACCATTCTTTCTGAATACCCATGCTCATGTTCAGGGGGAGACACGGTATGAACCTGAACCTGTGTCTTCAGATTATTTCAATTTTTTGATTCCTAATCATGAAAGCCCGGATGTACAAAGCCCAGGTATAGGAGAAAACTCTGGCCCAGGTAACAATAATTCGAGTCAAAATAATGAGGAGGCTATGTTTGAAACTTTGACCGAAAAAATTGATGAGCAGTTAAACATGAAGTCGGCTCAGGCCGAAATATCCAGAGAAGAGAGTTTAGAGGTACCATTCTGGATTGAAGCACATGTGAATGAAGAGGAAGTAATACAATCCGACTCACCACATGGCCCGGATTCTCCCGAGGATATTCCTGAGGTAAGTTCTCTGAACCAGAATCTCAATTTTCAATTTAGATTACCCCCTAGAACTAACCGTGGTATTCCACCAAAAAGATATATTCCTGAAGAAGGAACAAGCCGAGTAGTAAAATATCCAATTGCAAATTGTACACAAGGCAACCATTTTTCTGAACCTTTAAAGAACTTTGTTTTCCAAGTTTCATCTACTATTGTGCCGAATAAAGTAGAGGAAGCTATTCATGACCAAAAGTGGGTGGATGCAATGAAATCAGAAATGGACGCACTTGAAAAGAACCATACCTGGAGATTGGTGAATCTTCCAGAAGGTAAGAAAACTGTTGGGTGCAAGTGGGTCTATTCTATAAAATACAATGAGAAAGGGGACATTGAAAGGTATAAGGCACGACTGGTAGCAAAAGGGTATACGCAAACTTATGGGATAGACTTTCAGGAAACTTTCTCACCAGTTGCAAAACTAAATACTGTACGAGTCTTGTTATCACTTGCAGCAAACTTTGACTGGCCACTACACCAATTTGACGTAAATAATGCATTTCTGCATGGCGACCTCAAAGAAGAGATCTATATGGATGTCCCGCCAGGGTATCAATGTGACGGAAAAAAGGTGTGCAAATTAGAGAGATCACTGTACGGTCTGAAACAATCTCCGAGAGCATGGTTCGGAAGGTTTTGTAGTGCAATGAAGGGGAATGGATACAATCAAAGCAACTCCGATCATACGCTATTCTACAAACAGAACCAAGGTAAAATTACTATATTAATCATATATGTGGATGATATGATTATTACAGGAAATAATCACGAGGAAATAAAAATGCTTGAAAGGAAGTTGTCAACTGAGTTTGAAATGAAGAATCTAGGGGGCCTGAAGTATTTCTTGGGGATTGAAGTGGCAAGAAACCAAAATAGCATTTTTTTGTGTCAAAGAAAATACGTGCTTGATTTGCTTGCTGAAGTTGGAATGCTAGAATGCAAGCCTGCAGATACACCAGTAATGCAAAATCAAAAATTGGGGACTAATTCGAACCAGGATCCTACTGACAAAGAGAAGTACCAAAGGTTAGTGGGAAAATTGATCTATTTATCTCATACTAGACCTGACATTGCTTATGCAGTAAGTGTTGTTAGTCAGTTTATGCACTCGCCTAATATTGAACATATGGAGGCCGTAATGAGAATCCTGAGATATCTAAAGGGGGCTCCTGGCAGGGGGCTCATATTTCGGAAAAATGGGAATATTGATGTACAAGGATACACTGATGCAGACTGGGCAGGATGCATAGACGATCGCAAGTCAACTGCTGGTTACTTTACTTTTGTGGGAGGCAATCTGGTCACGTGGAGGAGTAAGAAACAAAATGTCATTGCATTATCTAGCGCAGAGGCAGAATTTAGAGGAATGGTTAAAGGGATCTGTGAACTCCTGTGGATAAGGAAAATACTGACAGAACTGGGATTCGAACCAAAAGGTGCAATGAAGCTATTTTGTGATAACAAGGCTGCAATAGATATTTCCCATAATCCAGTGCAGCATGATAGGACCAAACATGTTGAGGTGGATCGACACTTCATCAGGGAGAAAATTGATTCCAAGATACTTGAAATTCCGTTTGTAAGGTCAGGTGACCAAATTGCAGATATGCTAACTAAAGCTGTGGCAAGTAAAGTGTTCAACGAATTTCTTGACAAACTAGGTATGATCGATATCTACACATTCGCTTGAGGGGGAGTGTTGGGATTACAAGCAGATATGGTTGGATCCGTATCAAATCAAAGAAGAATACAGGAAATAACAGAAGGCAATTCTAAGGATCTCTCTTGGCTACCTTTCCATCTCTGGAAGATTACGTAGAGATAGTAAAATAATTGTATTATTTCCTTTCCTAAATATAGCTGATTGTAATTGATTTGGTTAGCTGTACCATCTATCTTAAAATGATTATAAAAGGGCATGTGTAGCCGTGTATGAAAATGAGAAATTGTAATACTATATTTTCAATAGAAATAAAAGACAGGGAGGGTTGGTGGGGAGTGCTGTGTTCTATTTTTGAGATTTAATCTATTTTGACAGGAATTGAGTAGACTATTGGATTAGACAAAAGGAAAGAAACTGGAGCAGTCCAACCTTGAATTAAATTGCGAGAAGGGCAAAAGAATGTCAGGTAAATAAGACAGATTACATTGCAAGTTGCATTGTTTGATATATTTCAAGGAGTGAGTCTATGGTACTATGCATATTACGATTTATTACTGTGCTACAGCTCTATATTTGAGTTTTCAAATTCTAACGGTCGATCCGAACCGTTCATCTTGTTCTCCATATTAATATGTATTTGGAGACCAAATTTTACATTTTTTGAAATTTTTTTACTATTTTTTTAGATTTATTGAAAATCACTGTTTTTGGATGGTCCAGAATTTTCAGATCAAGTGATTTTCTAAATATCTAAAAAAATAGTAAAAAAATTTCAAAAAAATGTAAAATTTGGTCTTCAAACACATATTAATATGGAGAACAAGATGAACGGTTCGGATCGACTGTTAGGATTTGAAAACTCGAATATAGAGCCGTAGCACAGTAACAACCCGTGATATGCATAGTACCATAGACTCACTCTATTTCAAGTATAACTATATCCCTCTTTTCTTGAATTTCATTTTCACATTTTTGATATTCGCTCCTCACTAGAGCAAAGCTTGCTAATGAGCAGGACTTACACAAGTCCAAAAAAGCGAATGTTAGATCAATGCATCCCTCTTTTTCCATTATTTTATTAAATTTTGATATAATTTTTTTCGATAACATTCAAAATTTAGACTAGTTTAATCCGCATATTTCATCCAGTTTTTATTGATGCAAAATAATATAAGAACTTTCTGATCTATTATTTGAATTTCTTTTATACACATTGTCAGAAACTTAAATTTTATGATTAAGACATAATAATCCTTTTTTTATGAAATCAGTGAATAAGAGTGAGATGAGAACATTCATAGTTAAAATCATTAAAAATTGAAACCACAGTGGCATGATTGACAAATACTTAAAACTATACAATTATTGGCCTTGAACAAGGGTACGTATAACAGTACCCATCCCAAAAATTATGAACTGGTAGTACCTTACGTCATGGTGAATACACCATACTGACTCCATCAAATTAAATAGCTAACTTAAAAATGTATACGCCGATAATCCCTAAATCATTATAACTGAAATTGAAAAAGATACAAATAAAAGAAAGAAATGGAAAGCAGGAAACGGTACTAGTACCGATGTCGATATTGGCCATCAGGAAAATACAATTCAATTGATTGAGAAAATAATAAACTGACGTTGTCGCGAATTGATTAGTAATGACACTTTGACTTTGCTTCAGTCACTGAGCTGCTTCAGACAATACCGGGTTGCTCCGCCTATCACAGTACACTTTGGGTACTTTGGATGCGGTCTAGAATAGCTAGAATAACTACTATTTGAGAATAGTAGATGAGAATAGTGATTTTTGGAAGAGAATGAAAATAGTATTGATGTGGTGCTATTCGGAATAGTGAAAATGTTGTTTGGATTGAACATTTAGAATAGCGATGGAGGGATTGAATATTTGAGAGAGCACCAATTGTTATTCCGACTTTTTGTAGAAATAGTGGAACAGTGCTATTCTCGCTATTTCGAATAGCAATTGAGTATGTTGGAATGGATCAGAACAGCGCTATTATCGCTATTCTCAGTACATCCAAACATAGCCAAATTTGAAGTTTGAAGTCAATGAAAGGCATTGCTTAATTAACAGTGAGGAAGGAAAAGAGAGAGGTGGAGTGAATAGAAAGAAAGGATATATTGGTCAATATAATTTGTAAAATAATTAAATAAAATAATAAATAAACAAAAGGGAATAGAAGAAAGAAAGTTAAATTTATATGAAGAAATTAAATATTATGATGTATTTATGAAAAAATTGGCTATTTTGAAGATTTGAATGGACAAACTAGAAATTTTTTCCTAAAAAATAAATCCTACATTCTACTTCAAATTCTAACCTCACGGTCAGGATGCAAATTCAAAATTTGGGTTACTATACAGAGAATTCGGACCCGAATAGGCCGATAGCAGGCTGGCTTTCTTTTTCTTCGGTATTTTAATTTTGTGAAATAAATCCGTTTTCATTTTTATCATTCGGCCCCTTTACCTTCGAGTTCGTGCTGACTGACCGTCCAAATCCCGCCTACTCTCCCGAAACCCTTCCCCAACAAAACCCTTCTCTGTCGTCCTGTTCTAGGTTTTTCACTTGTTCCCAGAAATAAGAGGGGCGAAATGGCGCCGGAGGACGATATTGTCCGGCCAGATGTCGCCTCGGCAGGACTCCACGTCAGTGAGCGGATCGGGCAGGACGTGGCATCCACGCAGCTCGATTTGGAGGAGTCGCTTGAGGCCTCTCGCTACGCCAGCCACCCTTACGCCGCCCATCCCAAAGATGTACTTCTTTCTTCTTCTTCTATTTACATAAGCGTCCTTGCATTAGCTGGATATCTGTCTTGCAGTATATTCTTGCCATTTCTTTCCACGGGGTACAGCTCTCTATTTGTACTGGAGTATTTGTACTTGCCATGCTAGTGACCTCAACTCTAAACCAGTAAACGTAACTCCTCCTTTTCCAGTCATTGCCTGCAAAATTTGTCTTCCCCCTTTGTATACAACACGGGCCACCAGATTTTGGTTTTGTAATAGAGTGACATTTTGGTATTTACAAATTTTGATATACTCTTGGCAGATTATAGATGCCTTTAACTACTTAAGTTCCCTTCAAAATGATGTACCAATTGTTATTAGTTACTTTTTGTCCAAAAAAAAGTGAAGGAAAACAAGGACAGAAGGGTCTTGGCATGCCCTTATTTTTCAGGTTAATTACAGTACTATTTATGTTGCAGTGGCCTGCACTGGTTGAGGTTAGTGAATTGAGGGAATTGCCGTCTGTGCTCGTTGAAAGGTACCATTCGGTTGGCGAAGTGACGACTCTTTGTGGCATGTTCCCTGAGATCCACCGAGCATGGGCTTCAGTTGACAACTCTATGTTTATTTGGCGTTATGATAAGTGGTAAGAATTGAAGCATAACTAAGTAATAACTTTCTGCATAATCCTTCCTTCGTTTCTAATTTGCTCAGCAAGAGAAACAGGTGAGTGGGGTGTTTAGGAGGTTAAAGAAGTGTAGACACATGTTGTTAAACAAAAATTATATGAGAAATTGGGGTCACTTGTGTGTCAGTTTTGTACTACCAATGGTCAATCAGTTTAGGTACAACCACCTTATCCTTTTCCTTTTGGTATATTTTCCTGACTCGTGGTTGGAAGATGGAGGGTTATGCTTTAATTGCATAATCGGGTCTACATTAAGCGATAATTATCAAGATTTGGCCATTAGGCAGGCAAATTATATGACAGATCAACTGTTGTACTGTAAATCTGGAGGTGCATTCTGCTGCCTTTGGTATAACAAAACAGATGGTAATATTTCCAACCATGTTTTGTTTTCTATACTGTCGTAGGGATGGGCAATGCAAGGAGCATAATGAAGAGCAAGCTGTTCTAGCTGTGGGACTTGCTAAGGCTAAGCCAGGGGTCTTTGTGGAAGCAATTCAGTATCTTTTAGTTCTTGCAACTCCAATTGAGGTTTTTTACTGCTTTGATTTTGTATTAGTAGTAGGGGCATGCTTTCAGTTGGTTTTGTTATAATTGGATTGAGATTAGGAAAACTTATTTTTATTTGTTTGCACAATTTCCCAAAAATATAAATCAATTTGATCCTAACCTAACTGAACAAACCAGAAATTTTTGGTATTTGGTTTAAAGAATAAGCATGAAAAAGCTAAGCTTACATCGAGGTTTAGTTAATTGTCAAACACTTAATAATGATGTGTATTACCATGTAATATGATATAGTGTACTTTTAAATCTGTAATGTATCAACGTAATATATTCAGAGTAATTAAGTCTATGTAGTTCATTTATTGGCACATAGCATCCCACAATTAGGAACTATATAGTTAACCATGGATTGTACAAGTTTGCAGTGTCACCTTCGGTATTCCTAAATTGTGCTGTGAAGTTTGTATTTATACTAGTTAATGCAATCAACCCCAAAACAAGTGGGAAGAAAAAAGGTCAATCAATCGAGTACCAACTCCTGTCGTCGTCTACTTCTGTCCAGTGGTCATCTTTAAAATTAATAAGTTTTTTGTGTCGCTGATACAGCCTCTAGCTGTTATTCGAAACAGATACAGTTGTTCCCGATCTTCAGATTGTGCTATTCAATTTACTTTATGTTGTGAAATTAAATAATAAATACATAGCAGCAAGAAAACAAAGAAATAATGTGCTCACACTGGTTTTGAACCTGTAATTCTTGCAAAGAAACACAAATATGACCCCTATTTTGACCCCATTTTTTTTCTTCTTCTAGTGCAATCAATTCAAAAGGCACAGAAAATAGAAAAAAGGTCACATATTGGCACTGGACACAAATGTACAGTTAGAAAGGACTCTTGTATTGTACTGGTGGTTTATCTATATCTATATCATTATTGTGATATTCACTCCTAATTCCTGTGATATTTATTGGGGTCACAGTTGGTACTCTTGGGAGTTTGTTGTGCAAGCGGCGGGGATGGGATGGACCCATATGCGGACCTGGCACTCCAGCCTCTACCTGAGTACAGGATACCATGTGATGGTGCCGAGGCAGTGTGCATCACCTCCACTGACACAGGTCGCATTTTCATGGCAGCACGCGATGGCCAGATCTATGAGCTCCTTTACACAAATGGATCTGGGTGGCAGAAGCGCTTCCGTATCGTCTGCATGACTTCTAGCGTACTGATGCGGTACATATGTTGCCACTGTCTATTTCTCAAGTTTTTGGCTGGTTTGAACCATTTGTGTTTTTTAATTAACTGGGTTTTGGTTTCTGAATTTATGACTAAGCTCGAGCAGCTAAGGGGCTGTGCCGGCATTAAATGTTGGTATCTACCATCTGCAATTTGTTACTGGGATAGCATGCATATTTCCTAATTTTCAATGAACCGAACTAAGGATGTTATGTAAGGTCCAAAAAGAACTAAAGAATCAAGAAATATGTTTTGCATTGTAATTTGACCTTTTTGGGAGGCTAGGTGTTGGGGGACTCTGCAGGAGGGGTGGTTGGTGGTGGTAAGGTATATAACATCAGCCTAACATTATTATGATGTTTGAATATGAATAGAATTAAAAAATGTAGTTCTTTTCCAGGTTCCTACCAACTTCATACATATTTGGAGCTGCTGATCCCATTATCCAGATGGTAATAGATAATGAGAGACACATTCTCTATGCACGGACTGAGGGCACAAAACTGCAAGCCTATGATTTGGGGGAAAATGGATTAGGACAGTTGCGAAAAATTGCCGAGGAGAAAAACCTAATCGACCCTAGAGAGACAAACCACCGGGCCCGCCGGGCTGCGGGTCCAAGGTCATCCATTGCATGCATTTCACCCCTCTCCCTTACCGAATCAAAGCGGCTTAACCTAGTCGCAGTACTGTCAGACGGCAAGAGGCTATATTTTTCTTCTTTTGGGTTGAATAATACCAATTCTCAAAGGCCAACTTGCTTAAAGGTTATTGCGACCAGGCCTCCACCTCCTCCAGTCCCAGGTCGTTCTCACCAGCCTGACAACTTGGCAATAAAAGCTGATTCTGCGTTCTATTCTGTTGGGACCCTAATCCTCTCTGATTCCTCTGGTTCTGCTGGCTCATCTTTAATTACAGTGCAGAGAGATTCAAGCCAGTCGACTACACAACCACCATCTGCTAGTTTG
Source organism: Carex rostrata (assembly GCF_964058835.1). Taxonomy (NCBI): domain Eukaryota; kingdom Viridiplantae; phylum Streptophyta; class Magnoliopsida; order Poales; family Cyperaceae; genus Carex; species Carex rostrata. The sequence goes on from NC_135924.1 coordinate 8,113,396, forward strand.
TACGGCACTGGTGCTAGTGGTGCCGTGAGAAATTCTCGTGCCTTGAGAGAGGTCGTATCAACCTCTGTGACTAATGGCTGGGTTCTCTGTGCAGCAGACGTGCTCCCTTCGGGTAACAATGCATCCATTGCGCAATCTCTTTACAGGGACGTGATACCTTCAAAAGGTTTAGGATCTGAGCCAATAGATGCACGTGCGGTTCTCAGACTTTGGGCCCGCGGTGACCTCTCCACTCAACACATATTGCCAAGACGAAGATTCGTGATTTTCTCTAACATGGGTTTGGCTGAAGTCATGTGCAATCGACCTGTTGATATATTAAGCCGGTTATTTGACAGAAATGCACCCAGGCTGCAAATCGAAGAGTTTTTCAACCGGTATGGACCTGGTGAGGCTGCTGCCATGTGTCTTATTCTGGCGAGTCAGCTGCTCTTTGATGAGGAGGAGACAGTTAGCAATATGGTTCGTGCCAGGGCCGCTGAGGCATTTGATGATCCTGGTCTGGTCGGTACAGCCCAGGCCGGTGCAGGTTCAAGGCCGCCATCAACAGCTAATGGTGGGTTCAGCATGGGCCAGGTGGTGGTACAGGAACCAGGGCCTGCATTCTCAGGAGCTTATGAGGGACTATGTCTGTGCGCATCGAGGTTATTGTTACCGGTGTGGGAGTTCCCAGTTGTTGTGGTACGCGGGCACCTTGACAACAATGCAGAGGCTGGTGTGGCTGTTTGCCGGCTCCCAGTGGGTACCATGCGGGCCCTGGAAGGGAAGTTACGTAATTTGGAGCATTTTTTGAGGGTGAGGCGGGATGAGAGAAAGGGGTTGTATGGGTATGTCGCTAGTATGGGGGAGTATTCCGGGGGTATTTTGTATGGAAGGAGTGTGGGTTCTGCTAAGAGGCAACGGCCACTTTACTCTTCTTCTGAGCTTGTGGCTATGGAGGTATTGAATAGTTTTTTTACTTAAGTGTTCGACCTTATCCTTTCTTTTCCTCATGATGGGTACCAGCTGTTAACTTGATATGCTAAGATAAGGAATCAACATAAAACTAAAAAAAAAAAATGACGTGGAAACATACTAAATCTTACAACATCTTAGGGTAGAAATTTAATCGGAGACAAAATGATGTTATAAAAATTTATGGTTGATTTTACAAAGAATGTAGAAGATACGGTAGCCTTGCAGAAAAAAGAAGTGCAAGTTTAAATTTTCTTCATCTGAAAACGTGCGAGTTAAAATTTTCTTCATCTGAAAACATGGACAAGTACCACTCGAAAATGTCAATTTTCAACAGAGTCTAATACGACCTGGTTCACACCAGTGGCATATCTTTAAAATATGGTAATGTGATAAAACAGTGACAATTCTTCAGTACTTCGGCACAAATGGAGCAGAAAAAGATGGAAAATATAAATATAGGTCTGGTGGCAAACTACTTTATGGACCTACATATCTTGGCTTGCTCCCATAACCGTGACAGTACTAGTCCCTGATCAGCATAACTATCAACATTGTAAAATAGCCCTAAATAAATGTCATAGCTGTACAATAAATATATGTAGGTTCGAGCAATGGAATGTCTGAGGCGGTTGCTTAGAAGAAGCAGTGAAGCTCTCTACCTGCTTCAGCTTGTTTCTCAACATAATATCACACGACTGGTACAGCAATTGGACCCTGCATCACGTCAGAAGCTGGGACAACTCACTTTCCATCAGCTGGTTTGTTCTGATGAGGGTGACCGGACTGCCTCAAAACTTATATCAAACCTAATGGAGGTATGAAACAAAATTATTGAACTTTTGTTGGAATGTCTGCATGTGCCTACAGTGCACACAAAATATCAACTATACCTGTTTCCTTATTTGTTCAAACGATGCTCTAACTACCTCTATTTCTACAATGCACATGCAGTATACCTCCAGCAAATCTCAAATGTTTCTTTTGTACCCATACAGAAAAATGTCGTGTTTACTCCCACATAACATATGAGGTATACTGTATGTGCATTCCTTCACCCATTTTGTTATATTGGTGCCCAATTGACCTTTCCTTTTCACTATTTCTTTCTAATTAAATCAAAGGTCAGTTAAAGACTTGTAGTCTGCAGCCAGATTTTATGGAGGGGTATATGTGTTTTTTTTCTATTTGTGTCATGCAACATCTTTGTCATGTTAGTCGTGCTATTTGTGATATTTTCAGGTGATGAGATTCATCTATTTGACTGTACTTAAGATATGTAACTCTAACGGCATGAAAGTTCAAGCACGAAAAACAGGATTCTGATTGGAAGCCTTGTCATTTTTTTGACATGGATTCTTATTCTTTCTTTTTGTAGTACTACGTTGGACCAGAAAGGAGTAGTTCCTTAGATGATATTAGCACGAAGCTGAGGGAAGGTTGCCCTAGTTATTTCAACCAAGCTGAGCACAACTTCTTCATGGCAGTAGATAAACTTGAAAGGGCATCCCTGACGAATCAGCCTGATGAGAGACAGAAGTTAGCTAAGGATGCATTTGAAGTCGTTAAAATCATCCCTGACTCAGTTGATTTGGCTTCGTTGTGCAAGCGTTTTGAGAACTTAAGGTATCATTCCAGTTAGCCTAGTAGCTGGAAGAATGTATTTTGTTGTCAATATTAATTGCTGGATGCTAATTGATTCTTGTAAGCCCTAACCTTGACAGAGTACTATGTTTCTTTTACATTTAAAGATTCTATGAAGCGGTGGTAAGGCTACCCCTACAAAAGGCTCAAAATCTTGAATCAAACCCGAGCTCAAACCCTAGGGCTATTGAAGAGTGCTACGAAATAGTCACAAACGCACTTCGTAACCTGCAAGGAAGTGGGGTCCACAGCATGGATCCGGCCTCTAGAAGCAGGTATACGAAGCAGGTCATCCAGCTTAGCATGGAGCAGTCCAGCACAGCCTTTCGAGAGCATCTTTACCGTACTTTGATAGATCTTGGATTGGAGAATGAATTGCTGGAGTTTGGTGGGTCTGACTTGGTGGCATTCTTGCAAAGCGGTGGCACCCACAGGCGATCTCATGAGGTATAATATTTCTTGGCCATGGAATCGTAGGTATAGTATCTGGTATTCGCTGACCATGGACTTGTAGGTATAGTATTCCCTGACCATGGACTTGTAAAGGCCAGCAGAATCAGCTTTGATTTTTGTAAATAATGATTAAACCTGATCATATTATGGCATTACACCAGTAGGTTGTGCATTCTGTGGCTTTGTTTCTTTTAGTACTTCATATTTGTTGGAAGGTTCCTGTGTGGTTTGGGGCCATTATTTTGATATACTAAAATTTAGGACTGTTAAATTGATCTGTGTCCAGACGTTCTAAGCGTGATGAGTGTTAGAAAAGTCTAACCAGCTAACCTGACAAAATATCAGGAACTACTGACCCAGTTGATTGGGCTTATATCAACTAATTATGTACCTGGCAAGTATTGATTGAACATTTTGCTGGTTAGTGGATAATTTCTCATGAATGCAATGTTACCAAATAATATTAACCAATAACACCTGTGAAACTTTGCTTCAATTTTACTCATTTTAGCATCAGTCATCCCTCAGCTGCTATGAGATTAACCCTAAATTTAGGCTCGCCTTACTCTTAGTTTGCAATAAACTGTTGATGATGTCAGAACATACCAAAATCCCAGATGGTAAGTATTCTGGGACACAAACCACTTCATGTACTGGCCATGACATGTATAGGCTATCTTGTAGCCAATTTCAGTTCATCAACTTGAGCATCAAACAAGTAGATATCTCTATCCTCCATGCTAACCTTTTTTATGCCCTTTTTATAAGACACGACCTGGTGGGGTGTATATGATGGAGGCGTCTACTGGTCCGGGCCCCACAAAGTACCTCAACCTTCTGGCTAAGTATTATGTTTTGAAGGGACAGCACAGAGAGGCTGCACAGGTGCTTTTAAGACTGGCTGAGAGTCAGAGCACTGGTCCGGAGAGTCCCACGCTAGAGCAGAGGTATATCTGATCTCTTCTCCTTATTTTATGTACAGATAAGTACAAAATTTCTTCTGATGCCTACTTATTGTTTAGAGTTATCAATTGGAGTTTTGTTTTTTCTTTTACTTTATGAAAAGAAGCTTGAATGAGGAAAACATTTGCATTTTACATCTAGGATTTGTGAAGCTTTAACTGACTAGTACAGCATTGAAAATAAAGAAACTCTGCCAGACTGTCAAACGATGGTGCCAGTACCAGTAGTGTGGTCCAGTATTGTTTTCTTGTGACACCATTTCTTTTTTGGCCGAGACAGGCACCAGTACCTAAGCAATGCGGTCTTACAAGCCAAGACAGCTAATGTCAGTGGAGCTCCTACGAGAAACCTAACCGATGAAGGCTTCTTGGGCATTCTTGAGGATAAGCTCACTGTTCTGGGGCTTCAAATGCGAGTCAGAGATGAATTTGAGTTGATGGCTTCTAGGTCTAGGCCAGTTGATGGTGAACAAGGGGATGCCTCGCCATCTAGCAGCCTCCCAATGGATGCTGAGGATGTGGCTGCCAAGGCTAAGGAGCTGTCACTGAATTTGAAGAGCATCAATCAGCTCTACAATGATTATGCGCTTCCTTATAAACTTTGGGAGGTAATTAGTCATTTGTTCATTTGGAATTCCATTGCTTACTGCAAAGCTCAAAATTATATGTATAATCCTGCAAATTTGAGAAATCTATATATATGCCCCTTTGAAGCGTCAAGCACGAGAAGTCGAGAACATTTAAATTATACAATCTGTTCCTGTCTCCCTCATTATGTGCGGAGGAACATTTAGCAGCTAAGGTAGTATTGTAGGGTCTATAGAGGTTATTTCCTTTTGCTTTCTAGGCCAATGTACGATCTGTCTCATTTTGCAGGGTAGACAGGAAACTGATCCATTTTTTGGGATTATTGCACATTTTGTCTTGACGCTTTCAAATGTGTCTTGTTTTCTTTTTTAACCACTTACATGCTGTGTCTCGTATTCTTTACCAGCTGTAATTTCTCCACAGATGATAATAGCTGTAATGAAAGAGCATACGTCCATATGCATAGAGAATATATACTAGAACGGGCTGTCATTATACCTCGGATATAATGTGAGGTGTTCAGAAGTGAACAATTAACAAAAAATAACACTATTATGTAGCCCTGATAGGTTTATGTAGGTAGAGCTGTTTATTTGAAGAAAAAAATGTAAATGTAGTACAAGAATTATGTGGTAACCCCGAGATGCCATTTTTTTGTCAACAATAGTATTGTCCTTATTGATTGCTTTTGCTTTGTCATATTAATTGAATATAGTTGACATGGTAGTCAATTCGAACTTTTCAGGTATGCCTGGAGATACTGAATTTTGCAAACAACACAGGAGAGATGGTTGGCCGGGTGGTCATGGAGACCTGGGCACGCCTCCTTGACCAATGTCTTTCCAATGGAGGTGTGAAGGAGGCATGTGCTGTGCTTAAACGAGTTGGCCCCAAGCTATATGTTGGTGATGGCACATGCCTTCCCCTCGATTCTATCTGCCTTCACCTTGAAAAGGCTGCAATGGTAGGCAGTAGATGTTTGTACAGATTCGGTTTTTAAACTTTTGGTTTACTGCCTAAGATGCCAGTATGAAACATAACTGCCAATTTTGGACTGACGTGGAACAATCTGATGCAATACTTCTTCGTCCTGGAGATTTTTTTTCTTGGACTAATTCAATCCTTCTATATTCTTATGAAAAACTGTTTTTATTTCAATGTTATGTTACTAGTGTTGAAAGTCTAGGGAAAGGAAAGCCTGCATTGACGAAATTTTATAGGGAAATAGGGTATAGATGAATTTGATTTGGAGGGGGAAATTCAGTTATTGGACTACTGGTCTGCAAAAGGGTTAATGGTGTTTGAAATATTGGATTTATGGCCTATAGTACTAAAGGCCAGTTTTACGGGCCTACTAGAAGGTAGGTTGATTTTCTTGTTTCCTGATGCCCAAGTAGTGCTCCTGCTAATAATGCTATTCCTTTTCTTTTAAGCGCCAGAAAATGTTGCTCTTTTTTAAAATGCTAACAAATGGGCTTTTTCTTCTTGCCACAAAAGTCATGTTGTCTGCATCTTAATGTTTAAACTATTACCCAATCGAACAGTTTAAAAGTAGAAGAGCAGACAGGAAAAATCAACTATGATAATATAGTGGAAATTTGCAGACTAGTACTGCTTTCATCAAGCTATTTGAATTATGGCTCTACATAAAATATTTGTATTAAACTGGGGTTATCTGAAATCTGTTACTGATTAATGCAGGGAACAATTTTTGAATATTCTGGTAAATGGTGGTGATGATCATGATACACTTTGACAGTAGACAAGCTACAAATCCCACTCTATCAACTCCACTAAACATACTAACTAAATTTTATTTATTTTCAGGAGAGGCTGAGTAAAGGAATAGAGCTGGTTGGAGATGAAGACGTGGCAAGGGCTCTTATTGTGGCATGCGGTGGTGCATACGAGCCTGTAGTGGCTGTGTATGACAAACTATTGACAAACGGGGCTGTTGTACCCTCTTTGACCCTTAAATTGCGCCTACTGAGGTCAATCCTGGTTGTACTCTGCGAATGGGCATCAACTGTCACTGGGTCCACCACTCTTACTTATTCTGGCGCCTTCTGGATGGATAGGACGTCTGTGATAAACCAAGGTGTCAGAGATAAGATCATAAGTTTGGCAAATAGGTTCGTTTCTGGAATTTTTTCGTACAGTGAATTTGGTGGGTAACAGGGGCGGAACTATAAAATATTGATAGAGGTGGCTAAAACTTAAAATGCAAAAATTGTGGTTGGTGGGAATTGAACCCAAGTTCTCCACCAACACAAAATAAGCTCTAGACATTAGACTACAAGTAGATATGTAATATTTATGAAGGGGGCTAGTTCTATATAAAATGTTTTAAAAAATTAAAATTCAATTTAATCTTAGTACACAACTAAAATTTTAAAATCATAGGGGGGTGACTTAGCCACCTTTTGAATGGCTTTAGATCCGCCCCTAGTGGGAAATAGGCCCAGCAAGTAGGTTATCAAAACAAGACAATAGCTTTCCATCACATGCTTTTGCATTTATTGGATAATTTAGTAAATAATATGCTAATTCCCAACCTGATTGTCAAAACAAATATAGCTCTGAATAAAATACACCCAAGAAGTGGAAGATTTTTTTTCGACTTTGCTTTTTTTTTTTTTTCTATCGCAAAATGATTATTTTACTTCCTTTGTTGCACATCTGAGTAGATACATGACGGAGGTGAGACGGTTGCCCCTTCCACAGAGCCAAACTGAAACCATTTTCCAGGGATTTCATGAGCTTGAGGAGCAACTCTTATCCACTTCTCACCCGAGATTTTGACATTTTTTTTAAACTAGTCTGTGTATTGGTGTGCATTATTTATTTTGAGCTATGTAGTTTCTACCATGAGATTACTTGCTTGGCCTTGTATTCTTTATAATTGCATTTTTTGTAGATTAGATATAATGATTGAAACGTTGTCTTCTGAATTTGTTTATTACAATTTCATCAGGGATAATGAGCTACAACTAAGATTTATTAGCTCATCATTCTGTTTGTACAATTAGGTGCTACTAGGGCTTCTAACAGGACGAGTTAGCTTGATTTCAGGGTAACTAGAATTCAACTTGGGATAATAGCGAGTCAAGTTGACTTGAGAAGTCTGAACTGAGCTGTCTCGTTGACTCGAATTCAACACGTGAGTAACTCGAGTTGACTCATGTATGTCATAGTTATTGTTTACCGGTAAGAAAGAATATTCCTTGAAACACTGTTTATTTGCTCAAAAAGTTGGAGTATTGGACACGAGTTACTCGAGTCAGAGTACCTCGAGTTTTTAATGAACGAGTTGTTAACTCGAGTTGACTCATGTATGTCATAGTTATTTTTGTTTACCGGTAAGAAAGAATATTCCTTG